>NC_067399.1:76117943-77437943 GCF_016432865.1 Antechinus flavipes
TCACGCAGCGTCCGTGCGGATCTTGACGGAGCTAACCAGTCCGTGCAGGGCCGCGTGGGAGTGGGCTGTCCTCGGCCCTTTGTTCTCCTTCCCGACTCAGCCACCAGCCAGGAGGATGGGTGAGCGAGCGAAGGAGCGAGCCCCAGGACTCGCTGCCTGGCTGGAAGGCGGCGGCCCCCGCTGCTAGAAGCAGAGGTGTACGGGGAGGGAAGGGGTTGGGCCAGTGTGTATGTGCGTGCCCTGCAGGGCCTGGGGGAAGACGCTGATGTGCCACACCAGCGTGCCCTATGGAGGGTGTGTGTCCGTGTATGAAAGTGCCCTGAAAGGCCTGGGGCAGAGGGAAAGAGTGTTATAGTCTGTGTGTGTGTGCGTGCCTGTGAGCTGCATACCCTGCAGGGCCTGGGGGAGAGGGAGTGTGTGTAATACCTATGTCCCCTATGGGATGTGTGTGTATGCATGTGTGCCAGAGGTGCCCTGCGGGCCTGTGTGTCAGTGTCTGAGAAGCGTGTCCTGCCTGACCTGGGGAAGCGCGCGGTCCGTTACTGCAGTATAACCGAGGGTGGATGGCGGAGTTAAGCGGGGAACGTGGGGCGGTGAGGTGACTGTCTTTGTATGTGTGTCTGCGTAGAAGCCTGCCCTGCCGGGCCTGAGGAGAGGAGAAGGGCGAAGTGGGGGGCGAGGCATCTACATATCTGGGTCTCCATCTGTATCTGTGTGTACCTCTGGGTTTGGGGGAGAGGGAATGTTGCTTGCAGAGAGTGCGGTTGGTGGGAAGTGGAAAGGGACAGAGATCCTGGCATTCTGTCTTCAGATGGAAGGGATCCCCGAAGACTCCAAGGCCTCTTCTAGGAAGTTTGGGCTCTTAAAGCTTAAGTGACTCCCAAGGTCATGTGGGAGACTGAACGGTGAAATTTTTGATTTGGGCTTGCCGACTCCTAGGCTTGTGGGCTATCTGAATCGGTACCCAAAGATAAACTATCCTTTTAATTGGGGTGAAGACTAGTAATTCTCCTCGTTACTATTGAAGAGAGGAGTGTGCTGTGCTTGCTTGGTTAAGAAAGAACATTGACCTTGGAATTAGGAAAACCAAAATCCTGCTTCGGACACTCAACTTCGCCTTGTACTCCCCATCAAGTGATTTAACTTCTGTTTGCCTCTGTTTCTTCATCTGAAATGAGGATAATAGCAGCTCTCTTCCAGAACAGTTGTAAAGATAACATGGGATAATATTTGTAATGTGAGGATAATAGCAGCTCCCTTCCAGAACAGTTGTAAAGATAACGTGGGATAATATTTGTAATGTACTTTGCAAATCATAAGGCACTATAATATGCATATATGTGATTATATAGTAGTATAATATGTTATATAATATATAGTAGTGTAAATAATATATATAGCATATTTATGTAATATAGTATTTTATATGTATGGCTATTATTTTGTCTGTTGTTTTCCAACTGAGTCAGATTCCTTTTAAGGACTTTAATTTATACTATTTAACCACAAACATTGTATAGAATCGTAGATTTAGAGTTTAGAGATTTAGTTGAATCCCCTCTTTATACAGATTGAGGAAAGTGATTTCTAGAAAAGTTAATTGACACTATGTCAAGAACAAAGATTAAACATTAGAAAGTTTCTGCTCTTGAGGAGCTTACCTTCTGTTTGGTGGAAACAAACTTGTACATATATAAATATAAGATGATTTAGAGAGGTGGGACACTAGCAACTGAGGGAGATCAGGAAAGCATATATAAAGTGATAGATGACCTGAGTCTGAAGAAAGTGAGAGAGGCTATGAGATGGAGGTAAGAAGGGAGTAGCACATTATAGGCATGAGGAGCATCTCAAGAGACATCCCTAGTGCTAGGAGATGCATTTGAGGATAGATAGAGAGGTTGAAGACAAGAAAGCGATAAAGCTGGAGAAATAGTTTAATACTAAGTTGTGAAGAGCTTTTGAAACCAAACTTTAGTTTTTGGGTTTTTTTTTAATCCTAGGGGAAGTAAGGACTCCCCTTACAAACAAAGGACTCCCTAACAAAACGAAGCATGTTAAATAGAGAAGTGACTATATTGCAAGACCAATTTGTAGCAAATTTTACTAGTTCAGGTATGAGGTAACAAAATCCTATATTAAAAATGGTGGCTAATGTGAGTCATGAGAAGAGGATGGATGTGAGTGATGTGGACATTAAAAAACACAATATGGCAACTGTGGGATGTGTGGGATGAGGGAGTATAAGAAGTCAAAAGAGGACAGCGGAGTTGAAAACTAAGAAGATAAGAAAGATATTGGCACCCTCAATAGAAATAAGGACATTTGGAAAAGATTTGGGAGGAAAGATAATGAATTCTGTTTTAGGCCTACTGAGCCACTGACTAAATGAGACGCCTAAAGTGCAGAGTGCAGCATCCACTTCACATAATGGGTATGGCTATGAATTTAACCCATGTGTTCTGATTTCCAGGCCTGAGCTGTGTCCCTTAGAGCCTGTTGGACTTCTAAATAAACTCTTGAGTTTCTTCTCAGATATTGCCAGCTCCTGATATTGCCAGTCTGTATATGCTCCTGATATTGCCAGCTCTCCTTTAAGGAGCTCAGGATAATACCTACCTAACATGTAGGCATTTATAGCTTAGTGAATTGGGGTACTGCAAATCAAAATATTTTATTTTTTATTTTTTATTTTATTTTTTTCTCTCCCAGCTCTGCCTTCTCAAGGCTCTGGCCTTTTTTCAAGACAGAATATAGTGGAAGAAGAGGAGAGAATGATCCTAACAGCCAGGTCCCGGGTAAGTTGGGATTTTCTCTCAAATGTTATCTCAGTTCTCAGAGTATGGATGCTTTTCGTTCTGTAGACTTCAGTTTTTCTTGCCCATGAAAGTTCTGTGCAGAGACCTAAACCCTAATTGCTTTTCCCAAGAAAATGGCATATTCTGGCAAATTAGGTAGTTATTAGTTTGTGAAAGTTGGAAGGGATGTTAGAGATTATCTAGTACAGCCCCTTTAATTTGGACCCTTGACCTTAAATTTTGGCCTCGTTTCCCAGAGGTGGCATTTAGATTAGGTTTCTCAATATCCAGTTCTGTACTTTTCCCACAAAACCACTAAACTCTAGAAAATGCCTGTCTTTGTCTCATTTAGTATCCTTCCTCATCATCACTCTCCTTTTTCTATAAACTTTTGATTACTCAAGCATTGTAGCAGAGCAGAAAGAGTGAGCAAAGACCTAGACTTAACATAGGTATCTTTTAACCTTTTTGCTTGTTTTTTCATTTGTGAAATGAAGATAATACAATCCTTAATGCTTATAGTAAAGCTCATTCTATTTGTTTAAATAATAAAACCCCCTGAAGTCTGCTCATATTATTGAGATTCACATTGCATATTTTCATTGTCTTGGAACAAATTACCATATCTTACATATTATAACTTTGAATAATACAGATCTGCATACATGGGACAATTTCAGGATAATAATGTAGATAATGAATGTCTATCTACATTAGTTATTTAGCAAAAATTTGTAATTTTAATCTATATGTGTATTTTCTGGTACAAAGTAAGAACTTAATAAAGCTTGCTTTATTTCTTCCATGAAAAACTGATCTGCTTTATAACTTAGGTGGTCTTTGAGAGTTGTTGTGCCCTGATATTTCCTTATCTTCTGACCTACTTAGTGATCAAATGAATTAATATATGATATTTTGCAAAATTTCAATGTTAACTAAAGGTTAAGTCAATACTATCATTTTTCATCCATATCTCCCTTTTCTTTATTTTGAGCTAAAATGTTTTAAGAAAAACAAACCTAAGAATTCCAAGATCCACTTTCTACCTTCAAAGAGCCTTTTATCAATGAACAAAGATACACACACACACACACACACACAGAGATACAAATTATTATTGAGCAAAGTTAACTTATATTGTTTCCATCAAATCTTTTGTAGCCCTCACATTGTCTTCACTCACAGTGGTACTATACTGTTTCTTAACTAGGGCCCTCATCACCTTGTCTAGTTCAGTAGCCTCCTAACTAGTCTTCCTCTCTGTGAGTTGGAGTTTAGAAGAGATGATCAAGCTCTCTTTTTCATCCTCATCTTTAGTTGGAAATACTTCCTAAATAAGTGACTTTTGTGGTAACTCAGTGAGCACCAGAGAAGTAAGTCAGGTGGCACAATGTATAGAATGCTAAGCTTGGAGTCAGAAAGACTTGAGTTCAAATCAAGTTTTAAATACTTAAAAGCTGTGTGACCCTTTCACTTTTGTCTGCCTCAGATTCCTCAACAATAAAATGAGAATAATAACAACCTTCCAAGGTTGTGATATTTATGTAAAGCAATTAGCAAAGTGAAGGCATTTAATAAATGCTCCTTCTCCCTCACTCCCTATTTGAAGTCAGATTTCTTTGATTGATAACCATAGTATCAACTGGCTGGTACTTAATCTTAAATGGAAATGAATGTGGCAGTGTAAGGCCTCAGGTAGTTCTAATAAGGGGTATGTTCTTTCAGGTTTGCTACAATCTCCAACTTTGGGCCTATTACAGAATCTAGTGGTATAAACACCAACAGCTGGGAAGTAGATCCATAAAGAAAGCAAAAAAAATGTGCTTTGGGACCTTTATTTGTGTGGGAGAAAAGGATCTCACTTCTTCACATAGGTTATGTTGTTCTTAATAAATTTTACCCATTTTTAATATCTATTCTTTGAAGCTCAGGAAGTCAGAGGCCAAAATTAAATTTTACCTTTATTAATTCCAAGTTGTTTTTTTTTTTTTCAAAGACTGGACTTAAGTTTTTAAAGAGACATTGAGATCTGTCCTCTGGCCCAGGATAGCAAAGAAAACTTTCTCCCTCTCTTTGTTGGCTTTTAGCTTTTTTAGAAGAAGTGCAAGGTTAAAGGTCAGAATTACCAAAGCAAAGCTAAAGACAACTGACCACTGAGGCCTTTTATCAAAACCAGGGGTTTACAAAGAATATGTTTATATTTATCCAGGTGTGTGCATGTATATATTTTCTTATTTTAAAACATGATTTCCTAATTAAAGTCATTCAAATAATAAAATACCTATAAATGGAAAAGACATAAAAAAATTTATTGATACATTACTTAAATAATGTGGTTTGATGATAGGTAATAAAATATGTTTCATGTGAGACATATACTACTACTAACTAATTTATGGCACCACTATTGATTTATTTAATATTTTCCTAATACAAGTGTATATTTATCCTGGCTAACAAGTATTTCCATTTCTTAACGAGGGGAAATGATCTTTAGATTTAAAAGTTATTTAGCATTTCTTTACCTTTGTAAGAAGAGGCCTTCAGTAGCTTTTCCCTGAAATGACTGTCTTTAAAAGAGAGCGGAAAATAACAGAATTTACTAAGAAAAGGTTTGGAAATGCTTCATTTGCTCCACTGATTCAGTTGAAGAAAAAGTAAAAAGGAATAATGTCAGTAATAATAAACTTCTCATTGCTTTTTTGAGGAAAAGAATAATTATAATAAATATAAAGGACTTTTCCTTTGTAGCTATCTGCAAAACCTTTATCGATAGCTCTACATGCTAGCCACACCTGCAGCACAAGTTGTTCACTGACGCGAGGGACAGTCTGAAGAAGTGGACAGTTAGGAAAGATGCTGGGGAGAAATATTGCTTGAATTCCGAGGAGTGACAAGATTTTGAAGTTTGGTGATTGTAATAATACTTTTGACAAGAATAGGAATAGTTGAATGATGAGGATGGCTGAGGAGATAATGAATTTTGTTAGAATTATTCCATTCAACTGGAAATTGGTGAATGCCCATTAGTTGGGAAATGGCTGAATAAGTAATTAAGATATATAAAGGTAATGGAATATTGTTGTTCTGTAAGAAATGATGAGCAGGCTGATTTTAAAAAAATCCTGGAAAGACTTATGAACTGATGCTGAGTGAAGTGAGCAGAATATTGTATACAATAACAGGAAAACATTAGATATAGTAGCAACAATAACAAGATGATCAACTGTGATGGACTTGGCTCTTCTCAACAATGTAATGACTTAAGGCAATTTCAATAGACTTGGAATGGCTCTTCTCAACAATATAATGATTTAAGGCAATTCCAATAGTCTTGGAATGGAAAATGTCATTCACATCCAGAGAAGAACCATGGAAACTGAATATGGTTCAAAGCATAGTATTTTTACCTTTTTGTTTTTTTTTTTTCTTTCTTGTGATTTTTCTTTTTCTTTTGATCTGATTTTTCTTACACAACATGACAAATATGAAAATATTTAAAAGGATTGCACATATTTAACCTATCAGATTGTTTGCTGTCTTGGGGAAGGGAAGGGAAAGGAGGAGAAATTTTTAGAAAACAAAGTTTTACAAAAATGGATGATGAAAGCTATCTTTATATGTATTTGGTAAGATAAAATACTATTGAAAAAAAAATATTTAGTTTGATATATCAGCGTGACATCCAGGAGAATTGTTCGGTCAGTTGATTATAAAAAGAGGGTTTGGGGTTGACTTTGTAGATTTGAGAGAATAAAAATTATAGATTTTATGGATGATAAATACCTAAAAGAGAGTTGATACCCTAGGTAAATAAGTCATAGTAATAGAGCACCTTGATGCCTTTGATTATTCAAGTCACCTGAATCAGATAAGTTATATTCTTGAGTCTTAAAAGATTATACTATAGTATAATGTGAAGGGGCAAATTGTGAAATGTCTGGAATTGGTCATTTGATTTCATATTGTGAAGTGTTAAGTGAAGGCTTTGTAGACAACTAGGTAGCAAAGTGGGTAAGAATGATGAAGAACTTGGAATCAGGAACACCAAAGCCTCAGATATTTGTTAGCTGACCTGAACAAGTCACTTCATTTCAGTTTCCTCATCTATAAAATGGGGATACTAGTACCTGGGATTGTTATAAGTATGCTAGTAACAGAGTTGTTATAAGGATCATATATACAGCACTTTACAAACCTTTGTGTGTACAACACTGTACAAACTTTAAAACTCCCTGTGATGCTGGCTATTATTATTTATCATTACTTTTATCCTTGAAATAATAGAAAAAAGCAATAATTCTTGAGTTCTTAAATCAGATCTAAAGTCTTTGAAGAAATGTTCTCCTTTCCACATTGGGCTAATATAATTTTATTCCCTGTATTTTCATATATCTTTGTAAATGAAAAGAACCTATAGAACCCTAATGGGAAGTTTAAAATTCTGTGCTGTGTTTTCAAATATATATATCTTTATTAACCTTCAAAATTACAAAGAGAAATTCCTTCAAGTTCATGAAAAAGACCATCATATGAAGAGTATGTTTTATTTATATAATGATGTCTCATCCCTCCCATATCAATCAGAATCAAAGATTATTTTTGGAAGAAAACCCATCTTATTTTCTTTTGCAGAAAAAACAAAATACAAACTGAATAGTTCTACCTTCCATTGTTAGTTGTCATATATCATCCCATCCACTCAAGCAAAGGTCCTCTCCTTCTTTGTTCCTCTCTTTTCTAACAAACATAGCTTTATTGAATTTGCAGACTCAACAGCAACAACCACAAAAATTCCTTTTATCATTATCTCCTCCTGCCAGCCTCAGCCCATTTTGAGCTATAATATTCTTGCCACAGTTTTTATAGGACTGCACTTTTCTCCTTTCCCATCTCAGCTCCTGGGTGAATCAGTTCAACTCTATGCTATCTTCTCTTGTCCTTTGTCTTATTACTGATCACACCTTGCTGAACACTGACTAAACATTTCTACCCCCTTCACCATTTGTGGGCTAATGAACAGAATTTTGTCATTACCAAAATATATATATATATTTTTTTTGGTTAGATGATCTCAACTGATTCCTCATTGTAGCAAAGCAATCCTTTTATATCTCTGTAATCAGTTTACTCTCTCACCACAATAGCTACTTCAAATCTTTTTGTCTCTCTACAACCCTCCAACAGTATCCCTTCCACCTATTCTCTCAGCTAAAGACTTTGCCTAATATATCACCAAAAAACTGAGATCACTTCATCTTCTTCCCTTAATATCTCCTCTTTCTAGCATGTGTCACCTGAAGAGATGACCCTTGTATGGTATCAGTGGATCAAAAAGAATGAAAAGAAAAATTAGTGACTTTTTAGATGTAGTTCCAAATAGCTTTTTTGAATGGTTAGGTTAGTTCACTACTCTCCCAGTTGTGTATTACTGTGCCTGTTTTTTTCCAGATCCTTACATTTATTTTCCTTTTTGTTATACTTGTCAATCTGACAGGGTTGAAATGCAGCCTCAGATTTATTTTAGCTTGCTTTTCTATTATTATTTCTACTAGATATATAGAAATTGGTTATATGTGATCTCTTTATATTATATATGTTATATAGCTTATATTTCTTTCCTTAGGAAATGCTTGTTATAGATGCTTCAGCTTGGCTGGCTTGTCTGCCCTGTATGTGATACTTGGTGGGAAGGGTTGAGCCCTTCTTCACAAAAGTTGCCTCTCTCCCAAGAGGATAACTGGGCTGGATGTAGGACCAGTGGTTTATGAGTTGCTACTTCTCCTAGGACTCCTATGCCCATCTAATTGTTATAGTTGTTGATTGCTGGTAGTGATGATAAGGAAGGTGGGGCCCCCTCTCCTCAATGATTTCTCTCCTCACTAATGTCTGTAGGTGTTGAGCTGGAATCACTTCTGGTGATTTGGGTAGAGGAAAGGGGGAAGGGGAAAAAGGGAAGGAGAGGCATTGTTGTTCCCAATGCTCGTAGGCTCAGACTTCTGGACTGTCTCCATCAATCTGATAACAGAGGTGGTTGTAGCATTTACCATTGCTTACAAGTCAACCCGGGGCGGGGGGGGGGGGGGGGGGGGGGGGGGGGGGCGGGGAGGAGGAGAACAGGGGGAGTGGAATATATTTATTTGTTAGTCAAGTTTGACTAACTCATATTCTAATAGAGACTAGCTACCATGCTGAATCTAATTAGAAATTAATATTTGGAATATGATTGTTAGTGTTAATTTTAAGCATTGCAATAAAGCTCTATAATTGTATGATTTGGAATTTTGTGCAGAGAGTTTTATATGCCTGGTCTTTACTTGGTAAACAATGTATAAGAGTAAATTCTTCCATTCCTGACTTAATATAAAGAGATAATAAGCCTTGATTAAGTAAGAATATGTTTACTGTTTCCAGGTAACAGTAACTTTCAAGGATATAGCTGTAGACTTTACTAAAGAAGAATGGCAACAATTGGACCCTTCTCAAAAAGACTTGTACAGAGAAGTGATGTTGGAGAACTATAAAAACCTTGTTTCTCTGGGTAAGAATGGCTTTTCTCTGATGCTCAGAATGTGTTTTTCAGAATGTTTTTTTAATCCTTGATTAAAGGTATAAAAAGTACCTAATGCATTTCATTGGGTTATAGTTTGCTTACAGGGATGAGAGATTTATAATCCCTTCATAGTTAATAAATGGAGTGTTTTCTGCTTTTTGTTCTAAGAATTGGAAATGGGCCGCTTCATTATGGTATTTTTCATACTATGCTTGTCTCATTCTCTGATGCCTTAGATCAGCGGTCCTCCCCAAAAGTGTCAATGTAAATGACTGAAGCCATGAAATATTTCCAACCTTCTAAACTGGAAAGCGCTAATGTATTCATTTTCTTTTTTTATTCTACATTTTTTCTGCAGCCCAGTTTAGCTTTCACCACTGCTCTTCACATCTTCACTTTACCCCCACTCTCTCTATCCCCAGAACACACGCGCGTGCACACACACACACACACACACACACACACACACACAATTTCAGAACTAGAAGGCAGTTAAGATTAATTCAGTCTATACCTAAACAGCAATCCCCTCTACAACATCCTCACAGGTGATCATGCATCTCCACTTAAAAACTTCCTGTGAAGGAAAACCCACTACCTATTGAGACAGCCTATTATAATATTTGGATAAATCTATTTATTAAAAATTTTTTACCTTGTTCTTTCCTAGTTCTTCCCTTTGGGAATAAGCCAAATAAGTCTTGATTCATCTTTTACATAATTGATAACCTCACTTTTAAAAAAGCCTTGTGGTATGCTCTCTAGTAGCCACCCTGTTCTTCTTACCTTCTTGAATGCATTCTGTTTTATCTGTTTCCTTCCTAAAATATGATTTCTGTAATTCAACATATTATTCTATATGTAGTCCAGCTAGTGCACAATAAAACAAGATGCTTACCTTCCTTATAATGGAAACTGATCATCAATGCAACACTTTTAAGTTTAGGAACTTTAACAACTCTTTAGTCATATTTTTGGGGGTGAATTTCTGAAGAAGAAAGAACTAGAATTCTGAGTTCTCTTCAGAAATTTCCTGTTTTTTCTCCATATTTCAGGGGTTCCAATTTCCAAACCAGATATTATCTACCAATTAGAACAAGGAGAAGCACCATGGATATCAGAAAGGAAAGTCCAAAGGGGCTCCTCTCTTGGTGAGTAAGGTTAAATCAGGTAGATTTGTGCTATTAATTGGCTGGTTAGTGATGGGGATGGAACTCAAATGTTGTTGGCCAAGAAACTATCTTCAAAGGCCCATGCACCTGTTCACTAGCATTTACTCTTCTACCTTGTCCCTCTGACAACTCATTTATTGGCAAAACGTGAGCAACAATAAAACCTAAGTACAAGAGATTGAGATAAAGAAGGGTACAAGTTTGAACTGGTCAACTAATATAAAAATGGTGGACAGGGAGAACCAGAAGGGGTGGAGGGGCTAAGGGTGATTAAGAGGACAAACAGCTGTTTAGTAGATATGAGACACAGGCAGATAGAGGAAGAAGAAAAGGAGGTTATGAACAGAAAGGAATTTCCAAATTTAAGAACATGGCAGTAGTATAATTATGGATGATGGTAAAATCTAAATCCTAATCCTCCCTGTGGTTTACTGAGGTTGAATGAAAATGTAGAATAGAATTGGTTGATGAATTTAGAGACTTCTTAGGAATGAAAGTGATAGGGAAGGGGAAATAGAAAACAAGAGAAGCAAGTGAATCTACATGGGAGGGGGAATAGAGGAGAAGAGAAGCAAGTGAATCCAACAAGCAAGTGATCTACTAGAGGTAGAACTTGGAGCCAGGTATTCCAAATATCAAGTCTATTTGTTAGTAGAATGATCCTCTTTGTTGGATAATACAGAACCAAATATAGCTGCTTTCTTTCTCCCAACAAGGACAGAATAATTATATCTTTTACTTATTCCAGGTGGGGAAATGTTTGAACGATCTGAAATCAAGGCATCAGCTTGGAAGTTGGGCATTTTTATAGAAGAATCATCCAAGGAAACATTCATATGGGATAATTCCTGGGGTCCTGTGTTGGGAGAAGCTAGGGAATATGATATTAGGTCGGAGGGGCATTCCAAATATGGAAAATTAACTCATAGAACAAGTTCCAGTAAAACAAGAAACCATGAATATAAATTTGGGAAAAGCTTTGATCAGGAATCAACCATTTTTCCTCAACAAAGAATTTCTGTAGGAAATAGTCCCAGTAAATGTGATGATTATGGAAAGAGTTCTAGTCAACAGTCACACATAGTTAAATACAATAGAATCTCCTCCACAAAAAAGCTTTCTAAATTCAATGAATGTGAAACATCTTTTAGCTATAATACAGACTTTATTCAAAACCATAGACTCCATTCTGGAGAAAAAACTTTTGAGTGCAACAAATGTGGGAAGACCTTCAGTCAAAAAACTGGCCTTACTGAACACCAGCGCATTCATACTGGAGAAAAACCTCATAAATGCAATGAATGTGGGAAAGCCTTTAGACGCAGTACACAACTTAATGTACATCAACGAATTCATACTGGAGAGAAACCCCATAAATGCAATGAATGTGGAAAGGCCTTCAGGCGAAGCACACAACTTACTGTACATCAGAGAATTCATACTGGAGAGAAACCCCATTTGTGTAATGAATGTGGAAAAGCTTTTAGACAGAGCACCCAACTTACTTACCATCAGAGAATTCATACTGGAGAGAAGCCTCACAAATGTAATGAATGTGGAAAGGCATTTATCCGCAACACACAACTTACTGTACATCAAAGAATTCATACTGGAGAGAAACCTCACAAATGTGATGAATGTGGGAAAGCCTTTATCCAGAGAATACAACTTACAGTACATCAGAGAAGTCATACTGGAGAGAAACCTCATATGTGTGATGAATGTGGGAAGGCCTTTAGACGAAGTACACAGCTTACTGTACATCAAAGGATTCATACTGGAGAAAAACCCCACAAGTGTAATGAATGTGGGAAGGCCTTTATCCGGAACACAGAACTTACTGCACATCAAAGAATTCATACTGGAGAACATCCCCACAAATGTAATGAATGTGGGAAAGCCTTCATACGTAGGACACAGCTCACTGTACATCAAAGAATTCACACTGATGAGAAGCCCCATATATGTAACGAATGTGGAAAAGTATTTATCCAGAGTATACAACTTACAGTACATCAGAGAATTCATACTGGAGAGAAACCTCACATGTGTAATGAATGTGGCAAAACCTTCAACCACCGATCATCTCTTAGTTCCCATCTAAGAATCCATACTGGAGTAAAGCCCTATAAATGTAAAGAATGTGGCAAAGCCTTCATGGATAGTTCTTACCTTACCTACCATCAGAGAATTCATACTGGAGAGAAACCTTATACTTGTAATGAATGTGGGAAAGCCTTTAACCATAGATCATCCCTTAAAAACCATCGGAGAATTCATACTGGGGAGAAACCTTATAAATGCAATGAATGTGGTAAATGCTTCAGTAATTGTTCATCTCTTGCTTGCCATCAAAAAATCCATACTGGAGAGAAACCTCACAAATGCAATGAGTGTGGAAAGGCCTTCATTCAGATTATCCATCTTACCGTACATCAGAGAATTCATACGGGAGAGAAACCTTATGAATGTAATGAATGTGGGAAAGCCTTCAAACACAATTCATCCCTTACTTCCCATCTCAAAACCCATAGTCGAAAGGAACCACATAAATGGAGCCGACAACATAGTCATCATCAGAGAAATCATACAAGTAAGAAACCTCTTAAAAATAATAAAAGTGGTAAAACCTTCACCCACAGTCCATCCCTTAGTCATCAGAAAAGTCACATTGGAGAGAAGTCTTCTGAAACTCAAACCCCTCATCCTGACAGTACTTCAGTGAATCCATGAGTGTGGGTACTGTGTTGCTGGTTGCAGCCCAAATACACTTCACTCTGTGCACTTCTTGTTTATGTTCATCCTAACATGTCTAACAAAATAATTCTCTCAGAATTTACCAGTTAGCATGTGTAGTAGCACTTTCCATTCTCACTTTGATCTTGCTATACTATCTGAAATTATTGAACACTTTTCTAAACTATAGTTTCTCCTTAAACTTTAAAAGGAGTACACTTTCAATTCCCTTCCAATCGCATCAATTTCTCCTCTACCTCCTTTATTAGTTCCTCATCTATTTCTAGATAGCTTGAGGAAGTTATTTCCCAAAGTTCTGTTCTTGTTCCTTTTCTCTGTCTTTTTTTTTCTTAGAAGGATCGTTTATTCCATGCCTCCAACTATATAAACTGAAGTTGACTCCCAGATCATTATCTAGCTTTTAGCTCTCTCCCAAGCTCCAGACCTCTATGTTCTATCTTCAGGACAATTTCATTAAAGTCCCACAAGCATTTCAAACTCACATGTCCAAAGCTGAACTTATTTGTTTTTGTCTCTGCCCCTAAACCTGCTGTTTCTTTTGATTTGACATTGGTGCTACCATTCTCCTCACTTGATTTTATGTTTAGTTCTCCTGACTCCCTCACCTCATACACAATTATCTAACCATGTCCTTTTGACATTTATTTTATTTGGTCATTTAACAAATACTCATTCAACCCATTCTATAAACAGAGAACTTCGTAAGTCTATGCTTAACTACAGAGATTTAATGACATGTTTTACCTATAATGGCAGTCCCAGTCTACTAGACAATAGAATGCAATATCTGTATTATAACTTATACATTCTTTTCTTACTGTGTTACCACCCTTCTCATCTTAATATAAGTCTTTCCTACCACCAGCCTAGAAAAATACTACAACCTAGTAAAAGATCTTTTCCTTTTTTATTAACCTTTCAATTCATCTTTTACGAGGTTGCCATTTCCACACATAGAATTAATTGGGTCATGCTTATACTCTTAAAATCTTCAATGGTTCTCAGTAACCTAGAGAGCAATTGAAACCCCAACACCTGCTATATACACCACACTTGTAATTCACAATTAGCCTGCCATTCCAGCCTTATCTCATACTATTTCACTTCATGTACTCTTTGCTTCAGTAAGACCAGACAGTTTGTTCCATCAATACACATTTTCTGTTCATGCTGTTCCCTATGCTTAGATTGTTCTTTGACCACTTGATTTCTCTTCATCCTTTAAGTCTAACTCAAGTGCTCCTTTTTGAAGTCTTCCATGACCCTGTGGTCTCCATACCCTACTCCATCCCCATATTTCATGTAGCACTTTGTGCCTAATAGAATGTGTATTATTTTAAATTATAATTCTCTGGATATGTCATCTTTATACTGTAAGTTTCACAAAGGCAAAGACTGTTGTACATAGAAATGTTTTTCTCCAGGACCTGTCACAGTGTCCTTCACACAGAAGATGATTATTGAAGTGAACTTTATTGAATTGATGACATGAAAACTTTTATTTAAAGTGTTTATCTGACTAAATATCAATGAATTCATATTATAGAGAGACTTTATAAACAGTTCATTAGTGGCATAAGGCCCCTGCTCTGGTACTAAACTGATTCTTGACTTTTTGGTTTAATATTCCAGAAATCCCTTTCCCTTGAATTCTACCTTCTGCCTTCTAAAGATAATTTTCCTTCATTGCATCTTACTATGGATATTTTTGTAGTTGATGTAGCCAATTGAAAGCCCAATTCTGTAACTTTCCCAACAATGTTTATTTATTGGCTCAGATAAATTTGTAATTAGTGGAAGTTCCAGTAAGATGGGATCTTGGTGATCATGAAAGCCAGTTCCCTTATTTTATAGATTAAGAAACTGAGGCCCAGAGAGGGATGAGTAATTTGTTCAAGATTGTAAGTGGCAGTGCATGTAAATGAAATAATGCGTGTGAAGTCCTATATAAAACTTAAAAGATATAATGGTTTCAAATAATTCTTAGACTTGAACTGTGTTTCATGAAGTAATTTTGATAATAATTCTTTGTTTTCCTCCTGACTATTCAAAACAAAGTTCAGGTTCAACCCTGGAAAAAATCATTTTGCCATGGTCCTACTTGTTAGCTCCATAAAACCGAGGAATTTTCCATTTGGTAACAGTAACAGTTTTTAAATGCAAAAGCTGTTAAAAAGCACTAGACTCAGTAATTCTGAAAGAAGTAAAATTCAAAGTTTACCTCATCTTATGCCCTTCTTCTCTTAGATAACCCCTTTGCAGAGGCTTATCTTGTTTCTTACATACCTGTTAAGTTATACCTATTTTGGAATTAAATAATAATGTTGTATTTAAAGGTGTATTTATGACCTCACTAAAGTATCTCTAGGTGCAACACAAGGAATGATATACAAACATATGGCACTAGACAGTTGTTGATGCATCTCCATGGATGTACCATAGGGTTCTGGACTGCTATCAGAGTATGCTTAGACTGCCTTGCTGCTCATGATAGCCAAATCCCAAAGCCAAAAAGTTACAATTTTAAAATAATTCATATTTTTCTTAGCTCAATATCTATCAGTACTGTATTTACTAAATCACTCTTTCAGGAAAGCAAAGGAGCAAGGAGTCAATAAGAGAGAACCTCAAATTAAAGCTTTCATTTTTTTTTTAAGGAAAAATCTATAAACTTATTTTTTTTACATTTCTATAACTATTTTGATATAATTGGTTTTCTTTGTAATTCTATGTATTTTATGCATTTAAAAAGAGTCCATAGGTTTCACCAGACTGTCAAAGTGTTCCATAACACAAAAAAGGTAAGAATATCTGGTATAAAAGGAACTTTGTTTAGAATAAAGTATGGATTAGAAGCAAAAATTAATTTTAAAATGCTCTATATTATTAGATTGAATAGCAATTTTCTCACATAAAAGGGTAAAGCATTTAATAATTTTAATAAAATATAATTTAAATTTAGAGGCTTAAAATTCATTAGCACACTGTTTATGTGGAAACATTTAGAAAGTTTAAATTTGAAAAGTTGAATAGTTGATACAGATGCCACCTTCAAAAGCAGGAAGTGGCACTGATGATCCGAGACAAATGCAAACACCAAGAAAAGATGTCAAGAAAAAAACAATCTATTACATTAGAAGGTCTATTCTAAATAAGAATATATAAATTTTTACTTAGGGGTGGCTCAACATTCCTGGGAATTTTCATTTTGGAGTTTCAGGAGATGACTGATGGATTCTTTCAATTTCTATTGAAATTGCAGTTTCTTGTAAAGTGGTATCTAAGCTTTTTTTGTTTGTTTCAGAGCTTTCACATTATCCAATGTGTCTGAAAGTATTTCTCCTCGATCTATTTTGCAGATCAGTTGTTTTTCCTCTGAGATACTGTACATTTTCCATATTTTTCCAGATTTGGGACTTTATTATTTCTTGATGATTTATTAGTTTCCATTTGACCAATTCCAGCTTTTAAGAAATTGTTTCTTTTTTCTGTAAGGCTTTGTTCCTCTTTTCCCAAGTTCTTAATTATTCTCTTCATATTTTTGTTCCATATACTCATTTGACTCTTTCATTTTTTTTCTCTCAGCTTTTAAAATCATCTTGGAATTCTTATTGGACATGTGTCCAAGCTATATTTTCCTTGGAGGCTTTATTTGTTGATCTTTTCAAGTCTTTTGTGTGTTTTGAGTCTTGGACTTCCCTATATAGTCTAGTATTGGGGGGTGGGGAGAGAGGGGGTTTGCTCATTCTTTCTGACTGCTTCCAGGCTTTGAAGCTATGTCAGTGTTGGGCTCCGTACACCTCTAGTTTGGGGCAGGGGGAGGGCCCAGAAAGATGGGTGGGAAGATGTCTGGCCTGAATTTCTGTTCTTTTAAATTTTTCTGCTTGCTTTCACAACTCATTCTGGGACTCTGCAAGTTTTCAGTGTTGCCATAGTGGTATGATTAGGGAGATATGTTTACCACACTCTTAGTCGAGCTTGGCAAATCCCTGGCCCAGATTTGAGTCTGTTGGCTTTTGATTGGTTGAGCCTTTTAGCAGACTGAATTCAGTCACAGTTAACCTGCTGAAAGATTCTACAGGTTCATAGTGATTGAGCTGCTGGCTATCCTTTGGGCTAGGACTCTTGCTCTGGTTATTCCACTACAGGCATACCAAGGAGGCTGAAGCTTAGAACTGTGCTCTTGTTAGCGCTTCTGGAATCAGGAAGTCACATAGCTACAATTCTAAAACTTGTTCCTTGCTCAATACACATTCAAGATCCATGTTCACTTGCACCTGTTTCTCTCCACCTTAGGTGAATCAGAATTGATATAATAGACAACAGATCCACCCAGTGGCAGTACATTTCTGCACCACATTCCTGCTATTTCAGGAATCCCCTGGGATTTCTTTCTCTTCTATTGCCCTTTCTCAACTCTCTTTCTTTGGGCACTGAAACAGTGATATTGCTGCCAAACATGCTTCTGGCTAGTCCTTCTCTGACCTGGGTTAGAAATATCATTCACTGTGATTTTTCCTTGACTTTTTATTTGAGAGGTTTTGAAGTTCTTTGTGGAGGAAGTATGCTGGATGAGCTAAGCAAAAATACTTCCTTTCACTTCACCATCTTTTCCTATGAATTTTAAATGTTATGTATTTTCATTTATTAAAACATGTTTTTTATACCCAGCCTAAATTTGCCTCACCCGAATTTCCTTCTGTGGCTTCTAGTTCTAAGACCAAGAAAAATATGTCTAATCTGCCTTCCCTTGTCTTCTGTTAAGTCATTATCCACATTCCACCCTTTCCTTCTGTTTCCCTCTAACAATTCCATTAAATTTTCCCTCTTTCATTTGAAAGCATCACCATCATTATTCTAGGACATCTGTTCCCTTATCTCCATCCATCTTGTAACAGTCTTCTAATAGGGTTCTGGGTTCCTAGGTATTCCCATTTTCAGTCTATTCACTACACAGTTGCCACAATATAAGCTTTCTAAAGCACAAATCTGACTTTTCAAGAACCTTCAGTAGCTACTTATTATAAACTAAAACTTAATTTGGCTTTAAAAATCCATCATATTTGACTATCTTACTTATGTAAGCTAATGATACACAGTACTTCCCTTCTTCCACTTTAGATTAAATTAGACTAGCTGTTCTTTTAAATTCAGCACTTGCTCATCTGTATCTGGCCTTTTGCATAGCTTATCTTCCATGCCTGGAATGTATGTCTTTCTTTTTTCTGCTTCTTAGTATCTTAAAGACTTAGTGTCATTTCTGATAGGAAACTTCTTGTTCTACTTAGTTGTAAATACTCTTTTATTTTCTCCTGAAATTATCATACATATTTTTTTTTTTTACAAGTTGTATGTCTACCTCTTCCCTCAGGAGAATCTAAAGATTACTACTTCTTTTGTCATTGTATCTCTATACTTAACTGCATATAGTAAATACTTAAAGAATGTTTACCAAATTTATATTCATGACAGCCTTTAAAATAATTGAAGACATTTATTTCCCCCACCATGTCTAATCTTCCAGATCAAAATTTCCAATTTAGCAGATCTTTATATGGTCTCAAATATCTTCATGATGTTCCTCTGGAGATGTCAGCTTATTTCCTAACTGGAATTATTTCCTAATATGGAACTCCCTCTAGTTCTGGTCTGACAAAGACAGAAGGAAAGAAGGGACACTAATGAAAGAGAAAAATATTGATAAAGCTTTGAAAACATTTGTCCTTATCCCTTTGAGGGAGGGTCATGCTTTCCAAGATAGTGGTGGTTTGTGACCACGTCATTTGGATCTTGACTCTATGACCCCATTTGGGGTTTTCTTGGCAAAGAAACTGAAGGGATTTTCAACTATCTTCTCAAGTTCATTTTATAGATGAGGAAGGGTTAAGTGGCTTATCCAGAGTCACACAATTTAAAAGTGTCTTAAGGCCATATTTGAGCTCAGGAAGATGTCCACCTGACCCCAGACCTAGTTTTCTGAGTTGAATTCTGTCCTCAGATATTTTCTAGCTGTAGAACTATAGACAGATTACTTCACTTTGTTTGCTTGTTTCCTTATCTGGCACTAGAGAAGAAAGTGGTAAATTATTCCAGTATTTCTGCAAGAAAACCCCAAATAGAGTCATGTAATCAATCACAACTGAAATACTACTTTGCAAAGGAAACAAAAGAGAGCAAAGTTTACTATTCCAGAAACCAAACCTAATGGTATGGTAGAAACAGATTACAGAGATCAGTGGAGGCCTTATGAAAATCTAAATGTGATTTTTAAAATCAATTTTTTTAAAAGAACAGGGAAAATTAATAACAAATGAGGGATTAAATAAAATTGTCAAGATAGTCTATTATGTGGCACAAAGATTAAAACTTAAAATGGGATTAATATTTACAGAACTATAAATCCCCTGATAGATTTCTTAACACAAAAAGAAATACATAGGGCAAAAACCCAAACTTAGAAATTGAGCAGTCCATAAATGATCTGAGTCTTGGAATGACCTACAAGTGAAGAGTCAAAGAACCATTCCCATATTGAATAAATTTTTGTAAAAATGGGAAGGTAACCTTATTAAGGGTAAAATGTAAGAAAAATATGGTCCTGATAGTTTTAACTAGGTAGAGAAAACAGGCTACTGACAAAATAAGTAAGATAATAAAAATGTTATATTTAAAAATTATTCCATTATGATAATATTGGATTTATACCAAAACTATAGGAATAGTTAATTTTAAAATAAAACATTTAAAAATATATCTTATGGCAGTAGACTTGGGAAAGTATTAGACAAAATACACCAAGTCATTTGCGCATGTGTGCATATGTTTTAAAGACTAAAAGGATTGGGACTTATGATTTAATTGCTCTGGGAAACTTGCTAGATGAGAAAATTTCCTCTGCTGCACAGGTCAGCACTTTCCCTTCATCCATAGTTAGTTTTACAGCACTACAAAGTTAAGTAAGTAACATTCTAAGAAGAAAATAAATGTATATAGGAAAAAAGGAAGCAAAATTGTTTCTGCAGACATGCAAAAAAATTTTTTTAATTTAGATCCAGTAGATAAACTCAAATAATCAATAACTTTATTAAGGTAGCAAAATATAAATTAAACCTATAAAATGATCTTTTCTGTATTTTATAAAAAACCCTAGGAAGATACAGAAAAAAATTTTACTTGACATAACTATAAAATGCATAAAATATTGGAGAACTAATCTCTCAACCAAGCAGAACCTATATGAATGCAATAAAGATAATTAGGGAAAGTTTGGTCATGATAAGCTGCACTAATAGATGGCTGTAATAACTAAATTTACTTCTATAGCAATGCAATTATCAACGGGTTTATTGAACTAGACAAAATAAGACTCTAAAATGAAATTTCTAAAAAGTGAAATGGAGGAAGGAGGGAAGGCTAATGTGAACAGTCCACAAACTACATTATAAAGCAATAGTAGTCAGAGCTATTTAAAACTGATTAAAAAGTATAAAAATACATAAATAGGTAACCTTAGTAGTAAACAATTGAGCCAAGTGGCCTGTTGTTGGATAAATGCCTGGTAAATTCAATAGATCACACAAACTATTGGAAAGACTGGAAAAAACAGACGGTTCACTGTGATTTTTCCTTGACTTTTTATTTGAGAGGTTTTGAAGTTCTTTGTGGAGGAAGTATGCTGGATGAGCTAAGCAAAAATACTTCCTTTCACTTCACCATCTTTTCCTATGAATTTTAAATGTTATGTATTTTCATTTATTAAAACATGTTTTTTATACCCAGCCTAAATTTGCCTCACCCCAATTTCCTTCTGTGGCTTCTAGTTCTAAGACCAAGAAAAATATGTCTAATCTGCCTTCCCTTGTCTTCTGTTAAGTCATTATCCACATTCCACCCTTTCCTTCTGTTTCCCTCTAACAATTCCATTAAATTTTACCTCTTTCATTTGAAAGCATCACCATCATTATTCTAGGGCATCTGTTCCCTTATCTCCATCCATCTTGTAACAGTCTTCTAATAGGGTTCTGGGTTCCTAGGTATTCATTTTCAGTCTATTCACTACACAGTTGCCACAATATAAGCTTTCTAAAGCACAAATCTGACTTTTCAAGAACCTTCAGTAGCTACTTATTATAAACTAAAACTTAATTTGGCTTTAAAAATCCATCATATTTGACTATCTTATGTAAGCTAATGATACACAGTACTTCCCTTCTTCCACTTTAGATTAAATTAGACTAGCTGTTCTTTTAAATTCAGCACTTGCTCATCTGTATCTGGCCTTTTGCATAGCTTATCTTCCATGCCTGGAATGTATGTCTTTCTTTTTTCTGCTTCTTAGTATCTTAAAGACTTAGTGTCATTTCTGATAGGAAACTTCTTGTTCTACTTAGTTGTAAATACTCTTTATTTTCTCCTATAATTATCATACATATTTTTTTTTTTTTTACAAGTTGTATGTCTACCTCTTCCCTCAGGAGAATCTAAAGACTACTACTTCTTTTGTCATTGTATCTCTATACTTAACTGCATATAGTAAATACTTAAAGAATGTTTACCAAATTTATATTCATGACAGCCTTTAAAATAATTGAAGACATTTATTTCCCCCACCATGTCTAATCTTCCAGATCAAAATTTCCAATTTAGCAGATCTTTATATGGTCTCAAATATCTTCATGATGTTCCTCTGGAGATGTCAGCTTATTTCCTAACTGGAATTATTTCCTAATATGGAACTCCCTCTAGTTCTGGTCTGACAAAGACAGAAGGAAAGAAGGGACACTAATGAAAGAGAAAAATATTGATAAAGCTTTGAAAACATTTGTTCTTATCCCTTTGAGGGAGGGTCATGCTTTCTAAGATGGTGGTGGTTTGTGACCACGTCATTTGGATCTTGACTCTATGACCCCATTTGGGGTTTTCTTGGCAAAGAAACTGAAGGGATTTTCAACTATCTTCTCAAGTTCATTTTATAGATGAGGAAGGGTTAAGTGGCTTATCCAGAGTCACACAATTTAAAAGTGTCTTAAGGCCATATTTGAGCTCAGGAAGATGTCCACCTGACCCCAGACCTAGTTTTCTGAGTTGAATTCTGTCCTCAGATATTTTCTAGCTGTAGAACTATAGACAGATTACTTCACTTTGTTTGCTTGTTTCCTTATCTGGCACTAGAGAAGAAAGTGGTAAATTATTCCAGTATTTCTGCAAGAAAACCCCAAATAGAGTCATGTAGTCAATCACAACTGAAATACTACTTTGCAAAGGAAACAAAAGAGAGCAAAGTTTACTATTCCAGAAACCAAACCTAATGGTATGGTAGAAACAGATTACAGAGATCAGTGGAGGCCTTATGAAAATCTAAATGTGATTTTTAAAATCAATTTTTTTAAAAGAACAGGGAAAATTAATAACAAATGAGGGATTAAATAAAATTGTCAAGATAGTCTATTATGTGGCACAAAGATTAAAACTTAAAATGGGATTAATATTTACAGAACTATAAATCCCCTGATAGATTTCTTAACACAAAAAGAAATACATAGGGCAAAAACCCAAACTTAGAAATTGAGCAGTCCATAAATGATCTGAGTCTTGGAATGACCTACAAGTGAAGAGTCAAAGAACCATTCCCATATTGGATAAATTTTTGTAAAAATGGGAAGGTAACCTTATTAAGGGTAAAATGTAAGAAAAATATGGTCCTGATAGTTTTAACTAGGGAGAGAAAACAGGCTACTGACAAAATAAGTAAGATAATAAAATGTTATATTTAAAAATTATTCCATTATGATAATGGATTTATACCAAAACTATAGGAATAGTTAATTTTAAAATAAAACATTTAAAAATATATCTTATGGCAGTAGATTTGGGAAAGTATTAGACAAAATACACCAAGTCATTTGCGCATGTGTGCATATGTTTTAAAGACTAAAAGGATTGGGACTTATGATTTAATTGCTCTGGGAAACTTGCTAGATGAGAAAATTTCCTCTGCTGCACAGGTCAGCACTTTCCCTTCATCCATAGTTAGTTTTATAGCACTACAAGGTTAAGTAAGTAACATTCTAAGAAGAAAATAAATGTATATAGGAAAAAAGGAAGCAAAATTGTTTCTGCAGACATGCGAAAAATTTTTTTAATTTAGATCCAGTAGATAAACTCAAATAATCAATAACTTTATTAAGGTAGCAAAATATAAATTAAACCTATAAAATGATCTTTTCTGTATTTTATAAAAAACCCTAGGAAGATACAGAAAAAAATTTTACTTGACATAACTATAAAATGCATAAAATATTGGAGAACTAATCTCTCAACCAAGCAGAACCTATATGAATGCAATAAAGATAATTAGGGAAAGTTTGGTCATGATAAGCTGCACTAATAGATGGCTGTAATAACTAAATTTACTTCTATAGCAATGCAATTATCAACGGGTTTATTGAACTAGACAAAATAAGACTCTAAAATGAAATTTCTAAAAAGTGAAATGGAGGAAGGAGGGAAGGCTAATGTGAACAGTCCACAAACTACATTATAAAGCAATAGTAGTCAGAGCTATTTAAAACTGATTAAAAAGTATAAAAATACATAAATAGGTAACCTTAGTAGTAAACAATTGAGCCAAGTGGCTTGTTGTTGGATAAATGCCTGGTAAATTCAATAGATCACACAAACTATTGGAAAGACTGGAAAAAACAGACGGCAAGTTAGCATATATTAGACTTTTATATTCTGTGCCTCGATAAATTCCAAAAGTATATACATTTTTAATACAAAAGGTAATATATAAATAATTAGAGGACAATAGAAGGATGGGAGAAAAACCAGAAAGTATCTTTCCCAACTATAGCTAGGATTAGAGATGATCATCTTTTAAAATAAGTTTATTTTATAAATTTTTAAGCTTTTGCAAGACAAAATGTCTAAAATAAGAGAAGCCATATATTTATGAAAAAATGTAGCAAATATTCAGTAAAGGTCTCACAAATGATGAAGATACATGGTAAATTGATATAGAGGAGCAAAAGTCATTTCCCAGTAAGTGGTCAGAGTTTTCAAAAAAAAGAAAAAAAATGCAAACTGTTAATAAAGAAATGAAAGAATGCTCCAAATCTATGGTATGCAGAAAAAGTTCAATTTCATTTCTCTGAAGATTGATTCTATTTTTAAGATATAGTTGAGCTGACATAGGTTTAATACCCCTCATATGTGTAACTTACCTTTCACCTAAGTCCTGAAGAAACTTACTTAAAAATCAAACTGAACAACAATCCAGTGAGAAATAATAGGGAGGATCTGAGATAACTCAATCTACCAATTGGGATGATTTTATCTTTGCAAGGAGAGTTTCAAAAGATGTACTGTCAGGCTAATGAGAAGGAAGACACTTAAGTTTCAAAGATCCTGTCAACCCTCACTCAGGGTCTTTGAACATTGAAAGACCATTGTTCAATTCATTAGTTGCTGCTAGTATAACTAATAAGTTGACCATTCTTGCAACTTCATTTGTTAGTTTCATTTTCAAACAACACACTCATCAGATTGGCAAAAAAAAAATAAAAAAAAAGGTGGAATGTTGTAAATGATGTTTGGATACAGGAACAATAATACGCTGTTAGTGGAGGTGTGAATTTGTCCAACCATTTTGAAAAACAATTTGGAACCATATTAGGAAATTATGAAGTCCAAAAGAATAATCAGGTGGGAAAAGGGCTGTCCCCTTTTTAAATGGAGGCTCTGAGAAAGGCTCTCAATGTCCACCCTCTCCATTCTGAGGGAGGGGCTCAAAGGGTATTGAAGAAATTAATTTCATCTGGTAGGAAAATAAATTATAACATGAGCAACAAGATGGGAGACTAAACATTTTCTACAATACCCATGATCTCTAAAATCTCTCCAAAACAGAAATTATGCACCAAAAATAAAAGAATTTTAGCTGTTTCCATGGTCAAGGACAAACAAAATTTTGAAAAAGCCTTTAAAAAACCCCAGGAACTAATGCTCACTGACCCTTACACTCAGCACCCCTGTTTCCCTCAAAACTGGCAACAAGGCTGCTCTAGGAGACCCAAGAACACAATATAGACTTACATCAAAATCATCTGAGCCCTAGTCCCCCCTTACCTATTTCCAGAGCTATAGAGATCTGAGCTGCTGAAGTTTTGTTCCAGCCTTGACATCCAGGTTGACCATAGCACATCAGGAGCCAAAACCTGTCAGGAACTGTAACTCAAAAACACCACCACTGCCAGTGGCAGAGAAAATTCAACTGCTGATACCAGCCCAGGGGTCAGAGCACCAGACCTGTGGGCATAAAATCTGAGAAAAAGAATATAGTATCCATCACTTTCAACAACTCAAAAGTCAGTTGAGGCAGAAATGACCTATGCTGGTGAACTATGAATTGCTCAGTGTGGGAGGATACGAAGATGCTTTGAAAACCAGCCCCCAAGGAAACCACAAACAGAAGGGAAGGAATCAGGAGGTGAATGATGAAGAAAATAAGGAAGAAAAATCACTGAATTGTACCTTTCATTCAACAATACCACTACTAGGCATAAACCCTAAGGGAAAAATCCCATATACAAATTTATATTAGTAATTTTTGTGATAGCAAAACAAAACAAAACAAACAAACAAAAAAAAAAACCTTTGAGAGAAAAGTTGAAACCCAAATGGACAACAATTGAACAAATTGTATTATAGGAATGTGGTGAAATATTGAACAGTTTTTAAAAAGACTGAAGAATTTGGACAACCTTGAGAAGAATTGTATGAACTACTGCAGTGTGGAATAAAGAGAATCAATACAATTATCACAGTAATGTAAAGAAAACAACTTTGAAAGTTCTGTTCAGTGAAATGACTTTCCTATTCAAAATATTTGACAATAAGACATACTTTTTTTCTCTGGAGGGAGATGTATCAAGGTCAAATTGGGGCAGATTGAGGCTTGAATTGGTAAACCTGGCCAATGTATAGATTTGTTTTGTTTGGCTCCATCTATCTAACTATCGATATATATTTTAGAAGGGAGGGTCCTATGATGGCATGTGATTGGGAAGTAACAGTGATATTTTTAAAATGCATCAATAAAATATTAAAATAAACTCCATATAAATCATTTAGTCAATAAACATTACATATCTATTGTGTACCAAGTACTGTACTAAGCATTGGTAAACAAAGAAAATGGAGGAAAATAGTCCCTGCCTTCAAAAAACACACAATTTAATGAAAGAAGACAGTACATATAAAAACTAAACATTGAAATTTTGAAACAGAGAGAGTGAATTTTTGTTCATTGTTGGTTGTAATAATAATAATAATTCCCCCCCCCAACCATTGTGAATATCTTGTCATCATTTTTTTTTTTGGTGGGGGGAGAGAGTGAGAACAGTTAAAAAAAAGAGTATCAGTAGTCCACATATTCAGAGAAGTATGCATAATGTAATTCTCTTTTGAAAGAAACATTTTATGATTTTTAAAATAAATTTAGTGAACCTAAAATAATTCCTAAATCATAGTCCTATTCTCATTCTTCTGCCCTTTTAACTTAAATCATAAAACACTAAAAATGGAGTTTGCACTAGAAAATGAATTGCAGGCAATCTAGAAATCACTTCCCTGCCCTTTCACCACCTCTTTTCCTCTATCATTTTGTAAGTACATACTTATTAAACACCAGCTAAGTGCCAAGAACTGTACTAAGTGTTGGGGATAGAAAAAGGCAAAATGAAGCTCACAGTCTTATGGGATAATATACACAAATAAGTTATATAAGGAAAATTAGGAAATAATTGACAGCAGAAGGACATTAAAATTCAGAAGCGATGGGATGGCTTCATGTAGAAGATGAAATTTTAGTTGAGGTTTAAAGGAAGCCAGGGAAACTTATAGCCAGAGATGAGTGGGGATATGTTGAAACTGTGCTTTTGGAAAATCTCTATGCTAGTTCAATGGTGGATGAATGTAGGGGGGAGAGATTTATGGCACAAAGCCCAGCCAGCAGCATTTTGCAATAGTCCAAGTGTGAGGTGATTAGGAGCTGCAACCAACATAGTGGCAATATCCAAAGAAAGCAGGGAGAGTATTTCAGAGAGATATTATAAAAATGGAATTGATAGGCCTTAGTCACAGATTGGATGGAGGTGAGAGATCCTGGTTTTAAGATTGGATGAGGTGGGGGGATGTTAGTACCCTCAACAGTAATACAGAAGTTTGGAAGCTAAGAAAGATTTAGATGGAAAGATAATGAGTTGAGGAACGTATTGAACATGTTGAATTTAAAATGTCTATTGGATATCCAATTTAAGATGTTTGAAAAGCAATAGAATATGTGAGACAGGTCAACAGAAAGGATATGGCTGGATCAGTAGAAATGAGAATCATCACCATAGAAATGGTAATGATTAATTAAAGCCATGTGATTAATTAAATTCATGGGAGCTAATGTGATCACCATGTGAAGTAAGATAAAGAGAAAAGAGAGGATGACCTCGAACTGAGCCTTGTGGCTTAGTGGGAATGACCTGGATGAAGGTCCAATAATAGAGATAAGGAAATAGGTAGGAGAACTAAAAACTATGGAGAGAAGAAAACATCAAGTTAAAAAGGATGATCAGTGTCAAAGGCTACAGTTAGGTTAAGAACAAGGACTCAGAAAAGATTATTGGATTTGGCAGTTAGAAGATCATTGATAACTAAGCCTTGATTGCTCTTCCTCCACACCTTGTCTCCTGATTTTCCCCAGTTTCCAACAAAATCTGCAACTCAAATACTACCCTATGCAGGACTGGCCTTCCATGATCCTCACCCTACCTACCTTTTTTTTAAGACTGAAGAATTTGGGCAAATTTGAGAAGAACTGTATGAACCACTGCAGTGTAGAATAAAGAGAATCAATACAATTATCACAGTAACATAAAGAAAACAACTTTATAAGGCTTCAGACTTCTGTTCAGTGAAATGACAAATTTCTATTTCAGAAAATTTTACAGTAAAACATACCTTCTTTTTTGGGGTGGAGATGGGTTGTAGAATCTTTATGTGGACTAATAAGGGCTAGCTGTGGTATTTTTAAGATTTGCGAAGTGCTTTATAAGTATCTCATTTGATTCTCAAAACAATCTGTGACAAATAAGAAAACTGAAATTTAAAGAGATTGTAATTTGCCTAGGGTCACATAGCTAGTAAGTGTCTGAGAGGGAATTCAAAGAGGTCTTGATTCCTAACACTCTGCTTTATCAATGTGCCTCTCAAAAACAGATTAACCAAAATACAGATCTTCCTTCTGAAATAAGAAAGTACTTGGCAGAAAGAATCTAGTATTTATCTTGAGTCCTAAATGCTGTATGATTCTCGGAATAGTTACCTGCTATGAGGCTTTATTTGCCAAGATAAACCTCACTATATTTTGAATTCAATCTCTTCTACATCATGGATGTTAGTTCTTATAAGGGCTTTTCATTTCTGTGACCCAAGATTTCCCCACAAAAACTTTTAATATTAATAATAAAAAAAAATGTGAACTAACAACTGGCATTTATATAGTGTTTGAAATTAAAGTGTTTGTATGTATCTGATTCTTGGTCACTTTGCACTTCGTCCCAGTTTTCCCCACTAGATTATACCCTCCCAATGGGAGTCACATTATCCTAAAAACTATATTTACCCTCTAAATTAGCTCATTTAAATCTCTCCCTATCTCACTTCTACTTCCCCACTGAACTCAATTAAGAGTTCCTATATCAGGTGTTTACATTTAAGGTATCAGTGAAATCTTTGCTGTTGACAAGATATAGTGTTTTAGTTATTTACAAACAGAAAGGAGGGGGAGAGAAGCAGAAGGGGGAGAAAAACTAAACATTGAAATTTTGAAACAGAGAGAGTGAATTTTTGTTCATTGTTGGTTGTAATAATAATAATAATTCCCCCCCCCAACCATTGTGAATATCTTGCTTTGTGGTCATCATTTTTTTTTTGGTGGGGGGAGAGAGTGAGAACAGTTTTAAAAAAGAGTATCAGTAGTCCACATATTCAGAGAAGTATGCATAATGTAATTCTCTTTTGAAAGAAACATTTTATGATTTTTAAAATAAATTTAGTGAACCTAAAATAATTCCTAAATCATAGTCCTATTCTCATTCTTCTGCCCTTTTAACTTAAATCATAAAACACTAAAATGGAGTTTGCACTAGAAAATGAATTGCAGGCAATCTAGAAATCACTTCCCTGCCCTTTCACCACCTCTTTTCCTCTATCATTTTGTAAGTACATACTTATTAAACACCAGCTAAGTGCCAAGAACTGTACTAAGTGTTGGGGATAGAAAAAGGCAAAATGAAGCTCACAGTCTTATGGGATAATATACACAAATAAGTTATATAAGGAAAATTAGGAAATAATTGACAGCAGAAGGACATTAAAATTCAGAAGGGATGGGATGGCTTCATGTAGAAGATGAAATTTTAGTTGAGGCTTAAAGGAAGCCAGGGAAACTTATAGCCAGAGATGAGTGGGGATATGTTGAAACTGTGCTTTTGGAAAATCTCTATGCTAGTTCAATGGTGGATGAATGTAGCAGGGAGAGATTTATGGCACAAAGCCCAGCCAGCAGCATTTTGCAATAGTCCAAGTGTGAGGTGATTAGGAGCTGCAACCAACATAGTGGCAATATCCAAAGAAAGCAGGGAGAGTATTTCAGAGAGATATTATAAAAATGGAATTGACAGGCCTTAGTCACAGATTGGATGGAGGTGAGAGATCCTGGTTTTGAGATTGGATGAGGTGGGGGGAATGTTAGTACCCTCAACAGTAATACAGAAGTTTGGAAGCTAAGAAAGATTTAGATGGAAAGATAATGAGTTGAGGAACATATTGAACGTGTTGAATTTAAAATGTCTATTGGATATCCAATTTAAAATGTTTGAAAAGCAATAGAATATGTGAGACAGGTCAACAGAAAGGATATGGCTGGATCATTAGAAATGAGAATCATCACCATAGAAATGGTGATGATTAATTAAAGCCATGTGATTAATTAAATTCATGGGAGCTAATGTGATCACCATGTGAAGTAAGATAAAGAGAAAAGAGAGGATGACCTCGAACTGAGCCTTGTGGCTTAGTGGGAATGACCTGGATGAAGGTCCAATAATAGAGATAAGGAAATAGGTAGGAGAACTAAAAACTATGGAGAGAAGAAAACATCAAGTAAAAAAGGATGATCAGTGTCAAAGGCTACAGTTAGGTTAAGAACAAGGACTCAGAAAAGATTATTGGATTTGGCAGTTAGAAGATCATTGATAACTAAGCCTTGATTGCTCTTCCTCTGCACCTTGTCTCCTGATTTTCCCCAGTTTCCAACAAAATCTGCAACTCAAATACTACCCTATGCAGGATTGGCCTTCCATGATCCTCACCCTACCTACCTTTTCTTTAAGATAACCATCAATTTACATTGTATATATCACATATGTAACTAAGTATTTGCCATTTTCTCACCCATTAGTTCCTTGAAGGCAAAGATTAAACAATTCTTAAAACTGTCTTTTTTTAAATTCTCAGAACTCAGCAAAATGAGACATAGTATTTCACAAATGCTTCTTGACTAAATATATGAAGAAATTATGTTTTAAAAGCTTATTTCTTAGGTGTTTGGATGAATAATCATTTATATAAGCACTTACTATGTGCCTTGCTTGGCAGTGTTAAATGCTGAGAAAATAAAGATTAAAAATATTATCCCTAATCTCAAGAAATTAACATTCAAATGGAAAATCTACTGAGTCTAATAATGTAAATAACCATGTATATGTGAAATATATACAATGTAAATAGGAAAGCAATCTCAGAGAGAAGGAACTGTACTGGAGAAGAGGTAGAGAAAAAACAGACATGGCCTCTTCCAGGAGATGAGATTTAAACTTAGTCTGAAAGGAAACCAGGGAAAGTAGAAGGCATTTGAGACATGGAAGTCAGCCAATGAAAAGGACAGACAGGAGATATGTGTAGATAGAAAAGAGGTTAGTGTAGCTGGATCATAAGGTACATGAAGTAATAATAAGTATAACATTTTAAAAGTAGGAAGAAATCAAGTTGTGAAAGAATTTAAATGCCAAGCAGAGGATTTTTTTGATTCTTGAGGTTATCCTCTAAAGTTTTCCAAGAGAGCCCCTGAAATTTATGGAACAGGGGAATGATGAATTAGATGTGTGCTTTGTCAGCTGAATGGAAGATGGACAATACAAATGAGGAACAATGAGCGTTCAAACTAGGATTGAGGATATATGAATTGAGAGAATGGGTATATAGGAGATATGTTATGAAGACAGAAATGACAAAATTTGACAACAGATGAGATGTATGCATTTTAGTACAAGTGAAGAGTTCATGATGACACTGAGATTACAAGCCTGAGTGATCAGGAAGATATATGTGTTCATTCTTTCTTGGGAAGTTGAGAGTGTGAAAATGACTATGCTAACTACCTTGATTTTCTGGGTAGTTCCTACTTTCCTTGGCTTCCTATCAGACTAAGTTCAAATCTCATCTCCTGGAGGAGGTCATGACTGTTTTTTCTCCACCTCTTCTCCTGGGTAACTGTAAAGACTGACTTGACCAAGCAGGATACAAGACGGCTTGACATACCAGAATCCTTTGTGAATTTGGAGATGTCTGTAGCTGTCAGAAACCGCAGCACCAGCCTTGATCAGCTCAGGATCAAGCTTGAGCAGAAGCTGCAGACTCAAGACCTGGCTCAGTATTTTCTAAACAACCTATTCTTTTTATCTATACTTAAGTTTAGACTCTGCGTCATACTGCTTATCTTGTACAAAGAAATCAGTGCTCTTGTTTCTCCCACTCATGCCTGGAACACTCTATCCATAATAAAGTCCCTTTCCCTCCCAGAGCAACACCCCCTTTCCTATTTCCCACCTCTCTGTGTTAGAAAAGTATATAAACTATCTCCTGTTTTCCCCAAATTGCAGGCTGTCTCCTCCACATGATTATGTTTGTACATGCCTAATAAAGATCATTCTTGACTTTAACAGGCATAATCTTGCTTCAGTTTTCTTGCCTTTGGGAAAGAATGATCCAGCTTTTCAACTAAGCTAAACAGATTTATTTTTTGTTCATTATACATGGCATTCTATCTCCATCTCTGTGCTTTTGCACAGGCAGATATTAAAAATATTATCCCAGATCTCAAGAAATTAACATTCTAAGGGAAAATCTACTGATTATAATAATGTAAATAACTATGTATATGTGAAACATATACAATGTGAATAGAAAGGCAATCTCAGAGGGGAGGGACTGTGTTGGAGAAGAGGTGGAGAAAAAACAGACATAACCTCCTCCAGGAGATGAGATTTGAACTTAGTCTGATAGGAAGCTAAGGAAAGTAGGAACCATTTCAGACATGGGAGTCAACCAATGAAAAGGGACAGACAGGAGATACAAGTGTACTATAGACCTGGAATATATTTCCTACTCACCTCTATATATCACTAGTAACCTTTAAGACAAGTCTCAAGGCAGAGAGTACTGGACTCTGAAGTCAGGAAGGTCTGAGTTCAAATCTCACCTCAAACACTTGACACTTACTGTATGACTCTTTACCCACTGAAAATAAATAAAACTTGGCTCAAGGACTATCCCTTGAAGCCTTTCTTGATTCCTCCAAATGCTAGGGACAACTGCCCCAAAAAAGTCACCTTGTATTTGTTTTACGTTTTATGTTAATATGCTGGTTCTAATCTAATGCTAAGTTCTTTGAGGGGAAGAACAATGGTTTTGTGCCTTGCACATAAAAATGACTGATTAGGAGTAAAAGGAGGGAGATGCTGGAATTGAGTAAACCACACTGACTCCATCTTGTGACACAATTTTGGAGCTAGCTCAGTTCTTTTTATTGCATTATAGTCCAATTTCTGTCTTATGAGAAAAGTTTATTCAATTATGGGAATTATGGGAAAATTTTATTGCATTGTCTGAACCTAGAACTACATGGCTAGGAAGCTGGACCACCTCGACCATCTCTAAAAGATCTTTAACTGAGGATCTGGGTTATGTTCACTAGAAACCTACTCAGATCTAAAGATTGATATGTTTTCTCACAATTATACAATTTAAGCAACCTATATATATTATCTGAAAATTGTCCCCATACTGGTCAGTCTGTTACTTTTTTTCAGTGTTCCTCTGATTAAATATATATACACATCACCAACTTCCATCCATTTAAACAAAGAACTTTCACATAGGAACAAGTGGCAGTATTCTATTAATGATGACCAAAAAAAACTCTCAAGTTAGTTTGGGCTCTGCTGGCCAAATAATACCACTTAGAATGACTAAAATTTCTATACCCTTTGATTCAGAGATTTCACTGTCAAGCATATACTCCAAGAAATCAATGATAAAAAGAAAGATCTTATTTGTACTAAAGTATTATAGCAACATTCTTTTTAACAAAGAAGTAAAGACAAAGCATATATCTGTTATTCAAGAAATGACTAAACAAGCTTGGTATTGAGTACATTAGAATAAACAATGAATATGATGAATAGACAAGCCTGAAAAGACTTATTTAAATCAAAGTAATACTCTTAAAATGGTGTGCAAGTTAAGGAATAGGATGGCAAAGGGACAAGATAAAAGGAGACTATTCAGATTAAGAAGTCTGTATTAGACTTCTGAGGAGGGATAATGTAAAAAAAGAGACAAAAGGATAAATGGTGGATGAAAATAGGATGGAGGGAAATACACAATAAGTAACTGTAATTTTGAATGTGAATGGGAAAATCTCACTCATAAAATGGAAATAGATAGCAAAATGGATCAAAAACTAAAGCTAGCAGTATGTTATTTAAAAGAAATACATTTAAAAATGAGAGGTATACATAGTAAAAATAATGAACTGCAATACAATTTATTATGTTTCAGCTGATATAAAAATGCTGAGGTAGTAATCTTGAATCAGATAAAGTTAAGCTAAAATAGACTTAATTAAAAGAAATAAGCAGGAAAACTATAAGAAGGGGCCATAGATAAAGAAGCAATATCAATATTTGTGGTGATCTTTTTTTCTTTAAAATATAATATATGATGGTTCTCTCTGGGTGAGAGGCAGGTTTCTCAGGGAGGTTTTCTGGAGGCAGCCTTAGTTGCAGTTGAAAGTAATAATCACCTCAAAAAGCAGCCAGGTGATAAAAGTTCAGATCTTTTATTGCCTCCAATATAGCCCGGTTAGTTGAGGCCTATCTCTCTGCTTGGTTCTAAGAGCTCTTGCAGCTTTGGCCTTTGCTTCTGCCTCTGCTTTCTTCAGCCTCCAGAGCCAGCACCAAGTTGAATCTGTCTTGCCTCTGAGAGAGGGTTTCTGGCTCTCAATCTCCCAGAGTACTCCTTTCTGCCCCCAGTCAATGTTCCGAAGTAAAACTCCTTACTCAGAGAGGGCTTCTGGCTGAACTCACTTGATGCTCCCCTCTCAATCTAAAATCATCTGAACTCTCTTCTGCCACCAGCCAACCAAGTGGAAAATGGAATGAATCTCTCTCCAAGAGCCTCTGCCTGTTTCTTATATATGAGAAAGAGGAATTGTGGGATATGAGAGAGAGGGATTATGGGTTTTCCCCCACAGTGCTCTCTGGCCCTAAGAGCTTCAAGGGAGGTGTGAATTCACAAAGTTACACAGTTAACTTTGTGAATCTCCCATACTTGTGAATTCCAATGAGTAAAGGTATAAACACAAGCATTGTATCAATTAGTTCTACTTAGTACCTTGTTTCAGGTTCTGGCCCAAAACATCTCAACTCTAATGACTTAACAGTTTGTAAAGATTCCAACATCTCCTGCTTTCTTTTGTTTTAGAACATAGGGTGGTCATGATCTCCCTGACTTCTCAAAGAGGTGAGAACCCCCCAAAAAAGGTGATCACTCCTTCCCTGATTGCTCAAAAAAGGAGTGAAAACACCATAAAAAGAAGGTGGTCACGCCCTCCCTGACATCTCAGGAAGGGAGATGAAAAACAACAAAGGAAATAGGAAGTCAAATCAGATTAGCGGGTTTCTGAAGGGGCTCACTTGAAACAGGTACACATAAATCCATCAATATGGGAGGCATTACACAAAATTTACATAAGCACATAGGAATATAACACAGGCTAGTAGTAATGTAACAAATAACATGAATCAACATGAAAATTTAAGTACTGCAACAGTCTCATCAACAATTTTTCATCTCAAGAAATCCAATGATTCTTGAAATTACATAAAATACATAAGCACATAGCAATATAACATGAATCAACCTGAGAATTTACACATGTCCATAAGTCCTAGAAATAAGTCCAAAAGGATTCCATTGTCCATCAGTTCATGTGCCAGGAATCCAATAGTTCCTGTAAGCTCTGAAGTACTGCAAAAATCTCATCAACAATTTTTCATCTTAAGGAATCCAATGATTCTTGCTGGTTTTTCAAGAACTAAAACAGTCTCATTTTGTGTTAGGAAATCCAATGATTCCTGAAGATTTTTAAAAGTTCTTTTAACAGTCTCATTGTCAGCCATGCTCTTTCAGTGTCAGATGTTTCTTAAATCTTCTCCTTTGTTTTGAAGTTTTTCTCTTTTTCTGTTTCATCTCAGGGAATCCAATGATTATTGCTGGTTTTTCAGGAACTGAAAGCTGAAGATTTTAAAGTTCTTTTAAAAGTCTCATTGTCAGCCATGCTCTTTCAATGGTGAGCACAATCAGCAACAGAACCACCCAATATTTCTTGGGGTCTACTCCGTCTCTCTGCGATTGACAAGGCTAACGCGGCTCGTTGACACCCATCTGATTCCTTCTCCACCTGTAGAGATAAAAGCAAACCCTCTCCCTCAAGCAGTTAGCCTATCTGGTCCCTTCCATCCACCACTTTCTGGATCTCTTGTGGAGCTGCTCGCACTGGACACTGTTCTTCTGATGGGTTATAAAACCTGTCTGCTGGAGCCAGTGCATCTTTATCAAAGATTTAAAAATTAATGGTATAGAGAACTAAATTTAGAAGTTCTCTAGGGTTACCCGTGGATCCCCCTTTCTTTTGTTTTTGGAGGAGTATCTTAATGTCCCTGTTTCTTCTTTCTATGGTTGCCTGACCTTGAGGATTAAAGGGTATGCCAGGCGAACGAGGAACACTTGTGCTTCGGTTCATTCCCGGCTCCAAGGGGAGCTGACCTGAACGTGGCAGGAGAGAGCTCAGGGGCAGCAGAGCTCAGCGCTGCGCTCCGCTCTTCTCTCCCGCTTTATCGGGGAGCGGCCAGAGAGGCGCGGGGGCTAGCGGAAGACGGCTAGCCAAGAAAGAGCTCGACCAGGCACCTGCCAAGAGAATCTCCCGAGGCACGGTCTGGCAGCCGGCACCGCTCAGCACAGACCCCCTAATAATACTAATATAATACTAAATAATTACTAAATGTTTACTTTTTTAATTGCATAGTCTATTTAAATTTAAAAGTAACTTTGTTACTGATTTATGTAAACTATTAAATTCTGTTAAACAATTTCAGACTAGTTTCAGCTTTGTTTATTTTTTTAGACAATGCATCTATTGCATTTTAGGAAGAGGAGAGAGTAATAAAGCATGTGCTTTTTGCCTGTTTGCCAATAATCGTAATCCTAGCTCAGATCTCTCAAAAAAACATATTTTAGTAGTTTAAAACATCTTTGTCATATTTTGAAAATTCACAGTAAAGATATTAAACATCAATTTAATAATAAATTTGCTCTCAAATTGTCTATAATGACACAGATTTCTACAAACAGGAAAATTTTTTCCTTTCTTTTCATGTTTGAAATTTTACCTCTGCAGTATCCAACCAGGCTGAGATTGTGAAGACAGTCAAAGCAGGATTTCCCCTTACCTTCCACTGGAAAAAAAGTCTAATCAAAGAATCAATGGCAGTAAGTCCCTGCTTAATATTGCAGATACCTAGGAAAGGTATTTTAGGTACAAGACTTAATTAATCTTCCCTATTCTCCTAAATATCCTTTCTGTACTTATTTACAGCAGTCTTTATTAGTGACTCAGTCACTAAAAGAATGTTCCCCTTCAAAAATATCCAAAGTTAATAAGACTTTGTGCATGCTATAGGAATAGAAGTCCAAGTCAAAGCCCACTTCATTCACTATTTACCAAATTCAGGTTTCCCTCACAAAAGATTTGGCAATAGTAAGCTACCACATGAACTCAGTTGGAGATATTTCTTCCATAACTATATAAAATGCTGATAATATTAATAGAAGATAAAAACTTGCTGGATTGTTTCTATTAATCTTATAGAATGTCTCATGAGATATTTGTTATTATTTACAGCTAGAGTTTTATAATTTTAAATTTATATTTTAATTTAATTATAGATAGAATAAAAATTTTTATTATAGTTTAAATTCTAGTGTCTTCCCTTTTAAAATTATTTCTTATTTGTCCTATGTACAGCTCACTTTATATATATTTGTTTGTAGCTTGTCTTTCCCATCAGATTATAAATTCTTTGAAGGCAGGGGCTGTCTTTTGCCTCTTTCAATACCTAGAGTTTAGCGTAGTGCCAAATACTTAATAGGCACCTAATAAATGTTTATTGATTGATTACTGAGTGATTTATTTAATTTGGAGTTGGGGGGAAGCAAAAGTTGTCACTGTTTTTAGAAGCACTTTATAAATATAAAATAATATTATGAACATTGTATTAAATTACATTTTTATTGTTAAAAATGAGTTCTCAGAACATCAAAAAAAGTTGAGAAATACTACCATAAAAAGACATTTGCAGTCGTTTTCCATTGTGACTTGGTTGATAACAACCATTAGCAATACAAAGTTACATAAAGTCCCAAGTAAACAAAGCACAATTCATTCTTCCCAATTTGCCATTTTCTAAAAGGCTAATTCTTCTCACTTCCAAAACTCACTCCTTCCATGCAACTTAAAGTCAATTTGTGCTCTGAGGAAATCTTTTAGTACAATTTGGAAAATGATAAAATTCTCTCCTGGAAAATACAGAGCCATCATTGCAAGTGAGACTAACAGTTTATGATAATCATATTCAAGTACATTTCTGAAGGATGCAAAACTTAGTACATTGATCTCTCATTGCTTAATAGCCATAGATAACTTATTCTCACAATCCTGGAGAATAAATTTCCTCACAGTGAGAAACCACCAGTGTTAGAGATGTAACCAAAATCATCATTAGAAGGTTGAAGGCCAATTGAGGTTTACCTTGCTTTTCATTGCCTATTACTGACATTAAAGACATCATTCTGTTCTAATCCTGCACAGTACGGGTATTCGGGGGAAAAGTGTAACTCTGGTGTGAGGGCTGCCTAGTCCTTTTCAAAATTGCTTTCCACTTTTGATATCTCCTGAATCATCCAGTTCTCACCTCCAAGAAGCTGTAACGTGCTGAACAGCCACAGTCTAGTAAACTGTTTTGGCAGACAGGCTAAACCAGGTTGAGGGTAAGAAGTAATTGAAAAGGAAAAGAAGGTTTTTTTTTTTTTAATTGAAATTCTCAGACAAGGGCTTGGTATTATAGAAGAAATGGACAAAACTTCTGTGCTGGAATTTGGGAAAAACATCTCCCCAGAAACAGTTGTCTTAGAGATCTAGAAAGGGAGCCTGTGGTGAGCTTTTTCTTCTCAAAACGCAGCCAGGTGATAAAAGTTCAGATCTTTTATTATCTCCAATATAGCCCGGTTAGCTTAGAGGCCTATCTCTCTGCTTGGTTCCAAGAGCTCTCTCCAAATGTCGCCAAATCCAAAGGTCTGGTCCTTCAGCCTCTGCCTCTGCTTTCTTCAGCCTCCAGCCAGCTCCATTCTTCATGTCATTCCAGTGAAATCTCGACTTGTAGCTTCTTACTCTGAAGAACTTCCTTGACTGGCCCATTGAAGCTCTATTTATGCTAGTGCTCTCTGGCCCAAAGAGCTTCAAGGGAGGTGTGAACTCATTGAACTCCAATGAGTAAAGGTGTGAACACAAGCCTTGTATTAATTAGTTCTACTTAGTACCTTGTTTCAGGTTCTGACCAAAACATCTTCTTGTAAGATTAGATCAACTCTAATTAGTTAGTAGTTAGTAAGGATTCCAACAGGAGCCTGTCTATATTCCATTCTGATTCTATCTCAAAGGTGGGCCTCCACCCTCTTAGAACTCAGATCCCATATAAATAGTACAATGAGAAGAACAGACCTGATATTGGGTGACTCAAGATTAATAAGTTACATTCCATTATTAAAACATTTTCTCCCCTCCCCAAAGTCACCCATTCTTCTCATCTTGCCTCTTGATTTACAGATCTTCAGTAAAACTGATCTAGGTGGAAGGAATTCTGGGAAGATCTCAGGATCTCTGGGTTTAGGAATTCCCCAACAATATCCAAGATATAAAAATATGTCAGAACAAAAACCATTCCCCAACATAGGTGTGGCCAAGAGATATGAACAAATAGTTCTTAAAAGAATTGCAAAGTATTCACAGGCACTTGAAATAATGTTGCAAATCATAATATAAAATAAAAAGTAGTATCTAAACAACCCTGATGTTTCACTTTATATTCTGCAAATTGGTAAAGATGACTAAAAATTTCAAAAGTCAGTGTTGGAGAGGGATTCAGGGAAGATAAGAACCATAATACATTGTTGGTGAGCTGTGGAATGGTACAATGGAATTATGCAAATAGCGACTAAAATATCCATACCCTTTGAACCAGAAACTCTATAACTGGGCACACATGCTAAAGAAGCTACTGATAAGAAAAAATTTTTGTAACATTCACAAGAAGATGTTCATAACAACACTTTTTGTGATATCAAAGAAGCAAAGTTTATACCTCTCAGTTAAGAAATGGCTAAACAAATTTTGTTATGTGAATATAATGAAATATTATTCTGCTGTAAGAGATGATAAATGATGAATGTAGATTACAAAGAATCATGGAAAGATCTATGTAAAGTCATACAGAATGAATGATTTCAATAATATAAATGGAAAAATGACCACACAAAAAATATAAAAGTGAATGTTACAAAATTATTTTAAAACAAAAAGGGTTGACAAAAGAAGAGGAATGAGATAACAAGCCCAATCTCCCTTTCCTAGACACCTTTCATGGTGATAGGAAGTCCACAATAAGTGTTGCATATTGAATATGTTTTCAATTTTTTTTCAAAATATTAATTGCTTGTGATGTTTTTTCCCTCTTTTTTGTCTTTAAAAATACTATCTGTTATTCAGGATGGCTATGTTAGAGGAGACGAGAGAGAAATATAGAGGAAAACTTTGATGATATAAAATAAAACAATGAAAACTTATTTTTAAAAAAGGAGATACATGATTTATTGCTGGAACTAGAGCTGTTAAGAAGTCTCTTTCTGACTAATGTTTTCTGATGTTTGGTAGTATAGCTTATTGTAATCATAGAGGCTTTCTATATAAACTTTCTCTAAGAATATAAAAATATGTGGTCTGCAAGTAAATTATTTAAGATCTTTAATTGAAGGGCATTCAATCTTAAAAGGGGTTAAAACTGTTTACATTAGCCTGTTTCATTTTCTGGTAGTTATGAGAATAGAATTTGTCATTTTAAAAAAAGCTACATAATATAACTGTTCAAAAGAATCAGAAACTGCAGTTACTATGTGTGACCTTCCAGGTAATTACAGTGCTTGGTGATGTAATCACATCTGCCTAGCCTGTGCATAACTTACTATATTCCAAGCTGTCCTTTCCCAGGCATTCTTGCTTGCTTAATCTGTATTTATTCTGCAGGAATTCATGCCAATCTTTCCTGGCACTAACCTCCACTTTGGTTTACTCATTGGCGGGTGGAGACCTAGAAGTATGGGAGTAGATATGCTTGAGATGGATAGGACTGAATCTGCAGAAGCAATAAGCCACCTGCTTGGTAGAAGGAGAGACAGTTTGTCTGAAAATGCTAAAATTTCTCCTTGAACACAACTTTCACAGAGTCCCTTCATACACAGACTGATTTATCTATCTTTGTTTTCATTTGTGTTTCCTTAGCAACACTGTGGTTAGAAAGCATTTAAGGGTAGAGCTAATGATAATAAAGATTCTACTTTTACTATTCTTCATTTTGGAAGAACACTGTTAACTTTTTGTACTTCTTTTGCTTTTCATGAACTCTGTGAAAGCCAGAGCAGCTGGTCTGATTTCTGATATTTCCACAGATTGTGCATTCCACAAATATGCATATGACCTTATCCAATAAGAAAATCCAACATTTACTTTCTATAGGTTTTGTTTATTTGGGGAGCATTTATCTCATTGTATACTTATTCCCATTTTTAAACTATAATATTGAACAAGATTATTTATACTTAGACTTAGTTTTGATCTGGGGTTGGTTTTGTTGTTTTGGAATTTTTTTTTTCATCTAGATCTTAATCAAAACATAAACTGTTTCCTGATTCCAAGAAAAAGTTCTGTTTCTCTGATAACTGATTCCACTGACTGCACATTGTCTGTTAATGATTCCAAACCTACCAGTTGATCATTTTAAAGGTGAATCAGTTCCTTGCTCTTTGATCAACTTTTAACATAACTTTTCCTTTTACACAAAATAACTATTTCCCTCTATATTATCTGCAAGTAAATTTTTTTTCTCCTTCAAAGTACCTATATTTTAGGGTCCAATAAATTGATCACAGTTTTTCCTATTTATTTATGCTTTTGAGATTGAATAATTGTGGACAATTGTGTCAAGCCACTTTTTAGATGGCCCATAAGTGCGGAGGTTCACTCCCTAGTCTTACTCTAAGTTACTTATGTTCTTAGGAGTTGTATTTGGCCATATCAGACCTGGCTATATAGAAATATTTTATAAAAAAGCTCAGATGATCATTAAATTGTATTTATTCTACAGATAGAATTGCAGCATGGGATATTTATTGTATTCTGATTAATAATACAACTGGATTATCAAATGAGAGTAGTTATCTACTCTCTATGGGAATAAATCTGAACAACTCTGTAGTAGCATTATAAGGCCTTCATTAGGAGCCTAAAGTAGTGATTTGTGTCTTAGAAGTGTCTTAGATTGGGGCAACTAGATGGTGTAGGGGATAGAGCACCACCCCTCAAGTAAGGAGGACCTGAGTTCAAATCTGGCCTCAGACATTTAACACTTCCTTGCTGTATGACCCTGGTCAAGTCACTTAATTCCAATTGCCTGAGGAGGGGGGAAGAATTGTTTTAGATCAAATAAAAATATGGTCATTCTATAATCACTATTATATTAGACCAAGTTTAAAATAAAATTGTCTTTGACAGGTATAAATGAAGGCTTTTTTTTTTTAAGCAAAGGGTAAAGCTTCTATATTCCTGACAGATTTGAATAATCTCAGTCATGTTAGGAAATTGAGATAAAGTACCCTTATGATGATCTAAAAGGATTTGGGTCTCAACTTATATTTGTATTAAGGGTGTTTGATTTATACCTTGATTTTGAGTAAGACATGGAATAAATAGATTTACTTATATGTGAATGGGCCCTGTTTAGATTTTAATAAATTTGAAGATCTTAAGGGTCAAAGACAGAAATAATGAGGTATAATAGCGAAGTCAATGAAATATTTTCATGTCTCTGACTCCTCAACCTAAACTGAACAAACAAACCCTTACACTTACCATACTCCTACAATCTTTGTGTTAATCAGAGTCTATAACTTGTTGGTTTTGAGGCTCCAAGTAGCTCTAAAGAGGGAAACGTGTGCTGATACTACAAAGTATCCCCATCCCCTTTTTATCATCACTAGAAAAATGAAATAGCATGGAAGGAAACTGAGTTCCTATCCCCAGTGAGCACAACCACTGTAGTCCTCCCAATAGGCTATTGGCTCTCACTTGGTAGACAGCAGGTTCCATTGAGCACAGCATTATAGACCAAGGACAGAAAAACAAATTCCTAGAGAACATCTACTATTCCCAGGTGGCATCCCATCCAAATACTAACCTGATCTCACCTTGCTTGGCTTTTGAGATCAAGGCCTACTGGTGGCAATCCAAATGCATTACTCTTTCCAGCAGCTTGGGCTTTCCAGGAGGATGCCAGAAGGTGTAGTCTGAAATCTAGAAGTCAGGAACAAGATAGTAAAGAAAAAAAAAAAAAAGCACCCCAGATGAGCCATTCAAGAGAGTCAGCATGGGAAGGAAAAATGGAGGATCTTTGGGATTTCTGACTATGGGATCTAGTTGGAGGGACACAGACCAAGGACAATACCCAGTGAAAGCATTTGTTAGTGGTGGAGGGGATGAGTGGCCTAAGTACTGACTCTTGTGAATCCCAGTGTTGGACCTGGACATCTCCATCCTTACCATTCTGACTATTATTGCCAGTCTTCCAGAAGCTCCTAGTTCTTTTCAGAAGAGATTTCCCCAAGAGGATATTAGGAATGAGCTTTTTTTAATTTAAATTTTTTTACTAATAATCAACAAAATTTTTTTAAACTTTCAAAAAAATTATTGGTTTTCAACATTTTTATAATGTTTTTATTTTCATTTTTCTCCCTTATTCCTTCCCCTCCTTCCCAAGATGGCAATCTGATATAGGTCAGGTAAATACATATTTCCATATTAGTTATATTGCAAAACATAAGAAGAATCTGAACAAAAAGGAAAAATCATGAGAAAGGAAAATCAACAAAAAATGAAAATAGTATGCTTCGATCTTCATTCAGACTTCATAGTTCTTTCTCTGGTTACGGATAGCATTTTCCACTATTTGGAGATTGTCTTAGATCATTGTGTTGCTGAGAAAAGCTAAGTCTATCATAGTCGATCATCACATAAACTTATTATGTGCAATTTTCTCCTGGTTTTGCTCACTTCAGTCAGCATCAGTTCATGTAAGTCTTTTCAGGCTTTTCTGAAATCAGCTTGCTTATCATTTCTTATAGAACAATAATAGGAAACTTATTCTTAGTCCAATTAAAAACAGGACTTTGACATTTATGTCTATGAAATTTAATTAAAATTGGTTTTAAACAGATTTTGTAGCCTCTCAGGTTGGTGTTTTCCATCCTTCCAATCTTTATATAATTGTTCATTTTATAATCATATCTTATTTGCCTTCATTCAAATCCCTACTTTCTAACATACACTCAGAAGAACCTGGTTGGATGACGGAGGTACTGAGAAAGGAGGACTGTTGGGGAAGGAGTTATTACAAGAGGTCTATTTAGTTAAATGATATAGTATTAGTTAATATTTATTTATGTAAACTGATGTCTAGCACAAATATTAATTATTTTTAAAAAAAGCCCTTTAAGGCTGGCAAGAAACTTTGTATATGCTGTTTGATACTTTGTTGGGCATTATATAACTTCAACAATAGAAGGAAACTCAATTTTTATCAGAGCCTTGTGCATAGAAGGCACATAATAAATTTTTATTGAATTTGAGATGCAGGCAAAGAATGTTAGTGGTATGCAAGTCCAGATAATAGGACTCCAGATTCAGGAATGAAGTATGATTTCAGACCTTAGGAGCATCCAGGGGAGCAAGACAAGATTCAAATTTCAGAACAACAGAGAAATGGGGAATGAAATATTGGTAAGGACTCATATTGGACAATAATAGTTGTTGACAGAGGAGTACTATGTGTTGGCAATGAAAGATTATTAAAGAAATCTTGTATTGTCTCTTACGTTAAAGGCAAAACTATTCAATTCCCATTTCGTTTCTTTTTTCTCTACCAAAGAAAATTATCTTAAGACTTGGAAGGATAAAACATTGAATTGAGAATGGAAGTGCAAGTTAAATGAGGACATGCTAAAGATGTTCTCAAATGAGTTCAAGTTACCAGTCTTGAATAACTGCTTCATAATACTGAAAAAACAGTAGGATATAATTGGTGACTGTACATGATCTTTGACAGATAGAATGAGGAAGAAAATGCAGAATAGCATTTGCCCCTATTTTCAAAGGGAGACATCGTGGTTACTCTCAGGTTGAGTAAGCTTGATTTTCATCAGTAGAAACAATACTAAAATGGATTATTAAAAGGACATTTTAGGGAGTGATTGGAAAGGAAAGCTGTGATTATGATTATGATTGTGCTAGAATGGGTTCATCAAAGATAACATATGCTGAATGAATCTGTATATTTTGTGGGTTTTTTTTTTTTCAGATTTTGCTAGACTTTTGAATTAGGGAAATGTCATAAATATAGTGTGGAAGAATTTCAACATGCATTTGACAAAGTCTCCTGTGAGATTCTTGTGAAAAATAAAAAGAGATAGAGTATGATATTCTGCAACCTAGATCTGAATCCTGATTCTACCCCTTACTTACTCTGTATGCAAGTAAATTCAGTAAACATTAACTAAGCATGCATTATACATGATGTATTGTTATAGGTACTCAGTACACTAAAAAAAAAAAAAAAGTGATAGTTTATGCTTTCAAGGAGTTGAAACTCCATTGTGGAAGATGTACTGGGCATATAGATAAGTACAAAACAACATTATTTTATAGGAGTGAAGGAAACATCTAAATACCCAGGTGATCACTTGAGAAGCAAAAGAACATTCTTACCTGGGAAATTAGACAAAACTTTGTGAAGGAAATGACCCTGAAGATGAAGTTTAATTGAAAAAGACTTTAAGAAGCAATAAACTGGGAAAGTATTTTACATTCAAAGGTTCTGATAAAGGCCTCATTTCTAAAATATATAGAGAATTGACTCAAATTTATAAGAATTCAAGCCATTCTCCAATTGATAGTCAAAAGATATGAACAGACAATTTTCAGATGAAGAAACTAAAACTATTTCTAATCATATGAAAAGGTGCTCCAAATCACTGTTGATCATAGAAATTCAAATTAAGACAACTCTGAGATACCATTAACACTTGTCAGATTGGCTAAGATGATAGGAAAAGATAATGACAAATGTTGAAGGGGATGTGGGAAAATTGGGACACTGATATATTGTTGGTGGAATTGTGAATGTATCTAGCCATTCTGAACAGCAATTTAAATTGGAACTATGCTCAAAAAATTATCAAACTGTGCATACTCTTTGACCCAGTCATGTTTCTACTGGGCTTATATCCCAAAGAGATCTTAAAGGAGGGAAAGGGACTCATGTGTGCAAAAATGTTTGTGGCAGCCCTTTTTGTAGTGGCAAAATTGAATGGATGCCCATCCATTCAATGAATAAGTTATGGTGTATGAATGTTATGGAATATTATTGTTCTGTAAGAAACGTCCAGCAGGATGATTTCAGAGAGGTCTGGAGAGACCTACATGAACTTATGCTAAGTGAAATGATCAGAATCAGGAAATCATTATACATGGCAACAACAAGACTATACAATGATTAATTCTGATGGACATGGCTCTCTTCAACAATGAGATGATTCAAACCATTTCCAATTGTTCAGTGAAGAGAGCCATCTACATCCAGAGAGAGGATTGTGGACCACAACATAGCATTTTCCCTCTTTCTGTTGTTGTTTGCTTACATTTTTATTTCTTTCTCAGTTTTTTTTCTTTGTTAATCTGATTTTTCTTGTGCAGCAAGATAACTGTATAATTATGTATATGTATATTGGATTTAACATAAAAAAAGAAAAAAAGAAAAAGACTTCAATCTTTCCCAGTAGAAATGACATATGACAATGTCTAATCTTATCCTTAACACCTAAAGGCCAGGTATAATGACTTTTACTTCTCCCCAGACTTCTCCAGGGATTTAGGCTCTAGCTTTCATCAATGATTTTCCCTCAATTATGAGACATCCCCTGTACCTCAAGCCTATTTAATCACTTGACATTCATAAATATATTGGTTTTTAAGAAGAAATATTCATATCAAAGATACAACAATATTCAAACATACTTCCTATTATGTGGCACATAATTTCATTCTGCACTACCTCATACTCTGGGAAGGGGATTGGATTCCTACTTTAGCTCATTTCCTATTTTGCTTCCTAGATAGTTATATTCCTATATTCCAAGTTCCAAATCTGAAGACCCCCAAAGGCTAAGATCCCAATCATCCAAACGTCTTAGGACTTCCCTGCTAAATTGATTGTAAGCAGCCTAGAATCCTGTCTATGACTCAACTGTTACTATGGTTCAGTAATTCCAGATGTAATACAGATTTTACATCCTTCATTTGAATCTAAGAAGAACATAAGAAATGGACAAGCAGTAACCCCACTTCCTTTTTTCAGGATCATAGAGCCTAAGCAGGGCGAAGGGGAAAAGCTAGCTCTTTCTCTCTCATTTGTGCAGTTCATGGCAGTGTGAGTCAACCTTTACACTCTCTGAATGCTGAGCAGGAAAGAAAGCTAGTGTCATACTCTAGCAGTTTTAAAAAATTAAGTCTGCTTCAACTACCCATGTAGTAGGGAGGTTATATGATGTTTTCTCCCAGAAGTTGGTATCTGTATCTTAGGTGATCTGGGGAAGCTCCAATACCTTGTTACAAATGAGGAATATATGTGTGTAGAAATGAAAGCACAGAGGGCAGGATGAAATCAGAAAAGAAAGAGTCATTCAGTATGGCATGTAGAAGGAATGCAAAAGAATGGAAAGAAATAAGGCTAGGAAGATGGGTTGAAAGCAGATTCTGGATAGCTTCAAATTCTAGATAAAGGATTTTTATTTTATTTACTATGTAGACAAAACTTATCCATTGAAGTTTTTTTTATTATTATTATTAAAGAAGTGATAAGGTCATTCAAGTTATTAAATTTTACATTTAGGACTTCATTTAAAATCCAATATTTGGGTTTCTAAAATCCATTTCATAGATATACAATATGGGAAGACTTCAGAAGTTTGTGTGTAAGTCATCATCAGGATATAGTGAATTACAAGGTCAATATAAGTTAACAGTACTTCACAGGAACCCAAAATATTCATGGGATTGAGGCTAAATTGAGATAAGAATACAAGACAGAATTTTATGGAACAAATTGAAAGACAGGCTACAAGGCAAAAGATGGTGTCCAGAATAAGGGACATTATTTTAGATTACATTTGGAATATTAAGTTCTGAGTGCTATATTTCTGCAAGATTACTAACTTGGACAAAGTCATTATTAGTGTGACTACTATGGCAAAAGAAGTAGAAACCATGTCATAGGAATTAGCTTAAGTAGGTAGGGAAGCTTAGCCTAAAATAGAGCAAATATATTGGGGCTGGGTGATAGAAAAGTAATTACCATAACAGCTGTCTTGAAGTCATTGAAAGTTAGTCAAAAGGAAGAGGCACAGAATTTATTTTGCTTCATCCCAGAGGATGGAACTAGAAGTATTGCATACTAGTTACAAGGAAGCAAACTCAATATAAGGGGAAATTTCTCAACAATTGGAGTTATTTAAAAAACATTTTTAAAAGTTTTGTCTTGAGAGGTAATGCATTCCTTATGCTTTAAAATTTTTACCTTAAGTTGGAATGACTTCTTGCTGGGGATGTGCTAAAGAGGATTCCTATAGATATGTATTGGATTAGAAGATCTGAAGTCCCTTCCCCATTGAAAGTCTATAATTCTACAAGAACAAGGCAATACTCCCTTATCAGACCCATATTGTACAAGCTCAGAGTACAACCTGCATCAGATCTGACATGAAGTTGAGTTGACATTCCATAGATTTCAGGATCCTTATATTTTCTTTGCATATATGCTACATTGGGATGAGGAGGTCAGGAGGACTTGCCTATTAGGTTTAATTAATCTCCGCTATAAAGCTGAAAAGAGGCAGGAGGTCAGGGAGCTTGAGTAATTATTAAAGATTCAACTATATAACTCCCAAGGTCTCTTTTAGATCTAAAATTTTGTGATTTTAAAATCTTTGAAAAGTTCTCTTTTTATTTTTTTCAGGGCTGCCTTTATGTCTCGATTTCTTAGACTATAAATGAAAGGGTTGAGCATTGGAGTCACCATAGTGAAAATAACTGTGGCAGCCATATCCTGAACTGAGTAGGAAGATGATGGGCGCAGATAGATTCCCATGATAGCACCATAAAACAAAGAGACAACAGAGAGATGAGAGCCACATGTGGACAGAGCTTTCTTTATCCCCTGAGTAGATGGAATCTTCAATACCCTGGAGAATATGTAGACATAGGAGATAGTGATACACATGAATGGAGTCATGAATACCATTCCACCTACAGTGAACACCATCAAGTCATTGAGGTAAGTATCAGAACAGGAAAGCTTTAGGATGGGGTACGGATCACAGAAGAAGTGGGGAATGGTCTTGTCAGCACAGAAGGATAATTGAACCATAAGTAAGGTATGTAAAAGAGCATGCAGGTGAGTGATGACCCATGATACCATCACCAAAATGATGCAGAGTCTAGGGCGCATGATGGTGGTATAGTGGAGTGGACGGCAGATGGCCACATAGCGATCATATGCCATAACTCCCAGAAGGAACCCATCCATGTTTGTAAAAGTGATAAAGAAATATATCTGTGTCATACACTCTATGTAAGAGATATATTTACTTTTCAATATGTGGTTCACCAGTGTCTTGGGTATTGTGACTGATGAAAAACAAAGGTCGACAAAAGAGAGATTGGCCAAGAAGAAATACATGGGGGTGTGCAGGTGAGCATCTAAGCCAATGGCCATCAAGATGAGCAGGTTCCCAACCATAGTGACCAGATATACAGACAGGAACAACCAAAAGATAATTTGTTGTTGTTCTGGTAGCTCAGAGAAACCCAGGAGGTAGAATCCAGAAATACTGGTTTGATTTTCTCTGTTCATAGCTATTGGAGATAAAATGTAGTTCATTAAAGTCAGAGGAACGTCTCTCATCAATTCAAAGAGTTGTTTTTTTATGAATACAAACTTGCAATGTTTATTCGACTGAGATTCAGATATAGATATTTTTTTCACTGCTTTAATTTTAAAAAATGTTTTTATTAGAACAGTGACACATAGAAACATTAATTAGTAAGATCATCTCATGAAACAATATTAAATGAAAAAAAAGTTATAATGAAATATTCAGCATTGTACACAAGTAATCATAAGTTCTCACAAAATCACAAATTCTTGAAGTTGGAAGTTCCTCAGCAAGAATTACTTTTATACTGTACTTGACAAGACTTCATGCTATGTCTTCTGTAGAGAATTCATTTTACTTTTGTATAGTACTAATTATTAGTTCCTTTTTTTTACATTAAACCTGAATTTTCCCCTTTAAAATTTCTGTTCAATATTCCTAGTTCTGGCTTTTAGGTCAAGCAGCATAAGTTCAATTCATTTTATTTTAAAATTTTTCTAAATTTCTTTTTTTAATGAAAAATGTTTTGCAGATACCTTTTGCTTTCCCATTGTAGTTTTTTTGGATCTAATAATTCCTTTTCTATGTGAAAATTCTCCACATACTTGGAGTTAGTTATAATTTCCTCTTAAAATTGTCTCTTCTGGTTAAAATCTCCATTTCCTTTAGTTGTTCTAAGATATGAACTTTACAGATTGTCCTTCTTTGTACAATGCAAATGGAAAATAAGTTGTGTAAAATCTTACCACACTAGAAACACTTTAAGTATAGGACTGGTAATAGACTAAATGTTTGTTGTCTGAGGATCAGATTGTCTAAATTGGAGAGGTTGCTAGGTGGCAAAGTGATAAACTGAGTTTGAATCCTCCCTTTGAAGTTTCCTCATTTGTAAAATGGGAATAATATTAGCACTGATGTAAATATCAAGTGAGATAAGATCTGAAGTTATTTGTGGACTTTTAAGCCATGTATAAATGCTAGTTATTATTATCATCAGATTGGCTACAAGTTAATACATTTTCATTGAGAGGAACTTTAAACTAATTACTAGTTACAAAAGAGCTGTCTGTATTGGTGAATAGGGTTTCCATACTTGCAGATCATTAAAATGTTAAATCTAAAGTAAGCAAACATAGAGTAATTACCTAAGTATAGTTGGATACATGTCCACCTAATCTTTATCTATTATACATCATTACTTAATCCTTCCCTGGCCTCATTTTCAGACTTGTATTCAAATGATCTTTCCTTATTCACCTAGATCTAAGACTTCAAGTTTCTCCATTTTCCTAATTGCTCAGCATAAACTAGTCCTTGAAGCTTTTAGAGATATTATTTCTGTGACTATCTTTTTTCATAGTCAGCTTTTGCAAAATTTTCCCCCACAAGAATGAGTACAGAATGATTTTTACCCTCCCTATTCTTAAAGTAATATTGAAATCAAAGTAATGTTTTTACCTCAGAGTTGTTGGAAGGGACCTTAGAGGTTAGAGGTTGTGTTCAATTGTGTGGAATATATAATGGGTGTCACAAGAATTCAGATTAGAGAGAGATTAATATGGGCTGTGGTGCTAAAGGAGAACTTCATAGAGGTGAGTCTTGAGTTGAGAAAATACAGATAGAATGTTACCTTCTCTTCCATGAAACTTTCCCTGAACTTCCAAGGTCAAGTGATCTTTCCTTGCTCAATATTGTAATTGAGCAATACATTGCCTAAAACTTAATTACATTGCCTAAACTTTTTTCTTTTCTTTTCTCTCTCTTTCTCTTTTATTATGGCTATTTATACATATACCTAAAATGGAAGCTTAGTTTGGAAAGTAGTATTTAAAAACATCTTCATAATCAGTCATCCAAAAGAGGAATTATCTACATTGTGAAGCAGTCAGTTCTTGAATCGTGATTTTTAAGGAAATGGGTGTCACTGGGTGACCATTTTTCAAAGATGTAGGAGAGAATCCTACTCAGATATGGGTAATTAAAATCTAAGATCGATTCAGATTCTTGGGAATTTGTGATGATGTAAGTCTGTCCTACTGTTTGTTCCCTCAGCCCTTACCTGGATGTTTTTTTTATTGAATTTGAATGTAGTTTAATCCTGTTCTCTCCACTTCTCTCTTTGAAATGATTCACATTAAGTAGCTGGTAGGGAATTCAGGAATTTTTCTTCCCTGGCGGAAGAGGCATGATTAAGATGATAAGGTCTTGACTAAAGCTTGTGATGATGGTAGAAAGGAGTAGAGAGAAAGGACCTCGGTCCTAGATTTCTGAAGCTGAAATACCTGCATAAGTCTTGTGTGGGGAATATTTCACAGGTTCAGGAGTCTCTAGAGTCTGATTCCCATGACAACTTGTTAGAGACAGGCACAAAATAATTGTCCCCAACTTAATTGTGCCAACTTATTTCTGTTCTTCATTCTGGGTGAGAGAAGGAAAAATTGAGGAAGAAAAGCAGATAATTGCTTAGAGTTCTCATTTTGTCACCAACTTATGGCATTATTTGGGGCAGGTTATTTCCTTTTCTTTTTTTAATAATAGCTTTTTATTTTTCAACATTCACCTTTGCAAAAATTTGTGTTCCAGATCTTTCTCCCTCCCCATCCCCTAGACAGCAAGCAATCCAATAAAGGTTAAACATGTCCAATTTATCTAAACATATTTCCATATTCATCATGTTGAATAAGTAAAATAGATCAAAAGGGAGAAAATAACACAAGGAAAAGAACAACAAGCAAACAAACAATAACAACATAGGTGAAAATACTATACTCTGATCCACATTCAGTCTCCATAGTTCTCTTTCTGGATGAGGATGCTTCTTTTCATCACAAGTCCATTGGAATTGCCTTGAATCACCTCAGTATTGAAAAGAACCAAGTCCATCACAGTATCATTATCAATAATATTATTATTGCTGTATACAGTGTTCTCTTGGTTCTACTTACTTGGCTTCAGTTCATGTAAGTTTTTTCCAGACTTTTCTGTATTTCTCTTTTCTAAAGACTGTAAATTTATATAACATAGGGATTGTACTAGATGATCTCTGATGAGAGCCTAGCTCTTCCATTCTACCATTCTCTGAGTCTTCACTAATTATTCTCTTTTTTGCATTAAAAATTAATGCAACAAGTTTAAGAAAAAAAGCAGAAAAAGGGAAACATCTCTTTATCAAATAACTCTGATAAGGTTCTGTTATAAAGATATATAAGGAAATAATGCACATATATAAGAATAAGCAATTTCTCAATGGATAAGTAGATAAAGAATATGAACAAAATTTCTCAAAATAATTGCAAACCCTAAACAACATATGAAATATTTCATTAAATCACTAACACTAAGAGAAATTCAAATTAAGAAAAAACACTTGTGAGATTTCAGCTCATATCTAGCAAACTGGCAAATATGACAAAATATGGGAATAAGGTTGGAAAAGTTGTGGAAAGATGCAGGTGCTAATGTACTGCTGGTGGAATTATGAATAGATTCAACCATTTTGGAAGGAAATTTGGAATTATTCTATGAAAATGTTTAAAATGTCCAAACCCTTTAACTTGGTGCTATATATATAGCCTAAGGACAGTTCGAGATAGAAAGGTCTCACATATATCAAAATGTCTTTTTTGTAGTAATAGGAGATTGGAAACAAAGTAGATGTCCATCAACTGCCAAAGGAGTAAATAACAGAATGTAATATTACTGGACCATAAAGAAATGTTGAATATGAACACAGGGAATCATGGGAGACATATGAACTGATACAAAGTGAAGTAAGCAGAATCCAGAAAACAATAATGTAAATGTAAATAACAAAATAAAATCCAGAATTAAATTCTATGTAATTATAGTGACCAAGTCTGGCCACAATGAAGAGATATGACAATATACCTCTCTTCTTTCTTTGTAGAGGTAGGGGACTAGGGATGTGGAACACTGCATTTAATTATATTCAAATGAATGTTGCAAACAATAGTTTTGCTAAACTACCACCCTGAACCCCCTATTTTCTTTTCTTTGTTGTAAGGGACATTTTCTGGGTGGTGACAGAGAATTATAGGCCAGAACTCTGAAATAAGGATTCTTACAAGATATTAAGTCAGTGGAATTGATAAAGACAATGGTTATCTAGTTCAGCATGGTGCTTAATAGTTCTCTAGTTCAGTACATATACTAAGTATTTAATATAGTTCTACAAGATTCACAACTACGATGATGTAATTATAACAAAGTATATAACAAGCCAGCAGGGACCCAGAGACACATTCATTCCATCTTCCATCAGGCTCTTAGTGGCTCTCCTGGGAGACCAAGAGGCTCAGAGACAGAGACAGAGAAGACAAGTGGATTGGAGGCAGGAGCTGAAGCTCTAGGAGCCAAGGAGAGACAGATTCATTCCATTGTCCACCTTTGTGGTGGCTGGAGGCTGAAGCACAAGCCCAGAGAGATTCATTCATCCCATCTTATACCACCATGGTGGCAGGGCTCTCCTCCTTAGCTTCTACTTTGAAACCAAGACTCTGGAAGGCCTCTAAGAAAGCTAGCTCAGGCCCCGGGCAAGGAAACTAGATTGTGAAGGAGATAATAAAAGAATTGGACTTTAACACCTGGCTATTCTTGAGGTGATTACTCTGACTGAAAAGAAGGCTGCTCCCAAGACTTCCAAAAAGCCAACAGAACATTACAGAGAATGAAAGCAATTTCATTAAAGATATTAATTTTGTTTTAAAAATTTAAAACAGAATAGGAAAAAGAAAAACAGAAAAAGAAAATAAAACAGAGCAGAACAGAACAGAACATTGTCATGTGCCCAGCAAAACATCAAGGAGAATTCAAAATATGTAACAATATTTTACCAGTTCTAGAAAGGATTATTTAATAGTAGAAGAAATTATATTCATGAATGGCCATCTTTTCTTTGCTTCTTTGTAGGCTGTTGTTCTCTGAGGCACATTTTTTTTTTTAAATTTTGTTCTTTTTACTCCCCTTCATCTCTCTGCCTCTCCCAAGCAAGTTATAGTTAAGTGTATATATATATGCATACATACATACATAGATATATACCTCCTTATTATTGTTCGTCCTTTAGAGGACTATGACATCAAGAACGTGATGCTGTGATATGCAAGTGAATTGGACTGAAGTGAGGGAGGACTGGGCAAGGTCACCTGTCTCACTTTCTCCTCCAGAGACATCTGGAACTAGTGACCTGACATACAGGACAACTGGAAATGGCCCTGAATGTACAGCAAGATGGTGCAGTTGATAAAGCACCAGCCCTGAAGTCAGAAGGAACTGTGTTCAAATATTACCTCAGACATTTAACACTTTCTAGCTGCATGATTCTGGACAAGTCACTTAACTCCAATTGCCTCAGCAAAAAAAGAAATAATAAATATTTACACACACACACATACGTACACACACACACACACACACACACACACACACACACGTGGGTATGGGTATATCAGTGTGTGTATGTGGGTTACCAGTGAGTGTGTTTATATATTATATATATATATATATACACACACATACATATATACACACATATGCATTCACACCCACTCACAGACTCACATACATATACATATATCCATATACACACTTAGAGCAACATACATACATATCTATATATACTCACACATATATACATATGCATTTATGTATATAAACATGCATCTAAAACAATATTAGTATGGCTGACATAATATAGATTTCTCTTTTGATTGAATCTTTTAAGTTTGACTTTATCTAAAATGAATAATTACTAGCTGTACTTTTTTCCTAATAAATTCTACTCATGATCCTTGTTCTAATGTTTGAGTATATCTTGTTCTTTCCTTTCCCTGCTAACTCTTCTGCGTTGTTCCTGCTCTTTAACTTGCCTTGCTATTATTTAGCCTCCCCCAATGCAAAGATCCTGCCCTTGTCTTCTTTCCCCACCTTTTGTTTCTCCCCTCTTCTAGCTCTTTCCCCTTATTTCATTATAGATTTTGGAAAGTGCAATAATCTTTATGGAATATATATAGTGTTGCCTAATTAATCCATTCCTGGTATGAGTAGGTTTTCAAAACTATAAGTACTTCTCCCTACTTTTAATAGCTCTGTGTCTATTTGTCCTCTGCACTTTATTTGTTATAACAATTACTATTTTTACCTTTTCCTGGGCAGTTTTACTTTTTAGAGTCAAATAATACTCAACTCTGCCCCAATCTTTCTTTTGAACTACCCAATTGCATATGTCAATTCTTAAAGATATGCTTTACATTTCCACATAAAAAACATAAATAAAGAGGACAGCTAGGTGGGGCAAAATTGTTAGAGAACCAGCCCTGAAGTCAGGAGGATCTGAGTTAAAATCTGGTCTTAAACACTTAACACTTCCTGGCTGTGCGATCCTGGGCAAATCACTTAACTCCAATTGCCTCAGCAAAACAAACAAACAAACAGAACACAAACAATTTTCCCAATTTGAAATTAGTCTTTGATATCTGTTCTTATATATTAAATTTTCTATTGAGGTCAAGTTTAAAGTCCTGAAAAATCTGCATATTCACTAAATGTCCATTTTAATTTATTCAATGTTATAATTTTGCTGGACATGATATTTTTGGCCACAAGCCTAATTCTTTTGATTGTTGGTAGATGTGATTCCAGGACTTGTGGTCTTTTATTGTGGCTGATGATGTCCTGTATAATTCTAATTATAGCTCCAAAGTATTTGAATATTTTTTCTTATTTCTTGCAAAATTTTCTCTTTGCTCTGGGGGTTTCAAAAATTTGGCAATAATATACCTGTGGTTTCCATAAAGAATCTCTTTGAGGTAGCAATTAATTGGTGAATTTTTTCTATGTCTACTTTCCCATCATGTTCTATCACTCCAGGACAATTTTTTTAGATTATTTCTTGCACTATTGTGTCAAGATTATTTTTTGGTCACAGCTTTCAGGTAGTCTAATTATTCTTATATTTATCTCTTCTTAATCTGTTCTTCAGATCTGTTGTTTTTCTATAAAATGTTTCACATTTTATTCTGTTTTTTCATTATTTATATTTTATTTTGTTATTTTTTGGTCTCTCATAACTTCACTGCTTTTTCTTCCTTCCTTCCTTCCTTCCTTCCTTCCTTCCTTCCTTCCTTCCTTCCTCCTTCCTTCCTTCCTTCCTTCCTTCCCTCTTTCTCCTTTCCTCTCTCTCCTTCCCTCTCTCTGTCTCTCTCTCTCTCCTTCTTTCCTTCTGTAATAAGATGTATTAGTGTAAACCCTTCTAATCCTAGGGTGGGGAATGGTACTTCTGACTTCACTTCAGCTCTCCCCTCTGATTTGGAACACCAAACGAAAAGCTCCCCATTCCTGCAAGTGCCCACAGCTAGCAAGCAGTGTTCTTGCCCCGTTGCCTCTGCACTTATTAGGTATGTTTGTTCCTTCTCACCAGGACCAAGTCTCTATCCCACAGTTGGGTCTGGTGTTCCTAATCAGCAGAGATTCCTTCTGTCTTGACAGACTCAGATTCCATCCCATCACCCACTCCACACGCAGTCTGGAAGGTGAAAGTTCCTCTAATTCTAGCTGAGGCTCTAGTCAAACCCAGCCAGCCCCAGTGATCCCCACTTGATATTTCTGTGGAGTTAACTTGGAGGTATTTGCACTGCACACTGATTAATTTTTGGCTTAGGGTCTTTCTTCTGATCTTCTTGGGTTGTCCCAGGAGGATCCTGTTCTACCCCAAGTCTTTACAATTTTTTACTAGTATATGTTTGAACTGAGGAGCAAATTTGTTCTGTTTGTAAGGGAAATCTGAAGAGCTTGAAATTTACTGATCTACTCTGCCATCTTCCCAGAATCCTCCCCTAAGGAGAAAAGATACTCATCTCAAAAGTTAGAAAAAAATGTTTTATCCTGTATTCTACATTGTAGAATATTGTATAGGAAATATGAAGATGAGAAAATGCAGTTGTTTTTCTCAGTGAGAAAAAGTCTAGTTAAAGGAACTGACAGTGAGCTTACAGTCTAGTTAAAGGAAAAGAACTTCATGTATGAAAATAAGAGAAAACAATGCCAAGAAATATAAGATCAAGAAATGGCCTGTGTTTAGAGGAAAAGGAAAGCAGAATGGTTTACAAAGTAGAACCATAAAGATTCCCACAGAGTTAAAAGAAGAGGGGAGTGATACTGTAACAGAATTTAGTATGCTTTAGGTGAACAAAATAAATCATAACAATAGAAAGAGACAATATTAAAAGAGATAGACAAGTGAAATCACATTATTATTTCTAGGGCGACTTGAGTGGCTGGGAATGGCATATTTCTCTAACACCATCACCTGGAGTTATGTTCTCCATATTTTTATGAGTATACTCACTAGCACCCCAGTTCCATTTCACCACTTAATATCAATTGATTTTTATAAAGGAAGGTTTACTTCAAAGATATAGCAAAAACAAATGTCTAGATTTTCCTACAGTACCTTGGGGGCATATTTTCTTCTAATATTACTTTGATATTTATGTGTATATGAGGGAGAGAAAGAGACAAAGACAGATAGAGAAAGAGAAAGACAGAAATAGACAGATTATGCTCAATTAATATTAGTCCCACTAGATTTATGTCAAATACCAAATGGATTGGGACTCCAAAATTCACTCCCAAAGATTACTCCTACTTTTTCAGCATATTAATGCCATATTGGGGAGATCTGGATAGTTTTCTTTCATTATTTCTTCATTTTATTTGTAATAGGATTGTATTTTTCTCAATTATTTGTAATTTTTTAGCATTCATTTCTGTAAGATTTTTAAGTTCCAAATTTTTCTCACTCCCTCCTTCTCCCCATCCCTCTTTTTTTCCCCATCCCTTCTTTTTAAAATAGTATGCAAGTTAATATAGAATATATATGTGCAAATATGTCAAACATTCTTCCAAGTTAGTCACAGTTGTGAAAGAAGAAAGTGATCAAAGAAAAAACCCACAAAAAAGTATACTTTGATTTGCATTGATTCATCAGTTCTTTATCTGGATGTGGACAGCATTTTTCATCATGAGTTCTTCACATACTGCTGCTAACACCATGTACAATGTTTTCCTGGTTCTGCTCATTTCACTTTGCATCGGTTTCAACTATGCTTTTCAGCTTTTTCTGAAACCTGCCTATTCCTCATTTATTATTGTACAATAGTATTCCACTACATTCATATACCACAACTTGTTCAGCCATTCTCCAAATTATGGGCATCCTCTCACTTTCAATTATTTTTCCAACATAAATAGGGCTGCCATAAAATTTTTGTACATTTTTGTACATATAAGTCCTTTTCCTTTTTTTGTGATCCTTTGGGGAGACAGACCTAGTGGAATCAAGAATATGCACACTTTGCTAGTCCTTTGGATATAGATGCAAACTGCTCTTCAAAATGGTTGGATCAGTTCACAACTCCACCAACCAGTGTATCAGTGTCCTAATTTTCCCATATTCTCTCCAACATTTATCATTTTCCTTTTTTGAATCACATTACCCAATCTGATAGGTGTAAGGTACCTCAGAATTGTTTTAATTTGTATTTCCCTAATCAGTAATGATTTAAATTATTTCATATGCTAATACATAGCTTTTATTCCTTTGAAAATCATTTTATCAGATTGGTAATGGCTTATGAGCAATGAAGTCTTTATCAGAAACACTTCCTCTAAAAATTGTTTCCTAGTTTCCTGCTTTCCTTTTACTTTTGCTTGCATTCATTTTGTTTGTACTAAAACTGTTTAATATACTCAAAATGTTTTACATTTTGTGATGTTCTCTTTCTCTCATTTGTCATGCATTCTTCCCTTCTCTATAGATGTGACACTTGCTCTTCTAATTTGCTTGTAGTTGTTGACTTTTATATCTAAATCATGTACATATATTGATCTTATCTTGATATAAGGTGTGAGATGTTGGTCTTGTTTTCTAGTTTTTCAAATATTGAATTCTTTTCCTATGGGTTGAAGTCTTTGGGTTTATCAAACCCTAGATTTCTATGGTTATCTATTACTGTGTCTTGTGTAACTAATCTATTCCATTGATCCACCACTCTATTTCTTAGCAATTACCAAATAGTTTTGATTACATAGTTTGAGATCTGGTTTTCCAAGGCCACCTTACTTTGTATTTTTTTCTTTATTAATTCTCTTGATATTTTTGACCTTTTGTTCTTCCAGATGAATTTTATTTTTGCCTAGCTCTACCAAATAATGTTTGGTAGTTTGATTGGATTCTAAATAAATAGATTCGTTTAGGCAGAATTATCTTTTTTTATTATATTAGATCTGTCTACCCATGAGTATTTGATATTTTTCAAAATATTTACATCTAACTTTGTGTGAAAAGTGTTTTGTGATTGTGTTCGTATAGTTCCCAGTTTTGTATTGACAGGTAGATTCACAAATCTTTTATCTTGTCTATGGTTATTCTAAATGGAATTGTTTTTTCCTCTCCTTTGATGATGGGTTTTGTCAGTAAAATATAGAAATGCTGATGCACTTGGTAATAACATATTATCCTGGTGATGAATTTGTTAATATTTTATTTAAAATTTTTGCATCAATATTCATTAGGGAGATTGGTCTGTATTTTTATTTTGGTTCTTCCTGGTTTAGATATCAGCACCATGTCTGTGTCATAAAAGGAATTTGGTAAGTCTCCTTCTTTGCCTATTTTTTTCTAAATAACATATAATATTGGAATTAATTGTATGTTAAATGTTTGGTAGAACTAACTTGTGAATTAGTCTGGTCCTAGAGAATTTTTCTTTGGCATTCATTGATGCACATTCAAATCCTTTTTCTAAAATGGGGTTAAATATTTTATCTTCTCTTCTATTAATCTGGGCAATTTATATTTATGTAAATATTCATCCATTTCACTTCAGTTGGCAGATTTATTGACATAGTCAAAATAGATCCTATTGTGTTAGAGCAGAACTGGTCAGCTGGAACTATGTCCAAAAATACCCTGTCCATATTGGACATATTTATTAAGTATGGATCCTAGAAACTGCTGAACTTTAAAAAGGCTTTTCCCATCCCAGGCGGACATTAACTCATAATGGACATGGCTTCTGGGAGGTGCCAATCTTGTCAGTCAGCAACAAATTTCTTGTTTGCTAGCTAGGGACAGAATCAGGGTAAAGGAAGTTAGGTACAAGTGAATATTGACCTAAAGAGAGGAAATATGAAAGAACAGTTGCCTTATCCTTAGAAGGATCAAATAATGATTCTTTACCCAGCACAATATGACATAGTAACCCCATATCCAGATTAATGATAGAACCACTCCCCAGTGTCTGCCTTTCCCATTATGGCTTTGATTTCACTGCCTAATTTGGCAGAAGGTATATATTCCCATCATTACTAATACATCTTCCCTATGGTAGGAGGCATTTACAAAATTCTTTCGTAGTATCTGAGGAATTCCCAGGAGGCAATCCTTTATTAACCTGTCCCATTTTTTTCCAAAGCCATACCCACTTAGTCAGACTCCTGTCACCATGCAGGTATTAATGTACATGATGATCTTATCTGACCTCAATGCTCTTTCATCTGCTGCTTGCAACTCAGCACACGAGTACTTAACAGGATGCCCATTCCCTAGGCCAGCAAAATCTAATTGCACAAAGCTTGCTTTTAGGAAGAACTAGCCACAGAAAAAATAGACAAAAGAATTGGTCAGAAGCTAGAACCACAAAAAGGAGGGCCTACTAGATTAGGAATCAGGAATTCAGAGACCACAATCTGTTTATGAAGTATACTAATATACATGGAACCTATACAAAAGCAATTTTTAATATATCATTCTGGTTTAATATTAGGAGCTTTCTATGTTTTACACATCTTGTTAGAAGAGGCTTTTTACATAACCCAACTCATGAACTACTATGAACAGAATGATAGTATAACTGAAATATAACTAGAGCTCAAGAAAGCAACTTCTTTTGAAAAGTGATATAGAGAATGGACACTTTGGGGAAGCTTTCATACAGCCCACTTTAACCAGGTGTTTAAGAATAGAAACTTCCATATTACTATTCTATGAAAAAATTATGAATAGGCTTTTTAAAAGACCTGGAAAGATTTATATGAACTGATGTTGATCAAAATAAGTAGAACCACAAATACATTGTACATAGTAACAGCAAGAATGTGTGATGATCAACTATAAAAAACCTGGTTCTTGACAGTGGTTCAGTGATCCATGGCAATCCCAATAAACTCTAAATAGAAAATACTCTCTTAATCCAGAAAAAGAACTATGAAAATTGAATATAAATCAATACATGCTGTGAACATAAATCAATACAAAAAATAAATAAAATACTGGGATTAAAAACATAATTTGTCTATACCACCTGCGTTGTTGAAAAAAACAAAAACAACAAACCATTATCCTTTGCATACAAAAAGTCTATTTTTGTCCAGATCTAAATGTAAGTGGGGGGAGGAACTTCTCCCTATCCTCATTCCTTGATCCAACTAGCTCTAGAACAATAAACCATATTTGATGATTTCAGCAGCCTTATTTTCATTTGATTCTCACAACCAACTTGTAAAGTTGGTGCTGTTATATTACCTCCATTTTACACGAGAAAACTGAGGCTGAAATTAAAATGACTTGCTTAAGATCACACAGCTATCTAGGGAAGGATTTGAACTCAGGTATTCCTGATTCCAGGTTCCATACTCTAGCTACTGTGCTGCTGGATTCCCTACAATCATTTTGGGGAAGCCAAGTATAGGTAACTTGTCCCATAGTGTCCTGAATCATTTGGATTCTCCCTATGCACTGTAGTCTCCAAAATTCTTAGTTATACCCTTTGTCTTCTTAGGTCTTATTGCCCAACATTTTTCAATCACATGGGCTATTATCTGATGTAGCTTCTCATCCAGCCTGGTCAATCATATGTAATCAATTCAGGTAGGGAAGCCTTTTTCAAATCCCTCATCAGAGTATGGTTATATGAAGGAAAATTCAGAGGGTTCTAGGAAAGGATGAAGACATACTGGATTCCTTCCCAAGTGAAAACCAACTGCTTCTGAATAGTGTCAGCCATGGAAGAGAAAAGTGTTAGACCGATTGATAATCCTGTACCATTCACTCTAAGCGGCTTGACCTACCATGCTGATGTCAGGAAGTTACATTGAGATGAAGATCACAATTTTGTTTAGCTCTCTATTGTCCACTACAAACTATCAGATGCCACCTACCTTCTTCATGAATTACAAAGGGTACAAGCAAAACAATCTAGCTTCCTTCATCTCCATCATCAGAAAGAAAATCTTTTTCACTACTCTCTCTACTTCATGCACCCTTCCAGTGGAGGGGGGGTAGTGTTTGGTGTTAATAACATGGGATGTTTGAGTGCAACTTCAAGAGTTTCTATTTAGCCCTACTAATCAGATACTTAAAGGGGCCAGTATAATTCCTGCTTTCTGGGAGCTTGATCTCTTCCCTTGGTGACCTACAAGTGGGAAGTTGAGTGGACCTCTTTGTCTTCCTTGGTATGAGTAATGTGGTTGCTACTCTCCAACAGTTCCTTGTGTCCAAATGGATAGGGGAACTTTAGGAGATTAATCAGGTTCAGATGGGATTAAAGGGCCTGTGTTACATTTCTTGCATGTTTTACCAACAACTCCATAGGCTGGCAATCATTTGCTTTCTTATCAACTCTTTTAGGAATCAAAGATCTCTGAAAGAAACCTACCACACACACTTACTAACCTAGCAGAAAGGTGGGCTTTGTAGCACCTTCCCTGTTCTCAGAGTACATATTTGCAATGAATGCATTAATGTACCCTGGCCATTTTCCTGACCCAGTCATTTTGTCTACTTATCTATCTCCTTCTTTAATGATTGTGGGGAGGGAGAATTTACAGCTAAAGCAAGATACCATTTAGATAGGGAGTATACCCACCTGAAGACAGGCTCTTATTGCCCCAACTCATGATCATAACACATACAAGTTAATGGGGGAGGTACATATATTCAATTTACCACATCCTTTTCATGTAGGATCCCCCTATACTTTCTCCCCAATGTGAGGGAACTGATTATAATGGGAATTCATATTTATGGGGTCATAAGCTATCTAAAAAGGGGAAAAGGGTAAGTCAGTCTCCATCCATAACAGCTGATTTAACTGGCTCAGGAAAAGTAAATTTTCTTACAACTTGCCAAACTCATAGGATACAGAATTACACCCTTACTCTAACATCTCTTCAGGTTGCTATTTAAGCTTCTTGTGCAACCTTCCTAGATCCTTGGTGGTGAATGCTTATATTCTCTTTGTGGAGTAAAACATTTTTGGAAGCAAAAGCAAGAGTAACAAGAAAAGTCTTTGATTTTTTTACCTCCAATTTTCAAGTTTCATTCTCAAATTTTATTCTCAAGGCATATAAAACTGATTTCAAGAGGATATGAAATATTTTCCAGCAAAATTTCTTAGTCAAACACCATACTTCTCATCATTTGCTGATAAGTTTCTTTCTTCCTTAAGCCTATCTCTGCCCCAACATTATACTTTCCACTTATACTATTTATTAGTAGCTTTAGCAACTGTTTGTCTCATTACAGTTTTTTAAAATTTAAAATGGGAAACTCTTGTCTCTTTTTGCACAATGTGTTAAGCTAGGTCGCATGCAACTTTTCTACTGGCATCTCAAATTCTCCAAGGCAGTTCAAAACAAGGAGGGAAGAATGGACCTGGTAATAAATGTATTTTCCCTGAATGTCCTTTCCTGCACTCATTTTACATTAATTATGCTAAATGATGTGAACTGAGCTGGATTCAAGCTGGTAATATAATTCCAATATTGTAATGAAACATGATACTCATAGGTCATTCAATAGTTAACAAAAGGATGTTTAATTAGCTATAGCATGTAAAGGATACTTAATAAGAATGCAGCAGTTTGGGCATTCCTTATCTCCTTATGGAAATGAGGCAGGTTAGTACACAAGGATATGATAAATGCAGTGGCCTTAGGAATCGAAAGAGCCAGAGTCAACATGAATGAGCTTTTATATGCTGTGAGTGGGACAAAAAGCCACTTCAATATGATTTGAGGCCAGCAAGAAACTCTTTTGATTAACTGTACCTTCTAGGCCTTAATTCCCTGGGCCAGTCAAGTCTTAGGGATATCTTCCTCACCTTTTAGATAAAGAATTAACTTAATCTACTTGAGACCAAAACTTCTAGTAGATGTTGATCTTATCACTCTATCCTACTTGCTTTTCCTCAGATATGAAACTATTTCCCAAAATGCTCTCTTCCAAACACTTATTATCCCCAATTTCATCATGACTCAGTTCAACTGAATAAGGTAAAAGCTTCTCAAGGTAATTATATTCACAAGATTCTCTCTTCATGAAGTTTTTCTCCAGTATTTCTGGATACAATCCAGAAATGAAGAATTTCTCCAGAATTCTGCTTTCCTGAAAGCCTATCCTCCTTTCATCATACTACATTCATAAGGCTACTCTCCAGAGTGAGATTTCTGATGTTCCCTAGATATGTGTTATTGGAGAATGTCTTCCCCCAGTTAATTTCAATGATAAAATATCACTTTTTTATACAAATCAATAATAAAATCAAACTTCAGCAGAAATTCTTTCCATATTCATAGCATTTCTTAAGCTTCTCTTCATTATGCCTTCTGATTTTGATTAAAGTATGAAATGTCAATACCACAATCGTTAAATTCAAAAGGCTTCTCCTTAACATGAATTTCCTAATGTTCCATGAGACACGTGTGCTATCTTTCCATATCCATGTTTTCTCTCCTGTAGGAATTCTGGTATTGTCAGCCATAAGGTCTTTCCACAATTCATTGTTTGTAGAATTTTCTTCCATTATAAATTTTTTGATATTCAGCAAGCCATGAGCTTCAATAGAATGTTTTTTTCTCAATAAATATACTTTAAGGTGCTACTTTTCTATGAATTTTTGCTGCACAGTCCACTATGAGAATTATCAGAAGTTCTCCCCATAATCATGACATTGATAAGGCTATTTAGTATAACATCTTACTCTAAATTATACTTTGATAACGACCTTCCCTGGATAGCTGTCTTCAGAAGTTCTCTTTCAAGTATAAATTCTATAATGTTGAATGGACTCTGGCTATTGGTTGTCTTGCAATTATTAAAACTGTTATGAGTTATTTGAGACAAAGTATGAGATCTTGAGGAAGATTTTCCCACATTCACTACATTTACAAGTTTTCTCTCCCAACTAGTCTCTGATGTAGAATAAAAGTCCTTGTATTAATTCTCTGATGTCAATTAACTCTCAACTCCAGTTGTAAGCCTTTTCACAATCATTACATTGTGAGATTTATTTTTAATATGAATTTATCTAATGCTAATTATGAAATTCTGAAAATCTGAAAGATTTTCCCACATTCACTTAAAAGGTTCTTCCTTAGTGTGACATCTCTGTCAAGTAAGATATATTTTGATATGAAATGACTTCCCATGATAATTACCTTTATAAGTCTTCTATCCAATATGTTCTCTGTTGTTTAGTTACATAATACTTTCTGTGGAAAGCCTGCTGAATGAATTCTTTGATGTTTCTTCTCTCTAGAATGAAATCTCTGATGTTAGATTGACCATGAACTCTAAGTATAAGTTTTCCCACAATCAGTCTGTTTATTGCTACTCTTCAGTATGAATACTCTGAAATAGAATTATAAATTCTTATGGAAAAATTTCCCAAATTCATGACACTCATAAGGCTCCAGTATGAAGTCTCTGATGTATGATAAGATGTTCTTTGTTGCGGAAGGCTTTTCCACAATAGTTACATTTATAAGGTTTCTCTCCCGTATGAATTCTCTGATGTCGATTTAAATGTGAACTTTGGCGGAAGGTCTTTGCACAGTGTTTACATTCATAAGGCTTCTCTCCAGTATGAATTCTCTGGTGTAAAGTTAACTCTGAATTCCGGTTATAAGCCTTCCCACAATCCTTACATTTATATGGCTTTTCTCCAGTATGAATTCTTTGATGCAGAGTTAATTCTGAACTGCGGTGGAAGGCTTTCTCACAATCTTTACATTTATAAGGCTTCTCTCCTGTATGAATTCTTTGATGAAGAGTTAACTGTGAACTCTGGTGGAAAGCCTTTCCACAGTAGTTACACTTGTAAGGTTTTTCTCCAGTATGAATTCTTTGATGTCGAGTTAATTGTGAGCTGCGATGGAAGGCCTTCTCACAATAATTACATTCATAAGGTTTCTCTCCAGTATGAATTCTCTGATGTGGGATTAACTCTGAACGCTGGTGAAAGCCTTTCCCACACTCTTTACACTTGTAAGGTTTTTCTCCTGTATGAATTCTCTGATGCCGAGTTAAATGTGAACTCTGGCGAAAGGCCTTCCTACAATAATTACACTCATAAGGCTTTTCTCCAGTATGAATTCTCTGATGTCGAGTTAACTGTGAACTCTGATTGAAGGCCTTTCCACAATAGTTACATTCATAAGGATTGTCTCCAGGATGAATTCTATGATGTAGCATCAAGTCTGAATTTTGGTTGTAGACCTTCACATGATTGTTATATGTGTAAGGCTTCTCTGTAGCATGAATTCTCTGATGAAGATTTAGCTCTGTACTATGGCGGAATCCCTTTCCACACTCATTACACTTGTAAGGCTTCTCTCCAGTATGAATTCTCTGATGGACAGTTAATTGTGATCTCCTACAGAAGGCCTTTCCACAATAGTTACATACATAAGGTTTCTCTCCAGTATGAATTCTCTGATGTGCAGTTAACTGTGATCTCCAACGGAAGACCTTCCCACAATAATTACATTCATAACGCTTCTCTCTATTATGAATTTTTTGATGGTTGTTAAAGTACTGGCTATAAGAGAATTCTACTGGATACACATGATAGTCATAAAACTTCTCTCCAGTATGAAGTCTTTTATGTCCGGTAGATTGTGAGTCCCAACAAAATGTCTTTCCACATTCTTTAGATTTCTCTGCAGTATGTAAGATCTGCTGTTGGATAAAGAATGAGCTGGAAGGTAAGGCTTTCCTACAATCATTATCTTCATAAGGCTTTTTTCTACTATGAATTGTCTGACATTCAACAAGGTGTGTACTCCAAATGGCTTCTATGTATTCATGACTTTTATGAAGTTTTTTTCCAGTAGGAATTCTGTGATGAAAAATAATTGATGAATTATGGTTTTAGGTTTACTTATATGAACTATATTCACAAAGTTTCTACCCAATAGTTTTCTATGCTATTTAAAAGATATGAATTATAAATAAAACGTATTTAGTTATAAATTTTTATTTCCTTAAGCCTGAATGTAGGGGGTTCTATTAATACATATCTTATTTATGAAGTTATTGTAATAAATTAACACCAACTAAAGTAAATAGATAGGACTTAGCCAGAAAAATCTATAATATGTCAGAAGTTTTCCTTTGAGTATTTTTTAAAACTTACCCAGAATGTATCTCCTGCTTCAGTCCCTCCAATCCTACATAATATTCCCAGGATTCTCCCAATTTAGGAATATGAGAATCATTCCTTCTCAATTTTTCATAAGTTGGTTCCTTGGTTTTAAGACTAGTTTTCCAATCTGAAAGAAATGAAAATGCAAATATTTCCTATTAAATCTGAAAGTAGAATAAATCCTGTCTTCCATTTCTTTATCATGAAAAAATTGTAATTTTTGTCTAGCTTTATAAAGGAGTTAAGTAGCACAGTGGATAGAGCACTGACCCTAGAATCTAGAAGATACACCTTCCTGAGTTCAAATCCAGCCTCAGACACTGAATGACCCTGATTAACTTGTCTGCCTCTAAAATGAGCTAGAGAAAGAAATGGCAAATCCCTATAGTATTTTTGCAAGAAAATATCCAAAGAGGTATAGCAAAAGATTAGACATAACTGAAAAATTACTGAACAATGACCAAAAAAAAAAAAAGCAACTTTTTGGTCATTTAATTAGCAAGAGTACTAAATGTATGAATTAATTTAGATATTTTCTTTTTTTATTATATTGTCATAAGCAGCTCTGAGCCCTACATATGCTTAAATTTCTTAAAGTATTCATCATTTCTTTAAAGAATATGGATCCTAGGGGAAACTAGGTGGTACAGTGGATAGAGCACCAGCCCTGAAGTCAGGAGGACCTAAGTTCAAATGTGGCCTCAGACACTTAACACTTCCTAGCTGTGTGACCCTGGGCAAATCCCTTAACCCCAATTGCCTTAGAGGGGGAAAAAAAAAAAGAGTATGGGTCCTGAATCTGCCTTGGTAGATAATTCTTATATATTTTATACATTTCATAGTTATTATGAATGAGATGTCTATCAATGACACATGGGTTTTATTATTGCTGAAGAGAATTGATTTTGTAGGTCTATTTTGTAACCTAGTCTTTCCCTAAAATTGTTAATTGTCTCAGTAAATTTTTATTTATTTTGGAATTTTCTATGTAAAGCATCATTTCATTAGTACACAGAAGTGATTCTTCTGTTTGGTTGTTTTTATGCTTTTAATTTCTTGTTCTTGTTTTACTTCTATGACTAGAATTTACAGAACTAAATCAAATAAGCATAGGAAAAAGGGCACCCTGACTTTACATACAGATGTACATTGCATATAATGCCAGTTGTGGTTTTAGACATATTCTTCTTGTATTTTTTTTTTTTTGGCACTTCAGTAGTTTTGCCAAAAGGTCACTTTCTTGGGACCCGAATATAATGGTGCATTGTTAGGTTTCTTCAGTCAAATCAGTTTGCACTACTGAATTAGAAAGCTGCACCTTGCAAATGCTTTACAAAATAAAGCATAACACATATGAGTTATACTGTAGTTCTTTGGTTTATCTTTGAAGGAAGTTTTTCTATACATCCATTTAAAAAGTAAATTCAATTCCTCTGCAGTATAGGTTTGTTGTTATTTTTGTTGTTGCATAAAAAGATGTAATATTTTGTCAAGAGCTTTATCTATATATATTGATATAACTGTGCTTTGGATGTTTCTCTTTTCAATATGATAAATTATAATATTTTCCTAATGGTGAACCATCCTCTCAGGTTTGGCACAAATTTCAACTTTATCATAATGAATAATTTTTTGGATATTATTGTGGCTTTTTGAACATGATTTAATTTTTTAAATATGTACTTAGTCTTCTTTGAATTTATCTTTTTCTGGTTTAAATATTTGGATTACAAGGTTTTTGGTTTTGGGGAAAAGGAGTTTAGCAAGGTATATTCTTTCTTAGCTTTTTAAAAAATATTAAACTTGCTTAATACATAGGATAACATATAAACTGAAAAAAAGTAAAATAAGCTCAAATAGGAAACAACATATAGTAAATGTAAACGGAAAGCATAACCACAAAATTATTTTAAATAGATGAATAAATAAAAGTGTAACAACCAAGTATGGTGTCAAAGAAAAAATACAAGTACTTCTTCCATTTTTTGCATAGATCTGAGACTATGGATTTGAAATATAACATTCTATTTCAGATTTTTGATGTGTTTAGTTTTACTAATTTTTAAAAATTCTTTAAGAATTAAGAATATTTCCCTCAGTTTCTGAGCTAAAGAATGACTCTTTAAAATGATAATATAAAGTATTAATTTGCAACTAAGAGAGACATTATTTGTAATAGACAAACACTAGATCTCAGTAAGTTCAGAGATAAATAAAACTTAGATGTCCTCCTTTCCTCAATATCACAGCAAGAAAAAGAAATTACTCAAGATGGTTAACTTTATACTGTTAAAAGGGAAGAAGTTAGGCTCTGGAGTTAGACCAGATTCAGAGCTTGCCTCTGATAATTACCAACTAGTGTAAATTTGGGCAAGTTACTTTAACCTCTCTGTAACTTAATTTTCTACCCTATAAAAGGAAAGAAGGAGTTGGACTAGATACCCTTTGTGGTCCCTTCCAGCTTTAAATCAATGATCCTAGAGCATCAATAAAATAGTAAAATGCAAAATAAACTTATGTAGATGCATACAACATTCCCTAATAAAAGTAGGAGAAAAAGATAAAAGTGACATGTTGTTGGAAATTACTATAAAATATATGATCTATTTGAGGGAATCTAACACAGAGAGGACTTATACAAATAAAGTTATGACATTATTAAGAAAAATAAATTAATATTTAAATAAATGGAAACATTCATTGTTCATGGTTGAATCCCCACAATGTGATCAGATGAAATTTTTGAGGTGAAGAGTCCAGATTAGTTTCATGGATTTCATGAAAGAGGAGAAATGAAGATATAGACAAATTCCCTTGGGAATGTAATTCACCAATTAATTTATCCTTGAAGGTTTTTGTTAAGGTGATAAATTAAGTAGCTTGTCTAAGGTTAAAAATCATTCCCTCTACACATTCCTTTGATTACATTTCCTCTCTTTTTATCAAAGAGATTGTTACCCCAATCATTTAATCTCGCTTCTTCCTTAACTTGGTAATCTTTAATTATCTTCTTGTTACTGGTTTCTTTCATAGGAATTTGGTAAGTATATGAAAGAATGTAAAGACATGTCAACTAATACTAAATAAAGTCAGAACAGAAAAAAATGCACAGTAAATCAAATATAAATGTAAAACACAATAACAAAATAATTTTTTTAAAAAATGGAGGTCACGGAATTATAATGACCATGCTTGGCTTCAAAGTAAAAATATAGAAAATGATTTCTCTTTTATCCTTTCATGATGGTAAAACATGTTTTTTCTCTAAATTATGTGGAAAGGGAGAATAAATATTGCAAAAGGCAGTTAAGAGAAAAACAAAATATTAAATATTTTTAAAAACATTAATATTTAAATTATTTTTAAATACGGGAAGAGCCAAAGCATAAAAGAAAAAATTTAACATGATAAAATATATATTTAAAATCAGAATGGAATATGAATTGCAATGGAGAAGAAATTTTCTGAATATTTAAGGATACAGAAATGACTATTTCCTTTCTCTTTATCATTCAACATAAGACCATAAGAATTAAATAGAAGAGAAAGATATTAATCAAAATAATTAATTTCATGCTGTAGTTACAATGGAAAAAATAATTTCTAGAGTTAAAAAGACTTGATTCAAAACCTGTCTCAGTCACCACAACCTTGGGCATGTGACATAATCTCTCTTAGTCTCAGTTTCCTTATCTCTAAAATGAGGGAATTATATTAGATAGCATCTGAGGATTCCTCCAGTTTTAAATCTATGAATCTATGATCTTACACTCTCAGTAAAGTAGCAGATAAAGAATGATATAGCTGGCAAAGCATTCTTTTTTATGAAAAAAAAAAGTAAAACTATTTAAAAAAACTTTAATACTTACAATCATGATAAATATTATTGCTAGTTTTACTATACTGCCATTAACTGGGAACAAATTTCCCTAGCCAAAAAACAATAAAAATTAAAATGCATAGTTCAACATTATCATATATAATGTGTAACATTATATAGCATATGATTAAAGATGGTGGTTGCTAATAGTTGGAATGAATCATAAAAGGTACCATAAAAGAAATGGTATTTGAATTATAATTTTTAAAAAGCTAAGGGTTCTAAGAGGAAAGGAAGAATGGAAACAGATAAGATGGGAAAATGGGGCACTCTGGCATAGTGGAAAAAGAAATAGATTTGGAGTCAAAAGACCTAAGGTTAAGATTCCACTTAGTATATATATATATATATGACTTTGAGCAACTAATTTTATGTTTCAATTTCCTTATCTATAAAATGAACAGATTGGGTTGGCTGGTCTGTGACATTCCTTTTAATTCTAAAAATGCAATCTGATGTAATGAGACAAGTCCAAAAAAGTAGGTGAAATCAGATTGTAGGAAATTTTAATTACCAGTTTCTATTTTATCCAGAGACAATGTAAGAAAAACATCCTAAGAATTTAAGTAATTCAGAAGTGAAGGAAATTGACTCAAAAGGTAATAAATCTTCCCTTACTGCATGTCTTCCAGATAAGGCCAGATGACCATGTCAGATATACTGTAGTGGTTATAGGTTAGACTGGACAGCCAATGGGTTCCATTCTCACTGTTAAATTCTGTAATAAGGGATTAATGAAGATTTTTAGTGAGGTCAAGGGAGAGGAGGATGGCATGGCAAATTCTATGTTTCAGGAAATCAAGTCAAGTAAATAGGCATTTATTAAGCATCTATAATGTACCACTGTGCTAAGTGACAGATAAAAAGAAAGGTATTCAAATAGTTCATATTTTAATGCACACATAAACACCTGTGTGTAAATAAACTATAGACAGAATAAATTGGAGATAATTTCAAGGGGAAAATGACTAAAGCTTTTTGCAGAAGATGGGACTTTAGTTTAGACTTGAAAGGGGAGCCAAATGGAGAGCAGAAGGTAGTTCTAGGCATGGAAAAGAGCCAGTGAAAATGCCCAGAGTCAAGATATGGAGCATCATTTGTGAGAAAGAGCAAGATGGCTGGATGATGGGACATATGTGGAGAAGGATGAAGTCTAAGATTAGAAAGGCAGAAAGACTAGATTGTGAAGGACTTTAAAATCCAAAGCAAAAGATTTTACATTTGATCTTGGGGATAATAAGTCACTTTAATGAAAGGGAGGTTAGTAATGCAGGGGGGGAGAGTAGAAAGAGATGATAAGGTTAGACCTGGACTTTAGGAAGATCAATTTGACAACCAAAAAGAACACAGAATAGAGTGGGGATAGACTCAAGAAAAGAGCTACAGAACAGATCAGCAGACTACCATAATAATCTAAAGATTAAGTGTCTACACAAGGGTGGAAGCATTGCCAGAAAAAAAGGGGACATTTACAAAGGATCTCAGGAATATCAATTCTATATTAGCATGAAGAACAGATTAGATAGCACAATATCTTGCAGAGAGACAAATTAAGAGATAAGAAATGATAAAAGTGTAAAGTAAGGAAGCAGCTGTGTGAATAGAGAAAAAAAGGAGGGATAAGAAAGATTCTGTAGAAATAAGAATAACACTTGATAACTGACTGGAGAAAGAAAAATAAAGGAAAACTCTGAGGTGGCAAAATTAGATGACTAGAAAGATCAGACAGCATGAATAGATTTGGAAATTTTACAGGGCAGTGAATATTGGGGAAAATATAAGTAGTTCCATTTAGGACATGTTGAGTTTGAAGTGACTCAAATCTAAGATTACAAAACACTAAGAAAGAGAATTTCTACTCAGTAAAAACTCAAGGAAAAATTGAGTAGGAAAAGGATTAAAATATATGCCATAATGAGCCTCAAATGCAGCAAAAATCTATATTTTTTCAAACATTTAAACAGGACAAAAATAATCTCTTCCCCCCCCCCATTCCTCTCTCTCTCTTTCAGATACCAAAAAAATATGACCACAAAGGACCCACACTTCCAAACTCTTGAGGAATGGCTAGATAGATTGTGAATAATTAAAAATAGATTATTATACTATTATAACTGCCATTCCTTAATAATACAAAAATGGAAAGACTAGCCCAAGTAAATAAAAAAAAAAACTAATCTGAAAATACATATTCTAAAGAAAGTTATATTTTAAAAAACCCAACATAATTTTAAAGAATTCTAAAGAAAGTTATATTTAAGAAAAAAAAAAAAAAAAAAGGTTATATATCAGAAAATTGGATGTTTTTATTATAGTTTTATCTTTTCCATTCCTTCTTAATGGAACGGCCTTCCCATACTGGAGGTGCTTTTTTCTAAATCATTAGTCTCTAGGTGACTGAGGAAGTAAGGAAAGAAAACAGATTTTTATCCCAAAAAATTATATTAAATTTACCAAAAAAAAAAAATTTTTTTAAAGAATGACTAAGGGAACTAAGGTTAAAAAAAAAAAATGGTTGTTGGGGATTGTGACCTGAAGGAAAAATGGAAGAATAAAAATCTCTGACCAAAGAAAAATCTTCATCAACAGATGTAAGAAAAATAATTTATTGATAGCTCTTGCTATTCAGAGTTCAGCTCTGCTCCTGACATACAAAGGCCTTTAAAAAGACCTCAAAGACTAATTAAGTTGTGGCTCACAAAGATTCCTCATTTGCCTCATTTTCAATAACTCACCTGGACTGATGGTTGTTAGTATTTCCCTGTCCTGCATCCAGGGTCCTTTATCTTCTTCCAAGTGGGCGATCACATCTGGTTTCCAAACTGTAAGTCCTGCTTATTGGAAATGGAAAAGTGTTGAGAACAAAAGCCTATCCCTATCCCTATCAATATCCTATCCCTATTCATGATTTGGGGTAGAGAGGCACATTAAGGATACCCAAATGGAGTCCAAAGAAGCTCTAAACTGTCACCTGCATTATTTTCCTTAGATAGGTGGGGATGAAACACAGGGGATTTACTATCACAAATAAAAGTATGTTTGATTCATTCCCACTAAGAGGATGAAAATTTCTTATCCTTAGACATCTATACTGAGCCTCTGAGGGATAATCTTTGACCTAAAGAATAAAAAATGGGAAGGCTACAGTTTGAAATATAACAACAAAAAATACCCAATATCCCTCTACGCAGAGTAAGTACCTTTTAGCTAAGACTAAAAAACAAAAGTTAAACATTTATGGCCTCAAGAAGATTAGCAAACTGATTTTTGCAAGTCAAACAATAACTCTTAAATGTTTATCATGTAGAAAATGTTAATTTACTAAGTGAAGTTAAAACAAAAAACTCCACTCTGGAATGAATCAGACACATAAGAGATAGCTTTCCTTACCTAGGAAGACAAGGTTCCTATAATTCTCCAGCATCACATCCCTGTATAACTCCTTCTGCCAAGGATCCAAGTTTCTCCATTCTTCCTGGGTAAAGTCCACAGCCACATCCTTGAATGTCACCAATTCTTGTTGGACCTTCAAAGAGTGATAAATTTCACAGGAATGTCAAAAAGTGGTTCTTGATGGTTAGTGTTCCAAGTCAAACATATACTAAGTACCAACTAGTTACATTTTACTGTGTGCAAACAATTACAGCAATTCACACATAAATTGAATGTATTTGATTTGTAAAGTATTTTTTTACAAAAATCCTCTGAGATAATACCAGAATTTACTGTGATTTTATATATTAGAAAACTAAGAATCTTAAGTCAGATATCTACAATCACACTTAACCTTAATCTCCTTAAGTGAAAATGTGTGAATCAGACATTTCAAATGTTCAATTCTTAATTTGCTATCAACAGTCTCATACAACATTAGTTATCATGATCCCAAGTATTAACAGATCCAATTAGAAGTAATAACACAATCTTCCTTCACTAATAATGAAATGTAATATCCCTTGGATAACATTCTCAGTGCCATTTCCTTCTTTTTGTACCATTTCAAACTAAATCAAACAAGCTTACTAATAGCTATCTTCTACATGGCTCACGATTATTTAACACAAGTAGTCTGTTTGTAGAATATTAAAACTACCTTAAATAAATTATCTCATTTAAATCTTGCAAACACTCCATGAGTAGATACTATGTGTATTACTTTTCCCCACTTTACAGATGAAAAAACTGAGGACCAAAGAAGTTAACTGACTTGGAAAAGATCAGAGTATTAAGAAGCAGGACTGAAACCCATGTCTCCTTGGATCCACTTATACCTCTAGCAACTTCACCAAACTAATCTCCAAACAACTTAATTTTAAGAAATCTTGTAGCTTATCACTAAAATTCTATGGATACATATTCTCACAAAGTTAACTTTTAAGAATAAAATCGAGTCAAACATTATGATTTATATTGTTACAATTGCCTTGAAGTTATTCTATTTCTACAATTAATCTCTGGGCCCACACTTAATTACAGAAAAGAAAACCAAATAATTCCATCTTAACTTTTTTCCCTTGCTTCTCTCACAATAAAAAGTCAGTAAGGTTAATATTACCTCATATTAAAAAAAAAAAAAAGACAAGATTAATATGAAAGAAAAAGTTTAAAAACCACTAGATTCCATACTATCTTCTTTAAATAGAGTACTTAAAGCATATACTGAAACATCTGAATTCTGTTCAATAACTGATCTTGTCCAAGTTATTGCTCTCTCCATTTCCGTTTGTCAAATAGAAAAATAATGCTTACACTACCTACACTTTCTGTGAGAAAAGTATTTTTAATTTCAAAAGATTAACATCAATATTAGCTATTTTTAATTTTTTTTTAATCTTTCATAACACCCTGTTCAGAAATTTGTAATCAGAAGATTTGAATAAATGAACTTTGGATTGAGAAGAAAAATCAGTAGCAAAGTAGGAAGGCACATTTTCTGTGGAGTATGAATGAATGTTATCCATGGTGGCAGCATAATATAGAGCAGGAAAAAAGCCCTGGGAATCAAAAGCCCTATTTATTTTTTAAATGTTGGCTCTACTTACTATAGGTGTGACCTCAAATATCAAGCATGAAATTATAGAACAAATGCTGAAAGGAAGTCAGAAATATCTGGGCCCAAACCTCACTTCTTACTAACCTTTTCTCTGGCAAAATGAGGATAGCATTTGTGATACCCACATATCGAGTTGTTGTAACTTCTAAAAAACTGTCTGAAAGGCTTTTGTAAATCTTAACATTTTGCACAAATAAATATTATTACTTCTTGCTGTAGAGTTTTTACTTCATCTCTAAAATGAGGGAATTGGATCACATGATTACTAAGGACTTCTCTAGCCCTACACTCTAATTGAATAGATGAGAAAGAGAAGGACCTTGGACACCATCTAGTCTAACCCCGCCAGTCACAAATAGGAAACTCAAGCCCAGGGAGATTTTATCCTTGGCTCAGACAAAACAGAGCCCAGTTCTTAGGCTCCAGGCCATTCCTTCCAGAACAAACCGAACTCACTCTGTAGCCCGGAGCGGTCACGAATACCGAAGCCATGCCGCTCCCGGGAGAAGACAGAGGGCTCACAAGGCAGAACTGGGAAAGAAAGTGATCAAAGATAAGAGTTAGGCTTCCCTGCCCCGGACAGACCAGGACCACAACTAACCCTCCCGCGCTCCCCAACAACTCGGCCCCGCTTCCAGGACCAGGCGCACGAGCAGCATTTGCGCTTTTAAGCCCATCTCCGGACAGGGGCCAAGGAGAGCTTGACCCGGACGTGGCAGGAGGGCGCTCAGGAGCAGCAGAACCCCGGGCTGCTCCCCGCTCTATTTTCCCGCAGTTGGGGAGCGGCCAGAGAGGTTCGGGGTCCAGTTGTGGACTGCTAGCCCAGAAAAGGGCCCGACCAGGCACCTGCCAACAGGATCGCCCGAGGCACGGTCTGGCAGCCGGCTCCGCCCAGCACAGACCCCCGATCCCCGGGAGCAATTCAGCTCTCCGCGGCTATAGAAGCAGGAAGGAACCGCGGGAGACGTCGGGACGGAAGGAGGGCCGAAGGCCGGAGGAGCCCCAGCTCCGGGGTCAGGGAAGACGGAGGAGACACAAAGCAAGTCCATGAGGCCAGGCTGTCCAAATGACAGCAGAGAGGAACCGGAAGAAACGTCAGAGTTATTATTTCCGCTCCTTCCAGTTATTCTCCCGCAAGTTTCCACAACTCCCGAGACGCAGTGTTTTGGTAGCTGTTAACATTCCAGGACAACTGCTGTGAAAGGTCCCGCCTTATTCCGACGGACGGCGGAATGTTGAGGCAGGGATTTCTGGAAGTGGAGTCAGAAGCGTGAGAAGATTTGTGCGCATGCCCAGGATATGCTGGGATAAGGCGGAGGCTTTCGGGATGAGGTCTTGAGCTAGTCGCCTGGCACGCCAAGACCAAGCCAAAAACCCCGTCTCCATACCAGGAACTTCCAATGGAACTTTTATCCGAATCCCGCTACCCCTCTCAGTTGAAACTCCTTCTCTCACGTGGGGCTTCTCCCACTCCCAAATCTGCCCACCCCCTTCCATTGCGCCTGCTTGATAGGTGCTCCTGATGAAACCTGTTGCTTTGCCCTGTAGAATGTCAGGGTCTTGGATTCAGAGATATATATTGCCATCACCTAGAAAAGTTTCTAGCATATAGAGCAACAATTGATGCTGCATTCACTTACATGTAAGTCCATCCCCTACTTCTTTTTATCTAGAAAATGCCCGGGCTGTCTTTTAATTTTGGAAGGGTTGAGGGATTTGTGTAGAATTTAACTATCACGTAACACCGACCTCAGGCTACCTGACCAATGGGCTCCACCAAAGGCTTTTCTTACATTCTATGGGCGGAGAGGAGAGGAGAATATGTACTTGAAAAGTAAATTAAAATGCCAATATAAAGTTTTGGAAGAGGATACTAGTAGTAAACGGGACTTCAGTATTGACTTATTGGAGAGGGCCCCCGACTTGAAACTACAAGGGAACCAGAAAACAAGATATATAAATATATATATACACAGAAAATGATAAAGCTCCATTGTATCATAGTAGCCAAAAATATAGAGCTATGCGTATATAATTTTTTTCTTTTTTTATTATAGCTTTTTATATACAAAACATATGCATGGGTAATTTTTCAATACTAACCTTTGCAAAAACTTGTTTCAACTTTTCCCCTCCTTCCCTCCACCCTTTCCCCTAGATGGCAGGTAGTCCCATACATGTTAAATATGTTAAAGTATATGTTAAATACAATATATGTATACATATTTATACAGTTATCTTGCTGCACAAGAAAGATTGGATTTAGAAAGGCAAAAATAACTTGAGAAGAAAAAACAAAAATGTAAGCAAACAATAACTGAAAGAGTGGAAATGCTATGTTGTGGTCCACACTCATTTCCCAGTGTTCTTTCTCTGAGTGTAGCTGGTTTTGTTCATTACAGATCAATTGGAATTGATTTGGAACCTCTCATTGTTGAAGAGAGCCAGTCCATCAGAATTGATCATCATATAATATTGTTGTTGAAGTGTATAATGATCTCCTGGTTCTGCTCATTTCACTTAGCATAAGTTCATACAAGTCTCTCCAAGCCTCTCTGTATTCATCCTGCTGTTCATTTCTTTATAGAACAATAATATTCCATAACATTCATATACCACAATTAATTTAGCCATTCCCCAAAAGGGCATGCATTCAATTTCCATTTTATAGCCACAACAAAAAGGGCTGCCACAAACATTTTTTATGCATATATCATTTTGAAACTACTGGAAATAATGAAGGTTTTCTATTTCATCTCAATCATATAAATGCATAGATTGTAAGTGTTTGGGACAAAAAGACCTACCCAAATTGACTACTACAGAGATCACTCATAGAAAGCAGAATTATTTATTAGCATCTGGAGAAGCAGACCCCATCCTGGTCTGTGAGCCAAATTCACAGCAGGAGAGAGCCACTCCCTTGAAGATGTTCACAGCTTTTATACATTTCAGACAAAGAACCTCCAAAATCCCACCCTCTGTATGTTGTGATTGGTCACATAAGTCTGTAATCTCCTACTTGGTCAGTGGAATGTAATACACAAGGTGTGTTCTTCAGCCATACATGTTTTTAATCCCTTCTTTGGACAATGGAATGTAGTCCAGGCCTTATCTAAAATCATGTGACTCTGGAGAAGCCTAAACTGAGACCTATAGGCTTGATCTACTTTAGCTAACAGTCTCTGATCAATATGTGCTTAATCTGTAAGTTCTTCACCTTTCCACACATAAACAATAAAAGTTTGGTTTTCCAATTCAAATGTGTGCATATATTTATATATGTATATTTACATAAATATTTATAATGAAGGATTACAATTTTGTGTGTGTGTGTATATACACACACACATGTGGCCACATATTTACACTTTTGAGTGTGTATGTATATCTATATGACAAGGTCATTTAATCTAATCCTCTCATTTTATAGATAAGAACACAGAGATTAAATGATCTAATTCTTAAGGAACATATATACAGTAAGTAGCAAAAGTAGGATTTGTGCATGTAGTATATGTAACATACATAACATATATCATTCATATAAAAGAGTTATCAAAAACTATTTCTATATTATTCCCTTCTCACATGTTTTTCCAGATTTTTTTTTTTTTTTTGGTTACTTTCAAATAGATCTCTGACCTTCATCCACATAGCATTTAAGCTTACAGTCTCACTTTTTATCTTTACTTCTGCATGAGTCCAGTTGGAAGAGATAATAGTATCTACATCCTCTGGTTGTGGTGAGATTCAAATGAGATAATTACAAAGCACTTAGAATAGTGAGTGATGCATAGTAAGCACTATATAAATGTTAGCTAATATTATTATTCTCAGGATCCACAGCCCCCAATCTGTATCAGTTTCTGCACACATTGTTCCACTTCTAGAAGGAACTCAGAAGGCTTTGTGCCACACATTTTAAGTCAAAATTAGGTTAAAGATCTTCTGATACCCTCTCTCAAACATCCAGTGTTCCCTTTAAGCTATTTGTCAGATTTCATCACTTTGGCTCAGAAGCCTTCCAGTGTTCCAGGCTCATTCTTGCTTATCCACCCCAAGTTTCCCAAAGTGGTCCTGGGGAACATGGTTCTTGTCCAGAGAAATGTCAAGTTGGGTCTTCAAGTATCTGTATACCATAGTAAGCCTGATATCTGCCATATTCATAGATGTAATAGAACTCTAGGATTTAGTTGTGACATTCATTCTCTTGGTAGGAAAGCCTCCTTTGATTAGAAGGGTTCCTACTTTCTAAAGCAATTCCTAGGTCTCAAAAGATGAATAAGACAAATACGTCTGCATATACTGCGTTTAACATATTTTTACTATTTAACATATATTGGATTACTTGCTATTTAGAGGAAGAAGTGGAAAGGAGGAGGGGAAATTGGAACACAAGGTTTTGCAAGGGATTAATATTGAAAAGTTATCCCGAAATGAGCAGAACCAGGAGATCATTATACACTTCGACAACAATATTGTATGAGGACATATTTTGATGGAAGTGGATTTCTTTGACAAAGAGACCTGAGTTTCAATTGATAAATGACGGACAAAAGCAGCTACACCCAAAGAAAGAACACTGGGAAACGAATGTGAACTATCTGCATTTTTGTTTTTCTTCAGAAGGTTATTTATACCTTCTGAATCCAATTCTCCCTATGCAACAAGAGAACTGTTCGGTTCTGCAAACATATATTGTATCTAAGATATACTGCAACATATCCAACATATAAAGGACTGCTTGCCATCTAGGGGAGGAGGTGGAGGGAGGGAGGGGAAAAAAAAAATCGGAACAGAAACTTTATAATAATAAAGTAATTATTAAATTAAAATTAAATTAAAAAAAAAGTTATCCCTACATATCTTTTGAAAATTAAAAAGCTTTAATTAACAAAAAAGATGGATGAGGCTGCAATTCCCAACATAACTTCCTACTATCAATATTTCAGATATAGCTCCATTCTCAGGAAGGAGTAGAAAAAAACTACAGGAAATATCTGTGTTTTTCTTTAAAAAAAAAAAAAAATTAGGGGCAGCTACATGGCACAGTGGATGGAGCCCTGGGCCTGAAATCTGAAGTGAAGCAGGTTGTGATCCCTTTAAAAAACTGTATTTCCTATTGATTTGTGATTCCTTTCAGACTGATCTGTGATTCCTTTCAGATTTCCAGGCCCTCCTGGCTGAGACATATCAGTCCAGGATGCCAGGGCCTTTGATTTACAAATACAAAAATTGATTTACAAATGATTTGAATTCCAATAGGAAATCCAGGTTTGTCCTAGCCCCCATCAGATCTGAGACAACTTGGGCTCTCCCAACCCCCGCACTGGTTCTGATCTGTTCCGGTTGTCCCAGCCCCCAATCTGACTTGCTTGGGCCCCGCAACTCGAGCTTTCCAACCCCCACCAAGACAAGCAATATAATGATTTTCCATCAACTAAGGTCTTTGCAGATGGATTTTGGTGGCTTACTCAGCTGCCAGGACTTTCTGTCCACTGAGAACTGCATTCTCAGTGCAAAACTCCATTTTCCATAGATCTGCCCACTGGAGTAATATTCTTTTCCAGTGTTATCCTCTCCTTATCCTCATCTATTTCCCTCACAAGACTTTATTTCTTTTATTTTTTTTTTTATAGCTTTTTATTTACAAGTTATATGCATGGGTAATTTTACAGCATTGACAATTGCCAAACTTTTTGTTCCACTTTTTCCCCTCCTTCCCCCATTCCCTCCCCGTAATGGCAGGTTGACTAATACATGTTAAATATGTTAAAGTATAAATTAAATACAATATAAGTATACATCAGACTTTATTTCTAACCTTACTTCTAATCCTTATAATAAACCTCTTTTATCAATCTAGGTTTTCGGGTCTGGAAATTCCTTTATAGAGAACCTCTACACCACCAGAAGGGGTCCCCACAACTCCTTACCCTTGCACCAAATCCCAAAGGGTTGCAGGGGAGCCAAACCTCTCTATTTGGTTCCCTGAACCCCGAACCTGCCACTAGACCTTATCATTTAACTCCCTGACTACCAGAAACCCTAATTTCATTTTGGTTCCCTAAATCTAAACCTCATCAGAAGGACCTGAGTTCAAATTCAGCCTTAGACATACTTCCTGGGCAAGTCACTTAAGGCAAGTCACTTAATTCCAACTGCCTCAATAAAAAACATGTATTTAAAATACTAAAAGTTAAAAAAAAAAAAGTTGCCATGTGCACAGCAAAATGTAGGAGAAGATTCAATATACAGCAATAAATTTCCATTTCAAGAAAATCTACATAATACTACATAATTGTTTTCAAAGTTGCCTGGCTTTTTTTTTTTTTCCTCATAGGTTTTCTTTTATCTTCAACTATCTACTTTTTCCTCCTATGTAAGGGTCTATTACCCCCAGCCCTGGCCTAAAGAAGGTTACAATTAAATGTGGATATCTATAAACATATACACATATCTATACATCAATACATTTGTGCACATTTTTGTAAGATTGTACTAAGCTTATTCCTATTTGTTTGTTTCTCTGAAAGTGCATAACCTTTTCTGTTATGCCACAGTTTCCTTTAATTCTACCTCAGTTTCCCTAAATTGTTCTACCTTAGTTTCCCTGAATTGTTCTGTCTCAGTTTCCTTGAATCTTTCTATTTCAGTTTATCTGAATTGTTCTGCCTCAGTCTTCCTGATGGCAATCCCTCCTCCTGACCATTAGGATTGGTATAATTAGGGCTGGGAACCTTGACCATTAGCATTCCATAGAGCCATTGAATAAGAAATGACTTTTTATTAGTAAGTTCATTTCAAATCATTGTAAGAATGTGACTCTCCATGGGAACTTAACCCTGCTCTAACCCTATGAGACCAGGAACGTGCCACATGTGTTTGGCTTCACTTCTGCAATTCCAGGAACTAGCCATTCCTTGGAACACAATAAGATGTCAGTGAGTTGACATCCCCTCCCTGATGTCAACATTAATTAAGTTATATCCTGAAGCCCATCTGACACTTCCTTCTCCTATATATAACATTCTATATGTAAGCAAGTTGGCTCTGTGCCTTCTTTGTTTTCAAACCCTATAAAAATTCTGCCCAGTTTAATCGTCTTTGGAATCTCACCCATGGAGATGACGATCTGCCTGGGATCTTTCCCGTTCAGTTCTCGAAGGCTACTAATCTGGGGTTCCCCAGCCAGATACAATTTAGAGTTGGTGCTCCCCTGAATCGGTGATGTTCTCTCTCTCTTGTCTATCTTTTTCTACTATTTTAATCATAATTCTCATTATTCTTTGTCTTTTATGTATTATTTGCTGTATTGGCTGTTATTGTAAGCAATCTATTCTGTGTATTGTCTAATTAAACTTTACTTTCACTCTGATTGAGCCCAAGAGCATCATTTATAGGAGCGAATCTGAACTTTTCCCTAAAATCACATAACAGTCATAAAATGCAGATGGTTTATTTCAAGATAGGGGGGCATATCTTCTATCTCATATATCTATAGACTGCTAGTCCTCCCAACTTATTAGTATTTATGATCCTCACCCCCAATTTGTCAAAACCGAATTTATGGTCCATTCCTGGAAGTTCCCACTCACTGGTGTTCAACCTCCCTCTTTTCCCCTTGCTTCCTTCCCCACCCTCCCCGCCTTTGCTTTCCTTATCGCTGAAGCCCTTTAAGAATCCATGGACTCCTTAGCTCACTGCTAATTACTTTGAGACATTAGTCCTATTCAGCCAGTTAATTAAAAAAAAATATTTAAAAACTCTCTATCTTGCCTCAGTTTCTCTGGCATTACATTTCCTTCATAAGTCCAAGTCTTTTCATGTTTTTCTAATCAGCCAGCTAATAATTTTCTACATCATAGCAATATTTCAACCCAATTATATCCTTTCTGAAAGATTGTCTATAAAGGTGTTTTTTCCCCAATTTTCTTCATCTATTCTTGACTACATAGCTTTTATTTACACAAAAAAGTTAATTTAAAGTAATCAAAATTAATAAATTAATAAATTATAAAATAATTAAGTAATTTTTGTATTTCAATAATGGTCTCACTCCATAACATAATTTAAGGTCCAATATGGCTGAGTCTGCTAACTTGACATGTTTTTTGGTTCCTCTGCAGTTCCTAATCTTTTATTCTTCCAGAAGAGCTTTGTTATTTTTTTAATTTCTGTTTTTCAACTGCAAAAGCAAGACAATATCTCTAAAATCACTTTAGCTTTCATATATACTAGAGATTGTTCCATATGTGCCCCCATTAACTGTAATAGCCAACAATAACAACAATAAACAATAACCAACATTTATATAGTGTTTACTATGTACCAGAAACTGTGCTAAGTGCTGGGCATACAAGAAGAAATGAAAGGCAATTCTTGATCCCCAAGGAGCTCACAATGTAATGAGTAAAGCAAGCAAACAAATTTGTGCAGACAAGGTATGCCCAGGGTAAAGGAAAGGTGCTAGATTTAAGAGGTATTAGGAAAAGGTTTCTGTAGAATATGGAGTTTTAGTGGGGATGTGAAGAAAGCCACTAAGGACAGTAGTGAGACCTGCTCAAAGGCCTCCTTAAGGAGAAGATATGATGCCGGATAGGCCAGCACTTCAATTAATGAAGTCTGTTTATTATTCTGAAAGCCAGAGTTTATATACTCTATGCTAGTGTTGCAATAAACCAGATGTCTCTTAAATTACATAATGTATATTACATTATTACACTCTAGCTATACATTAATATTAAATAGTAACTAGCAATAACAATCTGTATATCACAACATAATCATAAACTGTCTAGTTTGTGATGCTTTGTTCTTGTTCCATGCATTCATCACCAAGGTTATTTTGAATTTATATCATATATATTTTCCTGATGTTTACATGTTCACATAGGTGACTTCCAGATTTATTATATCTTTGTACTAGTAGCACTTGTTTGAACTAATAGGTCAACACAACACAACATTTTTAACTCTGGTTGAGCAAGAATGGTGAGCCTGTTGCATATCAATCCACACTGTGTGTATGTTAATCTCATAGCTTTTTAGGAGATCTGCTTGTTGCTAGTTCTTTATACAGAAAGCAGAGATGAGAAGAGCATTCCATGTATTGGGAAGAGCAAGTGAAAATTTCAGAATTTGGGAGATAAGATTTCCTGTGCCAGGAATTGCAAGAAGGCCAGTATCATTGAATCACAGAATACTTAATTAAAGGAGGGGCTTAAAGTATAAGATCAGAAAGGTGCAAAGGACAGGTTATGAAAGGCTTTGAATGCAAAAGAAAGGATTTTAAGAAGCTTATAAAGAGTAAGGAACTATTGGAATTACAAGATTTTCTAATCTTGTTTGTCCTTTGTTTTTATTGACTTTTGCATGAACTGTACTTAAGAAAGGCAGAGTTGCACACTCATCAGCCTCACTCTCTACAGGAGTCATCAAAGTCCTCTAGAAAAAAGTCAGGACAACTAGTGATAACTCTGGGATCTATCCCAGATAGCTAGGGATGACTCTGGCATATTCTATAATTGACCCAGCTCTAAGTGCTCCACAGTGCCTGCTTCAGCCACTTTCATGAGGCTTTGAACAAATTGTTCTCATCCTCCCATTGTGCTAGTGTATCTACATACTTGAGGTAGAAATTCTTGTAATGCTTTTAAAGTCTTGTAAATTACAAGGAAGCAAGGGATAGATAGATAGGGCAAAAGAAAGAACACTACAACCAAGAAGATCTGAATTCAAATCTAGCCTCAGATATTTACTAGCTATGTGACCCTGGGCAAGTCATTTAACTCCTATATGCCTCAGTTCCTCATCTGTAAAATGGGAGAAGGAAATCACTGATATCCAAGAAAACTCTGGGATCATGAAGAGTCAAATATAACTGAACAACAATAACAAGAATTTAATGATTAGGGTGATAACATGATCAGACTTACAATAGGAATTGTTTGGCAGCTGAATGGAGAATGTACTAGAATGGAGACAAATGTGGCTCAGAGACGAACCAGCAGATTAGTGCAATTGTGGAAGAGTGAAGTGATGAGGTCCTGTACCAGAGTAGAGGTGGTATCAAAGGAGAGAACGAGATATATAGAAAAGATGTTATGAAGATGAAATCAACAGGGTTTGATAATAAATTGAATATCTCTGTGGATGAGAGAGAAACATCGGGGAAGGCATTTAGTTGTAAGCCTGGCTCACTGGAAGGATGACTGAAACAAATGAGTGTTTGACAGTATCAGAAGCTTCAGAGAAGTCAGAAGGAATAAGACTTGAGAAAAGTCCACTAGATTTAGCCAGTAAATGATTATTAGTAATTTTGGGAAGAGCATTTTCTCTCAATTGATGATATCAGAAGCCATATTGTAAAGTTTAGACTATAATGAGATAAAAGGAAGTGGAAGTGCCTACTGGAGAAAGTCTTCTCAAGGAGTTTGGCCATAAAGGAAGAATTTTGGGATGATAGTTTGAGATGAATGGATATTAGGATTTTTAGACTGACCAACAAGATGTATGACTAGATATTTTCTCTGATTATTGCAATCCAAAGAGCAATTACATGTAAGAGATAGTCATTGCTGCTGTTCCAGTAATTTAGGACACTAAAAACACAAACAAGCGAAAAATTCAATGAACTAACAACAGAAAATCCCTAATTCCTAATACAGTCATAACATATCCTTCCCCACAGACAAATGGAGAAAGAAGATAGGGAGAACTCAATCAAGTCAAAGACTAATGAAGGGAAAACAAATTTTGTAGTCCTTCAAAAAGAAGATCTTATAGTAGAATGGTCAAAGAGGTAAGGGGAGAGATGATTAAGGGATAAATCTTTTTTAAATGGTGGGAGGGAATGCTATTGATGAATCTTCCAATAGGAGAAAAGACATTTTATAAAAAAGATAGGAATCTTAAATGGTTATGATCTTCAGTGATTTGGTACATGAGATCACTCAACTTATCTTAAGAGATGGGAATTTACCTGGGTGTAAATAGGACACAAGAGTGGGAGGGCATGGGCCCAGGGAGGAGATTTTGAGATAAATAATCATTGAAAAACATGACCAAGTCAAGGGCAAAAGTTCTTGATCATTTCTGTAGTTTTATGGTTTCTAGTTTATTTCTCCTCTAAATTTTTATATTTCCTCTTTTATTTGACATTAGAGATATTATAAAAATTCTTTCCATGGAGCTATATCCTCTGTATCCCCTGCAGGAACTGATATTTCTAAACATAAGGAACAATAGAAAAAAAGAGGTACAAGACAGGATCTACAAATAATATAGAAACTGTTTAGAAGGAATCCCAAATTAACATTAAAAATGTTAATACTATGAGAAATAGAGACTAAAGAAGGACTAAATTAGTATCAGGGCCATGAATCACAGAATAAAACTCTAGATAAAAAAGAAAGGTAAAAATAATAAAGATAATGGAGGAAAATCCTTTTTAGAAAAAGATGTGGAAAAGAAATTTAACATTAATAAAACAAAATGAATACAAGAGGGATTCTAAGTTGACTACTTAGCTAAGGAGGAGAAAAGAAAGAAATTAGTTGAGATTTTATAACAAGCAAAGAAAACCAATAGGTAAAAGTAGGAGGAGCAAGAAATGAGAGACAAAGGGCAGGCATAATTTGAAGACAAGCAGAAAGGAGCTGGTGGTATTAAGATTGCCTACAAACTATACTAAGCTGAAGAGACTGTAAAATACAACATTAGAGTCAATGGAGGAAAATATAAATCTAACTCACAAAATTGTACATGTAAATGGATTAACAATCAGTAAAATGAAAAGAGTGACACTGGATAAGAAACAAAATCCTTTAATATATTGATTATAAAAAATATTTATCAAGTAGATTTAAAAAGAAAACACACAAGAATTGCAATCATATTATTAGACAAGAAAAAATAAAACATTCAAAACATAAAAAGGAATATAAGCAGAAAACTACATTATGCTAAAAAGAACCGCAGACAACAAATCCATAGTGATATTAAGCATATTTCCAAATGCCATAGCATTCATAAAGGAAACATTAGCTGAACAGACAAAATACCATAATAGAAACATAGTAACATATAGAAATAGAATATTTCAATGTCCCTCTCTCAGTTTAGGATAAGTCTAAAAGACAAATAAAAGGAAAATATAGAACTGAACAAATTGCTGGAGAGGGAAACTAGAGCTAAAAGATTCATTGCATATTCTAAATAAGACTGATAAAGAATATATTTTTTTCTGTCCTCCATGGAACATTTATAAACATTGACTTTGTATTAGGGCACAGAAACATTACAAATGTAAAAAGGGTAAATATAGTAAATATGTTCTTTTCAGATTAGAATGCAGTAAAAATACTCATCATTTCAGATATCATAAAAAATAAACCCAAATGGAGATTTTACATTATAATACTAAATAATGAGTGAATCAAAGAATAAATCATAGAAACAACTATTAATTATATTAAATTATATTATTTAATTTATATCATTTATATAATTGATGAAACATTATATAAAATTTTCTTGTGGACAGCTAGAGCAGTTCTCAGGGAGAACATTATATTCCTATAAACATAACAAAGTAAAAAAAGAGAGTACTGATGGGCTAAATGTGCATTTCTGAAAATTACAAAGTCAACAAATAAAGAGGAAACATTAAAATTTAGAGGAGAAATAAACCAGAAACCTTTTATAAAACTATAAAAATGATTTTTAAAAATCTAAAAATCAATTCTCGAAAAGACATAAAAATGACAAACTGTTAGCCAATATGAATAAAAAGAGTAGAAAATCACACCAATAAAACAAGGAACAAGGTAAAAATCTGTAATAAAACCAAAACAGTTAAAATTAATCAGAGCCTATTATACATAGTTATATATACAAACAAATCTGAAAATATAAAATATAGGAATGCTTTTTTAAAAATTTAAAAAATCCAAACAGAAGATCAAATAAAGATATTAAATAATCCAATTACATAAAAAGAAATAGAACTTATTGTATAGAAGCTACCAAAGAAGGAAAATTTCTGGTGGATTCATGGGAGAAGTCCATCAAAAATTCAAAGAACAATTAGTATCCACACATGCACAAATGATCTCATTCTATCCTGTCTTCTCCAGCAGATTGCTGCCCCTATTATTTCTACTATCTTACTTAGAATTAAATTCTCCTTATCTACAGGCTACATCTCTACTATCTACAAATAAATTCATGGCTCCTTCATCCTTAAAAAAATCTTCACTTTTTGTTGGAGTCCAGCTGCAACGAATGTTAAGTGTGGATATAAATTTCATATGCTTGAGCCAGGTGGGAAATCTATGTAGCAAGTCAGAGTTTATATACTCTTTAAACTAGTGTTACACTAATACCAGGATTAAACTAGTGTTACATTAAAGTCAGAATTAAGCTAGTGTTGCATTAACATCAGCGATCTCCAGGGGGCACTGAGTTAATGTATAGACTATACAATAACATTTCACTTTGATATTAACTTAAACAGTGATTAACAGTAATAATAAGAGTTGTAAATAGCACTAATTAGTGGTAACAAAGTACCTTTCTTAAGAGTTGTAAATAGTATAGTTTATCGTGCCTTGTTCCTGTTAGCATTCTTCACCAAGATTATCCTAACTTTATCTTGAGCACGTCTTTCCTTCATTGTTATGAGAGACTTGAGCTAATGCTTTGAATTGCACTTCCTTACAGAGAACAGGTTTTAAGTAAAACCTGGACTGGCCTCTTCCTGTACATGGACTTATTCAATACTGGCCCTCTACAACCTTTTTAAAAAATGTTCCCTTCTCCCCCAACCCTGCTCCCCACATCATCAAAGTTTTCCCCAGTATCCTTGCTTCCCCCTTCTAGACAGCCATCTCATATTAAAAACATTTTTAAAGAAAAAAAAAGAAAAAAGGAAAGATGGGTGTAACTGTCCAATATATTGAAAACACCTGAAAATATGTACAGTATGCAATACTTGTAAATCATCTATCTTTTGGAGGTAATAGAGAATATGTCTCCTCACATCTCTTCTCTTAAGCTATATTTGTTTCTTATGATTTTGCAACATTCACTTTTGATCTATGTTTTTCCCCCCATTTTCATTGTTAAATTATTTTTTCTTGGGTCACTTTATTGTCATTTCAAGTAGATATTTCCATTCTTCTTTGTACTAATCATGTAAATTCTTATTGGATGATGATATGCCATTATAAACATATAATTTGTGTGACCATTCTCTAGTTAATGGGCATCTCCTCTATTTGCATAATTCCAAATTGCACTACTAGACAGGCAGTTTTTTTTTCTCTTTATTAAAGCTTTTTATTTTTCAAAACATATGCATGTACATTTCTTCAACACTAGCCCTTGCAAAACCTTGTGTTCCAATTCCCACCCCCCTTCCTTCATGCTCTCCCCTAGATGGCAAGTAGTCCAATATTTGTTAAATATGATAGAAATATATGTTAAATCCAATATTCACATACATATTTATACAATTATCATGCTGCACAAGAAAAATCAAATCAAACCAGTTTTAAAAAAAAGAGAGAAGCAAAATAAAATGCAAGCAAACAACAAAAAGAGTAAAAATGCTATGTTGTGATCCACATTCAGTTCCCAAAGTCCTCTCTCTGGGTGCAGATGGCTCTCTTCATCAATAAACAATTGGAACTGGTTTGAATCATCTCATTGTTGAAGAGAGCCATATCCATCAGAATTGATCATCGTATAATTTTGTTGTTGCCATGTAAAATGATCTCCTGGTTCTGCTCATTTCACTTAGCATCAGTTTGTGTAAGTTTCTCTAGGCCTCTCTGAAATTATTCTGCTGGTCATTTCTTACAGAACAGTAATATTCCATAACATTCATATACCATAATTTATTCAGCCATTCTTCAATTGATATGCCCATCTATTCAGTTTCTAGTTTCTTGCCACTATGAAAAGGGATGGCTACCACAAACATCTTTGCATATGTGGGTCCCTTTCCTTCCTTTAATAAATATCTCTTTGGAATATAAGCCCAGTAGTAACACTGCTAGATCAAAGGGTATGCACAGTTTGATATCTTTTTGAGCATAGTTACAAATCATTCTCTAGAATAACTGGATCCAGTCACAGTTCCACCAACAATGTATTAGTGTCCCAGTTTTTGCACATCCCCTCCAATATTTGTCATTATCTTTTCCTGTCATTTTAGCCAATGTGAGAGATATAAGTGGTATTTCAGAGTTGTCCTAATTTGCATTTCTCTGATCAAGAGATCAGATCTCTGATCAAAAGCACCTATTCATACGACTAGAAATAGTTCCAATTTCTTTATCTGAAAATTGTCTATTCATATCCTTTGACCATTTATCAATTGGAGAATGGTTTAAATTCTTATAAATTTGAATCAATTCTCTATATATTTAAAAAATGAGGCCTTTATCAGAACTTTTGAATGTAAAAATGTTTTCCCAATTTATTGCTTCCCTTCTAATATTGTCTCCATTAGTTTTGTTTGTATAAAAACTTTTTAACAATATAATCAAAATTATCTATTTTGTGATCAATAATGATTTCTAGTTTTTCTTTGCTCACAAATTCCTTCCCCTTCCACAGATCTGAGAGGTAAATTATCCTATATTCTTCTAATTTCTTTATAATATCATTCTTTATGTTTAGATCATAAACCCATTTTGACCTTATCTTGGTATATGGTGTTAGCTGTGAGTCAATAGGCAGCCAGTTTTAAAAAATTTTCCTCTCACATCTAAAAACTGATCTTTCTATCTGTTTTTCTGTCTCTGTTTGTCTTTTTTGATTTTTTTCCACTCTGGAGATTTTCATTTTAAATTTCTTCCTCCCTGGGAGCTTCATGGATGGTGAATCAGGGAATGCTGAGTAACAGTAGTCTCAAAGGGCAATTCTCCCTGAGCCATAATGCAGATTAATGACTATTAGGAATATTCATCACCTTTCTGTAGCCTTTATGGTGTTCCTAATGCTATTTATGCTTATGGTCACTTTTTTTACACTAAGAGATTCAATATGACCTACAAAAATTTAATATCATCCATCATATTGACTTGATTTTTAGACCTTCAACTTAATCCAATTCCAAAGATGGAATGAGGAAATTGAGGAAAACCCTGGGATTTCTAGTCGTTGACATCACTTCTTCACTAAAGTGTTATGTTTTGGGTAGTTTTTTTTTTCCTGTATTTCTGCTTTAGTTTGAAAGAGATCAGGGTTGATCAGTAAGATCCCAAAAGTAATATAAGTACTAGAAGGCCCTCAATAAGGCCTCAAGGATCTTAAAGACTTTAAGGACCTTAAGGACTTTAAAGATTGGGATATAGTGATAATAATATTCTTACTCAAGATTCAAGCAAACCTTGTGAAAGCAAACTACATCCAAAGCATCAAATCTTATCTCTTACCTGTTTTTGTGTGATCCTTGAGCTAAAAATGTTTTTGACATCTTTAAGTGCAATAAAACTTCATTTACAAATGTCAAAATCATTTTTAGCTCCTAGGGTATTTTAAAAAATAGGTGGTATGTAAGATTTGGCCCATGCCCATAGCTTAAATAAATCTCCTTTATTGTTTCAAGTTACTTTTTCTCCTCGTTCTTAACCAAGGGACCAACCTGTATCAGGGCCAATCCAGGACAGGATAAAATTCTTAAATGTTTTGGGGACAGCAAAGTAGCACAGTTGTATAGCACTAGCCCTGGAATCAGGAGAATCACAGTTCAACTAGGGCCTGAGATACTTACTGGCTGTGTGACCCTGAGTAAATTACTTAACTCCAATTGCCTCTGATTTGCAGAATTGACCATTAACCACAGTCTCTATATCCAGAGACAACAAAGAGTAGACTTTCCAAAGAAAGCCCTGTCCTAAGATCCTTAACCAACTCTTTCCCAAGTCTTGAAGCTCCAGAGCTCTCATTCTTAAAGATATAAAAAGGATCTTGATCACAAGATTTGGATATCAACCTAAGAACCTAGGAGATTAGGAGCCAGCCATCCCAACCAAAAATCTAGGGACAGAGAAGGGCCTAGCACAGCACTAGAACATGGCTGATATGGCAATGTTTTGTATTTCTTCATATGTAGAATAGGTTTTTAACATTTCTTGCCTTCTCCTTGGGTAGGGGAAGAGGTGAGAGAAGAGAATTTGAAACTGAAAATAAAAATAAATGAAAAAGTTGTTAGTAGTAATTGACTTTTCTTAGTTAAAGTGATCATAGGTTCCTCACCCAGCCCAAGAAAGAGTTATGATTCATGTGTAAATTATCAATGAATTCTCTCTTTTAAAACAGAAACATAGAACCCATTCAAAAGGGATAAATTTCCTAAGAGCTCTAGAAAATGGAAGTAATCAGGGCACTAGGGAAAAGGAAATATGGGTTCTCCAAGACCCCAATGTTCAATTCTTAATAAAAGCTAGTATTTATATAGTATTTAAATATTGAGGTACAATTTGTATGTCATCTGATTTTCAGAACAAATCTGTTAAATGTTATTATACCCATTTTAATAGATAAGGAAACTGAGACAAAGAGAAGTGACTTAGTTATGGTCACACAACTAATACTTAAGGCAGGATTCACCTGGCCCCAGATCTAATTCTCTATCCACCATGCTCCCTGGCTGCCTGCCACAGAATATAGTAAAATGTTAGTAATTTATCTCATATAATGTCCTAAATCATTTGGGCTCTTCCCATTCACTGTAGTCCTTGCATTCAACTACATAGGCTGGACTTAATATCTTCCTAGCTTTGTCTACTTTTTATCCCTCATATAGGTTATGAACTGATCTGACCCATTCAATCTGTCATCAATGCAATAGTGGACACCAATACTCTCAGGAGGTTCTTTTCAGGTCTCTGCCTACTGGAATGTAGGACTGGACTCCTTCCCAAGTAAAAACCAATTGTTTCTGACTAGCCTCAGCTATAGCAATAGAGAAAAAACAAAACTGTTGGGAAGGGTGATAATCTTATACCATTCATCTTGGATATAAACTACTTAGTACAATACATTGATGTTATCTGGAATGGCTACAGTAGTGGACATGACAACTTATTTAGCTCCCTGTTGTGACCTATAAGTCACTAGATGCCATCTGCCTTCTTCATGGGTCTCAAAGGTTAGGTAAAGCAAAGCAATTTACCTTATCTCCATCATTAGAAAAGAAATCTCTTTGATCTCACCACACCACCACTTGAAATTATTTGGTATTGATGATGGGATCATCACCCCAAATGCAAGGATTTCCATTTGGCCCTACTTACAATTATTAAAAGAGCCAATATGGGTTTCATTACATTTTTACCTTTTCAGTCATTTTTTTCCATCATGTCTGATTTCATGACTCCATTTGGGGTTTTCCTGGTAAAGAAAGTAGAGTGGTTTGCCATTTCCTTCTCCAGCTCATTTTATAGATGAGGGAACTTTTAGATAAAGGGATTTAAGTGATTTGCCCAGTCATACAGCTAGTATCTGAGACCAGATTTGAACTGGAAATACGAGTCTTCTTGACTTCAAGCCTGCATTCTATCTATTGCATCATCTAGCTGCCTCCAGTACAGGTGCCACCTCTCAAAAGCTTATTAGCTCTTCTCATAATTGTCTGCCTATCAAAACTGGGGTGGGCCAGTTGGCCTGTTTGACATTTCCTGATGAGTATCTTGACCAGCAACGTCCAGCACATACTTATGTACAAAAGGACTGGGTGCTTTTGGGTCATAACTTAGGTTCACAAGAAACTAGGTATCCTATTATCCTCAGTGTTTTATTTCAAAGTAATTTTACTAACACATCGCTAGGCCCCCGAAATTGGTCATTTTCTTATCAACTCCATTTTTTGAAAGTGATTTCCAAATGTTTTTCAGAGAACATCGTCCATACTCTTCTACCTATCTGAATGGAACAATGGATTCTACTGTACCTCATCCCACATTTCCAGAACACCTATTTGTAATGATAGCATTATGTGCTCTAGTCATTTCCTCAACATCCTACTCAAATTTAACTCACTGAACTGCACTATTTTGTATGATTTTTGGTAAGGGGGATCTGTAGCTAAAGGATGATACCATTTAGATGTGGCTTTATCCAGAAGGCAAGCTCAAATTGCTGCAATTCAGCCTGGTAATATAAAGTATATAAATATAGAGTATATAAAGCCTTGGGAAGGCACATGTCACAAAGATTCAATTTATCAACCCCCATTTCTTCAGAGTTCCAACTCTTTTCTTGTAGAATCATCCTACCCCTCATCCAGGAATTAGCTTCAATGGAAAATTTATACTAATGGGGCCACCAATGCACTACTTTCTATCTAAGCTAACTCAAAAGGGATAAAATATAACCTTCATCTGGAGCATCTAACTAATATAAATGGTAAGCCAATATGCTTTAATGTGGATATGTAAACTGGCCCTGTTGAACCATTCTCATTCTGTTGTCTCTTCAAAATGCTGTTCAAACTTCTCTTACAACTTTCCTAGTTACTTGGTAGTGAACTGCCTAACTTTTTTTCTCTGGAATAAAAGCATTTGCATGATTTGGGGAGAAGTAATAGCTAAGCCTGTGACTTTTTTTTTTAAGTCACAGATTCCCAAGTTTCATCCTCATTTCTGCCCTCAATCTAATCATGTCTTAAAGCAGTCATTTCAGTTGGATGCAGAACACTTTCTACTAAAACCTCTAGATCAGAATCTGTCCTTCCATTGAAAATCTGTCCATTATTGCCTAAGCCTTGCCCTTCTCTGCCCTAATTAACATCTTGCTTTCCTCTTACACTATCTGTTACCAGCTCTAACAGCTGAATATCTCCTTTGGTTCTGCAATCTTCAAAAACAAAGAACTTTCTCTAGCTGCTGAATGTGCTGGCCTATGTAGTTTTCTTATGCTGGTATCTCACTTTCTCTAATAGTTAATAATCAGGAAATGGCAAATCTGGCATTTAAATAATTTACTCTCATTTTCAACCTTTGTAACTACTTTACTACTCACCATGCCAAATTCTGCGAAATGAGATGGTGGAGTTAAGATAGCAGAGTAAGAGGAAACAATAGTCTAATTTCTCATTAAATCTCCTCCACAAAGATCTAGAAAACATATCAGACTGAATTCTGATTGGGAAAACCAAGAAAAAAAAAATCATAATCATTTTTCAGTTCACAGCACCTTAGGAAAACAGATATCTGTGGATACTGGAAACAAGATATGGCCAGTAGCTACGGAGTAAGGAACATTCCAGTGCCCAGAAACTAAAAAAGAGCTGAGATTATATAGCAAAGCAGGAAGCACCAAGGCAAAAAAGGATCCCAGAGGATATTTGAACTAGTATAGGGTATAATAAGCACCATTTGATAGCTGTCTCCTGTAGAGTATGGGCTATCTCCCAGGAGGGCCTTGGGGTCAGCCAGAGTCAGGATAAATTAAAGTCCTTGGTCTTTAGCGGAAGTGAAAGAGGCAAGCAAGCTGAATCCTGGATTCAGGAGTCACCAACTTCTTTCCTCCTAGTCCTGCAGCCAAGTGCCACTCTGGCCTCTCTCCCTCTGTCTTCCAATTATTGCCAATCATTATCTTAACAACAAACATTCAGCAAGCACAAATGGTGAGAAAAGCCATTTATCCAAACATATGCTAATAGAGTCATTGTCTCACAGCAAATAGATAATTAGCCTTAAGAGCTCAGTTGTCTGATTCAAGCATACCTTTTTGGATTTCAGCCCTCCACAGTCTCTCACTACTCAGTTCTAGGTCACAAATCTAGAGGGCAGCCAATACTAGTATAAAACATGGACCCTAGTTGTGTTTTAAGCAAGAACAAATCCCAAAAGCAAAATGTACCTATATGGCTTTGATCTCAAGAGCAGAGTGGAGACTCAGTTTAGTCTCTAGACCAGGAAGCTTAGAGTGGAAGTCAGGGAAGGGGTCTCCAGATCAAAGAGAAGCCCATAGTTCAGTCACTCTGAACTTCCAGAGCCCACAAATAAACTAATACAGGCTAAATTTAGAAGTAGTAAACTAAATATAAAACTCACAACCAAAGACAAGCTGCCTGACTCAAACTTGGATCAGGAACTTAAAGAGCTCAGACAAGAAGTCAAGAACTAGACTGAAAGAATAAGCAACCAAATTCTGTTAGCAAAGATCCAAGCTAGTCCCTTAGTAGTTTAACTATAATACTGGAATAGAATGAGACACTAATAGGTCATTCAACAGTTAGCAAAATAATGTTTAATTAGCCTTAACATAAAAAAAAATGCTCAGTAAAAATGCAGCTGTCCTGTTTAAAAAAAAAAAAAAGGCATCCTATATTTTCATATGGAAATAGGTTAGAAGAAGGTATGGAGATTCCAGGTGCCTCAGGAATCTCAAGGGTCAGATGCTATATAGGTGGGCTTTTTAATGCCTTTAGAAAGTAAACAAACTTTATTAAGTGCCTACAATATGCTTGGAACTGTGCTAAGTGCTGTATGACTATTATAGCATTTTATCCTCATGATAACCTTGTGAAGTAGGTGCTATTATTGTTCCATTTTATAAAGGCGGAAACTGAAGTTAAATGACTTCAAACTATTTTAATAATTAGACATTTTGAGCTTTAATCCTCTGTGCCAGTCAAGTCTTAGAGACAGTTTCCCAGCCTTTTAAGGAAGGAGGAAAAAAACTAGCCTAATCTATTTGGAAAAGGAGTGGGAGAACCTTGGTAGATATTGAATCTGTCATATTGGTCCTATTACTTTTCTTCATACAACATTTCTCTTTTTAACTGATCACACCTGGAATGGTCTCTCCTAAATCTCTTCCCCTTGTCATCCCTAATTTTAAGACTAAATTAAGTTCTCAGTTAAGGAAAAACTCAACTCAGCTTAATTAAGCACTCTGGTTGAGAGCTTTTTCATATTAATTTATATTCTCAAGGTTCTATCTTCATAAGGACTTCCCCCAGTATGAACAATTCAGCATTGAATCAATTATGCTAAGGTCTTCCCACAATCATTTTAGTGTATTTATGGGGCCTCTCTCCAGGGTATTGTTTTTGATTGTTGCTAAGTTATGTGCTATTAGAGAGTGTCTTTCCACAATCATTTCATTTATAAAGTATAACTTTTTACTCTGTAGTCTCTGATGATAAATAAACTCTGAGCTTTGGCTGAAACTTTAAAAATATTCATTATATTTATAAGGCTTCTCTCCATTATGAATATCCTATTATTGAGTAAAGGATGAATTTCAATGGAAGACCTTCTCACAATTATATATTTGTAAGACTTTTCTCCCATATGAATCTGATATTCATTAAGATTTTGTTACCCAGCCAGATCTTTCCATATTATCATTTAAAATGTTTCACCATCATATAAATTCTTGAATGTTGATTAAATTGGGAGCCAACAAAGTCTTTCAACAATCATATTTATAGTTTTTCTCCAGTATGAATTATTTGATGTTTAATGAACTGTGGGCTTTACAAATTTTTTCAATAAATATATTTGTAGAGTTCCTTTCTACTATGAATTTTTTGATGTACAAGGCTTCTCCCCAATATGAAGTCTCTGATGTCTATATTTTGATATGATCACCTATCTGTAATACTTAATTTCATAAGGCTAGTCTCAAAGGTGGATTCTCTGATGCTGAGTTAATTCTGAATTTCGGGTGAAGGCCTTGTCACAATCATTACATTGGTAAGGATTCTCTCCAATGTGACTTCTCTGATGTTGAGTCAATTCTGAATTCTGATTGTATGCCTTCCCACAATCACTGCATTTGTAAAGTTTCTCTCCAGTATGAATTCTCCAGTGTTGAGTTAATTCTGAATTCTCAGGGAAGGTTTTTCCACAATTATTACATTTGTAAGGCTTTTCTCCATTATGAATTCTCTGGTGCAAAGTTAACTGTGAGTTCCAGGGGAAGCCCTTCCCATATTCATAGCATTTATAAGGTTTCTCCTCAGAGTGAAGTCTCTGATACAGAATAAGATGTATTTTGATTCTGAAGGCTTTCCCACAATCTTTGCATTCATAAGGCTTTTCTCCAGCATGAATTCTCTGGTGTTGAATTAATCCTGAACTCCAGTAGTAAGCCTTCCCACAATCATTATGCTCATAAGACTTCTTTCCAATATTAATTTTCTGATGTCTAGTTAACTCTGAATTCTGGTGGAAAGCCTTCCCACAATATTTACATTTGTAAGGTTTCTCTCCATTATGAATTCTCAGATGTACAGTTAACTCTGAACTTTGATGGAAGGCTTTTCCACAATCATTACATTTAAAAGGTTTCTCTCCAGTATGAATTTTTTGATGTGCAGTTAATTTAGAACTACAGCAAACGGCCTTCCCACAGTGGTTACATTTGTAAGGCTTCTTTCCAGTATGAGTTCTCTGGTGTACAGTTAACTCTATGATGAAAGGCTTTTCCACAATCATTACATTTAAAAGGCTTCTCTCCAGTGTGAATTCTTTGATGTAGAGCTAACTGTGAACTCTGGTGGAAGTCCTTCCCACAATCTTTACATTTATAAGGCTTCTCTCCGGTATGAATTCTCTGATGTTGAATTAATTTTGAACTTCGACAGAAGACCTTCCCACAATCATTACATTTAAAAGGCTTTTCTCCAGTATGAATAGTCTGATGTTGAGTTAATCCTGAACTTTGGTGGAAGGCCTTCCCACAATCTTTACATTTATAAGGCTTTACTCCAGAATGAATTCTCTCATGCTGAGTTAATTTTGACCTCCGGTGGAAGGTCTTCTCGCAATCATTACATTTGTAAGTTTTTTCTCCAGTATGAATTCTCTGATGTTGAGTTAACCTGAAACTTCGGTAGAAGGCCTTCTCACAATAATTACATTTGAAAGATTTCTCTCTGGTATGAATTTTCGGATGCAGAATTAACTGTGAACTCTTTCGAAAAGTCTTCCCACAAATATTACATTTATTGGAAGGCTCTTCTCCAGAATGAATTCTATGATGCCCGCTTAACTGTGAACTCTTGCTGAAGACCTTCCCAGTTTACACTTGTAAGGCTCCTCTCTAAGTATGAATTCTCTGATGTATAGTTAACAATAAACTCTTGAAAAAGGCTTTGCCACAAATGTTACATTTGTAAGGCTCCTTTACAGTAAGAATTTCCTGATGCTCAGTTAACTGTGAACTCCTGTTCAAGGCTTTCCCACAATCTTTATGTTCACAAGGCTTTTCTCTACTATTATTTTTTTGATGGTGGTTAATGTATTTGCTAGAAAGAAAAGCTGTTCCAAAACCATGACATTCATAAGCCTTCTCTTTAGTATACAGGTTCTGATATTGGGTAAACTGTGAGCAGCAGCTGGAAGCATTTCCACATTTGTTAGCCTTCTTTCCAGTATGCTGGATCTGCTGATGAGTAAGGTATGAGCTACTACAGAAAACATTCTCATGATTATTACCTTAGTAAAGGTTCATTTTACTATGACATAGCTGATGTTCAATAATGTAGGGCAGAGAATGTGTTCAAGACTTTTATGGAAATTCTCTCCAAAAGAAATTCTGTGATGAGGAATAGTAAATGAATTTTGCTTGCAAGTTTGCCTACATATATTACATTAACAAAGTTTCTATCCAACAAATATTCTAAATAATTAAAAATATCTAAATTGTAATGTACAAAGTATTGTACAAATGTTTATCAATGTTTATCAAATTTAAGAAGATATTTTCATATGCAGATATATAATCTAAAGATTAGACTTAACCAGAAAATTCCTGTGATTTTTCTTTTAAGTGATTTTTTTTTTACTTGCCTAGAATATTTCTCTGCATTGTTATGCTGCAGTCCCTGCAATCTAGAATAATATTCCCAGGGTTCTTCCAATTTAGAGTTTCTGAATCTTTCCTAAACTGTGGCCTTGATTCCAGTCCTAGTTTCCCAACCTAGAAAAAATGAAAATGTAAATACTTATTGAATTTGAAAGCAAAGTAGAGTAAATTTTGCCCTCTACATAAGGTACTAATGCTTCACTTAAAAAATGCCTACATATAATTTTTAATGAGTTCCATAGGTTCAACTCAAATTTTATATAACATTTCCTACATTTATATTTAGAGTTATTTATCTTTACTTCTCTTTCTGTACTTTATCTCTTACTGAAATTGATATGATGAAGCTATTTGTTTGATAAGATTGTTACACTGTCTTTCTTTCTCTACACCTGGAAACATTTATTTACAATTTACTTTTAAGCACTAAAGAATACTCATTTAACTTGATCAGAACCAGGGTATGTTAAGGTTTGTTTTTTGTTTTATCTTTGGAAGTTCAATTATGACCTGTTCAACTTTCCTTTGGATTAAGATTTCTAGACTTTTTCAATTTTCTTTTGATTTACATTTCTTATTTTACTAAACATTTGGAAATATACTTGATAACATTGTTTTTAACAATTACTTTGGGGAAAGCCCTTTGGTTTTATATAATTGTTAGTTCTCTATATCCCAGATAGCATGCCACTATTAGAAATATTAGACATAAGTAATGTATTACTTCTTATACTAATTACTAATTCTTAATGCTAATGTCTTTTTCTGTTTCGCTAAACTGAAATGATTTTTTAATTTGTGATTGCTTCGATCTATTATGTGCCTAAGATTTTTGCCTCTTGCCAAAAGTGTGAAAGTTATTTGATCTGAGTATTTTTTTACTTTATTTAAAAGTATAATCACTAAGATTATTTTAAACTTTTGAAATTACTGTAGTATTTTATAGATGATCTAAAACTAATTCTAGTCCAATTTCTTTCAGATATTCTAGCAGTTCTTGATAAATTCTTAGTTTTTTCTCAATTAATTTTTGTTCCTAGACTTCTAATACTGTATTGTAAAGTATTAGTGTTTGTGATCCATCTTTACCTAGCCTTATTCCACTGAAATTCTTTTCTAATTTTTAGTAAGTACCAAATGATACCTCCTAAGGTTGCTGTAAAAATCAGATGAGATAAAATAATTGTAAAATGTTAGCACAGTGCCTTGCACAAAGTAAATGGTAAATAAATGTTAGTTGTTGTTATTGTTATTGGTTATTTCTTTCTAGTACAAGAAGAGATATAAAAATGTAATCCTCAATTAGAGAACTGAACGAGTCCTTACATGTTCAAAAGGAATAAAATATATTTGCACCTATTTCCCAGGAGTAAGATCTGAAGGGACCACTGACCCTTTAATAAACTGCCATTGGCTCAGAGCTTTCCCTTAGCCTATCTCACTGCAAGTTGGACATTTGAAATCTCCACATTAGTAGAACTCACCATCACATGAGCTAAATTTGATGTTTCACATCCTTAGTCAACCACTTCTAGAAAGGAGAGCAGGAAATGAACCAGTTTCTTCATTGATTTTCTTTGTCAAACTACAAGAAACATTTTCTCAGTACTTACTTAAAAAAAAAAAAAAAAGTAATCCTCTTCATTCTAGAATTTTTATGTTATTTTTCTTACTTTATAAAGTATCCCACTGGTAGTTTGATAAGCAAAACATTAGATCTCTGAATTAATTTAGGCAGTATTGTCATTTTTATTATATTATTTTGTCAGGGCATTAACATTGAATATACTTCAAATATTTAAATGGCTCATTTATTCAAATGGTATAGATCTTGGGAGTGCCTTTGTAGGTTGACTCCCACATATTTTATTCATTTTCTAATTATTATGTGATGCCTCTTTCTATTGAAAACTTTTGGATTTTATTATTGCTATACAGAAGTGTTAATGATTTTGCAGGTTTATTTTGTCATCTGTTCTTCTGTTTAAGCTAACAGTCCCAATATTCTTTTGTTGATTTTCCTGCAATTTCTATGTAAACCATCATTTTATAAGTAAATAGAAATAATTTTGACTCCTTTTTTCCCCTATTTTCTTACTCTTGTTTTATTTCTATCATTAACAAATAACAGCAGAGAAAAGTAGCTTTTTTTCTCTTTGATTTGATGAGAAACTTTTTAGCATTTATAAATTGAATAAAGGGCTTGTGGTTTTAGATATAAGACTTTTTAGATTTGTGGTTTAGTTTTGTGGTTTGTTTGCTTTTTAGGCCTAGACAGTGTTATACTTCATCAAAGTTATTATTTACATTGATTGATATGATTGTGGTATAGATGTTTTTGTTTCCATTATGTTGTTTCCAAATAGTGATTTATTTATACCTTTGAAACAAATGCAGCTTAGTTTTAATGAATAATTTTTTGGCTATATTATCATGGTCCTTTTGCCAGGATAAAAAAAAAATTGACCCAATTTTCATTAGTAATATATGTCTAAAATCCATTTTTTTGCATTTTTTTCTTTCCTGATTTAGGTACTGATACTACTGTTGTCTTGTAAAAGGAATTTGATAGGGTGTTGTCTTTGACAATTTTTTAAAAACATAATGACTTTTATGACAATATGGAAGACTGGGAAGACATAGAACCAAATACAAAATAACTTAGAACAGGAAAAAGTATACTATAAATCCACTGTAAAGGGAAATAGAGCATTTTACAAATCAATTGCAATGAAAGGTCATGAAATTATAATTACCAAAATGGGCTCCAAAGAAAAAATAAAGTTAGCACCTCTCCCATTCTTTGTAAGTGTTACATAGAAGTCAAACTATGCATTTTAAATATTGCATCAAGTTCCAGATTTTTTGATGTTTAGTTTTGCTTTTACCAAATAATAAAACTATATATTTGAAAGATGGGATATTAATTATAATAGATATCAATTATAATGAACACTGGAATATTTCTCAATAAAAATCAAAGCTAAAGCAATGATGCCTTCTTTTCTTAATATTATACAACATATTACTATAAGAGCCAGAGCAGCAATAATAATAACAGTAATAGTAGTCATTTGTTTTGCACTCTGAGATATGTAACATACTTTACAAATATTACTTTATTATATTCTCAAAATAAGTCTGGCATTATTCTCATTTTAGTGATAAGGGAAATGAGTTAGAGCATTTTACTGATAAGAAAAATAAAACAAATAGAGGTAAAATAACTTGCCCAGAGTCATAGAATTTTTTACCAGAATTTAGGTATTTCTGCCTCCAGGTCCAAAACTCTACTGTACCACTTAGCTGCTTCAATAAAACTACAGAAAAAAAAGTAATCAAGCTACTTAAGTTCATACTTAAGAACATTTAGCAGAAAGAGCACTGGCTCAGGAGTTAAAGAATCTGGGTAAAGCATTTACTTCTGAAAATTACCACCCATGTGATGACTTGGGCATAGCACTTAACCTCTGTATCTTAACTTCCTACATAAGTAAAATGAAGAAATTGGCTTGGATGGCCTCTGTGATCCCATATATCTGGTTTTCAATGACTAACCTGGATAGGTGCTGTTTGGTAGTTCTCTGTCATGCATCCAAAGTGCTTCCCCTCCTTCCAACTGAGAAATAACATTTGGTTTCCAAACTGTAAGTCCTGCTCATTGGAATGGGAAAAAGTTAAGGAGAGAAGCTTCTATCCTATTCCCAATCACTATTTGGAATAAAGGAACATATTAAAGTTGTGTAAAGAATGGTAGAAAACTCATCTAAAGAATCCTCTACATTGTTTTCCAGAAATGGATGGAGAATTTGCTATCAGAAAAAAAAAAAAAATTGCATTTGATCCAACCACTAAGAGAATTCTTTTTCTCAGTCACCTGCACTAGAATTTTCAGGGAGAATCTTTGACCTGAATGGATAGAGAATGGAAAGAAACAAACACAGATATAACATAGATAATTATCCAATTTCCATCTATACAAAATATCATTTGGGACTACAGAGCAGAAGAAATGAATCTATGACACCAAAAGGTTAAGTAACTAATTTCTATATGTCAAACATTAACTTTCAAATATTTACCCCATAGAAAAAGGTGAATTATTAAGTGAGTGACTAAGACTCCACTATGAAAAGAATCCATCACAGGGGATAGTTCTTCTGACCCAAGAAGACAAGATTCCTATAGTTCTCCAGCATCACATCCCTATACAACTCTTTCTGGGAAGAGTCCAAGTTTCCCCACTCTTCATCAGTAAAATCCACAGCCACATCCTTGAATGTCAGTGAATCCTTTTGGATCTTCTGGAAGTGGTAAATATGGTAGAAATTTTAAAGGGTAGTTATTGATATTTAGGGTTTCAAGCCAAATTCATATAAAATACAATCTATGTATCTTTGTACATAAAAAACAAAAGCAATCAAGCTTATTGCACATTTGATTTATGAATATGTTTTTCCATAAAATCTCCATGAGACTGAGTAAAAACTTATCTTCATTTCATACATTGGAGCACTGATTCTAAGAAAGGCTAAGTGATACCATCAACTCATTCCAAGATCACAAATCATACTTTTCCCTCAAATGCCCAATGTATTTTGCTATACATATAATTTTATAATTAAATATCAAACATTAATATCAGTATTGCTAATTCACAATTAGAGGTAACAGCACTATCCTTTTCCATTAATAATCAAATAAGTTTCTGTTGGATAAGATTATCCAGTGCCATTTCTTTCTATCTGCAACATTTCAGAGTAATTCAGAGAGGCTTACTATATAGCACTCTCAAGATGGCATGATTTAATATTAATAGTTGACATATCTATGGTATTCCAGTTAATAAATTCCCTTCCAGAATTCCCTTTTTTCATTTTAACATTACAAAGATCCTGTGAATTAGGTGTGTTGTAGGTTTTACCTTTCCCCAATTTACAAATGAATATACTGAGATGCAAAAATATTAAGTGACATGAAAATGGTCAGTCTGTGTTGAGAGGCAGAATTGAAAACCAGGGATTCCTGCATTCATGTGCAATATCACCATTCTCAATACTGCCTCTCAAAAAAGTTAGCTTTGAGACATCTTGAATATTTTAATATAGTGAAAACACATCCTCACTGTTATCTTTTAATAGTAAATTTAAAGCAAACATAATTTGCACCATTATAATTGCCTTAAAGTTATTTTAATTACTCTCTGGGCCTTACTTAATTATAGATAGGCCAACTGAGTTTTAACTTTTTTTTCAGGCTTTCCCACGACAAAAACTTGTACTGAAGCCTATAATGTTGACCTTAAGTTAGCTCAAAAAGAAAACAAGATTAGTGTACAGAAAAAAAAAATTCAGAAATGATTTAATGCTATGTTATCTTCTTTCTCTGAAGTTGTAGAATAAGACTAAACTGTTTCATCTGGAACTTAATATATTGTTCTACCTTTTTGAAACCCTCCCTGCCAGTTTTTTCCTGTCAAATGGGAAAATATAACTTATAATACTTAATATATTTTCAAGATGAAAGTACTTTGTAGAGACTGATTTAAATACATTATTGTATTATTTGTATTTTACCCTTCACAAATCCAACTCAGGACACAGAATTAAAAGACTTAAATGAGTAAACTCTGTGAAGAGGATGGTTTCAAAGTAGAAAGCACATTCTATGGATGCCACACATGTTAGCAACATAGTATAGAGGAGGGATGGAGTCAAAAGACCGGTACAGAATCTTAGTTCTGCTACTTACTACAGTGTGACTTCAGACATCAAATATGAAATTGTGGATCAAATGCTGGAGAGGAGTCAAGAAAACCTGGTATGCGATTTCACCTATTAGTATCTATATCATCTATAAAATAAGGAAGATCTATAAAATAAGGTCTTCTAAACCCATCTGAATTTTTTTTTTTTGGTAAATATTAAGATGTTACTTAAACAATTAATATTATTTCACTCTCAAAGAGTTTTTAGCTGATCTCCAAAATGATGAGATTGAAATACATAGCGAGAAGGGCCTTGGACACCATCTAGTCCAACCTCTCCAATCACAAACAGGACTCAAGCCCAGGGAGATTTTACCCTTGGCTCAGACAAAAGAGAGCCCGGTTCTTAGGCTCCAGTCCATTCCTTCCGGAACAAAGCGAACTCACTCTGTAGCCTGGAGGGGTCACGAATACCGAAGCCATGCAGCCCCCTGGGAGAAGACAGAGGGCTCACAAGGCAGAACTGGGAAAGAAAAGTGACCAAAGACGAGAGTTAGGCTTCCCTGATCCGGCCAGACTAGGGCCACAACTAGCCCTCCCGCCTTCCCCAACAATCCGGCCCCGCTTCCAGGAGCAGGCGCACGAGCAGCATTTGCGCTTCCAGCGGACACGGGCCGAGGGGAGCCTGACCCGGACGTGGCAGGAGGGCGCTCAGCAGCAGCAGAGCAGGGGCTGCGCCCAGTTCTCTTTCCCCGCCGATGGGAATTGGCCAGAGAGGTTCGGGCGCCAGTTGGGGACAGCTAGCCCAGGAAAGGGCCCGACCTGCTAAGAGAATCGCCCGAGGAACGGTCTGGCAGGGCAGCCGGCTCCGCTCAGTTAAGACCTCCGAGCTCTGGGGGCAGCTTAGCTCGCCGGGACTGCAGGAGCAAGGAGGAGCGGTGGAAGACTTCGGGATGGAGGGAGGGCCGCAGGCCAGAGAAGCTCCGGCTCAGAGAAGATGGAGGAGACACTGAGCAAGTCCATCAGACCAGGCTGTCCGAGTGACAGCTGAGAGGAACCGGAATGCACGTCAGAGCCATTACTCCCGCCCTTTCCGGCCATTCCCAACTGTCTCCACCGCTTGGAAATGCTGCACTTTGGTGCCAGTTACCGTTTCCGTGACAACTGCTTTCGAGTGTCCCGCCCTACTTTGACGGAATTAGGGTCTTGGGCCAGATTCCGGAAATGAAATCGGAGGTCTGAGGTCTGTGCGCATGCCTAGGACAGCAAAGGGCGGATATTGGAATATATCAGGGACTTTTCTCTTCCAATCGCCAGCAAAGGTTTGTTTATTGCTCTTCCTCTCTAGGAGGAGACTTGAAGCTGAGCACACCGAAAAGCACCAAAAACCTTGTCTCCCCTCAAAAAGCTTTGTAATTGGTGCTGCTTATACCCAAATCCATCCCCCTCCAGCTTCCTATCCTGCTCAGGTGGAGCTTCTCTCCCGTGGGACCTTTCTCTCCAGACCTGTAAATTCACCTCCTAGAACGTAAAGCGTCTTGAAGACAAAGGCAACAACCTTTTTATATTCCTATTACCTAGAAAAGATTCCTTCTTTTTTTGTTTTGTTTTTAAAGCACATGCACTTTTTTTGTTTGGGGTTTTATTTTGTCTTTTTCTTCTGAAGTCAAAATTTCTCCTTTTCCTTGCCCCTCTCCACACCATTGAGAGGGCAAACCCGTGATAAGTATGTATGGCCATGCATGCAAAACAAATGTCCACGTTAGCCATGTTCTCTTTGTGTGGGATGGGTGCTGTACTCCTTTTCCCAATTTAACTAATCAGAGCCATCTTCAGGTACAAAGAGAAAACATTTATTTAGTCCTTGCAGGGAGAGGCCCAGCACACCCCAGCTCCCAACATGTGCCCAGCGTGACAAACTGGCCATAGTAAAGCTGGTTAAATAGCAAAAGATCTAAATCTTTTCATTATACTAAAAGGAGTAAACATCATTGACCGATGGTGGACAACATTGTCTGCTTCCTGTGGGTCATGTGACTTCTTGCAACCTGGGCCTAAGATCTGATGTTCTGGCTCCGCAGACCTCTGGGAATAGGGATGATGGGACGTAGGCCAAGGTTTGATTTACTCTATTTCATAGACTTTTTGAGAAAATTTCACCTAGTCTCACTCAGTCCCTCCTTTTTTTCATACTTTTGAAGATTTGTCACACCGATCCTGATAAATTTATTCCACCTTTGTAACCTAGGCCTTCAGGCTCTTCCCTCTCTTCAATATTAACTGTAATCCAGCCTCTACCATTTAGAACCAACACCTGCACATCAGTGGAAGCTTTCAGGAACCACTTTAGCTAAGAAATCTTGAGCTATTCTAATGACTAAATTCATATTTCTGCTTAAAACAATGGGCAGGAATCAGAGACCTCACTTCTACCAACTCCTACTGTCTTGGAAACCCTTTCATCACAGAACAAATTGGCATCTGGCAGCCAGTTATCCATAAAACTACAATACTATGGAGGCCTGGTAGGCTCAGCACCATTGTCACATCATTCCCACTTCAAGCAATCTGGACTCAAGATTTATATGGGACAAAGGGATGAAGGTCTCATCTTCTGGAGCTGCTTCAGCCTGACAAGGGATAGTACAGCTAGCCCTGCCCAGTTGGGGTTCAGACTGAGAAGGGGAAACAAGTGACTTGTAGGAGGCAACAGCATCTGGTACTGAATATCAGAATCAGGCATCAGGTGATTTCAGGTTGACCCAGTTGTTGGAATTCCATGACTCAGAGTGAGGAAGAAGCAACTCTCACAAACATATTAAAAACGCAAGAATTAAATTTGAGCAAAAGAAAAAGAACAAAAGTATAGTTAATATGGAAGTTAATAGGGACAGTAACCAGGAACACCACCCAGATTGGGGGGGGGGGGAGGGAGAGGAGATGAGGCTATCATAAATGCCTCTCAGACAAACAGTTTTTTCTATGATAAACACCAAAGAATGTTTTGCCCAAATTCCTGCTTTTGTTTAAGGGCATTGGGTGGAACATTGTGCCCTTTAGTGAGTATGATCTCCCCCAGCAAACACCCTAGAGCTCTTAATCTTACAAGGGAGAACCTTTATCTAACTAGCACAGGTGTCAATAAAACTGAAAGCAGTTTGAAGCCCTAGGAGGAAGCACATATGTAGGTTTTTTTTAACAGTCCTTTTAGAATTTACTTGTCTGGGAGTTTTATGAAGGAATACAGGAGTCAGGGAGTTGGGGAATTAAAGGTGCTTCTATTTTTTCAAGCAGCAGCATGGGACAGCTGAATCTGAAAGTCTGTTTCTCTTTACCTGAAGTGAATTCCCCTTCATTTAGGAAACAACAGAGACCTCTCTAGGTCCATAGACAGCTTGCAGTAATTGTTTTCCCTGCATACTTAATGGAGAATTGTGGTTGTCAACAATCCCCTTTCTTTCCATATAGCCCCCATGATATGCAAAACATGAAAAATGTATTTGAAGTCAACATAGATCTTTGAGAAGTAAGGTAGTGTTCCAGAGACCCCCAACATCTAATCCTACCTTCCATCAATGTATAGTGTAAAAAGCTCTAGGCAGGAGATTAGTTTGGCTCTTAGGGTCCTAAAATGTTAGCCTGATCAGGACATGCTAAGATGGTCTGCTTCCTCTCTCAGTGAGCAAAAGGGAAGATAGGAGGTGGCCCCAAATACTTAGGCAAACTGGGCCTTCAGATAAAGAAATTCTAGCCTCAGGAAGCAAGAGAGTTAAAGATTTTAGAGAAGCAGCCAGAGAATACTCCAGGGCTGGGCTGCAAATCAAAATATCATCTACATACTTGCATTGTGCCTCATATCTTCCACTGACCACTTGCTCCAATTACAGAAATTTGCTATAAGAGGAAAAATCAGGTACATGATTTAAATAGCATCAAAACTGGTCCTTCAGGTCTTGACCTGAGAGCAAATACAGGGTAAAGCATCCTTAACTCAGTTTTACTTCAGGTAATTGTCTCAGTTTTTAACAATTCCACCTTAAGACAGACTTAGGAATAATCAGGTGGATTCTTAGTGAAAAGAATGCCACTGGGAAACTGAATCAGAAGGATCCCACCTTAAGCAGAGACCAAGGTCATCCTCCTAATTCTTTCCCAGATACTAACTTCCACCTGTAACAATTTGTTCTGAGTAACTTGTGGCATATTCCTTTCAGTTTCAGAAATTTCATATTTCATCACTGGCTTTATGATCTATCAGACAATCATACCTGAATTTAAAACTCCCAAATAATATCATCTACAGTCCCAAGAGATTTTACATCCAATAGCAAATCTCATTACTCAAATCTTCATGAATCTAGCTTTCAGGAATCAAATATCTGAAATAAGTACTAACTAAAACCTTATATTTGTAACAGTAAGAGATTCATCCTAGAAAGTTCACAGCTTATCTCTCATATCTAAGTAGATGATTAAGTTCAATGTTACACAAATAATTTTGCATAGAAAAATTCTAAATTGCATATTGTCCATAATAGAAACATGTTCAAAAGGACAAAGGCAAAAACTATTATTCTCAGAGTGTCTTTAAATAATGAATACAACTTTAAGATGACCCAGTACAATCAATTAAAACTCATACAGAATATAGAATATCCTAATTTCACATTAAAGAACCTTATCAGAATTAGCTAATAATTTCTTCATTCTTTAAAAAAGTATTAATTCAACTTCTTCCAATTGAGGAGTACCTCTAAACTTTTTGGGAATCTATCTGTGGTATTCTTTTTCTAAAATATATGATGGTTCTCCGGGAGCAGGTTTCTTGGGGGGCTTCTGGAGGCAGCCTTAGTTTCAATTCAGTGTAATAATCACCTCAAATGCAGCCAGCTGATAAAAGTTCAAATCCTTTATTGTCTCTTCCAAAGTAGCCCAATTAGTTTTCTTACAGGCCTATATCCCTCCTTGGTTCCAAGAGCTCTTGCAGCTTGTCTTTTGTCGCCTTGAGCTCCCTCTGAATCTCCAGTTCTGAATCTTCTCCGGACTGAACTCTGGCTCTGTCAATCTCCTGAACTGACTTACTTCTGACTCCTCCACTGACTGATTTCACTAACTCTAAGAGCTTCTTATATATGATCTCTTAAAAGTGTGACCCCAAAAGCTGACTCCTCCTCTGAGAGAGTGGGATTGTGGGAGGTGTAACTTTGTGAATCTCCCAGATTTGTGAACTCTAATGTGTAAACTAATGTGTGAACTCTCAAAGGTGTAAACTTAAGCATTGTTTGTATCAATTCCAGTGAATTAACACCTTGTTTCAAGTTCTGGCTCATAACAACCATCAAATCAGGTTAAAATTTTGCTCTAGGTACTTCAAGAAAACGAGAGATCATATTTGTTATCATATTCATTAAACAAAGAGACCATTATGCACATAAACATTAAATAATTTGCTGAACACAGGTGACTATCTTAGTAGAAATAAATCACTTCCAGAGAACTTGCAGTTCCAACAAACTTCTTGAAAGTTTTTTGTATTGCTAAGCAATGGAATCTTTAATACAGCATCAAAAATGATTTTGCCTTAAAGCAACTATAGACTTGAAAAATAAAAACAAAACTTTTTTTATTATAGCGTTTTATTTATAAGATATATGCATAGGTAATTTTTCAGCATTGACAATTGCAAATCCTTTTGTTCCAACTTTTTCCTTCCTTTCCCTGACCCCTTCTCCCAGATGGCAAATTGACCAATACATGTTAAATATGTTAAAGCATAAGTTAAATATAATATTTGTATACATGTCCAAACAAAAACAAAACATTGTTATTAACACCATATAAATGTAGGCTGTTCCTTTAAATAATAAAAGCAATTAATTAATGTTTCAACCAGCTGCAAGTTTGTTTTTCTAACAAGCAGCTACAATTAGTGGAGGGGGGGGAGCAGTAGGGGAGAGTTAGATCATCACTTTTTTTAAACCAACATCTTTCCCTTATTCCTTCCCCAACTCCATGTAGCATTTCTCCCAACTCCACCATGCTTCCCAACCCCCACTTCTCATAGCTAACTCTTTTCATTGTACCAAGTCCCCTCAGGATCCAGCCTGCCAAGCCATGCATTCCTCAACCTCATGCGGTGTCTCCTTTCCTCTGGTAAATGGCAAGCTCCACTAGAAGATTGCTCCTTTCAGTTCAACTCATTCCTCTCCCTTTTTCCAACATGCTGTACTTTTCTCTCTCCCCCTCTTTCTTTTTTTCTTCTATTTATTTTTCTCTCACACATCATTTCTCCCCCTGTAACACATCTCATCGATTCCAACGTACTCTCTTCTTCTCCAACATACTCTCTCCCTTTCTCTAACATGCTCCAAACCAATAACCCTTCTGACTAGATGCTCCATTCAAACTATTCATTGCTTTTGCAAATCAGTCTTTCTTATCCCTTGTCTTTAAATCACCTCTTTTTTTTTTAAGTTTAAGATTCACAATTAAATAACTTTGGACTAAGTTTCATAAAACGTATACATATATCCAGTAGAGCTGATAAAACTTTAAGGCATAAGTCATAACTTTACAAATTATCCAAAGCCTCCAAGAAAAATAAAAATTGGTCTCAGACCTTAGAAAAGCTCAAAAGGGATTCCGAAAATAAAATAAGAAGTAGAGGAAAAATTGAATAGAGAAATGGGAGTGATGCAAAAGGAAATACAAAAAGCTAATGAGAAGAATGCCTTAAAAAGAAAAAAAAAAAAAAAAAAAAAAAAAAAAAAAAAAAAAAAAAAAAAAAAAAAAAAAAAAAAAAAAAAAAAAAAAAAAAAAAAAAAAAAAAAAAAAAAAAAAAAAAAAAAAAAAAAAAAAAAAAAAAAAAAAAAAAAAAAAAAAAAAAAAAAAAAAAAAAAAAAAAAAAAAAAAAAAAAAAAAAAAAAAAAAAAAAAAAAAAAAAAAAAAAAAAAAAAAAAAAAAAAAAAAAAAAAAAAAAAAAAAAAAAAAAAAAAAAAAAAAAAAAAAAAAAAAAAAAAAAAAAAAAAAAAAAAAAAAAAAAAAAAAAAAAAAAAAAAAAAAAAAAAAAAAAAAAAAAAAAAAAAAAAAAAAAAAAAAAAAAAAAAAAAAAAAAAAAAAAAAAAAAAAAAAAAAAAAAAAAAAAAAAAAAAAAAAAAAAAAAAAAAAAAAAAAAAAAAAAAAAAAAAAAAAAAAAAAAAAAAAAAAAAAAAAAAAAAAAAAAAAAAAAAAAAAAAAAAAAAAAAAAAAAAAAAAAAAAAAAAAAAAAAAAAAAAAAAAAAAAAAAAAAAAAAAAAAAAAAAAAAAAAAAAAAAAAAAAAAAAAAAAAAAAAAAAAAAAAAAAAAAAAAAAAAAAAAAAAAAAAAAAAAAAAAAAAAAAAAAAAAAAAAAAAAAAAAAAAAAAAAAAAAAAAAAAAAAAAAAAAAAAAAAAAAAAAAAAAAAAAAAAAAAAAAAAAAAAAAAAAAAAAAAAAAAAAAAAAAAAAAAAAAAAAAAAAAAAAAAAAAAAAAAAAAAAAAAAAAAAAAAAAAAAAAAAAAAAAAAAAAAAAAAAAAAAAAAAAAAAAAAAAAAAAAAAAAAAAAAAAAAAAAAAAAAAAAAAAAAAAAAAAAAAAAAAAAAAAAAAAAAAAAAAAAAAAAAAAAAAAAAAAAAAAAAAAAAAAAAAAAAAAAAAAAAAAAAAAAAAAAAAAAAAAAAAAAAAAAAAAAAAAAAAAAAAAAAAAAAAAAAAAAAAAAAAAAAAAAAAAAAAAAAAAAAAAAAAAAAAAAAAAAAAAAAAAAAAAAAAAAAAAAAAAAAAAAAAAAAAAAAAAAAAAAAAAAAAAAAAAAAAAAAAAAAAAAGGAGCCTGGACATCATTTTTCAAAAAATTATCAAGGAAAACTGTTCTGATATTCTAGAACCAGAAGGTAAAATAGAAATTGAAAGAATCTACCAATCACCTTGTGTGGTCCCAGGATGAAAACTCATGATTATAGCCAAATTAGGGAACTCCCAGGTTAAGGAGAAAATACTGCAAGTATCCCGAAAGAAATAATTCAAGTATAGTGAAGCCAAGTCAGGATAATACAAGATTTAGCCCCTTCTACATGAAAAGATCAGAGGGCTTGGAATATGATATTCCCGAGAACAATGGAGCTAGGATTAGAATCAAGGAGCATTTACCCAGCAAAAGTGAGTATAATCCTTCAGGAAAAAAAGGTGGATATTCAATGAAATAGATGCTTTTTAAGAATTCATGAAGAAAAAATCAGAGCTAAAAAGAAAATACAGGACTGAGGAGAAGCATAAGGAGGGTATCAAGAAAGGGAAATCATAAGAGACTCAACAAGGTTTATCTATTTACATTTCTACATGGAAAGATTATATTTATAATTCAAGAACTTATTATTATAGCAGTTAAAAGGAGTATATATAAACAAAGAACACAGATGTAAGTTGATAATATCTAAACAAATGATACCTAAAAAGTAAAATAGAATCAAGGGGTAAGATAGGAATGTAGCATGAGAAAGGAGAAGGGACAGGTGGAATGGTATAAATTATCTTCTATAAAAGAGGGAAGAGAGAGATGGAAGGAAGAACGAGTGAACCTTATTCTCGTCAGAATTGGCTCAAAGAGGAAATAATATACACTCTCAATATGGGTATATATATATATATATATATATATATATATATATATATATATATATGATATAATTAATAATAAATAACTGATTATTTATTGATAGTGTTTATGATTTGTTGTTTCATCCATTCATTCTATAGGATTAAATAATTTAGTTTCTAATTAATTTTTGGTCTATTCTTCCATGGTCTTTTATTGCATGCGATTTTTATTGCATCATGATCTAAAAAAAATGCATTTACTATTTCTGCCTTTCTGCATTTGATTTTAAGGTTTTTATGCCTAATACATGGTCAATTTTTGTGTAGGTTCCATGAAACTCTTTTGAAAAAACTATACTCCTTTGGGTGTCCATTCAATTTTCTCCAAAGATCTATCATGCCTAACTTTCCTAACTTTCTGTTTACCTCCTTAATTTCTTATTTATTTTGTGGTTAGATTTAACTAGTTCTGAGAGAGCAAGGCTGAGATCCCCACCTAGTATAGTTTTGCTGTCTATTTTTACTTGCATCTCTCTTAACTTCTCCATTAGGAATGTGGATCTTGTACCACTTGGAGCAAAACTGTTTAATATTGATATTGTGTCATTATCTATGATATCCTTTAGCAAGATATAGATTCCTTCCTTATCTCTTTTAACTAGGTCTATGTTTACCTTTACTTGATCTAAGAACAGGATTACTATCCTTGCTTTTTTTTTTTTTGATTTTGCTCTTTTGGTGTCTCAATGAATCATTCGTTTCTATTTGCTCAGTTCTGATTTTTAATGAATTATTTTCTTCACTAGCTTTTTAAAATTTCTTTTTGTATATGTTCAATTGAGTTTTTAAGTTCTGGTCTATGGAATTTTTTTTCCATTTCACTATTTTTTTTTTACTGAGTTATTTTCTTTTTCCAATTCACAAATCCTATTTCCTGGGAGTTTTTCTCTTTTCCAATTCACAAATTCTGTTTCCCTGCACTCCCTGGGATTTCTTTATTGATCTTCTCTTTCTCTATTTTGTGCAAGTAAGCATCAAGAGATATAACACTTCTTATAATAACTATTTTGGCTGAGTCCCATAAATTTTGGTATGTTGTCTCATTATTGTCATTTTCCAGGATTTATTTTTATTTCTTTATTTATTAATTAATTATATATATATATATATATATATATATATATATATATATATATATATATATGATATAATTAATAATAAATAACTGATTATTTATTGATAGTGTTTATGATTTGTTGTTTCATCCATTCATTCTATAGGATTAAATAATTTAGTTTCTAATTAATTTTTGGTCTATTCTTCCATGGTCTTTTATTGCATGCGATTTTTATTGCATCATGATCTAAAAAAAATGCATTTACTATTTCTGCCTTTCTGCATTTGATTTTAAGGTTTTTATGCCTAATACATGGTCAATTTTTGTGTAGGTTCCATGAAACTCTTTTGAAAAAACTATACTCCTTTGGGTGTCCATTCAATTTTCTCCAAAGATCTATCATGCCTAACTTTCCTAACTTTCTGTTTACCTCCTTAATTTCTTATTTATTTTGTGGTTAGATTTAACTAGTTCTGAGAGAGCAAGGCTGAGATCCCCACCTAGTATAGTTTTGCTGTCTATTTTTACTTGCATCTCTCTTAACTTCTCCATTAGGAATGTGGATCTTGTACCACTTGGAGCAAAACTGTTTAATATTGATATTGTGTCATTATCTATGATATCCTTTAGCAAGATATAGATTCCTTCCTTATCTCTTTTAACTAGGTCTATGTTTACCTTTACTTGATCTAAGAACAGGATTACTATCCTTGCTTTTTTTTTTTTTGATTTTGCTCTTTTGGTGTCTCAATGAATCATTCGTTTCTATTTGCTCAGTTCTGATTTTTAATGAATTATTTTCTTCACTAGCTTTTTAAAATTTCTTTTTGTATATGTTCAATTGAGTTTTTAAGTTCTGGTCTATGGAATTTTTTTTCCATTTCACTATTTTTTTTTTACTGAGTTATTTTCTTTTTCCAATTCACAAATTCTGTTTCCCTGCACTCCCTGGGATTTCTTTATTGATCTTCTCTTTCTCTATTTTGTGCAAGTAAGCATCAAGAGATATAACACTTCTTATAATAACTATTTTGGCTGAGTCCCATAAATTTTGGTATGTTGTCTCATTATTGTCATTTTCCAGGATTTATTTTTATTTCTTTATTTATTAATTAATTATATATATATATGATATAATTAATAATAAATAACTGATTATTTATTGATAGTGTTTATGATTTGTTGTTTCATCCATTCATTCTATAGGATTAAATAATTTAGTTTCTAATTAATTTTTGGTCTATTCTTCCATGGTCTTTTATTGCATGCGATTTTTATTGCATCATGATCTAAAAAAAATGCATTTACTATTTCTGCCTTTCTGCATTTGATTTTAAGGTTTTTATGCCTAATACATGGTCAATTTTTGTGTAGGTTCCATGAAACTCTTTTGAAAAAACTATACTCCTTTGGGTGTCCATTCAATTTTCTCCAAAGATCTATCATGCCTAACTTTCCTAACTTTCTGTTTACCTCCTTAATTTCTTTTTTTTTTTTTTTTTTTTGTTGCTGTTGTTTTATTTGACTGATTCTTGAATTTTATTAAGTTCTCCACTTTCATTTGTTCAATTCTAAGTTTTAGTATATTATTTTTTAATTACCTTTTTTAGCTCCTTTTTTATTTGGCCAATTTGATTTTTAAATGAATTGCTTTGTTCGTTGCATTTTTTTCCATTTCACAAATTCTATTTTTCAACAAGTTGTTATCTTTTTTATATCTATTTTGTAGGGAGTTATATGCTTTTCTCATTTCATCAAAATTTTTAAGTAGTTTTCTTCAGAAAATTTCTCTTTTTCCAGTACAATCCCTTCCTAGTTTCTTTTTCATAAAATCATAATAAAAGTAAATTATACCCACACTCTCTAAGTATACCCATAAAAGAAATATAGTTCTCAAGAGTTCTTTTCTTTTTACCTTTTTATGCTTCTCTTGAGTTCTGTGTTTGGAGATTAAATTTTTTGTTCAGTTCTAGTCTTTTCATCAGAAATAGAAGAAATTCACCTATATCATTGAATGTCCATCTTCTTTCCTGAAAAATAATGCTCATTTTAGCTGCATATCCTATTCTTGGCTTGCTTGCCTTGCTATTCAGTATATCAGATGCCAAACTCCTTGATCCTTTAAGGTGAAACTGCTAGGTCCTGGGTAATCCTGATTGTGGCTTCTTGGTATTTAAAGCATTTCTTTCTGGCTGCTTGAAATATTTTTTCCTTGGTCTTATAGTTCTGAAATTTAGCCACAATATCCCTTGGAGTTTTCATTTTGGGGTTTCTTTCAGGAAATAATGAATTATTCCACTGGCTATTTTACCTTCTGATCCTAGGACATCAGAGCAGTTTTCCTTTATGATTTCCTGTAAGATAATGTCTAGGTCTTTTTTTTTTTTTATCATGACTTTCAGAGAGTTCAGAAATTCTTAGATTGTCTCTCCTAGATCTATTTTCCAGGTCTGTTGTTTTTCCTAGGAGGCATTTCATGCTTTCTTCTGTTTCATTTTTTTTTTCTTTTGAGTCATTGAGTTCTTCGAGTCCAGCATTATAGAAGGAACCCTATCGCGAACATAATGAACCCTATCTTCTTTAGGTATGTGTTCTACAAATTCAGAAAGTACAAAGGTACCTTTTGCTGACTTCTAGATCTTAGTCTTGTCCAGGCTAAGGACCTAAAAAACTGATTATTGGAGTTCAGAGTAGCTTCTTTAAGAAACTTCCAAATTTAAACAAAAAATATATGCAAGACATAAAAAAGATAAAAGATAAAATAGGGGCAAAGAGAGACAGAAAAGTTTTAAAATAGTACCTGTCCTCAAAAACCTCACATTCTAGAGAGAGTTATATATAAGAAAGTAGATTTATTGAGTGGATGGAGATAATGTCAGAGCTGAAGACCCTAATAGTTAAAAGGGGCAGCAAGACCTAAAGAAAGTGGGATGAGAAAAGACATGAAGGTGAGAGGTTATATTCTTGAGATAATTGGGAACCACATTACCTAAATCTGATCTAATCATAATTTTGACAGCTGAATGAAGGATAAATTGAAATGGAGATAGACTTGAAGCAGGAAGACCAATTAGTAGGCTATTATAATTATCCAATAGAGTAGAAATAAAGGCTTATATAGAAGTAATGGTAATGTAGAGAAAAGGGGACACATAAAAGAGGTACTGCATTGAGAAATATGATTGGGTAACAAGCTAATTTTGTCACATTATATACAACTTTAATACTCATTAGATAAATTTCTTCCCTATCAGTTCATGCCCACACAATATGCTTCCATTAACACAAACCATACAGTGAAAGAAGTGTAGAAATATTTTAAAATCTGGAAAAATTCATTTTCCACCTCTGTATTAGAACATTCCTAACAGATTCAATATATTTCTTTGTTCAAGTTATTCTGAAACTCAATGGTAACCTTTTTAGGAAACTCTCTTGCTTAAAGGACAAAAGAGGAAAAGAAACAAGAACCTTATGCATGATTCTTCAAGTCTAAGCTAGAATTCCACCTTCATTTCCCACCTAATCTGAATTTTATGATTTCACAAATTCTATTTTTCAACAAGTTGTTATCTTTTTTATATCTATTTTGTAGGGAGTTATATGCTTTTCTCATTTCATCAAAATTTTTAAGTAGTTTTCTTCAGAAAATTTCTCTTTTTCCTTTTCCATATCTTTTGGCAAAGATCTGATTTCCTTTCCCAATTTTTCTGCTAATTCTCTTTTAAAATTCTTTTTTAAATCTTCTAAGAAAGCCTTGTAAAAGGGGAAATCAACTCATATCTCCACTTGGGGCTTCATATGGAGTTGATTTTCCTTTAGGCACCTCAGAATTTAAGGTCTGTTCTTCTTTCTCTCCATAAAAGCTGTCTCTGATAAGAGTTCTTTTTGTTTTTTTGTTCATTACTGTTTTTTTTTAAGAATTGAGGTCTTCTCTTAATGCAAAGGAATGATAGCTGCTTCAATTTGCTCTGGGGCAGTTCTACTTATTTACTTCCTGTGTTCAGTAATCAGTCAGGTCCCATGTTCTTCTGGGCTCAGCAATTTAGAATTTGTCTTTTTTTTTTTTTAGGAAATCTGCCAAACCACCTGAATACAACCAGCATAGATGTTGGAATCCTTACTAACTGCTAAGTAATTAGAGTTGATCTAATCTTACAAGAAGTTGTTTTGGCCAGAACCTGAAACAAGGTACTAAGTAGAACTAATCAAGACAAGGCTTGTGTTCCCACCTTTACTCATTGGACTCCACAAGTATGCTAGCTTCACAAAGTACACTTTCTAACTTCAAGAGAGTTCACACCTCCCTTAAAGTCATTGGGCCAGAGAGCACTATGGGAGAAAACCCATAATCCCATTCTCTCAGAAGAGGCAGATAAAAAGCCAGCGATGAAGGATCTATGGCAGAATACATATTTTCCTCTTGGCTGGCTGATCGCGCTAGACTCGAGAGAAACGACTCTGCTGCAGAGAACACTTTTGGGATTTCAGTGGAGCTACGCCAGAAGCCCTCTCTCCGCGGCAAGTTGGTGCTGGGCTCCCCAGAAGGAGATAAGAGAGATCTTCCATCTCTGTTGGAGGCAGAAGAAGGCAGAGGCAGAGGCTGAAGGACAGAACCTTTGGATTTGGAGACATCCGAAGGGCTCTAAGCCTCTAAACCGGCTGTCCTCTGAGAACAAACTCCAACATTTTGAACTCTTAACATTTGGCGCCCAAGCGTGGGAACCAAGGACCCTACTTTCACTGAAGAAGTCTCCAGTGACCAGGAACTGAGTGAGTACAACCTTTTTTGGCTGAAATGGGACAGATCCTAGGTAAAGATTCTCCATCCCCCACCCCAACCCCAGACCCACCCAAGAGTGGTGCTATAGAAAGCCTGCTTAAGCTGATAGAAGATCAAGGGCTACTTGTAACTTGGGGACAGACAGCTAGACTTCTGGCTACATTAAAACGCACCTCCCCTTGGTTCTTAGAGGAAAAGCAAATCTCTCTAAAAAACTGGGCATTGGTTGGTCAACAGATGTCTGCATATAACAATGAAAACGGTCCTCGTTCAGTTTCCATTGCAGTGTTCTATTTATACAATACAATACAGATGGCCTTAAAATACCAGGATATCCAAAGGGGGAAGCCTGAGATAAAGGAGGAAGACAAAGAACAGATTAATGGCCATATCCCCACAGGGCAGGGAGACTTAAGTGAGGCTCAAGGGTGGGGTGAATCTGAGGCAGCCTCAGCCCCACCTGAGGAGCAGGTAATTGACTCTCCTCTATCAACTCCACCCTCCGGGATGGAGGGAGGAGGGGTAGTGGGGGGGGCAGTGACAGCACCAGCACCTCCCCCCCAGCATCTAGCACCTTCCCCCCAGCATCCAGCACCTCCTCCCCAGCATCCAGCACCTCCCCCCCAGCATCCAGCACCTCCCCCCGGCATCCAGCACCTCCCCCCCAGCATCCAGCTGCTCCTTTGAGTAGATTGCAAAAGGGACTAATTAAGGCCAGAGAAGAAGGGAAAAATGTATTAGAATTTCAACACCACATTTTTCCTGTAATTCAACAGTTTAATTCTTCAGGTCAAGAAAGTAGAAGATACTCACCTTTTGATATAGAAATCCTCAAAGACCTGAAAAAAGCTTGCACTCTTTATGGGGCTACATCAGCTTATGTTAAGATGCTATTGCAAAATTTGTCTTTTGAAATCTTGACCCCTAATGACTGGAAATCGATAGCAAAAATATGCCTAGAACCTGGACAGAACTACTTGTGGCTTTCTGAATATAGTGAGCTCTGTAGGATACAAGCCCAACAAAATATTCAAAGTGGAGTTCATACTGCAATCACCTGTGACCTACTAACAGGTACAGGTCCTTATGCAGATGTCGCAGCACAAATTGGTTATTCTGTAGCAGCATATCAGCAAATTGCTGATAATGCTATCAAAGCGTGGGCTTCTCTTCACAATAAAGACGACAAAGGGGGGGCCTTCACAAAAATAACACAAGGGCCAAATGAACCCTTCGCTGACTTTGTGGGACGCTTGCAGACAGCTATCATAAGAACAAATGGAGAAAATGCAATAACAGACATCTTGATAAGGCAACTTGCTAAGGAAAATGCTAATGAGGTTTGCAGAAGAATTATACTAGGACTGCGCAAGGATGCTCCTTTAGAGGAACTCATAAGACGCTGTGCCACAGTGGACACAGGTGCCTTTTATAGCCAGGCTATGATGCAGACTTCCCAAAATCCAAACATGAGAAGACAGAATCCCTCTTGGCAAGGGACTTCCAGAGAGACTCGTAGATGCTTTCAGTGTGGAAAAGTAGGACATCTGAAAGCTCAATGTTGGTATAGAGATAGAATGGGAAGACAAGGTGGGAGAACAAGACCCCAAACCCCATGTCCAAAATGCAACAGAGGCTTCCATTGGGCCTCAGAATGCAGACAGATTCAGGGAAACGGGATGAGGGGCCCAGCCCCAGGGCCCAAGGCAAAAAACACTTGGGGCATGATGGCAGCCAATGGTGCACCCAGAGAGTGCCTAGAAGTCCAGTACCCAGACATGACCAATCAACCAGAAAGCCATATGATGGGAGAAGGGGATTACACAGTCAACCAGCCAGGAAGCAACCTGATGGCAGAAGGGAATTACAATTGGGGAGAATAGAGCTGTATGCAGCTGGGACAACTGAGATACCCCCTGGAGAGGTGAAATCTGTTCCTCTCCAGCCTATGGATCCCTTACCTCCAGGCACAGTAGGCTTGACCATTTCACCTCCTTGTATGTACAAAACAGTGTCCATCCACACACTGATGTGGGAAACTGGGGAATGTGTAGATAATATCCCAGTCACTAATACAGGTAGTCAATGTGTGACTTATCACCCAGGAGACGTAGTAGCATCAGGGTTACTCATACAGAATCCTAATAAGCAGCCTCGTGATAGTCACCCAGGTTCTGACTCCAGACCACAAAAACCAGAAATATACTGGACAGCAGCAGTAACGGCTGACCGACCTATGCTCACTATCTATATAAATGGCCTACCATTGGAAGGATTGGTAGACACAGGTGCGGATCGTACAGTTATTAGAGGTGCCAGTTGGCCCAGTCACTGGCCAAAGATTAAAGCAGATACCTATATGTCTGGAGTAGGAGGATCAATAGCAGCTGAAGTTAGTGCTGCCCCTATGAGATGGACTTTTGAAGGCAAAACAGGAGTTTTTACTCCTTTTATAGTTGAAAAAATCCCCATCAATCTGTGGGGAAGAGACGTTTTACAACAATTGGGGTTAAAAATGAGTACTTCGGTTTTTTAAGCAGGGCTGCTGTTGAAGGCCTGCCAACACTTTCACCTATTCCTATCCAATGGAAAACTGATACACCAGTGTGGATAGAACAGTGGCCCTTAAGTAGCGATAAAATTCAGGCCTTATTAGATATAGTACAGGAGCAGCTTGAACAAGGGCATTTACAACCTTCTCTAAGTCCTTGGAATTCACCAGTGTTCGTTGTAAAAAAGAAATCAGGAAAATGGAGGATGCTCACTGATTTAAGAAAAGTGAACGAACAGATGGAAACTATGGGAACTCTTCAGCCTGGACTTCCATCTCCTACTCAGCTTCCTAGAGAATGGCCTCTTTGGGTTATAGACATCAAGGATTGTTTCTATTCCATTCCTCTGGATAAGGAGGATATGAAGAGATTTGCCTTTTCGGTGCCCAGTGTCAATTTAGCTGAGCCTTATAAAAGATATGAATGGACGGTTTTGCCACAGGGTATGAAGAACAGCCCCACTATGTGTCAAATGTATGTTGCTGCTGCTCTTGCTCCAATAAGAAAAGCATTTCCAAAAGTTATGCTATTACATTATATGGATGATATATTGGGTTGTGCACCTGAGGAACAAATTCTAGAAGCATGTCTACAAAAAACCATAGAAACACTAAGATACTACAAACTTCATATCGCTACAGAAAAAATTCAAAGGCATGCTCCTTTTCAATATTTAGGATATGAAATATATCCTAAGGCACTTACACTACAAAAACTGTCTTTAAGAACAGAGAGGTTGAACACCTTAAATGATTTCCAAAAATTAATAGGAGATATCCAATGGATGCGTCCAGTATTAGGTTTAACTACCAATCAATTGCAACCCCTATATGACATTTTAAGGGGAGACACTGCTTTAAATTCACCACGCCGGCTTACAAAAGAAGCTCAAGAGACCTTGAGAGAAGTTGAACTGGCTTTATCCAATGTAGTTGAGAGAGTAACTCAAAAACCCTTGGAAATATCAGTTTTTGCTACGAAAGAAGCACCCACAGCAGTCCTTCATCAAGGAGACAGTGTGATAGAGTGGGTGAACCTCCCAGCACAACCAGAACAAAGCCTTACGCCTTACCCAGTGCTTGTGGCTAGAATTCTATTAAAGGCCATTAAGCGAGCAGTACAATTATCTGGGACAAGACCTGACAAGATATATACCTTCTATACAAATGCACAAATTAATGTATGCTGTGAAACCATCCCAGAGTGGCAGATTTTATTGGCCATGGCTCCAAATTTTGCACATGGATCTCCATTAAAGATAACCAGACTACTGCATAATTGGCAATGGATTTTTGAGGAGAAGGTTTCTAAGGTTCCTCTTGAAGGACCAACCATTTTTACAGACGCAGCCAAACAAAATATTTGTGCTGTATACTCTCATGATCTAACTGTAAAAAGAGTAGTCAGAACTCCTTTTCAGTCCACTCAGCAGAACGAATTATATGCGATCATGCTAGCTCTCACTTATTACCCAGGCGACATAAATATAATATCTGATTCAGCCTATTCAGTAGGTGTGGTACAAAGAATTGCCACAGCCCAAATAAAATTTGCAGCTTCTAATATATATCAGCTCTTTAAGGAACTTCAAGAGCAAGTGAGAAAGCATCCAGGAAAGATTTATATCCTGCATGTCCATTCACATAGTGGACTTCCAGGTCCTATTTTTGATGGAAATTCAAAGGCAGATAGCCTTTTAACTATGTTGGCCAGTACGCCTTTATTTCAGGAGGCCCAGGAATCCCATTCTAAATACCATCAGGCTGCTCGAGCTTTGCGTTTACAGTTTGGGATTACAAAAGAAGAAGCTAGGAGCATAGTGAAAAGCTGTACAGCTTGCCTTCCCTTCCACGCTCCTACACTGCCTCCAGGGAAGAACCCTCGTGGTTTGAGACCCAATGAAATCTGGCAAATGGATGTGACTCATTATAAATCTTTTGGTCGTCTGTCTTTTATCCACGTTGTGGTAGACACCTTTTCAGGATTCACTTTTGCCATACCAGCAGCAAAAGAGACAGCCCGAGTGGTCACTGAATTCCTCATTCAAGCATTCGCAATTATGGGTGTGCCACAAGAAATAAAAACAGATAATGGACCGGCATATACCTCCAAACATTTTGAACACTTTTGTGCACAGTATAAGATTCTACACACTACTGGCATACCCTTCAATCCTCAAGGTCAAGCAATAGTAGAAAGAAGAAACAGAGACATTAAGACACTCCTCCAAAAACAAAAGAAAGGAGGAGCCACGGGTAACCCTAGAGAACTTCTAAATTTAGTTCTCTATACCATTAATTTTTTAATCTTTGATAAAGATGCACTGGCTCCAGCAGACAGGTTTTATAACCCACCAGAAGAGCAGTGTCCAGTGCGAGCAGCTCCACTATCTTTAGATAATCGCCAGGTGATGTGGAGAGACCCAGAAAGTGGTGAATGGAAGGGACCAGATAGACTAACTGCTTGGGGGAGAGGATTTGCTTGCATCTCTACAGGTGGAGAAGGAATCAGATGGGTGCCTACGAGCCGCATTCGCCTTGTCCATCGCAGAAAGATGGAGCAGACCCTTGAAACAAAGGAGAAGACCCAAGAAATATCGGGTGGTTCTGTTGCTGATTGTGCTCATAAGAATTATTAGATTCCTGGCACATGAACTAATGGACAATGGAATCCTATTGGACTGTTTCTAGGACTTATGGACATGTGTAAATTTTCAGATTGATTCTTGTTATTTGTTACATTACTACTAGCCTGTGTTATATTGCTATGTGCTCATGTAAATTATGTATAATGCCTCCCATATTGATGGATTTATGTATACCATGTATATCTGTTACAAAGTTCTGGCCCATATTGATGGATTTATGTGTACCCCCTCAGAAACCCCCTATGTTTTAAAACAAAAGAAAGGGGGAGATGTTGGAATCCTTACTAACTGCTAAGTAATTAGAGTTGATCTAATCTTACAAGAAGTTGTTTTGGCCAGAACCTGAAACAAGGTACTAAGTAGAACTAATCAAGACAAGGCTTGTGTTCCCACCTTTACTCATTGGACTCCACAAGTATGCTAGCTTCACAAAGTACACTTTCTAACTTCAAGAGAGTTCACACCTCCCTTAAAGTCATTGGGCCAGAGAGCACTATGGGAGAAAACCCATAATCCCATTCTCTCAGAAGAGGCAGATAAAAAGCCAGCGATGAAGGATCTATGGCAGAATACATATTTTCCTCTTGGCTGGCTGATCGCGCTAGACTCGAGAGAAACGACTCTGCTGCAGAGAACACTTTTGGGATTTCAGTGGAGCTACGCCAGAAGCCCGCTCTCCGCGGCAAGTTGGTGCTGGGCTCCCCAGAAGGAGATAAGAGAGATCTTCCATCTCTGTTGGAGGCAGAAGAAGGCAGAGGCAGAGGCTGAAGGACAGAACCTTTGGATTTGGAGACATCCGAAGGGCTCTAAGCCTCTAAACCGGCTGTCCTCTGAAAACAAACTCCAACATTTTGAACTCTTAACATGCAGGATGAATTCAACTTTTATTTACCCATCCTCTGGTCATACAGTGGATAAAGCACCTGATCAGGAATCAGAACAATCTGATTCAGCCTCAGGCACTTCCCATAACTTTTCAATTCTTGTCACTTAATCTGTTTTAGTTTCCTCATTTATAATGTAGGGGTGATAATAGCATCTACTTCTGAGTTGTGAACACCAAATGATACCAGTCAAGTATCTGGCACACAGTATGTATTTTATTAATATTACAGTATTTTCCATCATGATGCAGCCCTTCATCATGCCCTTACTCAGGGTTCCCTCATCCTTTTCAGCTTCTTTTTGTGTCACTTTTCTTACCTGGTTGTGAGCTCCTTGACATCAAGGACTGACTTTTTACTTTTCTTTCTTTGTATCTCTTGTGCTTAGCACTTAGCACAGTGCTTGGCACTTAATATTACTTAACTGACAAATCCACTTGAGATTCAGGTAACTTTACTGCCGATATTTTGAACCAAATGAAAAGTGAATGTGATTGCTTATGTAGGCATATTATAATCATAACATCAAAAAAAATTATCCCAAAGAAAATAATATAACTTTAGTATAATAGAAAATGGATTGGATGAATATAAAAATATATTTAACTAAATACAAAGTTAATTGGTTCCGAATGGATTCAGATATTATATATTTTTATTCATTAAAAATTATACAGGGCACTACTCTGTTTTTCTATAATAATATAGTTTTCCTTTTAAGTAAAATAGAACTAAAGTAGATTTCTGAGTAATATGAGAATACCAAATACCCCCCAAATTTCTTGAAATGCCTCATTTTTTTGCTAATATGTACTTGGTGCCATAAAATGGAAAAAAAATTAATAATCTGGATATTTTTAGGCATTTGGCAGTATGTGTTTTAAAAAATTCTGATGATTGGTTTTAGTTTTTTACTTTTTGTCCCCATGGTCAATACTCTTTATCATCTTGAGTTATTAACTTAAATTGTTCTTCATTTGGGACTTTATGGAATAATCTCCCTTATTGAAATATGTGTATCTGTTATTACAATGATTAATATTTGCACTATAGGGACTAGTTTTGATTCATGTGTACTAGACTAATCAATATACTAAAACCTTATCAATTTAATCTCCATTGATAGAAAATTCATAGTTATTAGACTCAGAATGTATTCTACATAATGCACTAGAAAAAATTGTAGTTCTCAAAAATTCCATATTGGTGGCCCATGAATTCATGGAAAATATTTGTGAGGCTTGAAAAATAATTGTAGTAAAAAAAAATCTCTTTTAAGTTTTACTTCCTTAACTTAGATTGGGAAGAGTTAAATAAGAAAACTGAGATGTACATCTAAAGTAGATAACATAAATTTTGCTGACAGTATTGATCCCTTTCTTGATCTTCATTTCCTTTGTTTCTTAATTGCTGCAATTGATGTACCTTTATTCTGCATGTGTCAGCTGCAAAATGCCGCTGGTTTGGTGCTATATTTGGACCAGCAAGAAATCTTGCAGTATCTCCAGATACCTTAATTTAAAAAAATAAATCTCAACATCAAAATAAAAGGACATTGCTATTTACAAAGCAGAGCAAAAAGGAATTATTTTTAGTAAAAAAACAAAAAAAACCTGAATTTTTTGCATACCACTTGCTTTGGATAAAAATACACACACACACACACACACATATAAATTCAATCCATTACTTTCAAAACTGTCCTGCTTGTTTTTTGCTTCAGACTTACCTTTTATGCTACTATCTCTGCTTTGTAAATGTTTCAATGACTTTTTTTCCCCTTTTAGGATTACCACTGCCAAATCTCTCTGCCTGCCTACTTCCCTCTATCACTGACATTCAAAAAGAGGATAAAGTCAAAATAACCATAATCAAGCAAAACAAACCCACATCTAAAAAATGTCTCCTTCCAGAAATCAAGTTCTCTCATCTCTTCACCTCCAGACTCCAAATTAGAGGTGAATAGGATGATAATATTCTGCTCTCCCAGTGACCAATGAGGTAGGTATTTCAAAGATCAATCCTTCTATTCAACATTTTTCTGTTTTTTTTTTTTTTCTCAGCAGATTAAAGTCCTTAATCATCATTACTTTCATCCTTACTTTCTCTAATTTGTTTTCTAATGTCCTCTCAAACGTGCATCATTCTTAAACCTTCATTAGTTCCTATTATCCTCTTGAATTATCTTTTATCACTCTTCTAAAGTCCTATACAAAGCTTCTACGTTTGCTAGCTTCATGTTCTCTCCTCAATGCCTTGCAATATGGCTTCAAATCTTTTCACTAAACTGAAAATCCTCTTTGGTTTTCTTTGGTATCATCCTTTTGCAATATTTAACACTACTGATCATTCTCCTAATCCTTTTCTGATGATTTACTGACTTATCTTTTTTTTTTTTATTTTAATATCTTTTTATTGATAGAACGCATGCCAGGGTAATTTTTTACAGCATTATCCTTGCATTCATTTCTGTTCCGATTTTTCTCCTTCCTCCCTCCACCCCTTCCCCCAGATGGCAAGCAGTCCTTTACATGTTGAATAGGTTACGATTTTCTAATTCACATCCTGTTCTGTATGTGCTTCTCAAGGAACTATATTAAGCCTCTTCTCTATACTCTTGGTAATCTCAGATTTAATTACTCAGGCTTTTCCAAAGACTCAGATTTATATTTCTGGATCCAGTCTTTTCCTGATTTCAATAGCACATCATTACCGGTCTAACTGATATTTAAAACTGCATGCAAAATACCAAAAATTAAAGATATCCAAAAAATAACTCATTTACATTCCCCACTATACCCTGCTTTCTAACACCCCATGTAACAGTACTGGGAAAGTGATTTTCCTCCTGCCTATGCCACTCTATTGAATTTCGGTAGCTTTGTTTTCTCTAAGATCAAATATATGTTGCCCTGCTTCATTTTTAGTCTTCAACAATTTGGCCACAACCTACCTTTTAAGCCTACTCATATAACTCGCTGTATTTTCCCCAGATATGTCTTTGTTACATCTCAACAACCACTGGCTCTCTACTGCTTTCAGGGAAAAAAAATTATAAAAAATCTTGTCTGTTTGAAGCCCTTTATAACATAGCCCCTTCCTATCTTTGAGATACTTAATTTTACTCCCAGATATATACTATTCTATCCAGTGACAATGATCTCTTGGCTATAGGTATTTTCTCTGGTTGTTCTTTATGCCTAAACAGTCTTCCTCAACTGCATTTACTGACTTCGCCAGTTTCCTTTTAAGTCTTTATCTTTTACAATAAGCCTTTCCCAATTCCTCTTAATTTTAATAACTTCCCTCTATTAATCATCAAATATTTATTTTGTACAGCTTACTTGTATATATTTGTTTGCATGTCATTTCTATTAGCTCGAGATCTTTCAAAGCAGGGATGACTTGTCTTTTGCCTTTTAAGTATTTACTGATTTCCTTCTCCTGCACTCTGATCAAAATATAGGCCACTTCTTTCACACAGCATTCCATAAACTCCAGCAGAAATGCACTACTTCTACATCTTGAGTTCCTAAAATCTCTTTATAAGCACCACTACTTACAGAAAACTTTTCCTGAAGCCCAACTCTATCCCAACTTACCTTTATCTTCTCATCTATTCTACATATAATTATATGCATGCCTGTAGTCCCGATCAGCATATAAATGTAGGGATTGTTTCATTATATTTGTATACCCAATACCTAGCATAATGCCTGGTAAATATAGAATATGCTTAAGAGTTGCTGATAACGGCTGCTTATTTTCCTATTGTTGGGAGTGACTTGTCCAACTACACTGTACTCAGTGTAGTTTGGGTAGTAAAAAGAAGTATTTTCCAGATATTTTTCTAACAGGAAATGATGGAAGTTCTGTGTTGAATTGCCCTGAACTAGTAACAAAATCAGTTGGAAAAGACCTGAGAAGTTATCTAATTTATTCACTAAGATATCTTTACTACAATATGTCTGGATGACATGGTTATCAAGTCTTCAATGGAACAGTTGTCCAATAATAGTGTAATGGTACTGGGTCTGGGGTAGCATCACTTGTTAAATGTCATCATGCCCACTAGAAGCATTCATATTTTTCAATTAACAATTTCTGTCACTGAGTCCTCAATTGCATGAATAGAAATCATTTCAGTTAAGCCTGGTGTGAGAAACCAAGAGGCAATGAAGGGCATTGCACCAAGTGGGAACTCAGCGAATAGGAAGAGAAAAATTAGCTGACCAAGTGAGAGAACTATGATGACTCCTGGACCTATACTCTGGCCTGTGTGCTTAAGCCCTAGAAGCAAAAATGGATACTGGTTAAAAAACAGACAAGATGAATGGATAACTTTAAAATGCTTCCCTAAATGGTCATTCTGGTGAACCTAGAAATAGGGACAGATTTGCTCAGCAGCTTAATTTCAAATAATGACAACAGAGGAAGATGGGCACAATAAATGTGTTGAAATAACTTCTTAATCCACTATCATTTTGAGCATCTTCAAAGATTATAGTGCTGATCTGTTTTCTTCACACTTTAAGGTTGGATGACTCCTTACATCAAAGGAACATCGGAGTGACACCTCCCATCAGCAGCTTGTACATGACCAGAGGTACTACATACTTCTTACATTTAAAAGCACAAATGAAGAATTTTGTTTATTGAGTTTATACTTGTTACATTTAAAAATTTTTTTTCAATCAGCAATGACCCATTTTCTCCCACACAAATCCCACCTGCCTTCCAATTGAGAGTGAAAGAAAAAGAAAAACCTTATTACAATTATAGTCAAAGAAAACATTTTTGAATTGCCCATGTCCAACAATACCTGTCTCATTCTGTAATTAATACACCTCTATCAAGAGGTAGGTAAAATGTTTCATCATTAGCCCTCTGGAGTGGTTAGTTATTATACTGAAAGAGTTCCTAATTCTTTCAAAATTGCTTTGTTGCCACATTATTATATAAATTGTTTACCTGGTTCTGTTTACTTCACTGCGTGAGTTAATAGAAGTTTTCCCAGGTTTCTCTGAAACTATCCATTTCATCATTTCTTATAGCATAAGAACTGCATTATATCTTTATAACTTGTTCATTTCCCAATCTCAAAAAATTGTTTTTGTACATCCTTTTGTTTTGCTTAGGACTAATCTCTCTCTTAATCTACCTTCCTCTGTTCCTTTTATTTTTTTCCTTATTGAATGAAATGGATTTGACATCTAACTTTCTATGTTCTTCCCTCCTTTAACCAATGCAGATGAGATTCAAAGGTCAACAGCTTCCTTCCACTCTTCTATATAGTTACTTATGCATCCTGATTATGAAATTATTTTTCACACCCTTCCTTTTTCTTCCCATTATATTATTCTTCCCTTCTTTCCATTGCTCTTAAGATTAATAAGACATAAAAGAACTCCCAAAGGCATTGTGTCTAGAGTCATTTCTACTGATGAGTGTCAGAAGGGACACATGAATAATTTCCCCATATTTTACTGTAAACAGTTCCTTTTTGTTTAGTCCTTTATGACTATCAATTCACATTTGCCTTTTTATGTTTTTCTTCATGCCTGTGTTTGAAAGTTTCAATAAAATTCTGGTCTTTTCACAAGTAATGCTTTAAATTCCTTTTTCATAATAGTCTGTTTTCTTCCCTGAGGAATATGCTTTGCTTCCAAGTTATTCTTGGCTATATTGTTTATCTTCTGTAATTTGTATTCCAAGCTTCCTCCACTTTCATGGAGGAGGTAGTTAAATTGGATGTGGTCCTGCTTCCTCACTGTACCTGAATTCATTTTTAGGCTGCTGGCACTTTTTCTTAAACCTGGAGATTCTAGATTTTGGCTATGATGTTCCTGGTAGTTTTTCTTTTGAGGTTTCTAAGAACTATAAATAACTTTTAAGATTTTGGTCTCTTTCTGTTCAAGTACTCCAATGACTATAAATTTTTCTTTCTTTAATTCATTTTTTTTAGGTCAGTTGTTTTTGCTAATACCTCATATTTTCAAACTTTTAAATTCTGAATGCTTTTGATTATCTCATGGAACTGTTTTGGTCTATTCTAATTTTCAGAGAATTTGTTTCCTGAGCAAGGTTTTATAACCTTATGCCAAGCTAATAATTCCCTTTTCAATTTTTTTCTTCTATAACTTAATTTCTCCAATTTTTTTCCTCAAGGACTCATTCCATTTCTAAAAACTTTTAAAATCTTGCTTTAGGGCAGTTAAATGGGACTGTGGATAGAACATCTGGCCCTGAAGTTGGAAGGACCTTGGGTTCAAATCCAGCCTCAGACACTTGCCCTCAGTAAGTCATTTAAGGTCAATTGTCTTACCAAGACAAAAACTCTTGCTTCATCTCTTCTAGGGAATTCTAGTTGAATTTGTGCCTAAGCTGTTTTCTTTGAGATTTCCCTTGTAGGTATATTAGACTCATTCTTTACCAGGTTGTAATCAGGTTTGTTTTAGGAATCTGTCAGCTTTCTCATGGTAAGATTCTTTTTGTTTACTTATTCTAGCCTACTTTCTGATTTCTGACTTGACATCAGGTCTAGTCTCTGCAGTATTCCTGGAGGGAAAGTCTGGGCTAGAAGCTGAAGCTGGAGACCTGAAAACTCTCAGGGCTTCCAAAGTGGTCTGATCTAGAGCAAAGTTTTGCCCCTTGGCTCTGAACTCTGCAAATTCCTTACCTGGATTTGAATAGGGTAAGTATACCCTATTGCTTGACCGAGCCACTATTGGCCAGTTAGTAAGATCTATTGGGTCAGAGTGAGAAAAGCACAGGCTTCTTTTAGATTCCGTGTTGGTTATCCTCTGCAGGATTCAGACAGGACTAAAGGCTGGAAATGAGACTTCACTCTGCTCCTGAGATTTAGGTCATACTCCTGCTTTGTTTTTAAACTTGATCTTACTCCACAGTCCGGGACCTGTTCTCATAATCTTGGCCAAAGGTTCGTTCTTCAGTTTACTTTGGACAAAGTACAGTGTACTTTGGGTACAGTGATTTAGAACCAGATAGATAGGCAACAAAACTGCCAAGTGGCATCTGTTCTTAAAGCCTGCACATATGGATTGGGGACTAAGTCTTACCTTGGGCACAATCTTTTCTTACACTGGAGTGCTTTAGCACAAAGCATATTTGTGGTCAATCAATCCTCAGTGTCCAGAGACATTTCTATATGTAGACATGGACTAGAAAAATGACTAACTTTTTTCAAGGATTTTGTTTTCTAAAGCTGTTTTGAAGGGAATTTAGGGGGCAGGAAGAAGGAAGAACTTAGCTATATTTCCTTCTATCTCTCTAGTTCCATTATCTGTTATGCTTTCAAAGAAAATTGAAGAAAAGCAATAGAAAATTCCTATCCTACTTTTAAACTTAAGAGATACTGCTAAACAGGATAGTTTCACCTTTTTTTCTAATATACATGATGATGAATAAAATTAATTCCCATACTGAATGTATCAAAAAAATTATCTTAACTCCACTGTATTCTATAACTTGAGCCCATTACTTTTCCATCAAGAAATTGATAGAATTCTTCTTCATCAGTCCTCTCTAATTTTTGTTGGCTAATGCATTGTTTAGAGTTGTCTTTGCAGTATTGTTTCTCACATCAATTCACACAAGCCTCTTCAGTTTTTCCAAAACCATCCTTTCTATCACTTTTTATATTACTATAATATTCATTATATTCTTCTACTATAATGTGTTCAGTCATTCCCCAATTGATGGGCACTTTTTCCTTTTATAGATAGTATCTGGACTCATCAAATTATAAATTTAATTGAGATAATGAACACAAAACTTCAGAAAGTCCTAATGAGGATTGTGGGGAAAGTAAATCATTAAATAATGAGATGGTAAAGTTGTAAACATTTAGGAATGTGACAATATTCAAAAAGTGAAAATACTGCCCAGATATTTTAATCTACCAATACCATGAAAGGACATCATACTAAATTTGTAATAAAAAAAGAAAAAAGACTCTCTCTATTCCAAAATATACTGAGCAGCTTTATGTAAGAGCAAAAATGCCAGTAACATATACACACACACAGACACTCTCTCTTCCTCAAACATATAAACATATTGATAGGATGGCTGAATAAAGTATGATATTAATGCAAAACAATCATGCTACTAATTAGAAAATATAAAATGAAAAAAGCATTATGAAATGACCTCAATGTAATGATAAAGTATAAGCAGAATTATACATACATTGAATATAACTTTCTTTTGAAATATATCAGTATTTATATATGACTCCCAATAGGTGGTGAGATTCTTTAGATGCTCCTGTGAATGACATTCATTGTATTGATAATCTCAAATCTTAGAACACTGAAGAATCTCCTAAATGAGATATAAAAATTACAGTTTAGCCTAATTATCCACACAAAAAACGCAAAGTGGATAAAGAACATCTGTTATCTGGAATATGATATAAAAAATTAATTGGCCAATCTACAGGACTCATCCATCAATGTATATATATGTACCTGTGTGTGTATATGTACACCTATATATATGTGTGTGTGTGTGTGTGTGTGTGTATGTGTGTGTGTGTGTGTGTATAAACATACTGACTGAAAGGAGTATGTATGTATCTCATCCCAAAAATTTTTGTGAAGTTCTAAGGCTAGTTAGACTTAAAACTGCACCAAGACTTATAGAATCTTGTATGTTTGCACTGACATTGCAAATGGACAATCAATGGGGTCAAGGACTATGACAAAAAGCTAAAGGTAGAAAAGATTCAGAATCCTAAAAGGGGATCTAGAACAAAAAGAAAAACCATTTTATGTTGTGAATTTGTGTGGTTTTACTTTTTAAAATGTTAATGATTTATGTGAAAAAAATTATTTTGTAGTCTGATTACTGATGACAAATAACTTACAATTTTTAAATGGTTAAAAAAAAATCCAGTTCAAAGTACTCAATTTTAAGACTCTAGAATTCAAAGGGAGCTCAACTGCCATCTAATCTAACTTATACCTGAACTTTCTGAGTATAACCTAACAAGTGGTAGCATCTTTCTTGACTCATATGCAGCATTTGACATTGTTTACCACACCTTTCCTTCTGGATTTTCTTAATACTATTTTCTCCTGGTTTTCCTCTAATTTGGGTGACCATTCTTTCTTCTCCTTTACTCAGTCTTCATCTGTGACATGTCTACCAATAAGGGTACAATACAAGATTCTGTTGTGGGCCTTCTTTTCTCTATCTTGTCTTCTTTAGCTATCTCATATCCTAAAAACATATTTATCATCTGGAAGCAAAAAAATTCCATTATATATCCAACCAGAGGCTCTCCCCTGAGCTTCAGTTCCAAATCACACATCAGCCATACTAACAGGCATTTTAACCAGATTTCCCCACAAGTATCTCAGATATATGACGGAATTCATTATCTTTTCACCTTCCTGAACCCATTGTTCATCAGAATGTTCTTAGTACTATATAGGACACTATTCCTTTTAATCATTTTGGTTCCCAACCTGTGCAATACTCAAATTATTTATTCTTATTCCAAAATTCTAAACAGCTGTCAAAATCTTACCAATTTTCACTCTATAAAGATGCTCATATTTCCATTTTCTATACCTATATTCAGGTCCCCATCAGACTTCTTACTTAGCCTGCTATTTGGTTTCTTTCTACTCAAATCCATCCTCCATACATTCAGTGATTTTCTTGCTGACAATATTACTTTTCCTACATGACTTTACTGGCTCCTTAATGCCTCTAAAATAAAACCATCTCTGTCATTAAAAGTTCTTTACATTCAAGACCCTTCTTACCTCTCTGGTATACTTACATGTTATTCCTCTCCATGCACTTTGATCCAGATATAATGAATGTCGTAGACCAGGCCTGTCTCAAGCTGGTCCACTAGTTTAAGTCAAATATTGTAATGGCATGAGATAGTCATACTCATTCAGTGATTAAAAGATCTGCTTAGTCATAACATAAAAAAAAAAAATACTTTAAAAGGATGCAACACTTAGCTTGGATAGACAAGCCACCTTTCATTTACATACGGAAACAAATCTGATTAGCAGAGAAAAATGTGCTAAATCCCCAAGAATTGGAAGTCCAGATTTTGTATGTTCTTAGGTGGTCTTAGGTGACCTTAACATAGCTTAGAGAAGTTACACTGAGAGCTAGATAGCTTGAGCCTTAGCCTACCTAACCAATAAGTCTTGGGGATAGTTTCCTTGCCTTTTAGAGCAAGAACTATCTTAATCTACATGGTAACAGGGAAGGGAGGAATAGGTGGAGGGAAATGAATTCAGAAGAATCTTGATAAGATATTGATCCAACTTAACTCTCTGAATTCCATATTCTGAATTGCCTGCCCTCTAAGCTTAAATCTCATTTAATTCCTGATTTCTTTCCAGACTCAACTCAATTAGATGAAAGCTTTCGATTATATTCACAAGTTTCTATCCATAAGTTTTTCTAATATAAGCACTATGATGTTGAATAAGAGGTCTTTCCATAGTCATTTATAGGGTTTCTCTCCAGTATTAGTGAAGTAAGTGATTTAAACTCACTTTTTGTGAAAGACCCTTCCATATTCATACTTTTTCTCTGCAGTACTTAATCTCTGATTTTCAGTTATCACTTAAGCAAAAATTCTCACAAGTACAACTATCATAAGAGTTTGTATTCTGATACTGTGTAAACTGTGAGCGCCAGTGAAAAATGCTCCCATACTCAAAAAGTTCCTTTCCAGTTTGAAGTCTCTTATGTCTAATAAGATGTGAATTAATATATGGAAGATTTTCCACAAGTATTACATCCAGAAGACTTTTCTCCAGTATGAATTCTCTAATTTTCAGTAATATGTATTTTCTGAGTAGTCTTTCTGCATGTGTAACATTTATAGGTATTTTTTTTCCTGTATGAATTCACAAATGTCATATATGTTGAAAAGGCTAGCCAAAAGCCACTGACAATTTTTACACTTATTGTTTTCCTGCGTGAATTCTCTGATGTCGGTTAAGATTTAATTTGCAACGGAAAGCTTTCTCACAATTATTACATTTATAAGGCTTCTCTCCAGTATGAGTTCTCTGATGTATAGTTAATTGGGAACTCCATCGGAAGGCCCTCCCACAATTATTACATTCAAAAGGCTTCTCTCCAGTATGAATTCTTTGATGTTCACTTAGGTATGTCTTATTGGGAAATACCTTCCCACAATCATCACATTTAAAAAGTTTCACTCCAGTATGTAGTCTTTGATGCTGAGTAAACTGTGAGCTCCATCTGAAGGTCCTCCCACAGTCATTACACTTATAAGGCTTCTCTCTTGTATGAGTCCTCTTATGTTGAGTAAGGTATGTGTTACTAAGGAATGACTTCCCACAATCATTACAGGGATACAATTTCACTCCCGTGTGGAGTCTCTGATGTTGAGTAAACTGTGAGCTCCAGCGGAAGTTCTTTCCACACTCATTACACTTATAAGGCTTCTCTCTCGTATGAGTCCTCCTATGTTGAGTAAGATATGTCTTGTTAAGGAAGGATTTCCCACAATCATTGCACTTATATAACTTTAATCCAGTATGCTGTCTCTGATGTTGAGTAAACTGTGACCTCCAGCAGAATTCTTTTCCACACTCATTACATTTATAAGGTTTCTCACCAGTATGAGTCTTCTGATGTTGAGTAAGATATGAACTCCAGTGGAAGACCTTTCCACAATCATTACATTCATATGGCTTCTCTCCAGTATGAATTCTTTGATGTTCAGTAAGATATGTGCTGTCAAGGAAAGTTTTTCCACATTCGTAACATTTATATGTTTTTTCTCCTGTATGTATTCTTAAATGTCTAGTAAACTGTGAGAGCCAGCCAAAGGCCTTTCCACAATCATTACATTTGTAGGGTTTTTCTCCAGTATGGATTCTTTGGTGTTCAATAAACTGTGAGCTCCAGCAGAAGACTTTTCCACAATCATCACATTTGTAAGGAGCATCTCCAGTATGAATTTTCCGATGTACAGTCAACTGTGAGCTCCATCGGAAGGATTCACCACATTCATGACATGCATAAGGTTTCTCCCCAGTATGAAGTCGCTGATGTCGAGTAAGATGTAATTTGCTACGGAAAGCCCTTTCACAATTGTTACATTTATAAGGTTTCTCTCCAGTATGAGTTCTCTGATGAAGAGTTAACTGTGAACTCCATCGGAAGGTCTTCCCACAGTCATTACATTCATAAGGCTTCTCTCCAGTGTGAATTCTCTGATGTTCACTAAGATATGTCTTATTGGGGAATACCTTCCCACAATCATTACATTTAAAAAGTTTCACTCCAGTGTGCAGTCTTTGATGTTGAGTAAACTGTGAACTCCAGCGGAAGGTTCTTCCACAATCATTACACTCAAAAGGCTTCTCTCCAGTATGAATTCTCTGATGTTCAGTAAGGTATGTCCTATTCGGGAATACCTTCCCACAATCATTGCATTTATAAAGTTTCACTCCACTATGCAGTCTCTGATGTTGAGTAAACTGTGAGCTCCAGCGAAAAGTTTTTCCACAATCACTGCACTCATAAGGTTTCTCCCCAGTATGAGTTCTCTGATGTTGAATAAGGTATGAGCTTGATCGGAAGGCCTTTCCACAATAATTACATTCATAAGGTTTCTCTCTACTGTGAATTGTTTGATGATCGACCATGTGTGTATTCCAAAAGGCCTTGGTATATTCATGACTTTTATGAAGATTTTCTCCAATAGGAATTCTGTTATGAGAAATAATGGATGAATGGTGGTTGCAGCTTACCTACATGAATTACGTTCATGTGACTTCTACCTATTGAAAAAATCTGAATAATAAAGTGAATTTTCATATTTACCATTAGAAAACTGAATTTTTGACAATAATCTATTAAATATTGCTTATGACTAAGTAATGTCTGAAATTATACTTTAATATATTATATTTATGGAGTTTCTTATATGGACATTAGCTAAGAAAAGAAAATTGAATTTAAAAATCTAAAAAGTCTTAAATTTTTCCTCTGATTTTTTTTACTTGCCTAAAATGTTTCTCCTCATGGTTCTGCTCCTGCTTTTCCAAATTGACATAATATTTCAAAGTTTCTCCTAATTTAAAGACATAGGAACCATCCCTTCTGAGTCTTTTCTCTGTTAATGGCTTAGTTCCAGACTCAGTCTCCCAATCTGAAAGAAAAAAAATATGCAAACATTTCCTGCTAAATTTGAGAAGAAAAATAAGTTGTTATTTATTTTTTCATATATTGCTGCAAGTTTTTTGCTGAAATAGCACATGACACTTTTATATCAAGCTTATTTAGCTTTGATTTTTATTCTGTACTTTCAGAATTATTATATCATGTATGTTTGGAAGAAGTCTTTTTCTTTCTTTAGTACTGTAAACTTAAAAGCACTGGGTTCTTTAAGTGGTCAGAACCAAATTAGTTATTGGATTTTATTTTGCTTTGGGATGGTCTATTATGTCTTTGCTCAATTCCTTTTAGGCTGTGACTTCTATTTTTTCTCAATTTTCTGGACATCAGTACTTTTGATTTTATATCTTTATTATAGAGTACTTAATAGTCTGCAATTCTTAAAAACATTTTTTTCATATCCTTGAACCATCTATCGTTCAAGAAAAAACTTCTGGTACTACATATTTATATTATTTTCCTATGTATAGTGAATATCAAATCCAGAATTACCAGTTATTAGATATAGGTGTTTTTCCATGATAGCACCCCTTCTCATCTTTTCATTGTTAGCACAAATGGTTTTCAGTTTCAGTCTTAATAATAATAAATGAGATAACATACCAAAATTTATGGGATGCAGACAAATTAGAAAATTAGGAAAAATTTTATATCTCTAGATGCTTACATGAATAAAATAGAAAGAGAAGATTAATGAACTGGACATGCAACTAAAAAAAGCTAAAAAAGAACAAATTTAAAAATCCCAATTAAATAACAAATCTGAAATTCTGAAAATAAAAGGAGGGATTAATAAAATTGAAAGAAAACTATTGAACTAACAAACAAAATTTTACGGAAAAAGAAACAAACAAATCCACAACATAGATAAACCTTAATATGATTAGAAGTAAAGAAGAAAGTCAAATTACCAGTTTATCAAAAATAAAAAGGAAGAATGAAGTGGAAATTAGAGCAATAATTAGAAGTTATTTTGTCCAATAATCTGAGATAGATGAATTATAAAGATATAGATTGTCCAAATTGACAGAGGAAATCAATAAACTTAAATAATCCCATTTTAGAAAAAAGAAACTTAACAAGCTATTAATGAACTCCCTAAGAAAAAATCTCCAGGACCAGATGGATTTACAAGTCAATTCTACCAAATATCTAAGGAACAATTAATTTCAATACTATACAAAATACTTGGAAAAACAGGGGAGGAAGGAGTCCTACCAAATTCCTTTTATGACACATACATGGCGCTGATCTCTAAACCAAGAAGGGCCAAAACAGAGAAAGAAAATTGTAGACCAATTTCCCTAATGAATATTGATGCAAAAATCTTAAATAAAATATTAGCAAAGAGATAACTCAATTTATCACCAGGGTAATACACTATGACCAAGAAGGATTTATACCAAGAATGCAGGACTAGTTCAGTATCAGAAAAACTATTTGCCTTAACTCCTGGATTTACTTGAAAAATCCTCCATTGCATAGAAGATACTTCCTCTTTCTTATAGTCAAAAATATAATATATATATATACACACACACACACACACACACACACACACATATATATATATATTCTTTTTCTTTCCTTTATTCTTCTCTGATTTAGATACTGAGACTATAGTTATAGTTATATCACAACACAATAGCAGAGTTATCTTCTTTCTCAATTTTTCTAAGAAATGGTGACTTTTATGATTTATGAAAGCATGAGAAAACAGGAGCTAATACAAAGTAAGATGAAATAGAAAAAAAATACAATAAATCAAACATATATGGGAAACACAAACACACAAAAAGAATAAAGAGTGGAAGAGATTAATATTTTAAATGAAAAATCCAAACTTGTAACTGATTCTATATTATATTGATTTCATATTATATTTAATTTTATATCTGCTCAAGTCCTTTGAAATTTACTGAATAGAAGGAGAGACATAATTACACCTGTGTTTTAAGAAGATCAATTTAACAGATGAGTGGAGTATAGATTGGAGTCAGGAAACACTTGAGAAGTTAGGTAGACCAAGCAGAAAGCTGTTTCAATAGTTCAGGTATGATGTAATAACGGTGTGGAAAAGGGTGGTTGCCAAGTCAGAGGAATGAGGATTTGCATATTGTATATGAAAAAATCTTAGAGAATGAGCAATATATGAGGATAATAACATCTAGACTGTGAGCTTCCTACACAGTAATAGGACAGTACAGAAGAGGGGAGCACTTAAGGGGAAAGATGAGGATAGCTACTGAAATACTGATTTTTTAAGATTTCTGTGGTGTCGAATTAAAAATGTCTAAGAATAATAATGGATAATAACATCTGAGAATCATTAGCTTAGAGATAATTTAATCTACGGAGGGAGAAAAGTGCCTAGGACAGAGCATGAAAGTCATTCACTCTTAATGGTCATGGGAGATTAAGAAAGATTGGTTAGACATAGGTGGAAAGCTAGGAGAGTATAATTGTGAAAAATTTGAGAAAGTATCAAGGAAAAAAGAATGATCACAAGGTTCAAAGACTGAAGAATGAGGATTGTGAAAAGGTCATAACATTTGGCAATTCAAAAATCACTACTAAGTCAGGAGGGTGGTTGCTATTTAGTAATGAGGTCAGAAGACAGAATGACATGGAAAAATTTGTAGGCAGTTAAGGAGTAGCAGCCACAAGGAAAAGAAAAGTGAGAGAATGGGGATAAAAGAGGAAGTAATCTTCTAGAAAAAAAATGGGATGAAATGGAATTATTTGTACGTATAGATGGGTCTGACCTGGCAAGAAGAATGACCATTTCTTGTGTCAGATTATGGAGAAAGACTGATGGAACACATCTGAGTGATGTGAAATGAGACTGAGAAGGAACTTTAGGGGATTGGTTTTAATATTTTTCATTAAAACATAAGTCTACTCAACAAATGAGGCTTCTTTATCCTTGTGTTTAATTTTGTAATTCTCAAGGTATTTATACTTAATTAAGGAATGTTGGCCATTTATTCGAATTTAGCTTGTCTTGTAACATTGTTTCTTATTGTGTCTAAATTCTTTATTAACTGGACTATCTTAAATCACACATTTCTATTACTCAACAAATAAAAGACCTTTTTCATTTTTTAAAAAAGTGAAATTCAAGGCCATGTTCTCAGCTGAAAAGGTTGGGAGAGAGGTAATACAAGAGGTTTGAGGAAAAGATGAAAGGTTTAGATAAGGTATTGAATAGAAGAATGAATTAGAAAGGTTCAGAAGGACTGCCTTGCCAAAATAAGCACCACTTATGAGTATGCAAAAGTTAATGCATAATAGGCAATGTCAACATGGTTTCATGATTTTCTCAGGATATAATAACCCTAAGCTTGAAAATAATATCAGTGCATAGAATAAGGAGAAAAGGGATTCAAGAAAAGAAGACAGTGTGGAGATGAACTGCTTCCCACAAGCAATATGAGAAAAGGGGAGTGTAGTCAGTGCAGAAATGATGACCAAAGAAGGAGTAGCATTTCTCTCCTTCCCCACAAGTAGATTGTGGATTCCTGTGAAAGAAATTGTCACACTTTTCTCTTTTACTAGTAGAGAGAGAAGGCAAGCTAGTGTAGAGAGTACTAAAGAATGGTATTTCTACCACACTAATAAGAGTTTGATCCAAAATATATAAACAAAATAAAAGAAATATCTAACAAAAAGTCCCTATAAGGATACTATAGGAACAAAGAATCCAACTGAGAACTATTGAAACCTTCAAAGTACTAAATAAATGAAAATCAAAACAATTACAAAACACTTTTCACACAAATAAAGTCAGATGTAAACAACTGGAAAAATGTCAATTGCTCATGGGTAAGCTGAGTTAATATAAAAAAAAGACAATTCTTCCTAAATTAATCTAGTAATTCAGTACCAATCAAATTGCCAAAAGATTACTTTATAGAGCTAGAAAAAATAAAAACAAAATTAATCTAGATGATCAAAAAATTCAAGAATATCAAGGGAACTAATGGAGAAATACAAAGGAAGATGGCCTAGAAATGCCAGACCTAAAATTAGATTATAAAACAGAAGGTGGTACAGAAGTCTAAGTATTGCCAACAATCAATGAAAATACCCTTATTATGAGATCAAATGTTCTGCTTAAGAAATAAGAAGGCCCACCCCTGAAGTTAGAAGGACCTGAGTTCAAATCCATCCTCAGACACTTAACACATCCTAGCTGTGTGACCCTAGGCAAGTCACTTGACTCCAATTGCCTCAGCAGAAAAAGAAAAAAGAAACAAGAAGGCCAGTGAATCTGATCACAGATTACACAGAAGGAAGGAAGGAAGGAAAGTGACTTAAGATGGAAACCAATTTATGAAGGGCTTTAAAAGTTAAAAAGATTTTAAAAACATTTGTTCCTACTGGAAGTTACTTAAATTTACTCAGTAGGAGGGTAACATGGCAGGCAACCTGTGTTTTAGGAAGAACATTTTGACATCTGAATGGAAGATGGATAGGAAGAAGCTTCCAACCCTGGTTGATCTATTGGAAGTACATGAGAAATGCTGTTGGAGTAGAAATGTCAAGATCTGGTAACAGATTGGTTATGTGTAGTAAATATGGAAGAAAACTGGAGAATGACATTTGACAATGGGAGAATGGATAACTAGAAGGATGAAGGTACATTCCATGCCAATATGGAAGGAAGTCTATAAGAAAGGAGAATTTGGGGAGAAAGATAATAATTTAAGACATGTTGCATTCTAGATGCCTACAAAGGAATCAAAGAGAATAAGGAAAAATGAACCTACTAAACTACTAAATCTACTAAAAACTAGCATCTAAAATCTAAGGACTGGATTAATCTGTCTAAACAAATATCAAAGGTTTTATCTCTAATAACAAAAATCCAGCCTGAAATGACCTATATTGAGGAATGGCTGAAAAGACTAGATAATTAAAACTGGATTATTAAACCATCATCATTGTCATTTCTTAAGAACACAAAATCAGAAAACACTTTGTAGAGAATGTAGAATGAGAATATACATTCAAGTCACAATTACATAAAAAATAGAATATTTCAGAGAACATGAAAGGAAAAATATGAGAGAGGAAAACAAGGTGTTTTCCCTTATTTTAAAATTAAAATTTATACATTTTTCAAAAGAATGATCCCTAATTAATGAAAAAAAATGCAAAGAAAGGTGGCCTAGCCATATCAGACTATATTATAAAATAACAGTCATCAAAACCATTTGGCTAAGAAATGAGACTGGTGGGAGGAGGGTTCTGGGAAGATGGCTGAGTAGATTGGTAAATTTCAAGCTCTCCAGATTTCCCCCCATAAATATAAGAAATTTGCACCTCAGCACATAGATTGAAGAAAAATCATTAAGATTTGAGCAGAACAGGAACACTCCAGTTACAACTCTAGAAGATTAGAAGAAAGCCCCAGCTAGGTGAAAACACCTCCAGACTAGCTCCAAAGCAATACCAAGTGGGGACTCCTGGGAGGAGCTAGGTGTAGCTGGAGCCTCAGCAGGAACCAAAGGGACTTTCACCTCACAGACTGTTGGTAGAATCCTGGTCTGAGTCCAGGAAGACTGAACTAGTCTCACCTGATTGAGAATGCCAAGCCTAGCTGTACTGCAGAGAGGAGGCCCAGGGCAAGTAGGAGCCAGCACCCAGTGAATGCAGAAGCAGTCGGGGAAAGACATTGCTGGCTGCAGGGACATGCTGGAGAGAACTCTTGGTTTGCAGTTCCAGATGAGGGGGAAAAAATGAAGGAAGTTTGAGGCACCCTCCCCCACCGAGGATTAGAGATACTTATACTAATACCTCCTATTAAAAAAAAATTAATCAGCAAAGAAAGAATCCTACCATACAAACTTACTATGGGAACAGGAAGACTAGGGTTCACCGTCAGAGGAGTTCACCGAACTAAAAAAAGCTTCTAACCCAAAGAATTTAAAAACCAAATGAAAGATATTGAGGAAAATCTAAATAAATAATAGATAAAAACCATCCAAGAAAAACAAGATTATGTAAAAAGTTAACCAACTAGAAAAGGAGATACAGAGTCTCAAAGATGAACATAATTCTTTAAAAAATAGAATGGGGGAAGGGACAGCTTGGTGGTACAGTGGATAAAGCACCAGCCCTGAAATCAGAAAGACCTGAGTTCAAATCCGGTCTCAGCCACTTAATACTTCCTAGCGGTGTGATCCTGGGCAAGTCACTTAACCCCAATTGCCTCAGCAAAAAAAAAAAAAAAGAAAAAGAAAAAAAATTAGAATCAGGGAAGGAAAAGCCAGTGAAGCTATGAGAAACCAAGAAATAACAAAACAGATTATAAAGAATGAGAAAATAGAATATGAGACATAAGAAGAAAAAAAATGAGCGATCTGGAGAACAGATCAAGAAGATAAAATATAAGAATAATTGGACTGCCTGAAAGTTGTGACTGGAAGAAAACAAAAACAAAAACAAAAACCTTAATAATAATATAGGAAATAATTCAAGAAAACTGTGGTGGAGTGATAGAACATGAGAAAAAAGAAATAAAAAAATTACACTAATCACCACCTCAATGAGACTCTTTGTAGAAAACATAGAGGAATATTGCCAAATTTAAAAACTCCCAGATCAAAGAAAAAATTTGCAAGAAACAAGGAAAAAAAAAATTGAATACAATGGAGCTACAATTAGAATTGTACAGGACTTAGCAGCAACTACAATAAAAGATCTCATTTCCTGGAATCATATCTACTGACAATCAAAAGAACTAGGCCTGAGGCCAAAAATGTCATATTCAGCAAAATTATAATATTGAATGACAAAAAATGGTGAACTTGCAGATTTTCAGTACTTTCTACCAACCAAACTCAAACTTAACAGAAAATTTAATATATAAGAGCCAATATCAAAGATCAATTTCAAGGAATTCAACAGGGACAAATTGTTTACATTTTTTTTTTTAACATGGGAAATCTATACTCTTAAAATTCACATCAACAACAAGGTCCTTCAAAATAAAGATTGGCAGAGTTCATAGTAATTATGTTATACATAATAGTATAATAATAATCATGTTATATAAATGAGGTGCAGAGGAAAAAGAGACATAGAGAAATTGCAGGGGGCAAAAGGGCTTGTAGTTCTGAAAACCTACTCACTATGGGAATAGGCAACAACTAACATACCATGAAACGTATGGCACCCTCCAAATTCTATAAAGAAAAAAAGGGGTAGGGTATGAGTGTTTGGGGAAGCAAAGAGTGAGGGAAGAAGATAAGGGAGGGCTCCATGGGAGGTTAAATAATAGCAAAGTAAGTTAAGGAGCAGAATTAAAGCAAAGAGTTAGCAGTAATAGGAAAGATGTGTGTGTGTGTGTGTGTGTGTGTGTGTGTGTGTGTGTGTGTGTGTGTGTATGGCGGTTATATGTGTATGTGTGTGTGTGTATGCATGTATATATGTATGTGTGTATCTACATATGGATACATAAATATTTCTTAACTATAGCTTGCTTGGGGGTTGTGAGGGGGGATTAAAAGGGGAGAAAAGAATAAAGCAAATAAGTTGAACAGCAGAGAACAAAAGAACAATTTACAAGGAAGTAAAGAAAAAATGGATATTCATGAATGTAATTTTTTCATACACACACACACACACACACACACACACACACATATACTTTCTTGATCTGGTAATTTTTTGTTATATATTTAGAATCCTTCCTGATATTCTGCTGGGCACATGATAATGTTCTCTTTTGTTTTCTATTCCTTTTCTGGGTTTTTTTCCCTCTTAAATTCTGTTTTTCAAATAAAATAAATTATTAAAAAAGAAAATAAGAATGGTAGATCATTTGAAAGGTAAGATACACAAAATATGACAGTCAATGACTAAAGTAATCTACTGTTTATAACTCCAAAGACTCCAACTTCTGGGATAAGAATTCATTATTTGAAAAAACTGCTAGGAAAACTAGAAAACAATATGGCAAACTAGGCACAGACCAACATTTCACAACCTATACCAAGATAAGGTAGAAATGGGTTCATGATTTAGATCCAAAGTGATATTATAAGCAAATTAGGAAAGCAATAAAATGTTTACCTATCAAATTGAAAAAGGAGGAATTTATGAGCAAATAAGAACTAGAAAATGTTATGAAATACAAAATAGACAATTTTGATTACATTAAATCTAAAAGTTTTTGCACAAAAGCAATACAGCCAAGATCAAAATGGAAACAGAAAACTGGAAAATATTTTTTTTTACAACCAGTGTTTCTGATAAAAGCCTCACTAATAAAATATATAGAGAACTAAGAAATGAAAATTAAAACAATTCTGAAGTACCGCCTCACATCTATCAGACTGGCTTAGATAAGAAAAGATAATAATAAATGTTGGAGGGGATGTAGGGAAACTACAACACTAATGTATTGTTGGTGGAGCTGTGAACTGAGCTAGCCATTCTGGAGAGCAATTTGGAACAATGTCCAAAGGACTATAAAACTGCACATCCTTTTATCCAGTAGTGTCACTATTGGTTCTATATCCCAAAGACATCCCCAAAGATGGAAAAAGACCCATATGTTCAAAAATACTTGAAGCAATTATTTTTGTGATGTCAAGAAATTGGACATTGAGTGAATGGCCATCAACTGGGGAATGGCTAAATAGGTTATGGTAGATGAATGTAATGGAATATTATTGTTCTGTAAGAAATGATAAGCAGGCTGATTTCAGAAAAGCCTGGAGAGATTTACATGAACTGATGCTGAGAAGTGAGCATAACTAGAAGAACATTGTACATAACAATAGCAAGATTGTGTGATGATCAACTATGACAAAGTTAGCTCTTCTCAGACTTGGAATGGAAAATGCCATCTGCATCCAGAGAAAGTACTATGGAGACTGAACTTTTTCTTTCTTATGGTTTTTCCCTTTTGTTCTGATTTTTCTTTCCCAATGTGATTAATATGGAAATACATTTAAAATGATTGTATATCTACAACTTAAAATCAAATTGTTTGCTCTTTTGGAGAGAAGGAGGTAAGAGAATGAGAAAAAAATATTTGGAATTTAAAATCTTACCAAAAAAAATGTTGATGAACTGATGCTAAGTGAAGTGAGTAGAACCAATAGAACATTGTATACAGCAACAACAAGATTATGTGACGATCAACCCTAATAGATATGGCTTTTTTCAAGAATGAGGTGATTCAGGCCAATTCCAATAGACTTGTAATAGAGAGAGCCATCTGTACCCAGAAAGTGCATTGGGGGGACTGAACATGAATCACAACGGAGTATTTTCACCTTTTTTTGGTTGTTTCTTACTTTTTTCTTTTGCATTTTTTCCCCTTTTTGATTTGATTTTTCTGGTGCAGCATGATAAATGTGGAAATATAGAGAGAAGAACTGCACATATTTGACACAGATTATTTGCTGTCTAGGGGAGGAGGTGAAGGGAAAGAAAGAAAAAAAATTTGGAACACAAGGTTTTGCAGGGGTTGAATGATGAAAAGTATCTTTGCATGCATTTTGAAAATAAATGATTATTTAAAAAATAAAAAACAAATGTTGAAAACATGTAGTTGAAATTACATGTAATATGTAAAGAATTATATACATGTATAATTGGAAAAAATTCCAGAAAATTGGACAAATATTATGTAATCAGGAAAAAACTTTTTAAAAAAAGAACAATCACTGGAAACCTTAGCTCTTCTAAAGAGATAAAGATGCCTTTAAAGAGATTTCAAAGTCCAGTGTTTCACTGGCACATCCCCCAAAAGACCAGTGAAAATATGGTTTACATTAAGTCTCATATGTCTGGTTTTCAATGACTGACCTGGACAATTACTCCAAAGTACTTCTGGGTCCTGTATCCAAGGTGTTTCTCCTTCTTCCAAATGGGAGATCACATCTGGTTTCCAAACTGTAAGTCCTACTCAGTAGAAATGTCAAAGAAAGACGAAATCTGTTAGTCTATCACCATTCACTCATTAATTGATTAAAAAGGCATGCTAAGAATGGTACAGAGGACCTCTGAAAGATCTACTTCATTGTATTCCTGAAACACACAAACTTGTCATTATCTATTAAAAATAAAAAAAAAATGCAAAAAACAAAACAAAACAAAACTTGTCATCACAAAGAAAATTAGATTTGACCCACCCCCACTAAGAGGATGAAACTTTCTTATCTTTAGGTACCTGTGCTGGAACTCTAGGGGAGAAACTTTGTCTGAAGGGACAGAAAACAGCAAAGCATAACTTCAGAAGCAACAAAGTAGCCAGTTCCTAGCTTTAGACAATAAAGACCTTTTACCTATGATCAAGAAGCAACTTCTACTCCATCAAAGACCGTAATAGAATTGGCTAACTAGTTTCTGAATAATAAGAACTAATTCTTAAATGTTTACCACAAATTCTGAATTAGTTATGTATATTAAGAAAGAAATCACAATGGAAACAATTTAAGTCACAGAGAATAACACTTCTTACCTAGGAAGACAAGGTTCTTATAATTCTCCAACATCACATCCTTGTACAACTCTTTCTGAGAAGGGTCCAGGTTTCCCCACTCTTCCTGGGTAAAATGCACAGTCACATCCTTGAATGTCACTGATTCTCTTTGGATCTTCTGAGAATAACAAATTGGAAAAGAAACTTAAGGAGTAGTTCTAAGTCAAATGTATAATTAGAATTAACTATACATATTTTTTGTCATTATAAACAACTACAGAAGTTTATATTGCAGATTGTGTGAATTTGGCTTATGAAGTACTTCGTTTTTTAACCTTTGTGAAATAAATGCAAGAATTTGTCATTTTCAGATGAAATAGTAGAAAAACCACTTCTAAAAAAAAAAGCTAAGTCACAGAGTACAAATACATCATCATCTCCTTATGGAAGCACATGTGAATCATACATTTCCTACAAAGTCTCACAATTAAATATACAATACTAACTTTTATCATCAGATTTCAAGTATTACTGAGGCAACAATTATTAAAAATCATTATTACCAACTGACATTCACAAATAACATTCTCTAATATCATTCCTTCTGTCTTGCACCAATTCAAAAATATTAAATAAAGCTATCCTGGAGATGGCTTTTTACTCTTTAATAATTTTCATAGCATATATTTGTATAGCTAATATATACTAGTATCTCACTTGAAATTGGTTTGTATTATGTGTATTACTTTCCCTAGTTTACAAATGGGAACACTAAAGTCCAATGAAGTCAAATAATTTGAAAATGGCCAGAGTATTAAGAGTTTTAATAACCAGGATTCATGTCAATACTCCATACATTTCATTGTGCCTCCCAATTTAATTCTAAAAACAGCAGCTTGTAATTTAACACCATAGAATCCCATAAACAGACATTCTCACAATGTTAAATTTTAAAGATAAATTTAATGCAAATGCTATTATCTGCATTATAACGATCTTCATTATTCTTGCTCTCTGAAAAGTTTGATCTTAACTTTTTCCTCTACCTTTCCTTTTGTATTTTATACTGCTAACTCCTTGAAAAGCTCAAGGAGACAAGACTGCTACGAAGGAAAAAAAAAAAATCAGATGCACAACTAGATCCTATATTATATTCTCTGAATGTATATAGTACTTAAAAATTTGAAATGACTTATTTGGAATTTTAAACTTCCTCTTGAGAAATCAGGTAGATTGCCCAGAAAGAACAAACCGAACTCACTCTGTAGCCCGGAGCGGTCACGAACACCGGAGCCATTCCGCTTCCCCGAGAGAAGACAGAGGGCTCACAAAGCAGAACTGGGAAAGAAAGCGATCAAAGACAAGAGTTAGGCTTCCCTGCCCCGGCCAGAACAGGGCCACAACTAGCCCTCGCGCTCCCCAATAACTCGGTCCCGCTTCCAGGACCAGGCGCACGAGCAGCACTTGCGCTTCCAGCCCATTCCCGACACGGGTCGAAGGGAGCCTAACCCGGACGTGGCAGGAGAGCGCTCAGGAGCAGCAAAAGCTCTCCTTCCCTGCAGGCGGGGAGGGGCAAGAGAAGCTCGGGAGCCAGTTGGGGACCGCTAGCCCAGGAAGGGCCCGACCAGGTACCTGCCAAGAGAATCTCCCGAGGCACGGTCTGGCAGCCGGCTCCGCTCAGAACAGACCCCCTATTCCCGGGGGCAACTCAGGTCTCCGCAGCTATAGGAGCTGGAAGGAGCCGCGGGAGACGTCGGGACGCAAGAAGAGCCGAAGGCCGAAGGAGCCCAAGTTCCCGGTGCTGCTACAGGAAGAAAAGAAGAAACAAAAAGGAAGTCCAAGTGTCCACGCCATCAGAGCGCAAGCGAAAAGGAAATGGAAGTGATGTCAGAGGATAGTCTTAGTTCTTCCCGCCCTTATCCTACTCCGCCCCCACTGAGAAATTGGGAGCTTCTCCCTCCTATTTAGCATCAATCAACGTTTCCTTGGCAACCGCGACTGCGACGGTTAAGCTGTCTGAAAAGGTCTCGGCCGGGAAATTCGGAAACGTAGTCACAGACCAGCCAAGGTTTGTGCGCATGTCTAAAAAGAGAGGCAACTGGAAGGAGGCCCAGAGGTCCGTGGGTCACTGCCAAACCTGATGAAACGTTTAAGATAACTTTGTATAATCTTGTTGCCATGTACAACTGGAGTTCGTGAATATGATTTTTAAAAAATTGACAATTATATTTCAACATAATTGTTTTTCTTTGTAATATTATGTATTTTATTCATTTACATGTTATTCTAAAAAGGGCTCACTCGACCTCCTCCCCAAGACTGTTAAAAGGTCCAGGAAAGTTTAAAAAAAAAAAAAAAGAATCCCGGATTTAAGGTTTTGTTTTTATTTGTAGGAGAATTAAGATCTGGGAAGGAGAGAAAAATCATTTTGTTTTGATTTTTAAAAATTATAAGCATGTTCAGGTAGAAACGATTCACAGCTTTACTATCTTCACCTTTTTGTTTCAGTTACTCTGTGTAAGAACTGCACTCCAACTTCTCACCCCCTGCTAAGAATCTGAATAAGTCTTGCCTCTGGAGCCCATCACTGAATTGGGATCCTCTTCTACCTAAGGCAGTATCTGGGAAAGTCCAGTAGAGAATTGATTGTCCAGCACTAAATAGCAGCTGCAAAGAAGCTGACTGTGAGACCAAGGTCAGCAGGCTCAGTGTGAGTCTTCAGGGCTCACCAATAATTGACATGTTCATGACCGATAACCTCTTATTCCTTTATAAAGTGCATTATCTACTTCCTACTTACAAGAAAGGAGAGTTGTATTAAGTGGATGCCTAGAAATTCTTGGAAATTTTTCCCTTTCCTCCTTGGAAATCATTTTTCCTTCTTCCATTCAATCTTGGAAAAGCATAGAAAACCAGAATCCTCTTATTTCTAGCTGCCCCCTAAAAAATACTTTTTATGAAAATAAAGATGATTAGAAGATATTAATTGCTTATGGGTAAGTCAAGTCCATATGAAAAAAAGACAATGCCAATTAAATTTACTTATTTACCTATATAGGTATATAGGTATATATATATATATTTACCTATATATACCTATATAACTAATAAAACTTTGTAAAGGGGGAAAATAGCAATTCAGTTCAAAAATGTTTAAAAAATTAATGGGAAAAATATGGGAAAGATTTAAGACCTTGTAGTATCAGATCTCAAACTATGCTACAATGCTACAAATGATATTGGGAAAGAAGTTGATCAGTAGAAGAGATTTGATACACAGTATATTGAGGCAAATGAACTTAGTAACTTAGTATTTGATTAACCCAAAGATTCCAACTATTACAGTAAGAAATCACTATTCAACAAAACTTATTGGAAAAATTGGGATGTAGTCTGAGAAAAACTAGATATAGATCAATGTCTCATATTGTATATTAGGATAACCTCCAAATGAGTACACAATTTACATATATGACATAAGCAAATTAATGGAACATGGAAGAAATCATCAGATGTATAAATAATGGAAGAATTCATAACTAAAGGTTTAAAGGTGGTAAAATGTACAATTCTAATTACCTAAAATTTTAAAGTTTTTGTACAAACAAAACAAATGGCAGCTAAAATTAGAAGAAATGTGGGGCATGTGAAAAATGTGGCAGCTCTTTTTATAGTGGTAAGAAATGGGATAGCCCATCAGTAGGAGATTGGCTGGATAAGTTATATGAATGTTATGGAATGTGATTAGCCTACAAGAAATGATCAATAGGATGATTTCAGAGAGGTCTGGAGAGACTTACATGAACTGATGCTATGTGAAGTGAGCAGAATCAAGAAATCATTGTACATAGCAACAAAATTATACAAAAATGAATACTAATGGACATGGTTCTTTTCAACAGTAAGCTGATTGAGGCCAATTCCAATGATTTTGGGATGAAGAGAGCCATCTACTCCTGGAAAGAGAACTGTGGAAACTGAGCATGGATCACAACATAGCATTTCCACTCTTTTTGTTGTTGTTTGTTTGCATTTTGTTTTCTTTCTCATTTTTTTCCTTTTTGATCTGATTTTTCTTGTGTAGCACGATAATTGTAGAAATATGTATAGAAAATTGTACATGTTTAACATATATTGATTACTTGCCATCTAGGGGAGAGGATGGGGGAAAAGGGGGTGGTAAATTTGGAACACAAGTTTTTGCAAGGGTCAATGTTAAAAAAAAATTATCCATGTATATGTTTTGAAAATAAAAAAAACTTTAGTAAAAAATTAAATATAATAATTTTTTTTTTAAAGGAAGAAATGTGGGGGGAAAGAGGACTGTATAGCAAGTTTCTCCAATATAGTTCTCATTTCAAACATATATAATAGGGAACTAAGGCAAATTTATAAGAATAAAAACTATTCTCTAACTGATAAAGATCAGAAATAGGTCTTTTTCAGAGGAAGAAATCCAAGCTATAAATAGCCATATGAAAAAAATGCTCTAAATCATTTACAGAAAAATGCAAGTTAAAACAATTCTGAAATACCACCTCACATATATCATTCTGGTTATTAACAGAAATAGAAAATGACAAATATTGGAAGGTTGTGAGAAAAACAAGTATGCTAATATGCTATTGGTAGAGCTGTGAACTGATTCAACTATTCTGTAAACTGCCCTCAAAGTTATTAAACTCTGCATATTCTTTGACCCAGTAATATCAATCCTGAATCTATATTCCCAGAGACATAAAGGATAGACCAAAAAAAAAAAAAAAGACCTACATGTACAAAAATATTTATAGTAGATCATTTTGTGGTAGCAAAGAATTGGATTCTGAGGAAATATCTATGAATTGTGGATTGGCTAAACAAATTATGGTACAGGAATTCTTTTGCTATAAGATATGATGAACAGATGGCTTCAGAAAAATCTGAGAAGGATCTTATGAACTGATACAAGGTAAAGTGAGTACAACCAGGAGAATAATTTATGCAATAATGCAAAGATAATCAGCTTTGAAAGACTTGGTATCCCTGATCAACCTAATGACTACACAGAGGACTTGACTCATGATAAAAAAATCCATCTTTCTCCAGGTAGAGAGCTGTACTCAGGGTGCAAATCAAAGCTTACTTTCTTCTTTTTTTGACATGACCAATACAATACATACATATTTGTATACTTAAATATACTTTAGGAGAAAGTTAATAGAAAAATTATTTACATACTGATGACTAGAGGTAGCATTACACAGTGGCTAAACAGTTACCCTCAGTCAGGAAGGCCGGGATTTCTATGACACATAATTGACTGTAATCCTGAGCAAGTCACTTTACACCTCAATAATTTTGACAACTCTCTGTAACTATACTTCAGAGATATTATATGTTTGGTTCCAGATCACCATTATAAAGTGAATATCATAAGTCATGTGAATCTTTTTTGTTTCCCAGTGCATAAAAAGTTATTTTTATACTATACTGCAGTCTAAGTAGTGTTGTGTCGAAAAAAACATATATTCCTTGATTTTTATTGCTTTAAAAAATGCTAAACATGATTTGAGCCTTCAGCAATTCAATCTTTTTGCTAGTAAAGGGTCTTTGATGGCTGCTGACTGACTAATCAGTGGTGATTCCTGAAGACTGGGATGGCTGTGGCAGTTTCTTGAAATAAGACAACAATGAAGTTTGCCTCATAGATTGCTTCTCCCTTTCATTTGAACATTTAGAGGCCATTAAAGATTATTAATTGGTCTAATTTTAATATTGCTGTGTCTCGGGGAAATAGGGAGCCCCAAGAAGAGGAAGATAAATAAGGAACCACTTGTCAAACAAACACACACAACACATACATCAATTAAGTTCATTATCTTATATGGGTATAATTAGGGTACAATAGTACTGGGACTATCAGATAATCTGTTGGTCAGTGATAACCAAATTCCTGGAAACCATTCCTCAATTCATTGCTGACTGATAATCTAGTCAGTAATAATCTGGTCAACAAGAACCAAATTCCATAGACCACTACTCTGTCCTATCTATGGGCCACAGAATTAGCATTTCAATGATAGAAATCTTGATAAAAGTCTCTTTGCTTTTATTTCTTTGCTGAATTCTCTTGGAATTTGGCCCGCTTGTAATCAGCATTATAATTACAAGAAACTTTGCCCCTTGACAAGGAAATGGGTTCAAGCCTGCAAATTATTTTGAGACACTTTGTGACACTAAGCTGTGACCCCAAACTTTTGGGGTCCTCTTCCCAACTTCAACATTTGGTGGTCCAAATGGAAGAGTCTGGCCTCCCCTAGCTTGATTCCCTCCTTGTCAAGGTAAGCCCCCCACTTTTTCTCCTACAATCCTATAGCAGGACACCGCAAGCCACTGGGAGAAGGCTTACCTGTGTCATCATGAGCTTTCCTTGACTGGGGATGGCCAGACTAGTAACTTCTTGCAATTTTTGGCAAAGTTCCTAGGGAATCATTGCCACCCTTTCACCTTCTCTGGTATATCAGAGAAGATGGAAGTGCTATAGGATAGCTTTTGGCAAAATTTTATGGTTTTTGATAAAGATAGGACAGTTTTCTTTCATACCATTTTTTCCTGTGACTGCATCTCTGTGTAGAATGTCTGTGTAATGTTTGTTCTGTGAGCTAGATTTTATTACTTGGAAAGATTTAAACCACAATCAGGAAAAAACAAACAAACAAACAAACAAAACAAAACCTCTATATGGTAGTTAGAATGCTGGGGAAATTTCTTTAAAAGCCTAATTTTTTCTGTAGACTTCAGCTCTAGCCAAGTTGGGGGCTACCTTAAAAAGTTAGGTAATTAAACTTAAAATAACATCTTTACAGATTCTCAAAAGTTTTAAGAGTAAAACATCCCAATTCAAAATTGGTCAAAGGATATGAACAGACAATTCTCAGACAAAGAAATTAAAACTATTTCTAGCCATATGAAAATATGCTCCAAATCATTATTAATCAGAGAAATGCAAATTAAGACAACTCTGAGATATCACTACACACCTGTCAGATTGGTTAGAATGACAGGGAAAGATAATGCGGAATGTTGGAGGGGATGTAGGAAAACAGGGATACTGATACATTGTTGGTGGAATTGTGAACACATCCAGCCATTCTGGAGAGCAATTTGGAACTATGCTCAAAAAGTTATCAAACTGTGCATACCCTTTGATCCAGCAGTATTTCTACTGGGCTTATACCCCAAAGAGATTTTAAAGAAAGGAAAGGGACCTGTATGTGCCAGAATGTTTGTGGCAGCCCTGTTTGTAGTGGCTAGAAGCTGGAAAATGAATGGATGCCCATCAATTGGAGAATGGTTGAGTGTGGTATATGAACGTTATGGAATATTATTGTTCTGTAAGAAATGACCAGCAGGATGAATACAGAGAGGACCGGTGAGACTTACATGAACTGATGCTGAGTGAAATGAGCAGAACCAGGAGATCATTATATACCTCAACATCAATACTGTATGAGGAGGTATTCTGATGGAAGTGGATCTCTTCAATAAAGAGATCTAACTCAGTATCAGTTGATCAAGGATGGACAGAAGCAGCTACAGTCAAAGAAAGAACACTGGGAAATGAATATAAACTGCTTGCATTTTTGATTTTCTTCCCGGGTTATTTATACCTTCTGAATCCAATTCCCCCTGTGCAACAAGAGATCTGTTCAGTTCTGCACACATATATTGTATCTAGGATATGCTGTAATCTATTTAACATGTATAGGACTGCTTGCCATCTGGGGGAAGGGGTAGAAGGAGGGAGGGGAAAAATTGGAACAGAAGTGAATGCAAGGGATAATGTTGTAAAAAATTACCCTGGCATGGGTTCTGTCAATAAAAAGTTATTTAAAAAAAAAAAAAGGATGGAAATAAAATTTTAAAAAGGGCAAAGCATTTTAGTATATTCTCATTTTTTCCCCCTGAGGCAATTGGGATTAAGTAACTTGTCCAGGGTCACACAGCTAGGAAGTGTTAAGTGTCTGAGATTAGATTTGAACAAAGGTCCTCCTGACTTCAGAGCTGCTGTTCTATCCACTGCACCACTTAGCTGCCTCTATATTCTCAAATTTTGAGAGCAAAACATCTCAGCAAATTCTCAAAGTCTTGAGAACAATGATTAAGAAGTTTGGTAATTAGTCATTTTAAGATTGCAAGAAAAATTCCTGAAACATTGGGGATAATTCCAGGAATTTATCCCATTCTGAAAGAAAAGAAAAGGAAAAAAAAAACAGACTAGATAAATAGCAACTTTTTGCTAACCCTTTCTTCACTCCTGTCTTGTCTGGAGTTCTCCAAGTCCCTCTGTTTGCTAACCCCTCTCACCTTAGATAAAATTAAAACTCAAATTCTGCCTGACCTGTAGAAATAGGGGAAGCAGCCATGGGGACCCCGCATAACCTTGCCTAAACAACATCCCAACTCAGCTTAGGGGGGAATGGGGATGGAGTGGGGGTCAGGTTCCATGATCAGCATTCCCTGAGCCTTAGCACCTGAAAGTACTATAAAAGGGATAGCCTGGCACCAGTCACCCTAGCCTTCAGCAGGTTCTGTTCAGGAACTGCCTGGGAAGAATTTGGGTACCCCTGTACCACCCAGCATGGCAGTATTTGGTGAGAAATCAGTCAGCCTCTGCATCTGGTAAGACCATTATTCTCTGTCTCAATAGTAGATATGTATTAACTATGTAATTTATGTCAAATTGCTATACCTCTGCCCAGGTAAAGATTTGTAAAGGGAAATAATAATTGTTATAGTGAACACCACATCATTGCAAAAGTGCTTACCATAAAACATACTAAATGAGTGTTCACTGCTTTATTGGATATAATTACTTCATATTTGATAATTCCATGAGTGTTTTAAAAAATGTAACTGACAGATAAATGATTTCTATGTGTGTGTAAAGTAATTTGGAAATTTGTCTGAGGTATTGTGTGGGAAAAGGTGAAGAACTTACAGATTCTAAAGCAGATCAAGCCTTATAGGCCCCAGTTTTGGCTTCTCTGGAGTCACGTGAGTTTAGATAAGACCTACACTATATTCCAATGTCCAAGGAAGGGATTATGTGGGGGAAGAAGCTGTATATCACCTTGTCTACTACATTCCACTGACCAACTAAGGGAACAGTAGACTTATATGATCAATCACAACATATAGAGGGTGGGATTTTGGAGGTTCTTTGTCTGAAATGTATAAAAGCTGTAAGCATTTTCAAGGCTCTGGCCCTATCCTGCTGTGAAATTTTGCTTACAGACCTGGATGGGGCTGCTTCTCGAGATTCTAATAAATAATTCTGTTTTCTATGAGTGATCTCTGTAGTAGTCAATTTGGGTAGGTCTTTTTGTTCCAAACAGTATGATAATAAAAGCAATTTTAAAGGAGTTCTAATTAAAGTCCATTAAATGAATATGTAAATTATAATCTATTTGCACTGATAGTGTTAACAGAAGAGTTCTGAAACTTTAGAAAAACAGAAAAGCAGTTTGCCACTACTTTAAAAACTCTAGTTATCTAGAATCAGATTTCTGAGGGCCTTCTCAGTAAAAACTGGCACCTCAACCCTTTTCCTGGATCACAAAAGAAAAGTTATTTACATGAATTGGAAAATAACCAAATTGCAATCCAGTTTGTCTAGAACATTTAATCAGAATTTAGGAATCTCATTAAAGTTAAGCCAATTTTAAAATCTGTTCTGTCTCAGTTTTCAGGATTGTCTTGTTTTCTCCCTAAAACTCCCTTATATAAGGGAATAAAAACTATAGCTAAGACTATTTGATGATTACTTAGAAGAATTATAAAATTGTTAAGTTATTTGGAGTTACTGTTATCACATTAAGCCTTATCAGTTTACCTCCAAGTAGGAGGTATACACAACCTTTCCCTCTTCAGAGTAGAGGGAGGTATCAAAGAACACAGCCCACAAAAGCACTAAGAATAGTTGAGGTGGGAAACAGCAAGCTCAGCCCCTTTCCTGGAGTCTCTGTTAATTCCCTTTAATTTGTAAGTTTGTCAGTTTTCTTGAAATCATTGAACGAGATAAGGTGAGATCTTTCAAGACAGTTATGAAAATTGAGTAAGGCTTCATCTATTTCAAAGTTTGAGTAGGCCTGAAGGACTTTAAGCATTAAGTCAAGGGCATATTTAAAGTGTCTCCCCCCCTGCTATTCTCCTAAGGGCATACTTAAAGTCTCCTCCCTGCTATCTTCCTAAGGGCATACTTAAGCCCCCTTCTTGTTATCCTCCCTATTTCAGCCAAATATGGGCAACTATGTACTTATTGGTCAAGTTCAATTTCTTAGGTAGTTCCCGAGTTTAGAATGTAAGATCCTCAGCCAATAAGGATGAGGGTCAGTGGTGGGAGGGGGAATTTGTGGGGGGAGAGGGATTAAAATCGTTGACCCTGCCCCCTACGGTGCTTCCTCCCTTCGATTGTCTGCTCTATGGGTGCCACGCCCCAGATTGTCTCGAAAAAGTATAATAAATTTTGCTTTGCTTCCAGAGATCTATTAATGGTTTCTGACCCACACATCATCAAGGTTGAAATGGACAGAAGACTGGCCTCTCCTCTCTTCATGCTCCGAGGAATATCTATTCCATAAAGATGGTTGCCTAACAGTGTTCGATAACTCTGACCGATAATCTATGTCAAACATCTGCCATTGTAAGCTCCCTATCTTTCACCCTGTAAGTGCCAAGTCGAGTCACAACCACAAGGCTGAACAAGAATGCTTATAAAGCTGTGTCTACTTCTATTCGGGGTATAACTCTCCCAGAGGTCCGTCCTGGCCGATAAATAAATTGTCTCTAAATTATGAACCACCTTGGCTGCTTTGAATTTTATTACCTGGGCAATTTCAAAGGTAAGCAAGGTCAGCAGCTCTGAGAAGTGAGCCTGTTTAGGATTTATAGTTTCCAAACAAGGAATGTGTTTGCTAAGAATTTATAAGCCTGCATAATGATTAATCCTTTGCACTAAGATAAGTTTAAACATATAAAATATGTTTAACAAAATCTCCTATGTGTGTATGTTCTGGTGAACTTTTAAAATGCATCTATCCCTAAGCTGCTATTGGTAGAATTTACTATTAGAGATAAAATCTCTTGGGACTGTAATTGATATTCTTTTGTGTTTTGAATTTGATTGTCTGATCATTAAGTCAGTAGCCCACCCATTTAGAGAAATACCATAAGTTTCTAGGTGGATGTCTCATCTGAGCAAGAGTTAGGAAGATGACCTTAGCCTCTGCTTAAAGTGGGATCCTTCTGACTCAGTTTCTTAGTTCTGTTTCTTTGTTTCCCATCTGATTATTTCTCAGTCTGGTTTATTATTATTGCATGGTAGGCTGTCAAACAGACATAAGGATGCCTTATCCTGTCATGTATGTGCTCTCAGGCTAAGGCCTGATGGACCTGTTTTGATGCTATATAATTATATCTCTGTTTTTTCCTCTTATAGCAAATTTCTATAATCAGAGCAAATGGTCAGTGGAAGCCATGAGCTCAATACAAGTATCCCAAGGGACAAAATGGCTTTCTACTCTAGATCTTAAAGATGCTTTCTTTTGTATACCATTGTATAAACACTCACAATTTCTTTTTGCCTTTGAATGGGCAAAGCCTGGGGAACATCCCCACCAATTAACTTGGACAGTTTTGATCCAGGCTTTTGAGATAGACTGTATATATTGGGACAGATACTAGCAAAAGATTTGAAGCTGATTAACAGCAGTCTCATCCAGTAGATGGGTGATATTTTGATCTGCAGACCAACCCAAAAGGCTTCCTTAGATGTAGCTATAAAAACTCTTAATTTTTTGACTGCTAGGAGCTATACAGGGTTTTCCTTATCCAAAGCCCACATTGCCTGTCAGTCTGTCAAATATTTGGGCCATGAATTAATTCTTACCTCCCATTCTCTCACAGAAGAGAGAAAGCAGACAATCATATCTCTCACCAAACCTGCCTCAAAGAAAGCTATTCACTTTTCTGTGCATGGCTGGTTTCTGGAGAATTTGGATGCCTAATTTGGGGATTATTGTCAAACCCCTCTACGTTTTATTCAAGGCCCTGCCACACTTTCCCCTGACTGGGGCTCTGATCAGAATAGCTTAGTGATTTGTCTAAGGTCATATGATGGGATAGAATAAAGATTGGGATCTGAACTAGTCTTCTGAGTCTACATCAGTATTCTTTCAACTGCAGAGCTAACACAAGTGCTAGGAAAACTAGTACCTTGTAGGATTGGTCAAAGAACTTATTCACTCCTTTATATATAAGGTGATGGGAACACATATCAGGTTTTAAGATATACATAGGGTTAAGTGCTATTTACCTGGTCTGTCTGGGAAGCTAATTATGGGATTGTGCAATGTAGAGTTGGAAGGGATCTTAGAAATTATCTATGTAAACACTCAGCTTTAAAGATAAGTTTATTGAGCCTTGCAGTCATTTGCAATGATTCCTTTCATTTGTTCAATAGACAAAAATAAGTCTTTCCATACTTTAGTATTCCAAGAATTTATGTTTTCATTAATATTGATACTGTCTTCATTGATATTTTTGATAGCTCCTTAAAACTTAGAAGATATTCTTGAGCATTCTTAAAAAAAAAGTCATATAGCCAACCTGGTAATGATCCTTCATGACTTGGTAAGCAGGAGGAAAGATAATAAAAGCTTGTAAAAATAATTGTGAATTCAGAACTTTGCTGATCATTTCCATTCAATTATCAGTGATTGTTTTAAATTTTTCTTTAATCATATCCCGTTTCTACAATAAATACAAGCATCATCTCTTCCAAGCTCTTTCCTTTAACTGCTTTAATTCCAAAGTTTGTTCCTCAGTACAATTCCTACCTGGACTCTGACATTCAATTTTTCCACTCTTACTCACCCTATGTCATTATCACTGGTACTTTTTCAATTGTCTATGAGTCATTGTAGTGAATTTCTCCTCCTAATTCTTAACTAACTTTTATATCTTCTGTTAGCCTATAAATCTTACAACTTTTTATCTATGTCAATAAAATTTAGCATTTTCCTTTTTTTTTTTTTTTGACTGTCCTTTACAATCCTTAGCATTTTAATTGTACTATCCAATTGACACCTTGTAACCTAAGGCAGTAATGAGATGGAGAGTTAATAAACAGGAATTCTATTACACTAACTATGACGTACCCAGGAGATGGGAGATGCCCAGGACAGGTATCTGGGACTGCAAGGTGAGTGAAAGATCAAGGTTTAGGGATCCAAATTGAGAATCATTAATTTAACAGGTAAAAATTTTAACTGTCAAATGACAATTTCCAAGGGGAAAAATTTAGAGAATAAAAGGTAAGACCTAATCTTGTGGAATATGAACAGAAAAAAACAGGAATAGGAAGAATCAGAGAACTTCAAAATTTCAAGGAACTTAAAATATTCCAACACAACTGAAAACTGTTCCTCTTCTGTAACATCTAACAAGTGCTTATCCAACCTTTTCTAGAACAGTGACAAAGAGACCATGACCTTCCGAGGCAGATCATTTCACTTTTGGATAACTGCAATTATTAAGAATTTTTTCCTTAAAGTAAGCTAAATATGTTACTTTGCAACTTCAGCCAATTGTTCCAAGTTTTGCCCTCACAGGTCATATGGAACAAATTTAATCCTTAGAGCACATGAGAGCCCTCCAAATTCTTAAAGACAGTAGTCATATCTCCCTGAAATCTTTCTTTCTTATATAAACATAACTGATTCTCATGTGGCATGAACTTAAGATCTTTCACCATATTGGTTGCTCTCCACTAGATACTCATTAGTTTATCAAAATTCTTCCTAAATTGGGATGTTTAGAACAGAATATGCTAGATGTTGATTGAACAGGGCAGAGTACATTGAAACTGTCACATTCTTATTCCTGGAAGCTATGCTTGTCTTATTTAACCTTGACTCTCATTAGCTTTTTGGACTATTCTCTCATATTATTTACTCATATTGAGTTCTTAGTATATTAAAACCTGCTGACCTGTTTTTTCAGACAAACTGTTATCAAACTATCCCTAATTTTTTTTTTTAACTTTGTGAAGTTACTTTTTTAATCTAAGTCTAAGGTTTTATTCCTATTAAATTTATTTTCCTATTATTATATTCCTATTAAATTTGTTCCTGTGAAGTTTAGCCTAATATTTCGATGTGTAAAAATTATTTGGATCCTAATTCTTTCATCCATTATGTTAATTATTCAGTTCAACAAGCATTTTCAATGCACCTATTGAGCTGTCCTTCCTAGCTACCCTACATTTGTGTTCCCTAAAATATTTTATTAAAATGGCATGTATGCCTTTTTCCAAGTAATTTTTGAAACATGTTAAATATCATAAGGTCAAGTGAAGTACTGGTGAAGCTGTGAAATGGCATGACCATTCTGGAAAGTACCTTGAAACTATGCTCCCCAAATCAATAAACTGTATATTTTGATCGGTGATACTTATAGGTAAATTCCCTAAAAAGACCAAAAAAAGAGAGAAAGAACCTAGATGAAAAGGATAAATTCAGAGAAATATGGAAAGAATTACATAAACTAATTTAGAGTTGTGTTCATAAAGAGAAAATGACTAATATGATAACCAGCATATTGTAAAGGAAAAATTTTAATTTCCTATTGCACAATAATATTTCATTTTATATATTATGCTGATGTTCTCCAGCCATTCCTCAGTTAATGAGTAACTACTTTTTCCTAGGTCTTTGCTCCTACAAAAAGTACATCTGAGAACAATAAGATCTTAAAAACATTTATCACAGTGTTAGGCACATAAGAGTAATTTGATTTGGAACACTCAAAACCCTAAGCATTAGAATCTGTATGCATCCTTTAGAGCTTCCAATTCTTTGCAAGTCCATATAATGGTTTTGAGTTGAGGAGGAATGTGTTTGGTGTTTTAGGGATCAGTGATATTCAGTGATGTGGTAGTGGACTTCACCCAGGAGGAATGGAAACAATTGGATCCTGGTCAGAAAAATCTTTTCAGGGACATGATGTTGAAGAATTATAGAAACTTTATCTGATTGGATAAGGGTTTTATGTGTGACTCAGAATTTCACTATTAAAAGAGTTTTATAGATCTATCAGATGCTTCATTTAAATTGTCATGGTGGCCCAAGGATAAGAGTTTCTTTATCCCATGTTCCCAAAGACAGAATACTTCTGATTCCTGTTCCCAGGGGAGAGTCTATATGTACTCTGTAAAGTCAAGAATTCACAGCTTCCTTGTACTCACTGTGATGCTGCTGTGCTATCTCTTTAGAGGTCTTGGATATTGAGGGACTGGGCTCCATCTTTCCAAAAGCCAGCCTCTGTGACTTTCCCCATTAGCAGGTCAGAATGTTTCCATAATACATTTGATCTCCAAGTTGGAGCAAGAAGAAGAACCCTGGATGGTAGAAAGATACCAAAAGGTATCTGCTCAGGTAAGTGAAACAAATGGTCATGAAGATGTGGAATAATAGAAGTTTTGGTTAAATAACTATTGTCAAAGCCCTTAAGACCTGTGTTGGAAACCAAAGACATAAGCTTCATCTAATATTTTGACTGATAGAATTTATAGGAAAAGGATATTGGTAAAGATTATAGCAATTAAGACACGTTTCTTTTGAGGAAGGCAGTATAGTACAGTAAAAAGAGCATTGATTCAGAAGCAAAAGTTAGTTTCTGATATTTCCTCTAACATCCATTACTCATGGGGATGTTGGAGAAATCACTTACTATCCCTTAGTCCCTTAGTCTCAGTTTTCTCATTTAAAAAAGAAGACCATATAAGACTCAGAGCAGCTCTTAGAATCATGAATTTAGAGTTGCAAAGGTCCCTTGTGTGAAAAGTGCTCTGAATTAAGAGGAGCATAGTATGAATGGGGAACTGTTAGGTAGCTAGAGTAGTACAGGGATTTGGCGAGATCATGGAATGTAAGTAAGCTGGAGATATACTATGTAGGCCTTTGAGCACCAGACTGAAGATCATATATCACCCTGTAGTTTTTAGTGGATCATTGAAGGGTCACAGAAAAATAGCATTGAAACATTTTCAGATTACAGCTATATTTAATAATTTTCAAAGCTATATATATTTAGCATGATCTCATTATTATCTGTTTCATTTTACTATTCCCGCTATAGAATTTCCTTTTCCTTTGCACATAGAACAGAAGACATTTGCATTTTCAATTTCTTTCAGCCTGGGAGACTGGCCCTGAAACTTGGGAGTCTATTCTTCAACAGGACATTTCTAAAAAATCATCACAGGAGATTATAATGGAAAAACTCACAAGTAGTGATGTTTTGTACTCCAAATTAGATCAAACTTGGGAATATGATGAGCAATTATGGACACAATTAGAAATCCAAGAGAAATATTTAAGACAAATGAATGTCACATATAGGAAAAACTCCTTGGAAAGAGAGATCTGAACATAATGAATTTGGAATAAATTTTAATATGAGTTCAATCATTTTTATGCAACACAGAGTTTTTGCAGAACAGAAACACAATGAATGTGATACATGTGGTGAGAATTTTGATCAAAATTTTGACATAATTAAACATCAGAGAATCTGTGCAAAAAAGAAATCCCATGAATGTAATGATTATGAGAAATCTTCCATTGATAAATTGTCCCTTATTAAACATCAAAGAATTTATATTGTAGAAAAACCCTATGAATGTAATACATGTGGGAAAGCATTTGGCTGGATTTCATCCCTTACTCTACATAAAAGAATTCATATTCGATAGAAATCCTATGAATGTATTGAGTGTGGGGAAACTTTCAGTTGGAGGACTCACCTTAATCAATATAGGAAAATTCATACTGAAGAAAAACCTTATGAATGTAATGAATGTAGAAAAGACTTTAGGGACAGGTCATCTCTTTCTCAATATAAGAGAATTCATATTAGGGAGAAACCTTACATATGTAATGATAATGGAAAAACTTTAGGTGGAATACAGAATTTACTCAGCATCACAGAATTCATACTGGAGAGAAACCCTCTGAATGTAATGAATGTGGGGAAGCCTTTAATCAGAGCACAAATTTTGCTCAACATCATATAATCCATACTAAAGAGAAACCCTGTGAATGTAATGAATGTGGGAGAGCATTCTATTGGAACACAGATCTTACACAACACCAGAGAATTCATAAGGTATAAAACCTTATGAATGTAATGAATGTAGAACAACCTTCAGCAATAGATCATCCCTTACAAAACATCAAAGAATACATACTGGAGAGAACCCATATTAATGTCAAAAATGTGGAACAACTTTTAGCGACAGATCATTCTTTACTAAACATCAGAGAATTCATACTGTAAAGAAACCCTATGAATATAATCAGTGTGGGAAAGCCTTTAGGTATAGTTTTGAGACATCAGAGAGTTCATAGTGGAGAATAATGTTTTGAATGTGGATAAAATAAAAGCTTTGTGTTTTTATACTGAATGTTTAGTTAAATTAGTTAAATTTAGAATTAAATATTCCAGTTCTGAATTTGGAGTGATTGATGGTGGAAATATTTTTCCTTCATTTCTTTCTTCCCTGTAATACATGCTGGATAACACCAAGTAGTAGTAGAGTTGTGGCCTTCTGATTTCTACCTGTCTGAAAAACAGTTTATCAAAGAAACAATAACAATTTAAAAATAATATAGAAGTCTATTTATTGAAACAACTTATCATTTTATTAAATGTAACATGACTTAATGAAAACTTTTAGAGGGAAGGGACCAAATAAATATAAGCAGTCTTTCTAGATTTTTTGGCAGAATATACTGGAAAAGCACTGTTAAAATCTAATTTTCATTTACTCAGTAACATTTATTAAGTGCTTAAATGTATTGAACTCTGTGCTAAGTACTGAAGAGTATAAAGGAAATTAAATCCCAAATTTGTCCTGAAGGAGCTCACATTCTAATGGGAGAGATTTCATATATGATATATACAGTATAATTTAATATTGTTCTCAGAGGGAAAGCATTAGCAAGGTGGTGGGTGGACTGGAGGGGAGAGACTTCTATTAAAAGGCAATATTTAAGCTGAGTTTCAAAGGAAAGCCAGAAACAATGACATAATATAAGATTTCATTCTTTTTCTTTTCTGTTCTTTTTTCTTTTTTTTTTTTTTAAGTGTTTATTTTATTTTATAATAACTTTATATTGACAGAATCCATGCCAGGGTAATTTTTTTACAACATTATCCCTTGCACTCACTTCTGTTCTGATTTTTCCCCTCCCTCCCTTCACCCCCTCCCCCAGATGGCAAGCAGTCCTATACATGCTAAATATGTCACAGTATATCCGAGATACAATATATGTTTGTAGAACCGAACAGTTGCTGCACAGGGAGAATTGGATTCAGAAGGTATAAATAACCCAGGAAGAAAAACAAGAATGCAAATAGTTCACATTCATTTCCCAGTGTTCTTTCTTTGGATGTAGCTGCTTTTGTCCATCATTTATCAATTGAAACGGAGTTAGGTCTCTTTGTCAAAGAAATCCACTTCCTTCAGAATATATCCTCATACAATATCGTTATTGAAGTGTATAATGATCTCCTGGTTCTGCTCATTTCACTTAGCATCAGTTCATGTAAGTCTCTCCAAGCCTCTCTGTATTCATCCTGCTGGTCATTTCTTACAGAACAATAATATTCTATAACATTCATATACCACAATTTACCCAGCCATTCTCCAATTGATGGGCAACCATTCAATTTCCAGTTTCTAGCCACTACAAACAGGGCTGCCACAAACATTTTGGTACATAAAGGTCCCCTTCCCCTCTTCAGTATTTCTTTGGGATATAAGCCCAGAAGTAAGACTGCTGGATCAAAGGGTATGCACAGTTTGATAACTTTTGGGGCATAATTACAGATTGCTCTCCAGAATGGTTGGATACGTTCTCCACCAACAATGCATCAGTGTCCCAGTTTTCCCACATCATAAGATTTCATTCTTAAAGGGCTATTAACTTATTATAGAAATGACAAATTCTTTATTTTAGTAATTATAACTTGGATACCTTTGAAATCTTATTATGTGAATGTATTAAACACAGCAGCGTAGTAATAAATAATCTAAAATTTTATAATACTAAAACCCCTCAAAGTATTGGTCTGATTGATGGCCAGATTCAAAGACCAGATCATTAGTTTGATTCCAAATTTATAAAATAAAAGATTTTATATTTAACACCTTTATTTTGCCTTTCAGTCATGTACTGCAATTGGAATACTGTTTTCTATCTCTTTTCAGCCATCATTAAAATTTGAATATAAGGACTATATGAAGCAGCATAGTATAGTGGATAGAGAATATGGCCATGAAATTTGGAAGATTTGGGTTCAAATCATATCTTTGATATAGTGCTTTTGTGATTCTGGGCAAGTTATATAACTTCTCAGTGCTTTAGGCAATTTTCTAAGACTTAAATTTTCTTTTCTTTTTTTTAAGACTTAAATTTTCTTTTCTTTTTTTTTTTTCATTTTTTATTATAGCTTTTTATTTACACGATATATGCATGGGTAATTTTTTAGCATTGACAATTGCAAAACCTTTTGTTCCAATTTTTCCCCTCCTTTCTCCCACCCCCTTCCCCAGATGGTAGGTAGACCAATACATGTTAAATATGTTAAAGTATATGTTAAATACAATATATGTATACATGTCCATAGAGTTGTTTTGCTCCACAAGAAGAATTGGACTTTGAAATAATGTACAATTAACCTGTGAAGGAAATCAAAAGTGAGGGCAGACAAAAATAAAGGGATGGGGAATTCTATGTAGTGGTTCACACTCATTTCCCAGAGTTCTTTTGTTGGGTGTAGCTGGTTCTATTCATTACTGCACTATTGGAACTGACTTGGTTCATCTCATTGTTGAAGAGAGACATGTCCATCAAAATTGATCATCATATAGTATTGTTGTTGAAGTATGTAATGATCTCTTGGTCCTGCTCATTTCACTCAGCATCAGTTCATGTAAGTCTCTCCAGGCCTTTCTGAAATCATTTTGCTGGCCATTTCTTACAGAAAAATAATATTCTATAACATTCATATACCACAATTTATTCAGCCATTCTCTAATGGGCATCCATTCAGTTTCCAGTTTCTGGCCAATACAAAGAGGGCTGCCACAAATATTCTTGATGCTTTCCCTTCTTTAATATCTCTTTGGGATATAAGCCCAGTAGTAACACTGCTGGATCAAAGAGTATGCACAGTTTGATAACTTTCTGAGCATAGTTCCAAATCACTCTCCAGAATGGCTGGATGTATTCACAATTCCACCAACAATGTATTAGTGTCCCTGTTTTCCCACATCCCCTCCAACATTCCACATTATCTTTCCCTGTCATTCTAGCCAATCTGACAGGTGTGTAGTGGTATCTCAGAGTTATCTTAATTTGCATTTCTCTGATTGATAATGATTTGGAGTATCTTTTCATATGGCCAGAAATAGTTTCAATTTCTTCATCTGAGAATTGTCTGTTCATATCCTTTGACCATTTATCAATTGGAAAATGGCTTGATTTCTTATAAATTAGAGTCAATTCTCTATATATTTTGGAAATGAGGCCTTTGTCAGAACCTTTGACTGTAAAAATGTTTTCCCAGTTTATTGCTTCCCTTCTAATCTTGTCTGCATTAGTTTTGTTTGTACAAAAACTTTTCAATTTGATATAATCAAAATTTTCTATTTTGTGATCAATAGTGATCTCTAGTTCTTCTTTGGTCACAAATTCTTTCCTCCTCCACAAGTCTGAGAGGTAAACTATCCTATGTTTTTCTAATTTATTTATAATCTCATTCTTTATGCCTAGATCATGAACCCATTTTGACCTTACCTTGGTGTATGGTAGTAAGTGTGGGTCAATGCCTAGTTTCTGCCATACTAACTTCCATTTTTCCCAGCAGTTTTTGTCAAACAGTGTAATGGGCTGAGGCTTGAGTTGATGCACTGAGGTCCCAAGCACATGAGGCTAAATAGTAATTGGACCATAATCTATTAATATATAAGCTTGGAGAAAGAATGGCCCCCACCCACTCTTTGTGCAAGTCCTGATGTGTTATATAGGAAATGACGATTTTGGTGGGTGGAGGCAGGGGAGTGGAAAAGGAAGGGGAAGGAGGGACTACTTGCATTGCGATTGCGAAGGACGGCCCTTCAGCTTAGGTCTCTGTCTGCTAGCTGGCTTCCTGTCACAGCTGCCCATATTGCTATAGCAATCTTTCTTGCCCATATTGCTATCGCAATCTTTATTCACTTCTTCACTTCAATAAAGATTGAAGATTTTTCCCTTAACCTGAATTCCTGACTCCAGCTGATTTTAAATACGCGGTCATTACAAAACAGTGAATTCTTATCCCAAAAGCTGGGGTCTTTGGGTTTGTGAGACTTAAATTTTCTTTTTAAAAACTTTTTAAAAAATAATTATAACTTTTTATTGACAGAACCCATGCCTGGGTAACTTTTTACATTATCCCTTGCACTCACTTCTGTTCCGACTTTTCCCCTCCCTTCCTCCACTCCTTCCCCCAGATGGCAACAGTCCTATACATGCTAAATATGTCACAGTATATCCTAGATACAATATATGTATGTAGAACTGAACAATTCTCTTCCTGCACAGGAAGAATTGGATTCAGAAGGTAAAAATAACTCAGGAAGAAAAACAAAAATGCAAACAGTTTGCCTTCATTTCTCAGTGTTCTTTCTTTGGGTGTAACTGCTTCTGTCCATCATTGATCAATTGGAACTGAATTAGAGCTTCTCTTTGTTGAAGAAATCCACTTCCATCAGAATACATCCTCATACAGTATCGATGTTGAAGTATATAATGATCTCCTGGTTCTGCTCATTTCACTCAGCATCAGTTCATGTAAGTCTCTCCAAGCCTCTCTGTATTCATATTGCTGGTCATTTCTTATAGAACAATAATATTCCATAATTCATATACCACAATTTACCCAATCATTCTCCAATTAATGGGCATCTACTCATTTTCCAGTCTCTACCCACTACAAATAGGGCTGCCACAAATATTTTGGCACATACAGGCCCTTTTCTCTCCTTTAAGATCTCTTTGGGGTATAAGCCCAGTAGTAGCACTGCTGGATCAAAGGGTATGCACAGTTTGATAACTTTTTGGGCATAATTTCAGATTGCTCTCTAGAATGGTTGGATTCGTTCACAGCTCCACCAACAATTCATAAGTAAGACTTAAATTTTTAAAGAAGGTGTTGACTTATACTGATCAAATGAATTTTCTTACTCAGAGTTACTACTAAAATCTCAGGTCCAGTTCCTTCCTCTTATGTAGACTATAAAATCTGGTTTTGCCACAAATATGACAGACTTTATATATTCTAATGAAGACAATTCTTTAAAATAGTCACCATGGATAGAATATATTTATTCCAATGATGTTGTCATTGTTTAAAAATAATTATGGAACATCAATTAGGATTGTCTTTGAGGCTAGTACATGTTAGCTAAAAAAACTATGACTTGTCATTCTACCTAGTTATAATCTATGTCTCTCATTTCCCCTTCCCCTTCTGCCATTTCTGCTTCTGCATATAGTTTTGTAACATCACAAAATCGCAAATTTTTACCTTGAACAGTGGCACTGTTGCTACTATGGTTCAGACCTTCATCACCTTATTTCTGGATAACTGCAATAGAGTGCTAGTAGATCTTCCCCAAGTTTCTCCCCACTCCAATCCACTGTTCATTTAAGTATTAAAACAATTTTCCTAAAACACAGGTCTGATCATGTCACCTTTCTACTCAATAAATTCTAATGTCTCCCTATTGCTTACAGGATAAGGCACAAACTGCTCTGTTTAGCTTTCAAAGCCCTTCATAACCTAATTTCTCCTGCCTTTCTAGCCTTCTTAGACCTTACTTCCTGACATGTACTCTTCCATCGAGTGACACTGGACTCCTAGCTGTTCCACAAATGAGATGTACCATCTCTCTGCTCTGTCCATTTTCATTGGCTGTCTTTCATGCCTGGGATCCTCTCTTTCCTTAACTCTATCTACTGATATCCCTGGCTTCCTTTAGTCTCAAATAAAATATCATCCTTTACAGGAAAACTTTCCCAATCCTTCTTAATTCTAGTATTTTCTCTCTTGTTAATTATTTCCTCTTTATCCTAGAATAGCCTGTTTTGTATATACTTGTTTACCATGTTGTTTCCCCTATTAGATTGTAAGCTTCTTGAGGGTGGGGACTCCTTTGTTGCTTTTTGTATCTCTAACACTTAGCACAATACTTGGCACAGATTAGATTTTTAATAATTAATTTTTTATAATTTTAATACTTTTTAATAATTAATAGTCTGTTCTCAAGGACTCAAGTCAGAGTTTCAACTTTGACTATGTATTCTTGAAATTAATAGTCTTTCTACTGTCAGGCCCCTTAGAAGTGCATTTGAGCCAGTTATAAGAAGGTCTACACTGATTGAGAGTTCTAAATTAAGTTTGGTATCAGCTGCCATAATTGCCAAAAGTAACAATTTGAAAAAACCTAGTGAACCTTAGAAATATGACTTCTCGTAAATCCAAGTGTATATAAATTGGAGCCTACTTGCTAGGAAAGCTTGCCTTTTTTGGTTTCATTGTATTCTTTCCTTCCTGATCTAGACATGGTTTAGTTTCCATGGAGGTAGCATAGCAGCAGTATATGCTTTTACATTTGGTTTGTAATAAATTTCTAATCCATTTCCCTGTTTTCCCCTCTGTGAAATCACTACTCCACAGAAAGTAGTGGACTCAGCTGAAAGTTTAGCAGACTTTCTATCAAAGCTGAAATCTTTGCTGAACTGATTTTAAAAAACACAAACAAATCATCATACAACTTATATTGGCAAATAATTTGAGGGGAAATTATTATGATGCTACTTTAGGGTATGCTTTATGTGTTCATTTTATATAGTCCCATGTGCTCAAAGACCTTCAATAAATGCTACTTTATTCTTTGATGGAAACAATAAGTAAGAAATACCTTCAACCTTTCAGTTGAAATTCCTATATCTTTGTAGCTCCTCATTTTGAGATCCTTTATGGCATGTACTGTAATATGGGAAGGAACAATGTCGTTCACTATACTTTAAAGCATGATTTTAATAGGACACAGCAACCAAAGTTTGGTCTCTACAGATCCTACTACAAAAGGCAAGGAATTCAGGCATCTACACTATAAGTTGTTTTTACTATCAGCGTGATCTTGTAAAAGTTACTTCTTTTTTGAATTTGTTTTTTATTGTAAAATGAGGAGCTTGAACCAGATGATCTCGGGGGCCTTTTTCAACTCTAAATCTTTAATCTTTTCAACTCTTAAAAAAACAAAAAAGATCTATGTACTATGATTCTACATATGGGAAGGAGGAGCCTGGACGTATTGGCTGGAATAAGAGCAAGGTGCAGGATTTCAAACAAAAAGGTGAGACTTCCCCATGTTTCTGGATTTCTTAAGCAGAAAGAAAGCTCTTGGCATTGAACCACTGAAAACATCCCCAAAGCATTAGTTTTTGGCAAGTAGGTTAAATGGGAAATCCTTTGCCTTGATTCATGGTATCTTTCAATCAATCAACAGCTATCATAGTGTAGCCAGACTTGGAAACAAGAGAATGGATTCGTAAACCACTTCAGACACTAACTGGGCAATTTTGGGTAATCTTACTTAAGTTCCTCCTCTATAAAGTGAAGAAGTTGGCCTAGAAAACTTTTAAGCAAAGGTCTCCTTCAGCTTTAAATTTCCGATCTATGAAGAAAGTGTTAAATACCTGTCACATGGCATAGATTGTGCTAAACCCTAGGGATATAAAGACAAACCTATCCTTAAGGAGTTTACATTGCATTGGGACTTTTTTCTCCTTTTCCTTTATTCTTTGCCTTCCACATCTTCTAATGAATAAATTTCTTTTAAATGCTTTATTTCAATCTTTTCTTTTTATAGAGAAAATGTATGATTGTTATCATGTCAGACCTTCTCCTGTGGATAGTGTTTTGTTAATGAGAATCATAGCTTTAGAGCAGAAGGAGACATTGTTATTAACAATTAGTTAGTATAATCTCTCACTTTTACAAACAAGGAAAATTGAGATTTGTTTTAGAGGGAGTGACTTGATCAACATTGTTAATAATTAGTAAGGCTAGGATTTCAATTCAGGTATTTTGATTCCTTATGTATTCCATATAAGAGACTTAAAATTGCATACTTCGGTTCTACTGAATCATTACTATAGGAAATTATATGTAAGGAGGATAATGTGGGAAGATTGTGTTGGACATTTCCATGAGCTACATGGAGGATACTGAGACAATACTAATTTTAGAAAAAATGTTGAGAAGTTGTTGATTTCTAGGAAAAGAAGACCAGGATGGTGAGAGAAGTGGAAACAAAGAGAGGTTGAAGAAGAGAAACCTGAGAAGTTACATCTTGTCTCTAAGTACTTAAACAACTGCTATGGAGAAAGAAGGATCAATCTTGTTTTGTTTAGTTCTTCTTCCTTTTTCTCTTTCTTCTTCATTTTCCTACTCCTACTTCTTCATCTTCCTTCTCCTCCTCCTCTTGTTCTTCCTCCTTCTCCTCCTCCTCTTCTCCTCCTTTAGGTCCATGGCCAGTGAATCCAGGCTGAAGGAGAGATAAGAAAAGCCAGAAACAAGATCTGAGGTAACCTCAAGGATGTGACATTACAAAGAAGAAAAGGTGTTAAAAGCCATTGTGACCTGATAACCTTTAATTTCTTGTGTCCTCTGTTAGTTTTTTCTCTACTTTTCTAATCTTTCAAACCTCCTTTTCCAATGGTGAAATATAAAAAGCACTAGACTTGGAGTAAGCTATAGAAACATTCTTTTTTATCCCTCATTATTCTTTTTCTTTCATTTTTTTTGTTGCCTCATTTTCTGAATCCTCAAATCTTTTGACCTCAAACTGATTCATATCTGATTCTTTGTTCTTCTCCCTTCTTCATTTGCACTTAATACTAGTGATGGAGGTGAGGGTGGGAAAAGGAATATGAAAGAGACATTGCCTTTTACCTAAAGCTTTAAGGTCTACAAAGACTTTTCGTCACTAAAATCATGTCAGAGAAATAGTTATATTAATATCCCCATTTTACAGATGAGGAAAATAAGATTAAAAATGAAAAAGTGATTTGTTTAAATGTCACACAAATGTTAGTGGCAGCACTGGAACATAGGCATCGCAGTTCTTTAACAAGCATTTATTTAGCAGCTAACTATGTGTTAAGTGATAGAGAAACAAAGGACAAAAATTGTCCCTCTTCTCAAGAAAGTCATTCTAATGGAGACAATAAGCACATGACAAGGTGCATACAAGATATCTCTGTGTAACTATTTACATTTCTACATGATAAATTGAAGTAATCTCAAAGGGAAGGCATTAGCCATAGGATGATGAGGGAGCATATATTGAAGGACACCTAGAATTAGTGAGTGTTCCATGACCTCTCTCCATGATCTGGATGAAGGTCCAGCAAAAAATATATATATATATTGAAAAAGAATGACCAGAAAGGTAGGAAGAGAAGCAGGAAAGAGTAGTGTCCTAAAACATAAAGAGGAGAAAGGGTGAATGATAGGTCATGGGCTAAAGCTATGTCAAGGATGAGCATTGAGAAAAGGTCATAGTTCTGGAAAAAAATAGATCATTGCTCACTTGGTGGAGAGCAGTTACTGTTTAATGCCAAGGTCAGAGAATTAAGAAAGTAAGAGGAAATATAGTGGAGGCACATGTAGGTCATTTTCTCAAGTAGTTTAGCCAAGAAAAGGAGATAGATAAGTGAGGATGGTATGATTCAGTGAAAGTTTTTTTTTTTTTTTTAGGATAGGGGAGTTATAAACATATTTCTAGGAAGCAGGGAAACAACTGATAGAAAGGGAGAGATTAAAGATTAGTGAGAGTAAGGATGATAGAGGGGCAACCTGCTGGAGAAGATGGGATGGAATGGGATCAAAGGTGCATGTAGAAGAATTTGTATTGTCATTCTTTGTGGTGAGTTCTTTCTTCTCAAAACACAGCCAGGTGATAAAAGTTCAGATCTTTTATTATCTCCAATATAGCCCGGTTAGCTTAGAGGTCTATCTCTCTGCTTGGTTCCAAGAGCTCCCTCCGAATGTCGCCAAATCCAAAGGTTGGTCCTTCAGCCTCTGCCTCTGCTTTCTTCAGCCTCCAGCCAGCTCCACTCTTCATGTCATTCCGGTGAAATCTCCCAAAGTGCTCTGTGTCTGCACCAGAGTGCTCCTTTCCAATGTAGCTGAACTCTCTTCTGCGACCAGCCAGCCAAGTGGAATATATTCTCTAATAGCTCTCTCTTCACTGGCCTTATATGTGAATCTTCTGAGAGAATGGGATTATGGGTTTTCTCCCATAGTGCTCTCTGGCCCAAAGAGCTTCAAGGGAGGTGTGAACTCACAAAGTTACAAAGTTTACTTTGTGAATCTGGCATACTTGTGAACTCCAATGAGTAAAGGTGCAAACACAAGCATTGTACTAATTAGTTCTACTTAGTACCTTGTTTCAGGTTCTGCCCAAAACGTCTTCTTGTAAGAGTAGATCAACTCTAATTAGTTAGCAGTTTGTAAGGATTCTAACAATTCTTCATGTGAGACAAAGGTAAAGATGTGAGAAAATGAAATGAAGAGAAGAAATACGAAGAAACTCTCAGTGAATGGCTTTAATGTTTTCAGTGAATTACATGGCAACATTCTGAATTGTGAGGCTAGAAGATATGGAGGTATGAAAAGATTTGGAGTAGTTGAATGCTATTGGCCCTTGTCATTGAATGGGTGTTGCCTCAGAGATACTGGAGAAGACTCTAACTTTTTTTTAAAAAATAGCCTTTTATTTACAAGTTATATGTATGGTTAATTTTACAGCATTGACAATTGCAAAACCTTTTGTTCCAATTTTTCCCCTCCTTCTCCCCACCCCCTCCCCTAGATGGAGCATCTTTTCATATGGCTAGAAATACTTTCAATTTCTTCATCTGAGAATTGTCAGTTCGTATCCTTTGACCATTTATCAATTGGAGAATGGCTTGATTTCTTATAAATTAGAGTCAATTCTCTATATATTTTGGAAATGAGGGCTTTATCAGAACCTTTGACTGTAAAAATATTTTCCCAGTTTATTGCTTCCTTTCTAATCTTGTCTGCATTAGTTTTGTTTGTACAAAAACTTTTCAGTTTGATATAATCAGATTTTTCTATTTTGTGATCAAATGATCTCTAGTTTTTCTCTGGTCATAAATTCCTTCCTCTTCCATAGGTCTGAGAGGTAAACTATCCTCTGTTCCTCTAATTTATTTATAATCTCATTCTTTATGTTTAGGTCATGAATCCAACTTGACCTTATCTTGGTGTATGGTATTAAGTGTGAAGACCCTAACTTTGAAAGGCCATGGTCATCTGCTGCATGTTAGGTCATCGCCAGTCATCTTGACTTTTGTCTTGCCACTGAACTTTGATATCTGGAGGAGAGAGTGAGGCTGATGACTTTGCATAACTGCCTCACAAATCCAATTCACTGAAAAAGTCAAGAACCTATGCCTGGAATTCTCTCCCTTCTCATCGCTCCCTTCTTACTTCCTTGGTTTCTTTCAAGACTAAGTTCAATGCAAAATAATTTTTAATAAATGGGATAGTGAATTGATTTGTGTGGTGTAACCCTTTTATACCTTTGCTTGAAGACCCACTTAAGATTGTGTAATAAATTTGTAGTGGGTCCAGTCACCATGTTTTCCTGATTTTTATCCAATTCTGTTCAACAGCACATCAGTAGGAGTAAAAGCAGGAGATAATGGAAATAGTTCAACTTTGTGGTTTGCCAAGGCATGATTGTCAATAGGATAAAAAGAAAAAAGGTAGAGAATAGTCAATGGGTTGAGATGGAGAAATGTAGGGGTTATGGCCTGAGAAAGAACTAAGAAGGAGAGGAATGAGTGGTTACAATGAGTATAAAGAACAGTTAAGAATCTTATGGCAGAAGGAAATATTGAATGGTAAAAGATTATGATCAGGCAAAGAAATTTTAGAATTCATTGACCTGGAAGTAGAACACTTTTGGGTAATAGGATTATTATGAATATGAATTATGAATATCATATATGAATATGTACAGATAAGATAGAATAGATGAATAGATTATAGGGAATAAATAAAATGAACTAGGAAGTTAGGGGTTTTGAGGTAGAATCAATATACATATACATATATGTTCATAATATATTGCACACATATATCAAAGTATTCTTCAATACTTGAAAGGTATGGACACAGGAATGAAACATGAAGGCAGGAGTTGGGTAGAAGAGAATGACTAATCTAAGAATTGAACTCAGTGAGGAAGAAGAGTGTCCTGGAGGGTAGAGGGGTAAATAGATGACAGCTACCAGAATCTTGATTGGTCACACACCCAGAGGATCAAGGTAAAGGGCAAGATGATCCAGAATCATTCCACAGAATTCCAACTTTTGGGTGAGCCAGGTCCCAGGCAGAAGTCATCATGATAGATGCCACAATGATGAACCTAACTGGGGAGAAATCCATTGAGGGAGGCAAGTGATTTGTCTGTACAGGGCCTTCCCCAGTTGTCCAATGGAGCTTAGGAATCTTGATTCACAATAGGTAGAAGCAGATGAAGTTACAGTGTGGTCCAATCCAACTAATTCTGGAAAATCAAGGTGGGTTATTTGGAAATGGCCTTTGGATCATTGCATAAAATCCTGGGACAAAGACCAAGGCCCAAATCCTGAGGCTTGGATCTGAGACTGCTTCAGGGCTTTCTTGAGAAATGATGGGCAAAGACAAAAGGTGCAGGTGGAGAACCTACAAGGTATCTCTTGACTTCAATTCCAGGGTTATCTTTAATCATCCTGATCTATATCTTGCCACTGGACCTAGTTAGCTTTAGAGGAGAAATTGAGGCTGGTGACTTTACACAGCCCCCCTTCATTAAAATCTAGTTCGCTTACAATATCAAGGCATGACTTCCCTGAAGTCATGGTCCTCTTTGAGATTGAAGAATAAACCACCACTATAACCACAAGTGTTCACTGTATCATAATCTACTATTTCTCCTGCACAGTCTGTACAGGAGTACTGGCCTAAGGAACAGTGTATCTGATATGTCCTTATTGTATTTAGAGGAGAGAGATACAGATAGAAAAATAGACAGACACAGATAAAGTTTAGATTAAGCAAGATTCTTGCTCTGAAGGGTATTAAACCTATGGAGTTGTCAAAAGCTACACTCATTGCAAAATCTGAGTCAGTAGAGTTGTCACAGTTATCCAGACCTAGAGAAAATAATAGGAAATGAAGAGTGTGACTGGAAAAAAATTACTTAGTACAGGAGGATGTATTATTCTCTCTCCTTCCTATACTGAAATTCAGTTTAATTTATAAACCCATTGTAAAATTTTATTTTCTCTTTTATTGAACTTCTGAATATTAGATTTGGCCTACTCTCTTGAGATCTTTTTGGATCTCAATTCTGTTATCTAGCATATTGTCTACTTTTACAAGTTTTATGCTATATGAAAATGTGATGTATATGCTATCTCTACATTCATTCAAGTCATTGATTAAAAAAAAGGTTGAATAAAACAGTCAAAATCAAGATCTTTGAATGGCCAAACTGGCTAACTTGATAATTCTTTAATAACAACTTTCTCAGTTTGATTATTAACCAGATATAGGTTCACCAACTCAATGTCATTACACCTATATCTTTCCATCACCTCCACAAGACTGTTCAAGGTAAACTTTAAAGAACTATGGAGCATTATATGACTTATGTGAACTTTGAAATGTCTAGGCTGAACAATGGAAAGCCATTGTTCCAATTACCATAGCCACATTCTGTTAATATGTTAACTTATTCCCAGACTTTTCCAACCACGACTCTACCATTGTGCTTCACTCACTCAAATCTATTCTTTCCTTGTTTGACTTATATTTTTTGCAGTCCAGCATAGAAGACCATAAAAGATCTGTTTGTATTTTGTCTGGGAAAAATGTTTTTGTGGCATAGGTGCTTGCCATAGCTGTTCAAATAAAGAAGGGTTTAATAAACTCAAATCAACAGCTAAAGAAATCCATTTCTTGTTTTATCAGATACTAAAATGGACCTGGAACACCACTGATTTGGATGTGCCATCTCTTACTCCCCACCTATGTCCCCATGATGCAGGTCGTAACCCATCATTCCAGCTTATCCTATGTGACTCTTGTCCAATTTTCCTTTAAGTTTGCTCTAGGAGATACCTTTAGTGAGCTAGGTATCTTGCTTTTTTTTTCCTGATTCTATAATAACAATGGAATACTCAGGTTTTCCAGATGCTACTTCCTTCTTTTATCACATGTCTAGCCTATTTTTTGTTTATGCTTTCCCTGATGACATCTTTTACTCCATTCCTTCAGAGTTCCTTATTTTTTATATGTTGTAATCTGTTGACACGTACCATAAGCATTGCAATAAGAGATTACCAAATAGACCATGAAATTGTTTCTTAATGCCTTTGTGTGCATAATGAAATTAACATTCCTCCAATTTCTTTATTTCTGTCTCCAAGGTAAACCTTTTGAGCCATCTTTTGATTTTGCTACATAGAAGCAAAGCAATTATTTTTTTTCCTCTTTAATTAATTCTTTTTTCCACTTTCCAAAGGAACTGTTTCAGACCTTCTTTTTTGTCTTTAAGTTTCCCATTTCTCTCTCTACTTATTTATCTGTGAACCTCATTTCATAATGAATTAAGAAAATGATGAAAGGAATGAAACAGAATGACATTTATGTTACAAAGCAATGATTATCCAAATCCCTTGATACAGTTTAAAAAATTAGAAAAATATATCAATGGAACAGACTAGATAAAGGAGAAACAGAATTTATTGATAATCAGATGTCTGGTAGACATGGAAAAATAAATGACCTAAGAAAGAAATCCCTGTTTGAAAAGAACTTCTAAAAACACTGGAAAACATTTCTGCAGAAATAAGCTTTGTTAATTTTTTAGACAATTTTCCAAAGTAAACTCAAAACAGATAAATGATCTGAATATTAAAGATGCCACCATAAAAAAAATTAGAAGAGAAGTAGAGCTTGTCATCCACATCTACAGATAGTGGGTGACTTTATAATCAAAGAATAGAAGTAATTACAAAAGATAACAGATAATTTGATTGCATTAAATTGGAAAGCTCTTGTACACAAAAAATTAAGTCAGCTAAGATAGAAAGGAAAGCAGTCAATTGGGAAATATATTTGTATCTAATGATAAGGTTTTTATGTTTAAGATATATAGACAACTAATCAAAAATATATGACCAAAGCCATTTCCCAATAATTTTAAAGGAAATCAACGAAAAGTTCTCAAGGGAATTGCAAATTATTAATATAAGAGAATATTCCAAAATACTAGGAGAAATGCAAACTAAAATAACTCTGAGATTTTATCTCATATACATCAAATTGGTAAAGATGAATAAAGATGTGGAAAGACATACATTAATATGTCATTAGTGAATCTGTGGATTGTTATTACAATACAAATAACTAAAATATCCATATTTTTTTCTTATCACTAGGTATATACCCTTGGAGAGGTCATTAACAAAAAGAAAGACTCCATATAAACCAGCATTTATAATAGCAATTTTTATGGTAGCCAAGAATTAGAAATAAAGTATCTGCCCATTGATTGGGGAATGACTAAAATAATTATGGTATATAAATATAACGGAATGTTATTGTACTCTTGAGAAATGATGATTACAGAAAGGCATGGGAAGTTTCATATAAACTGTTTCAAAGTGAAACAATATATACAATGAAAACAACAGTGTAAATGGAAAGAACAATAATCATAAAACAACTGAAAATGATTGCTTTAAAATTATAATAACCAAGCTTGGTCTCAAAGAAGAGCTATGAAAAACTACTTCTCCCCATTCCTTTATAGAAATAGAAGGCTACAAGTTTGGAACATTGCATATAATGTTGGCTGTTTTTCAGTATGCTAATTTATTTGCCAAATTTCATCTTTTTTTCATCTTTAAAAAAAATTCCTTTGATCTAAGGAAGGAGAAGGAAAATGAAAGTGACATAAAACAAAGAAATCAAGAAAAATTCTGATAAAAAAGTAAGAATACCATCTAAAGAGAATCTTCTCTGGCAATTGAAAAAAGAGCCAATTATGAGGAAAAATCTACCTTGAGATGTAATCATGCTTAACCTTTTCTCTTGTGCTTCTCCCAGAATGTATAGAGACAGCCAGATGATACAATGGATAGAGAAGAGGACCTGGAGTCAGGAAGAGCTGAGTTCAAATCCAACCTTAGACACTCATTAAGGGTGTGGTTCTGGGCAAGTCACTTAAGTGTGCCCAGCTCAACCTCCTAAGTTTCTTGGGATGAGTGGATGGGATGGGAAGCATAGTTCAAAGCAGGCTAGCTATAATGGGTAATAGCTCAAGTTTGCACCCACTCATCTACCAAGCAGGACAATTAGAGATAATAATGTATCTACTTCCCAAGATAGGGGAAAGGATCAGTTGAAGTAGAATTTGCAAAACACTAAGCACAATGCCTGGCATATAAGTGCTTTAAGGAATGTCTGTTTCCCTACCACTAACAAATGGTCTCTTAGTATGGAGCAATTTATCCAGAAGGCAACATCATGACAAGCAATCTGGACTTCATTTGTAGAATCAGTTTGAACCATAGAAAGGAAAAGTCTTGGAGAAACTGTCCAGCAAAGATATTTTAAATTTACTTAATTAATGTTATGCATTAAAAAAAAAGATATATAACTTTTATGGTATCACCATGATTCTCAGAATACTTTCCTTCTGGATAAATGAATAAAAAGATAATAGTGATAATCAGTTATAGAGACATATATTCTACATACATTTATAAAGTTGTTATCTGTCTCTAGGGGTGTGTAGTTATCAGGGAAGACTAGCATCTCTGAAGCCTTTTCAGGGCTGCTTTCCACCTTTGGTATTGATCTAATTCAACAGCTAAGAAGCTGTAACATGTGCAGCAGCCATATTCCAGTTAGGGTTGGTGTGGGAGTAGAATTTTGGTTTCATACCATGTACTATGTGCAGAACAAATACAAAGAGAGGCTCAACTCTTTATCTGTGACAGGAATGAAGCACAGGATGGTGTGTGGGGGGATGATTTTTGAGAAATGAAAGTTGAAGAAGGAAGAGAGGAGATCTCAGTAAATGGTTTTGATTTTTTTTTTTTTTGATTAAGTGTTTATGAACACTCTGCTGAGAGGGTAGGGGGAGGAGGTGTTAAAAATCTGGAACAACCACTGTGGAGAATGATTTAGTGAACTGGTTAGGGAGAAGTAGAATGATTGCCTTGCTACATTGAGGGTTTTAGATTAAAAATATAAATTTATAATGGACCCAATTACCATTGATTCATGATTTTTTCTCATTCTGTTAAATAGCACATGGGGATTAGTGGATGAGCACAGCAGGAGTAATCCAGATCGTGGTTTGAAAAAGCATGATCTTAAAATGAAAAGGGGATGATGGATTCAATAATAGGGGACAGTGTAGGATTTAATGGTACAACAAGGAGTTGAGATAGGAAGCAAAGAAAGCATAGCCAGTGCAGAAGAGAAGGACTGGGAAAGAACGAGTAATAGAGGCAATACAAGTGTAGCGAGAATGGAGGACTCAGAAAAGGGGTGGATTTTGGGGTAAAGATATTCAGTTTTACTTTGGATGTGCTAAATTGAACTGTCTATAGGAAATTAATTGTCTAATAAGTCTTCCATTCTTCCCTCCAACAAGATCAGCAACCACTTTCTCCCCTAGGAAATTCCTTTATAACTCTTGTATTTATCACGTGATGTATATTATAATTACATGTGCTATATTATCCTTCTAGATAGACTGAGCTCCAAGAGAATGAAGATTTTTTTTTTTTTAATCTGCATTTTATATCTTCCCTAAGCACAATTCTCTGGATTCAACAGGTTCTTATTCTGAGATCAATGAAAAAATAAATGAATAAAACCTGGCAACAGAATTACCTTCCTTTGATCTCTTGCCCTGTTCCTGAGACTCAGCAGTATAGCTACAGCAATCATTCCTCTCACTTAACCTGGAAAGGCTTCATAAAAACTGTGTCATGGTGCACAAGATAATCCCTCAAATTCTTGGTCTCTTGTGAAATATGAAATATAGCCACTAGAGGGCAGGCTATACCCACTTATTCTCAACGATTAACAGACCTTTTTTATGTATTTCTTTTCCATGTCCAGCAAAATACTTAGGAAACATTTACAACTGGAGATCACGAAGTCCAAACCTTGCATTTTCTGGTTCAGAAAACCGGGGCCAAAAGATAGGAAAGGAGTTTCCCAAGATCACATGGGTAGTAAATATGAAAGAAATAGAAATAGAAAGTGCTATCTAAAGATGTGTGGCTATTACGGCTCAGCGGAATAGGTCCAGAATGTTTAGACAGCTCTGGGTTTCCTGGCTGATGAGTGGATGTGATGGGAAGCTAGGTATCATGGGTTACAGGTCGAGTTTTCAGGAAAAGTAATCGTTCTGTCCAGAGCATCGGTGTTTCTCAGGTGGGTAGAAAGGATGCAACAGCACAAGATGCCCAGGTAAGCCCCGGTGTCCTGAAGAGTGATATATAGGAAGCACCAGAACTATTGCTGAAAGTAAGGATCCACACAGTGAAAATATTTTGGGACCAGGAATCCACTTCCATTCTCCTGATTCCGAGACTGCATAATTGATAACTATGGTCCTACAATTTTGGCAGAATACCAGGGGAGGCTCGACAGAGTCCTCTTCTTCCTTCTTCTACCGCTCTTACAGTTTTGACCTTCCAATTCAACATTTTATGTTCTAAGTTACTTTCCATTTATGACATTTTATATTCTTCATTAAAAACTGACATTTATATAATTTACATAAATACCATATAATATAATACACATATTATATATAATAACATTGCATATAATTATTATATGTAATATATTATATAAAGTCATGTTATATATGAACATGTATATTTATACATATATACACATATAATGTAATGTAACATATAACATGATATATGACAATATAACATATATAAAAACGTAATATAATATATACATATAAGTATATGTATAATTTATATAATTGATATTTTCAAACTTAGTCATAAAATAATGCTGTAAAACAGTTTTTGTAGATATATTATTATGTTTGTTTTTCATATAAGGAAATTGAGTCTTAGGTTAATTGAATAAATTCAAGGCTTCCTTACTATAAGACTAGCCCATCGACCTTGTTGCTTCATCAATACTTTCTATTCTTTATTCCAAGATCTCTTTAAGTTTTGTTATCTTATATGCTATTTTAAGGTTCTTTGCAGCTCTGACACTCTTGTTCTGATATTTAACACTTGATAGTCTAAAGTTTTTGCCAGCATTGGTTTTTATGCTCTGTGTCACTGGTTCTGAAATTTTTGAGTATAAATTCTCCTTCCTAATAACAAAAAAATGTCTTAGACTCCTATCTGATAGGAGTTGTAACTTATTATTCATTGAAGAAATTTTAAAAAGCTGCTATGAATTCAATGGCATGTTTAATTTCTATTTTATTTATCACAATTGCATCTATGCATTTGAAAAATAGTATTATATATCAGACATTATTCTATTTCGAGAATGTATTCTTGCCTGTTTATAGATTTGAATACAGATGATGAATCTCTTAAGAAAATTGCATGCCCTCTCAGGGATCCATTGGTCCACAGTATGGAACTCATTGCTTTAGGTTCAGAGGTCTCCTCCAGGTCCAATATTCTATATTCTTTATTCTAAATTTCCTTTCAGTGATTTTATAATTGCTCTTTTTAGGATTTTTCCTCTATTAATCTTCTGTCCTACTTGTCTCCTTTTGATCTTAGCCATGGCTTTATCCATGGGGATCCTTTCAGTAACTGATTTCTGTTCCCTTTTCTATCTTAGATTACAGGTCACAACATCCAGTTTCAGGACTCTCTGCTTCATCTTACCTCCTTTATTAGGTTTTCTGGTTTTTGTTTTATTCTTCTAGTAGAATCACAAAAATCTGTATTTCTTATTTTCATGTAAGGCAAAAAAACTTTGCACATCTTTTTCTTCACATGTGAAATTATTTTTAGAAAACTTGGAAGACATGGATATGAATTGATTATCAAGCTTTCAGATGACACAAAGTTAGAATGGCTGAATTAATAAACTGGATAAAACAAATTATTTCAAAAGACTCAATTAATTTAATATGCCTAACCATAAAGTTAGGTTCAATAAAAATCAGCTGAAAAAGTACAAGGAAATATGGATAAATAATAGTTCATGTGAAAAAGACTTGGGGAATTTTAATGGATTTATTTGATTGTTGTGTTATATCTGACTCTTTATCCCCATTTGAGATATTCTTGGCAAAGATACTAGGAGGGGTTTGCCATTTTTTTCTCCAAGTCATTTTTACTGATAAGGAACAAACAGGATTAAGAGACTTGCCCAGAATCACACAGTCAGTATATCTGAGACAACTTGAACTCAGCTCTTTCTGACTCCAGGCTTGGTTTTCTATCTGCTATGCTACCTAGCTGGACTGTACAATAACAAAGTCTATCTTTCTTTATAAAGGTGAAAGAGGAATTATAATTTTTCTTGATCTCATAATATTAAACTGAGATACAATAGACATTGTAGCTAAAAAAAAAAAAAAGAAAAAAAAACTAATGCCATTTTAGGTTGTATTAAGAGACAATGAGGGTTTAGTCCTCATGGTCTCTACTCTAGTCAGAGGACACATGAAATAGTTTTATCTTTAATTCTATGAATTATATTGGAATGGAGGATGAAAAAATTGTAATGTCTCTAGGGGAGAGTGTCTATGATGATGAGAACTTTCCCCCTAGATTTACATAATGTTTTAAGCACCTTGCATACATTATCTTATTTAATCCTCACAAATACCCTATGAAGTACATTCTATTATTATTATCCCCATTTTACAGGTGAGAACACTGAAGCTGAAAGAGATTGAATGATTTGGTAAAAGTCACACAACCTGAGGCAGTATTTGAATTTAAGTCTTCCTTATTTCCATCTCCTAAGGAGCCTGCCTCATCTCCAGCCTTGGGAGGGAAAAGGATAGGAACCACATTCTATCTGACAGAGCACTTTTCATTTTGGGCTATGCCTGTGTCTCTATGATATTCAGCTGCCTTTGGGAATAGGAAAGGTATCTACCCCTTTTCTATACCATGACCTCCAATCCCTTAATCCTTTGGTTCTCTCCTAGGCTCTCACTCTTGTACTTGCTATTCTTTCCTTTTCTTTTTTGCTATCTTGATCCCATGGTGAATCAATTTAGCTCTACATTGTCCTTTTGTTTTGATACTCTGACCCCCAGCCTTATAGTTGATTGTACCTTTCCAAGCCTCAGTCTTAAAATATATATATATATTAAAAGTCAGCATATTTGAACCTAGTCATATCTTAATGATACCAAAGATTCTGAACCCCATCCAAATACTGGTCTCTATCTTCATTATCATATTTCTTATTTTCATCCCTCTTTATCCCTCCCATCCCAAAGTTCTAACCAAATGCTTCCCACACCTTCTATTTCTTCTATTGTGCCTTCTGGAATACCTGTTTCATATGCAACAAATCTGCCTTGAGCTAAAACCTTTTCCTCTCCCATTCCTTCTGTCTTTTGGCAGTCACTGAGATCTGGCTCCCTTCTGATGACACAGCCCACCTGACCACCCTTTCCTCTGTTCAAGGCAGTGGAAATGGAATACTCCTTGTTCTCTATCACCACTTCCAGGTTCTCTCCTCATTGCTATCACTCAGTAATTTCTCTTTTAAAATCCATAAAATCCACCCCTTCCATCCAATTAAAATGTTGCTGGCTATTGTCTATGAATCTCTAGAACATTCTCCTTCATTCCTCAATTAGGTCAGTACCTCACTCACAATCTTTCTCTCCTCCCCAACTCTTGTTTTCACACTGGGGGACTTCAACATACATATTGATATTCTCTCATTCTAATTACCCAGTTATTCAATCTCCTTACATCTGATAATCTATTTGTCCAGCCCACCTTAGCCACATATAAAGAGATCATAATCTTGATCTTGCTGTTAATCACAAAAATGCCACCATCATATACAAGAACCCTCAAATTCCCTTATGTGATGACAGTCTTTTATATTCCCACTTCTTCTGAACCAAATCCTCTCTTTTTCTATATCAAGACCCTTTGGTTCTCTCCCGAACCAAACCATTTTTTCCTCTTCCTTTTACCATTTTGACTTATTAGTGAACCAGTTCAGTTTTATATTTTCTTATCTTTAATGTCATGTTCCCTATTCATGTTGCTAATTGTGCTCTTCACTCAAGCCTCAGTCTTTTAAAAAATATTTTGTTTTTTCCCCAATTTTAAATATTTATTTAAAAAAATTGAGTTCTAGCTTCTCCTCCTCCCTTCTTTTACTACTCCCTCCCAAAGATGATAAGCAATTTGATATAGGTTATACATGTTCAAATCATGCAAAGCATATTTGCATATGAGTCATGTCATGAAAGAAAAGACCAAAAAAAAAAACCCTATAAAAATAAAATGAAAAATAGTATACTTTGATCTTCATTCATATTCACCCAGTTCTTTTTCTGAAGGTGGATAGAATTTTTTATCATGAGTCTTTTGGAATTGTCTTAGAATATTGTATTGCTGAGAGAAGCTAAGTTATTCACAGCTGATCATCATTTAATATTGCTCTTATTGTGAACAGTGTTTTTATGGTTCTATTCACTTCGTTTTTATAAGTTCATGTAAATCTCTCTAGGTTTTTCTGAAATCACCTTGCACAAACCTCAGTCTTGTATCACTCCCATCATTGTTGCCTTTACTCCTCTACATATTCTGCTGAATTAAAGTGGAGAAAATCATGTAATTGTTCTGATTAGATCCACTATAAATTTATGTAACACAACTTTAACTGGGCCCTCGCTGCTGTTGGACAATCCTTTTATACCTCTGTTGTCTCCTTTATATTGAGAGCTCCTCAGTGATAGAGATGACCTCTTACCTTTCTCTATATGCTTAGCATAGTGCCTGGCACATAATGAGTATTTAGTAAATGCTTATTGATTGACTTACTCCAAATCCAAAATTCTCTAGCTTCTGCACCTCTAAGGTACCCTTCTAGTGAAAAAACTAGAAATTGCACCATAAAAAGAAAAATGGAAGGCATTTGAAATGTTCAGCTTGGAAAACACTACATGATGATAGTCTGAATATGAATTGAATCAATCAATCAATAGACATATATTGATGTTCTGATATTCCAGATATTTTGTTAGGCCCTTGGAATATAAAATCCAAAATGAAACAAATTGCATTCTCAAAAATCTTGCATTCCATCATACATACTTACGTACATGGGAGAAAACTTGTATATATAGAAATATATGCTAATTAAACACAGGGTAGTTTAGGGAGAGAAAATATTAGCAATTGGAGGATTGGAAAAGGCTTTGTATGGAAGGTGGAGATAGAATTGTATTTTGAAGGCACAGAGTGATTCTATGAAGTGGAATTTAGGGGGCAGATATGGCAGAAAACCCCACAAAGCTCTGAGATAGAATATGGAGTCCTGTATGGGAGGAATGCAGTTTAGATGGGTTAGAGGATACAGGATTATTATTCAAGTATTCAAATATTATATCATTTTCTAGAATGTAAAAGATAGATTAGAATTATTTCCCATGGCTAAAGGGCTGAGCTAGGAGTAAAGAAAGGGGGATATTATAAAGAGGCAGATTTAAGTTCCATGTAAGGAAAACTTTCCTAACAGTTAGTTGTTGAGGATGAGTTTCCTTATTTAGTAATGGATTCATCATATCTGAAGGTTTGCAAATGGAATCTTCTTGTCATGGATGATACTTCTAGTCAAGTATAAGTTAGATTAGATGAATTTTGTGGGTCCCACTGACTCTGAGATTCTGGCTTTGGGAACTCTTATTTGTAATGAAAGAGGAATTTGGAATCTAGATAGCATCATCCCCCCTGTCACTGTTATACATTGTAGAACAATAGTTCTCAGATTTTCAGAATAGTTGTCAGATTTTCACTTTGCTTTTATCAAATTAAGGCCTCCATTTGAACATTAATCTTCTTTTTCAAATAGACTTTGTCACCCATCATGTCTCGGAGTGTTTCATGTCTAGAAGTAGACCTTTTGAAGGATTTCAGATCAATAGGATAGGCACAAAGTTTCTGGTGTTGAAAGAAGTTGACTTTGGTCGATTCCAGGGCCAGGACTGAGCCAAAATAAACACATGGCTCAGGTTTTAGAGTATGAATACTTTTCTGTCTTCATCTAAAGCTGACAGAAAAAGCCTAAAAAGCTAAGCTCTTTCCTATTGTAGTAGTAATAACAATTTAGAAATATTTTACTATTAATTTTTATAATTATAAACTATATATTTTTACATATCCATTCATTCATAATTATTAGTGGAACAAATAGATGGATGATAGCCCCAGTGTTGGATTGGTACTCCAGAGAGATAAAAGGACCTTTAGTAAACCTTTAGAGGTTTTCCTCTGTGAAACACTCATGGAAATAGATAAGAATTATCTAGGATGAAAGGAATCATAGGATTGGAAGAGCATCTTAGAAGCTGTTGACTCTCAATTTACCCAGACTCATAAGGAAATTGAAGCCTACAGAGTAAAGTGATTTGCTCAGGATTACACAGCTAATAAGGGTCTCAGGTGAGATTGAACCCAAACCTTCTTGACCCCAAATCCCATGTCATTTTGCCTCTCACACAAAGCTTTTCTGGAGGTTGAGCACTTACTGGAGTAACTTATGAACTTATGAAACTTACGAATTTCAAAATGTCAGGAGAGTAACCCTCTAGAAATCTGGAGTCACAAAATCTGCTATCGTTTGGGGTTTGCTAAAGATCAAGGAGTGACCTATGGGTTCCACATCAGGAGTAGCTGAGACACTTGACTGGCAGAAATTTTCCTCTGGATTCATAGGGACCAAAGTTATATAGAAAGAGATACATTTAATCTGCTGTCCCTAGAGTCCAAAAAGGGATAGGGAGAATGTGCTCCTGAGCTGTTGAGAAGGAAATATTTGCACCTTTGTTATATCTTTGAAGTGAATATCCCTTGTAATAGCCAATTGGGGTTAAGAGATCAGTGGAACTAGGGCAGTGGCTATTCACTGGCATCCAAAAAATTTGGGCCCGTCAAATTTGTGAAGGTCCTTTGGGAGATTATCTACGTGGATTGTTTTGGGATTCTCTAATTTGTGTAATCCTGTAGAAATTGGCACTTTGTTTTCTCTCTTTGTTTAGGCTTTAATTGCAGAGTTGTTTTTTTTTTTTCCCTAATGCATGTTTCCTATACAAGTCAGTTCCTTTTGAGATGATTTTTCTTTTTTTTTTTTTTGCATTTGTTAAATCATTGAATACTCAACTACTGCTCTTTTCTGTATTACTGAAACCTGTAATTATTGATATTGAGGCACTGGGGTTTCAAATACAAAGAATGAACCTTTTACTATTCAAAAGGAATGTATAATTGAGCAACTTTTCATTCTGCTCTCTCACACTGGCATAGTGAGTGAATAGGAACAGAAACAAATACTAGAGTGACTTTTTTGTTTGACATGGCATGGTGTCTCAGTCAGGTAGGACTGAGCTTCCTCGGACCTACCAGAATTTATACTTTGAGGATCCTCTGCTCTATGATATATCACTTCAGGAAGAATTAGAGTACTCAAATAATTTGAATACAAGATAGATCAAGATAATATACAATCAGAGAAATATAAACAGAGGCTACTGTAAAGTTCAAGAGAGATATTTATTTTTCACCACAAAGGTGTTAGTTAATATCTTTCTCAGATTGGTTTGTATTTATTTCAAAAATGTTTGTATTTACATATTTGGGTCCATGTTGTTATTGTTCGTTTTTGAGGAGTACCAATGATATCATGAGATGATGTCTTCACTTATGCATGGATTGAATTTAAGTGAGGCAAAGTTGCACAAAGTCATCCACGCATATCCATGTTGTATTTACCCAATAGAATATAAGCTATGTAAAAACAAGGACTCCCTTAATTTCTGTTTTTGTGTCTCCAGGAAAATAAGCATGATGGCAGATGTCAGTAGACACTTAATAAATGTTTGTTAATTGATTATATTTCACTTTAATTGTTACTCCTTCCCTATGCTGTTCTTGTATATTTTTTTGGAATTTGATGTGGAGATCTAATGAATTTATTAGCCTATTGTTCTAGTATATTGAGAGACTATATTTGTGATTTTTTTTTCCTTTTGAGTTTTCTCAGAGGTATAAAGGGGATAAGAAAGGGGCTGACAGTTTGAACCAGCAACTCTACTTGATTGCAAGGAAAGCACTTTTTAAAGTATAAAGCTTTAAAGAAATGTGAGCTTTTACTATTAAAGAAACAAATGCCATTCATTTGACAGCCAGGTGCTGAGACAGTTTCTCATTATCCCAATGATATTCCTTCTCCATTCTGCTGGAATTCATGTAGAAGTTTGGGAACTTCCATACCAATGCCACATTGTTAGTAGAGCCCAGGCCCTTCTAGATTGCATTTCAACTACTTAATGCAAAGTCAGCAGCTTGCAATCAGCAGTGTTTTAAAATTGCAACACTCAAGCCTCTTTTGTAGACTTTGTGGTGAAAAGCTCATTCTTGGAAATGCTGCTGGTTTTCCCCAGCTGTTTACATCTCCTTAGTGTCAGCAGTACATAGCTTAACAGTAATAATAAGACAACACCAATAAAGCAGCAGAGAAATTCTTTTACTGTATTATTGGTCTGTCATAAAAGCTTAAGTATTTAAATATCAAATGTTCACTTTATTTGAAATTGGAGTCCATAATCACAGAGACCAATTTTTTTCCACAAGAATTATTAATCAAATTTTACCCCTTCCCCCAAATAACTCTTGGATTTAATAAGACACTTTACTAATGAATCATGTGTAAGGTATATGTTGCCCATGTATTTTATATATATTCACATGGGTTTGTTTAGATGTGTTTTGCAGGGAAGTTTGAATAGATATTACTGGAATCTCCTCTGCTGTTCTGTATGGAAGATGTTGATTTCTACCTGGAATGTAATAATCGATTGGGGCCATGAGGCAAGCCCATTCTGGTCCCATCAGAGTAGGATACTGAAATAGAATTATATCTATTTGCCCCCTAAATATTGTTATTATTAGGCATAAGCCACTTTCCTAGTTGCTAATCTTTATAAGGGAAAGAGGACCCTAAGCTATATTTGAAGACTTGTCTTTCTTCCCATGAAATACCAGTTACACAAAAATTATCATACATAGTGAGTAACAAATAAATCCATTTATCTAGGCAAAGAAATCTATATAAATTATAATATACTGTACAATATACAGAGTGAGCTCTCCCACTGAGAGTAAGACATCTCAGATCAAACAAAAGAGAACATAATTTCATGAAAAAATTCCCTGAACTGTCTAGTGTAGCAAAATGGGAATAGGTGCATGCTTAAGGTGCTGGCTCTTCTATATGTTGGCTTCTTCCTGAAGTCTTTCTCTCCATCCAAGGATCTCTCCCTGAAAGAAACCCATGTGTGTCCTCTCTCATAATTTCAGAGATGAGGTGACCAAGTTCACTTGTGTCTCAAAGTTTCCATAATTCAAACCTTCATGCAGACATGGAACATTGCGGAATCATTCTCTCTATCAACAAGGAAAACCTAATGCAAATGCCTGGCCTGAATTAGACATAGAATTAGAGAACTTCACTTTTGACTTTCCTCAACTCCTGCCAGCATTTTTCTATCAAAAGTCTTTACAAAAACTTTCCCAGAAATTCCAGTTCTAAAACATTGTGAACTAGTGGGTTCTAGGGTTGTATGTCTATAGGATAATAAGAGACTGATCACTGAGCCCAGGCCCTATCCACATGCATAGAGTCCTCTCGATACAATTTCCTTGTAGAAGAGATCGAGAACTTGTTTCCAGGAGAGTTATATGACATAATGGGATTGTGCTGGACAGAACTGGCACTTGTGTTGAGCATTTGTAACTAGTCCTGCTAGTTAGCCTGCTAACTATGTGGTGTATAGGATCCTCTTCTGACAAGTTGTGGCTTTGTGGTCAGACTTTTTTATTTTTGAGATCTACTTTTATTTTTATTTTAATAATAGCTTTTTATTTTCAAAATAAATACAAAGATAATTTTGAACATTCACCCTTGCAAAACCTTGTTTCAAATTTTTCTCCCTCCATCTCCCCTGCTCCCTTAGACAGCAAGTAATCCAATATATGTTAAATATGGACAACTCTTCTATACATATTTCCACAATTATCATGCTGGACATGAAAAATCAGATCAAAAAGGGAAAAAATAAGAAAGAAAAGCAAGCAAACAGACAAAAAAGATGAAAATACTATGTTGTGATCCACATTCAGTCCCCACAGTCCTCTCTCTGGATGCAGATGGCTCTCTCCAATACAAGTCTATTGGAATTGATCTGAATCACTTGCTTGTTGAAAAGAGCCAATTTGTGGCAGGACTCGAGCATGTATTTTTAAAAAGCACAAGATGACCTGATTCAACCACCATTTTCAGATGACTTATTTTGGTGAGAGAAAAGAGAGAATATTATAAGAAAAAAGGCCTTGGATTTTTCTCATCGAAGGAGTGCATATGGCCTAAGAATACAGACCTTGGCTCTTTAAGGTATTACTCACTGTTTGTTCTTTCATTTTAGGTGAAGCAGAGTGGAGGTGCCCATGCCATCATGCTTCCAGAGGGATGTTCTCTACAATAGCAGGTTAGATATGTAAAGCACTTTGTCAATCTTATAGATCTACATAATTGTTTATGATGGTTATTATTTTTTTTATTTTTATTTAATAATTACTTTATATTGACACTCGTTTCTGTTCCGATTTTTTTCCCCTCCCTCCCTCCACCCCCTCCCCTAGATGGCAAGCAGTCCTTTATATGTTAGATATGTTGCAGTATATCCTAGACACAATATATGTTTGCAGAACCGAACAGTTCTCTTGTTGCATAGGGAGAATTGGATTCAGAAGGTATAAATAACCCGGGAAGAAAAACAAAAATGCAGATAGTTCACATTCGTTTCCCAGTGTTCTTTCTTTGGGTGTAGCTGCTTTTGTCCGTCATTTATCAATTGAAACTCAGGTCTCTTTGTCAAAGAAATCCACTTCCATCAAAATATGTCCTCATACAATATCGTTGTCGAAGTGTATAATGATCTCCTGGTTCTGCTCATTTCACTTAGCATATGATGGTTATTATTAATCAAATATAGCCTCTATGTGCTCTGAGCATCATCATCCCAAATCCCTGTTTCTACATGTTCCTTTTAAGGGTTTTGGTGATATTTCTGAGAAGTCAGCGATAATTTACTGCTTTTAGTCGATCTGAAGGACACTGCTGTGTCTAGAATACTAGTGGGAAGATAAGAAGTCAGAAATACCTTCAAGATTTGTACAGTCCTTCTCTAAGCAAAAGTGAGTCAATAAGCTTTTATTAAATGCTTAGTATGCGCCAGGTATCATATTAAGAGGTAGAGGGCAGAAATGGGGAAGGATATTCAAGGCTCAAACTGAGGCTTCGTCTTACCCTCAGCTAGTTCTGGTACTTTATCTAAAACAATATACGCTCTCCAATTTCTGGAATGAATCTTTTCTTAATTAATTTGATAATTTATAGATGATCCTTAGATATGATTAAGTATCCTCAACCTATTAGAATGATTCTTCTTGTGTAAAGTTACTCCAAGTATCTTAAAATTTTAAAGTCTATTATTGATTGTTTTCACTTAAAGTAATAAGGTATCTTTACATAAGTTAAAGTGTTTAAATTGAGTAAATAAGTCTATCTCATCCTTACATAAGAACAACAGCAATAAAAATGATTCTATATGAACCAGTAAATTTCTGTTATGAATTTAAAACAAATTTCCATTCAAGTCTGGGGTGCTTTGTGCACTGCTCTTTATGTGATATGGCTCCCATTTGGTGGAGAGAATGCTGATGAATCTATATAAGGGATAAAGTTTGTTCCAGATACTCCATGAGGCAGAATTTCAGAAGATTTGCATGGTTCCAGGCTTTCTTTGGTATTAATTCCATGAAAGAGAGAAAGATTCTGAAAGACACAGACATATTGGGAAATGCAGCTTCTCAACATTTCCCTTATTTCCATCTTGCCTCTTACTCCAGATATGTCAGGGAATTTCTGCTTGGGTGATGTTGGGACTTACCTCTTACTCTGAGCAGAGATTTCATCTTGTTTCCCAAAAAGAGTTCATTCACTCTGATGCATTTTCTGTTATATTCTCATCTGCAGAATTTTGATAATTTATTTTTTCCTGTTTTGATTGAATAAATAGATTTACTTACTATTCACTATTTGTGATCTTCATTTGTGCAGATACTTTTTAGTGGGAAGGAACCAAACAAAAGTTGTGTATGCTTGAGGTAACTCTTCTAACCTAAGAATGCTAGAGAAGTATCTATTGTTTTGAATGTCTAAAAATAATTGGCCCCTCTTCTTTCCCAAACCAGCAATAAGTGTGGTGGCAGGTGGATAGCATTTGGGTGCAATATTCTCTTAGAAACTAGACAAAAGGGTACCCAGCCATGATCCTTCTCTTGTTCTAGGAACTAAAATATTCTTAGAGAGGGAAGTGGGCCTGTTTCTCATTAGTTGTATTTAGACAACCCATGTGGATATATGTATCTTACAAGAGCACATCCATATACATTTCATCTTTTAAAAATATAAATTAAACAAAGTGGTAACAAAATTGTCCTATTTATGTCCTCTTCCAAAATTCTTTGTCTTGTATATATTTTATTGATGTTCTTTTTTTTTTAATTGTTGATCTTGTTTCATCTCCCATTGTCTACTAACTTCCTCCCTCTATAGTGCCACTCTTCTGACAAATTAATTTAGGCAATTTAGTGTTTTTTCATGCCATTACATTTCTCTATTTAATACATATAAGAAAAAGGCAATTTTTTTGTTCTGTTTCAAATTTATCTTTTGTCTGGGTCCCATTTATTTGTCCAGTTTTATTTTATATGACTTGCATTTCTGTCTTCAAAAACCCTCCATTTTTGTTAAATTTATCTAATAACTACTCCTTATATATAGCATCCCATTTTCAGTTTCCATGATTTTTCATAGACTTTCCTCCATGTCTGGAATACATAATTTTCATTTCTTTAACAAATAATTCTTGACATCTTGAAAAATAATTACCAATAAACACTAACCAATGAATTCCCCTTTTATAAAATCCTCATTTCAAGTCTTAGAAGGACAGGACTAATGATAGCAGATAGGATTAACATTCTCCTCAATCTAGGTATTATTACCCCATCCAACCTTATGAGGAATTTTATCTAAGATGGGAAAATCCATTGTGATCTAGACAGGTTTGAATAGGGATAAATTTTTTTATTATATTGCCCAAAGCTGGACAATTTAGAAGTAAATAACATAATCAGTCATATTCTCCAACTCCCTTCTAAGAATAGATTCACCTTTCATTGTAATATTAATTCTCTCTCTGTAATGGGCTGAGGCTTGAGTTGATGCACTGAGGTCCCAAGCACATGAGGCTAAATAGTAATTGGACCATAATCTATTAATATATAAGCTTGGAGAAAGAATGGCCCCCGCCCACTCTTTGTGCAAGTCCTGATGTGTTGTATAGGAAATGACGATTTTGGTGGGTGGAGGCAGGGGAGTGGAAAAGGAAGGGGAAGGAGAGACTTTTGGTATTGCTATTGCGACGGTTTGCTCAGGTCAAATCGCTCTCTGTTAGCTGGCTTCCTGTTGCAGCTGCCCATATTGCTATAGCAATCTTTTTTGCCCATATTGCTATCGCAATCTTTATTCACCTCTTCACTTCAATAAATATTGAAGATTTTTCCCTTAACCTGAATTCCTGACTCCGGCTGATTTTAAATATGCGGTCATTACATCTCTCATTACTTGTTAATAATCAGAGTTGATTGCCACCCTCAGGAGCACCCACTATTCCAAGGGTATATACACTGTGAACCCCTTACTATTGCTCTCTTTGGCATTTGAGAGTGTCACTGACCTTTTTATTAATAAAATGCTAGCTTTATTAATAAAATGATTAATTACTCAGAAACTGTGTCTCTGAAACTTTTTAAATACCAGAATCCTTTTGTTAAACTTTAATTTCTGAATATATACTTTCTTCCTCCCATACCTCAAAAATCCATACCTAGAAAACCTCCCATATATAGAAACAAAGAATAAAAAAGGAAAAAAATAAATAGCAAATTATTTGAAAATATCAACTGTTCTATACAGTGTTCCCAACTCATTGTTTTCCACTTCTACAAAGAAAGGAGAGTCATATTTTTATTTCTATTGTGGAGGCTAAGCTTACTAATTATATTTACAGATGTCTGAATAACTGAAGTTTTCATTACTATGGTATTATGCTTTTGAGCCAGTTTTGAGTTCTATTTCCTAAATTCCTAATTATTTCTTTTTTCTGTCCAGGGAGTCTATAGCATTGGTCTCCAATGCAAGGGCTACAGAATGACTCCAAGAGATATTTGATCAACAAGGTCAGGTTGCTTCTCCCTGTTCCTCTTCCTCCTTCTCCTGGCTTTATGGAGGGATGGCTCCCCCATTAAACATACATACTTTAATTTTTTTTTAGGACATGATTAACTCAGGATACCTCCTGTATCCTATTCTATTACATTACCTTATTCTCAAAATCCACTCTTCTAAATCTCCTGGTTTCAGTGTAGAGTAGCTACATTCTTTCTATCCATCTTGATCTCTCTACAATATTTGATGCAATGAACCAACCTCTCCTCCTGGAATTTTTTCTTCTTTCTGGATTAAGCTGATACTTTTCTCTCTATCTGACATCTCCTCAGTCTCCTTTTCCATACTCTATTCTCTAACAATGGCTCCTCCCTCAAAGCTCTATTTAGGATTCTCTTGTACTTCTATGCTATCTCATTTGGAGACTTATAAAGCTATCATGAAATTAATTACTATCTTTAGACAGATTACTCCCAGATTTATGAGTCCAATCCTAATCTCACTTTTGAACTTCAGTTCCTCATTACCACCTGTTTCTATCAATCAATGAATAAGCATTTATTAAGCATTTACTCTGTGTCAGGCACTGTGCTAAGTGCTGGGGATACAAAAAGAGGCAAAAGTCAGTCCCTGCTCCTTTTTTATATTTCAGTAGTATTTTATTTTCTAATTACATGTAAAGATAGTTTTCAACATTCATTTTTATAAGATTTTGAGTTGCAAAATTTTCTCATTTCTTCCTTTCCCCTCCCCAAGATAGCAAGTAAGCTGACATTGGTCATAAATGTATAGTTATTTTAAACATATTTCCATGAAGTTGTGTTATAAAAGAAAAATCAGAACAAAAGGGGAAAATCACAAGGAAAAAAAGTAAACAAAAAAAGTTGAAAATAGTATGCTCCATAGTTCTCTTTCTGGATATGGATTGTGTTTTCTGTCTCAACTCTATTGGAATTGTCCTGGATTACTATATTGCTGAGAAGCTCAAAGTGTATTATAGTTGATTATCACATACTCTTGCTGTTATACGATGTTCTCTTGGTTCTGCTCACTTCACTCAGCATCTATTCATGGACGTCTTTCCAGGCTTTTCTGAAATCAGTCTGCTCATCAGTTTTTTGTAGAAAAATAATGTTCCACCACATTTATATACCATGACTTATTTAGCCACTCTCCAATTGATCAGCATCCACACCATTTTCAATTTCTTTACACCACAAAAAAAACTTTTCCCTCTCTTAATGATCTCTTTGGTTTACAGATTCAGTAGTTACACTGCTGGATCAAAGAGTGTGCATAATTTTATAGTCCTTTGAGCATAGTTCCAAATTGTTCTCTAGAAACTGGATCAGTTTACTATTCCTCCAATAGTGCATTAGTGTTCCAATTTTCCCACAACCCCTCCAATATTATCATTACCTTTTCTAGTCACCTAAGCCAATCTGATAGGTGTGGTACCTTAGAGCTGTTTTAATATGCATTTCTCCAATCAATAGTGATATAGAATATTTTTTTTTCACATGACTATAGATGGCTTTAATTTCTCTATTGTCTGTTCATATCCTTTGATCATATATCAATTGGGGAATGACTTTTTCTTATAAATTTTACTTAGGTCTCTATATATTTTAGAAATGAGGCCTTTATCAGAAACACTGGCTATAAAATTGTTTACCAGTTTTCTTCTTTCCTTCTAATCTTGGCTGCATCGGTTTTGTTTGCGCAAAATCTTTAATTTAATGTAATCAAAATTATCTATTTGCATTTCATAATGTTCCCTAGTTTTTGTTTGGTTATAAATTTTTCCCTTCTAAAAAGATCTGAAAAATAAAGTATCCCTTATTGTCCTAATTTGTTTTTTTATCTAAATCATGAACTCATTTTGACCTTTTCTTGGTATAGGGTATGAGATGTAGGTCTACGTCTAGTTTCTACCATACTATTTTCCAGTTTTCCCAATAGTTTTTGTCAAATAGTGAGTGCTTATCCCAGAAGTGGTAATCTTTATGGTCATCAAACAGTTGATTACTGTTGTTATTTTCTATTGTGTCTTATGTAGCTAACATAGGCCACTGATCCACTACTTTATTTCTTAGCCAGTACCAAATCATTTTGTTGACTACCCATTATATTATAGTTTTAGCTTTAGTACTGCTCAGCCATTTTCCTGTGCATTTTTTTAAGTTCCCTTGATATACTTGACCTTTTGTTTTTCCAAATGAATTTTGTTATTATTTTTCCTAGTTCTGTAAAGTAATTTCTTGGCAGTTTGATTGGTATAGTTTTGAATAAGTAGATTTAATTTAGGTAGAATTATCATTTTTGTTATGTTAGCTTAGTCTACCTATGAGCAATTAATGTTTTTCCAGTTGTTTAGATCTGACTTTATTTGTGTGAAAAGGTATTTTGTAATTGTGTTCATAAAATTTCTGGTTTTGTCTTGGTAGGGAGACCGGCAAATATTTTATATTGTCTGTAGTTATTTTAAATGGATTTTCTCTTTCTATCTCTTGCTGTTGGTCTTTGTTGGTAATTATAGAAATCCTGATGATTTTTGTGAGTTTATTTTATATCCTGCAACTTCTCTAAAGTTGTCAATTGATTCAAGTAATTTTTTAGTTGATTCTCTAGAATACTTTAAATATACCATCATATCATCTGCAAAGTACTTTGTTTTCTCATTGCCTACTTGGTCCTTGCTCTTAAGAAACTTACAATCTAATGGGGAAACAATTTGTAAATAAATGTATATAAAGCAAGCTATATGCAGGATAAACAGAAAATTAAGGCGGGAGAACATTGCAGGCATGAGGGATAGTCAGAGAAAATGCCTGGAGCTAAGAGATGGACTATCTTGTTTGTAGAATAGCTAGAAAGCCAGTATCACTGCATCAGAGAGTATGTGGTAGGAAATAAGGTGTAAAAAGATGGAAAGAAGGAGGGGACTAAGTTATGAAGGACTTTGAAAGTTAGAGAATTTTGTCAGAGAGAAAATGGGAGAATCTTAGAGGCAATAATGAATCATAGGAGTTTAATAAGAATGGAGGTGATATGATCTGACCTGCATTTCATGAAAATCACTTCAGTGTCTGAATAGAAGATGATTTAGAGTGAGAAGAGATGAGATGATGAGGCTGTGTGCTACAGTGGTGGAAATTTTGAACTTGAGTTTCTATTGGCATCTCAAGTTCAACATGTTCAAAACAGAACTCCTTATTTTCCCCCACAAAGTCATTCTTCTCAATTTCCCTATTTCTGTTGAGAGAAACATAATTCAATCACCCAAATTTGGAATCTCATATTTTGTTGTTTCCATCTCCACAACCTCTATTATACCTGTCTCTTCCTTATCAACGCAGTCAACATCCATTTTCAGGCTTTCATCACCTATCACCTGGCCTTTTGCAATAGTCTCCTCATTTGCCTTCATCCCTCAAGTCTTTCTTCTCTCTAATCCATCCTCCATAAAGTTGCCAAATGATTTTTCTAAAGTACAGGCATGAACATGCCAGTCCACCATTCAGCAAATTCCAGGGGCCCCCTATTTTTTTCCAGGATCAATTATTATTTCATCTTTAATTATTTTATAAATTTTTATTTTTGTTTAACTCTAATAACACATAATTTTAGTAAAATAGTGACTATATATTAATATGAAATCTATAAGTAAATATATAGTACATATATCAGTGGTGTATACTAATTTTTTTTAATTAACAAAAACTTTGAAGATCATTTGATTATAGTACTCTCTAATGACAAAGTCACTTGTCTAGGTATCTTCATTGATATTCTGCCAATTGTTCCATGATATTTCCCCATTCTGGTTCCTAGATCTTCTTACATAAAAAAAAAAATTTTCTTAATAAGCAATGCCATCCCATCTACCCCTTTACCTATTTTTTTAAAATAAGATTTACTCTTTTAGAGACAGAGTTAAGCCATGAGTTTCACTCTAGCAAGTCTCATGGCTACCTATGAAGTTAAATTTGTTTCTTGCATTAGAACCTTGAGATTCTCTTGCTTGTTGTGTCTACACATTGGAGCCATGGGATTTACTGGAAGCTCTTTTCATGGATTTTCTGTTCTGTGAATTTATGAGTATCTCAATTATTTTTCATCTTCTTTCTCGAAGCTACACTTAAAAGGTATCTAACTGGTATATACATAGACAGTTTTCTCCTCTCTCATTATTTTTAGTTTGAAGTGCTTTTGATAAGACTTGTAAGACTGAAAATCCATTCCATTATTTCCAGCCTTTGTTAGACAAACTCTTTTCCTCACCAGAAGTTTTTCATCCCTGTATTTTAAGCCAAGATACAGAAATCCAAATCCTACTCTCTTAGATACCATCTTCTTAACCAGCAGTTCCCAAATCCATTTGAATCTTCTGAATCCTTTTCCTTAAAGGGACAACAGTGAGGAAAACAAAAGTTAAGCTCCCTGGTTTCTTTAGTTTTCTCATTGGTTATAATAATCTCTGGAAATACTTTATAGTTTGCTTCTGGCAATATTATTTTGCCTTCAAGAATTCATGTTTTGACATCCCAGGAGGTTCTCTTTTATATTTTGTAAATATATCCTGGAAGACAACAGGCCTCTTTACAGTTGTTATCAGGTTAACTTATGACTGTCTCAGGATCTCTGAAAAGGGAATCACCAATCACAACTACTCTTCTTTTTATTTTTTATACTTAGTGATTACTAATCTGATAGTTTCTTAGTCTCTGCTTTATCATTCTTTGGAGGGCAAAGTCCCCAGAACCTCCAGTTTCTTTTCCTTCAGAAAGAACCTCAAATCTATTTTCATTTTAGCTTTAAGTAGGCAGCTGTCCTTTTCTAGGATTATGTCCTATTAGAAAGAAAAGAAATCACATTGTGGAATTCATTTGTGTAAAAGATATAGATAACTTGCTATAGTAGAAAAGTGGAGAGAGAATACCTGAGCCCCAAAGACAGTGGCTAATCTGGTATCAGAAAACCTGAGTATCCAGGAAAGTTGCTATCTGGGAAAACAGAGGACTGTAGTTGAGAGTGGTGATCTTGTAGCTAGTGTTGAATCTGCCTTTGACACTTAATAGGTGTGTGAATATTGGCAAGCTACTTAACCTCAGTTTATCAATAAAATAGAGATAATACCTGCAGGGTCTATTTTAGGTGCTTGTTATGAGGATAAAATAAGATAATATATGTAAAGAGCTGTCAAGGTGTCATCTATTATTATTTCCTGAGGTCACACTTGAGAAAATAAGTCTAGAATGCTAGTCTTCTGACTCCTATATTCTGAAATAATTTCTGATGTTATTTCCACCATTCTATCCTGTCTTCAAATATTTTAAGCTAGCAAAGAAAAGACATTTCCAAATCCACCCTCTTCCACCACAGTAGAATTCAACTCATGTTTTTTGGAGATAAAATAACATTGTCAGTGATTTTTTTATATCACCACTTTATAAAACAAAGATAAATGATGTTAAAGTATTTATGATATAGAGTAGACATTTTCTCTCACTGGAGATATTTAATCAGAGTCTAGACAGCTAAGCAGCTATTTATTGGGATTTCATAGAGAAGAGTCAGGCTTCAAGTCTGAGTTACACTAGATTCTAAATCTGAGATTGTGTTTCTACCATAGCATACTTCTTAGCTATGATCAGACTCTACATATTGTTTAGGTTATCACTAATTCAAAACTATGGCTCTGTGCCTCCACCCTCTCAATGCTACATGAATTTCGAGCAAAAAGACATATGATGAAAAAGAGTAACAAGACAAATATTAAAAAAATTTAATGATGTAGAGAAGTTCTTTATACTTAGACCAAATGGTTGTCACCTCTCATGTTTCTAGGGCACACTAGATAAACCTTCCATAATAATCTTTTTGCTTCCCCAGTTCAGTAGGACAGGGTCAATTCAATCATTCATGACACTGATATTGAGGAGTGGAGACAAAAGCTTATCTATGCAGTTCCCTGTCAGTCTCAATATAGCATTATAGAGAATCCTGACTTCTCATCAACCAGATGAATCTTGCCACAGTTCTTGAAGTCAATATCAAGGTTCTGATGGATGTTTGGATTTTAGGATATCCTCATCCACATACTGTCCATGTTTTTCTCCATAGTTCATTATTGCCATTTTTGCCAATCACATTAGTTTCATTTCTAAGACTATTGTAGTAGAGCTATTTGTTTTGTCATTTAACATGCCATGTTCACAAACATCATCACTCAGTTTAAGTGTACAAAAGACAGTATTTCCAGTGGCAGTTTTCTGGGAAGTATAATCTAGAAAACTTCTAAGGGAATAATTCTCTTGGCCCCTGGAATTGTGGATTTTTTTTTTTTTTCATTAGCACTAGTAAGTAGTTAACTCCCGGAGAAGGAAATGGAAAACCACTGTAGTATTTTAGCTGAGGAAACCCCATGGACAGTATTGGTGTGCTCTGGTCCATGGAGTAATGAAAAGTGAGACATGAATGAATGAGTGAACAACCACAAAGCTTTAAACAGAAGCTGTTGTACTGATGTGTGGATATTGGATTCAGAAAACACTTAGCTTCATATTCTATCTAACATTTAATGGCTATCACTCTATCTCTCAAACTTTACTCAGTTTGCCTGATTTCATTTGTGTAGGTGCTGTCACTATTAATATTCCTTAATGACATAACCAGAGAATGCTGTTCCAGCTTAAAAATGTATTCCTCCAGGAGCCAACTTCCTAATAAACTTCTCTACAGCAAATAGACAGTTTATTGGGTCTGAACATGAAATCTTTCAATCTGAGCAGGACCTGTCAGAGCTCGTGTCTCCCTGTCTTATCCTTTAAGAGCCTAGTGTGAGCCCAAAGTCATGATGAGGCATTGGAGGAGTATTTTGGGGTAGGATAATCCTGATAAAATATCAGCATGTTTTTCTTTCTCTATTTTCTTGCCTATCAATAATTCTTGAGAGGCAGCTTGGTGTAGTATAAAGAGTAATGGACTGAGAGCTTGAAGACCCCTCATTGTGTGACTCTCTGTGAATCACAATTTTATAAAAATGAGGTCTAAGAGAGCTACTTTCCTCTCATGCTGACTTTTCTCATGATTTCCCTTAATATTCTAGACTTTTCCCTCCTCCAAATGAATGTTATCACTTTATTTAGCTCCATAAAGTAACTGCTTTGTTATTCAACTGGTTTTGCATCTTTGCATCTTTGAGTTGATTTAGCCTAGCCATTCTTTCAACTGCCTCCTTCAAGAAGTATTCCTTGATCTTCCTCATCATTCCTCAGAGGTAGTGGGAGGTTATGGTAACTCCCTAACTTAGCAGGACCTGCCAGAGCTTCTGTTGCCTTGACATAGCCTTTGATAGTCAAGGGAGAGTACTGAATTAGAACTAGACCTTGGAGTAGGACATTAGCGGAGGAAGATTTTGATAATATTCTGATATATTTCTGTCAGTCTTCTGTTTTCTTTCCTATCAATAACCTTAAAGAAGAATTATGATATCTTCATAGAGGAGATTTACATCTAGATTGGGTCTTGAAGGAAAGGAGGAAGTACAACAGATAAGAGTGATGAATTGAGAAAGATATGGCAGAATAATGATGGAAGATGGAGAATAATTTAGTTTGATAGAAACAGAAAAGAGAGGATGGAGTATAGTTTAAGATAAATCTGGACCATTTTGGGTTGAAGCCAGATTACAGAGCACATAAACTGAATGACTTGGATAAATCCTCTCCATTCTTTGGATTTCAATAACTTTGTCTGTAAAATGAGGGGATTAGATTAAATAGTCTTCAAGGTTCCTTTCAATCCAAATCCTATGATATTCTGACCTTGATACTATCATAACTTTAAAAAGAGTCTCAGTTAAATTTCTTCATCTACAGAAACATATTTGACTATAGGCATTTCATTCATCTTATATGAGTGCTCTCAACTGAAGGGGAAATTTTTCCCAGCTGAAAATGGTCTTTTCAATGGCATACAAAGGATACATTTGTTTGAGTAGCTGTGGGGCAGAACCAGCTGCCATAATTTATTTGACGTTCCATTCAGAGTTCCCTAAGTGAGCTGGGTTTTCCCAGACTCTTACCATCATTAACAATGGGATTTGATTTTTGAGAATGGTACAAACGTCTTCAAAAGAAATCCTTTCTGTTAATAAAAAAAAATCTTTAATTACAGAGCATATAATTTGGAGCAAAAAGGGCAGGATCTTAGTGGTGTTTGAAAACAATTTTTCTCATATTATTGAGAAGAAACTGAAATCTGGGATGAAATGGCTTGTCTCAAAAAACTAGTAAAAGAGCAGAACTACTAATTTGAACTTAAGTACTTAGACTTCCAATTCATGCCCTTGACACTTCCCCTTCTTTCTTCTTTTGGAATAGACATGAAAACAAATTACTTGTTAGGGCAGAATATGGGATATAGTTCAGAGGTCCTCAAACTACGGCTCCGCGGGCCAGATGTGGAGCTGAGGACGATTATCCCCCTCACCCAGGCTATGAAGTTTCTTTATTTAAAAGCCCACAAAATAAAGTTTTTGTTTTTACTATAGTCCGGCCCTCCAACAGTCTGAGGGACAGTGAACTGGCCCCCTATTTAAAAAGTTTGAGGACCTCTTGATCCTGACATTTGTGGCATGAAATTGGACAGGAACCATTGATTCTATGGTCATAGTTTCCCACACCAAAGGTCTATGGGAAGAAGGTAGTATTATAGAATGGGAAAAATCCAGCACTAGCAATGAAGAGATCTGGGTTTGAGTTTTGGTTCTATAAACTGCTAGATATGTGACCATAAGCAAGTAACTTCTGGTCTCTAGGTCTTAGGTACTTTACTTATAAAATGAATTAGTGTTCTTTAAGGTCACTTCCTGTTCTAAAATTCTACATTCTCTCTTTCAAGGTACCTCCCAATTAATTCCTGTTCTAAGTCTGTAATCTGTTCTCAGGTCCTTTACCCCATAACCATTCTGAGCCTATGAATCTCTGAGTTTTAGAGAATTTTATTCTTTTTCCCTTGATAGAGGAGAAGAATAAAACCAAAAAAGAAAGAAATGATTCTGAATGGAATGTGGACAGAGCATCTAAAACTCTCTAATAAATCAAGATGGATAAATCCAAATGAGTATATTGCAAATTGGGGGTGGTAACCAGATGTCATGAGATAGGTAATTCTTATAAGAGTGATTCCTTGAAAGCAAATTTTTCCTGAAATCATCTCAGTATGGTCCAAAATTTTTTTTGGCTAAGTAGAACAAGTCTGATCCCTATGTTCTCTTTCTTCAATATGTATTCTCTTCTCCAAACAAAACACCTACCGCTTTCTTCAATTAGTCCTTGTGTATCATAGTTTTCAATTCTTTTGCCACTTTAGTTGTCCTTTTTAGACATAGTCTCCATCTTTCTTGGGCTGTGATAGTTTACTATGTGTTATTGCTGAGCATACTACATCTTCTTGAAGCCCAAAAGTGAGAGTTGAGCACCAGATGAACACCAAAGGTGGATTAACAGGCTTGAGAAGGGCTTAGCAAGTTCTCACACTAGAGATGCTAGTCCTTTTTGAATAATTCATTTTACCCCAGCAAATATTTTGACAGATGGGCTAAAACAAGTCAATGATAACTGATAAGTTTCAAACTCATTTGTGAGCTATTGGGATGTCTATTCCAAGCATTTAAAAACTTCCCCTGATAGAATAGGTGAATGAGAACAATTTGTCCCAATGGCTAGGAAGGTGACTGAAGCAGGTACTGTGGAGTGCTTAGAGCTTTGTCAGTCATTGAAGACACAAAAGTCAAGGCATTCTGGGTTCTTGACTTTTTGTCTTGACATTGGATTTCAATGACTCTGGAAATGAGAGCAAGACTGATACCTTTGTGTAACTCTATCTCACTTAAATCCAATTCACATACCAGTCAAGATATCATCCTATATTTGAAATGAAAAGAAAATAGAGGAAATTTGAAAATGAAGGAAAAACAACTTAGAACAGAACATAGTACTTTAGATGGTATTTGATCAGGACTGAAGACTGCAAAATGATTACTCTCCTTCATTCAAAATAGTATTCCTCTCCTTACTTAGCTCAGGATTGCATTGGCTTTTTTTTTGTGTGGCTATTATGACTTACTACTGACTCATGTAGAACTTGTGGTCTTTTAAAGCACCTGGGTCTTTTTTTTTACATATTGTGTAGCTATGCAGCTTTCTCGCTTTCTTTTTTTTTTATTATTTTATTTTATTTAATAATAACTTTATATTGACAGAATCCATGCCAGGGTAATTTTTTTACAACATTATCTCTTGCACTCATTTCTGTTCCAATTTTTCCCCTCCCTCCTTCCACCCCCTCCCCTAAATGGCAAGCAGTCCTATATATGTTAGATATGTTGCAGTATATCCTAGATACAATATATGTTTTATGCAGCGCTCTTACTTTGTGTTCTAAGTCTTTATAGGAAAGTGAGGTTAGTATAGTTTGAATCAGGAACTAATGAAAAAGTCAGGAAGGACCAGCCAGTCTAATCTTTCATCACGAGATCCAGCATGAGATGAGCTGATGAAAAACTCAGAAATTATCTGAGCAACAGCAGGACTTGGACAGAATGATTTGTACCATGTTGCTTAGATGCTGTGGATCAGAAACTCAATGTTTGTCTTTATTTCTTTTGGGTTCTCTTGTACCTGCTTGTATTTCTTAAAGGTGAACAGTCTGAATTAATTTCTTTAAGTATTGACATATATGAACATTTGCTGACTCTCAAAAGTTTTCTCCAGAATCACATTTTGAAAATGTTAATTTTGCAGTGCTCAGTTTTCTGTATAGTCCAACTTATAGTCCAGTTCTCACAGTCATAGGTTACTATTGGAAAAGCCATAGCTTTGATTACATAGACTTTTGCTGGCAAGGTGATGACTCTGCTTTTTAGTATGCTGTCCAGATTTACCATAGCTTTCCTTCCAGGAAGCAAGTGTCTTTTAATATCTTGGCTGCAGTTGCCATCTCTCCAGTGATTTTTGAACTCAGGAATATAGAATCTGACAATGTTTTCATTTCTTTTCCCTTTATTTGCCAGGAAGTGATGGAAGCAATTGCCAAGATCTCAGTTTTTTTTTTTTTTTTGATGTTTATTTCGAGCCATCTTTTATACTCTCCTTTTTCACCCTCATCAAGCGGCTTCTTAATTCTTTACTTTCTGCCATCAGTATGGTATCATTTGCATATCTGAAATTGTTGTATTTCTCCAGGCAATCTTAATTCCACCTTTTAATTTATCCAGCTTGTCATTTAACATGATGTACCTTTCATATAAATTAAATAAAAAAGGTGACAGTGTACAGCCTTTTTTGTACTTTTCCCTCAATCTTAAGCCATTCATTTGTTCTGTGTTCAGTTTTAACTGTTGCTTCTTGGCCCACATACAGGTTCCTCAGGAGACAAGATGATCTGCTACTCCCATCGTTTTGAGGACTTGACACATTTTGTTGTGCTCCAAACAGTCAAAGGCTTTAGTGTAGTCAATGAAGCAGAAGTTTTTCTGGAACTCCCTTGCTTTCTCCACAATCCAGCAAATATTGGTAACTTGTTTTCTAGTTCCTCTTTCTCTTCAAAAACCAGCCTGCTGTTCTGGTCATTCTTACTTCACAGATAACTGGTACCTAGTATGCAGAATCTTAGACATAACCTTGCGTGTGTGTGAAATGAACACAATGTTCAGGAATTTGAACATTCTTTGGCATTATTCTTCCTGAGACTGAGTCATAAACTGATCATTTCCAATCCAGTGGCCACTGTTGAGTTTTCCAAATTTGCTGGCAATATTGAGAACAGCACTTTGACAGCATCATCTTTTAAGATTTTAAATAACTCAGCTGGAATTCTTTCACCTTCACTAGCCTTTTTGTTAACAATGCTTGCTAAGTCACACTTTATTTATTCCTCCAGGTTGTCTAGTTATAGATCAGTAACCACATCATTGTGAATATCAGTGATAAGATCTTCCTCATTTAATTCTTCTGTGCTTCTATGTTATTAGCTCTTAGTTAGTAAGAATAAATAGTTAAAATAGTAATCTAGCAAAGGTTATTTACTCCTCCATTTCCCTCCTTTGCTCCCTTTGGGCATTAGCATCCCAAAAGGCATCTTCCTCAGCTCATACCTGTCCTTATTCTCCCCATCTTTATCCTTCCTAGCAGCAGCCTCAGAAATTTGCTCAAAGTACAGTTTTGGATGCTTGCCTTTTCCTGGAGCAAAAATTCCTAGTTAGTATTCTGATCTCAATATCCTTCCAACTTCATGATTTCTATTACACATTTTTTAAATTTTGAAATCCAAAATCCTTTAATATCAAGTGGTATCCCATGAGCTCGATTAGGAGACTCTTAGAAAAAATTAGGCTAGGATTCTATTAAATTTCACAAACACTCTTCCTTTAAGAAGTTTTCAGCTTGGTAGACTGTTGGAATCTTTACAAACTGCTAACTCATTAGAGTTGATAGATTATTGATCTGATCTTACAAGGAGATGTTTTGGGCTAGAACCTGAAACAAGATACTAAGTAGAACTAATTGATACAATGCTTGTGTTTACACCTTTACTCATTGGAATTCACAAGTATGGGAGATTCACAAAGTAAACTTTGTAACTTTGTGAATTCACACCTCCCTTGAAGCTCTTAGGGCCAGAGAGCACTATGGGAGAAACCTAAATCCCTCTCTCTCGCATCCCACAATTCCTCTCTCTCGAATAAATAGAGCTTCAAAGGAGCCAGTCAGAGGAGTTTTCAGAGGAAGAAGCTACGAGGCGAGAGTTCAGCGGAAGATTGAGAAGGCTCTCTCAGAGGCACAATCAGATTCATCTTCATCTCACACCACTGTCTAAGACCAAGCTGGTCTGAAAGACTCGCCAGAAAGCTAGCCGAGCCCCAAGTGAAGGAGACAAGAGATTCATTCCATCTCTGTGCTGGCTGGAGGCTGAAGAAAGCAGAGGCAGAGGCTGAAGGACAGAACCTTTGGATTTGGAGACATTTGGAGGGAGCTCTTGGAACCAAGCAGAGAGATAGGCCTCTAAGAATCTAGCTATCCGAGCCCAAGGAAAGAGACAAGACTTGGAAGGAGAAATAAACATTTGTATTTTTACCAATTGGCTGCATTTGGTGTAATTATTGCTCTGAACTGATACTAAGGCTGCCCCCAGAAAACCTCCCCCAAGAAACCTAATCTCTCCCAGAGAGAATCATCTTATATTATTATTATAAAGAAGAACAAGAACTCAACAGTAGACAGATAAACCATAAGTGTGCAGAATCATATCTGGCAAAGGGTGAATGAGATATGGCTCAGCTGCTAACATCAGGCGTAAGGGAATAATGCCTCCTTAGGAGGGGGACAATGCTGCTTCCTTTTTGTGGCAAATGTTGTCTTTGGACCTTACAGAACAATACCTACATATCTTTAGGTACCACTGTGAAGCACCTGGCCACAACCAGGGTCAGTGTGACAACACCCTTTCAGATCATACTTTTTCCCTGAGTGGGAGTGAGGATCTGTTTCCACCCAATTAAAGTACCCAGTAATACACTAGTTCAACTCCAAGCTCTCATGTGACAAATAGTAAGTAATTATTGGGTTGGTTGTTGTACTTCATTCTCAAAGAGGACCAAAATGACATCACAATATTAAGAGTTGAATTATAAATGTGTGACTATGGCTGGTAAGACCAATATGAGCTTAGACTCTGTCATAGGTCAGACAAAAATAGTTCCTACAAACATTTGGGGTGGATTCTTCAACTTTGCACAGCTTACATTTCTTCTGAGCTAATTCAATTCTTCTTTGCTTTTAGAACTTTTTCTGATGAGGGCACACATGCTGGGTAGTCCTGTGCCAGTGTCTCCCATGTCATACTATCATTTCTGACATTCTTAAGAGAGAACTTGAGAGTGTCCTTGTATTGATTTTTCTGACCATCTTGTGAGCACTTACCCTGTGTGAATTCTCCATAAAATAGTCTTTTTGGCAAGTACATATTTGGCGTTCAAACAATATGGCTGGCCCAATGGAGCTGGGCTCTCTGCAGTAGAGCTGGAATGCTTGGCAGTTTAGTTCGAGAAAGGACCTCACTGTTTAGTGTCTTATCCTGCCAGGTGATCTTCAGATTCTTCCTAAAACAATTCAGATAGAAGCAATTCCATTTCCTGCCATGGTGCTGGTATACTGTCTAGGTTTGATAGGCATACAATAATGAGGTCAGTATAATGACTCTGTAGACCTTCAGATTATCAAACATGATTTCTATTATATGCTTTTTAATTTTTAATTTTATTATATTTATTTATTTTATTAATTAATATATATTATATTTATTTTATTATATGACAAAATACCTCTCCTCTTCCACACTTTCCTTTACAGCCTTCCAAACTCTGAGCTAGCTCTGGCCATGCATATATCAATCTCATTATCAATGTGGACATCCCTGGAAAGTATATCAACATGAGTGAACTTATGCATAGCATTTAAAACTTCTCCATCTTCTGTAACTGATGCTTCCACATATGGATGGTATGGTGCTGGCTGATGGAATACCTGTGTCTCCATAAAATATTTATAGATCTGACCAAGGTCTTTGATACTATCAGTTGTGAAAGCTTATGGAAAATTATGTCAGTGATACTGAACCATGCTAAATTAGATAATTATTGTCTCTATCAACTCCAATGACTTAACTGTTTATAAAGAGTCCAACAAATTTTGTTTAAAATTTTTGAATCAATATTCATTAATGATACTGGTCTAAAGTTTTCCTTCTGTGTTTTATCTTTACCTAATTTAGATAGCAGGATTGTATTTGTCTCATAAAATGATCCTGGTAGGTGCTTTCTATCTCAATTTTTGAAAATAATTTGTAAAGTATAGTACCAATTATTCTTTAAGGGTTTGATAGAATTCTCCTGTGAATCCATCATGACTAGGAGTTTTTTGTTTTTTTTCTTTAGCAGTTCCTTCATAGTTAAATCTGTTAACTTTTCTGAGATTGGGTTATTTAAGATCTATATTTGATCTTCTGATACTTGGAGTATTTTATAATTTTGAAGATATTCCTCTATTTCTTCTGTGTTCTTACTATTGTTAATATATAACTGTGGACATTAAGTTCTGATTTTTTTATTTCTTTTAATTTTGTTGTGATTTTTTTGCTCATTTGCTATTTTATTTACTTGATTTTTATGCCCTCTTATCTTTAATCAGATTTACTGAAAAATTATTCATTTTATTAATCTTTTAAAAAAAATCAGCTTTTATTTTTATTTTAATTTATCCTCTAATTTTTTTTTTTAAAAATCTCCTCTTTTGTGCTTATAGGTTTGTTTGTTGGCTTTCTAATTTTTAAAATATGTACTTCGTTTGTTAATTTTTTCTTTTTTCTATTTTGTTACTGTGTATTTTTAGGGATATAATTTGCCCCCAAGTACTACATTAGCTACATTACAGAAATTTTTGTGTATTCTTTCATTATCATTATGGTTCATTTTCAATTTCTTTTATGTAATTATTTGTTTCTATGATTTGTTCTTTGTTCTACTCATTAAGTCTCTTTTTGAATCTGTATCTTCTGTTTGTGGTCCTTAAATCAATGACTATTTTTATTTCATAATGGTCTGTAAAGGATATATTAAGCATTTCTGCCTCTTTACATTTGTTTCCAATATCTCTGTGCCTTAATGTTAATTTTTATAAAATTTTCAGGTAGAGCTAAGAAATATGTATGTTCTTTTGCAGTACCATTTAAATGATGCCATAAATCTTTTGATACTACTTTCTCCAGCAATTGGTTCAATTCCTTGTTTTTCCTGTTGTTTATCTTTCTTTTAGATATATTGAAAACAGAGAGCAATATTTAAGACTCTTTCAGTCATTGTACCAGAACAAGGGTAAAGTGGGGGTGCTACATCTCATGAAGATGCAAAGGAAACCTATTATATCTGAGAGAAAGAATGGAGGGGGATGAATATAGTGGGTATCTTATTGCCTTCAGAATTGGCTTTAAGAGAAAAATTTTAGACATATTCAATTTATGGTGAAACTTCTCTGACCTCATTGAAAAGTGAGAAGAGAAAAGTGAAAAGGGAAGGAATAAGCTAAGCAGAAGGGAATACAAAAACTGTGAGGGAAAGGGGTAAGATAGGGGGAGGAACTCTAAGGCAGAGGGGGAGGGATACTGAAAAAGAAGGGCTGTGAGAAGCAAGTGATGTTCACAAGCTTAATACTGGGAAGGGAGGTAAGAGGGAAAGAAGGGAGAAAAGCATAAACAGGGGTTAACAAGATGGCAAGTAATATAGAATTGGTAATTTTAACCATAAATGTGAATGGGATAAACTCCCCCATAAAGAGAAAGTGATTAGCAGAATGGATTAAAAGCCAGAATCCTACAATATGTTGTTTACAGGAAACACACCTGAATCAGGGAGATACATGCAGAGTAAAGGTAAAAGGTTGGAGCAAAATCTACTATGCTTCAGGTGAAGTCAAAAAAGCAGGGGTAGCCATCCTGATCTCAGATCAAGCTAAAGCAAAAATTGATCTAGTTAAAAGAGATAAGGAAGGGCACTATATCTTGCTAAAGGGTAGCATAGATAATGAAGCAATATCGATATTAAACATATATGCACCAAGTAGTGTAGCATCTAAATTCTTAAAAGAGAAATTAAGAGAGCTGCAAGAAGAAATAGACAGCAAAACTATAATACTGGGAGATCTCAACCTTGCACTCTCAGAATTAGATAAATCAAACCACAAACTAATATAGAATACTAGAAAAATTAGATATGATAGATTTCTGGAGAAAACGTAATGGAGACAGAAAGGAGTACACTTTCTTTTCAGCAGTTCATGGAACCTATACAAAAATTGACCATATATTAGGACATAAAAACCTCAAACTCAAATGCAGTAAGGCAGAAATAGTAAATGCATCCTTTTCAGACCACAATGCAATGAAAATTACATTCAACAAAAAGCCAGGGGAAAGTAGACCAAAAAATAATTGGAAACTAAATAATCTCATACTAAAGAATGATTGAGTGAAACAGCAAATTATAGACATAATTAATAACTTTACCCAAGAAAACGATAATAATGAGACATCATACCATAATGTATTGGGATGCAGCCAAAGCCGTAATAAGGGGAAATTTCATATCTCTAGAGACCTATTTGCATAAAACAGAGAAAGAGAAGGTCAATGAATTGGGCATGTAACTAAGAATGCTAGAAAAGGAACAAATTGAAAACCCCCAGTCAAACACTAAACTTGAAATTCTAAAAATAAAAGGAGAGATCAATAAAATTGAAATTAAAAAACTATTGAATTAATTAATAAAACTAAGAGTTGGTTCTATGAAAAACCCAACAAATAGATAAGCCCTTAGTAAATCTGATTTAAAAAAGGAAAGAGGAAAATTAAATTGTTAGTCTTAAAAATGAAAAGGGAGAACTCGCCACTAATGAAGAGGAAATTAGAGCAATAATTAGTAGTTACTTTGCCCAAATTTATGTCAATAAATTTGACAACTTAAATGAAATAGAAGAATACCTTCAAAAATATAGCTTGCCCAAACCAACAGATGAAGAAGTAAATACCCTAAACAGTCCCATCTCAGAAAAAGAAATATAACAAGCTATTAACAAACGCCCTAAGAAAAAATCCCCAGGACCAGATGGATTTACATGTGAATTCTACCAAACATTTAAAGAACAATTAACTCCAATGCTAAATAAACTATTTGAAAAAATAGGGATTGAAGGAGTCCTACCAAACTCCTTTTATGACACAAACATGGTACTGATACCTAAATCAGGTAGGTTGAAAACAGAGAAAGAAAATTATAGATCAATCTCCCTAATGAATATTGATGCTAAAATCTTAAATAAAATATTAGCAAAAAGATTACAGAAAATCGTCACCAGGATAATACACTATGACCAAGTAGGATTTATACCAGGAATGCAGGGCTGGCTCGATATTAGGAAAACTATTAGCATAATCAACTATATCAATAACCAACCAAACAAAAACCATATGATCACCTCAATAGATGCAGAAAAAGCATTTGATAAAATCCAACATCCATTCCTAATAAAAACACTTGAGAGCATAGGAATAAATGGACTTTTCCTTAAAATAGTCAGGAGCATATATTTAAAATCGTCAGTAAGCATCATATGCAATGGGGAAAAACTGGAACCTTTTCCAGTAAGATCTGGAGTGAAGCAAGGTTGCCCACTATCACCATTATTATTCAATATTGTATTAGAAACACTAGCTTCTGCAATAAGAGTCGAGAAAGAGATTAAAGGAATTAAAGTAGGCAATGAGGAAACCAAACTATCACTCTTTGCAGATGATATGATGGTATACCTAAACCCCAGAGATTCTACTAAAAAGCTATTAGAAATAATTTATCACTTTAGCAAAGTAGCAGGATATAAAATAAATCCCCATAAATCCTCAGCATTTTTATACATCACCGACAAAATCCAACAGCAAGAGATACAACGAGAAATTCCATTCAAAATAACTGTTGACAGCATAAAATATTTGGGAATCTATCTACCAAAGGAATGTCAGGAATTATATGAGCAAAATTACAAAAAACTTTCCACACAAATAAAGTCAGACTTAAATAATTGGAAAAATATTAAGTGCTCTTCAGCTACACCCAAAGAAAGAACACTGGGAAACGAATGTGAACTATCTGCATTTTTGTTTTTCTTCCCGGATTATTTATACCTTCTGAATCCAATTCTCCCTACGCAACAAGAGAACTGTTCGGTTCTGCAAACATATATTGTATCTAGGATATACTGCAACATATCCAACATATAAAGGACTGCTTGCCATCTAGGGGAGGGGGTGGAGGGAGGGAGGGGAAAAAAAATCGGAACAGAAATGAGTGTCAATATAATGTAATTATTAAATAAAAAATTTAAATAAAAAAAATAAATTAAAAAAAATATTAAGTGCTCTTGGAGCGAATACAATAAAGATGACAATACTCCTTAAACTAATCTATTTATTTAGTGCTATACCAATCAGACTTCCAAGAAAATATTTTAATGATCTAGAAAAAATAACAACAAAATTCATATGGAACAATAAAAAGGCGAGAATCTCAAGGGAATTAATGGGGAAAAAAAATCAAATGAAGGTGGCCTAGCTGTACCTGATCTAAAATTATATTATAAAGCAGCAGTCACCAAAACCATTTGGTATTGGCTAAGAAATAGATTAGTTGATCAGTGGAATAGGTTAAGTTCACAATCCAGAATAGTCAACTATAGCAATCTAGTGTTTGACAAACCCAAAGATCCTAACTTTTGGGATAAGAATTCATTATTTGACAAAAACTGCTGGGATAACTGGAAATTAGTATGGCAGAAATTAGGCATGGACCCACACTTAACCCTGTATACCAAGATAAGATCAAAATGGGTCCATGATCTAGGCATAAAGAACGAGATTATAAATAAAGTAGAGGAACATAGGATAGTTTATCTCTCAGACTTGTGAAGGAGAAAGAAATTTGTGACCAAAGATGAACTAGAGACCATTACTGATCACAAAATAGAAAATTTTGATTATATCAAATTAAAAAGCCTTTGTACAAACAAAACTAATGCAAACAAGATTAGAAGGGAAGCAACAAACTGGGAAAACATCTTCACAGTTAAAGGTTCTGATAAAGGCCCATTTCCAAAATATATAGAGAATTGACTCAAATTTATAAGAAATCAAGCCATTCTCCAATTGATAAATGGTCAAAGGCTACGAACAGACAATTTTCAGATGATGAAATTGAAACTATTACCACTCATATGAAAGAGTGTTCCAAATCACTATTGATCAGAGAAATGCAAATTAAGACAACTCTGAGATACCACTACACACCTGTCAGATTGGCTAAGATGACAGGAAAAAATAGTGATGAATGTTGGAGGGGATGCGAGAAAACTGGGACATTGATGCATTGTTGGTGGAGTTGTGAACGAATCCAACCATTCTGGAGAGCAATCTGGAATTATGCCCAAAAAGTTATCAAACTGTGCATACCCTTTGATCCAGCAGTGTTACTTCTGGGCTTATATCCCAAAGAAATACTAAAGAAGGGAAAGGGATCTGTATGTACCAAAATGTAGTGGCTAGAAGCTGAAAATTGAATGGATGCCCATCAATTGGAGAATGGCTGGGTAAATTGTGGTATATGAATGTTATGGAATATTATTGTTCTGTGAGAAATGACCAGCAGGATGAATACAGAGAGGCTTGGAGAGACTTACATGAACTGATGCTAAGTGAAATGAGCAGAACCAGGAGATCATTGTACACTTCAACAACGATACTGTATGAGGATGTATTCTGATGGAAGTGGATTTCTTTGACAAAGAGACCTAACTCTGTTTCAATTGATAAATGATGGACAGAAGCAGCTACACCCAAAAAAAGAACACTGGGAAATGAATGTAAACTATTTGCATTTTTTGTTTTTCTTCCCGGGTTATTTTTACCTTCTGAATCCAATTCTCCCTATGCAACAAGAGAACTGTTCGGTTCTACAAACATATATTGTATGTAGGATATACTGCAACATATTTAACATATATAGGACTGCTTGCTATCTAGGGGAGGAGGTGGAGGGAGGGAGGGGAAAAATTGGAACAGAAGTGAGTGCAAGGGATAATGTTGTAAAAAAATTACCTGGCATGGGTTCTGTCAATAAAAAGTTATTATATATATATATATATATATATATATATATATATATAAAGACTCCTGTCAGTATTGTGTTACTGTGTCTTCTTGTAGCTCAGGTAGTGGTTCCTTCATGAAATTGGATGCTAGGGCATTTGGAGTATATAAATTTACCACTGATATTGATTTGTAGGCCATGGTTCCTTTTAGCACAATATAATTTTCTGGTTTAACTCTTTATATTCTGAATTTTTGTTTTTGCTTTGTCAGATAGCATGATTGTAACACCTATTTTTTTTTAAGATTCACTTTATGCACAGCAAATCTTTTTTTTTATTCTCTCAGTTTTGTGTATGTACTTGTTTTTAAGTGTTTAAGTAACAATTTGAATGGATTTGTTTTCTCATCCAATTGTTACTTTTTTATTTTATTGCATTATTTGATCAATTCACACTTAAAGTTATGAGGGTTAGGTTTGTTTTTTTTTTTCTTCTGCTATAAAGATAATACTATGTTCTTTTAATTTCTTTAACTTATTTTTTTAAGAAGGCCTTATTCATATTCTTCCACTCACACTCAGCTCCTCCTTCCACTTTGTTACCCTTTTTTATTACTTCTCTTTTCTTTCCTACTTTTTTCTGATAATATAATTATTTTTCTCTTTTTCCTACTCACCTAGTCAAGCGCATTCTCTTTTTTCCTACTTTTTAGCCTTGAGTTTTTAAAATTCACATTTTTTGGTACTCCTTTATAGTTTTTTAAAAAAAAAACTGTCTTCATTATCTATCTTCTTTTTCTACTCAAGACCCTCATTCTCAAGTCCATGTTCCTTATAATTTTCTAATCTTTCATTTCCTATATTCTTCATTTCTGTTCTCCCTTGTAAGCAGTTTCTGCCACCACATTGTAGAACTTGCTTGTCAGACTCCCCTTGTGCATCGTGCCTCACTCCCTGAACAATGCTGATTCCTGCAGGTTTTAAAGGGGACACCTCTTGAGGCTGAGCTCTATTTCAAGCTCAGACACATGGGGCTGAGCTCTGTTTCGAGCCCAGACACATATCCTATCCTTTTCCCTCTGTTCTTCTGTTTTCCCACAAAGATGTTTTGCAGTATAGAGTGCTGCTATGGTGGTGCTGCTTGTCTGTCAGGACCCTACCAGGTTTTTGATCTTGTGGTACTGTCATGGTACTGGGTGCTGCCCCTAGCAAACTTCTGCAGATTTGAAGAGGAGAGCTCCACAGCATTGGAGAGAGAAAAAGGAAAATGGGGTGTGGGATTGGGTTTTGTTGCAATCTTGTGTTAGGTCCTTGGAATTTGTTGAAAATATATGTTGGTCATATCCAACATATAAAGGACTGCTTGCCATTTAGGGGAGGGGGTGGAGGGAGGGAGGGGAAAAAATTGAAACAGAAACGAGTGCAAAGGATAATGTTGTAAAAAAAATTACCCTGGCATGGATTCTGTCAATATAAAGTAATTATTAAATAAAAATTTAAAAAAAAAGAAAATATATGTTGGTGAGCTAAAGGAAGATGTCAGTTCATTTTTTTAAATCTTCTTTTGGATTACAGGTGTCTTAAACTAGAAGTGTCAAACAATACTCCCAAATGTGGCTTGAACCCAATTAAAATATAATTGGGAAACATTTAGCAAAATAAATACTATAAAATATAATGTTAAGTCAATTCTTTTAAGTCAATATGTGGCTCCCAGGGATCCTTATGTATGGTTTAGTGGGCCCTCCATCCCATTACTATTTGAATTTGACATCAATGTGCTAGACCATGGAGATTGCTTAAGTTGTCTCATACCTGATGCATAATTTCTATTTTGGAAAGGTCTGAGAGGTGATAGGAATTAGAGAAAATATCTACTCCCCAATCTTAGTGGTCATTTGACCTAGAATCCAATGTTATTTCTATTGACAAAATCACAACTTTTTCTGATGCTGAATGTTTAGCAGTATTAAGGATTTGAACTAAGAACTTTCATTTCTAGGTCTTCAGTAGTTATGGCTGCCAAAGAGGTGGGAGTGTAGCATCTGCAGAAGCAGCGGCCAATTTGCATCTCTACAGGAGTTTCTTCATGGAATGATGGCTGTGAGACTGGGTTGACCAATAGTCTGGGGAAGTCCTGAGGCTCTTGGGTTTCATTACCTACCTATGGCAGTTGGTTGGTAGTGACCTTTCTTCACAGGGATTTCCCTGTGGAGTGTTAGTTTTGGGGCCTGGACTGGAAGCAGCCCTTACAATCTGGGCATATGATATAAGTTTGGGGTTCTTGGCTATCTGCATCATAGTGTAAGGAGAAGTGTAGTAGTCAAGGTGAAGGCTGTGGTTTGACTTGTCTAGAATATGCTTTCTCTCTTATAGAGAAGGTGTTGTCATTGCAAATTTTGTTTTATTGTTTCTGCTCATTTCACTTCATATCAATTCATATAAATCTTTCCACATTTCTCTGAATTCTTCCTATTATCTGTTATGAATGTTACTGTAGGAATATTCCCTATGAGCTCTAAGAGAAGTTCATGGAAGGCTTAGCAAGGGATGTGATTCTTTCTCTCAAATATTTGAAGAGCTGTGATATGGAAGAGAAATTAGATTTGTTCTGGTTATACCCAGAAAACAGAACTAGGAAAAATGGTAGGAAGCTGTAGAGAAGCAGATTTTAGTTTGGTGAGATGTACAGAAAAATTGCTTACTAATTGATTGCATTTCTACTTATTGTTCTTCATTCTCAAAGAGAACCAAAATAATATGACTATGTTATGGCTGCTAGTGTGCCCAGCTGTGGTTGAGCAGACTAATATGAGATTGGAATGCTCTGCCACAAATCGGACATAAATAATCCTTATGAAAATTTGGGGTGAATTCTTCTGCCTTGTGCACCTCATATTTCTTCTAGCTAATTCAATTCTCCTTTGTTCATAGAACACAGCACCTTCTATGATGAGTTCACACTTGCTGGGTGGTCCTATGCCAATGTCTCCTGTGTCATTCAATCAGTTCTAAAGTTCTTAAGAGACACCTTGAGAGTTCTTGTATGTCTTTTTCTGACCACCTTGGGAGCAATTACCCTATGTGAGTTCTCATAAAATAGTATTTTTGGCAAGTGTACATTCGGCATTTAAAAAATGTGGCTAGCCCAACAGAGTTGTTTCTTTCTTTCTGCACTAGAGTTGGAATACTTGGCAGTTTGGTTTGGAAAAGGACCTCAGTGTCTAGTATCTTATCCTGCCTACCAGGTGATCCTCAGAATCTTCCTAAGACAATTCAAATGGAATCAATTCAGTTTTCTGGCATGGTGCTGATAGACTATCCAGGTTTCCCAGGCATACTACAGTGGTGAGGTCAACATAATGGCTTTGTAGACCTTCATTTGGTAATCAGTCTAATAACTCTCCTCTCTCACACTTCCCTTTAGAGCCTCCCAAACATAGCAATGTGTGTATCAATCTTATTATCAATGTGGATATCCCTGGAAAGTATACTGCCAATGTAAGTGAACTTTAAAATTTCTACATCTTCTGTAACTGATGATTCCACATATGGATGGCCTGTGTTTTCTTAATGTTAATGGTTAAACCAAAGTTAGCACAAGCAGCAGAGATTCAATCCATATTTTGGGAGGTTGCACTGAGTACACAATCATTTGGAAACAAAAAATTCATATATCACACTACTCCTTCTACTTGAGTTTTGGCTTGTAAACTTTTTAAGGTGAAGAATCTGCTTATTCCATCAGAGGAAGGCTTCACATGCTGATTTACCACAGGTTTTGAGTTACCCTCAATCTGGTTTAGCCCATCTGCAGAAACACCTGTGCATGCTACAGCTGAGAATTAGGTGGATCAGGTAAACATCAAAGATGCTCTAGTGCTCGGCAACCCTCCACCAAAAGTTCTAGTCTTCCTCAAAAACACTCTGTATGCTGCTTACTAATTAGAGTTCAGAGATAGAAGCTTAATAGGAGCCTTTCAGTGCAACTGTCCTTAACCGTATTATCATTAACAAGGGAACACTACTGCTTTCTAGTTATTTGGAATGGAGAACATAATAACTCTTCCTTTTCCCTATCTTTAAGAAAAAGGACAATATGTCTCAGAAAACCATTTCAGTTGACTAGATTGAAGAGAAATCTTTCTTCTCATTAGTAGGTCAGGGACCCTTGATTCAAAATTGTGATTCTTCAGTCACTCATGTTTATGAGATTGGAGAAGTGGTTTTCCTTCATGAATAGGGCAAGGTTCCCTTATATACATACATACATATAATACACACACACACACACACACACATATATATATGTATAATTTTTTCCCCCAGAAATGGGAGCAGTATGAAGTATTGTGAGTTCTTACCTTTAATTTGAACATTGGTGGATAAACAGCTGCCCTGGCAGACAAAGGAGAAATCAACAGTCATTTCCACTCCTTTTTTTTCCTCTTTCCTTTAGGAATTGAGAAATCTTTATCACTTGGTGTTAATTAAGGTCCAATCTGAGGCAGAAGAGGTATTCATTGGCATCCTCCAGAAATAATTATTATTTAAAATTTATTTAATTATGGATAGATGCCTGCATGTCTAGTAACCCACCTGTGATGAGGACTATTATATGACACAAAGGGAAGCAGACTAGACATCTCTAGCCTGTTTGTCCTTTTTTTCAAGGGATACTTTACATCCTGCCAGGAATGGAAGCAGGAATTGGAGCTAGAGACCACTCTGCTTTCTTCAAAAAAGAGGGAATATGAGGCTCGAATTATATCTATTTCCTTAAATGTTATTAGTCTAGAAGACATGATAGGGTTCAAACTAAGTTCTGATCACTTCATCATTATTGGGGAGAAAGGAGATCCTAAATTGTAGAGCTTGACTTCTTTTCTCATAATACCAGTTCTATAATGAATATACATAATGAATAGAAAATAAACTCCTTTATCCAAATCATAGCAAAATAGAAATCAAAGAAAGTAGAAATAGAAGATATCTACCAAGTAATATAGAATGAAGGAGGTCTCTTATTGAGAGCAAGGTGAGAAAGAGAGAGAGAGACAGAGACAGAGACAAACAGAGAGAGACTTCAATATCACCCAATAGGAAACTCCCTGTAGTCTTTAATGTAGTGAGACGCTGGGGGCAGGGACATGATGCAGCCTGTTGGTTTTTCTCATGTCTTCCCAGTCTTTTCCTTCAGCAACCTGAGATAAAAATTCATCTTTTTCATCTTTCCCCTGGATGCCAGAAGCTCCCTAAACAAAGAAAACCTGAAGCTTGATAAGTCCCAAAAAGGATTCCTGAAGGTTAGAATTCTCCTACTCTTGCCAACTTTACCCACCCCCATGAAGGATAGGTCATTCATCTCTACTAGTGAGGAGAATTCTATTCCCAAACTTTTGGATTGGGGTTACATACTGGCAGTTGGACAATTATTAAAGAATCTATTTTTATTACTTATGAATCACTTTTAAAAATAGATTTGCATATCAGTAGAAAGCTAAGAATTGTTTCTAAAAATTCATGTGCTTGATGGGTCATATTAAAAAATACCTCTGCACACTCTTTCAACAAAATTGTGTTGTTACTTAGTGGGAGTTAGCATTGTAGGTATTCTAGTGACCACTCCTGACAACATTCTCTACGTGAAAAAAATACTGGCCCTTAACAGACTTGATGTTTTGCAGTCTCATTAATAGTTTCTTGTGTAAAGATGTGGCAGGCCAGATATTTGATAGAGAAAACTAGGCTATTTCATCAAGATGAACTGTCTCAGCAGGAAATGGGATTTTCTATCCTTGCAAAGGATTCCCTGTGAATTCAGATAGAGGTTACTTTAGATATAGACATCTAAAAATACTAAATAATTTAAAAAGCATTTATTAAGCACCTACTATGTGCCAGATACCATGTTAAGTCCTGGGGATATAAATACAAAAGTGGAGTAGTCCCTGCCCCCAAGAAGTTTACATTCTATTAGGGAGAGTACTTTGTTTTTGAAGGTGAAATTACTGTGCTAAATGCACTACCACAGATCCAACACAAATAATCCATGTGAATGGATGGATTCTCCAAATTTGCACATTTCATATATGTTTTGAGTTACTTCAATCCTGCTTTGCTCATAGAGCACAACACCTTCTCTGATGAGGGAACATCGTTCTGGGGTGGTCCTGTACTGTTGTCTCGCATATTGTGCAATCAATTCTAAAGTTCTTAAGAGAGATGTTGAGAGTGTCCTTGTATTGCTTTTTCTGACTACCACATGAATGCTTGCCTTATATGAGTTCTCTGTAAAATAATCTTTTAGGCAAGTTTATCTTTGGCATATGAATAACATAGCCAGCCCATCACAGGTGCTTTCTTTCTTTCTTTTTTTTTAAAATAACTTTTTATTGACAGAACCCATGTCAGGGTAATTTCAGAGGTGCTTTCTGCAGAAAATTTGAATGCTTGGCACTTTAGTTCAAGAAAGGACCTCAGTGTCTAGAATTGTTGCTCAGGTTCTGGATGTCACTGAAGTCCATTATAATTGAGTTTGTATGGTTCTGAGATTTTGGCAGAATAGGCAGGATAATTGAAGTCTTCCAACTTCAGAATTCTCTGCTTTACACAGAAAAAAAACCCTAATTTCCCTAAGGCTGACTTTGTGGTTTCAAGGAGTAATAGAAATTCTAACTTTTAAGAGACCATTTGACATCCTTGCTATCCATTCTACTGACCTCATCCTCTCCCACTCCCAAATCAGAGTTGCTCGAATACTTGTTGCAGACTACTTTGAGGACTAGACAATTGCAAATGATGATAATGAAAACCAAAATTTCTATAGAATTTTTAGACTTGAGAAATAGGATAAGAATAAGAGAAGGGAATGACGTTGTGGATCATCCCCCTCTCCTTGAAACTCTTTTCTCTAGGTTTCTAAGATACCAGTCTTTCCTGTTTCTTCCTTTATAAGAAATGTATCTTCTGTCTCCTTTGCTGAGTCTTTTCCCAGATCATACCTTCTAACTTTAAGTATCTTTCAAAATTCTGTTCTGGGCTTCTCCTCTTCTTCTTTTTTTCAACTTAACTTTGTAATCTCCTTAGCTCCAACTGATTGAATTACTCTATGCTAATGATTCTCAAATCTTCCTACCCTGACATAACCTCTGTGCTGACTTCTAGTCTTAAATCTTTAACTATCTTTCAGATATCCAATTGGATATTTAGTAAATATGTTAAATTTAACACATCCCCCCTAAAATCTCCACCTCTCCTCCCTTCCTTATTACTGTTGATAGTCACACCATCCTCCTGGGAAGGCCTGCAGGCTCACAACCCTCATCTCAAATCATCCACAACTTCTTACTATCTTCAATTCCCTATAACCAATCTGTTTATAAAGCCTGATAATTTCAACTCTCAAATATACCCCATTCTCTCTCCTGCCACCATTCAGGTTTTAGACTCTCATCACCTCACCCTGAGATTATTGCAGGGGGGATTTGCCTTTTCAAGGTTCTTCTCACTTCAATTATCTTCCATTCAGCAACCAAAGTGATTTTCCTAAAGTACAGGACCAATTATGTCATCCCACTACTCAATAAACTCCAGTGGCTTCTTCTAGGATCAAAAATCCTCTGTTTGCTGTTCAAAGTTCTTCATAATCTAGTTTCCTCTTACCTTTCCAGTCTCCTGACTGTGGCAAAAATTGAGGTTCTTTCTACATACTCTTTTATGATGACCGCATATTTAAAATCAGCCAGAGTCAGGAATTCAAGTTAGGGGTAAATCTTTGATCTTTATTCTTTGTGGAAGTGAAGAAGGATCGTGATCACAATGTGAGCAGCTGCAACAAGACACCAGCCAGCAGTCTCTTTCCACTTCTCTCTCCGCCCCTCTGCCTCTACCCACCAAAATCATCATTTCCTATACAACACATCAGGACTTGCACAAAGAGTGGGCGGGGGCCATTCTTTCTCCAAGCTTATATAATAATAGAGTATGGTCCAACTACTATTTAGCCTCACGTGCTTGAGACCTCAGTGCACCAACTCGAGCTTCAGTCCATTACATCTCCCACTTTCTTTTGTTTTAGAACACAGATGGTCATGCCATCCCTGACTCCCCAGGGAGGTCAGAGCCCCCAAGGGGAGATGATCATACCCTTTCTGATTTCTCAAGAAAGGAGGTGAAAGCACCAAAAAGGAGGTGATCACGCCTTCCCTGACATCTCAGGAAGGGAGATGAAAAGCACCAAAGGGAAGTGAGGGTTGCTAGTGGGTTTCTGGGTTGAAGGATCTTATTATGCACAAACCCATCAGCATGGGAAGTATCACACAAGCACATAGCAATAACGCAGAGGCTATTATAGTGATGACCCTCCCCTCAGTCAGTGCAGGCTTGATGTGGTTTAACAAACATGAATTGTACGCACTAGTAGAGGTATAACAAACAATATAAATCAACATGGTGTTGTAAAAGATTGCCAGAAGTCCTATTCTTTGTGCAAGCATATATATTAATAGAGTATGGTCCAATTACTATTTAACCTCACGTGCTTGGGACCTCAGTGCATCAACTCGAGCTTCAGCCCAATACACTCTTTGATCCAGGAACAGTGGTTTCCTGGTTGTTCCATGAACAAGACATGCCATCACTTGGCTTTAGATATTTTCTTTGGCTACCCTCATGTCTAAAATGCTCTCCTTATTAATTTCTGCCTGTTGGTTTCTCTGGCTTCCTTTATTTTTCAAAATACATTCCAAGATAGTTTTTAACATTCACCTTTGCAAAACTTTGTGTTTCAAATTTTTCTCCTTCCCTTTCCCCCTACCTAGACAGCAGTAATCCAATGTAGGTTAAACATTTTCATTTCTTCTAAACATATTCCGTTTTTATCATGCTGCACAAGAAAAATCAGATTAAAAGGGAAAAAATAAGAAAAACAAGCAAACAGCAATAACAGAAAGGTGAAAATACTATGGTGTGATCCACATTCAGTTTCCATAATTCTCTCTCTGATTGTGGATGGCTTTTTTCCATCCCAAGAATATTGGAATTACCTTGAAGCACCTCAATGTGGAAAAGAACCATGTTCATCAGAATTAATCATTGCATAATCTTGTTTTGATGTACAATGTTCTTTTAGTTTTACTCGCTTCACTTAGCATTAGTTCCTGTAAGTCTCCCCAGGCCTTTCTGAGTCATCCTGCTGATCGTTTCTTATAGAACAATAATATTCCTTAACATTCATATACTATAACTAATTCAGTTATTCTCCAAACGATGGGCATCCAGTCAGTTTCCACTTTCCTGACTGGCTTCCTTTAAAACCAAATTATATCCCATCTTCTACAAGAAGCTTTCCCCGCCTCTCAATTTTGTGCCTTCCCTCTGTTAATTATTTTCTATTTATTTTATTTATTGTTTGTTTGTAAATATTTGTTTACATATTGTTTTCTCATTAGATTTGAAGTTCCTTGAGGGCAAGAACTGTTTTTGCCTCTTTATATCTCCAGGATTTAGCCCAGTGCCTGATAGGTAGCAATTGCTTAATAAGTATTTATTGACTAACTCTACACTAGGTGTAGTGCTAAGCACTTTACAAATATTATTTCATTTGATCCACATGATAATTATAATCCCCATTTTACAATTGAGGAAACTGAGACAGAGATTAAGTGACTTTCCCAAGATCATGTAGCTAGTAAATATCTGAAACTGGAGTGTAAGTATCTGAAACCTTTTTGATTCCAGGTCAAACACTCTATCCATGTGCTATCAACAGCCTCTTCCAGAGAACTTTATCACAATGGCCCTTTTAGGCAGTCAGTTTGTGTATTATTAACTCCATTTTAGAGATGGGAAGAAAAGTTAAACACCTTGTCCAAGTAGATATATAGAGAGATTTTTAAGACCAAAGATTTTAAATGCAAGTCTTCTGACTTTAATGTCAGTGATCTTTCTCATTATACCAAGCTGTCTCTCAGTGCAGACCCTTTGGGACAGAGCATCATAGAAATATGTAACTACTGAGCCCCAATGACTCCAGAAGTGAGAAATGAGTCCATTTTCTGTCTCAGCTTCAGCATTGTCTGCTTGACTGTGGTTATCCCAAACCTCTCTCTTCACTTAATGACCGCACCACAACAGATCTTTGTTTCTCCTCTGTAAAATTAGGAGATTGGTCAAAGTGTCCATGTAAGACCTTTTCTAGCTTTAACTCTTGTGATCCTATAAGCCTTTGATCCTATTAATTGTCTAGATATTGGTCAGTGGATTGAAAGGGGAAGGTTCTTTTTCTTGGTCAAGAAAAATTAAGAAAAGAAAGCTGTAGCTTCTGTTTTGTGGAAATCCTAAATCCCCAGGAATATAGAGTCCAGGCATTGAGTTCCCCAAAGTTCTGTCCTCAGTCCTCTTCTTTTGTCTTTCTATATTCTCTCTCCTTAGACTTTCTACCTCTACTTACTATCTCCACTTAATTGAATCTCACACCAGTATCCCTAACCTTGGCTTTTGTGTTGAGGTCCTTGTTTTCCTTCAGGACTTTTCTAACTGGATGTCCCACTACAAATTCAAATTCTCATTTAAAATTGACCTTTTCTATTTCTCTTTTGTATTTTATTTTAGTTTTATTGCTCTTTTTTTACTTTACCATTTCTTTCAATGACATCATGATTCACCTGGTTTCCTATATTTTCAAATATGGAGGTTATCCCCAATTCTATATTCCTATGGTGTTTTTTAGATTTACAAAATGCTTTATATTTAGTATCTCATATGATTAAATCCCAGTTTTCTGAGTCTAAGTTTCTGCTATCTGGAATGCAAATGTAATCTACCTACTAAAGGGAATGGAGACTCCGATGAATTAGCAGAGGATTGGGGGGGATCTGCTAAAAACTCAAACTTTAGGGGCAAAATGCTATACTATATTTCTTTTCTCATTTATCTAATTTTTGACTAATCATGCTGGGCCTCTGTGTCCTCATTTGTATCATGAATGGGTTAGCAGAGATGATCTCTTGAATTCCCCACCCTGTTAGCTTTAAATCCATGATCCTATGATTTCTGCCTATTGAAGGCCCTCAGTTATTATAAGGTCTACCTCAGGTGAATATTGTAGCCCAAATATGATCTTCCATCATACCACTTTTGTCCACATCTTTCCATAAGCTTGCCCCTGTGGCTCTACTGACTACATTCTCTAATCTTAAATTGTTAAGGTATGTGACTAATTTTTAACAATAACTATCTGGGTGTTAAGGGAGATTAGAGATGGGAGAGAGGAAAGAGAAAATGTTGAAGAAATTATAATTATGACCAAGAGATAAAGAATAGCAGAATCTGATCTTGAACACCAAATTTGAGCATTTCCTATGGGAAGCAAGTTCAGAAACAGAACAGGGTTTGTATTGATGCAAACCAGTTACAGTTGATTAGGGTAAGCAACAACCTAAATCATACCCACAATTGATGATGGAGTGATATTGGGGAAGGAGTGGGAGGGAGATACATTCCTGTGAGCATTATCCAGGTAGGAAGAAAATACAATAGGCTTTATTGGATATAGTATCCTGTGTTTAGATATGAAGAAAAATTTGAACTATATCCATACAGCAAATCCATTCTATTTAGATTATAGCTAGAGAGATATAGTCTCTCTTTTTTTAATGTTTAATGTTCTTTATTTTCAAAACATATGCATGGATAATTTTTCAACATTGACCCTCTCATAGCCTTATGTTTCAGATTTTTCCTTCCTTCCCCCCATGGCAAGTAATCCAATATATGTTATACGTGTTAAAATATGTGTTAAATACAATATGTGTAAACATATTCATACAATCCTCTTGCTGCATAAGAAAAATCAGATAAAAAAGGAAAGTAAATAAATAGGAAAACAAAATGCAAGTGAACAACAACAAAAAGAGTGAAAATGTTATGTTGTGATCCACATTCAGTTCCCATAATCCTCTCTCTGGGTGTAAATGTCTCTCTTCATCACAAGATCATTAGAACTGGCATCAAGCACCTCATTGTTGGGAAGAGTCACATTCATCAGAATTGATTGTCCTATAATATTGATGTTGCCATGTGCAATGACTTTCAGATTCTGTTCATTTCACTTAGCATCAGTTCATGTAAGTCTCTCCAGGTCTCTAAAATCATCCTGTATATGGTTTCTTACAGAGCAATAATATTCCATAACATTCATAAACCGTAACTTATTCAGCCATTCTCCAATTGATGGACATCTGTTTAATTTCCAGTTTCTAGCCAGTACAAACAGGGCTGCCACAAACATTTTTGCACATGTGGGTCCCTTTCCCTTCTTTAAGATCTCTTTGGGATATAAGCCCAGTAGTAACACTGCTGGATCAAAGGATATGCACAGTTTGATAATTTTTTGAGCATAGTTCAAATTGCTTAGAGAGATGTAGTCTCAATCAATCAATGAAACATTTATTAAGTACCTACTATGTGCCAGTCACTAAATTAAGAACTGGGAATACAAAAAAAAAAAAAGATATCTTTGGAACGTCATGATGGAGAGAAGGTTAGTGAATAACAAGTCTTGTTCTCCTTCTGCTCAAAAATCTCAAATTGCATCTTACTGACCAACAAACAAAATTCAAACTCCTCTTGCTGACCTTCAAAGGTCTTATAAGTAACACTATCACATCTATCCAGTCACATATATTACACTCTGTAGTGCCCCGGAGACACTAAAACAAACATCCCTGTCACCTTTTAAATCAGAATGATGTTTTCACTGCTCTGTTCTCTTGTTTCTCTATGTACCCACCCAGTCTGAGTGCATTGGAATAATGAACTATAACGTGTAAACAATACCTTTCCCTTAGCCAAAGTATGAGAGCAGAGCACTAAGTATTTTCTTTTTCCTCTTGTACATTCCTTTTCATAACCTGCCTTATCAGAGTCAGGATAATTTGAAGTGAAGGTTTGTCTCTTTGGAGCTGGGCCAGCCAGCTGGAAACCCTAAGTAGGGCCTGAAATAAAACAGCAGAGGGCCAGCATGAGGTGAGGCTCTTCCAGAAGTCTATGGGGAGCTCCCTAGGTGGCCCCAGGGCATTAGGTAGCAGGCACCTGGCTCATGGCTGGCCCCCTGCCAGTTGGGGAGCTTAATCTCTCTCTGAATGACGGTGTCAGGACTCAGCTTGGGGCTAATGGGTTGTGTTGTTTTCAAGAGAGTGCTCAGTGAAAGATGTTTGAACTCCAAAGCTGACTTTGGCTTTTCCCCTGGTATCATGCTTTGCAAGCACTTGCCCCTGTGGAAATCAGGAGCATCCTATAAGAAAACCATGTCCCTCAGGAAGTTTAACTCTTTAGCCTGACCAAGTAAAGATGTTGCCTGCCTCAGCATTAGCATAGACAGATTCATTTTGTTTATTCACATGAGGAATATTTATTAATAGGATTTAGGGCTAGAAAGGGTTAATGGTTGTTTAATCTGTTTTTTTTTTTTAATACAGAGGAGAAACTGAGGCCCACAGAGGTTAAATAAATTAACCCAAATCATACAGGTATTTGTATTATGTAACAGAATTGAGATTCAAATCCAGGTCTTCTAACCCCCATTATAGTGTCTTTAATTATATCACACTGCCTCTCCATTCATTCGTTCCTTCATTCATTCAAATTCTTTCAGTATCATTTATTAAATTCTGTATGTAGGGTTTATAGTCTGGTATAAGGATAAAATAAACTGCAAACACAGATAACTACAATTAACAACACTATAGTACTACGTGTTTTTGAAAGGTGCAACAACATGTTATGTGACCCCGAGGGAAGAAAGACATTATTACTGAGCTAGAGCAAGACTTAGAGATATTTAATCTGACATATAATGGTTAGTAGAAATTCAGTAATTGAGTAAGGAAATAGAAGCATTTTTATACAGTAACAGTGAGAATAGTCAGGAAGATGTAAAAGTATAAGTTATATTAAGGGGGAAGAGAATAAATCAGTTTAGTAAGAAGGAAAGAAGAAAAGAAACACTTATTAACTGATTACTATGTACCAGATACTGTGCTAAGTACTGGGAATAAAAAATGCAAGTCAGAATAGACAGTCTCTTCCCTTTTCTAAATGAGGGAAGACAACTTTACAAAAGATGGCTGAAAAGTAGAGGATGATTTGGAATGAAGGATGAGTTTTGGAGAGGGAGGTTCCTAGCTTGGGGACTTTTGAAGTTCTGAACAGGTCAGGAGGGAATGAAGACTACCCAGGACCCCTACACAAAATGGAGGTCCAAAGAGAAGCTCCCCAGTTAGAGAAGAGGTTGGGCATTGTGGAATGATATTATAGGTTGGAAGGCCACAGGAGTAGTTGGACCTTTGGGGGTAAGAAGGTCATAGGTACTAAGGGAACATCCAGGATGAGACAGTACAAATATCAGTTTGACTTAAGGATCAGGGTTGGGAGGAGAAAGTAGGCAGGTAGAATGTGTGGAAGGGATTAATATTATGTGAGTTTGGAAAGGTGTGTGTGTGTGTGGGGGGGTAACAAATTTTGGAAGGCCTGAAATGCCAAAGTAATTTGAAATTTATTCAATAAGCTATTCAATAAGGAAACTCCTTAGAAGTTTCCAAAGATTTTTGAGCAGTGGAGTGACCCTGAAATAGGAGGAGTCATGTCTTTTCAGACATTTGAATCCAACTTATTGTCACTCTCTCATATATGATTCTGAGAAATTAGTAAATATGAATGGATAATGATGAAAGTTCATGTTTCCATAGTACCTTCCTTATAACACTCTTATAAGAGTTATATTCTGGTTATTTTCGTTATACAGATGAAAAAAATTGTGACTTTGAGAGGAAATTCTCTGGTTATACAACTAGTAAGGGTTTGAGAAGGGATTTTAATCTGTTTCTCATTGTTCTTTCTACTATATCCTGAGACCAATGGGCATGCTGTCATATCACTGATTAGCAGACAACTATATCTCTTTTCTACTAAGCTTTAATTTTAAAGATTCTAAGAAATTAGCTCACTTCTTTGATTTATGGAAAAGACTATGCTTTCCATTATGATACTCTCATTCACATGTCATTTTTAAAATGAATGATTCTCATTTACTTTTTAGTTTTTTATTGGCATGAATTTGAATCCATTTCATTTTAACTCCTTCTACAAAGTGTATGATTTATAATAGAACTCTTCAAAAAGTTGTATTCTAAGAATATTTAAGAATTTCATGTATATTCTAAAAATATTATTTTAAAAATAGCTCCTTTCTCTTAAACATTTGCTAGCCCCTGGGTTATATTTTTCAAAAAGTTCTGGATTTGGAATCATATTTTCTGAAGTCTTAGAAACCCAAAATCCCTAGTTAGTTTCAAAGTCTAGGGCATCTGAAAGCTCCCAACAAAACACAGAGAGAAAGTCCTCATCAATTCTCCAGTTTTCTATTCTAATTATTACTTAAACCAGCTTGTAGCTTCACCTACTTCTGACTATACTAATCTTTATCTAATGGGTGAGATAAAAATTACTTACACCCTTTAATCTAGTCTAGTCTATTCAGGATACTCAGGATGAAAGAAAAAAGAATCCCTAAGGGAGTGAAATAAGATGTCTTCACTTTCTCTAGGATCCTTGGGTAGGACAACAGTTTGAATTTGTATAGAAGGAAATCTTTTTGTTAATATTACTTATTTTTATGTTATATTCTTATGATATTAAAATAATACAGCAATAACAGAAGACAGAATAACAGAGTTGGAAGGGCTCTTAGAACTGAGTATTAGAAATGGAGAGGATGTTAGTATGTTGAAAACAGGGTTGATAATAATAATGTGTTATCATTATTATTAGTAGTAGTCATCAGCATTTTTTAATTTAAGTGAAGTAAGACAATAGTAAAGATATTATTTTCCTTATTTTACAGTTAGATACCCTAAGTCTCAGAAAAAGTAAGTCATTTTACCAAAAATAGCAAGTGTTGGAGCTAGGATTGATGTTTTTTGATTCCAGTGCTTTTCCTACTACATTCTCTTATCTCTCTAAAGCCTGTATTTCTTCCATATTTTATAATTCCCTTTGCAAACCTTTAAATATAGAAGATCCAAGGCCATTCTCAACCACACAACCACAAGCTTCCCTGCAGGAGGAGATAAGCATTGTAAGAGAAAGCCTGACCTATTGATGAAGAATTGTTTCTCACACCTTCACTTTGTTTCTCAATACCTTCCTAGAGCTATAGTTTAGTTCTAGGCTAAGCACCTGCCAGTAACCATTCAATTAAAATCTATTTGGAGATTATTTAAAATCAGGGTCATGCTGAATATCAAAATGTAGATTCCTAACACTCTCCCCACTTCTACTTCTTTACATACAATAGGAAAAAATTAAAGAAAATAGAGAAAACCATCAGACTACATAGTTATGACCTAAATAACATGTCTCTGAATATGAAGTGGAGGTGATGAAAAGATTTAAGGTATCATATATTTGGTAGATAGACTGTCTGGAGAACTATAGACAGAAGTTCTCAATATTGTACAGGAGACAGCAACAAAAATAATTCCAAAGAAAAAGAAAAACAAAGCAAAATGATTGCTTGATGAGGCTTTAGTTAAGAAATTTAGTTAAGAATTTAGTTAAGAAAAGAAGGAAAAGGAAAAATTTACTCAACTGAATGCAGAATTCCAGAGAATAGCAAGGAGAGATAAGAACATTTTCCTAAATGAGCAATGCAAAAAAAAAAAAAAAAAAAAAAAAAAAAAAAAGAATAGGAAAGAGTTTTTCAAGAAAAATTGAAAGTTCCATGCAAAAATGGGCACGATAAAAGACAAAAATGACAGGGATTTAACAGAAGCAGAAGAGATTAAGAAGTGACAAAAATACAAAAAAGGGGGTTACTGGTGGATAGTGCACAGAACAACAGCCCTGGAATGAGAAGGATCTGAGTTCAAATCCAATTTCAGACACTTGGCCCCTACTAGCTATATGAGCTTGGGCAAGTCATTTAACCCTGTTGTCTCCAAAAACAAACGACAAGAAGACACAAAAGAACTATTTCCACGTAAGATAGTGAATTTAATTAATGTTGTGTGTATGTTCTGACAACTTCACCAACCAGTCATTACTCCTCCCCCCTCCCCTTTCCTCTTTCCTATTCTATGAGAAACAATGATATTGAAACTAAATCAATTAATAAACCTACAATGGCCTCTAAATGTTCAAGTGAAAGGAAAAGTCAATCAATGTGGGAACCTCCATTGTTACCTTAATTTAAGAAACAGCAGCAGTTAGCTTAGCCTTCAGCAACCGCTACCCTAATCAGTCAGCAGCCATCAACATTGAAGCAAGACCCTCCACTAGCAAAAATAATACAATTTACTGAAAGGTAAGATGATGGTTAGCATTTTTTCCACAATAAGGCATTTTAAAATTAAGATATATACATTTTTAAAGACATAATACTATTTCACACTTAATATACTATAGTATAGTGTAAATGCAACTTTTATATGCACTAGGAAATCAGAAATTTGTGTGACTTTTTATTGAGACATTGGATTTATTGTGATAATTTGGAACCAATGCACATTATCTTTAGATTAGTGCTTGTGGGGCATGTTGTCATCTAGTAGGGTTTATAGCAAATGATTTTGAACAACTTTTCCAGTTTTGGATTTCTATGACTATAAATCTAAACAAAATGATTCTTCTTTCTAGGTCTGATTTTTCCTTTATGACAAATGAAGAGGTTAAACTAAGTACATTAATGTTCTTTCCAGTTTGTAGCATTTTACTTTTGATGTTCTAAGGTTTTCTAGCTGTAACTTTTTTTTTTTTGTTCCATGTGCTACCTCTGGATGTTCTGGGATTCTTTGACTTTCTTTGTCACAAGAGCAATCTAATTTATGTCTATTGTTGTGATTTGGAATATTTAGCATCTACTGAGACCAGACGTAGTAATGTGTACTGGGAAGGTAGCAGAGAAGGGCATCCCTACACACTTCAAAGAAGACATCAGAAATCAAACCCATGTGAAACTGTGGTTGCTTGTATAAGAGTGAAAGAATGTGGTCAACAAACCAAATGTTTATTTCCCAAGAAAAGAAAAGAACCTAGTCAATTCGATTCCAGTGTCTCTTCTGTGGTCTAATTAATCAAATCAAAATGAATCCCCCAAATAGTAGCCACTTGCCAAGCCTATAAGACATTGTCTGATTCTGATTATTAAATAAACAACTCCTCAACAGGGAAATTTCAGGGGGGAAACTCATTTATTTTTTTTTCAAAATTGCTGCCTTTTAAGTATTTTCCCCAAAGTCAGCATAAGAATAACACTAAACATTAGTTACTCTGGCATTTTATGTTATTAACACAGTCACTTCCAATATCAATTTATTAGAGTGGGTTTTTCTTTTTCTTGGTTGTTTGGTCCACACCTATGATTTCATTGATGTAAGGAGCTCCCAATGAAGGAATCTCTGGTTATAGAAATTCCTTTCACCTCCACAGTTTGGCAGAGGCTATAATAGTTTTAGGGAGTTGCCTAGGGATACTGGGGCCTTAAATTACTGGTCCTGCAATTACTCAACTAGACTGTAAATGAGGGAGGATGTGAATGTGAGTCTTACTGATTTGAAAGCTTTCCACTATTATATTTTTGGCCTAATATATTATATTTTTCTATTACAAGTTAATATTCGGATGGAATACCCTATAGACAGGAAAAAATTATGAAACTTAATTATACATTATAGGAGTTGTAGTCCCAGGCAGTATTTTTTTTTGTCTTGGGAGATACTGAGGCTATTTTGAGCTCTAAAGCAGGTGGAGGTGGACTTTCCATGAAGGAAGTTTTGAAACTCAACAATGGCAGAGAAAAGACATTTGACTGAGCCTAAGGTTGAAGTGGTTGGCAATGGTAGCAGGGTGGCGGTGGTGATGGTAGAAACCCAAAGCTGTTATTTGATTTCAATGATTTGATTTTATTCATTTCAGACTTGGCTTCTGTGGATGCATCTTTGTTCCTTGGAACAAAGGACCCTTATAGAGATGGCTGGAGTGGGCTGATGCTCTAGAATCAGGGGTCCTCAAGCTTTTTAATTAGGGACCCAGTTCACTGTCCCTCAGACTGTTGGAGGGCCGGACTATAGTAAAAACAAAAAACTTTGTTTTGGGGGCCTTTAAATAAAGAAACTTCATAGCCCTGGGTGAGGGGATAATCGTCCTCAGCTGCCACATCTGGCCCGCGGGCCGTAGTTTGAGGACCCCTGCAGATGGTGGTCACTATTTGGGGATCATGCAAGGAAAGCAAAGGTTTTACTTCTTTCCTGTTGCCTATAGAGGATAGGCTCTTTCTACATGCTTTTTTCTATTTCTTTTAGTTGTTTCTATTCACTGATTTTTTTGGTCTTCTATAAACTGTGACTGATCATAAGTGACTCATCCCTATTACTAAATTGTGTGCTATCATGCAATGGAGGGTGTCAGTGACTAACTTGGGATATAGAGAACTGAACAGGTCAGAGGTTTAAACCTTTGCACAGAATGCTGATTCTTTTCCCCAGCCAGAAATTGTGAGAAAATCTCATCATTTTGATATTATTAATAATAACTACTAAATAACAAAAATATATAGATGAATCATCTAACTCATTATCATGCATTTCTAGACTATTGTAGTCATTGGTGCAGCAGATTCAAGTGGCCTCCTATATAGGAGACACTAAACCTTTAGAGACATGGACCAAGTAGCAGGAAAAAGATTTGATCTGGAAAGAATCTGCCCTGCCCACATTCCTAAAGTGGGAGGGGAAATTGGAAGAGGGAGGGCTTTCTTTTTTTTTTGCTTTCACTTTCCTCCCTTAAACTCTAAACATAGCTAGATAGTGACACCTGATGATAATACTATAATGTTGTTAACTCCCAAGTATTCTGGCCCAGAAAAATCTCATTTTTTAATTTTCTTAAAATTAAAGCTTTTTATTTTCAAAATATATACATGCATAATTTTCAACATTCACCCTTGCAAAATCTTGTATTTTTTTTTTTAATTTTTATTTTAATAGCCTTTTATTTACAGGTTTTATATATATAGGTAACTTTACAGCATTGACAATTGCCAAACCTCTTGTTTCAATTTTTCCCCTCCTTCCTCCCACCCCCTCCCCCAGATGGCAGGATGACCAGTAGATGTTAAGTATATTAAAAGATAAATTAGATACACAATAAGTATACATGACCAAACTGTTATTTTGCTGTAGAAAAAGAATCAAACTCTGAAATATTGTACAATTAGCCTGTGAAGGAAATAGAAAATATAGGCAGGCAAAAATATAGGGATTGGGAAGTCAATGTAATGGTTCTTAGTCATCTCCCAGAATTCTTTCGCTGGGTGTAGCTGGTTCAGTTCGTTACTGCTCCATTGGAACTGATTTGGTTCACCTCATTGCTAATGATGGCCAGGTCCATCAGAATTGGTCCTATTGGTCACAAAATCTTGAATTCTAAGTTTTTTTTTTCCCTCTCTTCTTTCCACCCCTCCCCTAGACAGCAAGTAATCCAATATATGTTAAATATGTGCAATTCTTCTATACATATTTCTACAAATATTGTGTTTCACAAGAAAAATCAGATCAAAAAAGAAAAAAATGAGAAAGAAAATAAAATTCAAGCAAACAACAACAAAAAGAGTGCTCCACATTCAGTTCCCACAGTCCTCTCTCTGAGTGAGATGGCTGAATCATCTCTTTGTTGAAGAGAGCCACATCCAATAGAATTGATCTTCGTATAATCTTACTATTGCCATGTATAATGTTCTCCTGATTCTGTTTATTTCACTTAGCATCAGTTCACGTAAATCTCTCCAGGCCTCTCTGAATCATTCCATTGATCGTTTCTTACAGAACAATATTTCTTAACATTCATTCTTAACATTCAAGAAATATAAGAAATAACTTATTTAGCCATTCTCCGACTGATGGGTATCTACTCAGTTTCTAGTTTCTTGCCACTACAAAAAGGGGTGCCACAAACAGAAAATCTCATTTTATGAGGAAGCATAAGCTTAGAATGCTAGTAATGTTATGGTCTTGGATAAATCACTCAATGTGAACTATGTAATGGCTAATGTCCCTGACATATTTAATATATGTTCTAAAGCATGAAATTTAGTTCTCTGGTTCTGTTTTAAGCTATCTTTCAGATCTGAAGTGCTGCATTAAAGGTAATAATTTCTCTTCTAAAGACATGTACAATCCTGTGTTTTTTTAATTCTTAGGACCCTTTATTTAAGCTCAGGTATTATTCTCTGATTTTTTAAAATTAAAATGAGCTTCTCAAGAGGATTATTTGAAACATTAACATATATGACATTTATAAAGCTCTTTAAGATTTACAAATATATTTACATATATATATATATATATATAATCTTATTTGATCATGACTCCAAACAATGGATTCTTCATGGACAGGCCATTCTGCACCTGTAATTCCACTAGGACAGTTAATGCTCTTGCCATAATTCTTGTTACAATATTCATCTCTCTGTACAAAGAGAATTATAACTGCCATGGTGGGTGGCCCTAATTAAGCTTTGCAAGCAGAGTGCTCCAACAAAGCTTTTTTGGATGTCAGCCAAACTTAATTGAAAAGCAAGAACCTCAAAACACAGCACTTCAATAATGGAAATGTATCAGGGCATCTGAAATTGGTAACTCAGTGACACAGGAGAAAATCATTACAATTTAATAGGAAAAAAATCCCATTTTAGAAATTGCATAAATATTGATTCTCACAGGGAGTAATTGTATGGCAAAACAATGGAGAAATTACACATAAGTAGTCTGATTTTCCATGTTTGAATACATTGCTTTTATTATAACACATTTACTTTTTGCTGACACTAAATTGGACAGTATGTAGCATATAAAACCATCAGAGACATGGAAATTGTCTCTTAATTAAGAGACCATTAAAAAGTATGAGGATTATTAGTTTCCTGTGGGTCTTGTGAATAAGAAGAAATAGCACATCCCTGATTAAGGATAGTGTGGTTCTAGGTTTCATTTGTATTGGCTTCCTATTGTAAAATGATCAGCTCAGACCAGCTCCCTGGACTCTTCCAACTATTAAGATAGTCAAAGATCAGTGGTTTGTTTCTTCTTTTTCTGAGGTATCCCTATTCTTCTAGATCAAATAGAAAGATATAGCAGAACTCTCTCCAGCCAAACACCAATGGGTAGGCTTTGGGAATGGAATGTAGGTTCACACTGATACACAAATAGATAATAGGAGCCAATTTCTGAACACTTTCCTCCTGCCACCTCAATACAAGTGACAAATGGTAAACTAGTGAGAAGGTCTTTCCTTCAGGAAAGATGGCCAAGATGGTAGAGAAGACACACATTCCTTTCTGACCTTATTTCATGACCTTCAGACTAATTAGCAAATCCAGCCTCTGAATTAGTTCTGGACTGGCAGAACCCACAAATATTGGGAGTGCAGCAAATTACCAGCAGAAAATAATTTCTAGATGTTCCAAATCACTATTGATTAGAGAAATGCAAATTAAGACAACTCTGAGATACCAATACACACCTGTTAGATTGGCTAAAATGACAGGAAAAGATAATGACGAATGTTGGAGGGGATGCGGGAAAACTGGGACACTGATACATTATTGGTGGAACTGTGTGGCTAAAATGACAGGAAAAGATAATGACGAATGTTGGAGGGGATGCGGGAAAACTGGGACACTGATACATTATTGGTGGAACTGTGAATGGATCCAACCATTCTGGAGAGCAATTTGGAACTATGCTCAAAAAGTTATCAAACTGTGCATACCTTTTGATCCATCAGTGCTACTACTAGGCTTATATCCCAAAGGGATACTAAGGAAGGAAAAAGAACCTGTATGTGCCAAAATGTTTGTGGCAGCCGTTTTTGTAGTAGCTAGAAACTGCAAATTGAATGGATGCCCATCAATTGGAGAATGGCTGGGTAAATTGTAGTATATGAATATTATGGAATATTATTTTTCTGTAAGAAATGATGAGCAGGATGAATACAGAGAGGCTTGAAAAGACTTATATGAACTGATGTTAAGTGAGATGAGCAGAACCAGGAGATCATTATACACTTCAACAACAATACTATATGAGATAAATTCTGATGGAAATGGATATCTTTGGCAATGAGAAGATCCAATTCTGTTCCGATTGATCAATGATGAACAGAACCAGCTACACCCAGAGAAAAAACACTGGGAAATGAATGTGAACTGTTTGCATTTTTATTTTTCTTCCCAGGTTATTTTTACCTTTCTAAATCCAATTTTTCTTGTGCAACAAGAAAACTGTACAAATATGCACACATATGTTGTATTTAAGATATAGTTTAACATATATGTGACTGCCTGCCATCTAGGGGAAGGATTGGAGGGAAGGAAGGGAAAAGTTGGAACAGAAGTGATTGCAAGGGACAATGTTGAAAAATTACCCATGCATATGTTCTATCAATAAAAAGCTATAATAAAAAAAATCATTTTTAAAGAAAAAAAGAAAATAATTTCTAAGATCTCCAGAAAAGGTCTGCTTCAATCAGGCATGGAGGGAGGCGGGCCAAGCATAAGCAGGTTGAGCACAGATGCCAATGCAGGCAGTGCAGACTCCTGGAGTGTGGGCTGAGGATGCTGGAGAATTTACAGGGAGGAATCTACAGCAGTGTTGGCTACTCTGCCCTGTCTGCAAGGCAATAGATCAGCAGAGAAGTTATAAAACATCCAACACAAACACAAAAGGTAAATAGTGAACCCCAAAACTCCAGAATCTCACAGGACCTGGCCACTCCCACCCTGCACTGGGAGTGAGTCAGCATTGACCCAGCCCAGCTACTGACTTTGTAGAGGAAGCTTGGACAACCTCCCTTGTTCTAAAAGTAGAACTTTGAGAACTGTATTTCTTTATGGATATACATAGAGAGTACATGTAAAATTTGATTTAATTGTTAGAATATAAAAAAGAAACTAGAGGTGGAAAGAGAATTGTACCAGAAAAAGGGGGAAAAGGAGGTAAAATAAGGGAAATTGCATTCCACAAAGAGGCAAAGGAACCTATTATAATTGAGGGAAAGGGGGAGAATGAACATTGTGTGAATCTTTCTCTCATCAGATTTGGCTCAAAGAGAAAATATTAGCCATATTTGGTTTCACAGAGAAACTTCTCTCACCTTATAGAAAAGTGCGAGGGGAAAGGGGAAAAGGGAAAGGGGTAGGCTAAATAGAAGGGAAAACAGAAATAGTAGGAAAAAGGTATAAGAAAGGGGGAGGGACTCTAAAGGGAGAGGACTGCTTGAGGCAAGTGGTGTTCATAAGTAAAATACTGGGGAGGAGGAAAAGGAGAAAAGGAAAGAGAAAAATATAATTTGAGGTTAATAAAAAGGCAAGAAATACAGATTTAGTAGCTTTTAACCATAAATATAAAAGAGGTGAACTCTCTTATAAAGTGGAAGCAGATAGCAGACAAGATTAATAGCTAGAATTCTGCAATATGTTGTTTACCTTGAAACATATTTAAAGCAGAGTGACACATACAGAGTAAAGGTAAAAGACTGGAGCAGAATCTATTATGCTTCAGGTGAAGTAAGAAAAAGCAGGGGTAGCTATCCTGATCTCAAATCAAGCAAAAGCAAAAATTGATCTAATTAAATGAGATAAGGAAGGAAATTATATCTTGCTAAAGATATATAGATAATGAAGCAATATTAATACTAAACATATATGTACCAACTGGTATGGCATGGAAATTCCTAAAGGAGAAGTAAGAGAGCTGCAAGAAGAAATAGACAGCAAAACTATAATAGTGGGAGATCTCAACTTTGCTCTCTCAGAACTAGATAAATCAAACCACAAAATAAATAAGAAAGAAGTTAAAGAGATAACTAGAATACTAGAAAAGTTAAGTATGCTAGATCTTTGGAGAAAATTGAATGGAATCAGAAAGGGAGTACACTTTCATTTGGCAGTTCATAGAACCTATACAAAAATTGACCATATATTATGACATAAGGATCTCAAAATCAAATGCAGAAAGACAAAAATGGTAAATGCATTTTTTTCAGATCATGATGCAATAAAAATTACATTCAATAAAGAGCCAGGGGAAAATAGACCAAATAGTAATTGGAAACTAAATAATCTCATTCTAAAGAATGAATGTGTGAAACAGCAAATCATAGACGCAATTAATAATTTTATCCAAGAGAATGAAAATAACAAGACAACATATCAAAATTTGTGGGATGTAGCCAAAGCGGTTACAAGGAGAAAGTTTATATCTCTAGATGCTTACTTGCATAAAATAGAGAAAGAGAAGATCAATTAATTGGATTTGCAACTAAAAAAGCTAGAAAAAGAACAAATTGAAACCCCCCAATCAAATACCAAACTTAAAATTCTAAAAATAAAAGGAAAGATTAATAAAATTGAAAGAGAAAGTCTCTACTTCTTATGGTCCTGCAAGTTTTTCAACCATGGAGGAATCTATTTTTGAGTCAATAATAATCTGTTTAGGGGCAGTTAGGTGGCACAGTAGATAGAGCACCAGCCCTGAAATCAGGAAGACCTGAGTTCAAATCTGGCCTCAGACCCTTAACACTTCCTAGCTGTGGGACCCTGGGCAAGTCACTTAACCCTAATTGCCTTAGTAATAATAATAATAATAATAATAATAATAATAATAATGATAATAATAAACCTATTTAGGGGAAGCAAAGCAAAGTGGCCACAACAAACCACTAGGGTCAGGACTTGCCTGTCCCTAGGATAGAAAGATGATATAAGTGGAATAAATGGTATAAGCTGGACTTCTAACAATCTGTAAATATTTTCTGTCTTTCCTTCAATAAATCTTTCAGTTCTTTCTCTGCAAAATGAGCATAATAAGCATTAAACTCATAGAGCCAATGTGAGATTTAAATAAGATCACATATAAAGCACTCTGAAAACTTCAAAGTATCATGTAAATGCTAGCTGTTATTGTTGCTGGATCATTATCATCAGTACTGGAAGCATTGGTGGACAAATACCTATACTACTTGCCTCTCTGACAATGGATCTTCTCCCCATCCAACCTTATTTCATATCTCTTCATACATTTTACATTCTTTCCAGGCCCTCTCTTGTCTGTGTACATTTGCTCATTGCACCACCGAAGGCCTGAAAATGAAGTCCTTTAAACTTTCTCTCTGTATTCCTCTGTCCTTTTCTTTCTTCAGTTTCTAACTCTATCACTAATCTCTTTGTAGTGTGTGGGAAAATATGCTGGAGTTAGAGGATCTTCTTTCAAGTATAATTCTGTTACTTACCTATGTGATGTGAGGTACATCATCAAACTAATCTGAGTCTCAATTTCCCCACCTGTTAAGAGTTAGGGATTTCTAAAGTTCCTTCTAGCTCCTAATTTATAAGTTCCTTATCCAGGAAGCCTTTCTGATATCCCCTCTGCTCCAAAGTGAATGTGATTTTCCCTCTTCAATTTATAGCATTTTTCCTGGATCTCTTCTCTGTATTCATTCTCTCTTTCCATAGTGGGTAAAATGCTGGACTCAGAATGAGGAAGGTAAGAGTCAAAATCCTAACTTAGACACTTATTAACTCTGTGACCTTGAGCAAATCATTTAATGTCTTTCAGTCATAGTTATTCATTTCAGTCCATGTCTGACTCTTCGTCACTCCAATTGGAGTTTTCTTGGCTAGAGTAGTTTGCCATTTCCTTCTCCAGCTCATTTTACAGTTAAGGAAACTGAAGTAAATATGGTTAAGTGACTTGCCCATGATCACACAGCTATTAACTGTGAAGCTGAAATTGAATTCAGGAAGATGTCTTCCTGTTTCTGGACCAAATGTTCTATCCACTGTGCCACCTGGATGCCCCTTTCACCTTTAGCTTTCTTTATAAAATGGAGATAATAATAGTTGCAACTTACCAGGATTGTCATGAGAATCAAATGAGATAATATATGTAAAACTCTTTATAAACCTTAAAGTGCTATAAAAGGCTAATTGTTATTATTGATACTTTATATGGATTTCAAGGTGCAAAACATTTTCCCTACAACAAACCTTTGAGATAATACAAATATTATTTCATCCATTTTAGAGATGAGTAAACTAAAGCTCAGAGAGATGGTGACATATCTTTGCTCACACAGCTCTGTGTCAGAGCCATAGTACAAAATCAGGTCTTTTATAAATAATTTTTTTTTCTCCTATGAGATTAAGAGTTAGAAGGGACTTTAGAGTTTATCCATTCTGTCATATTATAGATGAGGAAACAGGCCAAAAGAGATTAAATGACTTCTCTGGAGAGCTCAGATATCTTTTTCCTCTTTAAAATTATTTATTGATATCTTTTGTTTTTATATCACCTTCATTTTCATTAAAATGTTTTATTATTATTAATAATATAATCATTTCAATATACAAAGAATTAGAAAGAGGATTGTATAAAATACTATGATTTCTGGCATGTGTAATTTTTTAAAATAACTTTTTATTGACAGAACCCATGCCAGGGTAATTTTTTACAACATTATCCCTTGCACTCACTTTTGTTCCAATTTTTCCCCTCCCTCTCTCCATCCCCTCCCCCAGATGGCAAGCATCCTATACATATTAAATATGTTACAGTGTATCCTAGATACAATATGTCTGTGCAGAACTGAACAATTCTCTTATTGCACAGGGAGAATTGGATTCAGAAGGTAGAAATAACTCGGGAAGAAAAACAAAAATGCAAACAGTTTACATTCATTTTCCATTGTTCTTTCTTTGGGTATAGCTGCTTCTGTCCATCATTGATAAGTTAGAACTGAGTTAGATCTCTTTGTCAAAGAAATCCACTTCCATCAGAATACATCCTCATACAATATCGTTGTTGAAGTATATAATGATCTCCTGGTTCTGTTCATTTCACTTAGCATCAGTTCATGTAAGCTTCTCCAAGTCTCTCTGTATTCATCCTGCTGAACATTTCTTACAGAACAATAATATTCCATAATATTCATATACCACAATTTACCCAACCATTCTCCAATTGATGGGTGTCCATTCAATTTCCAGTTTCTAGCCACTACAAACAGGGCTGATGCAAACATTTTGGCACATACAGGTCCCTTTCCCTTCTTTAGTATCTCTTTGGGATATAAGCCCAGTAGAAACACTGCTGGATCAAAGCATATGCACAGTTTGATAACTTTTTGGGCATAATTCCAGATTGCTCTCCAGAATGGTTGGATTCGTTCACAGCTCCACTAACAAGGCATCAGTGTCCCAGTTTTCCCGCATCCCCTTCAATATTCATCATTATTTCTTCCTGTCATCTTAGCCAATCTGACAGGTGTGTAGTGGTATCTCAGAGTTGTCTTAATTTGCATTTCTCTGATCAATAGTAATTTGGAACACTCTTTCATATGAGTGGAAATAGTTGCAATTTCATCATCTGAAAATTGTCTGTTCATATCCTTTGACCATTTATCAATTGGAGAATGGCTTGATTTCTTATAAATTAGAGTCAGTTCTCTATATATTTTGGAAATGAGGCCTTTATCAGAACCTTTAACTGGTGAAGATGTTTTCCCAGTTTATTGCTTCCCTTCTAATCTTGTTTGCATTAGTTTTGTTTGTACAAAGGCTTTTTAATTTGATGTAATCAAAATTTTCTAATTTGTGATCAGTAATGGTCTCTAGTTCATCTCTGGTCACAAATTTCTTCCTCCTCCACAAGTCTGAGAGATAAACTATCCTATGTTCCTCTGATTTATTTATAGTCTCGTTCTTTATGCCTAAATCATGGACCCATTTTGATCTTATCTTGGTATACAGTGTTAAGTGTGGGTCCATGCCTAATTTCTGGCATGTGCAGTTTTAAAAAAGAATCATATATAAATACATATATGCATATATGCATATGATGTTTTAAAAGGTAGCAATAAAATTTTCCTAATTGTGTTTTCTGCCCTAATTCTGTTCTCTTCTACACTTTTTTTGGCTTTCTTCAATGCATTTTAAAGACATTTTATTGATACTTTTTCATATCTATAATTATCCACTAACCTCTTCATACCCCCCAGCCTCCAAATAGAAGCTCTAAAAATATGTGTAGGTCACGTCTGAGAATGCACTTCTCATTCTGTACCTCTCATCTATCATCTCTCTGCCAAGAGGTGGGAAGTATGTTCATGTATTTCCTCATCAATGTCTTTTGACTCTTCGCCTCCTCCCATCCCTACTACTAAACAGTACCAACCAACAAAATGGAATTTAAGGAACCAGTTTTGACTTAACAGGATCTGATTCAAATAATACTGAACATAGGACCTCAGCTCAGAGTTAGCAATTTTATTACCTTTTTTCCCTTGTGACAAACTGACATTACAAACTCAACGTGTGCCAAATTATACTCAACATCATCAAAAGAAAACAAAACCAAAAACTGACTTCATAACAATAGAATGGGTGAGTTGTGTCTCAATGGCAGTTCTTGTGAAAATTAGTGGGCTCTAAACATAATATGAGTCAGCAGTAGGACATGACAACCAAAAAACCCCAAAAGAAACCAATTTTATTTTAAGAGAGGAATAGACAATCATCAGACAACAAACATTTATCAAGTTTCTACTATATGCCAGGGTACCTCTGAGAATACAAAAAAGGTAAAAAATAATTCTCAATCTCAAGGAACTCACAGTGGAATGGGAGAGACAATGGTCAGATAACTATGTGGGGAGGGGAGGGAACAAGCATTTACTGAGAATCTGCTATGTGCAAGAACTGTGCTAAGCACTTTAGAAATATTATCTCATATGATTTTCACAACAACTTTGGGAAATAGATGCTGTTATTATCCTACAGTTGAAGAAACTGAGACAAAAAGAAGTGGAGTGACTTAGAGTCACTCAGCTAGGAAGTGTCCTGGTTTTAAATATGTCTTTCTGACTCTAGGTCTAGCACACTATATACTGTGCCAAGTATTTACTTCTAAAAGCATCAACAAGATATGTACAGGCCAAATTGGGAGATAGTCTCAGAGAAAAGGCACTAAGATTAAGGAGGACTAAGAAAGGGTTCTTACAGAAGGTGTAACTTCAGCAGAGACTAATGAAAGTATACTTCTCAGTTCTCTGGCAAGGTCACACTCTATCTGAATATCTACATTCATTTGTGCTAGAAACATTTATTAAGAACCTACTATGTGTTAATGAAATATGGTTTTGGATATCACATTTTAAGGCTATAAACTATCTTGAGCAGGTTTACCAAAGGTCCATCAGGGACAATATGGTACAAAGATCAGCCAAAGGAATGTTTAGCCTACAAAAAATATAATTTATAAGGGACACAACAGAAGTCTCCATATATTTGGAGATTTTCACATAGAAGAGGAATTATTTTGTTTTTTTTCCAAGTTGATAGAATTAGGTAGATAGAAGGGAAAACATGGAAAGGCTTATATTGCCTTGTGGTTAGGGATAATTTTTTTTAATGATAGCCCTTATCTCTGATCGTTCTTATCTCAGTTTCCACCTTGCACTGGCAAGTCAGTTCTCTAGAATGCTATTGCTGCCTCTCCCTAGTTTCTAACTTGTATCCTTGAGAAGTGGGGCTTTAATACTATTAGCTCAAGTCTTCACCTGGTGTGTTCTCCCCAATATCAATCTTCATTTATAATTAGCATGACCTCTATATGACCCATTGATTAGTACCCTACCATCATTTTGATCAGATAACATCCAATTAATTTTTACAAAAGGCAAATTTATTGAGAAGATATAGCAAGAAAAGAAGTACAACCCAAGATGTAGGTACAATCCGGCTTTTATCATCTCTGTCTTGGGGAGAGTGGGCTCAAAAGTAGTGTTGCTAAAGCAATAATCTTATTGAGTTCACTTTTGAATGCATTGTAGTCACTAGATTAGTTATTCCCTTGGTACAGCAGGACTCAACATCTTGAAGTCACAAGCTTGTCAATTCCTTGGGGCAGTATAGGTGAATTGAGCTCACCTGCTGGACAAGTGGTTTGGACTCCTGTGATTAGATGTCTGTTTTTCTAGCCTTTTAAATCTGGCAAGGTTTTAGCTGTCTTCAATACAACTGCACCTAAAATATGGAAGGAATAAACACTGGAAGATAAAAAGCCACATCATGCTCATTGCCAAGTGTTAAAAACATTAAAGAAAAATCACTGATAACACCTCTCTCTGCACCCCTCAGGCTTATCATAGTTCTTGCCTTGGTCTCAGTCAGGAGAAAGATCAGACTATTTGGTTAGTGCATTTTGTGTGAACACTGCTATCTTAGCTACCAACTGAATCCTTCTGTTTAGCACAAAACACTTGGGTAAGAATCAGAGAATACTTCTGCATATACTGAAGCAGAGAACCACGCTATTTTATTTCATGTCATCACAGATTTCTAAGAGACTCATCAAACACTCATGTGGATTCTCTACCAATGATCCCAGAATTAAGACCTCATTAGCCAGTCCCTTATTTTATATTAAAAAAAAAAAAGAGCGAAGGGATGGTTTTAGAGGTCTTCCAGTGATACTAAATAACCATTTGTTAGTAACATTATAGAAAGAAATTGTGGTTCAGTATAGTTGGACTAGATGGCTTCTGAAGTCCCTTAGACATTTTATATTTTATGTTCCATTTTCCCCTTAAATCTACTATTCTTCCAACTTCCCATTTTCTGATATCAGTTACTTACATTCAGATGTTCAGATAATCCCTCAATCATTCAGATAAAAACTTGTCATCCTTGTCCTTTCCAACCTACTTTCAATCAATTGTTTATTCTGTCTATTTTATTTCGACAATATCTCTCAAACCCATTCTCTTCTCTCCATTCGTACCATGACTATTTTAGTTCAGTTACTCACAATTATTCATCTATTGGTACCCCTGCTTCCATTCTTTATATAATTATCAAAATTTATCTATCAATTCTGATGGACATGACTCTTGTAAACAATGAGATAATTCAGGCCAGTTCCAATGATCTTGTGATGAAGACATCTGCACCCAGAGAGAGGACTATAGGAACTGAGTGTAGATTACAACATAGTATTTTCATTCTTTTATTGTTGTTTGCTCCATTTTGTTTTCTTTCTCATATATTTTCTTTTTTATCTGATTTTTCTTGTGCAGAATATTTGTGGAAATATGTATAGAAGAATTGCACATGTTTAACATATATTGGATTACTTGCCATCTAGGGTAGGGGGTAAGGGGAAGGGAAGGGAAAGAATTAGAACACAAGGTTTTGTAAGGGTGAATGTTGAAAATTATCCATGTATATATTTTGAAAAGAAAAAGTTTTAATAAATAAATGAAAATGAAAAAAAAATCTTTCTAAGGCACAGGTATGGTCAGGTCACCATCTCTCAAAAATTTGCAGAAGTTCCAAATTACCTATAGGATAAAATATGAACTTATTAATTACTAATTATTCCTTTATGATCCATCTCCAATATACTTTCCTACTCACTTTAATCCACATATTTATTTCAGCTAGCCTGAACTAATGCCAGTTTTTCCCTCTGTGCATTTGCATAGATTGATTCCTGTACTTGGAATGCATTCCTCATCTCAGCCTCTCAGAACCCTTGTTTTCCTTTCAGGCTCATTTCAGGAACTTTTTCTTCCATCAGACTATGATCTCTTTACCTAAAGAATTTTTTTTTCACTTCCTTAGATATTCCTTTGTATGAACCCATCCCTTTCTCTCACTATTCTCTATTTTGAATTATACTTATCTCTCTATATATACTTTGTCCCCCTCAGTGGAATAAATGTTCCTTGAGAAAGGAGCCTATTTTAAAAAAATTTATTTTTGTATTCCCAGTGCAAAATACAGTTCTTTGTTTATTATGGGCACATAATTGTTTCTTGAACTAAATTGACTCACCCCAAATCATAAATGGTAAATGACTGAATCCATTTTTGAATTCAGGTCTTTTCATTCCAAATTCAGTATTGTTTCCACTAAGTCATAAAGCTTTTAATATTAATTGATGTACTTATTTTTCCCACTACCTTCTCATAAGACTGTAAGTCTTTTAAAGACAAGATCTGTATGGTATCTTTGTTTCTTTAAAGTTGAGTTGTGGTTTGTACTTGTGGCACATAACATTCTGCAGAATAGTTATTTAAATATTTCTGAAAACATAATTGAAAAGATTCTAAAATTAAGGATGAAATGCTATAGAAATTTAGGAAGATAACTAAATTAAGTGGTTAAGCCCATTCCCTTCTCCCATGCTAACGAAGTAATAAATATGCCTAATAAAGTAAGAGTCCAGCAATATCAATGAAAAATATAGAATGGAATGAAATCCTCTCAGAGAAAAATTGTTTGATTAAAAAAAAGAAGAACTGTATTTGAAAAAAGAAGGTTTGAAAGGAAGAATTCTTGTAGGGCAAAAGAAATTGAGGAGATGTCTTTAGAAGAAAGGATTAAAACAACAGCAAGATGACACTCGGGAATTTAGCTTAGCTGGATCCATAGCATGATGCGTGAAAATAGTTAAGCTCAATAAGCTTATAAAGATGTATATAAACTTAATGAAATAAGAATAGTAAATAACAAAAATGAAACTTGACAGCTTGGGTCGGTTGGTGGAAATTTTATAACAAATTGATGGCTTCTCTGAGGAAAAGAATGATCCAAACAAAAACACAGAAATAGCAGAGCAGATCAAAACCAAAATAAATAGCATGATTGGAAGATTTGAAGTTCACATATGTGACAGTAACACAGGACAAAGATCAAGAAAATAATCTGAGAATTATTGGTCTCCAGAAAAATAAGATGAAATAAAGATTCAGAATTTCATATTCTGGGAAATCATACAAGAAAATGTCCCAGCATGAGTGAGGAGCTGATTTATGGAATTCACTGATTGCCATCAGAGGAGAATTTCAAATAACTCTCTTACAATGTAGCCATCAAACTCTAGAGCATTAGCCACAGAATCTTATGGGTCTTTAGAAGAAAAAAATCATGTGACAAAAGTATCACATTACTCAAGATTTCTCATCAAGAATGAGAATTGACAGGAAAAGTTAGAATGTGATGAGCTGAAAAATAAGGGAAATAATCCTGCTTCTCAAAATTCGTTATCCAGAAAAACTGAATTTATTCCTTAATAGGAAAATAGGGTTTTAAAACTACAACCAACAATTTTCTTAGCTTTCTATAAAAAAAAAACAAACAACTCCTAACAGGGTTCTCTGCAGAGTTTTTGATTTGAAGACCAACCATGACGTGGAAGCTTTATAAGGCAAGCAAAATGTTAAAACAAACAAACAAACAAAAAATGAATAAGCAATAGATCATAGTGTTGTTGTTGTTGTTGTTGTTTTTAATACTATCAGACTTACAAAAGCAGTTGCTTTTGAAGTCTTACCTTATAAGATAGACAATGAAGAAACATTGGTTAGAAATCAAAGGTAAAATAGATAGATGTAAACAATCTTGAGAAGCAAAAAAAGAGGAGGAAAATATTATTCAATTAATTTCAGTGATATAGATAGGAAAAACCGTAACTAATAAATGAGGGGGTGATGGTTGGAGGAAAGGAAAATTCCTGAACTACACTCCCTAGCTAAAAGATCTAGAAGAAAGGTGGGTAAGTTTAGAATAGAATATAGCAGCTCAAGTAGAATCTCAAGAATTGTGTTTGGTATGGGTGAAAGAGAATATAATTGTATGTATGTGTACAGTGTAGGAATAAGTTGTCAGCAATACAATCTACATTCTATCTTTTGAAAATGAAAACAAAAAATGTAATGATGTGATGGAGGGAAACCAAACTGAACAGTTATAACCCTGAAAGTAACTATATTTAATTTATTTATAAAAAGGAAGAGGATGGAATAGGATGAAATAGAAAATAAAATCCAATAATATTTTGTCTACAGGAAACACATCTAAAACATAAAGACACATAGAGATTTAAAACAAGAAGCTAAAAGAAAATCTATTATGCTTTAGCTAAATTAAAAAAAAAACACAAGTTTGTAGTCATGATTTGGGATAAGTCAAAAGTAAAAATAGATTACATCAAGAAGAACAATCAGGAAAATAATTTTATGCTTAAGGGAATTGTAGACAATGAAACAGCATAATTTTAATTGTATATATAGAATGATAACATGCTGCAGTGAAGATGATACTAGACCTGGAGTCTGAAAAAAGATATTTATTTACTGCTTCTTGTGGTTTTTTAATGATATCTTCTATGTGTCCTAAGGAATAACTAAGTTGTAGAATAGTGATTTGTATAAGTGGAAGGAATGTTGCCATAATATGCTGGCAAAATAATAGATCCTTTGAATATTTATATACTGGTTGTCAAAGCAATGAAACAAAGGAAAGTTTAAGTGAAAGATCTAGATGAGAAGGCAACCAATAATAGGAGACTTTGTATTTCTGGAATAGAAATTAATTTTTTAAAATAACTTTTTATTGACAGAACCTATGCCAGGGTAATTTTTTACGATATTATCCCTTGCACTCACTTTTGTTCTGATTTTCCCCTCCCTCCCTTTACCCCCTCTCTTTCTTGACCCCCTCCCCAGATGGCAAGCAGTCCTATACATGTTAAATATGTTACAGTATATCTTAGATACAATATATCTGTGCAGAACCAAATAGTTCTCTTGTTGCACAGGAGGATTGGATTCAGAGGGTAGAAATAACCCAGGAAGAAAAACAAAAATGCAAACAGTTTACATTCATTTCCCAGTATTCTTTCTTTGGGGGTAGTTGCTTCTGTCCATCATTGATCAATTGAAACTGAGTTAGATCTTCTCTTTATCGAAGAAATCTACTTCTGTCAGAATACATCCTCATACAGTATCGTTGTTGATGTATATAATGATCTCCTGGTTCTGCTCATTTCACTTAGCATCAGTTCATGTAAGTCTCTCCAAGTCTTTCTGTATTTATCCTGCTGGTCATTTCTTACAGAACAATAATATTCCATAACATTCATATACCCCAATTTACCCAACCATTCTCCAATTGATGGGCATCCATTCAATTTCCAGTTTCTAGCTATTACAAACAGGACTGCCACAAACATTTTGCCACATATAGGTCCCTTTCTCTTCTTTAGTATCTCTTTGGAGTATAAAGAAATTAATTTTTAAACTTAGAATTTTAATTTGAAAATTTTAAATTTTGGAATTAAGATTAGCCTTTAATTTCAACTTCAATATTTAATAGTTATAACAGAAAAGATAAATACATGGAAAAAATTTACACAATTCCAATTATAAAATATCTTTTCTAGAAATGAAGACAACTCTAAATAAATAGTTTTTCAATGTATGTGGGGACTGGGCTAATATAAGATGACAATGGGAGTACAATTGGTCTACAGATTTAATGCTGTACAAATCAAAATGACAATATGCTAGTTTTTAGATTAAGCAAAAATATAGCAGTTTACTTATATGAAAGAAGAAAATGTCAAAAATATTGGGTAAACAATGAAAAAAGTAGACTAGGAAAAATAGCATTAATTAGATCTAAAATTACATTATAAAGAAGTAATTATGAAATCTACTTGGACTAAAAAAGAAAGATCAGTGTAGTAAATCAAACAAGTAAGATTTTAAAGAAAATATGTACTGAAGTCTAATTTCTGATGAACCTAAGAACTAAATTTGCTGATCAAAAGCCTCATTATTCAACAAAAAACAGTTGAGGAAAAAAGGATAGCAATTTGAGGGAGCAAACAGCTATACACCAGAATTTTACACTATATGGCACAGTAACTTACAAATAGATAAGTTATCTAAATAAAAAATAATCATGTTGTTGTGGAATGGTAGTGATTGTTGTGCAATTATTTCAGACTTTTTATGACTCCATTTGAGGTATATTTGGCAAAGATACATGATAGTTTTGCTTTTTCCTTCTCCAACTTATTTTACAGATGAGGAAGGGGAGTTGAGAGGGTCAAGTGACTTGCCCAGCTAGTAAGTAGTTTTATTTGAACTCAATTCTGGAAACAGACTTGATGTTCTATTTACTATGCCATCCAGTTGCTCTAGCTAGAGGAATACTATAAAAGATTAGAAGATAGAAGATTACTCACCTGAACCATCCCCATCATTCCAGTCTCATATGTTTTTCCCCTCCACATACTCTACATAGGATTGTGATAATGGTTTCCTTGCTGTTCTTGTTGCATAGTACTCCATTATAGCTGTTCTCCATGCCTGGAATTCTTTCCCCCTTTGTCTTACTTCTTGGCCTCCCTGGCTTTTTGTAAGTATTAGCTAAAATCTTACCTTGTGCAAAAATCCTTTCCTAATCCTCCTAAATGCTAACTAACATCTTCCCTCTGAGATTTTCTCCCATTTATTTTATCTTATTTATACATAGCTGTTTATATGTTACTTCCCCCATTTGACTGGGAACTCCTTGAAGACTGAAACTGTTTTGATTAAAAAAAAAAACACTTTAGTGCCTAACATAGTTCCTGATACATAGCAAGTACTTAATAAATGTTTGTTAATTTGACTTGTTCTATTTGTGCACAGGGGAGAAATTCTTAACCAGCTTGACTTAGTGGATCCCTATTTGAGGAAATTTGTCAGAAAAACAAGCACACAGAAGCTCTGTCAAGAGTGAAGCTATGTGTCTCACCTTTTTCCTATGATATTTCTTAACTGGTATACAAATAAAGTTTAAAAGGACAAAAGTTGAGTGAAGAGAGTAAGTTCATTGCATTCTACCTTAGTAGAACATCTCTTTCTTTCTTATAAATATCTGCTAATAACAACCCCCAAATCCTTGACTTTTAGATTATATTCTCATCAGCAGGAAATGTTGCTGTTCCCCTATGTCAATTCATAGTTAATGTAAAGAAAGAACTTTGTAAACTATAAACTATATAAAGATCAGTTTTTGAATTAAAAAAAAAACAATTTCACTCTGTAAAAGAATATGCTACTTTACAAGCTCTACTCAAAATATCTCTTATGCAAATGTTTAAATAATATATGATTCTATGATAGACTCAAATACACAAATTACTTTATTCAGCAAGCCACTGAATATGATTAAGTGAAGCACATAAAGATAGCTATCTGTTTATGTATTCCTCCTTCCATCTATCCACGTACCATTTCTCTCTGTCTCTGTCTCAATTTTTGTCTCTATTTCTCTCTATCTTACTGTCTCTCTGTGACAACCCAAGGAATTTACTGGTATTTTTAAGGTTTTTAAGGTGTTTACTATCTAGTATGACATAAAGTAAATTCCATATAGAATCCAAATAGAAGAATGGTTTTCTGTTCATGCTAAGTTTCGTCAAATGTACCTTTTTATCGATAGTGTGATAATAGCATGGTATAGTTGATATATGATTTCAAAGTTACTAAGACCACAAAGATTAGAGGCCTGGCACTCCATTCACTGTGCTACCTAGCTACCGCACATACCCTAGGCATGTACCTAGTACATGCCCTGAACAGTTGGTATAAAATATTCTCTCCTCCATTAAAAAAAAAAGTTGAGGTACATGATCTTCCCAAGTATGTACAGAGAGGCCAGGGATAGTAGGGTTAGAACTAGAGCACATATAACAGCTCCTTTTTGTCCCCTTTGTGAGATCCTCAAGAAATTCTCATTAGGAATGATGTAGTTTCATTCTGCACTCCTTATAGGGTTCAGAAGTTGCTTTTTCTCAGGGTATCTCATTTGTCCTTTGCTATTCTAGGGATAATGCTGGGGTACTATTAAGGAGTCTCAATCATCTGACCCTATGAAGGCAAAAGTCTTCCTCTAGTCAAGTATGGGAGAAGACACAATTGCTCTCCTCCATTCTGAGCAACTCCTTTTCAGAGACTTGGCTTAAGGAATATTGCCTGCTCCAAAATAGCTTGCTATTCAAAATAATTAGTGATTGGTTCAATAGAGGTGTTCTCACTTGATTACATGGATTAATTTAAGTGGGGTGAAGTGATTGTTTCATTGGAAATGGGTAGGCCGTTAGATCATACCTTTGATTGATTGGATGATTAAATTAAGAATTCTGGGTGACCATTTCTTGCACACTTATAACATCTCTGTGAGATAGGCAGTACAAATATTATTGTTTCTAGTTTGTAAATAAGGAAACTGTCTCAGTGAGATTCATAGGGCTTGCATGAAGTCTTATTGCTAGCAAACATCAGAGAGAATTTGAACCCTGAATCCAGTGTCTTTCCACTTTGCTTCTAACCAACAAACATATCTTGGGCAGATCATTGGGCAGCAAACATATCATTGCTAAGGGACAATGAGCTTCCCCTAGAGTTGAATAGGAAATTGTGTTCAGGATTGCAGTAGGGAAATTGCTCAACCCTGGAATCAAGTCTGATTCCAGACCTGAGTTCAAATAAAACTTCACTTACTAACTGGGCAAATCACTTGACCCTGTTAACTCCCTTTCTTCATCTATAAAATAAGTTGGAAAAGGAAAAAGCAAAATCATCATGTATCTTTCCCAAGAATACCTCAAATAAAGTCATGAAGAATCTGAAATAATTGAACAACAATCACTACCATTGCACAACCAAATGATATCAAACTTCTTACTGCTATAAAAGGGCATCTCTAACACCAACATTCTCTTGGTGATGCTCAAAAGGTTCCATCTTCCAGAGGGGTCTGACACATGCCAAGGATCAGAGTAATCAACCAGAACACAGGGGAGGAGAGCAATGCCCTGTTATGGAAAGAGGGAGAGGGTTCAAACTGGGGTCCTGCCAATTATCAAGCAAATGCCAACCTAGGTTAGGAGCCAGGATTTCTTAGAATGTTATAATCCAAAGGAGGGATGTGAAAGTCGTTATCACTTCAGGAACTGGAGCATAGATTGCAAGCCAGAGAGATCTGCACTAGATTAGGAGACATACAACAAAGAGTGTCAGTGAAATGACTGTCTGGTGTAATATGCCTCCATGATGCTTGACTCGGCAGGAGTGTTCATTCCATATCCACTCTGTTCTGTCAGGTCAGATCCACTGTGTTTTCTCTTGACTCAGACATACTGGTGAGATTGGTGGACCCTATGTGGATTCAAAGTAGGAAATTTGACTATCTTAGGAGAATCAAAATTGTCCTCAAAAGACAATACAACATATGTTGGATGTAAATAGGTAATTGCATATCACTAATAATGGGATACATAAGATGTGATTTAAAAGCTCTCTTTGAGCATGTGGATGGCAAAGAAAGGGGACAGGCTAGCCATGCAGTGAGAGATAAACAGCATAAATCCTGCACTGAGATACACAGAATGATAAGAGAATCAGACTAAAGTCCTTGAGAAATTAGGTGGATTCTCTAAGGAGAATTTGCAGTAGGACATAGACAGGAACCACACAGATTGATAAAGAGAATTAGAGTAGCAGAATAGACTGGTAGAAAGAATATGATCAATGAAGAGTCAACAAGGCCTTAAAACCTGTGAGGACCAGTCTGTGGTGGACCACCTTTTTCATCTATTAAAATTATTTTCTGACATAAGGGTCCAACCAGAAACTATTGGATGTTAGAGAAGATCTGTGATTGTATGCAGTCAGGAGACAAAAATGTAAAATTGAATACAATAAACCTTATAAATTGCAGTAATTCTTTTTGGTTATAGATTTCCCTTACTGCAGAAATGTCTTTACTTTTCATAAATCCATTTGGAACTCTCTCCTCATAATGATCTCAGAGTCTCAGGAATTCCAGTTCTTCTTGCTTCAGTTTTTTGAACATGTTTCTCTAACATAGGCATTATACAGACCAAGGTCCCATGAGTAGATCACAATGCCTGTGAGACTATAATTCTGTCTTCCCAATCAGCTTGCCCTGAAACACTGAATCCACGAAATACCAAAAAGTAGCAAAGGTGGTATCATCCCAATCAGTATGACCCTTGTTGAGATTTTCCTTGACAGATATAAAAACTCTTCTTCAAGTTCTTTACCAAATTGCAGTTCATTATAATACTTTCTTCCCAGCTTCTCAGGTTCAGTTTAATGAAAAAGACTTCTGATGCTATTAGACCAATAGATAGGTGATAAAGGACAGAATATTCTAATTTTAATATGTTGCTACTGAGTTCCCATTGTGCTGGAAAGCCTTCTCTCTCTAAATTCCAGGGTTTGTGTTGAAGGAGTGGGAGGGGACTAAATATCTTCATGCTATAAACATTTAAGTACTACTGATATTTGGTTAACATTTAGAGGGACTTCTAGTAGGCCTTCTGTGTGATTTTGCTGACAAAAGGTGAAACAGAGATTTAACTAGCTAACTAATTAATGAACAAGAAAATCCTCATCTTTGAGATGAGACCAAACTAATCCACAAGGACCATTAGAAATAGAGGATATCAAATAAACATATAGAGTAAGGCCTGAGTATGAACAATAGGTTTACAAAGTACTTTCCTCATTACAGCTGAGCAAAGTTGAGAAAAATTAAACGATTTATTTAAGTCACACAGGTACTTAAATCTTCTAATAAGGATTCAAATCTAAGTCTACTGTCTTCAGACTTAGGGTTTTTTCGCTATATTATTTTCCCCAGCTATTCCACTATGTTATTTTCTGAATGAATGAAATGGAATTTATTAAGTACTTATTATGTACCAATCACCATATCAAGCACTGGGGATATAAATAAAAGAAAATGAGATATTCCTTGTTCTCATGGAGCTCATATTTCAACTGTGAGAGAAAGACATTAAAAAAAATTCTATTGCAGGGTAATTAGAAAGTGTAAAGGTCTGAAACTCTGAGTTGATGCACTGAGGTCGGACAACTGAGCACTTAAGGCTAACTACCAGTTGGACAATAATCTATAAGCATATGCTTGGAAAATGGTCCTTCCCATTATTCTGTGCTGGCTCAATAATTGGTGTATACAGAGAATTGTAGGAGGTACTAGGGGGTGCAATAAGACTAGCCAGAGTCACTTCTGGGTGGGAGATGAAGAGGAGAGGTTGTGGAGATCCTGTTCACTCCTACCTCTAAAGACCAAGAATAAAGATCAAAGACTTTTGCTGATTCTAAGGTATTCAGGGTGCTAATTCGGTCTTCACAAGAAAGTCCCAGAAATTTTAAGGGTTAGTTAAATTATAGTGTTAGAGTCTACAAGGCATAGAAACAGGAAAATCCTGGTGATCCTTCATCTCAGGAATAGAATGGAATCACAGATTTATCTTGTCCAAGCTGCATAAGTGGTCAAGCAGTATTAATGGTTTCTGGCTACCTCTGGCTGGCAGATGACTTGAAGGAGGAAGGAAAGGGAACAGGATGTCTTGAAGGAAAGTCATGGAACTAACAAAGTCCTCTTTCTCAGGCAAGAGATAATAAGAAGTTTTTAGCTAGGCTTTAAATTGCAGACTATTCTTTGTCCAATCAACTCCATGCTTCTTTATAGTAAAGCAGATGCAAAATCTGAATCTTTCCATATGTTTCTTCCTTTCAAACTAGAAAGGGCAGGACTCAGGGACAAAATAACCAAAGAGATTTTCCTTTTCTCTGACTGCATATGATATGAAAGAGCAGCAGGCTCACACATAGGCAGGATTTTGCTCTTTTCCAAAGAGATTCTTGCTCTGCTCCCATCTGATTGTTGTACTCTGTCTTTTGTATGCAGTGCCTTCTGTCCCAGATGCTTCCCATGTCCAGCCTCCTCTCTTTTTTCTTAATTTTTTTGGTTGGTTCCTTCCTTTATCCATCCAGCAGAATATTAGGAAATCTATTTGTTTATGATCAGAATGTTTTTCTCCAATAAAATCAGATCAAACACTACCTTGGGACAATGAACTCAGGAAATCTTTAGCAGTGCAATGATTGGTAGATTTCTAATAGAGAGATCTGGGTTAAAATGTTGTCTCTTACTAGTTTTGTGACCCTGGGAAAATCAGCTCAATTGTCTGAACCTAATTTCTCTTCTGTTAAGTGGACACTATTTAATATCTACATGTAATATCACACAAGGGTGTCATGGCAATTGTTCTGCTAAATAAGTGTTTGTTGAATTAAATTGGGAGTTACTGAAGTTTCGTAGTCCAGCCAGAAAACTTTTCAGGAACACTCACACAGATGTTTGACCCGCCTCCAGAAGTGTCCAGTTTGGCTTCAAGTCAAGGAGTTTCCCCCTTCCCCCAGAGGAGTTGGATGTTCTCAATTGTTGTCTGGCTCATCTCTGTACTTAGAACCGGCATTTGGGAATTCTTTTGTAATTGAATAGTCCTAGGGAATAGGAAACAAGCTAATGAATAAACTCTCTACCAGTAATGAGTGATTGTATTACAGGGGAAAGGACACTGAGTTGAGAGTCAGGAGAACTGTGTTCAAATTTCATCTCTGTTTCAGAGTTACTGGAGGAAAATGTTCCATAAAGAGGAAAACACTATAAAAATGCAAGTTATTTATTTATTTAAACAAATCACAAAGGGTCTACTATCAGATTCTGTATCTGTAGTTCTGATGGCCAGCTGCTGGCTTTCAACAAGGCCAACAGTTTCCTTGTTGTTGGTGGGGGCTGGGGTCGATTTGTGTAGAATAGCATACTATTTTTCTTTCTTAGCAGGGTCTTGGCAGCTCCATGGGATTATTTAAACCCAGAAGGGAGAGGCTAGGAAGTGTGTGTGTGTGTGTGTGTGTGTGTGTGTGTGTGTGTGTGTGTGTGGTGTTCAGAAATGCAATGCAAATGTGTTAAGACAAGGCAAATGAAATGTAAAGTTTGAAGGACCAGATGAGTGGCCACATTGGAAACAAGATCAAAATCAGATTTGTAACAAGATTTTAAAAGGGTTTAAGGAAAAAAACAGAGCTATCATGTTATTACACTTTACTTCAGGTGTCTGAGCAATCCCTCAACAGTATAGAAACAATAGAGCTTAGCACTTAAAAAGTTTAAATTGAAAACTTCTAGACAGCTAGACTGGGGCAAGCACTTCTGTCCTATTTTCTTCTTCTGTAGCAATTCCACTGTAGCAGCCTTACTCTGATCACCTGAGTCTCTTACCACTTGTCTCTTTTTAACTGATACAAGTTTTTAGGGCTTTCTTTATAATCAGATGGATTCATTTGTAGTGCTTATTCCAAGTTCAATCATTCCTAGTTTTGACTCAAACATAGGGTCTGATGGTCAAATACAAGTTTGATTATAGGAAAATCACATGAACTATCTTGTTCCATTGATAGATGTGTTGGTGAATGTTTAGTAACTGGGGGTGGGTAGGAAATGTACCCAAACACTTCTATGTTTAATATGCATTATTAACATTTTCTTTGTCACTTTTTTTTTCCAGAGGCAGCTGGGGTTAAATGACTTGCCCAGAGTCACACAGCCAGGAAGTGTTAAGTGTTTGAGATTAGATTTGAACTCAGGTCCTCCTGACTTCAGGGCTGGTGCTCTATCCACTATACGAACTAGCTTCCCCTCTTTGTCACTTTTTAAAGTCTCGAGAAAAACAAAATAAAATAAACAATAAATCAAGCCCTTATTTCTAGTGCTTGCCAACATATAAAATGCTCACACCGAAAAATTTGACAATTAGCTTTCACCAGCTGGATCCAATACAACCTTGAAAAGCATCATCTCAATTAGTCTTAGTGGTCCAATGAGTGAGGAAAACTTTAAACATAACCCTGTGAGAAAGAGCTCTGTTCTTCAGCTTGGTATGAATTCTCATTAGCTGGGAAATGGATTTCTAGCTACCTCTGCCATACTGGTTAATAGCTACATGTCAAATCAAGTCAACAAACATTTATACATCACTTACTATGTGCAGTACACTATGCTAAGTGCTAGGGATACAAAGGTAAAAATCTCTGTCCTCAAAGAGTTTAGACTTTAACAAGGATGGGGGACATGGCATGTAAAAATATGTCCACCATAAATAGATAATCTCAGGAGTTGGGCATAAAATGTTAAAAACAGATTTCTTGCAGAAGGTGGGATTTTTGCTGAGACTTGAAGGAAGTAAAGGAAGCCAGGAATCAAGAGACAAAGGAGGGAGGGACAGCCAACGGTGATAATGTACATTCTAGGGAGATGGAGTGTGTGCAGGGAAGAGCAAAGAAGCCAGTCAGTGGATTGTAGAATAGGCAGAGAAAGTCAAGTGTGTGCAGAGGCCAGTTCACAAAGCTCTTTAAAAAGAAGCAAAAGAATTTAGATTTGATCTTGTAGGCAATGGGAAGTCAATAGAGTTAATTGAATAAAAAGTGACATGCTTAGACTTATGGTTTAGGAAGAAAATTCTGATCAACGAGTGAAGGATGGATTGGAATTGGGAGGGTCTGGAAACTGGGAGAGCTACGGGAAACTGTTGCAGTAGTGCTTTTGGGAGGTGATAAAGGCCTTTACCAAGATGATAGTAGTGTCAGAGAAAAGACAAGAAAAAACATGTTCTAAAGATAGAATTGATAGGACTTGGATATTAGGGGAATGAAGAGGGAAGAGAGAATTAGGAGTAGAGGATGACATCTAGATTGAGAGCCTGGGTGACTAGAAACATGGTGACATGTTTGACATCAAGGTCAGCTAGGTGGTAAAGTAGAGTGACAAGCTTATAACTAGGAAGATGAGTTTAAATATGGGATCAGGCAAGTCACTTAACCCCATCCCTTCATCTCAGTTTCCTCACCTGCAAAATGGGAGTAATAATAGTACCAACTTCCCAGGGTTGTTGTAAGGATCAAATGAGATCATTATTGTAATATGTTTAAGACAGTGCCTGACATAGAATAAGTATTATATAATGTTAGCTATTATTATAAACAAAACATGGAATTTAGGAAGAAGATGTCAAAGTCACCCTCTGCACCTTGGGCCATTGCCAATTATCCTAATTTTTTGTCTTGCCACTGGACTTCAATATCTCAGAAAGAGAGAATGAGGATGATAACTTTGAGTAACTCTGCCTCAATTAAATCTAATTCTTGCACAATCACCCATGATTGGTTCTTTTCTTTAAAAAAGGACAAACTACAACAACTATATTTCTGTTCTCCATTATGTGAAGTATTTTTTCTGGGTATTGGATCTCTGGTCTCTATTATATCATTTCTCCCAGGTACTTCTGCTAGTTTTGTAATCTTCTGCTAAATGTCATCAATTATTGCTTACTAGTATCATCTTCTGGGATTGCAATAGCTAGAAAGTGTTCCTTGACAAGGAGTAAAAGTCCTCTTTTAACATTTTCATTCTGACCCCTATGAATTATGAAACACAGACAAACATTAACTAATTTAATTTGAAATAGCAAATTAGTGATAAAACTTGGAATATTTGGACTACAACCTGGGTCTCTTCTCTCCCATATTATCGTTCCTTTTCAATTATACGAAAGACAACTCTCTTATTCACATCCTTTTATTGCTCTTCTCTATTTTTCTCTCATGTGCCCATTTAGGCTCTCTTTTGAGTCAGTCACTGCATAGATCTCTCCCTGCAGAATGTGAAATGATTCCATACTTCCTCCTTAGCCACTGAATATGTCTTCCCCTTTCTATAGGACTCTAAGTTGTGTAAAGTGCTTTCTGTATGGCATGTAAGTTAAGTACCTAATATGTGCCAGGCACTTGGCATCTCAACTGTTCCTTACAACAACCTAGCAAAGTGGGTGCCACTATAATCCTCTCTTACAATTGAGGAAACTGAGATAAATGGGTTAAATGACTATCCAAGTTCACATAGCTCATACATGGGTGAGGTGGTGGAATTTGAATTCAGGGTTTACTGACCTTAGTGATCTCTCTATTGTGCTACCTAGCTGCTTCTAAAGTAACCCATAATTCTGTGTTTTTTTGGGATACAATAAGCTATGATGTTAAGTGCAAGTGAACTGTCTGCAAAAGAAACCTAGCGTTACTCTTCATAATTATGGATGCTAAATAATACATGATTATAAACAAACAGAGAAAAAAATAGTTCTAAAAAGGTTATAGCTTGGTGTATAATATATGTCACATGAGTGTGTCTCTGGCTAGCTTTACTCCACCCCCTAGTCCCTCCTACAACTCTCTATACACCAATCATTGAGCCAGTACAGATAGTGGAAAGGACCATTTTCCAACCATATGCCCATAGAGTATCGTCCAATCAGAAGTTAGCCTCAAGCGCTCTCAGTCCCGGCAGTCCCAATCTCAGTGCATAGTTCCATCTCTCTCCAACATAGCTCATAAATTATTTTCCAGAATGACTTGATCATTTCACAGTAACCAACCATTAATCCATCAAAGAGATTTTCCTACAGACCCTTCCACATTTTGTCTTAACCTAAATTTTGCATCTCCCTTAGCATCTGGCACAACACCCTGCATACAGCAGGTAGTTTATACATGCTTATTGAATGTGTGAATGAAAACCTGATAGGGATAGTGATGAAGAAGAGGGAAGAGTAAAGATGATTAAAGTTCTAGACCTAATTAATTTTTTAGAATTCCATTGAGAGAGAATTAAGAAGCAGATCTTGTTTGGAAGAAAAGATGATGAATTTGGTTTGGAATGTGTTGAGTTTGAAGTGATAGTTATATATTCAAGTGGAGAGATACTGTAGGCACTGGAGATAGAGCAGAGCTTAAGTGAAGGCCAATTTGAGACTGTTTCCTCCTGTTTTGCATGTTGTAGGAAAAGAGTAGAAAAAGTGGTTGTAGGTGGGGGAAGAGGTTTCTCAGAATTATTCTTGCAGACATAAGTTGAGAAGTTCTAGTCTAGAATGAAGTTTTCTCAGTGATGGCTGACCTTTGTAATTGAAAAATTGTAGGATGCCTCTTTAGATTTTTTATATTGCCCATTAATAGACATAAATGAATGATTTGCTTTCCAGAGGATCCTAATTATTCTAAAAATATGCATTCAAGATAAAGTGCCAAGGAAATAGGCTTGAATAAATAAGTTTTGAGGGAGCCACTCTAACTTTCTATTGGGGGGGAGGGTTAGGAGATTCCACCCAGCAAAGGAGGAATTCCTTGATTTCCATAGTCCAGGAATCATTTTTGTAGTGTGTATACTGGGATCAGTTCCATTTGGCCGGAGTGCCAAACATTAAATTTTCAGAGTAAGCATTTATGCCTTGGAAATTAGCAAATTCTTTAAAAATATCAGGCTTGATTTATTGTATTGTCTAGACTTAGAAGGTGACAGAAAATATGCAGATTAAATGCAGATTAAAGTTAGAACTATTATAAATGTACTTTAAATACATATATGTGAGGAGAAAAACAGAGAGAAAGATAGAGAAGAAAAGAGAGGGGACAGAAAGAGGAGAGAGAGAAGAAGGAAGAGAGGAGGAGAGAGAAAGGATGGAAGAGAGAGAAAGGGAGAAAAGAGAGGAGAAAGATGAGATAGAGAAGAGAGTGAAGAAAATAAAAGAGAAGAGGAGGTGGCAAGAAAGAGGCAGAGACAGAGAAGAGAGATACAGAGACAGAGAAAATTAGTTGTTAAACATTTATCAGCATACCCCTGCGTACACACCATGTTTGATTCAATAATGATGACCTAGATAGAGAAATGAAAAGCACCTAGATGAGTATCATTCTATGCCAGCCCTTGGTTTTTTAAGCTGTTAAGAATAAGTTTCAAATATGTAACTATATCAGCTATTCTTTGGGTCTTCTGAAGCTATACTGGCTCTTGGGTAGATGACCATCTTCCAGGTGAAGGATCAGCTTATTAAGGAGGACTCTAGCAAGAATTTTGATAGTAATGATTGAGAAACTTTCCTGTGCCTGTCACAGGACAACTTTTTTCTTTTCCCTTTATAGAGATGAGCAGTAGAGGAAAGCTTGAACTCCTGGGGCTTAACCTTCTTCTGCCATATAACAGAAAATTTCAGTCAGTTTTTACATGATCAGTGAATCCCCTGCCTCATAAATTCCTGCTGGAATACACTCAGCACCAAGTTAGAAGTTTGGCTAAAGAGGTTTTGAATTAAATCCTTAAGATATAGTCAGTAGATTCAGCACTGGTTAATGACAATCTGTTGAGAACATCATGGAAGTGTTCAGTCTGTTTCTTCAAGATAATTTGTCAGTGCTGAATAGCTGAGATGCACCATAGGTCTTTGGCCTATAATAGCTTTCAGGGCATGATAAAAATTACTTTGGATTTTTAATATCAGTAAACTGAATTTCATCTGCTTTCTTAATTAGCCAAGAATCTTGCAACTCACTAAGCTTCACTTAGTTTTTTTCTTGTATTAAAGCTTTTTATTTTCAAAATATTTTAATAGATAATTTTCAACATTCACCCTTGCAAAATCTTATTTTCCAAATTCTTTCCTCCCTCCTTTCTCTTGACCCTCTCCCCTAGATTGCAAGTAATCCAAAATATATTAAACATGTATACTTCTTCTATACATATTTCCACAAATATCTTGCTGCACAAGAAAAATCAGATAAAAAAGGAAAAAAAATGAGCAAGAAAACAAAATGCATGCAGACAACAACAAAAAATAAAAATACTATGTTATGATCTAAATTCAGTCCTCACAATCCCCTCTCTGGATACAGATGCTCTCTTCATCACAAGTCCATTGGAATTGGCCTGAATCACCTCGCTGTTGAAAAGAGCCACATCCATCAGAACTGATTATGGTATAATTTTGCTGTTGCTGTGTACAATGATCTCCTGGTTTTAGTTCATTTAGCACCAGTTCATATAAGTCTCTGAAATCATACTACTGATCATTTCTTACAGAATAATAATATTCTATAACATTCATAAACCATAACTTATTTATCCATGTTGCATTCCATAATGCACTCCACTTCTTCTTTGGCCACAAATTCCTTTCTTCTCCATGGATCTGAGAGGTAGGCTATATTTTGTTCTCCTAATTTGCTTATAGTATAATTCTTATGTCTAAATTCTGAATCCATTTTGACTTTATCTTGGTATGGTTGTTAGATGTAGGTCAGTGTCTAGTTTCTCTCATACTAATTTACAATTTTCTCAGAAATTTTTGTCAGATAGTTCTTATCCCAGAAGCTGGGGTCTTTGGATTTACCAAACACTAGATTACTATAGTTATTGTTGACTACTTTATTTCTTAGCTAATACCAAATGGTTTTTCTATCTGAGACTCACTTTGTTTTTAACAACTTTGCCCCAAAACTCCATGAATTCTAGGAACAGAACAAAGATTTGTACACAATGTTTATCAATCTGATCAAGGCCTCAGACACTCTCAATCATGAAGATTTATGGAAGATCATGGCAAAATGCAGTTGCTTGGAGAAGTTCATCAGTACTGTACATCAGTTTCACAACAACATGAGCTTGTGCTTTTCCAGTTACCAATGGAGTGAAGCAGGGCTGTGTTTGCTCCATTGTTGTTTATTTTTTTATTTATTTTTATTTTTTTAATTTTTATTTAATAATTACTTTATATTGACAGAATCCATGCCAGGATAATTTTTTTTTACAACATTATCCTTTGCACTCGTTTCTGTTCCAATTTTTTTCCCCTCCCCTAGATGGCAAGCAGTCCTTTATATGTTGGATATGTTGCAGTATATCCTAGATACAATATATGTTTGCAGAACTGAACAGTTCTCTTGTTGCATAGGGAGAATTGGATTCAGAAGGTATAAATAACCCGGGAAGAAAAACAAAAATGCAAATAGTTCACATTCGTTTCCCAGTGTTCTTTCTTTGGGTGTAGCTGCTTTTGTCCGTCATTTATCAATTGAAACTCAGTTAGGTCTCTTTGTCAAAGAAATCCACTTCCATCAAAATATGTCCTCATACAATATCGTTGTCGAAGTGTATAAAGATCTCCTGGTTCTGCTCATTTCACTTTGCATCAATTCATGTAAGTCTCGCCAGTCCTCTCTGTATTCATCCTGCTGGTCATTTCTTACAGAACAATAATATTCCATAACATTCATATACCACAATTTACCCAGCCATTCTCCAATTGATGGGCATCCATTCATTTTCCAGTTTCTAGCCACTACAAACAGGGCTGCCACAAACATTTTGGCACATACAGGCCCCTTTCCCTTCTTTAGTATTTCTTTGGGATATAAGCCCAATAGAAACACTGCTGGATCAAAGGGTATGCACAATTTGATAATTTTTTGGGCATAATTCCAGATTGCTCTCCAGAATGGTTGGATTCGTTCACAACTCCACCAACAATGCATTAGTGTCCCAGTTTTCCCGCATCCCCTCCAACATTCATCCTTATTTTTTCCTGTCATCTTAGCCAATCTGACAGGTGTGTAGTGGTATCTCAGAGTTGTCTTAATTTGCATTTCTCTGATCAATAATGATTTGGAACACTCTTTCATATGAGTGGTAATAGTTTCAATTTCATCCTCTGAAAATTGTCTGTTCATATCCTTTGACCATTTATCAATTGGAGAATGGCTTGATTTCTTATAAATTAGAGTCAGTTCTCTATATATTTTGGAAATGAGGCCTTTATCAGAACCTTTAACTGTGAAGATGTTTTCCCAGTTTGTGGCTTCCCTTCTAATCTTGTTTGCATTAGTTTTGTTTGTACAAAGGCTTTTTAATTTGATGTAATCAAAATTTTCTATTTTGTGATCAGTAATGGTCTCTAGTTCATCGTTGGTCACAAATTTCTTTCTCCTCCACAAGTCTGAGAGATAAACTATTCTATGTCCCTCTAATTTATTTATAATCTCGTTCTTTATGCCTAGGTCACGGACCCATTTTGATCTTATCTTGGTATATGGTGTTAAGTGTGGGTCCATGCCTAATTTCTGCCATACTAATTTCCAATTATCCCAGCAGTTTTTATCAAATAATGAATTCTTTTCCCAGAAGTTAGGGGCTTTGGGTTTGTCAAACACTAGATTGCTATAGTTGACTATTCTGTCTTGTGAACCTAACCTTCTCCACTGATCTACTAATCTATTTCTTAGCCAATACCAAATGGTTTTGGTGACTGCTGCTTTATAATATAATTTTAGATCAGGTACAGCTAGGCCACCTTCATTTGATTTTTTTTTTCATTAATTCCCTTGAGATTCTCGACTTTTTATTGTTCCATATGAATTTTGTTGTTATTTTTTCTAGAACATTAAAATATTTTCTTGGAAGTCTGATTGGTATAGCACTAAATAAATAGATTAGTTTAGGGAGTATTGTCATCTTTATTATGTTCGCTCGGCCGATCCAAGAGCACTTACTATTTTTCCAATTATTTAAGTCTGACTTTATTTGTGTGGAGACTTTTTTATAATTTTGCTCATATAATTCCTGACTTTCCTTTGGTAGATAGATTCCCAAATATTTTATGGTATCAACAGTTATTCTGAATGGAATTTCTCTTTGTATCTCTTGCTGTTGGGTTTTGTTGGTGATGTATAAAAATGCTGAGGATTTATGGGGATTTATTTGGTAGCCAGCTACTTTGCTAAAATTATGAATTATTTCTAATAGCTTTTTAGTAGAATCTCTGGGGTTTTCTAGGTATACCATCATATCATCTGCAAAGAGTGATAGTTTGGTTTCCTCATTGCCTACTCTGATTCCTTTAATATCTTTCTCGACTCTTATTGCCGAGGCTAGTGTTTCTAATACGATATTAAATAATAATGGTGATAGTGGGCAACCTTGCTTCACTCCAGATCTTACTGGGAAAGGTTCCAGTTTTTCCCCATTGCGTATGGTGCTTACTGATGGTTTTAAATATATGCTCCTGACTATTTTAAGGAAAAGTCCATTTATTCCTATGCTCTCAAGTGTTTTTATTAGGAATGGATGTTGGATTTTATCAAATGCTTTTTCTGCATCTATTGAGATGATCATATGGTTTTTGTTTGTTTGGTTATTGATATAGTCAATTATGCTAATAGTTTTCCTAATATTGAACCAGCCCTGCATTCCTGGTATAAATCCTACTTGGTCATAGTGTATTATCCTGGTGATGATTTTCTGTAATCTTTTTGCTAATATTTTATTTAAGATTTTAGCATCAATATTCATTAGGGAGATTGGTCTATAATTTTCTTTCTCTGCTTTCAGCCTACCTGGTTTAGGTATCAGTACCATGTCTGTGTCATAAAAGGAGTTTGGTAGGACTCCTTCAATCCCTATTTTTTCAAATAGTTTATTTAGCATTGGAGTTAATTGTTCTTTAAATGTTTGGTAGAATTCACATGTAAATCCATCTGGTCCTGGGGATTTTTTCTTAGGGAGTTGATTGATAGTTTGTTCTATTTCTTTTTCTGAGATGGGACTGTTTAGGATATTTACTTCTTCCTCTGTTAATTTGGGCAAGCTATATTTTTGGAGGTATTTTTCTATTTCATTTAAGTTGTCGAATTTATTGGCATAAAGTTGGGCAAAGTAACTTCTAATTATTGCTCTAATTTCCTCTTCGTTAGTGGTGAGTTCCCCCTTTTCATTTTTAAGACTAACAATTTGATTTTTTATTTTTTTATTTATCTTTTATGTATATTTGAGGAGGAATCTTCTTACTGACATGTGGTTAGTTAACTTCTGTTTGTCACAAAGAATTTCATAACTTCCTCAAAGCAGCCCATTCTACCCTTGAATGATGCTAATTATTTAAGTTTCTTTGTATATTGAGTCCAACTTTGGCTTCCTACAATCCTCTCCAATCTACCCCTATTGTTTCTGTTTTTTTTTCCTTCTTGGGCTCCAAATAATATGATTGGTCCTTCTTTTACATGACTGTTCTTCAGGCATGAATCTTCATTTCAAGCTAAACAATTCTAAACAATCAGCCTTAGACTAAGCCTGTGAGGATGGCATCAGCTTGATCCTGGGTACCCTTTATGTATTTTCCAGTTTATTAAGGTTCTTCCTAAAATGTGACACAAAACTGAAAACAATTCTCCAGCTGTAACATAATGGCAGGATATAATCAAACTAAGACCTTTCTTATTCTGGATTCTATGCCTCTTTCCATATAGCCTACGATAGTCTTTGTTTTTTCCAGATACTGGATAAGTAGAAAAATGAGGAAGAACTTCCTCTTGCAAAAAAAAAAAAACAAAAACAAAAAAAACAAAACTCCCTCTGTAGAAAGCAGGGTATTTTTAAGAGCTTTTGGAAAGAATACAGTTGACTTTTCCAATGTAGAGAGAGAATAAACCAAAATTTCAGCCTTGAGTTCATTTGTTGAAATAATTACAGTACAATACTAATACCACTTCTTAGGCAAAGTGCCCCATATAATAGTAGGCCTTGGGAAACATCTATAAATAACTTGGTCAAAGAGAGTAAAATAAAGCAAATATATGAAACCAGTCCAAAAAGTCGGATAAATGGAGGAAAGCTGAAATTAATGTTTTAAAACTGTAAGCCATTGCATGGATGACATAAAGGAAAGAAAAGACATAGAAAACATGTTTATATTAAGTGTATAGATGAAATGGCGTTCAGAGGGACTTTTTAACTCTCGTGATAAAATCCAGATTAAAAAAGAGATCTGTAAGAAAGAAGGGCTGAGTCAAATAAGGGAAGAAAGAGAATAAGCATTTTTATTAAGCACTTATATGTGTTAGGCATTGTGCTAAATGTTGGGTTTTTAGTGTTGTTGTTCATTTGTTTTGATGAGGCAATTGAAGTTGTGACTTACCTAGGGTTACACTACTAATACATGTTAAATAGCTGAAGCTGGATTTGAATTCAGGTCCTCTTGACTCCAGGGATGGATCTCTATTCGCTAGTTTCCATGTGTTTTACAAATATTATTTCATTTGAATGTCACAACTTTGGAAAATAAGCACTATTAATATTCCTAGTTGAAGAAACTGAGGCAGCAAGTAAGGTCATATCACTGCTAATTGATTGAATTTGAACTCAGGTCTTCCTGACTTGAGGCTCAGTAGTCTACCTACTGAACTACCCAGTTGCCTCGTAAGATGGAATTTTAAAGAAAAAAATGTAAAAATTCTCAATCAGGTTCAAAAAATCAACTCTCTAAGAATAGGATGGAGTAGAACCTTCAAGTACAAGTTCAACTTGTCACCAGTGTGTCACAGCAAGTATAAAAGATAATGCGATACTAATCTGTGCTAGAAGGGCATAGAGGGCAGGAGGGAGGAGAGAGTTTTTCCCCCCAGTGGAGCTCAGATACTACAGAACAGCAGCATGGCATGGAAGAAAGGGCACTAGATCTAGAATCAGCAATGATTTGAATTAGAATCCTGCCTAAAACACTCTACCAGCTATGAGGTTATAGAGACATCTTTTAACCTCTTCTTGATCATCTTAAAATGGAGATAATACTCATTTGCACCTACCTGAAAATAGTATTGTGAGAGTCAAATGATATAATACAAGGTAAAACAATTTGCAAACTTTAAAGTGCCCTCATAAAAAGCAGTTATTCTATTAAATTCTGAGTGTTGTTCATGGTAAAGAATATTGATGGACAAAAGTGAATACAAGGAGAGCAAACAAGAGGGTGGATTTATGGAAGATTACAATATAGGACTCTCAATTAAAGTAACAATGATATTCAGCCTTGAGAAGAGTAGCTTTATGGGTTTGGGATGGGGAGGGGAAATTGAGAGCAGTTTTCAAATATTTGAAGGGCTGCCCTATGGAAAAGGAATGAATTTCTTTTCTTTGATCCTGAAGGGCAGAATCAACTATAAAGGGAGAGATTACAAGGAGGCAGATTTAGGCTTGATATAAAAGAAGGAAAAATAACCTTTCTTTTAATTATAGTACACAAAAATGAAGTGGGTTACTTTAGGAAGTGGTAAGTTCCCTTTCTCTGGGTAATATTTGTTTGATCACAATAGTAAAAGCTAAATAGAGACAATATGTGACTAGAATTTAGATGACCATTCATCAGGAATAATTAAAATGATTACATATTTGTATATAATATGCAACTATTATATAGAAATATATGATTATTACATAATAATAATTACAATATATTGTAGTGAGGGATGAACCACATCTTTTGAGATTTGTTCAATTACAGACAATAGCTATAGCACTTATCAGAATGCCAGAATCACAGTTGGCATTTAATAAATGTTTTTTTAAATTGAATTAAGGAATTGATAGATGAGACTGAAAATCAGGGTGTTAAGCAATGTATAAATTAGTGAACAATAATCAGAAGTATTTAGCATAACGTTTGTTTGACCTACTGTTTTTACGTAACAAATCATGTCTCCATTGTAGATATTTTCTTGGAACACTCAGAACAATTGTAGTTCCCCCTTGGTGTAGGTACAGCTTTTGCCAGTACAGATCTCATTATCCCCATTCCTTCTCATCTTCAAGATTCTCATCCATGCCTTTCCAGAAATCATCTAAAGGAAATTACCCAATGCATGAGATATCTGCCTTTATTCGATATCTGAGAGTGCCAAGGGATCACTTGTCTGGTACCTCTGTTATTTTAGTCTCACCCCATGTCTCCCACTTCCTTTTATGTACCTACATGTCTTTTTATAATTAATGACAGTCACGCATCAGAGCTATTAACAAAAGAGAAAGTTTGGTCTTTCATGTTTGAACTTCAGTCTTGAACTTTAAGCCAGGAGGCTGAACTGAAATAACCTTTTGAAGTGGCATAGCAGAATAATCATTAGACTTGGAGTCAGAAAACCTGGTTTCAGGTTCCCAACTTTTATTATCAGCTGTGTAATGCTGGGCAAATCAGTTTCCCTCCCTGAGCTCCTGTAAAGTACGGTAGTTAGACTAGATAATCTTAGGGCTGGGATCTCCTCCCTGGAAGGTTAGAATCTTTCCTAACTCTGATGTATAGATGCCTCTAAGGAAAGCATCTAATACACATTACTAAAAAAAAAAAAGAAAGAAAGAAATCAATTCACCTTAAAAACAGAAGCATAAAATCATTCTTTCATTGGCTATCTTTTGGTCTTCCTAACAGAAAATAGAGAACCTCAGTCTTCAGTAAGTAAAATCAATTTTCTTTGTACTTATCAAATAAGTTAACACCTCCTTTGTTCTCTAATAAATTCAAGATTTGAGTTTAAGAATTCTGCTCTCTGTTTAATAAGATTGTTCTTAAAATAATTTTAAAGAATTTCATGTAACTGATGCTTTGAGATATCTTGTTGATTTGGGCCAATAAGACCATTTCCTGTTGCAGTTTAATAATCTTCTCCACTTTACATCATATTTCATACTTTGCGCTTATCATGTGCCTGCAAAAGGTGTCAAATCCACCCTTATACTGACTCCCATATGTAGAAGGCCAGAACTCTGAAAAGGTGTACATGAATTTAGGTCAGCATGGTGCTTATAGTTAAGTACCTATTCTATGTGAGATAATAGTTCTCAGTGATGATGTAATGGTTGTTTCCTGTTCAGTGTGGTGTAGTGATGTGTTTGTATTGAAGTATTTAAGGGCTGGGACAACTGTGAACAACCTCTCTCAGCCATAGTTCTCAGCCATAGACACAGACTTCAGACATTTGACATCAGACACCAGACTCCATCTCTGACCAGGCTCTTGGTAGCTCTCCTGCGTCCTTCACTACTCCACTAAGACCAAGAACTCAAGCTGATCCCAAGGTCCTCCAGAGAGCTAGCCATGAAAATTGGGGATATTTCATTTTATAGAATCACAGAATCTCAAAAGAAGGAGAGACTCGAGAAAAATAACTAGTCCAATCTGTACCTGGACTAGAAGATCCCCCAAAGAACAGATCTATCAAAAATGAATTCATGATTCACAGAATATAGTAGTAGGAGAAACTTCAGACATCATCTTGTTCAGTCTTTTCATAAATGTTCACTAAACTGAATTGAACTTAATGTGGATACCTGGGCTTTGCTCACTGCAGCTCAGAACTTACTGAACTCAGAAAAAAAGATTCTCATCTAGCAATTATTTATGTGCTGCTTTATGATATTAATTAGGATATTTAAAAAAAATCATATATATACCACCTGTTCTATTAGCAAATGTCTGTAATACCTGTTATGAGGAAGATTGAGGCTAATATACTTCGAGTTCAGATGTTTTGTCTGAGCTGTAGTGTGCTAAGTCCTTTGGGTGTCCATGCTAAGTCTCAGATCAATATGGTAAATCCTCCCAGTAGCTGGGAGATATCTACATTCCTAAGAAAAGGCAAATTGACTAATGATGGAAAATAGATTAGGTCAAAGGTTCCAAGATAATCAGTAATGAGAGAGAGGGAGATAGAGGGTGAGATAGAGAAACTCAGTCTCAAAAAAAAAAATCAATCTCCCCAACTAATAAATTTTTGGAAGACATCTTATATTTCCTTGTATTTCCATCAAATGGTATGAATGAGTAGGTGATTATTAAAATAATAGATTGAAAATGAAGGCAAGATAGAAAGAATGTTCACTGTATTTGTAATTAAGAGTACCTGGATTCAAATTCTGGTTTTGCTATTTAGTATCTGTGTGATCATGTCCTTTTATTTCTCTGGACCTCTGCTAGTTTCTTTAAAATTAGAAGTTTTGACTAAATCACCTCAAGCTTCTCTCTAGGGTCTTAATTTATGTTCCTGTTATGCAGGTAAATGCAAATATAGGATTCTTAACTTTGCCTCTACTCCATAAAGTTTTCTTTGTCTGAGTAGGGAGAGAGTGGATGAAAAACTTTTTTATTCTTAGAGCTAACCAGCATCTGAGGGAGAGAAAAAGGTAATCTATCAATCAATAATCATTTATTAAACACCTACTTTATGTCAGACACTGTGTTAAGCAAGGCAACACAGGATTGTTCCAGGACAAACTGGAAAAATCTTTAAGAACTGAGTGTGTGAAAGTGCTTCATTAGCTGTGATCAGCACTGAATCACTGATTATATTTTGCCTTTTAGCCAGTCTCTAAGCCTCACACATTCACCTAACAATGCTTACATCTGACAGTAGGAAGTTCTATCACTGAGATCACTCTATTTTAGGATCCTCCCATCTTCCTATTTTCTTCACTTTCCCCCCAACTCTTCATTCTGAGCTGAAAGTTCATTGGATCAGAAATGTGGAAATGGAAAGGACTTCTAGTCCAATTTCCTGCTTTTACAGATGAGGAAACTGAGGCCCAAGAATGTCAAATGACTTACCCAGGCTCACACAGAGATCCTAGGTCGATTCTAAGCCTCATTCCTCTGACTATAAAAACAGGGTTCTTTCCACTGCCCGACTCTATCCTTGTGGTTGTGGTGGAAATAGCTGAAGCTGGCTACCTGGTTTTGAATCCTGGCTGTTTGATCCCAGGAAAGTTGCTTCACCTCTCTGAGACTTTCCTAGTAAAATGAGGGTTGGGACAGAACACTTGGATCCGGTGTCTTCTAAGGACTGTCCCTGTTCTAACCAATTCTGAGCTTTTATTCCTCCTCTCCTGTCCCGCCGTCTCTCTTTTTTCCCAGGCTAGACCCAAGATTTCTTTTGTCTTCTTCAGTATATTTGAATCCCAGTTTTGTCGACGTCTACCTGTGTGATCTTCATCTCTTAGCACTTCTTCCAGCGGTTTCCTGATGGTCCCTACATAGTCTTGGGCTTTAAACTCAACCACCCGGTGAATCCTGTCCACCTCCCTCAGTCCTTGCTCGCCCTTTCTCCTCCCCTAGAACTCCAAACGGGAATCCCACCCATCGGCAGCCAATAGGCAGCGGCGTGGCCCCTGAGAGCTGGGGGAGGGGGTGTGTATGTGTGATCCAGCTGGCATTTCTTCCTTGGCTCAGGGAGGGGGGTGCTGGGGTTCAGATCTGTTCAGTCATCAAATAGGCAAGCAGGACTTTCTCCCACTAGCAGAAAGGCTACGAGACCTACTTCTTGGGGTCGCGCTTTGCAGAGGGAGCGCCAGCCCGCCGCGCAGCCTTTTGATTGGTTGCTTCTCTCTCACCCTCACTGGGGTGGGGGGTCTGTCCCTGCACGGGGCGGGGCCACTGTCAGTCTCCCCCAGACTACTGTAGACCCAGAGGCTGCAACTGAGTGAGGAGTGGGGGGAGTGAAAGGAGACTGGGGGCTTACCTGATACACCTGGTCTGGCTGCCCTCAGCCGGAGCTGTCCCCTTGCCCCGGGGGAAGAATGCTGGCGCCCCGTCCGAATCCCAAAAGGGGCAGGTAACCCCCCTTGTCCTCCTCTCCCACAACTGCCGGGCCACAATGGATCACCACCACCCCCACCTTCTTTTCCTCCTCCTCCTCTTCCTCCTCCGGACGCTCTCCGAGGCGACGGCGGCGACCTTGGGCGGCGGCGGTGGCCCGGGGCAGTTGTGGAGCCTTTGGGGGCTCGGGAGTGGAGCTAAGGCAGGTTCCTTCTTTTGGCTGTCCGGGCCGGAGGGTGAGGGCAAAGAGTGGGGAGGATACACCGCTCATCTTGTACCTCCCAAACAATTTCAGCCCGATTGTCCGATTTCTCTTTCAGACGCTCCAGATGTGCAGCCTCTGCTCCGCGGCTTGGGCAGCCGCGTGGACCAGTGGCAGCAGCGGCAGCGGCAGCGGCGGCAGCGGTTTGAATCAAGGTTGGTGTTCAGCCTTCTCTCTGAGGGGCTTTTCCACTCACTTGATACTTGGATGGAGCCAGAAGTCCTCTTTACGCACCACCGGCGTGTGTATATGCAATCTTAACTTCTTCCCTCCTCTGTAAAATGAGGGGGAGTGTGACTAGGTGATCTCCAAAGTCCCTTTCCCTTTTAACATTCTGTGTTGTCTGCCCCTGAACACTTTGAATCCTATGAACTTCTGTTCCTTTAAAACCTGAGAAACACGATAGAAAAGTGATACTTGCGGGTATCACACTCTGTAAAAATATATTTCAGCATTGTGGGTGCGCTCTCCACTGGTATACACCATAACCTACCAATGCCTTCCCAGTCTGTATGGTTCCTATTCACGCCTCAGACAGGAAAACATTTAACAACTTAGCTTGTACCAAGAGTTATGCTAAGTGCTGGAGATACAAAGAAAAGTTTAAAAACAAAACAAAATACAGTTCCTCCCTTATAATGGAGTAAATAGCTGACTCCTTACAATCTAGTAAATAGCTAAGTACATATAAGAACAATGACAGAATAGATGGAAGGTCATCTCAGTCCCAAAAGAACGAAGAAATGAGTTGAGACTTGAAGGAAAATAGGGAAATTAAGAAGAGGAAGGAGATCATTCCAAGCATGGGGACAGGCTGCGCATGCTTTAGACTAGAGATGGAGTGTCCTGTGTGACAAATTATTATACAGTGAAGGGGAGTAAAGTAGAAGAAGATTGTAAAGGTAGGAAGGACAACCCTCTCATCTTAAAAAAAAAAAGAATTTAAAATGCCTAACAGAGAACTTTATATTTGAAGTAATAGGACAGCCCCTGAAGGGGTATTATTGTGTAGAGAGAGGGATGACATGTTCAGACCCATACTTTAGGAAATCCATATAATGAGGCTTTTCTCTGATTCTTTTAGTACCTTCAGTGTATCAGTGAATCACTTGGGCTGTCCTGTTGCATGCCCATTTTTTGTATATTTGATCATAACTTGATAACTTCTAGAGCTTGTCATCATTGTCAACATGCTTATGCTTACTTAGCATCTTTCAATTGCTCATTGGTTGGTTGCAATTTGAATTCTCTTGAGAGTGTGGTATTCCTTAAAATACTACACTTTCAAAAGCCTAGAAGAATGTAATTGTTTAAAGAGATAGACTTGAGCAGCAGGGAAGTATTTGAGATCATTGAAAAGTCATACAATTTTCCCAATGTAATCAGGCTATTGTGGAATTCATTATTATTAAATTCTGTGTCCAACTCCATTTGTAAGGTGGCTGTCTAGTTTATATCTGTTTTGTTATTTTCATTTGTGTTTGACTCTTTATGCTCCATTTGGAGTTTTTTGACAGAGATACTGGAGCACTTTGCTATTTCCTTCTTCAGCTTATTTGATAGATGAGGAAACTGAGGCAGAGTGTTGAGTGACTTATCCACAGTCACATAGCTAGCAAGTATCTGAGGCTGAATTTGAATTCAATTCTTCCTGACTTCAGGCCCAGCACTTTATCCATTGATTCACCTAGCTATCTAATTGTAGATATGCTCTGGGAGATTAACTCAAAGTGTTGCCCATCCAATTGAACAACATCATCTGGGCAATATGTATTCTTCATTCACTTGGATTTTCCAGTAAGGTTAGCTACAAAGAAGGCATTTAACTATATCATAGGACTCACAAATTGAAATCGTGCCTTCAGTCTCTTTTTTAAGGCATGATATGAATTTAGATATGAAGGGATAACTTAATAGCTCTGTTTACTTGGACATGCTATTTTCTATGGCTTAAGATCCAGCATATCACTGACAATCTGTGCACTAAAGACCTTTCCGGTTCTAAAAATCTGTGATTCTATAGCCTGAAGAAAATCTTTCATAAAGTTAGCGACTCCCCCTCCCCCTTTATAAAGGTTCTGCCTTTGGCTTTCTGAGATTCTGCCATAAGCATAGATTCTTTGTCTAAGCTTGGAGATTTGCTGACCTGACCACCAGCTTTTTAAGCATCCTTCACTTCTGTCATTTATTAACCCCCCTAGGGAAGAAGGAAAACCTTTGATGCATTGTTTGAGGCATTTTGGAGAGTACAACATAGCTCCATATCTGTGTACCTAGTAAGGGAGACAGCCAAATTTGGAGACCTTAGAAAGTCTAGAATTTCCATTCTTAAAGCCTTACCCCTGATTCCTTTAGAATAGTCAGGGGTGTGTTGGTAAATGTTTAACATCCAGCTCTGTAGTGAAAAAAATAAATGAGGCTTGATACATTTGCTCCCTAAGTTTAAGTCTAGACAATAATCAAAATATCAAATTAAATTCTGATTTGTAATATTTTCTGACTTCTGAAATGTGAATGCTTATATTAAAAATTTAATAGTCAGAGATGAGTCACCTCCATCATACTTCTGTTTAGAGAGCAGATATTTGAAGGCAGTGGAAAGGGAATAATATGGAGGGAGAAGAAAGAAGATGATGAGGAGATAATGAAGTAAGGGAGCAGAGGACACTTCAGAAAACAGCCTCTAGAAAGAAGTTAGCATTTTTGGAATAAGAACTCCAGATTTGGAGTTAGAACACCTGATTTTACTCAAGTCCTGCCTTTGTCACTTAGTGGCCTTGGAATCTTGGCCAAGTTCATTTTCCCTTGTCTAAATCTCAGTTCTCCTATGAAATCATGGAGTTGGAGTAGATTAGAGGGTCTTAAATTAGGACACATGAATTTATTTTAAAAAATATTTTAATAACTGCATTTCAGCATTGTTGGTGTCCTTGGTAATCCTACAAATTTCATTTTATGATACCAAAATGTATGGGATGCAGCCAAAGCGGTAATAAGGGGAAATTTCATATCTCTAGAGGCCTATTTGTATAAAATAGAGAAAGAGAAGGTCAATGAATTGGGTTTGCAACTAAAAATGCTAGAAAAGGAACAAATTAAAAACCCCCAGTCAAACACTAAACTTGAAATCTAAAAATAAAAGGAGAGATCAATAAAATTGAAAGTAAAAAAACTATTGAATTAATTAATAAAACTAAGAGTTGGTTCTATGAAAAAACCAACAAAATAGACAAACCCTTAGTAAATCTGATTAAAAAAAGGAAAGAGGAAAATCAAATTGTTAGCCTTAAAAATAAAAAGGGAGAACTCGCCACTAACGAAGAGGAAATTAGAGCAATAATTAGGAGTTACTTTGCCCAACTTTATGCCAATAAATTCGACAACTTAAATGAAATAGAAAAATACCTCCAAAAATATAGCTTGCCCAAACTAACAGAGGAAGAAGTAAATATCCTAAACAGTCCCATCTCAGAAAAAGAAATAGAACAAACTATCAATCAACTCCCTAAGAAAAAATCCCCAGGACCAGATGGATTTACATGTGAATTCTACCAAACATTTAAAGAACAATTAACTCCAATGCTAAATAAACTATTTGAAAAAATAGGGATTGAAGGAGTCCTACCAAACTCCTTTTATGACACAGACATGGTACTGATACCTAAACCAGGTAGGCTGAAAACAGAGAAAGAAAATTATAGACCAATCTCCCTAATGAATATTGATGCTAAAATCTTAAATAAAATATTAGCAAAAAGATTACAGAAAATCATCACCAGGATAATACACTATGACCAAGTAGGATTTATACCAGGAATGCAGGGCTGGTTCAATATTAGGAAAACTATTAGCATAATTGACTATATCAATAACCAAACAAACAAAAACCACATGATCATCTCAATAGATGCAGAAAAAGCATTTGATAAAATCCAACATCCATTCCTAATAAAAACACTTGAGAGCATAGGAATAAATGGACTTTTCCTTAAAATAGTCAGGAGCATATATTTAAAACCATCAATAAGCATCATATGCAATAGGGAAAAACTGGAACCTTTCCCAGTAAGATCTGGAGTGAAGCAAGGTTGCCCACTATCACCATTATTATTTAATATCATATTAGAAACACTAGCCTCGGCAATAAGAGTCGAGAAAGATATTAAAGGAATTAGAGTAGGCAATGAGGAAACCAAACTATCACTCTTTGCAGATGATATGATGGTATACCTAGAGAACCCCAGAGATTCTACTAAAAAGCTATTAGAAATAATTCATAATTTTAGCAAAGTAGCTGGCTACAAAATAAATCCCCATAAATCCTCAGCATTTTTATACATCACCAACAAAACCCAACAGCAAGAGATACAAAGAGAAATTCCATTCAGAATAACTGTTGATATCATAAAATATTTGGGAATCTATCTACCAAAGGAAAGTCAGGAATTATATGAGCAAAATTATAAAAAAGTCTCCACACAAACAAAGTCAGACTTAAATAATTGGAAAAATATTAAGTGCTCTTGGATCGGCCGAGCGAACATAATAAAGATGACAATACTCCCTAAACTAATCTATTTATTTAGTGCTATACCAATCAGACTTCCAAGAAAATATTTTAATGATCTAGAAAAAATAACAACAAAATTCATATGGAACAATAAAAAATCGAGAATCTCAAGGGAATTAATGAAAAAAAAATCAAATGAAGGTGGCCTAGCTGTACCTGATCTAAAATTATATTATAAAGCAGCTGTCACCAAAACCATTTGGTATTGGCTAAGAAATAGATTAGTGGATCAGTGGAAAAGGTTAGGCTCACAAGACAGAATAGTCAACTATAACAATCTAGTGTTTGACAAACCCAAAGCCCCTAACTTCTGGGAAAAGAATTCATTATTTGATAAAAACTGCTGGGATAATTGGAAATTAGTATGGCAGAAATTAGGCATGGACCCACACTTAACACCATATACCAAGATAAGATCAAAATGGGTCCATGACCTAGGCATAAAGAACGAGATTATAAATAAATTAGAGGAACATAGAATAGTTTATCTCTCAGACTTGTGGAGGAGAAAGAAATTTGTGACCAACGATGAACTAGAGACCATTACTGATCACAAAATAGAAAATTTTGATTACATCAAATTAAAAAGCCTTTGTACAAACAAAACTAATGCAAACAAGATTAGAAGGGACGCCACAAACTGGGAAAACATCTTCACAGTTAAAGGTTCTGATAAAGGCCTCATTTCCAAAATATATAGAGAACTGACTCTAATTTATAAGAAATCAAGCCATTCTCCAATTGATAAATGGTCAAAGGATATGAACAGACAATTTTCAGAGGATGAAATTGAAACTATTACCACTCACATGAAAGAGTGTTCCAAATCACTATTGATCAGAGAAATGCAAATTAAGACAACTCTGAGATACCACTACACACCTGTCAGATTGGCTAAGATGACAGGAAAAAATAAGGATGAATGTTGGAGGGGATGCGGGAAAACTGGGACACTAATGCATTGTTGGTGGAGTTATGAACGAATCCAACCATTCTGGAGAGCAATCTGGAATTATGCCCCAAAAATTATCAAATTGTGCATACCCTTTGATCCAGCAGTGTTTCTATTGGGCTTATATCCCAAAGAAATACTAAAGAAGGGAAAGGGACCTGTATGTGCCAAAATGTTTGTAGCAGCCCTATTTGTAGTGGCTAGAAACTGGAAAATGAATGGATGCCCATCAATTGGAGAATGGCTGGGTAAATTGTGGTATATGAATGTTATGGAATATTATTGTTCTGTAAGAAATGACCAGCAGGATGAATACAGAGAGGACTGGTGAGACTTACATGAACTTATGCTAAGTGAAATGAGCAGAACCAGGAGATCATTATACACTTCGACAACGATATTGTATGAGGACATATTTTGATGGAAGTGGATTTCTTTGACAAAGAGACCTGAGTTTCAATTGATAAATGACGGACAAAAGCAGCTACACCCAAAGAAAGATCACTGGGAAACGAATGTGAATTATCTGCATTTTTGTTTTTCTTCCCGGGTTATTTATACCTTCTGAATCCAATTCTCCCTATGCAACAAGAGAACTGTTTGGTTCTGCAAACATATATTGTATCTAGGATATACTGCAACATATCCAACATATAAAGGACTGCTTGCCATCTAGGGGAGGGGGTGGAGGGAGGGAGGGAAAAAAATTGGAACAGAAACAAGTGCAAAGGATAATGTTGTAAAAAAAAATTACCCTGGCATGGATTCTGTCAATATAAAGTAATTATTAAATAAAAATTAAAAAAAAACCAAAAAAACAAATTTCATTTTATGCATTTTAAGACATTATTCTGAAAAGGAGTCCATATACTTTACTAGACTGGCAAAAGGAATTTAATACAAAGTATTTTTATAAATACTTTTTATACGTTTATAAAATTTTATAAATATTACTACTTTTTAATAGTCGATAAGGTCTAGGAGGGAGTCAAGAAACCTTGGTTTTAGTTCAAGTTATGTCCCATACTGGTTTGTGAGATTAGACAAGTCCCTTCCTCTTTTCAGGACTGAGATTTCTCAAAAATTAAGAGTTTGAATTAAATGATTTCTAAGGTTTCTTCCAGTCTGGCCCATCTATGGGATGGACATATACATGTATATGTACATTTGTGTATATTTATACATACACACACACATATATATATATGTGTGCATATGTACATGCACACACATATCCCATTGTGTGCATACATACTGCACACAAAATTGGGGTAAACTTACTTGCCTAAGTCATATGCTAGTAAATGTCTGATGTTAAATTTGAACTCATATTTTCTTCATTTCAAAGCAAGTGCTCTGTCCACTGTACTAACCATTTGCTCCAATGAGCTATCCATTCTAAAGTATTCTGCTTTAACATCATGTATTCTATTATAACTTTCTGTTTTCTGATGTTTTCTTTTCTACTATTCCTTTAATGTTGTGTTTTGTATTTTGATTTTTTATTTCTAAGGTTGTTTCTGGAATTTTCTGATATTCTTTGATTCTATAGTTCAAGGAAAATTTTTTGCAAAATCAGAACTTTTTTATGTTGGAAATAGGGGACCTTTTTTCCTATTAAGAGCCAAAGAAAAATGAACCAAGAGCCATTTAAGTGAAAAGTTGCTAAATTTAGTGTTATTTTAAAATAAATTATCTAATATGGTCCAATAATATGCTTTTCACATGAACAGGAAGTATGAAATTAATTAAAATACAGGCAAAATATATTTCAGGTTTACATTTTTACCTCTCAAAGGAGAGAGGGATTCTTAGTTTACTAAAGTGGCATCAAGAAATTTGCTCCATTTGTTCTGCAATTAAAATGAGATAATACATGTGAAATAGCTATGAGATACCCAGTCACTTTATATAGGTGAGATTTTCTTAAATTGATTCAGGTATAAACTATATATTTTTCTTCCAATTCTCATATTTATAAAACATTGGGTATAGTTTATATTAGGAGTTGTTTTTCATTATATTATTATGTTTTCTTCCCTTTCAAAGAAACATTATTTAAGGATTTATAGCCAATATTTTGGAGTGGTCTATGAACAGAGGTAAATATAGTATTATACAATAATCCTGCTGGCCTGTGGCTGACCAGTGTAGAATGGAGTCGTTCTCTTAGGGAAATCCTATGGCAAGGCAGGGGTCTGGCTAGGCTTTAATATCAATCTGTAAGGTTAACCGTGTATATGGAAAATTCTCTTAAAACTCCTTTAGTTGCACATACTGCCAGAGTCCATGACACATGAAAGATTAAAATGTTCTGATTTAGTGGGATGGTGGCCTGCACTATTTAAATTGTTTCTTTTTTTCTTTTTTCTTTTTCTTTTTTTCTTTTTTTTTTGGTGGGAGGAGTAGGGAGACTATATGGAGGCAGGTGAGCAAATTCATGCTAAATGCATGTATTATGAAACTCCTCTATGTAATGAAATGATTTTAGGTCTCAGGAAGATTTGGGATTTGTTTCCAGACATCTTGCTTTCTAGTTGTGCCACCAAAATCAAATCACTTACACAGAGAGTGAAAAGCATGACAGAGATAGAGAAAGACATAAGGAGGCAGAGAGAAAGAAAGTGTCTGAGTAAGAGAGGGAAAGAAATAGTGACAGAAAAAGAGATAGACAGAGAAGTGCAAATGATCATCTTCAGTATCTAGCTCTCTGTCTATGAGAAATGATTATGAATCAAAAGGGATTGATGGTGATATTCTTTTCCCACTGCAGATTATGTCTTTGTGACACCTGTGGAAGTGGATCCTGGAGGGGCCTACATTTCACATGATATTTTACATAGTAGACGTCGGAAGCGATCACCTCAGAGACCGGCGGGCTCCTTGCACTATAGATTTGCAGCATTTGGGCAAGAACTGCATTTAGAACTTGAACCTTCTGCCATCCTTAGCCAAGATCTTATTGTCCAGGTCCTAGGAAAAGATGGAGTCCTCGAGTCTGGGAAGCTTGCAGTTGAGCAATGTTTCTATCAGGGATTCATCTGGAATGACAGCACCTCCTCGGTCGCACTGTCGACATGCATGGGACTGGTGAGTGTGGCTGCTGGAGGAATTGTGCTCCAGCTTTTATGTGTTTTGTGTGACGAGGAAATGCAATTGGGTGAACAGATGTGGGTAATATAAACACTCTTCTGCTAAATATGGCACATTTCTTCAGCAGCTTTAATACATCTCATTCTCAGTTGAACATGTCTATTTTTTCCTCATTACAATCCGAAAGGTCAAAGATTTAGAGTTAGAAGAAACCATGGAGGTTGTTTTGAGGTCAACTTCTTCATTTTGCAGATGGGGAAACTGAGGCTCAGAAAAGTAAATGACTTGCCCAGAATCACACAATTCAGTAAGTGTCTGAGATGGAATTCAAACTCAGAACTTCTACAACAGATCCAGTACTCTTCATGACAGAAGCTGCCTCTCTTCAAATTCAGTTCAGCAAATATTTAGTGGGAACCTACCATGTGCCTGGAATTTCCTGTGAGAGGGACTGGAGTTGCTACTTCAACTGGGATTGCATGAGAGAATCAATCTACTATGAGTGGTGGGGAGCAGTAGAAAGTCCCTTATTTGAAGTCAGAACTTTATTCAAATCTTGTTTTTGCTATTTGTGTGATTAATAGTGAGGACTCAATGTCCTCATCTGTAAGATGAGAGGGTTGTACCAAATGATCTCTAATACTTTCCAGCTCCAGATCCTGACATCTCATTTTCATACTTTGTGATTTTTGTCCATGTCCTTTGGAAACATCCTTAATAGAAAATCCTGCCCTCTCCTTTAGACACTCTTCTGATTCTTGTAAAATGTGGTGGATATTAGAGCAGTGAGAGGCACCTTGGCATCCTGGCTAGAAAGCTCTGACCCAAGTCTTTTGACATGTGACTGTGTCTGTGACCCTCATTAAGTCACTTCACTTAGTCACTTCACTTAGTGTCTAGAGCCAGGGGTCCTCAAAATACGGCCCATGGGCCAGATGCAACAACTGAGGACATTTATCCCCCTCACTCAGGACTATAAAGTTTCTTTATTTAAAGACCCACAAAACAAAGTTTTTGTTTTTACTGTAGTCTGGCCCTCCAATAGTCTGAGGGACAGTGAACTAGCCCCCTATTTAAAATTTTTGAGGACCCCTAGCCTAGACTATAAGTAGTAAAACAGTTGCTGATCTTCATTGGCAACAATAGCTGGCTTTTATATAGCAATATGCTAGCTCTAAAGTTTGTACAGTACAGGATGTCCTTTGTATGGTTTAAAACTGCTCTAAGACTTTTGGGACACTTTGTAATCTATCCAGGTAAATGCTATTATTATCCCTGTATTATAGATGAGGAAACTGAAGTGAAAGAGATCAAATGATTTGTGCAGGGTCATATAACCATTATATATCTGAGGCATAATTAGAATAAAATCAAGTCTTCCAAATGCATTGTCCTATCCTTCATTGGCTCTGAGTCCCCTTTGTTAATGAAATCACAAATCTGGACCAAGCTCTTTCCATTTTCCCTTCACCACTCTGAAAAATCACCAAACAAAATGAATCCGGTTCTTCACTTAGATTTTGCACCTATTATCCCTTCGTAGGCTCAACTTCAGGGAAGACTTCTTAGAGCAGGAGCTAGGGAAAGCTGGGAGCTTGAACTGTTACTAGAACTTTCTGTTTTCTCATCTAAGAGATGAGAGATTTGGACAAGAGATGATCTCTAAGGTTCCTTCCACTTCTAAATCCTAGGGTTTTCTATTTGCTCTTATGATTCGTAGACTTCAAAAAGGAGACTCTTTTCACCACACTAAACTACTGCTCTCAGTTATCTAATCATCACAATGAGGACTAGAACAAAAGAGTTTAAGAGAGATGTCAATCAATAAGCACTTACCAAACATTTATGTGCAAGGTACTGTACTAAATGCTGGCTAAAAAAGCCAGAAGCACAGTTCCTGCCCCTCAAAGAGACAAGTTAATGGAAGTTAATGTGCCTCTGCACAGAAGGCATATACACAGTAGATGAAAGTCTTCTGAAAGGGGAAGGCTGTTGTAAAGTACTATGTGAAGTTGGAGGAAAGAAGGCAATTTCCCAATGGGGGGATTAAGATGGTGGTTGTTCAGGAGAGGTTTCACTAGAGATGTGGCACTGGAGTTATTGAAGAATGGTCAGGATTTTGACAAGTAGAAATGGGGGGAATCCAAGTAGGTCACTCAAAGCAGAAGAAAGAACATAGCTAAGGGCAGGGGGAAAATTAATTGTATTCAGAAATACAAGAAGTCTAATCTTAATATTTCTCTGAAGATCTTTCTTCCCTTCATGGCCGGGCTTAGGTACTATCTTCTCTGTGTAGCTTTTTTCTGATTCCTTGCCATAGAAAATATTTTTTCCTTTCTCATTTTCCTCCTTGGGATACTTTTTCTGCATATATCCTTTGCCTCCACTTTTTCTGTTGTGTTCCAAACTTATTTAGATTCATGTTGTCACCTTCTAAGAAAAGATGGTCTCCTTAAGATCAGGAATTGTCATTTTTCACTCTGGGACTCCCATGGCCAAGCATAATGTCTTGCGCAAAGTTGGCATTTAATAAATTATCAGATTGAATTGAACTGAATGTCAGATTTGAGGGATGTTCTGTGATATATCCAAATATCCATGATACTACTACACTCAGTGATGATGACATATCTATCAATATAGCAATGATTTCAGTGGAGTGAGGAGCTCCCAGGATGGGAACATTTTCCTCCCACAGAGATTGTGACTTGCCTGTAATGTATAGCTTTAGCAGAGTTGTTTGAAGCTCATAGAGGCTATGACTTGTCTATGATCACGGTGGTAGAATTTGAACTCAGATTTTCCTTCTTATTAGTTTAATGTTATATTCATTATATTAATTATCCATATACCCATACATTTATTAAGTAGCAGATTGGACTTGACCAGGTCTTCTGATAAAAGATCAAGGCCTATTTCCAATCCTTGGTAGCTGTCATGATATGATGCTGTCATTCAATGTAGCAGCTGGAGGGAGTCAGTACACCTGAAAGCATTTGAAATAAGTGAGATTTCCTCTCTGCAGTAAATTCTGCTTGGGGCCCAGGTAGGTAGTGTTGGGCTGAGGGATAGTACTTGTAGGATTTGATTGACTGTAGGAGCCTGTAAAATTTTTTTGAGGTTGGCTTGAATCTGAAGTGCCACTGAATGTTTAATACATCAGCAGAAGACTTTAATGTATGTTGAAATACAGGTGCTAAATGTGTTGGCCAGAACATCATGGCCAGGTGGAAGGAAAACTGGAAAAAATCTAATGTGGGGCTTAAAGCTAATGAAAAAAATAATTACTCCCATTTCTCTAGTGCTGTGTGGTTTATGAAGTGCTTCCCCTCCAACATACTTTTCAGGTAGGTAGTACAAATATAATTATTATTATTAACTTTTTTTTCTAAAGAATAACCTGAGAGATGTAGTCACACAGCTATTAAGTGTCAGAGCTGAATTCTGAACTCAGTTCTCCAGGCTTCCACTTCAAATTAATAACCTTAATTAACAACATTCTGTCATTAAACAAAGCAGGGTGGGGAAGTATTTGGGAACCAGTGACCCAGAATTTCCTTGAAAGGCAATATATAAGACACTGAAGGAGCCCTCAACTAGGGAGGCAGAAAACTGTACCAAACAAAGATAGAAGTTTAAGTGCAGCCTAAGGATGACACTCTGAATAACAAGTCCATGAAAGAACAAATTATAGAAATAATGAGTAGCTTTTGGTATGATGTCTCATGGTCATAGAATTTTTGAGTATGTAGCTAAAGCAGTCCTCAGAAGAAAAATGGCATTTCTGATAAGACACATTAACAAATTAGAAAAGAAGTATAAAAACGAATTGAATATCTACTGAAAAAACCCAAACAAATTAGACCAAAATCCCAGTGTTTGACTTCTGGCTCTGCATTTAGTAGTTGTGTGTCATGGACAAAATACCAAAGCTGTCTCTCTCTTTCCTTAGTGTCTCATCTTTAAATGAGAGTACTCTTCCCTACCTCACAAGACTATTGTGGAGAAAAGTTCCAACTGCAAAAAATAAGGCTCTTTTCATTATTATGTCTGATTACAAACTTTTAGCTAGAATTAATCTGTAGAGGTACTTCTTACTAGTTAATAATCTTCATTAATTAATGACTATAGTAGTTTCCATTGAGCTGTGGCAATCCTTTATGCTTTACAAAGTTCCTTACAAAGTAGCAAGGACAAATATTGCTACCTGCATTTTACAGAGGTAGTTGAAGTGATTTCACAGTCACACAGGTAATAAGCAGCAAAGCCAGAATTTAAAACAAGGGACTCTTGGCTCCCGGTCCGTAGAGCTTTCCATTATGTGCCCTCACTGATGGCACCTTCTGCTTGTGCGGAAAGCAGGATAATCTTGGATTGTAACTCAGGCCCTGTTATCAATGATCCTGTATAGAATCGACTCAGCTTACAGCTATCTCATGGCCAAGCTGCAGATACTTGTATTCCTCTTAGACCTCATTTTGTGGTTTAGGCTCCCTCTCCTCATCACTGGATTTGCTCCCCAGTAATTAAGTCTTAAGTGGTCCTTCTCCAGGGTTGGCCCCACTCCTTCTTCAGTTGAACTGTTCATTAGTAGGGACCACTCTGTGCTCTAAGGGCAAGCACTCATTCTGCCAAACCGGGAGTGGGGAAGGGGCAGTGAGATTGTGAAGCACTTGTATTTCCGTAGGCACTAGACTCTCTTTGATCTGGGCTGGGTTGTCTTTTTCACGCCTCAGAGGACTCAATCACTGAGTTCTCTGTTGATGACCATAGTGGAGCTTGGAGAGAAAAGTTCGTTTGTGAAGGGCTACTGAACCGAGAGGCATTAGTGTATAGCAGAAAGGAGCAGGGGTTCGTGGCTTTGTTGGGAAGCTGTGAGCAGCTGACACTGAACCATATTCATTCATTCATTTGTTCCTTATTTATTTAGTGCCTACTATGATCAGAGCACATCAAATGCTTCACTGAAGTGTCTCATTGTGATGTGGAGGTACAGGGGGTAGTGAGGATGCAAGTCCATGCCAACAAACTCAGGAAGGTGCTACCAAGCTGGGAGTGCTTTGAGGATGTCAAAGGCATTTGTACATTTGTGGCCCAAGGATTGGCTGAGCTAAGTTTAAAGGGGCTCTTTTCAGGGTTTTCCACAGGGCCAGTGAGATTCCCTTCTCCACCAAATGGTCCTTAAAACTCTCTACTACTACTAGTTGCATGGGCAACTAGTGTGCTGGATCTTGGGGGAAAGAAATGCTTAAATTTCAGTAGCACTATGAGGCTTACAAAGCACTCTCCTATGAGATCTCAAGCATCATTATCCTCATTTTGTACTTAAGGCAAATGAAACTATGAATAGTTGAGCGGGTTACTAATAGTCACAGAATACTGGACTTATTCCACCTAGATTCCACCTAGAGTTTCTGCCAACTCCAGTTGTGATGCTTTCTCTACTGAAGCATACTGCCTCTCTCCAAAGATTTTTTTCTCCCAATAACCCTGAAAGGTAAACTGCATGAAGATTTCTATATATTATATCAAAAGCAACTCTCATTTATATGTTGCTTTAGAGTTTAGGATGTTTTCTCCATAGCAGATCACTGGGGATTTTATTATAAGAGAAGTAAAGTAGTTTGTCCAGGGTCACAGAATAAATTAATGGCAGGACTTGGTATTATTAATTCTAGTGTCATGACTTTAAGTCATCTTCTCCCACTAACTATCTGGGCTTCAGTTTCCCCAAATGTAAAATGAGAACAGTGGTGGATCTGATCCCCTTTTGCTGTGACATTCTGTGTTTTCATTGTTTCACTTTCATTGCCCAGAGTTCCCTGTTATAAAGGTAGCTGGATGGCACAATGGATAAAATACTGGACTTGGCATTAGTAAAGACTGAGTTCAGATTTCATAGGTGAGGAAACTGAGCCTTTGAGCAGGCTACATATCAAGAGCTCAGACATTATACTTTTCAGTCCTATTTTTTTCCCTAATTCTCTGGGCCTCAGTTTCCCCATTTGCATAAAATAGAGTTGGAATTGAAGGATCCTTCCAGATATGATAGTCTATTTTGTAGTTGTAAATTAACTGTCCACTATTCTTTGTCATCATCACATTGAACAAATGTCCATTTTCATGGGAAGAACATTGCATTTGGAATCAGAAGATCTCTAATCTAATCTTGACTTGGACATTTCCTAGATGAATGACTGTAGGCTAATTGCTTTACCCCTTTAAGTTTCCTCATCTGTTTAATGGAGGTAATTTTTTCATTCTTTATCTCACAGTTTTTCCAATATAATACCATGAAAATGAGGCTATCATCATTTTCTTTTCATTATAGTATGAAGAGTTCTTGTTTCTACAAATTTGAGTTGTCGTCTCACGCTCATTATCCTCCAGTGACACTGACTCTGCTTTTCCTTGGACAAAACAATATGATTTTGCATATCTTCATACCTGAAATATTCTCCCCTCATTTCTGCCTTCTAGGTTCTCTGCCTTCCTTCAGATCTCAGTTAATTCCCTAAATCCCTATGCTAGTGTTTTCCTACCTGTGATGATCTCCAACTTATCCTGTATGTAACTTGTTTCTACCCACTTGCCTACATGATGTCTCCCACTTTGAATTGTAAGCTTCCCCTAGAGAATGAACCATATTTGCCTTTCTTATTCCCAACACTTAATATAGTCCCTGAAGCGTAGTAGATACTTACTAAATACTTATTGAATTGACTTTAATCCCTTAAAAGAATCAATGGGCTGGTGGAAGTATTTTAGAAAAGTGTTTTAGAAGATCATTACCTATTTCTTACAGAAGCTTCTTCAGTTAGTTTTTAATAAGAGCCTTTTTTTTTTACTGTGCCCTGTGTTATGGGATATGCAAATTCATAAAATGGAGCCCCTGTTTTCCAATTGTTTATGGGATAATTAATTCAAGACACAGCTGCTAAGTACCCACTCTGTGCTAGGTGCAGTAAAACATAAGTTCTTTTTCTAAAAAAAATTAAGAGCATTTTATTTTTCCAAATACATGCAAAGATAGTTTTCAACATTCACCTTTGCAAAACTTTGTTTTGAAAATTCTTTTCCCTCTTCTCTTCCCTCCAAGACAGCAAGCAATGTGAAGTACGTTAACCATGTACAATTCTTCTAAATATATTTCCATATTTGTAATGCTGTGCAAGAAAAATCAGATCAAAGGAGAAAAAAAAACATGAGAAAGAAAATAAAACAAACCAATAAACAAGAAAACAAATAAGAACAACAACAAAGGTGAACATACTATTCTGCAATCTACATTCATTCTTCATAGTCTCTCTTCGGATGCGGTAGCACTTTCTATTGCAAGTCTAATGTAATTGCCTTGAATCATCTCATTGATAAAAAGAGCCAAGTCCATCACAATTGATCATAACATAATCTTGTTGTTGCTGTGTACAGCAGTCTCTTAGTTCTGCTCACTTCACTTAGCAACAACAGAGAATAAATTCTTGAAGAGTAGGGACAATGTCATTTTATATTTGAATCCCAAAACACTTAGTACAGTGCCCTGCATGGAACACACATTTAATAAAAAGTGTGGAATAAATAGAAGAGAAGAGAAGAGAATAAGAAAATATAGAGTAGGATGATATAGAATGGGATGGGATGGAATAGGAAGGGGTGAAATAGAATAGGAATCATCTGCCATATTGATTCTTCAGAAACTATGATGGTCCATGATTCACAGAATATGCCATAATTGATAAAATATTAATGTCAAAAGATAGCTTTTTGTGTTATGGAATAGTTTGGAATCATTGAAAGCTGGCCAATTTCCAAATAAAGTTTAGCTCACCCTCTTCTGTTGAAGATAGAATAGCAAATAGCTAAAAAATGGGACAAATTTGCTGGCTTTTCTGTAGTGACATATTCTAACTAATGACAAATGAAAAAGGGCACTTAATTGTTTATTTCTGGTAAGTTTTTTGCTAAACATAGGAACTCTAAAAAGAAAAGCAAAACTAGCTCATTTCTCAAGGATCTCTGTTCTACCACTGAGCTGTAAAGATGATGGGACCTTTCCATCTATCCTATTGCTAATGCTTCCTATATGTGTCTAGGTCAACTCCCTCATTTTACAGACTAAGCATCTAATTCCCAAAGAAAAGTAACTTGCCTTAGGATACATTATGAATCAGTAGAAGAATTGAGAAATGAACCCAGTTCTCCGAATTCTAGGCCCTGAATTCCTAATTCTTGAGACTTTCTTCAGAATAATACTTTTATCATTACATAGATAAAAATGATCTAGGTTTCTTCCCCTGCTAATAAACAAGTTTGTAGAAGATAGAACGATAATGTTTTTGGAAAATGAAATCATCAGATGTATCCTATAGTCATCCAAACACCCTAACTCTCCTCAAGGTACATTCAGTAAAAAAGTTAAGCAAAACTATGCCATCAAAGTAGCTGTAAATAGTGGTAAATGCCACTTTCTACTCTACTCATTTGTTGCTTGTTAGCAACAAAGTCTTGAGCTTCAAGTTTTTTTTTTAATAACTTTTTATTCACACAACCCATACCAGGACAATTTTTTACAACATTATCCCTTGCACTCACTTCTGTTCCGATTTTTCCCCTCCCTCCCTCCACCCCTTCCCCCAGATGGCAAGCAATCCTTTATTTGTTAAAGAGGTTACAGTATATCCTAGATACAATATATGTGTGCAGAACCGAATAGTTCTCTTGTTGCACAGGGAGAATTGGATTCAGAAGGTAGAAATAACCCGGGAAGAAAAACAAAAATGCAAGCAGTTTATATTCATTTCCCAGTATTCTTTCTTTGGGTGTAGCTGCTTCTGTCCATCCTTGATCAATTGAAACTGAATTAGCTCTCTTTATCAAAGAAATCCCTTCCAGCAGAATACATCCTCATACAGTATCGTTGTTGAGGTATATAATGATCTCCTGGTTCTGCTCATTTCACTTGAGCTTCAAGTTTTTGACACTAACATTGTTAATTGTGTTTGACCTGGTATTATTACCTTTTAGTATTGTCATCTTTTGCATTGTTGTGGTCATATTGGCTTGGCTTATACGTACACAATTTCATACACCTCTCCCATGCTTCTCTGGATTATTCATATTCACAAGTGAACACCTGTTGAAGTTTCAATATATTGTATCTAGTGATGGGTCTACAAGTACCAAGAACATTTTTCAGGGCTTTATCTTTTTCTGAGTATCTGTGAAATAACTTGGTTCTTCTTTACTATATCCAGTACTTCCCATGAAAGTCTGTTCCCACAGTTTTTCCATCCAATTATAGGGGAGATTATACTCAAATACCAGACTATGAGCCTGGGAAGAGCGATCTGTCTGGACAGAAAGCTGACCTCTTGTGAGGAGATGCCTTTGATGTAAATAAATCTTGGTTTTCCCTTGGGTTCTGTTGAGCTTTTTTTAAAAAAAAATCATCATTGCTAAGCCTTAGAATGTTTCTACTTTTATTATTGAGAAAACATTTTCAAAAGATATCTTTCATTTAAAAATTGAAGTTTCACAATTTTTCCTTTGTTTCTTGAAGCCTTTTGCATTTTACTTTTAGTCACAGAATGCTACAACTGTAGGAGACCTTAACTCAAACTTTGTTATAGAGAAAAGGAAACCAAGATTTAGAGAGGTGACTTGTTCCTGTACACACAGCAGAGTCAAAACTCACTCTGACTTTAGTGCACTTTCTGTGACACAGGAAGATATTTGCCATACATCTATCTATCTACCTCTGCCTGTATGTCTATCTCTCTCTCTTATTTCTCTCTCTCTCTCTCTCTCTCTCTCTCTCTCTCTCTCTCTCCATCCATCCATCCCTCCATCTGCCTACTATCTACCTCTCTATCTCCATCTTACATCTATTTCTATTTCTCAATCTCATATATATCTATATTTTTCTCTAACATCTATCACCTATTCATCTCTAGATGCCTATGTGCAGTCTTCAATATTCACATATCTAACTTTTATGACTTCAAGCATTCAAGTGGTTTTGTTAGTAACTTCATTTTTACTATCACACTAGAACATGTATTTAGAATTCTTACAAGGTACTAAGTCAGTGGAACTGATAGAGACAATGGTTGTTTAGCAGGGTGCTTAACAGTTCTCTAGATGTACTTAGTACTTATTAGAATTCACATCTTTAAGAAAGCATATATAAGCTAGAAGCCTCAACAAGGATGCACTTCAGGAGATTCAGAGCCAGGATTCAGTCGAGGAGATTCACAAGTTGGGCAGAACGAAGGAAGACAGAGAAGTGGTGGCAGGCTGTCCTGTGGAGAACACTGAAACCAAGATCCGGAAGGCCTCCAGAAAACCAGCTGAGCCCCAAGTGAAGGAGATAAGATTTGGAAAGAGACAGTAAAGGATTTGGACTTTTAATCCCTGGCTGCATTTGAGGTGATTATTACTTTGAACTGAAACTAAAGCTGCCTCCAGAAGCCCCCCAAGAAACTTGCACCCAGAGAAGATTATATTTTAGAGAAGAGAACACTACACATGCACATTTGTGGGTATGAGCAATATAGAAAAAAATGAAAGGTGAGATGTGCATAAGTTTGTGGAATGGCCAGTATCCTATTAGGATAGATTATTTCAATCTTGTGTGTCCTTTACAATCTCCAACATCATCTACCAACCTTTAAGGACTGAGTGTCAAAGACAATGTCAAGGCCTGTCTAATCTTGGAGTTTTCCAATAGTAACAACTAAAGTTCCATCAGCTTCTCCTTTGGTTTTCAGAGGGCTGCTCATATTGAAAAGTTTGCACTAGTACAGTATATAGTATAACATTCTCTCACTGCCATCTGTCATAATTGAAAGTAAGATTCAGGTTAAATTTGTTTTTTGTTTTTTGTTTTTTTTTTTAAGTTTTAAGAGTTTTATTTGCTATATGGCATTTATGATACACAATATTTCATGAATTATATAGTGAATATTGTCTGAAATAATTTTTTTAATTGAGGTGTTAGCATAAGAGATAACACAATTCTAAGGAATTACCAGTGGAAAAAATGTTTTGTGTGCTACCAATTTTATTTTGTGTACTGCATTTTAGGGGTTATTTCATGGTTGCTGTTTTAGAAAAAAGTACATAGACTGGTGATAAACCGTCAGAGAGAATTAGATAGATAGATAGATAGACAGGTAGATAGATAACATGCATACATACAGTCAATCCTCAACTTTCACTGGGGTAGTGTTTCTAAAAATCAGTGTAGAAATAAAAAAAAACCTGTTTATTAAACCTGTGGAAAATTGAGAGTGACCATCAAAAACTGCTATCTTGTGCTATAAATAAACCTTTCTGTACACAATTCTTTATAAAAACCATCAATTCTGATAATATGCATTTTAAGCTTGAGTCTTTAATGATTATCTCTTTTTCATCTTCAGTTTTTCTCTATATCCTTCTTTGCTGAAAGCATCTCCCAAACTCTCCCTATCTATAAAAACAATCTTCTTTAGAGCTTTCTCTTCTTTAATTGTTGTCCTATCTTTTCTTTTAAAGGTTTTTAAAATTTTGACTTATGAAACATAACAATAGAATAAAAAGATGATTGCACATGAAACTGCAAATCTACATACAACTTACTGTTCCTTTTAAATATATAATAAAGTTGTCATGTAATTTTTTTCCCTCTACCCCATCCTAGAGATGGCTACCATTAGGCATAAATATACATGTAAAAAATCACTCTATACATGCTTTTATTTATTAGTTCTTTGTATGCAGATAGCTACTTCCTTCATAGGTCCTTTGTAGTTAACTTGGAAATTTATAACAGTCATAATGACTTAGTTGCTCAAAATTGTTTTCAAAACAATATTGCTGTTACTGTATACAATGTTATCTTGATTCACTTTGTTTTACTCTTTATTTCATGCAAATATATCCAAATTTTTCTATAATGAATGAGTTCATTATTTCTTACAGCACAGTAGTATTACATCACTATCATATTCCTCAACTTGTTTAGACATTCTTCAATTGATGGGCATATGCACAATTTCTGGGTTTTTTGACCACAAAGAGAACCGCTATAAATATTTTAGAACATGTAGATTCTTTTCCTTTCCCCCTTCTTATAGCCGAAGTCCTAGAAAAAAACAATTGGTTTGTTATTGTCATTTCCTCAACTTTCACTGCATCTCAATCCCTTGATGTCTAGCATCTGACTCTAGCACTAATCTGAAATTGCTTTTTCTGCTAGGTCAGTCAGGCAGTATTTATTAAATGCCATGTGTTGTGTGTTGTGTTAAGTGCTTCAAGGTTATTCATTCTATTTACTGTGAAATCTGATAGTTTCTTTTAGGCCTGATTTTATTTGATCTTTTTATCTTCATTTTTTTCTTTTGTAACTTCTGAAACTGTTGACCTCCTGTTCCTCCTAAAAACTCTCTTTCCTTATACTCTATGATGCTTTGCTGTGCTAATTCTCCTCATATCTTTCTAAGTGCTCCTTTACAGTCTTCTTGTCATTACATTCAGGCAAAACCTCTTATGTCTTGATTTACTGTGTAGTCAATTTTATTATAAGTTTCCTAGCTCATTGTTTAGAAAAATAAAAAGCAAATTAGAAAACTCTACAATTAAGTTTCTAGGGGTTTTCAAGGTATGAAACCTGTTCACATTTCAGAGTATTATGGAAAATAAGATCATAATCCGTTTTCTATCTTTTAGGAATGAATTTCCACCGTGGCTAAGTCCTATTTTCTCTCTAAATTTTTTTTCAATGATCTCATCTGCTCTCATGCTTATAATTGTTGTTTTCAGGCAGTAACTTCAAAATCTACTTGTCCAGCCTAAATCTTACTCTTGAACTCTTACCGATATCTCTAACTACCTATTAAACATATTGATCTGAATGTCCTAAAGGTATCTCAAACTCTAAATGTCCAAGATGGGACTCATTTTCTTCCTACCAAACCCACCCATCCTCCAGACTTCCCTGTTTTTGCGAGGGACACCCCAACCTAAATTTTAGTCTGCTAGTCTAAATCTTTGATTTTTCCATCTCATAAATCTTTGATGTGAAATATCTCTTTCTTTTGTTAAGCTTCTGCCCTAGTTTGGAATCTTAATACTGCTCACCTGAATTGTTATAGCAGGACAGTAGCATTCTAACTGAGCTCCCTGTTTCTAGATTCTCTCCTCTCCAATCTTCCTTCACACAGATTCCAAAATAATCTTTATAAGGAATAAGGCTGAGCATATCATTCCCAGCTCAGTGATTCTCTTCTAACAGGATTAAATACAAACTCCTTATTTTGGCATTATGAGAATTAAAAAAGTTTGAAAGACATAGTTTCTGGGTAATTTAAACATCTTATTAATAAAACCAGCAGGTTCTTAATAAAAGGTTGGTAATTTGGCTATCTCTCTCTGACCAAAGACAATCATGGGAGCAGGGCTCCCTTTGAAGAATAGATGTTCAGTGAAAGGCTCTAAATTACCTTATGTCATCCTTGGACATAGAAAATATCTCTATGTTCAGACCATTCTGGGACTTGGGCTATCTAGACAAAAGGATCTACCTCTATCTTGGCTTGAGAAGAATAGCATTGGCTTTTCCACTTAGATTTAATTCCTTAAGGTTGAGTAGATCCATCTAAGATTGAGGAAAATTAATTCAATCTCATTTTCAGTAATATCTTTCAAGAGACTGCTTTTTAAAAAAAATTCAAGACTATGAAAGAAGTAGAAGGGGGAAGCTCTGAATCTCCCCAAGATATTAGTTATTAATAATCATTTCTCTCAGCATTTAAATTTAAGCCCCTCTACAATCTGGCTTCAACTTATCTATTTAGACAAATTCCACATCATTTTTATGTGATCACAAATGATTGTCCTCTGAGTTTTTCCCACTCTGTCCTCCATGTATGAAATCTAGTCCCCTTTCATCACAATGTTTCAGAAAACTGACTTCAAGGCTTATTTTTTCACTTTCTGCTGATTTCCCACTTAAAAAATGGTTTCTAGTCATCAAAATTTTCTGGGACATTTTCTTTGGAATTTTCCTATTTTTCTCATCCCATTCTGCTTTGTGTTATATATTTTTTGTCATTAAGTCAACAAGTACTTGTTAAGGATTTGGCCTGTGCCAGGCTCTTTGCTAAGCTCTGGAGGTGGCAAAGAAAGGCACAGTTCCTACCCTCAAAGAGCTCACATTCCAACAAATGAGGCAATATAAATAACCAGGTATATACAAGTTATCTACAGGATATATGGGAGATAATCTGAGAAGGGAATGCATTTTTCTCAACATGGATTTGAGTACATATTGAATCCTAATGTAGTAAAAAACAAGAAGGCAAAGTATATGATTTTTAATATATTTGAATCCATAGTATCCAGAATATCACCTTGCACATAACTACATACATATGTACTATATAGTAGAAATGAGACAGCTAGTTAGCGCAGTGGTTAAGAATATCTACCCTGGATCAAGAAGATTCATCTTCCTGAGTTCATATCTGGCCTCTGGCTCTTACTAGTTATGTGACCCTTGGCAAGTCACTTAATCCTGTTTGCCTTAGTTCCTCATCTGAAAAATTATTTGAAAAAAAAAAAGCAAACCACTTCAGTATTTTTGCCAAGAAGATCCCAAATGGGGTCATGAAGAATTGGAAATGACTGAATAACAAAACAACAAAGACACGTAATAAATATTTATTAAATTTGAAAAGGGCCCCAGTGATGGACAGACTCAATGTTTAGTGTTTGAAGATCAGCCTTGCTTACTGAATAGAAGCTCATTACCATGGGGCAGGCCACCAGGGGATGCTTTTTGTTTTTTTCTGCAACAACAGCTGAAACTGTCTAGTAAATTTCAATCTGGTTCAGTGGAGGGTGGGAGAACCCACATTTATGATTGCATGGAATTTAAAAAAAAATGGTAGGTATTTAGGCCCTATCTAGCCTAGTTGCCTCCTTATTATTTCCAAATGATAACTGTTTTCAAAGTAACCATAAAATATCTTTCACTTTGGAGAATTATTATTTGAGGTTTTTGTGTTTCACTTTGGAGAATGGGAAAATTGTCATTCTAAATGCCTCTGGGAATAGTTCAGGTATGGAACTAACAGAGAGGATCTGATATAGTGAGATTATTGGAACACTTGTGCAGAAATACTCTGTGTGTGTGTGTGTGTGTGTGTGTGTGTGTGTGTGTCTGTGTATGTGTGGCCATCTGGAAATATTTTGGAAGACATGTGTGTTTGCTTTTGAATTCCATAGCATGCCAGCTGAAGTTGCTGAAAATAATTGGGTTTCTAGAAAAAGAGGCTATATTTATGAGAAAATGCACTGGAATTCTTAGCGAGGAAGTGGCATTGTCTGGGGACACAGAATGGACTACTTCCTTGGAGCTGTGTAGTCTGTTCCTAGTTTGATCATGTTAATTTTATATGCTACAATGCTAGTTACATTCGAATTTCAGTACTAAGCAACATTGTTATGTATACTTTGATTCATAGAAATACATCGTTATTAGATACCCTTAAGTTCAATTCAATAAGCATTTATTAAGTATCTACTTTGTACAAAGTAACCGCTTAATATAAGGGACAAAAAGATTAAAAAAGACTTGGTTTCACAATCAAAAAGTTTATAGATTGTTAGGGAATATATGCATTAACACAAATAGACAAAGTGCATTGTGCTTCAGGTAGAGACACAGGAAAATAGTGTAAGAAATTTTGAAGAGGAAGAAATCACCATGTGAAGGAGAAGATGATCCGGCAAAATTTCAAGGAGGAAGTGGTACTTAGGTTGAAAGAAAAGAAGGATACCAGTAATAGAAAGATTACAATTAAGCATGGGAGATGTGCTGTGTCAATATACAGAATTGGACAATGACATACTGAGTTTGAGGAATAGTAAGTAACTTGATTTGGTGTTAGAACGTGTGAAGACAAATAATGTGAGTTACACATAAAAGGATAAGTTGGAGCCAGATTGTAAAAAAGCCTAAATGCCGGATGGTCAACTTTGTATTTTATCCATAAGTAATAGGGAGCTACTGAAAATTTTTGGGCAGGTAAACAATATGATAAGATCTATGGCTTAGGAAGATTATTTTGTCATGCATTTAAAAGATGGTTTGGGGAAAGAGGAGAAATTGCAATTAGAGAAGCAACTTATAATAGGTTCTAAAAAGAGGTGATAAAAGTCTGAAATAATATGGTGGTTACATTTAATGAAGAGAAGATCACAAGGTGATAGTATCCATTATAGATTTAGAAAAGAAAGAGAATTTAGAAATCATCTAGTCTAACAATTTCATGGGACAGTTGCCACAGATATTATAGCGTTAACTCTAACAAAACTTGGCAAATGATTAGGTTTAGTAGGTAAAGTTTGGAGGAATGGGAGAATGGTGGTGAGTTGGGAGAAAGAATACGTTTTTGTGGGAAGATGTTTAGTTTTGTAGAGCAGAGAAAATGCCACTGGATCCAGCAGTTAAAAGGTCATTGGTGAAGGAATTTTGTCAGTAGAGAAGTGTGGATAGATAGAAGTGAGATTTCTGAGTGTTAAGGAGAAAGTGAGAGTTATAAAACAATTAACTCCAAAGAGATAAAATAAAGAGGAAAAGGTCCCACATGTACAAAAATATTCATAGCAGCTCTTTTCTGTGGTTGTAAAGGAATGTAAATCAAGGGGGTGCTCTTCATTTGGAGAACAGCTGAAAAAATTATGGTATATGAATGTAATGAATGTATTTTAAATCTAAGTTATCATATCTTACTATTGTTTCATAAGTAATGATGAAGGAAACCATTTTAGAGAAACCTAGAAAGACATGAAGTGATGTAGAACAAAGTAAGCAGAACCAGGATAATTTATAAAACAAATATTAACAACTCCATAAAAAATAAACAACTTTCAAAACCAAAACAACTCTAATCAATACAATGAACCACTATGATTCCAGAGGACTGATGATGAAGCCTGCTATCTATCTTCTAGCAGAGAGGCAATGGTCTCAAGGTACAGAATAAGATGTACCTTTTTTTCATGAGCCATGTAAAAGTTTGATTATGCATATTTGTTGCATAGATTTTCTTTATCTTTTTTCCAATGGTGAGTTTAGGGTAGAAGAGATATAAAATATTTTAACTGAAAAATTAATTTTAAAAAAGAAAGCAGTAGAGTGCAGAACAAAGAAGGCAGAGCATTGTACTGACAAGCCATTGGAGAAAAGGAGAGCAGTAACTACAGTTGGACTCAGGGCAAGAGATTTGAGGATAAAGATAGTGCCTTGTTGAACTGGGTAAATTTACATTTGTGGCTGTGAAAGGATGGAAGTGAGGTTGGACTGAAAATAAGAAGGAACCAGGAAAGACCAGAGTTTCTAACAAGTGTAAGAGGCAAGTTCATAAGGAAATGAAGTGGAAATGTTGGGGAAAAGAAGAGGGAGAAGAAGGGAGGGAAAGAGAGGAGGAGGTAAGGAGGGAGGAAGCTTAAGAGAGAGGGGGGGCAGAAAAGAGAGAGACATAGAGAGACAGATAGACAGAGAGACAGAGGCAAAGACAGATAGAGCCAGCCAGGCAGAGACACACACAAAGACATAGAGAAAGAGAAACACACATGGAGAGAAAGAGAGAGATGCAGAGAGACAGATAGAGAGAGACTTCAGAATCCAGAATCTTGGTGAAAGGGAGAAAAAGTTATTAGTGATGATAAGGCATGAGATCTATCAGTCAATAAGCATTTATTAACTTAGTAAACCATGAAAAGCAAAAAACAAACAAACAAACAAAAAAAAAAAACCAGTCCCTGCCCTCAGGTTGCTCACAATCTAATGGTGAGGTAATTTCCATCATGGATATCTGAAGTAAGAAAAAAATTGGGACATTGCTACAGAAAAGTACTGGAAGAGGAAAACTCTCTTTACTAATGCAGGTTATTATTATATTTGTAAATTATGATCTCATTAGATAATTGTTTAGAACACCGAGAAGTTAAGGACTTATTCAGCCATTAAGTGTTTGAGCTAGAATTTGTATATAAGTCTTGCTGATTCTCAGGTCCAGAATTCCTTACTCTATCATATTAGGCATTCAGTTAATTAATATTAGGAAATATATGAATAAATGAATTAAAATTATTAGAATATAAGCTCCTTGAGGGTAGATTTTAATTTTGTGTTTGTATAGCCAATGGTTAGTACATTTAACAGATGTGCACCTAATAATTGCTTATTACATTGGATTGATCTTCTAAGATGAAGAAGTTGTAATCAGAATCATGGATTCTCAACTGCCTGTGTTGGTTTGGTGAACCACACATGTTATTGATCTTGTCATTTTACAATTCTGCCTGTCACTTGCATTGTTGTTAACACACCTCTCCATGACTGTCAACAATAATGCAAGCTGACATGCAAGGGTGAGACACAAGCAGCCACTTTATGTGGTTGTCACTGAGTGATCAGAGCAGGGTTGAAATTGACATGGTTGGCTCCCATTGGTGACTTCACATTCTGTCACCACTTTTTGTTGAACTTGTTTCCTTTGATTGTTTTGGGTGATGACATTTGGGGGTAACGTTGTATAACAAAAATGCCTATTGATGAGTTTCATTGCTCATGTGCATTTCATTTTGTGTCTTTGAAGGGGTTTATTTTAAAATATCTAATTTTAGTTTGCAATGGATTTGCATTTAAAAATGACACCAAAAGTTTTTTCCCCCTTCTATGAAATCCTTCTCTTCTTTGGGGAGTCTTTCCCTTCAGACCCTTCCTTTTTTTTTGAGACCTGTCTCAGACAATGACTGGAACTTAAATAGAAATTTGCTACCTTAGTTGATATTCTAAGAATTGACATTTATAAACACACTTAGGCTTCCCTAAAGTGAATAAAACTTAGACTTGCTTCTATAAGTTACTCTGGATTCTTTTGAAGTATCTTACAGATTGTTTGGGAACACATGATTTTCACACAACAGCAGCAGACTTGTGCTTTGGAGAGCTTATGGGCGGGTTAAAAATTAAAAAAAATTGATCTGGGTATATTTGGAGGTTTACAATGCTGTCATGATGGGGAACTCTTTCTGTGGAACTTCTTCCACCAGATCTAAAACCATTTATGATTTAGTAAATAAGAGTTCTGGGAGTTGTCTGAGAAATATAATGATTTGCCTAGGGTCAATTAGATCACACTTAAAGGCAGAATTTGAAACTACATCTTCTTGACTCCAAGCCTAGCAATCTAATCTACACTACCATATATGGCTCCTAAAAAAGACTTATGGTGAATAAAGCACTATTCCTGGAGTCAAGAGAACTCAAATCTGACCTCAGACACTTAATACTTTTGTAGCTGTGTGACTCTGGGCAGGTCACTTATCCTCAATTGTCTTGCAAAAAATAAATAAACAAAAAGATTTATGTCTCAGTAAAAATTAAACTTGAAGACTAAAAAATAAGAATAAAAAGGAAATGGTAGAAACACGGGGAAACCAAATAGCAACTTTATTCAAATGAGATCTACTCTGAAGGAATTGTCACACAAATCACACAAACCCTAACAGTTTCTTAGAATCAAAGAGTCAATGAATATCAGCACTTGAAGGACACAGGATGACATAAGATCATAAACTCTGAGCTTAAAAGTGACCTCAGAGGTCTGCTAATCCAATACTCACATTTAAGAGCTAAAGATACTTTTTAGAGAAGTAAAGGTCACATAAATAATAATCATTAGACATGAGTTTTCAACTCCCAGTTTCTTGACTCTGAATCTAATGCTTTTACCACTAAAGCATGATCAACTCATGCTTGTAAGTTCTTAGTGTCATAAAATGGTAATTAAAGGTTGAAAGAATGAAGGCTCCAATTCCTTCATCCAAGTTCTTTGATAAAAAGGATGAATCAATAAATCCAAGAACTGTGGCTTTTAATGAGACATTTCCTTCTAGGTTGATAAACATCACTCTTTGGATCTTGGCATTTCAACTGTTTCTGACTGTACCTAGCAATGATTGTGTAAAAGATTTTTTCCCCTTGAAACCTAAGTATTTTATATATGTGGTATTGCAGTGGTCTTACCATGTAGTAACCTATCAAAAAAAATTGAGGTTAGCCTGGGATGACTTGTTCTTGATGAGCTCAGGCTGACTCATAATGTTCTTTATTTTCCTTTCTAAACTATTCATAAATTGTTCCTTTAATAATATATTCTAGAATTTTACCAGACATTGATATCAGTCCCACTGGCTACAAGTTGAATTATGTGGCACTTTTCCTTTTTGTTATGAAGTTTTTTGGGGGGTGATTTTAACAATTTATGTTTAATATAAAACACATTAAAAACACATAGACTCAGTGGAAATACTAAAATATTGCCCTACTTAGAGAAATTTTGAGTCATGTTATATGAAGAAAAGAATTGGTTAGTCTTGTAGTTATAAAACTCCAATTCTTCCAAAACTCCCTTAAAGAGAACTTTAATGATATCCTTTGTTTTGATACATCAACTCTTCCCAATACGTACCCCAACAAATCCTTTTAAACAAAGTTCACCACTTCTACCCCCAAGGGGGTTACATTTGTTAATCTTAAGGAGAGATGAATCCATTTCCTTCAGCATATTACTGACATCAGAGAGATTTTTGTTGTCTTCCATTTTGACTTTATTTTATTGCAGTCATTTGGCTATGCTTTTTTCACTCTGTATTATTCCTATGTCTATGATTTTTCAAAAAATCATACCCATCAGTTCAATAATCACATCCATAAGTTCTTTCTGCATTCTATGATATGTCCTTAATACCATTGAGGGCAGCTTTGATATTCTGTATCAGCTGATCATAAATAAAAGTATGCTCTCACTCAGAAACTTAACTATACCTGAAACTGTTTCTGTCATGATGAGGACAAAAAACGGTCTTTATTCTGTTTTTTCATATCTTCTCAAATTTGTGTCAGAGAAGTAAAAAGAGTATGAGCACAATCTAATATGTACCCTAGATTTTGGGAAGGTAGATTTCAAAAGATTCAGGAAAAGGAAAGACAGGAACTTATAAACTAAAATTCTTGAGAAATAGGAATTTCTTAAGGAAGAAATTCTGAAGACACAAATTCCATCAAGAAGTAAAAAAAAATACTTGTCTGAAAAAATCAGTGTTGATGTACAATGGAACTAATTAACCGACTTCAAATTGAAAAAATATATATTTGAAAGATAGATGTAAGGGCAAGTAACAGAAGATGAGTTATAAGAGTTTTCCACCTTCTTGTAAAAACAGTGTCAGGACTGCTAAAACTTAGAATGGGTTGGGGTTAGAAGAAAAAGACAAGAACAACTTTACAAATACAGGATGGGGAAACCATGGTCATATAGAAGATATTTTTTTTTTCAAAAATGTTTAGGGATTTTATTAGACTGCAAGATCAACAAATCAGCAGTGTAATGTGGAAATCAAAACCAAAACTAAACAAAACTTAATATGTTCTTGGGTTGCATTAAAGATTCCTTAAAGGAAAAACAGTTGATTCTGGAATCAAAGGATCTGTGTTCACATCCAGCCTCTGAAGTTTATTACTTATCTATCTGATCTAGGTCCTTTACATACCAGAGCCTGTGAGGTTTTCTTTTAGATATGTGAGTCTAGAAAATAGGCAAAAACATCAAAAACATAATTTTGCTTTATAACCTGCCCTGGTTAGACAACAGCTGAAAAATTGTTTTCAGTTCAGGACCCTATAATTTAGGTGAGACCTTGACAAATTGGAAAACATTGGGAGTAAGCTAACTAGTCTGGTGAAGGACCTTGAAACCATAACATATAAAGAGCAATTGAAGGAACTGGGGAGGTTTAGCCTGGAGAAGAGAACATCATTATAAACTATCCTCAAAGATTTGGAAGAATTGTCATATGAAATCAATCAGTTGATTAACAAGCATTTATTAAGAATTTACTATTAAGAACTTGCCCAAGCAATGTACTAAGTGCTAAGGAAATAAATAAAAGGGAAAAAAAACAGTTCCTGCCCTTAAGATGCATATACTTTAGTGGAGGGAAACATGTACTAACTAGGTCCATACAAGATATACTTGGAAAACATGAAAAGTAATTTAAGAGGGGAAGGCCCTACCACCTGGAAGAATCATAAGGTGGAACTTGAGTAGAATCAGGGATTAGACTTGTTCTGTCCGACCCTGAAGGTTAGAATCCAGAACCATGGATGGAAATTGCAAGGAGACCACTTTGGGCTTGATGTCAGTAAAGACTTTCTAACAATTAGAGCTACTCCAAAATGGAATAGGCTGCTTCTAGAGATAGTGGTATCCTTCTTACTGGAAGCATTCCTGTAGAGTCTGTATGTCCCCCTATCAGATATATTAAAGATTCCTTTTTTGAATATAAATTGGAATAAATGACCTACAAGGTCCCTCCCTTTCTAGAATTTTGTGATTTTCACTAGGTCTCCAACCATTAAAATACTCTAGGAAGGAAATGGACATTTGAAAATATGCATGAGAGTAAAATGTAGCATTTAACAATTGTCTGGCTTAGTCAGGCACAGTGACAAAAGATATCCCTCTCCCTTAAGCCTCTCTGACAGGATGAGCAGCATCACAGACATTTGGCTCTCAGTAGCTGACTCACCAGCAGCATCTGACAGACTGACAATGGAGAGCTGAATGCTGGGTTGATCAAAAACCATGTGCTCATTTTGAGACTTGATAACCCAAAGCCTTAAATCAACATTGTGTTGCATTTAGTATGTGGCTCCATGACAGGTTTAGTTTGCGAAACAAGTCTTGTCTTGAATGGGAAACCAGTTAAGAGCTCTACTAACAAAGAAAGAATGACTGTGGCCTCAAAGTACCTACAACATACCCAAGTTGGAAGGGACCTTAAAGACTATCTACTCGAATGCTTATGTAAGCAAGAATGTCTTTTGGAAAATATAGGATGATTGGTCAACCAACCTTCATTAGATGACTTCTAGTGAAGGAGAATCCACTGACTTGAATCTGCTTTCCTTTTTGGGAATGTTTTTCTTTTTATGTCAGCCCTAAATCAGCCTTTTTTACTGGTCTTGGGGGGGTAAAGCAAAGCACTTGTAATTTCTCTTCCACCTGATAATACTTCATATACTTGAAGAGTGATATCATGTTTCCCCTAAGCTCTCTCTTCTCCAGGCTAAACATCTTTAGGATCTTAGGACCCTTTACTGTCCTGGTCATATTTTGCTAGATGAACTACAGCTTATCAGTGCCCTATTACTGTGATGATCCAGTACCAAATACAATATTCCAGATGCTTGATCAGTAGAGAGTACCTACCAGTCAGTAAACATTTATGAAGTTCCCACTAAGTGCCAAGCACTGAGCTAAGTACTGGAGATAAAGGCAAAAGACAGTCTGTATTCTCAAAGAGCTCAGTCTAATGGAGGAAATATGTAAACAACAATGTACAAACAAGTTATATACTAAATAATATGAGATAAATTGTAAGTAATCAACAGATGGAAGGCATTAGGATATAAGGGGTATTGGGAAAGGCTTCCTGTAGAAGGCACGGATTTTAACTGAGAGTATAGGCAACCTTCCAAGTTGACAAACCATTTAATGACTAATGGTTTTTGGGTCTGACCATTCAACCAGTTCTGAATTGATTTGAATCTTCAACTCCCTCTTAACCAAGTTGGTTGTTTTGTCAAAACCAAAGGTCATTCTCTTCATCAAAAGAAAAAGGAATAAAAGAAGAGATGAGACTCTCTGCCTTCTCTTTGCTGATAGCTATCACCATCTCTTTGAACCAAAGCAAAATGCTCCTCTCTCACATTATAGTTTTAAAACAAGCATACCCATATAACAAGCCTCTTATTTATTTTTATCTTTCCTTACCAGGTACAAATCACTTTAAGTTTTAGGGATCTGGCCATCTTATATGGACTCCTATATTATAAGCCTCCATATTTTTGATGTGTTTTTTAGAAATTCAAATTGGCCAATGAATTGCCTATGCATCCACATGCCTCTTTTAGACATCTTCCCACTTTGTTCTTCATCAAAACTGGGTTTTTTTTAGATGGTGATTGTTCTTTCTTTGTTCCGTGAATTAATAAAATTCAATCAGAGCTTTACAAAAATGCATATAATCTGAAAGGAATCAGAACTTTAAAAATGTCCATCTGTAGTGAAACAAATACTGAATCTAGAGTTTGTCAGTAATCACATCCCAGCTGTGCGACTGGGCATAATGTTTAATCTCTATGAGTATTATTTTCTCCTTTGTAAAGTGGGAGAGGGGCAGGGTCTGACAAGATGATCCCCTCCAAAGGCCCTTTTAGTTCTGAATACTATGATTCCTTGATCCCTATCCTCTGAGGAGTGTTTAGTTTTAACTTTAACAAGTCTTACATATCACACCACTGTCATTTAGTCATACTTACCCCTTACCCAGTGCCCCCAGAAATTCTTTTTCACAAAAGGAGCTTTAGAGCTCAGAAAAGACTAAATTTAGATGTATGTCACAAGAGAATATTGCATAGACAACTTCTCCTAACCATTTTTTTCTATTCTATTCTAACTTCTGCATGGAGCAAGTAAGATATTAGAATTTTACTCATCACCTTTTCATATTCTAACTTCCCAATTTTCAGTTTTCTGTCTTCATTTCTTCCCATCCCTACATGGACACTGTCTTCCTCACATCAGTGCATAGTGCAAAGCTATCATTGAAGAGTTCAACACTTGTTTTGGTTCTTAGGAGGCATGTGCTTTCATGACCATTCCCAATCCCCAGTTCTTCCCTCCTTCATATTTGGTCCTCTCATTTTTACCCATCCTCTACTTACTCTTCTAGATTTCCAATATTGCTGTTCCACTTCTCCATTCTGTATTCAGACTGAATCCCTTTCATGCCAAGCCAACTCTCACTCATTTTTACAAATATTAAATCTCACTGATTACAAATATATTCAGTCCATATTTTCCCCTTTATTACTCCTGATAGTCACTTCTAACTGTTAATGACAACTCTAGCCCTGGCACTGAGTTTTGATTCCCTTTGACATGTCTGGGGAATGACTGATAGTTGAATGTACTTTTTTGCCATTAGACCCATGATATTTTCAATATGTACTACTATTCTCTCTTGAAGATTCATTTTTCTTCCACTTTCCCTGACCTAAGGCAGGGAAAGTTGATTTCTCTAATCTCAGAGAAAGAACTGACACAAACTTTTGCTAGGCAAAGTTGACAAATCTTTTCCTGTGCTTCATTTCCCCTATTCCTTCTATGTCTCTACCCCCTTCCCTCTGAAACTACCTTCATACATTCAGTATGAAGTACATACATAGAGTGCCAGGCCTTGAATCTGGAAGATCTGAGTTCAAATCCAGTCTCTGACACTCATTAGTTGTGTGATCCTAGGCAAATCATTTAGCTTCTGCTGCCTCACTTTCCACAATTGTAAAATGGCAATAACAATAAGAGATACTTCCTAATTTATTGTAAGGATTATATGGGATATTTGGAAAGCATTTGACATACTGCCTGGTACATAGAAGGCTTTACAGAAATGCTAGCTGCTATTATTATAGCAACTTTATTATTATTATTATTATTATTACTATTATTATCATCAATAATATATCTTGTATATACAGGATTTTTTTGCATATTGTCTTCCAAATTAGATTGTGTGCTCCTAGAGAGTAGAGGAGTTGTACCTGACTTTCTTTGAATCCCCAGTAAACATAGTACCTATTAAGTAGTAAGCACTTAAATGCTTGTTGACTCTCTGACTGACTGCTTAAATGCTTTTTTGGTATAGCACTTTCTCCATCTTTCCTCTTCATGTTGTCCTTCCCACAAATCCTTCTGCTTCTTCCCCCTCTGGAATAACTGGGCCTCCCATTGGACCATGGCAGTGAAATTCAGTTCAGCAGGGAGATGTTGAGAACCTACTATGCTCCAGGTACCCTACTAGGTTACAAGGGTGCAAACACAAAAATGAAACAGTTCTTGATCTTAAGGAGTTCACATTCTACTGTGGGAGATTAAAACTATCCTTTATAAATACTAAAAAATCTATCCTTTATAAATACTAAATACATTGTTATTGACAAAGGGCCATCCTCTGTTTTGTATTCCAAATTAGTGTTAATAACCAATTTATTTCTTATGATGATTAAATACAGTGAATGTTGTTTGTTGTTCAGTAGTTGGTGAAATGATTTGCTAGTTTTTTTCCACTTTGTTGGCAGTTCTGCCCACCCCACCCCCTGTCCTTCCCTTTCCCAGGCACTTCCCCATCCCCCCAAAACACACAATTACTTTAAGGGCCACCCATGATGCTGTTGTTGAGCTGTTCCCACCTCTAGGCCCACCCAGGATGTGTCAGTGTTTGTCTGTGTAGATTATCTACATATTGAAGTTGTATCCCTCTAAGACCCCCTTTGGATGCCTCATCATGGCACATATTGTCTTGGGTTCTTGAAAGCCATGTCAGTGGAGCACAATTCTGGGAGTCTTGAAAAACTCTGAGAATGAGACTGGGCAACAGACAGTGTCTGTTGTCACAGGACCAGCCTGGCTAAGAAGGAGAAGCTCATCACCAGAGGATGAATTATTTTGACCACAGTAGCTGATGAAACCATCTCCTAAGATATGTAGCAGCTGTGATCTGTTTTGGTGGGGGAAATATCCTGATGAAATCATGGCTTCCTGAATTCCTAGAGGAGAGTGGCTGGGCATAGAAAGGGTCATTCAGCTCACTGCCTGCTGTTAGTAAGAAACATAAGTTTCCATGGAGTTGTGAGGGAGGTGGGGGGAAGAGAGAGAGGGAGAGAGAGAATGAATTGTCTCTTGTGAGTTCAAATCTTTCCTTGTGCCTCTTTTTTATATTGCTAGTTTTCAACTTGTCCAGATATTATATTATTTTATCTATTGCAAGGATTCTTAACTTTTTTTTTGTTTGTTTCGTGGATCCCTCTGATGGGTTGGTCAAGCCTAAGGACCCCTTCTCAGAAAACTGTTTTTAAATGAACAAAATAAAATACATGGTATGACAAAAGAAACCAATTCTATAGCAATTTAAAAAAAAATCCAAATTAATGGGCCTCAATTTAAGATCCTTTAATCCAGGGGTCCTCAAACTCCAGCCGCAGGCCAGATGCAGCAGCTGAGGACGTTTATCCCCTTAACCCAGGGATATGAAGTTTCTTTATTTAAAGGCCCACAAAACAAAGTTTTTGTTTTTACTGTAGAATGGCCCTCCAACAGTCTGAGGGACAGTGAACTGGCCCCCTATTTAAAAAGTTTGAGGACCCCTGTGTGTGGCTTAAGACAGAGCTTCTTAAACTTTTTTTCCACTCATGAATATTTTTTGCTCGAGAAAGTTTTGCATGACCCCAAGTATATGGGTATATAAAATAGGTATACAAGCAAGCATTTACTGATAAATCATAAAGAAATATATTTTAAAACAATTCTTTAGTAGGCATAATTTTACCATATATTAAAGATGAAAAAATTTGCATACTAATGAGAGGGATCTGCTTGCTTATTTTTTACCAAAGAATTAAATCTTGGTGGAATATTTGATACTGTAGGACATAGAACATTTATAAACCTTTTACTGTTGTCAAATGTTTTGCAATGCCCACATTCAGTTGCATGATGACCCCATATAGATTTGCAACCCACAGTTTAAGAAGCTTTGGATTAAGATCTGAATGAATGAAGTGAAATGAATAAATGGAAAAGTATTTTTAAGGGTTTACTATGTGCAAAGCACTGGAGATACAAATAGAAAAGCAAGAAATGCTTGCTCCTAAGGAACTTATGTTTTAACAGGGGTTGATAATGCATATGAGGCTTTAGCTCTAGGGTGAATGGAAAGTTTCAGTGCTCCTTAGGCTGAAGCAGCAAAGCTGAAAGTATGCATCTCCTTTTACTGTTGTTTCCATTTGTTTCTGGCATTGAGATGTTTAGCAGTACCAAGGCTTTGGTGGGGAGAACTTTCTTTTCTGGGTCTTCAGTAGCTTCAATCCTAAGTATTGCTTAGGAGGTAGAGGCTTATGTCAATAAAGCAGCGAATGTCAGGTTGTTCTCCATGATTCCTTGAGTGATGGCTTTGGTGGTCAGTCTGGAAACAAGGCCAGTAGTCTAGAAGGTTGTTGCATTATCAGTTTCTTTTGCACTTAGTTGTCTATCAGTGGCCATGGGTTGGCAGTTTAATTTGATGGTAGTAGGGAAGACAACCCTTATTTCCATGAGCATTACTCCCATTAATGGTAGCTATAGAAGCTAGGATGCAAGTGGTACTGGTGGTCTGGTGGCATTGCTATTCCTAGAACCTACTGTCTCCTGTATTTACCTCAAGATTCTTTGTGACTTTAGCCAGGTTGGCCTATTTGCCCTAATGATGACAGTTGATCAGCAGCTGGTGCTGATAGTGGAGGGGAAGACAGATCCCTTTTCCACAGGTGTCACTTTCCTAGACAGTAGTTTGGGGGACTAGACAGGAAGCAAGACTTCTTCTACTCAGAGATGGGAACTCAGAAGTCATCTAACTCAATCTAAATAGAATAGAATATACTATATTCCTAATTACTCTTAAAGTTCCATCTTCTTCCCAATCACCTAAGTTCAGACTATCTTGTTCAAGGAATAAGAAAGAGACTAATGTCATTAAACTGCATAATATGTGGAGGGGAAAAAAGTATAAGCAGAATGAAGAGATAGAAAAGGCCAAATTTATGGAGGACTTTGAATTATTTTCTGTTTAATTCTAGAAACAAAATAGGATGCCACGGGAGTTGATTGAACATAATCAGATCTGTACTTTGAGATCAATGCAGAGTGGATTAGAGGAAGAGAGGAAAGCCTATAGAGCAACCAGCAGTTTACTGCAATAGTCTGGGCAGGAGGTGATAAGGGACTGCCCTAGAGTGAGAAGAAGGCATATCTGAGAAATGTGGTAAAGACAGAATCAATGATACTTGACAACAGACTGGATATGGAGGCAAGAGAAGGTATGAAGACTTGTGGATAACACAACTGTTGTGAGCAGAGAGAGGATAGGAATAAGAGAGGAAAGGTATTTTCCTGTACATATATGCTTTTGTACATACCCAAAGGACTCACCAGTCTTCATATTCATTTATTGTTAATTAACCACTGTGGGGATGGGAGGAAGTTAGTACACATGGCAGGGAAGGATTTTATATAGATAGTGAGTTCTTCCAGATGCTTCAGTTTGCAGATGACATTATGCTGACTAAATGGAATGGTGCAAAGGGTACCATAGCAATCAGCATGTAAAAGCAGATCTCTAGGAAGTGTTTGGTCATCATCACGGTATGCAAGGTGCTATAGCAGCACATAAGGCATGAGGTTCTTGATAGAGCATAGCAATGAATTTTTGTACTTGGGTGCCATTTTGTGCTGGGAGGAGACAATTTGGGGAGAGATTTTTAAAGGGGAATGCATCAAATTTCATCTATGAAATTATCCTTGACAGCTGATTTGTATGATGGCCTACTGGGGGATAGATTACAATATCAAAAGAAGGGATAAATTTAAATGAATGAAAAAAATATAAAAATTATAATTATGTGTCAGGCACTTTACTAAGGGAGAAAACTACAAATACAAGTAAGCAAGATACTCCCTGTCCTCAAGGAGCTTATAATATAATAGAGGAAATTAAAAAAAAAATAAAGGGGAGCTAGAGTTAGAAAAGGAATGGAAGTAATGTTGAGGGAAAGAGGAAGACAAGGTTTTGAAATACCTAAAAAGCATTGTGTGATTTGGTCCTGGGAAGCATAAAGTGAAAACTCATTTATCAGAGTTCAGGGCTCTAGAAATAGGAAAATGAAGGATTCAGGAACAGATAAATAAGTCTTAGCAGCCATTAGGAGCAATCAAATGTCATAGTGTTGATAATGTTACTAAAGCCAAGCCAGACCCTGTACTTTTCACATGGAACCCTTTGTCATTGAAGCCAGCAATTTTGCTTAAGTTTCTGGGATTAGGATAGTGGAGATTTGGAAGAAAGGTGAGAATCAGTTACTTGGAATTAGACAAAAGTCTTTAGTTCCTAGGGGATAACCATACTAGTTTTACCCAAGCCTATACTTGTACAATCCTAGGACAATTAATCCATTTATATATGCAGCATTCCCAAGTGAAGAGGAGGAAGATCCCTAGGGAACAGGGTATCCTTTCTAGGGGCTATACTTAGTCAGGAAGAGAGAGCTAAGGGATTAGTTGTTACCAGTATATAGCCATCTGTGAGAAGGGTAATTTGGAAGAACAACAGTAAATGTTTGAGAAAGGGCTATAATGGTAACGACATTGTGCTCTACAATACTAGAGAATCTCATCAGTTAGATCCATAATCACTCAAAACAGATTAGTTAACTGTCAATATAAGAAAAATCAAATGAATAAAGAAAGCCTATTACTTATTACATGCAGCTGGATGGATGGTTTACTGAATTAGATCTTTCTCTGTTTATGTCTCTCTCTCTGCCTCTGATTATCCCTCTATGTCTGTCTCTATTTCTTTGTATCTCTCTGTTTCTCTGTCTCTTTCTGTCTGTCTCTATGTCTTTGTTTCTTTCTTTTTCTCTCTGTCTCCCTCCTTCCCTTTATTCTCTTTATCCATATGAAAGATACCCTCTAGGAAATGTATGATCAGGAGGTTACCTGGTCATAGGTAGAGCAAAGGCCACCTGGAATATAGTCCTGGAGGTACCCTTGGAATGTTAGAAGACCTAATGTCAGGCTTCTGCTTGTTAGGTAGATGCTTTATGGGAAGGCATGAATAAGAATCAATGCATGGATGAGGGGGCATGGCATTAGATTCATAGGATTTTTGAAGTTTTACGACATTGCCTCAGAGCTGATGGTGATTCAGTTGGAAGCTAAGAGACTGATGTGAGGACAGAAATGGGGGAAAGGAGCTACTGGCTATGGGGAGAACATTTTCTGATTGCTTGTTGCATTGAGATTAGAGAAGGAGAAGTCAGTGCTTTGGGAAATGGGTTCATAAGAGGTGGATTCAGCCGTGAATGGGAGAAAATGAGTAAGTGTGTTAGGAAAGCTAGATAGCACAGTAGATATAGTACTGGTCCTGAAATCAAGAAGATCCATTGTCCTGAGTTCAAATCCAGTTTCAGACATGTAAATAAGTTGTGTGTAAATAAGCCAGTCACTTCACTCTATTTATCTCAGTTTTCTCATCTGTAAAATGAACTCCAGAAGAAAATAGCAAACAATGTTTGTGGTATTTTTGCCAAGAACCCTAATGGGGACAGTCCCTACTGAAGTAGGAACTCAATAAGAAGGAACTGTGCTAAATAAAAAAGGCTACAAGATTAGAGTGTGTCTCATACAGTATATGAATCATGGAATTCTGAGCTTCTTATTTCTTCACTTCTGTTTTGGAAATAGATTCCCTAATTGTGGTGAGGGGTTCAGGGTGAATTAGATAGATAAAATATTTAAAAGATTACCGTTGCTAGGCACTGTCATGGGGTAAAAGTAAAACCAATATCATAGGTGGTAATGGTAATAATAATTCTAGTAGCAGCTCCAATTTATATTTGGTCATTGGAGCACACAAAGTTCTTTCCTCACAACCACACAGGAAGTTATTATCTTTATTTTATAGATGAGGAAATTGAGCCTTAGAGAATATGGTTAATGGTGCTATGTACTGCTGCAGACATTGGCTGGAAATCTGGGATATCTTTTAGTCCGAGTCTTTCCCAGAGTAACATTGCTCTTAAAATTCTTTGGATCTCTATAACCCTGATTTTTTTCCTCAATAAGCCATTTCCATTTTCTCACCATCTTTCCCATAAGTTTAATTTCCACTGACATACTGAAGTTTCCACATTTTTTTCCTTCTCATTTCTTTGTCTGACAATTGAATAGAAACACCAAATCTCAGGGGCCAATTAGACTGGACCACTGTATGAATCTTGACCCCTCTTGGTAACAACGCAAACATTTTCATCTAGTCTCTACTCAGACTACTAGTGATAGGGAACTCGCCACCCCCATGCACCTGTTTTTGTATTATGATTTTACCTTTGAACATTTCCTGTGCTTATATTATAGAATGATTTTGACTGTCTGGCTCTGATAACAACTTCCTACAAAAATTACCCTGATCATGTGAATCTGGCATATAACCCATGGGCCTGTCTGGAAATAGTTATTGTCAAATGATTTTCTGCTGAAGTCTGATCATTTTGGGGTGGGGGGTAGAGGGGAGAAAGTCTGTGATCTGGTTTTAATCTGGGCAGTTGGAAGCCATGCAAATTTTTTTTTTTTGCTGATATTTAAAATTTTCTTTCATGACAAATTCAGCCCCTCACTTAATCATTCGGCTTCCCCACATGTCACATAGAAATGATGATATTCGATTGACAGGAATGCTGCCAGATTAGAATCCTCTGACTCTAGGTAGGACATGGATGAGGTAGAACTAAGGGGAATGGTAGTTAAATCCTGATGGCTCTATGAAATCATGTACTTGGGCACATCCCTATTGGTATAGAGCAAGGTCCTGCCACACACATCTTCTCTGAGGGTGTAATTCACATTTATGTCTTATGTTTTATAATTAAAGGAAGTGACAAATGCAGAAAAATCTTGTATCTGAGCTCTTATGAAAGCAATGGGGACCTCCATTTCCCTCACCAGAAGATCAGCACCCTCCATATATATCACAGTTAATTCTCTGCTTCTTGAAGGAAATTGCAAGTCCTTTTGCAGGTTCCATCTCTAACTTTTCCTGTTTATATCCTTCTGTTTAGTTCTTTGTCATTTCCTTTCTGCAGCATCCCTCTTAATTTGTCCCCATCACTATGACACCCTGAATTCTGTGTTCTTTCTTCTGGAAGGTTGGACTCATCACACTCTCTCAGTGTAGCTGCTACTAGAATGCTTTTTTTTTCTATGGTGATCTACATAACAAAGTCTCCATCCCTCATAAGCAGCACCTTCATATTTCCCCCCACCTACCCCTCATATCAAGTCTTGTACAATGGAAGATCGATTGTCAACATATATCCTAAGGGGGCATGCAACTCAATCAAGTACCATCAAGCATAAGGTCTTTCTCAAATTCTCCAATAGTTAATGACTTCCTTCTCAAACTATATCATATATAACTATTATGCAAAATTTGTCACAAGTCAGATTGAAACTCCCCTGTTCAATAAGCACAAGTGACTCCCTATTCCTCAGTTTCCTCCTCTGTAAAATGAAGATGATAATAGAAACTACTTCTTAGAATTGTTGTAAGGATGAAAGAAGATAATAACTGTAAAGTGTTTAGCACAGTATCTGGAACTTAATAAGTGCTTTGAAGATTTTATTATTGTTGTTCATTTAAATTTCTTCACAAACTGACTCTAATTTACCTTTTTAGGTTTATTAATCACCTTCATGCACTCTATGGTTCATCCATGTCCTTTATTCATGACATTTTATTGATTTAAGCATACCATTTGTAGGAGTGCACTCCTTCACTCACTTTTTGCCTATTAGAATGTCTAATCCTGCTTTCTACAGCTGTTAGTACCTTCCTCCAAATTATTTTATATTTACTTTATATATAAATCACATATGTAAACTATATATTCATATATATAATTTTATGTATACTAAAATCACTATTATAAATATATCTATGATTAAATGTGTATACATGCATGTACATGCATGTGCATATATACATATATATTATAATTTCAGATCGGATCCTAACCACTAAGAATGTGATAGTAAATGTTTAACAACCAGTTTTCTAAAAATTCCCAACATACTTTTAAGCTTAATCTGCATGATTAACATTTTGTCTAATACTTTTAAAAATATATTATTAAAGTGCATAAGACAATTAACAAAACAAATCAAACCCTGATTTATATCGTTTTCTGATTTGTTAGGTGTAAATGCTCACATTGAAAATTTAACAATTAGCTGGATAAGCAATTATAGACTTCTTTAACTTGCCTCTTTCATCTCCTGCATTCACCCTCCTGTCCAAGAGTTATTCACTTAAAAATAAACAACACTTAACTGTACAAAGAAATTGCTATTTAAAGGAATACTTATAGTAAGAGAAGAATCCATCTACAGCAAGAGAACCACCCCCTAATTTTTGGCAAGATTGTACTTTTAAATGAAAATCAATACTTTAAAAATTATATGTGACCTTGGATTAATAACTAAAAGTCACTAGACTATAAGTTTACTCCTCAAAAATGAAAGGGATGAATTGGATGTGCTCTAAAGCTCCCTCTTCCTCTGATAGTATGTATTCCTTTCTAAATTCTGTGTTCTAAGATCCCTTCCAGGTTTAACATTCTTTGTTCTATGTGCTAAAATGTCTTTTAGCTTTGATAGTCTATATTCCATGTGGTCTAACATTCTTTGTTCTATGTGCTAAAATGTCTTTTAGCTTTGATATTCTATATTCCATGTTCTAAAGTTCCTTCTAGGTCTTACCTTCTTTATTCTATATACTAAAATTCCTTATAATTCTGACTAGGTCTTATTGGCAGTTGGGAAATCTTGGCATAATTTAGGATTTTGCAATATAGTTTCTCACAGAACAAGGGTGGCCTGGGCCACCTTCTATTTTGACAATTTTTTATTTGTCTTGACAAATTTGGGCTTGACCTGTGGTCTACGCAGCCTCAGATATAATCATTCACACCAGATGGCAGAGATCCAAAATCTGGTGAGAAAGTCACTGCTCTCGCTTATGTTCTAGGGGAATTTTCAAGACTGTTTCTGTAGCCAAAGCTCAAAAAACTGCAAAAAGGACTTGGAAATAAAGGCCACATGTTCCCTCACCCCTAAGTTCCATATTTGCAAATCAAAAGACTATCTATCTATCTACTTACCTACCTACCTACCTACCTACCTAAAAGCCTTACTTACTAAAAGCCTTAGTTATGTATTTCTACAAGTCAGACAGGAAGTTATTATTTAATTGAATGCAAGTAACCCACCTCTTTTTCTAACAGTCTAGCTCAAGAGGTGATAGCCTGGTCAGTCAGTCATAATGACAGATTATTTCTCTGTGGCTTAAAGGTTTACAATATGTTTTCCTACCATATGATCCTTTTCAGTAGTCAATACCCAGTTTTTTTATACCCAGTTTATGGATGAACAAATGTCAAAGTCAAGGAAGTAGGTGATTTATCCACGATCATTCAGACAGTAACTGTCAGAACTCAGCCTTAAGCTACTACTTATCTGTCTATCCATTAAACTATGTTATTGTTATTTTCTGTTTTTCTAGTGGAGATGTAATTCCTAGAACTTCCTTTTCAAAAATGGCTGTGTTGGTTGTGTAAAAACCAATAAATAAATCAACAGTTGCTCCCACTGGTAGGAGTTACTGGTAGACTCTGAATGTCTCAGTCAGATGTGGAGGTAAGGCCTTATTAATATGGTGAAGAACTGTGGAGGAGGTAATAGAATACACATTGCAATATCTTGTCTCATAAGTTTTGTCACTTCAAGGCAGTGAGCCCAATGTCCAAACAAATAACTTGACATCTAGAGCCCATTTCTGGGTAACACTTTGTAGGAGAGTTGCTAACAAAGCCAGAAGATGAACAGGATGCAGGAAGACTGAAGGTCATAGAACGTAAAGTTCTATTAATTCACTATTTAATAGTGGGAATAGAAAATATGGTAGCTGAATTCAAATGTTTTCAGTGGTGGGACATATGGAAGAGGGATTACATGTGTTCTTTGGCCCAAAAGACCAACATAAGAGTAAATGAGTGGATCATTTTTGGCCAATGTACAGAAAAGCATTCTAACAATTAGACCTGTATAAAAATAGAATTTGGGGCAGCTAGGTTACACAATGGTTGGAACACTGGACTTGGAGCCAAGAAGAACTGAGTTCAAATCTTACCTGAGACACTACTTAGCTGCATCACCCTAGGTTAGTCATCTCACCTTATTTTCCTCAGTTTCTACGTCTGTAAAATGAGTTGGAAAAAGAAATGGCAAACTACTCCAGTATCTCTGCAAAAACACCACTACCAAAATAAAACCCTAAGTGGGGTCACAGAGAGCCAGACTAAACACAAAAATAGAACTGGATATCTCAGGAGTTGTTGCATGCTACGATAATGGAGTCATCTAAGCCAGGAATGGTATGAAGGGGATTCTTGTTTAGGTTTTCAACTACTGCAATATAGTAGAAAAATCATTGGTTTTAATTTTAAGAGCTTGGATCAGGTCTCTCCTTTGACATTTATTGGCTGTATGGAGACACTTCTTTCTAACCTTAGTATCCCCATTAGTCAAATGGGGAAGATTGCCCTTACGTTCTCTGCCTCATAGAGCTACTTAGAAGAAAGTACTTTATGAACCTTGAAGCAAAAGAGAAATAGGAGCTGTTAGTCTTCCATCTGTCCCCTCTAAGCCCATCTTCCTTCCACACAAATAATTTTCTGTCTTTCCTTTGAAGGCCTATCTGGACAAGCTCATGCTACTTTTCATTCAGACAAGAACCTTACTCTGTGTCCCATGTAATTGATCCACATTAAATTAAATTCCTTGTACATAGCAGATGCTTAATAATGCTTGTGGAGTTGAATAGGCATTAACACAAACTTTTGTAGCAGTTGAGCCAGAAGGTGATATATTGTGGAGGAAGAATCACTAAATGAGGAATAAAGAGTTTTAAATCTTGGCTTTGACAGTTCATTACTATCTGATCTGGGTCACATCACTTCATGTCTTTGGACTCTCAATTTTTTCCTTTTGTAAAATGAGGACAGCCTGAATGATCTCTGCCTTTAAAGTCCTTTTCAGAGCTAGATCTATGGTCCCTTCCAACTCTAAGATCCAATGATTTATCTTGTGATTAATTAGATCAGATGCCCATATAATGGAGATGATGCTGGATGGGATGCTGGAGACCTGCTTTTCATCTCTAACTTGGCCACATACACATTCACACACAAACACACACTGTGGGAGGGTTTTTCTTTTTATGAAACAGTCAATCTTTCTGTCTCTCAGTGCAATTCCAGAATGAGTGGAATCTTGTGGTGGGTTACTTCATTAAATTTGTAATAGCTGGTTATGTGTCTGTGTTTTAATTCCAGGCAGCTAACAAATGCATGCTAATGGATTCAGGGGCTGGACCTGAGAAGGAATTAGCCTTATACAATCTAGCACCACTTTAAAAATAACCCAAAGCCCACATGTCTTTTTGAAAATAAAAGTTTATTAATATATTTAGAAATTTTAAATAGGTTTTTATTTTTCCAAATACATGCAAAGGCAATTTTCAACATTCACCTTTGCAAAATCTATGTTCTAAATTTTTCTCCTTCTTTGCTCCACTTCCTCTTTCCCAAGACAGCAAACAATCCAATAGAGGTTAAACATGTGCAGTTCTTCTAAACACATTTCCATATTCGTCATGTTGAACAAACAAAATCAGAAGTGGAAAAAAATGAGAAAGAAAAAACCAAGCAAACAAATAACAACAACAAAAAGTGAAAATACTATGTTGTTATTAATATATAATATATTAATATAAATTTAAAGCCTCAGACACTTATTTATTGGGGATGGTACTTTAATGAATCCATTAGGTCATCTGTGTGAACACTCTCTCCACAGATGTAGATTGCAGGTCTTTAGTATCTTCCTATTCAGTCTAGTTCTTGTCTATGTCTTTTTATATACTCTCCATACCTAGGATTCTAAATCTGAAGTCTATGAACTTCAAATTTTTTATAACTGTATTTCAACATATTCATTTTCCTTTGTATAATTCTATGTATTTAATTTTATAACCTTAAAAATATTTTTCAGAGCAGGGATCCATAGACAACATTAGATTGCCAGAAGAGTCCATGGCACAAGAGAAGGTGGAGAACCCCTGATCTCTAGAAAATCTTCCTAATATGGCACAAGCCTCCTTTGGGTTCCCTGGGCATTTCATGAGTATTGTCACATCCCTCACACTATCTGTGCCTCTCATGAATTATGTGAATGTTCTGCCTCCTTTCTTTGTCACACCAGTCTCTCAGTGAGGTTTTTTAGGCTACTTCTTGGATAAGTTTATTATTCTTACACTTGTATATATACAAGCTTAGCTTGTATAGCAGCTCATCTGCTTCCAACCATCGTGTATTGTTTCCATTGAACTTATATCACCTGCAGGATGCTAGGAATGCAAAAAAGGAAAAACAACAGGGCTTGTCCTAAAAGAATTTTATGGTGGGGTGAATAGATATGATACAAACCATACAATTCATTTAAACAATTTGGAGACAGAATCTGAGTTTGGTATCTGGCTCTGCAGCTTATTTCCTGTATGACCTTGGGTAAATCATTTCTTTCTACACCTCAGTTTCTACATTTGTAGAGTAAGGAGGTTGGACCAAATGTTCTGTAAAGTCCCTTTCAGTTCTAAATCCAGTAGGTATTTGAATCGTTCCTTTCATATCTGTAGAGTACCAATAATATATTCACATTATCCATTTCTTGTCTTTCACTCTTGCTACAAGACCTATCCATCCACGTATCTTCAGTAATATATGTCATCTTGCTTACAACCATCATGCAAATTTCCATGCCTTTTCAGTAATATGCCCAGGATCAGGTGAAGAAGATGCATAAGTAAGCCAAATGGAAAACTATGTTGTTGGTCCCTCATTCTTGAAAGGGACCATAACATCAGGGAGGTGATGCCATGGCATGCAAGTAAATGAGATTTAAGTGAGAGAGGGCTGTCTCACCTTCTCCTTTGGTGCCATTTGGGTCCAGTGGCAAGATATAGATCAGGATGACTAAGTGAAGAAGGAAAGAGAAAGTCAGAGTCAGAGATTCAGGTATAATGAAGAAGAAGTAGAATATGAGTTTAGGGATATGGGACAGGGTCCAAGACTTGACTATAGGGGTTCTAAAATTAAGGTTAAGTAGACAGAGCATCTGTTCTATAAGATCAGAAGGGAAAAAAAAGAAATGGAAGTTATTCAGAGTTAAATCATGGGAATTAGAGTGAATTTTGACAGAATTGCACCTTTTTTCCCCCTTTCTCTTTGTGACGATACTATTGGCTCAATTGTCTCATGTTGAACTTTGGTTTTATTTTTGACTGGCCCCTCTCTCATCTCATATGCATAGTCAAGAGTTCTGTCAACTCTTTTAAGTTCTTAACACTTCTGTCATCTGTTTCTTCTGCTCTATATCTACAACCACCATCCCAGTACTATCCTTCTCCTTCTCCTCCTCTTCCTCTTCCTTGTATTATTATTATTACTATTATTATTCTCAATAAAGTTCAGACCTTTGTGCCTTCAGTCTTCCATAGGTTGACACTGACTTGCTTTTTCTGCTTTACCTCATATTATTCCCCTTAATATATTGTGCTCCAGCTAAACTGAACAATTCTGTGCTTTTCATTTTATAACTCAAATGTCATCTCCCTGAAGAAATCTTTCCCTGATACCTTCAAAGGTCACATAGATACCATTATTTTTATACCTCTCTAAATTATATAATGTGTATTATGGATTTTGTCTTATCCCCCCAATGAAATCTTGAGCTTTAGAGGGCAGGGAGCTTGTTTTACATAATCAGCATCTTCCTTAGCCCCAGCATTTTGTACTGCACAATCAGGAGCAGCTTAATTAACATTTATTGGATTGAATTTCATGAGAATTGAAATACCAAGGTAATGTCACTCATTAGTATTATTCCTATAATTATTGATTGATGACTACTAAGTAGCTAATTGTATTCCAAATATAAGTGGTCAAATGAAAGGAATATAGGACTTGGGATTCTAAGTCCACTGCTGATTGATTGTGTGAATTTGGGCAAGTCACTTCCTTTCCTCTGGGTCTCCAATTCCTCATTCAGAAAATGAGCTGTTTAGCTCATTAGATGAGCTTTAAGACCCCTTTCAGATCTGGTATTTCATACCTATATTTAATGTCTCTTCCAGCTATTACATTCTATTTTCTGTGTTTGGAGAGGCCTTCCAGCGCTGGTATTTTATAGCCTGTGATTCTCTGGGGCACTTTGGGTCCCTTCATCCCGTGCATGCCAACATATGGAAAGGACTGTTAATAGCCGGGCCCATCCCAACAGACTGTAGTAATCCAGGGAAGAAGGCTGTTTATATGCTCCCAGCTGAAGTTTATTGAAAGGCTGGTTTTCATTAAATTCTGGCTTTCCCCAATTTGTTGCTTGTGGTTAGCAATTGACAATGAAGCTAGCCATATATTAACCTTTAGCTGATCATGACTCACCTTTATCTCAAATGATATCCTGCAATTTCCTTTGAAATAATAAAAATCTAAAGATTAAAGAGAAAAGAGGAAGAAAGGAGACTCTTGGGTTACCTAAAAAGAAGGAGAAATAACTAATTACATATTTTCTTGAATTTCTTAATCATTCATTTATTAATTCAGAAAGCATTTAACAGCTTCTCTGTGCCTTGACCAGTGTTAGACACTAGGACTACAAAGACAAAACAAGATAATTTCTGTCCTTAAAGAACTAATATTCTCTTAGAATTTTCAGTAGCTAATTTAGGAGTTTCTTTTAACTTCATCTGACTTAGAGCCCATCCCGAGCTTATGACAGATTGAGAGAAGTAGGAAAAGAGGAAATTATGCCAATGTTTTGTTTAATGTTTTAGCATTGGTAAACATTAGGGATATTGGTGTATAGTTTTCCTTCTCTATGTTATCTCTCTCTAGTTTGGATATTAAAACCATATTTGTGTCATAGAATTAGTTTGGTAGGATCTCTTTCATTTCTATTTATGCAACTAATATATGATATTAGAATTAAGTATTTGAATATTTGATAGAATTCATTTGTAAATCTTTCTAACACTATGTTCCCCCCCTTTGGAGCTCATTTCTGACTTGTTCAATTTCTCATTATGAAATTAGTTCATTTAAATTGTCTATTTTTTGTTCTATTAACTTAAATATCCTATACTTTTATAAATATTTGGCTATTTTATCTAAGTTATCAATTTTATTGACATATAACTAGGCAAAATAATTTCTGATGATTTCCTTTGTTTTATCTTCAATTGCTAATGCTCTCTTTTACTTTTCAAATCAGCAACTTAAATTTCTTCTCTTTCTTTTTAAAACGATAATAACTTTTTATTAATTTCATTTTTGTTTTTAATTTTGTTAGTTTCTCCTTTGATTTTTAAATTTTCTAATTTGTTATTTACTTGGAGTTTTTAAAAAATTAGTTGATTTTCTAGTTGTTATTGATTTGTTTTTTAGTTGCATGCCAATTCATTGACCTGCTCCTCTTTTAATAATGAAAGCATTTAAAGATATAAATTCTCCACAAAGAGAACATTATGGAAGGAAATAGTAAGATTGGAACTTAGGTGAGAATTGTCTTCTTGTCTAAATTGGGACCTCCTGATTCTTCTTAAGTCCATGATTCTTGGTCTTAAGGCTAGTGCTATCAGCCTACACACCAATATCCCTAAACATTAAATAAAACATTAGTATAACTTGCTCTTTTCCTATATCTCTCATTTTGTCATGAGCTCAGGATGAGCTCTGAGACAAATTGAGTTAAAAGAACTCCTAAATTAGCTATTGAAAAATTCTAATAGAATATAAATTCTCTGAGGACAGAAATTATCTTGTTTTTCTTTGCCGTCTTAGTGCTTAGCACTGGTCATGGCACAGAGAAACTGTTAAATAAATGCTTTCTGAATTAATAAATGAATGAATGAATGATTAGATTAGAAGAAGGATGGATTTTCTTAACTCCTTAGCTCCCTGATGTAGCAATACACATTTTAAAAAAGGTTCGGATAACTTCATTTAGAAAAACAGAGTTGAACAAAATCTGATTCCACATCTTTATAAGTGGTGCTTCCTTGCTGTTCTAGTCCACAGTGAGGGTATATGCTCAGTTTTTACTTTGTACCTTCACATACCAATAGTAAACACCCACCTTTCCCCAGCCATCACCACAGTAATGACACAAAGGCTGAAGACCCAAGATCAAATACAGACCATGTTGCCTTTATACTTTCCAACCTCTTCTGGTCTTTCTCAAAACTCCCGTCTCCTCACCTCATTAACTTTCATCTAATGCTTCTCTCATACAAGACAATATATTGCACCTACTAAACACCTCAAAAATAATGGTTATATCTGCCAAACTACTTACATGCTAGCCCCCTTCTACTCTCTGACACCCTGATGTACCCCTGTGAGGTACAATGCAATGAATTACCTCACAGCACCTGTTTCCTACAGCTGGCAGGGTGGTAAAAGAAGTACTAGCATGTATGGCTCAGGATAAGTTAATTCTCTGTTGAATGACTCTGCAGTACTCCCAGACTCTTCATATGGTGGTGAGATATCTTAGGGAATAATCTATTATAAGGCTCTGCTCTGTCCTACTTATGTGGCTTTGGTTTCCTTCTTTATAAAATAAGGGTGTGTAAGTCATTTCTAAAGCCCCTTCCAACCCTCAATCTCTGAACTGTTAGTGTTCATGTGGAAAGAGTTTCATTGTTCTGTTTAGTTTTCAGTCTCCTTGCCATAAGATCTGGAGTGGTAGATGAAGGGTGACCATAGTGGGAGCAAAGGAGATTTGCTTTCTGCTGTGTATTGCATATGGCCATCCTTTCTTGAACCATTTTCTAATCATTTATTAATGGTTCTTCTCTTGCCTCCCAATACTTTATTTTTTGTTTTTGGCATATTTTTTATTTACTTATCTGTTTACCTTTTAATCTTTTCAGTAGACTATAAATTTCTTGAGGAAGGCAAATATTTTGTTTTCCTCTTAGTTTTCCCAGCATCTTGTGTTGTTTTTAGTGAATTGTTGTTTAGTTATTTTTGCTTGTGTCTGACTTTTTATGATCCTTTGTTTGGAGTTTTCTTGGCTAAGATACAGGGATAATTTGTCATTTCTCTCTTCAACTTGTTTTATAGATGAGAAAACTGAGGCAAACAGTGTTAAGTGACTTACCCAGTGTTACACAACTAGTTTAAGTCTGAGGCCAGATTTGAACTCATGAAGTGGACTTTTCCTGACTCTAGGCTCAGAACTCTATCCACTGTGCCACTTTACCCATAGAAAATAGTAAGTGCCTAATTAATATTTGTTGGATTGAATAAGCATTAGTATTTTAGGATTGCTCACCAATGTGTTAACTTCCAACAATGGCTTGTTATCTTCCTGGAATCCCCATGGCTCAGGTCCTGCTTTCATTAGTTATATAGCCCTCAGATTCCAGTCCCTCATAGTGTGTTTATTTAGATAAATAGCAAAATCCACATTAACAGTCTCCATTAATGTCCTCTCCCTGAGCCAACTCCTATGCCAGAGATGACCATAATAATTGGGAAAGGCCTTCTACCAAAAAGGGGCATTTGGGCTGAGTCTTGAAGGAAACCAGGGAAGCCAGGTGGTGGAGATATGCAGAGAAACAGAGAAAATGCATTAAGTCAGGAACTGGAGTGTCCTATCCAAGGAACAACACAAGTTTTGACAGTGTGTGTATTCTGAATGCCTTGAAAATCCTCATTATATGGTATCTAGGTATTTATTTCTGTTGAGTTATGTCCTCTTCACTTAAATTCTTCCCTGATATGAATAGGCTATGGAGGTGACTCTGGGTGTATCAAAGCTTGGTCAATGAAGCACAGGCTTTGGCAGGTTCTACCAAATTGAAAAGACATGGAGTGTGAGTCTGTTATTAGACTGTTATTATGTTATGTACCTGCCACCTGAATTAGCCTAGCTAAGTATAGGGAGACTCATTGCCAAAGGCGTGGCCATTGTAATAGAAGTGGCCAGAACTATGTTATAGGGAAATTTGAAGGGTCTGAAATCTTTAGTAATAGAAAGAATAGCCACATTACTTTTGTTTTTATATGCTTGGTACTTAGTATAGTATTCATTTTAAGTATTTAGTTGCTTATTGATTGAATGTCTCCTTGAACTATGGATTAGTCTTTTGTAAGCATGTTAGCGTTTTGGGGCAATCTGGGGCTTGATAACTGCAGGATAAGTCTGGCCCAATGGGGCCAGGATGGAAGATTGGTCCTGGATAAGGATGCAGGATCTCATAGGTGATAGTTGAAGTCTATAGAGGTAGACAGGACTTGTGGATATTCCATGTCAGGCAAACAATAGTTATAAAGCCTAGGAAGGAAATGTGCTAAGGATTTATCTATGATAGAGGCTGAAAACAATGTGTGACTGACTCTAGACAAGATTACATAGAATGTAAGTCCTTTGAGGGCAAGTAATCTTTCATTTCTGTGTTTGTACCCCCAGTTTCAGAGAGCAAATCCTAGAACACTATAGGGGCTTAGTAAATGTTTGTTGAACTGAATTTAATTGAATTCATACTCTGAATTGAATTGGAAACAAATAGATTTTTTCCTCTGGGGGAAAAATGTGTTCCTTGGTCCCCTCACCCTTCAAAAATCAGAGAATCACAGAGAATTGGTGGTGGTCACAGAGGGTACCTAAACTAATTCATCCTTGAGCAGTAATGGCCTCTGAAACAGCTTTGATGACCTCAAATGAGAGAGATCTTACTATTTCTTAAAGCATTTCATTATACTTTTGGACAGTTTTCATTGTTAAAAAGTTTTTTTCTTGTATTTCTTTCTACCTAATAACTGTAAAGTGCTTAGCAAAGTGCTTGGGACATAGCTAGCATTATAGAAATGTTATTATTATTAACATGATTTGCCTGAGAAATTATGAGTTCTGCTCTCTGGGATGACACAGGAGAATTTCTCATAGAAATCCCTCCTAAGTTTTCCTTTTTCCAGGCTAAATTTCTCCAGTTATTTTAAGTAGTATTCGGAAGGTCTGGTTTTCAGTCTGATCATCTTCCCATCTTGTTAATGTTTTTCTTTAAATGTGAAGCCCAGAAATGCACAAATTTCTCCAGCTTTGGTTTAAACAAGAGAGGAGAGTGAAATAAATACATCTTCTGAACATCTTTCTTTTTTTCCTTTGAATGTATCCTGAGAGCACATTTATTTTTTTTGTCCATTATGGCAACTCATACTTAATTTTGTAGCCCACTAAGACCTTTAGATCTTTTTTTATTGTGAAATGTATTGCATCTCATAGGCACTAAATTATCTGTTGAATTGAATTCCAGTGGCATCTTCTTGTACTCTATTTAGGCAGAATGTTACATTGTTCTCTGCTGAATTAATTTCTTTTAGAACCTTTTGGAACAGATCTTAGTTCAGTCACATAATCTCCATATGACATTGATCAAATACTTTCCATTTCCTTAGTCTCAGTTTCCTCCTTTGTAAAATGAGAAAACTGGATAAGATGATCTCTAAGGCTTCATGAGCTCTAGATTCTGTCGATACTAAATGGCCTTCCTCAGCTTTGGAAGTATTTTTTTTAATCCTTTCACCAGCAGTGGTCATCCAGAGAAGGGTCAAAGAAATTGTCCCTCTTCTCTCGTTCCTTCCTCCCCTCAATCTAAAAAATTATGCTTAGGTTTCATTGAGAAAGAGTAAGCCAATAGGACCTTCTTCTGGACCTTTTTAATCTTCCATTTAATTTTTAAACCCTGCAATGATTGTGGAATTAGTTACAGGGGCCTGGGGCAAGGAAGGGAATGAAAAGGGGATGTTGAGGTGGGGAAGGGGTAGCAGATGGAAGAACAGAAGCCACTTGGAGAGGTAAAGCCCTAACCCTGGAGAGGAACTGAGAAGTTCTGGGTTAAATGAGACCATTCAGTGTGGAAGGAATTAGCGGTTTACCTCTCTGTTTTTAATAGGGACTTAGACATCTGGGAGGGATTTCATTAATGTGTTACTTTTCAGGTCTGGAATATCAGCATAGAATGTATAAGATTTTTCTCATTAAACTTCAGAACTCAATAAACCCCCAAGATAGCATGTTCTGAAAAGTCAGAGAATATGAATTAGGAGGGACCTGAGAGTGCAATAGTTTAGAAGATAGAAGACCCAGATCTGAATCCCTGCCCTGCACTTCTCCTTAATAATCTTATGATCTTGGACAAGAGACTCCCTTGAATTTGGCCTTAGTTTTCTCATGTCAGGGCAAGAAACATATATGATAATATATTCCTAATATGATAATTTATATTCCTAAGGCTTAGCACATTCCAGGCACTGTGCTAAGCCTTAGGAATATAAAGAAAAGCAAAATGTTTCCTCACAAGAAACAAAAAGAAGTGAAAATGGTTTCCAATATCTCTTCTAGCTAGAAAAGTCTATCCAATGACTTCTGAGGAATAACTGCCTTATAAAAGATATGTCTTATTGAGTTCAACCCCCACTTTACAGAGGAAACTGGAGCCCAGGAAGAAGGAAAGGACACAAAGGTAGTCAATATCTACACTCAATTTAGGAGTGGGCTACAGCCAGCTTGGGCAGATGGTCGATTCGGGAGTGGGAGATGGGGGAAGACAGGGATTGTTAAATTTTCAGTGTGAGCATTTACAATTAGCCAGTGTTACCAACTGGAGTTTTATTTATTGTTTTGTTGATTTTCTAGACTTACGAAAATGTTAATAATATAGGTTAACCTAAAAAGTATGTCATGGGTACTTTAATAGTTATTGATTTACCAGCATATCCTGCCTATTGTCTAGAAAAAGAGTAGAAATGCGTGTGATCTAATGAGAAGAACTTTGGGACTGAAGTAATGGAGATCTGGATTTGAATCCCGGCTTTGCTTCCAATTTATCACAAGATCAAGAGCCAATAACTTCTTTATGAGCCTCAATTTCTGAACCTAGTTGTGAGGACTATATTTTATAATCTTTAAAGTCTCTTTAAATTCCACATTGCATAATTCTATGACTTTGTGATAAGACTTCACAGTCTCAGGCATGAGATTGGACATTTTAAATGCATTATCTCATTTGGTCTCTAAAACAAGCCTGGTAAATCATTAATCTCCATTTTGCACATGGGGAAACTGAGACACAGAGAGAGTTTTTTTTTTTTTAATGACTTGCCTAGGGTCACATAACAAGTGAATATCTAAGGTTACAACTCTCAGGACCTTCTAATAGACAGCAGGACCCAGCAGTGAAGAAAACTTGAACTCAAGTTCTTCCTCTGATATCCATTTGTACTGCAACCCTAGGCAAGTGACTTAAACCTCCAGTGTTCCAGGCAACTTTATATATTAGTTGATAATCTGAAATGGAAAAGGGAGCTTACTCACCAGGAATTCCCTATGCCAATGAAATCACAAATTTATAAAATATGTGCGTGTGTCTCTGTGTGTGTCTGTGTGTATGACTATTGCAACTGTCCCCACAGAGACAAAATGAAAAATACAACATGGTAAATGCTTAAATATTTGTTGAATGAATGATATTTGTGAGTTTCTATATATCAGAGGAACATGTAAACAAAAAGTAGTTGCATTAGATTGAATCTGACTGTGACAAGTACAGATAGAGAAAATGATATATTTATGTATAAGATACATGGTAAAGAATTAACTCTTTTTTTCCAGTCAGGTTTAATCAGGACACAGGAAAATGAGTTCCTCATATCTCCATTGCCAGTGCTACTAGCCCAGGAACACAACTATACTTCTCCAACAGGCCACCATCCTCATGTACTGTATAAAAGAACAGCAGAAGAAAAAATCCAGCAGTTTCAGGTGTTCCCTGGATCCAGTGTGCCTTCTCCTCCCCGAAGTCACAGCCCTCAGGAAGCTCCAACTCTGGAGAAGCCTTCTCCGCATCGAAGGTTGCAAAAGCAGCACTTTTGTGGAAGGCGCAAGAAATGTATGTAAGGAAACATTCTCTTGCTCTAGTTTCAAATGTGGACCCTGTGCAGACGTGTCTGTGTTTGTTTAAGAGCAGACAGCAGTGCTGACATGGCTGGGAGTGGGGAGGCTTGTTTAAAATGGGGCTAATTCTACTCTAGGGAAATTGGGAAGGAAATACAAACAAATACAACTATATAACAAACATTTATCAAGTATCTACTGTATAAAAATACTGGGCCATGCCTGAGATAATTTGAAAATTTAGATAAAACCAATCCACAGTCCTTGTAGTAATTGTAATTAATTAAACTAATGATCCACTTGGAAAATAAAATACAGATATGACAATATAAAATGTCACATAATTAGTCTCTTTAGAGAAATTTGAAATAAAGTATTTTTAGTGCTCTGAGGGAAAAGGCTATTATTGAAGGTTAAGACTTCAGGCCCAAAGTACAGAAATAAACCCCTAACCTGACCCTTTGGGACAAAATTTGGGTGATCATTTTTTATTCATTTTTAAATTTTATTTTGGAACAAAAATAATTGGGGCAAGTTGTTTCTTCTCTTTGTCTCTATAAAATGAGTGTATTGGACAAAAATGTGAGAAAACTTTAGCAGAGTCACATTCATTATCTTCAAATATTTGACCTGCTGGCAGTCAGTCAATAAATGCCATTATGTGCCAGATACTGTGCTAGGTGCTGGGAAAAAAGAGGCAAAAGACAATACCTTCTTTAAAGGAATATATTTAAAGGTAATATGTGTGTGTGTGTGTGTGTGTGTGTGTGTGTGTATAAAATCTAGTGAGAGAGGCAAGAAGCAAAGAGATATGTAAAGATATGAGATCAAAAGGAAATAATTAAAAAAGGGAAGCCACTGGTGTCAAGTAAGACAGAGTAAGAAAAGATTCTTATAAAAGATGAAATTTTACTTGGGACTTAAGTTAAGGTGGAAGAACATTCTAGGCACTGGGAAAAGCGAGAGAAAATTCCTGGAGCTGAGAGATGGAGAGTCTTGTTTGTGGACCAATCAGGAGGCCAGTGAAACTGGATTGAGTAATACATGGTAGGGAATAAGTATAAGAAGATTGAAGGGTAATAAGGGACTAGATTATGAGGGGGTTTGAGTACCAAAGAGAAGATTTCATATTTATAATAACCAATTTTTTGAGTATCTATTATGCAGGATTTTGTGCTGGTAACTAAAGGAGAGATATTGTTCAGATAAAACATAACCTCTAATCTCATGGACCATATAGTGTACTTTTGGAATGCAACACAAACCTAAGTTACTCTAGTTTACAATGTATGGTAAGGATCATTATAGTGATACAAGACAAAGTTGAGGTAAGAGGAGCCAGGCTATTCTCAGTCACTGGAATGAGGAAAGTCTTCATAAAGGAGATTATTTTTGAGTTGGGCTTTAATAAATGACAGGTAATTCAATAGGAGAAAAAGGAGACTGGGGAGAGTATCATAGGCATTAAGAATAGGATGGCTACAGACATGGGTACCTTACAAAGTATAGGGTCAAGTTTTCTGGGAGCTTATAAATTACGGAGGGTCGAAATATGAGATGAAGCAATAAAAGTTAAGTGGTATCAGGTTGTGGAAGGACTTGAATACCAGGCAAAGGAATATGAACTTTTGTTCTATAGGAAGGAGGTTGCTATTGAAGATTTTTGAGCAAAGGAGTGACATAACTAAATCTTTATATAAGAAATAGTATTCAGAAATTAGTCTGAAGGATGGATTGGAGAAAAATGAGAAATCATATAAAGAGGTTATTACAATAGTTTAGGCAGATATGGGAGGGGACAGTTAGGAAATGATATAGTAGAGAGGGAATTATCTATACCAATAAACAATTGCATATGACAATTAAGGTAGAAGGAAGAGGCGGTATTAATGCCAAAGTAATAAATATGGGAGACTGGATGCTATTTGTTGGCACCACATACAAAAATAATGAAGTGAGGAGGCAGCTAGGTGGTGCAGTGGATAGAGTACCAGACCTGAAGTCAGGAGGACCTGAGTTCAAATCTGGTCTCAGTCACGTAACACTTCCTAGCAGTGACCCTGAGCAAGTCATTTAACTCCAATTGCCTCAGCAAAAAAACAAAAAGAAAAAAAATAATGAAGTGAGAAGGAACAGCAGGATTACAGGTAAGGAGGGGTTGTTTTGGGATGTAATGGAATTTGAGATGTTTATAGGGAATCCAGGTGAAGAGAGCTTCCAGAATGAAAGAGAAGAGAATCCATAACATGGAATCCCTTTATTTTTCATATGAAGCTGCTGAAATTCAAAGTGTTAATAGACTTGCTCAAGATCACATTGAGGGGAAGCATCAGGGACAGATTCCTCTGATGCCTGAGCACTCTCTTTGTTCCTTGCAATCCTACTTCCTCGAGGTCTCCATTGATGATGGGGCAATGAATAAGATCACTAAGGGAGAGTGTCAAGAAAGAAGAGGACCCAGGACAGATCCTTGGGAAATACTGGTTCTTAACCTGGGATCTATCAACTTTTTTTAAAAATTGGTAACTATATTTCAGTTTCTTTTGTAATCCCATATTTTACTTTATGCATTTGAAAACTTGATTCTTGATTAATTCTATTGTCTCAAGTCATTTTCATCATTTTGTTTTTTTATTCTTTCTGAAGGAGGAGGGATTTTTATAGCTGCCATTCAGTAGCATGTGGTGGTGGCCATCAGGCTTGAGTCTTCCTGTCCTTTGGAGATGGTCTCCCTCCAGACCCTTTCCAAAGTGGTTTTGTCTCTTTGCAGATGCCCCCAAGCCTCCCACAGATGACACCTACATAAGGATGGATGAATATGTCAGCACTGGACGGCTTAGAAGGTCTGCTGGGAAGTCCCAGAGAGGTCTCAATGTGGAGACGCTTGTTGTGGCTGATAAAAAAATGGTGGAAAAACACGGCAAAGAAAATGTGACCACATACATCCTAACTGTAATGAATATGGTAAGGCCCAGAATGGACTGATACCAGACTTTTAATGTCTGGATGCTCAGTGATGCTGGAGTGAGGAAGATATGCATTCAGACCTAGCCTCTGACATTTACTAGCTGTGTGATCCTGGGCCCATCACTTAACCACTGACTGCCTCAGTTTCCACAACTAAAATATATAATTTCTATTCTCAAGGAGCTTATAATCCATCTATTTGGATGCAGATCGGGGTAGCCCAATGCTTTTTGATTCTGTATTTTTCCATGACTTCCTCGAATATTATGAACCCAAAAAACTGGAGGTCTTCTTTTGTTTTTTCATATGTGGTAGGATATCTGTGTAACACTTGGATTGTACATTAGTTATTCTTCATTCTTGCTTCATGATTAGTCTAAGTGCCTTTCTGGTCATAGATGATGAAGCTATGGGTACTATTGATGAAAAAAATGTTAATATTGTACTCTTGTTTTGGGCACAAATCTCCAGAGAATTTTAGTTATTTTAACTTTAATCAAATTTCCAAATCATTTCTGGCTAAAGAGACAATTATCCACCCCAAAAGTCAATATGTATTTATTGAGAACCTATGTTCCAGGCACTGGGTATACTAATTAAAAAAAAAAAACAGTTCCCAATCTCAAAGAGTTTACAGCATAATGGAAGAAGACAATACACAAAAGAAAGCTGACAAGGGAAAAGGAAAAGGCCCTATACTAGCATGTGGTTAAGTTAGAAAAGCCCCAAAATAGTACAATCAGCTGAGAAATGGTGTCAGAACCAAGCTCTTTTCTTCAATGGAGCTTTTGGAGTTCATGGCTCTACCCTCCAGTCAGGGGAGCAGAGAGCAATGTGATCAGGCAGAGTCCCAAGACTGATAAGCTCTTACAGGATGCTGTAGTTTTCCCCAGTAATGAGCTCCCCTGGGCATGGTTGAAAAGTCAGAGAAGTCCCAAAGTAGCAAAGCCAGAAGAGATGAATTTCCTATTTGAAGTGAAACTTATAGGAATCAGTAAGCAGAATCCCTTAAACTCTTTAGAATTGTTTCAACACCTTGCCCAATAAATGGTTGTTCATCAGAAATGTTTTAGATGAGATTCCTGTTCATGTTGGACTAGAGAGTCTCTGGACAATCTAGTTCTGACATTTTATGCCTATATTTCGATAGAGATGCAAACTACTGAGCTTTGCTTTCAAGGCTTTCTACAATCTGGCTTCAATCTATCTTCTCAGCTTTTTCTCTTACTATTTCCCATCATTCATTTTATGTCTAGTCAAATAACTTACTTGGTATTTGCTGTTCTTATTCTACCTCGTCCCATATTTGTATCTTATTTACAATGACCCTTCACTTTTCACTGGGTTCTGAATAGCCTCAGCCCTATCTCCACCTGATGAAAGCTTGCTTCATGGCTTAACTTGGGTGCTAGTTCTTTCCTTGAGTCTAGTTAGAAATCATTCTAGGTATTTAGAGTTTCAAGTAGATAGAGCACTGGACCTGGAGTCAGGAGCACCTGAATTCAAATCTTGCTTCAAATACTTAGTTGCATAGTTCCCCAACTGCAAATGAAAGATAACAATAGCATCTATCTCCCAAGATTGTAGTGAGGACAAATTGTTTGCAAAATGCTTTATAAATGCTAGCTATTATTATTTGTGTATATGTATTAACTCCCTATTAAACTCTAAGATACTTGAGGGGAAGAATTATGTCATATTCATCTGTCTGTCTATTCATCTCTATCCCCCTCTTTATAAGTCCTCACCCTTTAACATGCAGCTTAGCACAGGCACTTAGTAAATGAGCGAATGAATGAGTGCAACAAATATTTTCAGTTTTTATTTTCAGCAATAAAATTTATTCTCATTGTATTTTGATATAAAGTAGGTGACATTTTCTTTTCTCTTTGAGAAAAGTTAGTTTTTTCTTATTGGATTTTGTTATCTTTTTCATTATTTAATCAGGTTTCCAGTCTTTTTAAAGATGGGACCATCGGAAGTGACATAAACATTGTTGTGGTGAGCCTCCTTCTCCTGGAACAAGAACCTGTAAGTGGTGGGATACAGCCCTATCTCATTCTGCTAGATTGTAGGCTTCCTTCTGGTAGAGACTGTTTTGTACATTTCTATGTTCTCTTCTGCTCTCCATAATCTTAGACTCTGTATGTACACACACACACACACACACACACACACACACACACACACACCATTCCTATTTCTGAATTCTAATTCAGTTGAAAAATAGATTATAGCACAATTTGAAGAAAGGATGAATAGTCTTTAAAAAAATCTCCATTGTATGAAGGTTCCATGACAGTTAACATAGATATTGTCTTGAAATAGGAAATTCTTATTAGCAGTAAGTAGTAATAGTTTGTCCTTCATCCTCAAAGAGGATCATGGTATGGGGAAAGTCATGTCATGACTTGCAAGTAAATTGGATTTAAGTAAGGCTCCTTTGGAGTCATCTGGATTTAGTGGCAAGAAATAGATCAGAATGACTGGAGATGGCTTCCAAGTAGTAGCAGTAAGTGTTAACTAAATTATTGTTTGATAAAAAAAATAAATAACCAAGGCACTAAAATTTGGTGAATATTTATTGTTTGCTCTAGGCACCATAGAACTGCTCTAAGCACCATATGTTTGCACAGCCATGGAGATGGAAAAAATAACTTATGGGAGCAGAAAGACAGCAGCTATTGCCAGGACTGCTAAGGATGTAATCACCCATCCTCCTGCTTTGCTGGGTGTGTTTGCAAAAGCAGTAAAAACAGGGAGAATTCAGGTGCCTGAGAAATTTTTCCTTAAATTGGTCTTCTCACTGTGGTTATGCAGCTGCTTTCATTGTCAGGAGGGTGAGAGAGTTGAGCAGAAACCTTTTTGTGTCAGAGCATTGTGGGTGTTAGGAGTCAGATTCCCTGAATAGCTTTTCCTGTGTGTTTGTTTGTATTTCTTTGTGGCACATTCATTATAGGGAAAGCCTTATGTTTACTAGACTATGCTTTAAGTAACCAGAATACATCAAAAAATCTGGGAAGTTGTGGTTTTGAGTCATAGTCAATAAGTGACAACTACATTTTATAGGCTCTTTTCTGAATCTTCTCTGTTTCTTAGGAATGTCTGTGTTAATGGTCATGGGACTCTCAAACAATAGAGAATTTTTTTTTGAAAGACTCTTCATCCTTTCTTCAAATCATCAAATTGCTACAATCTATTTTACAATTGAATTGGCATTCAGGAAGGGGCAATGTGTGTGTGTGTGTGTGTGTGTGTGTGTGTGTGTGTGTGCATGTGTAATCTCCTTATTACCCTCTAACTGGGAAAACAAATAAATTATATATATACTTCCCAATTATACACTGGCTTCTTGTCACAGGGGTCTTGTATATGATAGGAAGACCTTTATAAATATTTATTGAATCTGAGTCTCTCAACCAACTAGAGTGATAGAAACTTCCTCCCCCAAGGAAGCATGCTCTTAATTCTTAAATCCCTAAACTACTAGATGGTTAGGAGAGGTGGATAGAAGTTTATGGATTTTCAGATGTTCTTTCTTATAGCAGAGAAACATTTTAGTAGGAAATTTGTCCTCAGAAGAGATGAGGACTTCAGACATGGGCTAAAATAAGTTAATTTCTGAGACCTCTTTGAACTTTAAGATTCTAGAATTCATAACATCAAATAGAATATGATAGAAACATTGAATCACAATGGGAGTTTTAGAGATTATTTAGATGAGCGGTTCCTAACTTGGAGTCCCTGGATTCTGAGGGGATTTGTGGATAGGTTTCTTGAAAGGGAAATAAAATACATTTTTCCCTTCCTTTTATTTTCTAACTGAAATTGATCAATTTCTTCAATTATTTCAAAACATTATTTTTAGAAGGGAGTCCATAGACTTTACCAGACTGACAATGGGGGTCTTGACACCAAAAAGGTAAAGAAACATTACGCCAGATTAAACTTGTACCTAAAAGGAATTTCTTCTTTTAGTCAATCAGCGAATATTTATTAGTGCCTACTATATGCTTGACACTATGCTAAATGCTGAGATTACAAAAAACAAATAATAATAAAAATTTCCCTCCCCTGGAGGATCTCACAAAGAAACAGGGGAAACAACTAGCAAACAAATCTATACAAACAAGTTAGATAAGGAATAAGTAAAAAATTATTAAGCAAGGGAAAATACTAGAATTAAGAATGATTGGAAAAGTTTTTCCATAGAAGATTAGATTGTAGTTCAGCTTTAAAGGAAACCAGAGAAGTCCATAGGTATAGACAAGGATGGAGGACATTCCAGGTATGGAGAACAGGCAGAGAAAATGCCCAGAATCAAGAGATGCTGTGTTTTATTTGTGGAACAGTAAAGAGGCAGCCCCAGAAAATGTCTATCTGTTTTTTTCTTGAAGATCTCCAAAATAAAAGCATCACATTCTACTTTGGACAGAAAAGATGTCAAACTATCAACCTCGTGTAAACTTTAGCACATTGTCTTAAAATTATGGGTTTATGTATTTGGGGAGTGGGAAAGGATGTGGTTCTGCTTTATGGCATCAGTGAGAAGCATGGAGTAATGGAAACAGCAACAGTTTTGAAGTCACAAAGAGCCCACTCTGCCTTTCATGTGTTTTGTAAAACTAGGAAATAGCATTTGGCTAAACAGATGTCAGCAACATTAAAATGTGGCCCTACTAAATCTGACAGATTTCTTCTGGAAGCTATATAAAAATACATTTTATAGTCTTAGTTGAGTGTCTTTGAATTTAGTTCATTCAGTGCAAACCACATTAATTAAGCACCTACTGTGCTCTTCAGTAGTTATGCTGTCCAGTGGTACAGAATGCAGTTGAGAGCTGTGCAAAGATCCCTAGCTTTGGAGTTATAGGATCTGAGTTCACTTCATGCCTTTGCTGCATTGCTTTCCACCTGTGTTACCCTGTGTGAGCCCGAGCCTCTTTATACTTCATTTTGAATAATTCATCTTGAAGTTAATATTTTTTAAATTACATATCAGGACTTCTTCATTTTTATTCTTTCCTATTAAAATCTTATTAATTCTGGTCTTTTTCCAAGAAGTTAGCAATGAACATAATAATGATAGCTAGCATTAATATAGTGCCTACTATGTGCCAGATACTTTACAAAGGTTATATCATTTGATCCTCAAGGCAAGTGCTATTATTATACGCAATTTAAAGAAGAAGAAACTAAAGTAGATGGAAGTTTAAGGAGTTCACCAGGATTACACAGCTGGTAATTGTTTGAAGCTGGATTTGAACTCAGGTCTTCCTGAGTATAGGTTCAGCCATTCTATCCATTGTTCCATCTCATTTTCATATACTCAGATAGCTGATTTAAGTATAACTTCAACATAGGTAATGAATCATTTATTACTAATTTTGCTTTATGTGATGATCTTAATTGTCTTCCATGTCCAATATCTTCTAATTTATTTGAAGAAAATGTTAGACCCAAGACTTCAGATAGTCTTCAGTAATGCCAGACAGTCTCACATTGTAGTTCCTGAACTGTTTTGGCCAGATGCTTGGACATATCAATGACAGGGCCAGTCCTAGAGGTATCTCTTATTGTAGCCTCCAGATAAAACTAGTCTTACCTCTCCACAATATACCTAGAAAGTGGTCATTTATTGACTTCTGATGAGGAAGAACTCATTCTGCCTGAGGAAACTCATTCTATTTTGGGACCGTTTTAACTGTTAGGGAGATTTCCTATATATAGGAAATATAGATATTCAATACACATTATATATATATATCTTTAATATCTATATTTAATACACATTATATGTATATATAATGTGTATTGAATATCTATATTTCCTTACAATTAAAGTATTTAGCACAATGCCTGTTGGTTAACAAATACTGATTCTCTTCTTCCTTGCATCAAATCTAAGTCTGCCTCTAATGCAACTTCTACTCATTATCTTAGTGTTTCACTTTCTAAAGCCAAATAGGACTGACTTGTCTGTTCTTAGTTACCCTTTCCCATATGACAAACTTTGGGATTCTTTTTATTTATATCTTTTTTTGTGTGTTTCCTAAATTTCTTTCTATATTCCTTCCCATTCTTCTCTCAAAGTGCCATACCATATAACAAAGTTTTGGTTTCTTTTTTTAAGGAAAAAAAAGAAAAAGAAGAGGAAGAAGACCAGCAAAAATTTCTAATGCCTTATAAAATCTGGTTATATACCTATGGTAATGCTCCATATCCAAGAACCGACTGTTCCATCCCCACCTTTGCAAAGAAGTTGGGGGAGGGAACACCTTGCAATCAATCCTTGCACTCTTTACTAAGTCTTTTCTTCTTTTTTCTTCCCTTTGCCAATCCTCATGTGCAATACTCTCAATGCCTTCCTCAATCTCTTCTTAACTCTCTTGTTTATTATTGTCCTCCCTCTTCTGTGCTGCCCAAATACTGCATAATTTTTATAATATAGAAGTACTCTGACATGGCCAGAATGCAGATATCTTAATTTTTTACACTATGACTTTTGACCTCCAAATGAAACTACTCCCATAGTTACTAATAATCTTAAAAAATATAGGTTTTTTTAATTTTTCAAAATACATGCAAAGATAGTTTTCAATTTTTACCCTTGCAAAACCTTGTGAGTTCATATTTTTCTCCCTACCTCCTCACTTCTCCCTTCCCTTAGACAGCAAATAATTCAATATGTATTAAACATGTGCAATCTTTCTACACATATTTCCATGTTTATCCTGCTCCACACTAATAATCTCTTAATCTGAAAATCTAATGGCCTCATCCTTCTTGACCTCTCTTGAACAATTGGTCACCTTCTTCTCCTTGATACTTTTTCTCTCTAGGTTTTTGTGATGCTACAATCTCCTGGTTTTCCTCCTAACTCTCAGTTTCCCTTGTTGGATTCTTAACAAGGTCATGCTCACTTACTGTGGATGTCCTCCAAGGTTCTATCTTGGAATTTATTCTGTTTTCCTTGTATTAACTCTAATGGATTCACTTATTGTCTCTATAATGATGATACTCATATATGCTTATCTAGTCCTACTATTGATCTTGGGTTTCTTATTTTCAATTGCTTATTGGATGTCTCAGACATATTAAGCAATAAGTCCAAGACTGAACCCATAACTTCTCTGTCACTGTAAACTTCATCCCTGTCACCTGAGCTCTCAATCTAGGTGTCATCCCTGACTTTTCAATTTCTCCTCTCATAGAGACAATCTGTTACCAAGGCCTTATCAAGTCTTCTTTTGCAGGTTCTTGTCATTTAAGGAACGAATTATTAAAATAGCCTATTGGTTTTGGTTTTCTTGCCTCAAGTCTTGCTCATTGCAGTCCATCTTCATTCAGCTATCAAAGTGATTTTCTAAAGTATACATTAGATCACTCACTATTCCAGTAAACTATAATAGTTTCCAATTGTCTTGGAATCAAATATAAAATCTTTTATTTGGCCTTTAAAATACTTTATAACCTGCTTCTTATTACTTTACTCCCCTCCAGGTACTCTGTGATTTACAATCCCGTGAGTCTGACCTCCTTATTCTTCCTTGCACAAGACTCTCTCATTATTACTTCTGAACATTTTCACTGGCTTCCCTACATTCCTGGAAGGCTTGTCCTCCTCACTCTTCTCTCCTTAGTTCCTTGGCTTCTGGAAAGTCTCATCTCAAATCCTATCTTTACCAAGAAGCCTTTACCATTCCCCCTTATACTAATATCTTCTTTTTGAGACTATCCTCAATTTATCTTGTGTCCATATGTTGTCTGCCACTATTAGGCTGTGAGCTGCTTGAGGGCAATGAATTTTGTTGGGCGGGGGTGGGGGGTGGGGGGGTGTTTCCTTTGTATCTTCCATGTTTAACATCATACCTGGAACAGTAGAAACTTAATAAATGCTTATTCCTTGACTTGGGATGTCCAATTTGAAATGTCTAAAAGATGGTTGGAGATATAAAATTTGAGAATCATCTGCCCAGACAAGATAATTAAATTCACAGAGGCTGATGAAATCATCAAGTGAGAAAGCATAGCTAGAATAGGACAGAGCCTTGGGGTACAACCAAAGTTAGAGAGTAATTTTTCAGCTCTCTCAATGGAAATGAGGTCAGCTCTATCTCAAAAATGGAAATGAGGTTAGTCTGCAGTGACCTGTTATTAATGAAGCTATACTACTTCTTTGTTATTTGCATTTCCTTTTCTAGGTTTTCACTATCCCTTTATAGTATATTTCAGAACAGAGATTGGAAAACTATGGCCCCAGAGTCAAATCTGTCTTATTGCCTGATCTTTTATGGCTAGTAAACTAAAAATGGCTTTTGCAATTTTAAATGTAAAATCTATTCTTAGTTGGCTGGCTATAGAAAAGCAAGTAGCAGGCAAGATTTATTGGTCCTCAAGCACTGGTTTGTCAACTAGGAATTTTTATTCCTAGAATTTTGCCAAAAATCAAAAGTCAAGTTCACTGGTCTATAGTTTGCACATTCCTTTCTCTTCTGTCTTTTGATAACTGAAACATGGGCTCTTTTCCAGTCCTACAGCATTTGTGCCATTCATAATGACCTTTCAGAGATCACCAACAGTAGCTCAGTTATAATATTCATAAATCCTTATAGGAACTTGGAAATCAGGCACAAATGAAAAAATATGTATAAAACACTTTGCAAAACGTAAAACAGTATAGAATTATCATCTGTCATCATTATCATCATCAGTTATCTTGTTCTCATCTTTTCTCAGATAGAAATGATCTGTTCCATAGATTATTGTGAAGGTGGATAAGACTGGCTGCTTTTTTGTAATTTAATTCAAAGTATTGGGATGGAGATTAGGTTTTATAGATTTCCTAGAAATATCTTTGCGACAACTATAAAAATAAACAAGAAAAATGAAACGATATGTGTCTAATTTATTTAAACATGACTTTAATTTGCAGAAGGTTATCTTTAAAGAGCCCTAATTTAGAGATTAACATGGATTATTTTTGAAAGTTTTTCATTCTATGTAGTTTAGAGTTTATGAGTATTCAATATAGTGATAATCTTTTAAAAATATTTTTAGATTTTCATGATTTAGTATTCTGTTTTGGTGGTTGGGGGTAACAGTCCTATGTATACTAATATACTCATTCCATTATAGTTTATTTGGGTGGAATATATTTTGAATTTTTCATTTGTAGTGTACAGATTAATTTTTTTAAGGATAGTAATATTCTGGTATATGATTCTTATCACTTTATTGTACTTTATTTTAAAAGAAATCTGGTAGATATCAAAATTTTGTAACCTGCTGTAATTTGTTGCATAGTTTCCATCAAAATATTATTTAATCCATATTAATCTATTAATCTAAGCCCCAAAGATAACTATTGTATAATTTGTGATTGCAACAACTTGACCCTGAATCATTTTTACAAATGCCTTTGTATTTATATCATCATCATCATTATCATCATCGTTGAGTTTTTCAATGAGGTTCAGGTAGAAATGGTACTTGTATAAATTGCTATTTTATTATTATTCTTTTCTCTTTAATGTTTTGCAGACTACTGTATAGTTCAATAAAATAATTATTTATACTGAATGAAAATATTAGGATGGAAGAAAATCTTCTGTAGGCTCATTGAAAATATCCTCAGCATAACTCTAGTAGGAGACAGGACAAGAGGGATGAGATGTACCTCATTCCATTTTACCATGATATTGATCACATCTGCTAATCTGTAGGTCTCTATATTTTGAAAGTTTTTCTTTAGGATAGTTTGGAGTATTTCTTATAGCAATTATATAAGTATTTGTTATATTAATACCCATTAAAATATTGTCCTAAAGTTTTTATGTTTGGATTATTATAGCTACAATTTGTTCTGTGATAATGATTATGATTCATTGGTTGAATTCTTTAGAGTCTTTTGAGATTTGTATTTGTGAGTCCATAAAGACACCTAGTTTCTGATACATAATTCTAGCTACCAAATTTGTAGGTAGTGAAATTGTTATAGGAAGAAGTGATGTGTTGCACAATTTCTATTCTTTCATTCCATAATCTACATTAGGCACTATATCTGGACTCCTTAAGAATAATGATTTTTTAATTACTGTTGACAATGATCTAGTTCTGAATGGCCATCTTACACTTTTCACAAAGAAATCCCCTTGACTCAGCCATTTGTTTAATATTTCTTTGTTGATATATTGGCTGAACTCATGCAAGTGGTATTCATAGATATTTTCATTGTTATTCTTATCATTACCCCCTTATTCCTTGAAGTTCAACCCATTATATATAGGGGTTAGAGATGGAAAATATGTGATGAAACTGCTCCTTAAGAGTCAAAGAAATAGATTGGGCAACATAGAGGTACAATCTGGCTCTATTCTAAATTGTTATGATGCTTTATTATCATTATAATTGTTATTATGGATTCTGGTTAGAGCTAGTGTCTTGAAATAATAAAGAGCAATTAGATGCTTTTTTTTTGACTTAATACCTCCCTGCTCCAACCTTTACTGTACTCAAATCTGTTCATCTCTCTGAGTCTTACCTTCCTCATGAACAAAGTGGACATCATGATCATTCTATTGCCTATTCTCACAGTTTTGTAAAGACATTGTTTTATATACTTTCAAGCACTTTACAAATATTAAATATTATATTACTAGTATTTTTCTTCAAGGAATGGTTCATATACCACCACTTTGTGAGCGTATCATGAATGCACTTTGCAAGAAGTGATCCTTCTTCATATGACCTCATACCTTCCATATACTAGAAACAACTATGGGTTTGAATCCCGGGTATGATTCTTATTATCTATAACTAGAAATATGCCATTGTTCCCCTTGGGAATCCTCTTCTTTCAATCAATGCCTTTGAATTAGATTTCGAATACATTTTCTGACTTTACATTTTATGGTTTTTTTATGTACACATCTTATTCTAATTTGTATTCTATGTCTCTGCGAATGTCATATTTAGTCCAATATATTGTAAGCTTCATGGAAGCTGGGACATTACCTTGTTTAATCTCTGTGCCTTAGTAAATGCAGTACTTAGTACATAGTACTTAGTACATAGTACATAGTACAGTATTTAGTAAGTACTTAACACACATTTATTGGATGAATGAACAGAAATGACTTTAAGATAACTCCATTAGGAAGTTTATATTTGATCTTGTAGTCCGTAGGGAGATATGGAGAGTTTTTGAGCAGGGGAGTGATATTGATCATTTTGTTTACTTTTTTTCTTTCGAATTTATGTAGTTTGAGTTTCATTTGATTACAATATATTTGTTGCTTATTAATATTTTTTATTTGGTGTGGGTTCCCCATAGGGTGGATTACTGATCAATCACCATGCAGATCAATCTCTGAATAGCTTTTGTCAATGGCAGTCTGCTCTCGTCGGGAAAAACAACAAGCGACATGATCATGCTATTTTACTAACAGGTCTGGATATCTGTTCCTGGAAGAACGAGCCATGTGACACACTAGGTACAGTACCAAAAATGTCACACACTTTCAAGGTTGATTAGAACTTTCTCTTTTGTAACAACTAGTGTATTATAGGAAAACAAAGGAAAACACCATGTACCAGGAGCCAAATGAGTTGGATTTAAGTATAGATGGTTCCTCTTTGGTAGAGATATGACTTTGAACAAATTACTTAAGTTTTTCAATACTGAGTTACCTCACCTGTAAATTGGAAATAATAAATATTTGCCTTGTTTTTCTCACTGGCTTATTGTGAAGAAAGTAATTAGGAAACCTTAAAATGCTGTGTTGCTTATGGTGGCATAGTGGATAGAATATTGGAGCTCAGTCAAAAAGACCTGAATGGTAATTCTGCCTCAGATACTTACTTGCTATTTGATCCTATAACCTCTTAGCTTTATCTGTGACAAGAAGAGAATAAAACACCTTCTTCATGAATTTCTGAGATTAAAGGAGATAACATTTACAAAATACTTTGCAAACCATAAAGTGTTAAACAGATGTTAGTTGTTGTTATTATTAGCAATTGTAATAATAGGAAAGCTGCAGTAGTAGCAGCAGCAGTGAAGGCAGTAGTAGCAGTGATAGTAGTAGCAGCAAATAAAGGCAGCAGTAATAAAAGCAGCAGGAACAGCCATAATAGTTGTAGCAGAAGTGGTGTAGTAGCAATGAAGGAAAGCAGCAGCAGTGATAGTAGCAGTAACAGTGAAAGCAGCAACAACAGTGAAAGCAGCAGCAGCAGCAGCTGTCATAGTAGTGGTAGCAGTGAAAGCAGCAACAGTACTGAAAGAAGCAGCAGCAGTGATAGTAGCATAGCAATGAAAGCAGCAACAGTAGTAAAAGCAGCACCAGCAGTGATGGTAACAGTAGCAGTGAAAGCAGCAACAGTAGAAAAGCAGCACCAGCAGTGATGGTAGCAGTAGCAGTGAAAGTAGCAACAGTAGTAAAAGCAGCACCAGCAATGCTAGTAGCAGTAGCAGTGAAAGCAGCAACAGTAGAAAAGCAGCACCAGCAATGATAGTAGCAGTAGCAGTGATAGTAGCAGTAGCAGTGATAGCAGCAGTAATAGTGAAAGCAGCAACAGTAGTAAAAGCAGCAACAGTACTGAAAGAAGCAGCAGCAGTGATAGTAGCAGTAGCAGTGATAGTAGTAGCAGCAAATAAAGGCAGCAGTAATAAAAGCAGCAGGAACAGCCATAATAGTTGTAGCAGAAGTGGTGTAGTAGCAATGAAGGAAAGCAGCAGCAGTGATAGTAGCAGTAACAGTGAAAGCAGCAACAACAGTGAAAGCAGCAGCAGCAGCAGCTGTCATAGTAGTGGTAGCAGTGAAAGCAGCAGCAAAAGCTGCAGCAGTAAAGCCAGCAGCAATAGTGATAGTAGCAGCAGCAGTGAAGGCAGTAGTAGCAGTGATAGTAGCATAGCAATGAAAGCAGCAACAGTAGTAAAAGCAGCACCAGCAGTGATGGTAACAGTAGCAGTGAAAGCAGCAACAGTAGAAAAGCAGCACCAGCAGTGATGGTAGCAGTAGCAGTGAAAGTAGCAACAGTAGTAAAAGCAGCACCAGCAATGCTAGTAGCAGTAGCAGTGAAAGCAGCAACAGTAGAAAAGCAGCACCAGCAATGATAGTAGCAGTAGCAGTGAAAGCAGCAACAGTAGTAAAAGCAGCAACAGTAGTAAAAGCAGCAACAGTAGTAAAAGCAGCACCAGCAGTGATGGTAGCAGTAGCAGTGATAGTAGCAGTAGCAGTGAAAGCAGCAACAGTAGTAAAAGCAGCACCAGCAGTGATGGTAGCAGTAGCAGTGATAGCAGCAGTAATAGTGAAAGCAGCAACAGTAGTAAAAGCAGCACCAGCAGTGATGGTAGCAGTAGCAGTGATAGTAGCAGTAGCAGTGAAAGCAGCAACAGTAGTGAAAGCAGCACCAGCAGTGATGGTAGCAGTAGCAGTAAAAGCAGCAGTAGCAGTGATAGCAGCAGTAATAGTGAAAGCAGCAACAGTAGTAAAAGCAGCACCAGCAGTGATGGTAGCAGTAGCAGTGATAGTAGCAGTAGCAGTGAAAGCAGCAACAGTAGTAAAAGCAGCACCAGCAGTGATGGTAGCAGTAGCAGTGATAGTAGCAGTAGCAGTAAAAGCAGCAACAGTAGTAAAAGCAGCACCAGCAGTGATAGTAGCAGTAGCAGTGAAAGCAGCAACAGTAGTGAGAGCAGCAACAGTAGTAAAAGCGGCACCAGCAGTGATAGTAGCAGTAGCAGTGAAAGCAGCAACAGTAGTAAAAGCAGCAGTAGCAGTGAAAGTAGCAACAATAGTAGTAATAGAAGTAGTAGTGAAAGCAGCAGCAAAAGCTGCAGCAGTAAAGCCAGCAGCAATAGTGATAGTAGCAGCAGCAGTGAAAGAAGCAACAGCAATGATACTACTAGCAGCGAAGACAGCAGCAGTAGTGATGATAGTAACAGCTGCAGAAGCAACAGTGATAGAAATAGCAGTAGCAGTTGTATGACTGGGAAAACCTTTTCCTTTCAGGTTCATTTTCCTCATAACAAAATGAAAAAGTTGGAATAAATACACTCTAAACTGAAAGATGATCAAATTAAGTTTTGATTCATGTCAACAAATATTTATCAACAAATATTTATTCAGCATCTATTCGATTATAAATGTTTTAGTTTACAAACTGCTGTCCTCACAACAACCTTTTGTGAGGTAGGTAGTACAAATTTTCTTAAATTTTCTCATAAGTTATTTTGAGATGAGATAATTGAAGCTCAGAACAAGCAATTTGCCCAACATGACAGTTTCAGAGCTGGTCCATACACACAGGTTTTATTATTACATTCTTATACCATTCTATCACCCCTATTCTTTATTGTGCCTAGTGTGTTCTGTAGCTGTTGGAAGGACATAAAACTTAAATCTCGAAATGACCATCAAGATCATTTATTCCAACCGCTATTTCTTCCTGATGAGGAGCTGGAGGAGGGGTCTGATGTGGGGAGGTAGTGGTATAGAAAATAAGTTTGTTAAGCTCAGATAGGTATGTAAATAATAATAACCTATAAAAACAACTGCTTATGTTTACATAATTTACCGTGTATCAGGTACTGTGCTAAGCATTTTACAATTGTTATCTCATTTTTTTCTACCAATAACTTTAGGAGGTAGATGCTATCATTGTCCCCATTTTATAGAGGAGGAAACTGAGGCAGACAGAGGTCAAATGGCTTTCCCAGGGTCACACAACTAGTAAGTACCTGACGCCAGACATGAAATTAGGCCCTCAGGATTCAAATCTAAAATCAGTGCTTACTTACTATATATAACGAATTATTTCCAACTACCAGATTCAACATCCATTAAACTGAGGCTTATTTAAAAAGAGGCAGTTTTTCTAAATTTAGTAACTCTAATCTGAGCCCACTTCTCTTGCACACAGTAGGTACTTAATACACATCTTATGAATTGCAAGATTTATCCCTCTTCCTTAAAGAGGAAGCTGGGATTCAGATGCATTGACTACTTTGTTCAGGGTTATGAAGAGGTGCGACAATTGGAGACCCATTTGAACCCAGATCTTTTCAAGTTCAATGCTCTTTTTACTGAACCAGAGTTTGACCATTGACATAATGAAAAGAAGGGCAGTCTACTAGAAGAACTTGACTCAGCTGGCATCAAAATTCTTATGTATCCAGCAGTGCAATCTTGGGCAAGTTAGTTAAAAGCTAATTCACTTAATCTATCAGTGATAAAAAAGGTAAATATTTTGACTTATATCATAATAACAATGACTTGCCCGAGGTCCCACAACTAATAAGTTTCTGAGGCTAGATTTGAACTCAGAACATGAGTCTCCCTAACTCCAGGCCCAATATTCTGTCTACGGTGATACTTAGCTAGCTGCTCATACCCTTTTGGTATTCTGCAAGTATTTCTTGATAATTATGTAACTACATCCTATCGATATATTAGATATTTAGAACTTTTAAAAAGTTAGTGTTACTTCCTATAATGGATGTTCCCAATTTAAGTCCTGACTCAGATACTCTCTATGTCTTGCCAGGTGACTTCACTTTTTAATCTCAAATGCTTCATCTGCAAAATGGAATTCTAACATTTTCATTGCATAGCAGGCAGAGTTATAAGGAAAGTTCAGAGTTAGCTCTAAAGTGCTACAAAAATATGAATTGTTATTGACTTAAAATGCTTTGATATCAATTAAGATTAATTATTATATAAAGTTAAAATAATTTTATTCACAATCGCTTCTCATCTCTAAAAAAGCAGGGATTTCTATGTACTGCCATTGATTATAAAAGGAGGTTTTTTCCTATCAATCTATCATTTACTTATGTACCTACCTACCTTCTTATTTATAGGTCATATATGGTGTATTCATTCTCCATGTGTCCATCTAGCTTTCTATTTATCAATTATCTGTCTATCTTTCTCATCTTCTGCCCTTGAGAAACTTAAAAACTTTTAGATAAAAGTGGTAGGATATGACATAAAGGACTTAAAGAGTTGGGGGTGACCAGAGGTGAGATCCAGACAGCTTACTCCAGGAAGATATGAGAAGGGAGAAATTACTTTTAGCTGAAGAATCAGGGAAAGCTTCATGAGGAAGGCAGCACTTGAACTGAATCTCAAAAGAAAAAGGAATGAAGAGGGATTTTGTTCAAGTATGGGATACAGGAGCAGGAAAAGGCAAGAATAACTTGGAATTCAATTTGGAGTTCAGAGTATCTGAGATGAAGATATGTTAAATAAAATTAGATAAATAAGTTGAAAGCAGATTGTAGAGGACCTTAAATACTACATTAGATTGTTTGTACTTTATCATAGTGGCAATAGGCAACCACTGAAGGTTTTAAAGCATGGATGTGACATGGGGAGATGTGTCTTAGAAAGACTATTTTTTAATAGCTTTGTAAAGAATGAATTGGAGAGGGGAGATACTGAAGATAGACCATTTAGTGGGATTGGCACAATAAATGCAGGTAAAAGGTTATGGAAGACTAAAACAGGGTAGTGTTAATGTAAAAATAAAGAAGGGAATGTCGGAGAGATTTTGTGGAGATAGAAATGACAGCAAAGACTTGGCAACTGATTAGATGTGGAGCATCATAAGGAAGACAAAGGATTCAAAGATGATTCTGGTTTATTGTCTGGATGACTGGGAGGATGTTCACTTAAACAGAGATATATAAGTTTGGAGCAGAGGCAAATTTTAGAGGAAAATAATGAGCTCTGTGATGGATATGTTAAGTGAGAGAGATTAATGGGACATCCAAGTGGCGATGTACAGCAGATGGAAATGAGAGACTGGAGCTCAGAAAAGAGACTGGGTATGGAGAAATCCATTTGTTAGAATTTCTTTAGCAAATGTATTTGGAGCTAATTCTCCTATTTGGACATGTGATGTTTTCTTTGTATATATTATATGTTTATTTATATGTATGTATTTCATCCTTCCAATAGAATATAAGTTCTTTGAAAACTGGGGTTGTTTTCATTTTTGGTTCTGTATCCCCAGTGCACAGCTGGCTTACAGTAAGTGTTTATTAAATGCTTGTTGGATTGAATCAAATCATCAACATCAAAGGCCCTACTTGAAGCCTTTCCAGTTAGTTAAAGCCTGCTAGAAGCATGTGTTCTAATGGCATGGCCTTCAAGAATTAACTGAAGGAAACTCTGTTTGCCATGAGGAAGCATCAGGCTACTTGAATGGAGTTTTATAATGTATAAGTTTCATATTGCATGAATTTGGGGTGATATTAGTTACAGAAGAGAGATTCAACATAGCTAACTCTACCCTCAATCCTTAGAGTGTAAGAAAAGAACTTATATTTAGATGATACATAGAAAATTGGAATAACATCTGGCTTTGGTGTTTCCTGTAGGTTTTGCTCCCATCAGTGGAATGTGCAGCAAGTATCGAAGTTGTACCATTAATGAAGACACAGGGCTTGGTCTGGCGTTCACCATAGCACATGAGTCAGGCCACAAGTAAGTGATGCTTTGAGTCATCATTCATGTGTTCATTCATTTAGTCAGCAAGCATTTAAATGTGTCTTATGTGCCAGGCACTGTACGTACAATATGTCAAATATGCAGAGACAAAAATGAAGATCCCTTCCTCTAAGAATTTATTATTCTATTGTGAGGAAATAACATATATATATATGTAATTAAATTTCTTTTTTTTTCTTTTTTATTATAGCTTTTTATTTACAAAATATATGCATGGATAAATTTTCAGCATTGATAACTGCAAAACCTTTTGTTCCAATTTTTCCCCTCCTTCCCCCCACCTTAAAAATTAAATTTAAAATAAGCATAAGGAAATGACTAGGAGAGGGCATTAGAAACTGGGAGGACAAGAACAGGAACTGACACCTGAGCATTCTGTGAAGCAGAGGTTAGGGATGAGTGTGTGGGAGCAGATAGTGTAGAGATAGGAATCAGATTTGGAATACTGTGTATGGGGAATAACAGACTGGAAAGTTCATCTAAAGTATGGAGTAAGCCAAGGAAATTAATGTGAAATGAGGCTGGAGTCAGTTTGTAGAGGGATTTAGAAACCAAAAAGGGGAAGGATGGAGGACATATTGTATTTTCTACTCAAGGTAAGAGGGAGCCACTGGAGTTTCTTGAGGAAAAGAGTGACATGGTCAGATCTGTGTTTTTCACAGTCATTATTAGGTATGAAGCATCCCTCAATGATTGCCTAGCATATCTGAATATATTGCTTTGAAAACAGTCAATAACAATAATAGTTACGATTTCTAGATGCTTTTAAAGATTTACAAATCCTTTTCTCTTCCACGTTTCTGCTAGAAGACATTTAGTCAAACACCCTCATTTTATAGATGGGCAAAACTGAGACCCAGAATGCTAAGTGATTTGAACAGGGTCACATAGATAATAAGTGGCAGAGCCTGCATTTGAACCCAGGTCCTCTGGCTCTTAATTTAGTCCTCCTTTTGTTATACCAACTTATCTGTTTACATGTTGTATCTTCTCAGTAGAATGTAAACTTCTGAAGTTCAGGGACTTAAACATTGTCTTTACATCCCTTGTATCTAGTCCTATACTTTGCACATAGTAGAGTTTAATAAAGACTTATTGTATAGTGGGTTGGATTAATATCACAGAGAGAGACAAAACTCAGACTCTAAAAGGTGAGCTCCCTGTCTATAAAAGTCAACATTTTGGAATTTTGATGCTCAGTTGTCAGGGATTCTTGTTTAGTACAAGGTTGGACCTGAGGTTGTGCTCTGAGGTCCCTTATGGCTTGAGATTTATGGTCATAATAATAAGTTATATTTGTTATCATTTTAAGGTTTTCAAAATATGATGACTATGCTCAGTTATTGGAAATACTGTCATATGGAAGAGAGTTTAGAGTCATTTTGTCTGGCCCCAAAGGAAAAAAAAATAGGAACAATAGATGGAAGGTGCAAAGATATTTTAGACAGAATGTCAGGGAAAAAAAGCCCTTCCCAACAATTAGAGTTTTTAAGAAATAGAATGTGGTGTCTTAAAACGTAGTGGATTATTCCCTACTGAAGGAATTTCTCAAGCAGATATTGAATATCTGCTTGTTGACTATGTTATAATGGAAATATATTTCAATTAAGAGTTGTAATAGATAGCTACTGAAGTATTTTCTGACCTGAAATTCTTCAATTCTATGGTTTTAAAATAGCCTTTTGACAGAGATAGCCTAAATATTATTTTGCACATTTAACAGATGGGTAAATGGGACCATTGTTTCAATTTGGCATTCATGTCCCTAGTGCCTATCAAAGTGCCTTATACTTAGGAGGCATTTTATAAATTCTTTTTGAATAGAATTAAATTAAATTCAAAGGATTTGCCTGTGGCCACTGAATTGAAAAGTGTCAGAATTAGGATATGAAACCCAGTTTCTTGAATTCAAATCCTGTGCTCTTTTCAAAACATAAATCTAAGATCTCAAAGTTTTTGAATTTTTTAAATAGTTCTTCTAGTAGTACCTTAGGAATTCCAGGTTTACATTTGGCTCATTCACTTATCATTTCTTATTTTCATAGAGAATGTGTATACATTCACTATGGCTATAACACTGGAATGGATAATTGAGTGTTTTTTTTTTTGTTTTGTTTTTCTTTTCTTTCTTTCTTCTTCTTCTTCTTCTTTTTTTTTTTACCAAGAAATCTCCTTCTTCCAAAACTACTGATTAGTTCCAATCAACAGATTTTTTTCTTCAAGTCCCTAAATCACAGCCAATGGGTCCACATAAATTTGTGGACATCAATTGCCTCACGATAATGACTATGTTAGGAATTAAGGAATTCTCTCTATGGGAGGTCTTCTGGTAAAGACTAGATGACCACTTGGAAATGTCAGAGAGGAGGTATGGTATTAGTAGAGAGGACATTGGAGAGGGTATTGGAGTCAGGGAGTTTGAATCCTGTTTTGGATGTTTAATCTGTGACCTTGGACAGATAACTCATACCACAGCACATAACTCATGAGGTTGTTTTGAAGGCCAAATGACATAATGTTTGTAAAGTACTTTGCAAATTGTAAAGCTGCATATGAATTTCACTTATTATCATTCATGATTTAGATAGTTAAACCTCTTTTGAGGTCCCCTTTAATGTTGCTAGAATTCTGATGAAAGAAAAAATATAGCTTGGAAATCATGGATCCTTGGACACATAAAATACATTTCCAGATTTTGTTAGGGATTTTGTAAGAAGGGGGAAAGGTAGAATAGTTCTTCAACTTTTTCCACTTGAGATCCTTTTTTGCCTGAGAAATTTTTAGATGACTCTGGCTACATAGATACATAAAATAGGTATACAAATCAAACATTTACTGATAATTATAATTAAGTATAACTTTGTGAACCCCCACATTTATGAGACCCTCTATGGGGTTTCTAGCCACAGATTAAAAAGCAGTGTATTGTAGTGGATAAGAGAGGTGGCCCTGGAGTCAGAGAAGCCTAGGTTCTGTTACTACCTGGCATGTATATGACTTTTATAATCCGAGGCAGGTTACCTAGGCAACTTAAGGCTATCAATTGCAAAGAAAGTGCTGATGTGCTTTGGTGCTCCTAGCCAGATGCAGTTCCAGAGGTTGTTGTTTATCCTTTGATCTCTAAGAGGACCATGTCATCAGGGAAGAGATGCCAGGACATGAAAAGGAATTGGATTTCAGTGAGGAAGGGCTGTGCAAGGTTAAACTGCCTCACTTTCCCCTCCAGAGCCATCTGGATCCAGTGGCTAGATATAGATCAGGACGATTAGAGATGACCCTAGAGACCATGGCTCATGTCTGAATAAAAATAAGATTTATAAACTGTTAGAATTGAAAGTGACCTTTGAACAGAAGAAACCAGAGTTAGAAACCATGTAGTTCAGTCCCATATTGTACCAAAGTAGAAACTGAGCCCCAGAGACTTCTAACCAGATTTTTTAAATAAAAGCATCAGTTTAATTTCTAGCAAAAAAAAAAGTTCATTTTTTTCATAAACCACAAATCTTACTTCCATGCTAAAATTTGCTTAGAGACCACAATACTGACATATATCTCTGCAGGAAATCCAAATTGTGACCTTTCTCATACTCAGAAGAATATTTTGCATTTTTCTAGTCATTTATTCAGGGATCTCCCAGCACTCTCTAAATATGAGCTGTTTTGTCCATATATCTGTCTCCTCATCCTATCAAGGTAGAGAATTGTAGTATCCAGAGCTGAAAAGCCTTAGGGATTATCCAGTCCAGTCTTCTAATATTACAAACTGAAGCACTGAGAAGAGATTTGTCTGAATCATACAGATAGTGAGTTACAGAGTTAGGCTGTAAGCCCAGATCCTAGGACTCCAAACCTATTTCACTTTACCAACTAAAAGACAAATAAGTAATAAAGTGCCCTAAGTGACGCCAGTGCCATTTGTGTAGAGTAATGAGAGGTGGCCAAGACTTTGGGCACAAAAAGGCTCTACTGACTTCAGTCACATGAGAGGAAGCTCTCCTTGCTGGGGAGTGTGTGACCCTGGCATCTGGAAGACTTTGGCAGCCTTTGTCTCTGACAAGTCCTGTGCCTGTGGCCCCAAGTAGGGTCCTGACTTTGGACAGTGCATTTGCTGATTAGCCCTTAAATTGGAGTAGCTCATTGGATGGTTGGCCATCACTAGATAAATTATTTCACTCACATCAGCTCACAAAGATCAGATCCTGAGATATGGAAGGACTGTGATCCCTTGTCGTGGGGCATGCAGGGAGAATCAGATCTTGAATCCAGGTCTCCTGACATTAAGTTCAAGGATCTTTCCACGGCACTATTTTGCCTTACAGCATGCTACAATTTAAAGGTGCTGACAAATAAATGAAGGAGGGTAGGCCATGGAACATGGATCCAGTTGATCCTAGTTGACTCCAGACAAAAAATGATGCAAGTTGGATATGAAGAATCATTTCAATCTGAGGAAAATGTGCTAAACAATTATCTTTCCAAAAGGCCATACAAACTGTCTAGTGTGGCCTAGAGTTCTTAGAATAGATACAGGAGTGAAATCCTTGATACTATGGAATGGAATTGGCTTCCTCTGGAGTAAGTGCCTGAGGAATTCTCCATCATTAGAAGGCTTCTATTGCTTAGCATTGGTATAGCATTTTGAGGTTTTCAAAGCACTTTACATGTTATCTCATTTAATCATTGCTCCTATTTATAGATAAGAATACTGAATCTCAGAGAGCTACATGCCTTGCTGGGTATGCACAATTAACAAATAGCTAAGATAGGATTAGAATCCAATTCTTCCAAATTCCAAGGACAGTGTTCTAACCATCACACAATAAAATGCTATTAGATCCTTTATCAGGGATTCAATTCAGCAAACATTTATTAGATGCCTACTAATGTATAAGGTTTTGTTTTGTGTAATGTAGAAGAGAGAACAAAAATGAAAACCCTTATCTTGAAGGACCTTATATTCAGCCGAAATAGCATTATAATCTGCATATGGGAAAAGTCAGACAAAATTTGCTAGAGAAGATTACAGATTCAGAAAGATAGAGGTAAATAAATGAATGGAAAGTATGGAAGATGATTTGTACTCATGCATGGAGGTAAACTATAGATTGTTGAATTCAGGCAACAACAATTAGTCTAACTTTTTCTGGATCAAAGTGTGGAATAATGATTTAAGGACAGGTAAGAACAAGACTAATGGGTCTTAAATGTCAAGTTAAAGAATTTCTATCTTATCCTAAAGGCAAGAGACAGTTATAAATAGTTTTAGAATAGAGGAATCTACTGTCAGATCTTGGTTGTAGGAAAATTTTTTTTGACAGCTGTATGGAATACAGAATAGAAATGGGAGGAACTAGAAACTAAGAGATTATTTAGAGCTGTACTATAGGTGAAGTGTAATAAAGACTTGAATACGAGGATAGTAGTTATATTACTGGAGAAAATAGGGTGGTGGCAAGAATGCTGAAGACCTATAATTAATAACATCTGACATTTGATTAGATATCAAAGGAAAAGGGAGTGGTACTGGAGATAAGGGATGATTCCAAGATCATGAACTTTGGTGATTGGGAAAATAGTGGTGCTATGGAGATTTCTGATTAGGTAGGGATTTATTATTATTTATTATTTAGTTAAATCTTTCGATACACATCTACTATTCCTTCCCAATAGGAAATAGGAAGCAGAAGGGATTATTGTTGGTGTGGTTGTGGTGGTGATGGTGGTTGTCAGCAACATAGTTTTGAACATCCATAATAAGCCCCGGTATAATTGACTTTTCTCCACTGATGAAATTTGTCTTCATCTTTCATATAGCTGTAGCTATGTGGACCTGAAGATTCTGTATAGTAATCATTCAGATTTATTGAGCTCTTTCTCCCTGCTTACATTTTTCAAAGTCCCCTTTTAGGACCATACCTCATTCTTGGGTCACATTGTATCACATTTCACTTTCTATTATAATAGTTGGTGAGCTTCCACCCCTTTCCTCCTCAGAAGCCTCATAGTGATGTAAATAAAAAGGGCACAGACTCTCAAAGTTCATGTCAATGGAACTGAAGCTCTTAGGTTTACCAAAGTGGAAAAGCTTCAAATGGTGGCCCTAGAGATATGCATCTATCACCTAAGGGCCAAACTGACTAAACTTCATCACCTTGAACTTGATCCACTGCATCAAGGTTGTTTTGGTTACAGTGAAGAGTCTCTTTTAAGGTATGGACACCATTTGCATTCATGAAAGGATGAAATCATAGATTTCTTCTAAGTTTTATAGTATATAAATACATGTCTTATCCCCTGTGATAAAATAAAAACTTTCATGAGTACTATAATTGTCACATTTCATCTTTGTGCCCCGCTCCTCTATCTTTATCCAGTACCAACTAGAGTAGTCTTTATTCATTAGGCATCTAAAATGAATTTATTGAATTAACTTGAATATGGAAGGAAAATTTTTTGATCGATTAGTTGTAAGTGACCTTAGACTGAGGCTTAGAATATTAGATCGAAGGTTTTTAAACTATAGAACATGGAATGTTAGAAATGAAAGAGATCTTTGACATAAATCTAGTCCAAGGGATTCTCAACTGTTTTTGTATCACAGACCTATTTGGCAATCTTGTGAAGCCTATAGACCCTTTCTCAAAATAATATTTTAAAATATATAAAAGACATTGGATTAATAAGGAAATCAATTATATTGAAATAAAGATGTAATTTTTCCCATCTAAGTTGATGGACTCCCTGAAGTCTCTTCACAATCCATTGGTTTGTAGATCCCAGGTTAAGAGCCCCTGATCTAATCCAAACCCCTATTTAGCAGATGGGGAAACAGGTTCAAAGAACAGTTAGTACCTACTTATCCCTATCTAACACCTTTCTATTAAATCATAACTTGCCTTATTTTTTCTTCCATTTTGATTTTCTATTGATATTCTATATAGATACCTATTATTATTTGTAGCTGATAAATAGGGCTTTGAGCAATAATTTCATTGTTACAATCCTTATTTTTTCAGCTTTGGCATGATACATGATGGAGAAGGAAATCCGTGCAGAAAGGCTGAAGGCAACATCATGTCCCCAACTCTAACTGGGAACAATGGGGTGTTCTCTTGGTCCTCTTGCAGTAGGCAATATCTCACCAAGTTCCTCAGGTATGGAAACCAAGGCAACTGTCTAATAGAATTCTTCTTTGGGTAGTATTGCAAGCAGTGACAAATAAAGTGGAGGCTGATGTTCATGACCCCATTTGTCAATGACTGACTTCCTTAGTCTTATGATATAGGTGAGTAGACACCAATTCTTAGTCTCAGTTTTGGGTTCAGTGGCACATCAAATATTATCTCCAATATACAGATGAGAGAACAGAGGCTCAGGAGAGGTTAAGTGATTTGCTTATGACTACACAATGAGTCAGGGACAAAGCCAATATATGTACCTAGATCTGACTTGAGATCAGCACTCATCTTATATAGCATGGTGCCTCTTGGATAGACACATTATTTTGGTTTGTTGCAGAAAACTGCTTCCTTTTTTGGTTGTTACCACCTGATTCTCTTTTCACTACAACCCCATGCCCTTAACAGCAAAAAAAAAAAAAAAAAAAAAAAAAAAAAAAAAAAAAGCATTAATTGAGTGAATTTTGTCAAACAGAGTAGGAAAAAGTAGAAACCAAGAACTGAAGCAATCATTTAACTAAATGGATCATCTGTCTTCTTGGTTATCATTTCAATCAAAATAGGCATCCAAACCTACCTACATTTTGCCTTGGAGGATTCTTTGCATACAGAAGTGGGTGGAAACACCATGAAAAGAATGAAAACTGTGATTTTCAACTCTGCCTAGTTTTCCATTAGAGGGTTCTCTGAAGACAAAAGTGAATAGAAATAATATATAAAGAGGTCAGCATCTGTCATTTTCTCAGATTTTCTGGTATGGAAATTCCTTCCACCAATGTAGACAACCCAATTATGATTTAGTAGATAATTCTTGGGAAATTGTCTGAGGCATATAGACATTGAATGACACTCTGAGTCATACAGATACATCAGAGGTCAAATTGGAACTTTAGTTTTCCTAATGCCAAACCCAGCTCTCTAAGCATCATGACATGCTGCCTCATCAGCAAGGATGAGACCTCAAATCATTGAGCTGAATTCAAACCCTAGAATCATAATTAAAAACAAATAAGAGCCTAATCACATGAGACATATTGGAATTTAAATCAATTATTGAAGTTTCTAAACATGCTCATCTTTGCTAAAATCTTATGTTTAAGGAAAAAAAAAGGACCTTTCAACTTCAGTAACCTACAGACATTCCAGTTCAACAGTTAGATTGTCTTTTTTTAAACAAGGAATTGGTGTAAAAGCTCTTTGGAAAACATAAACACAGTGTGAGACTTGATTCATTCTACAGTGATGGTCACTGTATTCTGCTACTGATTACTGATCAGTAATCAGTAGTATGTTCTGCTGTTGATTACTGATATGATCATGGGCAAATCTCATTCTCAATTGTAACATTAAAATGTTGTACCACACCACTAGTCTTAATAAACTCAAATAGAAATGAATCTTACATTTTAATCTGGTTTGGACTTCATTTGGGAGTTCTTCCAGACTTCCACTGGAAATTTGACATCTCTCTACTAGACATTCCTTTCCAATCCTAAACCCTATGAATTGGACTCCATGCCTGGATAATTTCATATTTAATTTTCTATTGCAAAGAATACTGCTAGCACTGAAATGTTCCCTTTCAGATTCTCCATTCACTTTAGCAAAAACCCCAGAGTTCTATAAAGTATAGATTGAGAACTACTGATACATTTTTTGTTGTCCTCTTATCACTGTAGCTTTAGTTTTTCCATCCCCTTCTGTTACAGAGAGAGACCACTGAGAAAAAAGGTAGTGCAGTCATATAGCAAGAACCCAAATGAAATAACATTTTCCTTTGGGTTTCCACATGAAGTCCCTAAGCATATGAGGTGAATTCCCAATAAAGAATTTATAGAAGGACATGGGATAAGAAACATTCAGGCTATGGAGCGAAGTAGATGATATGCAATATCTATCTTTGGAAAGCATATTCGATAAATGAGATCTCATATGCTCTGAAATGTTGAATTAACCATTGTTCAAATATATGAGTAGAGTATGTGTGAGCTTTTTAAAAAAAAAAAGTACATGGACCCATACTTAACACTGTATACCAAGATAAGATCAAAATGGGTCCATAATTTAGGCATAAAGAATGAGATTATAAATAAATTAGAGGAACATAGGATAGTTTATCTCTCAGACTTGTGGAGGAGGAAGAAATTTGTAACCAAAGATGAACTAAAGAACATTATTGATCACAAAATAGAAAATTTTGATTATATCAAATTAAAAAGCCTTTGTACAAACAAAACTAATGCAAACAAGATTAGAAGGGAAGCAACAAATTGGGAAAAGATTTTCACAGTTAAAGGTTCTGATAAAGGCCTCATTTCCAAAATATATAGAGAATGGACTCTAATTTATAAGAAATCAAGCCATTCTCCAATTGATAAATGATCAAAGGATATGAACAGACAATTTTCAGATGATGAAATTGAAACTATTTCCACTCATATGAAAGAGTGTTCCAAATCACTATTGATCAGAGAAATGCAAATTAAGACAACTCTGAGATACCACTACACACCTGACAGATTGGCTGAGATTACAGGAAAAAATAATGATGAATGTTGGAGGGGATGCGGGAAAACTGGGACACTGATGTATTGTTGGTGGAGTTGTAAATGAATCCAACCATTCTGGAGAGCAATCTGGAATTAAGCCCTAAAAGTTATCAAACTGTGCATACCCTTTGATCCAGCAATGTTACTGCTCAGCTTATTCCCCAAAGAGATACTAAAGAAGGGAAAGGTATATGCCAAAATGTTTGTGGCAGCCTTGTTTGTAGTAGCTAGAAACTGGAAAATGAATGGATGTCCATCAATTGGAGAATAGTTGGGTAAATTGTGGTATATGAATGTTATGGAATATTATTGTTCTGTAAGAAATGACCAGCAAGATGAATACAGAGAGGACTGGCAAGACTTACATGAACTGATGCAAAGTGAAATTCAACAACAATACTGTATGAGGATATATTCTAATGGAAGTGAATTTCTTCAACAAAGAGAAGATCTAACTCAGTTTCAATTGATCAATGATGGAAAGAATCAGCTATACCCAGAGAAGGAACACTGGGAAATGAATGTAAACTGTTTGAATTTTTGTTTTCTTCCTGGGTTATTTTTACCTTCTGAATCCAATTCTTCCTGTGCAACAAAAGAACTGTTCAGTTCTGCACATATATATTGTATCAAGGATATACTGTGACATATTTAACATGTATAGGACTGCTTGCCATCTGGGGGAGGGGGTGGAGGGAGAGAGGGGAAAAGTCTGAACAGAAGTGAGTGCAAGAGATAATGTTGTAAAAAATTACCCAGGCATGGGTTCTGTCAATAAAAAGCTATAATTATTAAAAGAAAATAAAAAAATAGAAATCCCAAATTAGATGCAATAACTAATGTACATCTGTTTTTCCTCCAGCACAGCCCAGGCCTCTTGCCTAAGTGATGAACCAAAGCAAACAGGACAGTATAAATACCCAGACACACTCCCAGGGCAGATCTATGACGCAGATGTTCAGTGCAAGTGGCAATTTGGAGCAAAAGCCAAACTTTGCAGCCTCAGTTTTGTGAAGGTAGGCAAAGGGGGAGTGAGAGTGCCCTTTCAAGATTATATTAAGATTCTTAAGAGGCTTGTTCATGATGTTCCTATCACAGATTGACAAAGATTGGGTGTTCTAACGTCAAGTCAGCACCATGTGTCTGGTATAATCATGAATTGCCTGGGTCACTGTCCAGAATAAGTTGGTCTAATGGACCATCATAATTTTTCCTCTGATAGAAGGTATGGCAAAATATGAAGCAGGAAAGATTGTTGCATTTGGAGCCAGAGAACATGAACTTGTATCCCAAACCTGCCAGTTACTAACTGTGTGCTATTGGAATTTACTTCATAATTCTTTGTCTTTCTCTGTCTCTCTGTCTCTGTCTCTGTTTCTATCTCTATCAATCTCTCTGTCTCTGTTTCTGTTTCTGTCTCTTCTCTTTCTTTTTTTTCTCTCTCTCTGTCTCTGTGTCTGTCTCTGTCTCTGTCAGTGTGTGTGTGTGTCTCTCTGTCTCTCTCTGTCTTTATCTATGTGTGTGTGTGTCTGTCTGTCTGTCTGTGTGTCTGTCTGTCTGTCTATCTCTCTCAGTTTGGTCTCTCTATCTCACCAGGGAACATTTATGGGCCTGATCCCACCAAGGTTCTTTGGGAACCTTGACCTTCTCTGTTTCTGACCTGTTCTAGTTTTATATCCCATTCTCAAACTTCCACCTCCTGAAGGTGGACCATATAGATGCCAGACTTAATTATACACTGATCAAATTAGTCCACTCAGAACTATTGAGTTCCAGAGATCCAATAGCCTCAGCTTCCCTGGTAGCAGGGAACCACCTGATAGGTATGTTCCATCATACTCAGCCAATTTATGATTCTTAACCTCATTTTTCATTTCTGGTAAAAAGTGAATGGATCTGACATGTGACAACAAATGGATTTTAGACAAGAACTTCAAGTTCCCTTTCTAAAATGGGGATAATATGTTTGTACTGCCAATTTTAAGCAGTAGAATGAGGAAAGTACTTTGTGAGCCCTAAGGCATTTTAGAAACAGGAACTATGGGGTTTTGTGCGTTAGCAGTGTAGGCTTCTCATAGAAGTACAACACATGGTTCAGAGGATGGCTATGGATTTACAAACTTCGGAGTGCATGAGTGTCATAGGTCTAATAATATCTCTATTTCTACTTCTTTCTTAGTTAAATGCTATTAACAACACATACCTTGTATAATTTATAGGGCTATTGTGAGTTTATCTGGGATGATAAACTTTCTCAAAAACTCTCTCTTTAAAAATATTTATTTAAAACCAAATACAAAATAAGAAAAAAATAGAAAAATCCTGAAAAGGAAAACAAAACATTGTCATGTGTCCAGCAGAATATCAGGAAGGATGCAAAATATGTTAATGATAAATGTTCATTTCAAGAAAGCTTATATAATAATAGGAGATTTTTAGTCTTTGCTTCCTTGTAGGTTATTGTTTTATTCTCTACTATGCACTTTTTACTTTATTCTTTTTCCCCTTTCATCCTCTCTCCTTTCTGCAGCAGGCTACAGTTAAGCATGGGCATATTTACACACACACATACAGTAATATACACATGTCTGTATAAACACACCTATATGCATAATACATATATAATATACATTTACACATATGTAGACATGCATTTAAAACTAATTAATATGGCTGACATACAATGTAGATTTCTCTCATGAATTGAATATTTCAATTTGATTTTGTCTGAGATCAATGATTACTAGCCCTACTTTTTTTTTCCTAACAAATTTTATTCCTAATCTTAGTTGTAGTGTTTGTGTATATCTTGTATTTCCTATCCCTGCTCACTGTTCTACTTTAATTCTATTTCTTAGCTTGCTTGGCTGTTACTTAACATTCCCCCACCCATAGACCCCTTCCTTTATCTTCTCTTCTCACCTTCTCCCCCGTCTTTACCCATTTCCCATTAATCTATACATCTTATCCCATTGCCATAAATCTGCACACTCCTTATCCCAACTTATTCTATTCCCTCTCTACCTCCCATTGCCTCTTATTTATTGATTTTGAAGATTTGTGGTGTGTGTGTGTGTGTGTGTGTGTATTGTCTCTTACTTAACATATTCCTGCTGTGAGTAGGTTTCAGAACTACAAGCTCTCCTCCCCTTCCAAAGCCCATGTTGGTTCTTCCTCTGCACCTCATTCGTATAATGTAATTACTATTTTTATGTTTTCCTAGATAGTTTTGCTTTTTAGAGGCACACAGCTCTGTCCCAATATTTCTTTTGAACTACCCAATTACTGATGTCAATCTTAAACATATGGTTTACATTTCCATGTAAAAAACATAAACAATTTGTCATTGTTGAGTCCCTTGAAATTAATCTTTGATGTTGGCTCATATATTTAATTTTCTATGGAGTTCAGGTTTGGTTGAGATGAAGTTCTGAAAATCTGGAGGTTCATTTAATGTCCATTATTTCTTTAAATTTTGTGTATGTGTGTGTGTGTGTGTGTGTGTGTGTGTGTGTGAATAATTCCAGAACCTGCAGTCTTTTATTGTAGCTGCTGATAAATCTTGTCCAATTCTAATTGTGGCTCCAGCATATTTGAACTTTTTGTTTATTTCTTGTACAATTTTGTCTTTGATCTGAGGATTTAGACATTTAATAATAATATTCCTTTGTGTTTTCCCTGTAGGATATCTTTGAGATGATGATAAGTGGCTTTTTTCAATTTTTTTTTCTTTCCCCTAATGTTCTATCACTCGAGATCAAATTTTTAAGATTATTTCTTGATTATATGTAAAGGTGTTTTTTTTGGTCACAGCTTTCAGGTAGTGCAATTACTCTTATGTTTTTTCTTCTTGATCTCCAGATCTATTGTTTTTCTTAGAAGATGTTTTACATTCTGTCATCTTTTTTTTCATTCTTTATATTTTGTTTTGTTATTTCTTGGAATCTTATAGCTTCCCTGACTTCTCCTTGCTCAATTATAATTTTCAAAGAATTATTTCCTTCTTTAAGATTCTGTATCTCCTTTTCTATTTGGTTAAACCCCGCCCCCCCCATAAACTTGTTTTTCTTGAATGGTTCTTCTTATTTTTTAGTTTTTCATCAATCTCATTTGATTTTTTGAACTCTTTTTTAAGTTCTATAAATTCTTTCTGGGCAGTCAGCCATTTAACATTATTCTTTGAGGTAAAGAGGTTTTTTTTTTTTTTTTTTTTTTTAACTTCTATATCCTCCTCTAAAGATGAACCTCATCTTCCCTGTTCCCATAATAAGTTTCTATGGTTGGGTTCTTTATTCTTTGTCTGTTCATTTTTTTTTAAATGAGAACCATTAATGTAAGTACCTCTAATCCTGGGGTGAGGGGAATGGTGTCTTTAGCTTAACCTTAACTATCCCCTTTGACTTGGAACTCTGAATCAAAAGCTGTCCACTTCTGCAAGTATCCATAGCCACCAGTGTTCCTGCCCACTGCCTCAGCAGTGGGATTCAAACCCAAGTCTTCAGACTCTAAATCTAGCACTCTTTACCATGACAAAGTTGCCAACTCAAAATTTTACCAGTTGCTTATTTCTTTCAGTTTGATGAATTGTACCAACTGGAATGTGAGGTTCCTCTTGTGCTTCTTGAATCCTTCCCATACGCCAGACATGCTCAGTTCTCTCTTTTCATTTATCCAAAGTCTCCCCTTGACTCTTATGCTTCATCCAGCTATTACCCAATATCTGACTTTCTCTTCACTACTAAATCTCTTAAAAAATTGTTCATACCCACGGCTTCCATTTTTTTTACCATCAGCTGCTCACTCTTCAATCTCTTGCAGCTGAATTTTTACCACTTAGTGTTCTATTGAAAAATTTAAGTCATCAGTGTCTTCAAAAATCTTTTTTTCAAACTTCATTCTTTTTTCAAAGCTTTTGGCATTGTTATACACCCGACTTGTTTTATGTCCTATCTTCCATTAACTTCACAGATATCAGATCTTTCTTACTACTTTTTATGAGTTTTCGTTTTGGTGAAGTGGAAAGGACACAAAATTTGGAATCAAAGGGTTTGAATCTCAGCTCCTAACATTTATTACCTGTGTGATAATGGGCAAACCATTTCATGCCTCTACACCTCAGCTTCCATATTTATAAAGTGAAGAAGCTAGACTAGATGACCCTTAAGGTCCCTTCTAATTTTAGCTCTATAATCCCAGTATTATTATTATTATTATTATTGAAAATACATTTTTGTCAATATCTTTTGATTTTACACAATCAAAATTTCTTCCATTCTCTTCTTTCCTCTTAAAAAGCCAGCTCTTATAACAGGTACTATTTTTTTAAAGAAAAAAAAAAGAGGAGAAAAAAGAACAAAAAGCAGAAAAAAAACAATCAATGTACTAAAAAAAAGTCTGGAAATATATGCAGTATATCACATTTGTGGCATTTACCTCTGCAAAGGAGTGTGTTGGAAACGTTTGTTCATATCACTTTGGAGCCATGTTTTTGTTATAATTTTGCAACATGGTTGCCCTTTCTTTTTCCTTTGCACTATACTAGTGTAAGTACTATTTCCATGCTGTAAATACAATTCACCTTTTTGTCACTTCAGCCAATATAGAAGTTGTCCATGTTTTCCTGTATAAAATCTCCATGGTGCACTGGAGGAATTGCTTTAGGTCTTTTTACATTCTATGAATGCAATGTCGCACTTGGACTGTTATCATTATGATTGCTCAATATTGCCACATAAACAGTATTCTTTTCAAATACATTTCCTGAATGATATCCTTTATGACACTTCTTTCATGCAAGTCATCATAATATGTTCCAAAATACTTATCACTACCATGCATCTGCTTATTGCCCTCTGGGTCAATTCTTAGCATGCCATGGTATTCCATAACTCATAGTCATATCACATCACTAGAAAATTTCTGGTAATAAAAAGCTGAATTTTTGTTTTAGGTAGCTAATTGGGATAACTGAAATTCATATTCTGTTCTCCACATCCAACCCAGCCCCTTCTTTTCTCTTGTTCAGTTCTGAGCCCAAGTTATTATTCTCCTTTCTCAGGCAACCTCACTTCCTCACTCTCCCTCACGCCACATATCCAATCAGTTGATAAGTCTTGTTTTTACCTCTAGCCATCTCACATCTATTCGAGCAGTCACCATTCTTGTTCAGCTCTTTCACCTCTCAGCTCAGAATCTTGCGATTGCCTACTGATTAAATTCCCTATCTCTGTTCCTCCCAATCCATCTTCCACACAATTGCCATTGATTTTCTTTAAGGACTAGCTTTAACCTAGTTCCCTTTCTGGAAAAACAACAACTGTTGTTTCTAGGACAAAATAGAATTTTCTCTGTTTGGCTTTTAAAGCCCTTTAAAACCTGGCCCTAATATACCTGTACCACTCATTACAAATTAGTTTAATTCCTGAAAGTGGAAAAACTTCTTCACATAAGACCCTTCATCTCATTTCTGTGTCTTTACACTGGCCATTAAATTCACCTCTTTCTCACCTCTACTTTGTAAATTCCTTTACTTTCTTCAAGCCTGAAGCATGACCTTCTACATCTTTTTGATCCTTCATGACTCTTGGTGACCTTTCTCCCCAAATGACCTTATTTGTATATGTTCCTTATATGATTATTTATGTGTTGTTTATGTATGTGCTGTCTACCCTGATAAAATTCTGGTTTAAGAGCAGAGACTATTTCATGTTTGTTTTTATATCCCTAGCATTTATATTGTTTGGTACTTTTTATGCTTTGTTTCATATGGATTGCCAGAGTATCAATGAACAAAACTGTCACTTTGTTTTCCTTGATCAAGGATTCTTATGTGATCTTGATGAATGGGAGTTTCTGGTTGGAAGAGATCCTTGGCTGTACTGTCAAGCATTTTTGTAATTTAAAAAAAGGACACATTTGGGATGCATATTTTTTAAATCTCTCACTTGCTTCACTTACTGAAGAGGTATTTTGCTAAAGGAGATTGTAAAAATCTGCTTTGTCTTATATTTTCATCAAGGATATTCAGCAATTGTGTAGGTCCTTCTCATAAAAATGTTATAGAAATTAGAAAGTACTTATATGGGTTAGTAGTTATTGATCCACAATAAATTTATTCAGTAGCTTAGGAGGAATATTGTCCGTGATTTTTTTCCCATTTGTTTTATATCTTTCAGGCATCTTGAAAATTGACTTTTCAATGCTTTCAAAATTGTGTCACCTCCAGAACATATTTCTTCAGTATACATTTAATCTATTGCCCTTTGTGGATTTATATTCTTTAGTGCCTTTTCTACTTTCTTATTTAACATATGGGAGAGTCTAAATGTGGTGGTTCTACTTTTTATCAAGGATAAAAATAGTTGGTTATAGAAATGTTGATAGATCTGTTGTATTTTTCATGTTTATTGTCTTTCCAGTTAAATTTATATGTGTTACTTATATGAATTTGCTTGGGTTTTTGGTATAATAGAATCATGTTTAGCTTCCTGAAGGATATTTTTCCTTTTACTGCTCTTTTGTGAATTGATCATTTTGGTGATCTTCTATTCTCCCCTCTCTCAATTGAACTATAACAATGATAATCTCAATTGTTCTTCACATATACTATTCTTTTAGATAGTGCTTTTTAAATTTTTATTTAATATTTAAATCTTCAAATATGAACATATTAGTGTAATAAAAATCCTGCAATATGGAATCAGAAGGATCTTGGGATCTTGACATCAATACTTATTAGTTGTGTGACTCTGAGGATGTTACATAGCTTCTCTGAGTGCCACTTTCTCTATCTCTAAAGTAACCAATGAATTACCTTAAAATTCTAATCTATGAATTTTGAAATTTTCATATTCCAGTGTTCTCAACCACTAATATGTCATGACTTTTAGGTGATTTGATATCTCCAAGCCATGATGCTCTAGTTATAAAGTCAGGAGAAAATGAATACCATTACATGGCATTATTTAATTAGGCAACATTAGGCTAGATTTTATTTCATAACCTCATCATCACTTGGCTCTCCTGAGTCATGTTTGAGTAGACACGGTAGAAATGTGAGACCTGACCTAGGTCAAAATAGAGACATATCCATATATATGCAGAGGAGACCCAGATCAATCGCATGAATGCCACTGAAGTTTATTCCCAGTCTTTATGAATTTCCTTTCTTCATTCATACCAATTATTCTCACCAAATACTCCACATTGAGTTGTTGCCTTTATTGTCGCCCCAGTTCTATATTGCAAAATAATATCATCCATCCCATCCAACAATAGCAGTTACCCTCTGTGCGGTAGAAATGAGTGGTAGTCATTCATGACTGTGGCCTAATAGGAAATTCATATCTGGGTTTGGCTAGCCATCCACACTCCATTTAAAAAACTTATAGTGGGTACTTTCACTTCCGGGGGGGGAATTGTGAGAAAGCTTTTATATTATTATATTAGCTTCAATCTGTTTCCTTGATCTATCTGGTGTCTGGCTTTTGTAACCTTTTCTTGGTCTTAGATTATTTCTTCTTCCTCCTCACTTGAATTTCATAGCTCCCTATAGATGGACTTCTTGGCTGGGTCTCTCTTTCACAAATAAGCTGGTAATCAACCTTTGCCTCTTAGTTCAACCTGTCTTTACTGACTCTGACCCTTCACTAACTCAGAGAGCATTGTTGCAGATGGTCCCACCCTATCTGGTCTTAGCTGCTTTGGCATTATGCCAATCAGTTTCATCTTGCCATGGGGATGAGGGCAATGGGACCTGAATGATTTTCAGAATGTTTAGTAAAAATGTTTTTTACACTAAAAAAGCAAAAATTAGATATTATAATTTAATAACTCTAAATATTTTCTATCCCTAATGATTTTTTTAAACAATATGATTCCTTTAAAAGCTTCATCAAAATTCTTCCAGAATTGCAGCCTCAATTAAATAATAAAACAGAACATAAAACAAACAACAAAAACCAAGTAGAGTTGCAGAAAGGTACTGCTATGTATCAGGAGATATAGTGCTTCTAAACACTTCAATCTTGTTATGTAACTTTAGGCAAGTTATTTTCCCCTCCATGGCCTTAATGTCCTCTTTGTGAAATGAGAGTCTGAAATAGATTTAAAAAAAAAAATCTAAGGATTTTTCCAGAACATTCTACATTTTAAGGTCCTTTCAAACTTATGTTCTTGGATCTTAATATCTTCTCTAATGATAATATATCTGATGTTTTTTGCTTTGAATTATTTGAAATTGAGAATTAAAATTACTTCTTGGTATTTTGATAGTTCCTTGATTTTATCAGCAATAATGTAGTATACTAAATGGAGTGCTGAATTTGGGAAGAGTTGAATTTTAATCCTACCTTAGGCACTTATTGGTTTTTTGATTCTGGATAAATTATTAATCTATGCCAGCTTTAGTTTCCTCATTTGTAAAATGGGGATAATAATAGTATATACCTCATGGGTTAGTTTTGAAGATCAAATCTGATATGCATTAAATATTTTTCAGACCTTAAAGTATTATGTGATTAGTCTCTCTCCACCATAGTAGGTCACAACCCATCTTTATTCTCTCATTCTGTAGGATTCTAGTCCATGTGATAACATAAAACCTCCACAGAGTATTTGTCTCAAACCTTGGAGATGTTTTTCTGTTTTGTATTCTTTCAGTATTTCATGAATATCAGTATAATACAGTCCCCCTAGCAGAGCAGAGAGAAAGTTGTCCTTGGAGGCAGACAACCAAGGCTCAGGTCATAGGCAAGTTCTTTGATTCTCAGCATCCCCGGACACCTCTGCAATAGCATTAAATATAGAAGATTACACATCTGTAATGGTAGAGGGAGATTTCATATATGTTTACCAAATCAATAGATCTAAATTTAAAAAAATATTTTAATATTTGTCATCTGTTATCTGTATTGTTGTTACATGACCAGACCATTTCCTTTCTAGTTGTAGCTACCTTCAGTGATTTGATTCCTTTATTTGATGCTACAAATCATTGTTGGGTTCGTGCAGCATCCCATGTGCCTTTCCTCTGCATTTTAGATCAAATTTATTTTTCTGAGATCATGATATTCGAAATTTGGCAACCTCACTGAGAGAAAGCTTGTAGACATGACTTTTTGTGTCAAGGAGCATCACTCACTTTCTCACTCCTCCAGGGTCCAGAAAAATGAGATTTTTCTGTTTGGCTTTGAAATGCCTTCACAAACTGGTTCCTTCTGATCTTTCAGTCTTTTCACACTTCTCTCTTCCACATACTCTACAACCCAGTGACATTATTCTATTTGCTCTATCTAGTTGGTATTTGGAGTCTTTTCCTGGCTGTCTATATGTCTGAACTTTCTTCCTCCTTTACCTCTGCTTTTTGGTCTCCCTGACTTCTTTCAAGTTTCATCTCACATCTCGTCTTCTGAAAATCTCTCCTGGTGTGCCCTCTCCTGCCACTTCAGCCCCCTCTGCCATGCCTGGTGCCTTTGAGATTTCCTCCCATTATATTGTATATAGCTTGTAACTATAGAGTTGTTTCTCTCCTTAGAACGTGAGTTCCTTAGGACAGGGGCCAGGAATTCTTTGTCTTCCCCATGTTTAGCTCTGGGTTTGTCACTTAGAGAGTGCTTAATAAATAGTTGTTGTTTTTGACAAGTGTTCATTACTTTTCCAAGCTCCTGATAGCTGCTGGCTCTATGGTTTTCTTTAGTCAAAAGTACTTCTGGAAAATGAGGCAGTAGTTCTTAAATGTTTTGTTTTCAAGACTCCTTTACATTCTTAAAAATTATTAAGGACCCCAACAAAATACTTTTGTTTATATCTGTTATTTATTGTTTCTAGTCACATTTGACTCTTCCTAACCCCATTTGGGATCTCCTTGGCAAAGATATTAGACTGCTTTGTCCCTTCCCCTCCTCAGATGAGGAAACTGAGGCAGACAAGGGTAAGTGACTTGCCAAAATCATACACCTAATAAGTGACTGAGGCAAGATGTGAACTCTGGAAGATGAGTTGTCCTGACTCCTGGACTGGCATTCCAACACTATTGCCTGCCCCCCCCCCCAGTTGTCTCTTCAATGTCTATTGCCTGAGAAATTAGAATTTTTTTGTATTATTGTGAAAATAGTTTTAGACCCCTTTAATGGATTTTTGGAACATCCAGGGATTCTGGAATCATTCCCTAAGAGCTGCCAGTGTGAAAAGCATACTGAATACCTTAATTGTCACTTTTGTGTAACTTTTTTTGCTTTCCTTTTCAGGATATTTGCAAATCACTTTGGTGCCATAGAACAGGCCACAGATGTGAGACAAAATTCATGCCAGCAGCAGAAGGCACCATTTGTGGTCTGAGTAAGGTAAAATGCATGATTTTTAGTCTTATGTTTCATTTTTGTCTTTGTATTCCCAGTGCCTGGCACAGTGTCTGGTATATCATGGTTGCTTAATAAATGCTTATTGATTGCATGATTCAACAGAGGACTGACTTGAACAGATAAATGGCCTGGTGGGATGCAGTGGATCAAACTTTGGGTCTAGAATCAGAAAGACTATTTATTATTGGAGTACTGGAGAGAACATTGACTTAGAATGAGAAGTTGTAGATTCAACTAAGACCAGCAATATTTATTAGCTGTGGAACTTTATTCAAGTCACTTAATCTCTGTTTCCACAACTATAAAATAGGGATAATACTTAGCTGTGCAACCTTGAAGGCACTCGTGGATTTTCACTGGCTATTCCCATGCCCTTCTTCCTCACCTTTGCTTCCTGATTCCCTTAGTTTCTTTCATACTGAACTCAAATGTCAGGTGTAATAGTTTTTTCCTGCTCTTTCTATTGCTAGTGCTTTCCCTCTGAGATCACTTCTTACTGACTCTCTATGTATCTTATACATACATAATCATTTATATACTGTCGCCCCTTATTAAAATGTAAGCTTCTTGAAGTCAAGGACCATATTCAGCATAGTGTTTGGCAAATAATAAGGAGTTAATATAATAAATATTTGATTGACTAGATGACTACCTCACAGGATTGTGAAGAAAATATTTTGTAACTGAACTGTGTGTAATCATTAAATGTGAGCTATGATTATTATTGTTGATCACCAACAATTAACTATCTCTCACCACCATTAATAAATTTTTGACTAGGAGATGAAGGGATTGGGTCCTGCATGAATCCACAGTGAAGAAATTAAAGATTCCTTAATTAATAGAATACCCTAAGTAGATAGGACTTAAGAAACTTTCTTCCTGGGATAAGAGAATTTAAATAGTTGTATCTTAAACTTTACTATTAGTTACTGAGTAAAGTAATTAGTAATTGGCCTTTTTGCCAAGATCTACTTCAGAGTTAGAGGATCTGTGATTTTATTCTTATGAATACTGCTTCTAGATTGTCTTTGTTATGAGTTTTTCCTAAATATTCATACCCTTGTGACCAACTGTCTGGTGATATCCTTCACTTATCTTAGTTAGGATGGCTAGCAGATATATAATCTTGTACTGAGCCAATGCTATAATACTTTCTGTCTTGGATTAATATTTCCTATAGCTTTCATTCTTCTGTTGTAGCTTTTAAGTATATGGGATAGTCTAATATCAGACCATGAAGGCATCAGTGAAAGATTTTACCAGAGTTCAAGTTCAAAGATAGAGTGTTTCAAAATTATATATATATTTTTACTACGAAACTAAGGTCCAGATTCCCCATAGAGTTGGACGCACTAACTTTGAGTACTGACTCTGTCACTTGTTAGTTATTTGATTTTGGATAAATGATTTGCTTTTCTGAGCCTGTTCTCTCTTTTGTAAGGTAGAAATAATATTCATGCCTTATAGGAATCTATATTATAAAATCAGTTTCCTGGAAATGAGCATCTAGCTTCTATTTAAATAATTATAGTAAAGGCCTATCCATGGTATTGAGATTTCTCTGACTGTAGCTATTCACATGGAAGTTAGATGACCATTTCTCTAGGACTGATTTTGTAAAAAAAAAAAAAAAAAAAAAAAGATTCCTACTCTAAGGCTGAGTAAGATTCTGGATTTCCATCTAATTTTTCTCTTAATTCCTATCCTAATTAAGATGCTAGAATCTCAGAGCTGAAAGGGATCTAGAGGTGGACCAGGTCAATCCCTGTATGAAGTATAAATTCTTTCTGTAATATCCCTGTTATCATATTAGAAGTCTGAAATCCTCCCCCATGAAACTAATATTTTCTCTTCTCTTATTTCATTCTTAGAAGAGAATGCAAAGCATGGTCAATTGGTAGATAAAATAATAGTGTACATAATACTTTAGATGCTAATACTAAATAAATACCAATTTTAAAATAACATTATAGATAAAATAATATACCTAGATATTATAAAAAATATTTAGTGAATTTAAAAGTTTGTCATGATATTTTTAAAAATAGATGGAAAGATATGGGATTGCCTATACTATAAACAGATAAATCATATACTCTGAATTTTGGACCTAAAGAGTAGATATTCAATGGTTTGATATTAGAATCAAATTTCCAGAAGCTTTCCCCAGGGTAAGCCCTATGTTGGAAAAAGAATAATTGGAATGTTTATCAGATTTATAGATAACAGACATCTTAAATAACCACAACATTGGACAGAGATTTAAATGATCTTAATATCAAAGTGAATAATCAGACTGAATGAAAGAAAATGAAATATAATAGGGATAAATGTAAAATATTATATTTGGGATTAAAAAATAAAGATAAAGGAAGTATAATTAGATAATGGTGTTTTTTTTTTAAAGATTTGGGAGTTTCAGGGGATATAAGCTGAATGAGAGAAGAAGAATGATAACATAGTCTTAAACCACATTGAAAGGCATTGTGTCCCAGCATAGAATGATGGTAGTCCTGGTATACTCTATCCTGCTATACCATACTTGGAGTTCTCTGCATCATATTTTACACAGGACATAAATAAGTTGGAGAAAACTTAGGCAAGAGATGATAATTGTCTTAAATATTTGAAGAGCTGTCACATGGAAGAGGAATTAGATTTGTTTTATTTGACTCTGATGTGCAGAACTAAAGTGATGAGTGAAAGTTCAAAGAGCTAAATTTAGGCTTGATGTAAAGAAGGAAGGAAGGCATAGTATGCTGAACATTTTACACATATTTTCTCACTTGTCCTCACAATAGCCCTGGGAGAGAGAGATAGTTCTATTATTATTGTTATTATTTTCATTGTGCAGTTGAAGAAACTGAGGCACAAGTTAAGTAATTTACCTGAGGTCACACAGTTAATGTCTGAGGCTGGATTTATACTCAGATCTTCCTGACTCCAGACCCAATATTCTTTCCATTGTGTCACCTAGCTACTTCTATGACAAGATAGTATCCTTAAGAATTGAAGATATCCAAAAGTGGAATGGAATAAAGGAAATGAGTTCCTAATCCTCAAGAGAGGTCTTAAAAGAAAGACTGCATGACCATTTGTTGGGTATAATGGATAGAGCATTTTTGTACTCTAGCTTCTGAAGCCCCTTATAATTCTTTTATTCTCATGCTCCAGTTCTTCAGAAAAATTTTCCTACACCACCTAATCTCCAAATTTCAATGTAATCCCCAAATCCACTTTCCCTTCATTAATTCAGCCTTTTATGGCTTATTTGAAAGAGCTCTAAATTTGGCCTCAGAGGATGTGGATTAGAATTCTGGTCTTGCAATTTACTATAGAGATGACATTGGGGAATCTCATCTCCCTGCTATGCCTTGATTTCTTAATCTTTACAATGAGGGGTTTGAACTAAATGGTGTTGAAGGTCTCTTCCAAATCTTAATCCATCTGTACCTTTCTGTCTTTTAGATATATTCATCCCTGTGATGAATCTCCTTGTTAGGAAATGAAAGTATTCACTTCTGTAGTTCATTTGTTTCATATAGTTTTATATCATTTCTATTGATTTTCACTTCTGATACTTGTGTTTTGGAAGGAAGCCTGAATCATGTCAGTAGAGTGTAAGCTTTGGCACTGCTGATCCAGAGCAAAAGATTTCTAGTGTGGGCTTAGTAATGGACTATGTGTCAGTTGCCTGTGGAGAGTCCTAGCTAACTATGTAGCAAGATTCATCAGCTGAGGATGGATTATTAGGATTTTGAGTATCACCATTCAAAAAGGGCATCTGCTAGGGCATGGAGAAATTAGGGTCTGTTTTGGTGTAGGGAAGAGGCTCAGTGAAGAAAATCATGGATGTCTGAAAAGAGAACTATTGTTGTTACCATCATTATATTGCTAACAAAAGATTAGTTTGGTTGATGACCCTAATGCAGATAGGCTACTTTTACTTGTCTTCTTCTCTCCTTCTCATATTCCATTTATATGGCCACCCCATGCGCCAGTGATAACTGGACATAGAATTACAACCAAGCAGAAGCTAGTGTTTAATAGACTAGGAATAATTCTGTTTTTCTCTATCCTACTCAAATCCCTTCTGGATTATTGGATTTTAGTCTCAAATTTGGGGAGGGTCATCGACATACTACAATAAATACAGAAGAGAAACATCACAAAGATAAATCAAGGATGCCTATTCCAGACAAGAGAAACTCACTGGGGATAAGATTGCTGCCTTCACCTATTTGGAGGGTAGTCACGTGAAAGAGGAATTCATGGTCTTTTGCTTGACAACAAAAACATTAGTAATGACAACAGCAACAAGAAGCATTTATTAAACACTTGCCTTGTGCCAGGCATTGTGCCAAGCACAAGTACAAAGAAAAGCAAAAATATGTTCTCTGCTCTCAGGAAGTTCACATCCTCATGGGGAAGACAATGTATAAACAATTACAAATATCCAAAGTGTGTATACACACACATACATATATGTTACATATATGTAAATTATACAGGTTAAATTAGAGATCATCTCAGAGGGAAAGCACTCAGAGATTAGATGGCCTCCATAGCCCCTTACAGTTCTAGGTCTATGAAGTTCCAGAGAGAAATCTATCAGCTTGACCTAGGGAAAACCTTCCTGAACATTCCAGAAATTGAATGGGCTGTCTAGAAAGCTCCCCTTTCCTGGAGACCTTCAAGTGAAGATTAGATATGACATATTAGAAATGCCATAGAGGGGGATCTTTATGTAGGGATTCATTTGGCTAAATGACACCTGAAATTCCAACTGGCTCAGAGATCTCGTGATTTTGTTTCATGATTTCATAAAGATTCTGAAATGACAATTGCACTTTGGGGAAGGAAAACTAAAAGCCAAAAAATTAATTAACATATGGCAAAAATTGGAAGAGAAGAAGCAGGATCTTAGTGTTGACAATATGTATTGGCAACCAGCTCCAGGCTAAATAGTGATGAAGCCAAAGTTATCATAGGGGAAAAACAAGTGTTTGACAGCCTAACCCACTCCCCATAATTCTGTAACTGAACCTTCTTCCCCCTTTCCTTTCCACCCCCGCCCCAATCATCAAAATCTGGCCCATCCTAAACCTCAGCCTTCAGAATCTGATCACAAGGTTTTAAGAGAAGGGAATTGTGCTAAGTCATGCAGAAATCTCACATAATAAAAATGTCTAAGACAGTGTTCCCTAATGATAATAGAACTCTAGAGGTAAGGGAAGAAAAGAATAATAACTATAACATTAATAATGTTTTTATAGTGTCTTACTCTTGCAAAGTGCTTTCCTCCCAACCACTCTATAAGTGAAGCAGTGCAAGGATTATTCTTGCCATTGCAGACAAGGAAACTGAGACCAAGAAAACAAAAATGCCTTGTCCATGATTCCCATTGAGATGGGGTCAGAACTGAGATTTGAAAAGAGGTAGCCTAATTTGGAAAATTGTCAAATTGAAGAGCTTCTGGAAGGTAATCTGGTAACAGTTGAAAAACTAGTCCATACCAGGGGTCCTGAGACCTGTGTCTGTCTTGAGCTCTGCCTCTAATTTAGTATATGACCTTGGGTAATCAATCTGCTTCACCTCTTGTGCAAAAACAAGTGAGAGCCAAAGGACATATTTTCAGTAGAACCATTTATCGTTTAATCCTTTCCCTCAGCAGGAAATTAACAATTGAAAAAGTTTTGCCTCCCAGACTCCAATGCTTTTACAGTATCTATTCCCTCCCAAGTGGTGGCCAAGCTTGGAAAAATTAATGACCTTTCTTAGCTGAGACTTTGAAAAAAAAAAAAGTGGAGCAGAGTGGTTTTATTTTTCATTCATCCGTATGGACAGATTGTCAGCTTGGCTACGCTCTGGCGGTATTTGCCGCCTTATGTATCTTTATCTGAATATCTTACCCTGACAGTTTCCCACAAATGTAATCCTGATCCCATTGATGAGAGAAACCCTCTCTAGGTGTCAGACTTTCAGAATGCACAGCATGAATTCTGAGTCCTTCTATGTATTTACCTCTCTCTCCCCCACAACCATGGGGAAGTTTATTTTAAACTAAAATATAGGGAGAATCTTCTCTTTGGAACAGTGAACCCTTTTCTCTTTGAATTGGGGTAAAAATAGTTAAATAGTGTGTGGGTATGTGAGAGATGAGGAAAGTAATAGAGTATGTTGGGGGGAAGGGGCTGTGGTGGGGTGAGCAGGGATAGTTCCAAAAGCTGTTCTCCACTGGTTTGTGTTATGATATCCCCTTAGATTTTAGGTGAAGGGGAGACTAGTAAGGAATAAGGATTGGAGACATGAAGGAGAGAAAATGATCCTCTCTGGACACTGGCTCCTGGAAAATCACCCAGGTTGTCTTTCCCTAGTTACAGTTGCGCTTTTAAGCTACTGTGTGGGCATTTGCCTGCTTTTTCTCCATAATCCTTTACCTGCCAGTTTCTGATGGGAAACATGTCCCTATTTTTTTGACAGTGGTGTCGGCGAGGTCAGTGTGTCAAGTTTGGTGAGCACGGACCCCGGCCCATACATGGCCACTGGTCGGAATGGTCAGCGTGGTCGGAGTGCACACGGACCTGCGGGGGAGGAGTCACTCAGCAAGAGAGGCACTGCACTAATCCCAAGTAAGACAGCTGAGGGAAAAGCACTTAGGCAGAGGAAAGATGGCATTGTGGAAAATGTCAGGAGATCTGGGCTTTATTCTTCCTTCTATCACTCACTAGCTGTGTGACTTTAGAAGAGTCACCTCTCTCAGAGATTTAGTTTTCCCCCAATAAAAGAGTGATAATACCATTGCTCTACCCACCTCATGGGGCTTTGGGGAAAAAAAGGCATTCTGAACCTTCTAGTACCATAAAAACGGGAGTATTTCATATCCTGTTTAATCATCTTCATTTTATCTATATATACACAGACATTTCCCATATAACGCTGATCCAGCTTAGGTTGTTTTAACAATTACAATGAATATAATTTGTTTCAGTGAAATCCCACTGTCAGTAAACCTCACAAAAATGGCAAAGGGTTCCAAAATCTGGATTGGAGAGAATATTTAAGAGATGTCCACATGGCCATTTCTAGGGATGGGCTTTCTGCTCAGCTAGGGATTGGACTTGACATCTTCAGAGGTTCTCCACGGCTCTATGATGGTGTTGAGGAGTGATGACCTAAACTGGGATTTAGTCTTCATGGGACTGGAGAAATAGGGAAAAGACAGAGGATCAGAGATCTTCATCTGGAAGGATCTTCAGATGCCAAATGGTCCAGCCACCTTGTATTAATATGGTTGAGAAAACAAAGACCAAGGGATTTTGAGTGATTTGCCTGTAAGCATATCATAAGCACCAGATATCAGACATGAGCCCACAGGTCTGCATTCAGAGCCATAGCTGCCTCCACTATACCAGACTACTTCCCCCCAGCAAGCTTCTGTTTTGATATCATGCATGAAATCTTTGCCTACTTAGAGTCTGCAAGATACATGAGCTTCAGAATGAGAGAGGGCTTGCACAATAGGAACAATTTTTGGAACAAAATTTTCTTTCCATGGAGCAGAAAGGTGTACAGGTGTGGTTGGAGCATCCAAGGGGTTAGTTCTTGAGGATTTTCTTCACTCATTCTTATTATAGAGAAAGCTCTTGAGCTGTTGAAGGTGGTGACAGTGAAGCTTAAGCTTTAGTGAGTCTTATGCAGCTTTAAAAGTTTCGAAACATTTATTTTTATTCTGTCATTCAAAGATCAACTTAGATCAAAATAGAGAGGCTCATTACTAAAGAATTAGTAACTAAAAGAAGTTTTTGCTCACAGAAGTTCATGAAACAATTGACTATATATAGGGATGGGATCTACATTGGTGTAGGTAGCATAGATGCTGATTAAATTATGGATCTCTAGGCAACATAGTATAGTGAATATCTCACAAGATTGCAAAACTGAATTGAAATCTTGTCATAGAAACTTACTATCTGTGTGATCTTGGGCAAGTGACTTAATTGCTCTCAATCTTAGTTTTCTCAAAACCAAAATGGGGATACCTGTGCCACTTATCTCCCATTGAGTATCAAATGAAATCATGTTTCAGAAGAACTTTAAAATCTTAAATCTACCCTCTTTGTGCTACTTCTCCAACTTGCTACTTAGTGATTTACATTTTGAATTCCTAGGAGTGTTACAATTCTCAGGTTTAAGGTTACTTTAAATCTATTCCTAAACCTGTAGTTGCAGTCCCCATCAATATGCTTCCCTTTAATAGTCCAGCAATAAGCATGCTAGCTCAAAGCAAAAGTATTTACTAAGATGACATAATAGAAATATTTGTCATACAACATTCCTCCCTCCCCATTAACCTGGGGCTTACTTTCCCACAAATATGCATGATGTAAATGAATGGAAAGAAGTTTAGAATAAATGGTAGCACATTGATGGGAAACTGCATGTGGACTAGATTATTCATGCTTCTGGTACCGCAGGGCTTTGATATTCTTTTTCCTATAAGGGTCTCACAATTTTCCTCCCTGGGCATAGAATTTTTGTTAGAAGCATCTCACAGATGGTTTTCCTTTCCTTGCTCTTTTCAGCAGCTTTACTCTCAATTGTTGGGGATTATTTTCTCTCGAATTAATTGTTGGCCTTCTCCTTTATTTTTAGGAGTCATTCTTCTTGAAGCTGCTGCCCAGTTCTTCCCCTCTCTATTATTCTTCCTGCTGGATATAGTGTTTCCTGAGTGGGTAGAACTGTTGTAGGATGCCATGGATGGGAGGGAATGGATAGGAGAAAGTACCCTTTCCTTCTATTGCTCTCTGCTAGAGATATAATATCATATTTCACAACACTGTTTCCAATCTTGATCATCTCTCAGAGCTTGCAAGCTTTTTTAAGGGCCATAAACATGGGAAAATCTTTGGCCCACCAATGGCAAGCCATTCCTCTAAATGCTACCAGGGAAAACTACTTCATAATAAGACATGGATCCATTTCATTTGATACATGAACAGTTGTCTCTTTGTTACTTCTTTCCTGTGATTTATAATTGTCCTAGGAAGAAACTCTCCCAACCCCATATAAATGTCAACTATCAGTGTTATTATTTTTAAATATTGAAGTAATATGTAGTGAAAGAAGTATTAGATTGGGAATTAAATTTAGATAAATTCAAAGCTCCACTGGACATTTTTTAGCTGAAACTATGAATCTCAGTTTCCACATTTGTAATCTGAGGGTAATGATATTTGTACTACTTACTTGTCAGAATGATTGTGAGGAAAGATTGTTGGAATATCTGGAACTTATATGCACACTGAATGAAGCAATTGTTGAATTATCTTTTTTTCCCTACTTTGAGACTTGTTTCAATTTATTAATATATAAATAATTCTAATCTCATTAGAGTTTTAGGGATTACAAAGCACTGCTCACAACAATCCTAATGTGGATAGTGGAAAGATATTATCATTTTTTTTTAAGATGAGAAAACTGGTGTTTAAAGAAGTGAAATTATCTCTCTGTCCTCAAATTTTCCTAGAGCATTCTGCATTACTTTCCTTTGCCTCTATCATGTACTCATCCCTATCCAGTCTAAGTTTAAGTATATATATATATATATATTTATCTTCAAGAGTGTTAATTCCTAAATATCAAGATCTAAGCTATATGCTCCATCCTTTGGGGTATTTGGCAATTAAGAAATATTTGTCAAATTCAATCAAATGATTCCTCTAAGGCAGAGATTCTTAACCTTTTTTGAACTGTGGACTCCTTTGGCAGTCTGGTGATGTCTTTGGACCTCTTCTCAGAATAATGTTTTTATATGCATAAAATAAAATGTATTGGATTAAGAGGTCTTACTCTATGTATATCTAGATCATCTAACATGGAGGCAAGCTTCTTGCTTTGTTTCCCTTCTAACATGGATGGAAATGGCCTCTTTCAATTGGCTGCATCACTGGAATAGGTTGCAGCTTTTAAAACTGGCTAGCCTGAAAGAATTCTTTTTTCCCCTGCAGTTCTTTCTCATTGCATCCAGAGGATGAAGATCACAGTTTATCCCCAGCTTAGGATCCATGAATTAAACTTGAAAGGGGAAATACTTTCTTTTTGCTTTGACTCTGAGAAATGGACTTGGGGGTCTCTCTTTGTTCTATTTCATTTGTACAATCAATCAAAAGCAGCTACTCCTACTCATGTGGGAGGAGAATGCAGGGAACAAGGTGGCTCCATATTAGGTGAGTTAGATATGAACAGGGCAAGCCTCCTTATGTATAGAATTTGGTCATCAAAATATTTTTTTAAAAATAACAAAGAAGTTTAGGGATCTTAGGTAAAGAACCCCTGCAAAGCTTTATGGGTATAAATGGTAGACTCTGGATTTAAACCTTAGTCCTAAAATCATAATATTTAAATCTGGAAGGGATATGGGAGATCCAGTCCCACATTTTACAAAAGAGAGGGGCTCAGACTTGAAGAAAGTGACTGGCTTTTGTAGCTATCAAGTGACCCTGGTAGTACTCAAATTAAAATCTCTTACCTCTAAATCTAGTACCCTTTCTACCTTTCATGATACCATCCCACTATATTTATCTACAGTTTTGCAGTTTATTTCATGGATCTGGTTGCATCCACACCAGCATTTTGCAGTCTCAATATTTTCCCCAGAAAGAAATAGATGATCTAATTTAATAGCTCAGCTGGTAAGAAGCAGGGAATGACACCAGAGAGATTTAAATTCATGTCTAATTCCTATCTGGGGATTGAGAACCACTCCCTTCTAATGGGGCATTGTTCAGAGAAATAGCATAATGTAGTTGGAAAATGGCTCAATCATAGAAATAATCACCAAAGGCATTCCTTATCTTTTCCCACAGAATGAAAACTAATCAAGACATTGTTTATTTTAACTTACATATGAGGCTCAAATAAAGCTAGTTTTTTTGACTGACTGTTCCAAGGTGATTGCCTTAATCCTTCTCCATATCTCATTTGGCTGTGTTCCCACAAAATGTTTTTTCCCTTGTCAACTTGCTAGTTGGCTTCTTACTAAATCTGCAGCATCTGGTTGTGTCCACTTCATTCAACATTAACATTTTCCTTTTCCCACACAAGGATCCTTGGGGTTTTCTTTTTCACATCTCAATACTTTATCCAGATCAATGAATCATTTTACCAAACCCTTTGAATGTCATATTTCATTATGAATATCATGAATACCCTCTCATCTAATGATGTAATCTGTTTCTATAGTTTCAGTGGTTAATCTAGGTAGATAACTTCCAAACTCTTATTTCTAACCCTCATCTTCTACCTTGAACTTCAGAATTCCATTTCCTTGCCAGACATTTCCACCTGACTATATAACAAACATCTTAGACCAAACCCAATATGTTTAAAACAGAACCCCTTATCTTTCCTCCAAGTCTGTCCCCTCCCTAATAGTTCCACTTTCACTGGGGAAACTATCATCCTCCTAATCAAATAAGTTCAAAACCTGAGATTCTTCCTTAGCCAACACACAATCAGTGGTGAATTCAACTAATTTTGATATTTATTAAATTTAATAAATATGTATTTTGTACAAAGCTTTGAGGATGCAAAGATAAAAACTGGTATAGTTCCTGTTCTTAAGGAGATTAAGAGCTGTTGGGGTATGGATCTATATGGACAAAGGTCTATATAATATACAGTACAATGTGATGGAGCCAAAGGAGCGTTCTGGAAGGCTCAAACTACTAAGTATCTGAGGCCAGATTTGAATTCAAGTATTCTTGACTCCAGGTTCAGCATTCTATCTATTGTGCTAGTTCTTTTTAAAATATCTACTGTATACAAAGTGCTATGCTTGGCATTGGAAGGATCCAAGATTTAATTAAGACAGGGTTCCTGATCTTATGTTTGAGAAGAATAAGACATAGAGAATTGTAATATATAATAATACAGGCAGCTAGTTAGTGCAGTGTGTAATGCCCCAGAATTAAGATGAGAAAGGCCTAAATTCAAATTTAGTCTTAGACATTTACTTGCTGTATGATCTTGGGCAAGTCACGTAACCACTCCTTACTTCAATTTCATCATTTATAAAATTAGGGATAATAATAGCATCTACCTCCTAGAGTTATTATGGGGATAAAATGAGATTTTTGTAAACTGCTGTGCGAACCTTAAAGTGTTACATAAATGCTATTATTAATATGTGTTGAGCACAATAGAGAATAGAAACAAACTAGTATATAAAGTCTGAGGGAAGATTTTAAATGAAAGGGGAGGCTTCCTGAAGGAAATGATCTTTTGAAATGGCCTTGGAAGTCAAACGGTGAGGGCAGAAGCAAGGGCATTCAAGGCATAGAGAAAATGAGACCAAAGATACAACCACATGGCTGTCCCAAAGGACAAAATTGTTCTGTTCAGATGGAATATAAAGTATGTGGCAGCACTAATATTGCTTTCTCTTTTTCTCTCTCCCCAAAAACGTTTGTTTTCAACTTTTTGTATATTTACTATAGTCTTTTGTCTGTTAATATAGTTAATATTCTTTAATCCATGTTCTACATCATTCAATTCTACCTTATGATGAGTAATCCAAAAACCCTATCTGACAGTATATGCATTCCACATCTCTGCCCTCGATATTTATTCCTTTTATAGAGTATTTTGGGTCTATAAAGTGCTTGCTTCACAACAACTATAGGAAGCTGGTAATCTAGGGATCATTATGCCCATTGTACAAAAAGGAAACTGAGAGAAGGAAGGGAAGAGAAGGTGGAGGTGATTGCTTGGGAGATTGTGATTTGTTCTTTGCTCTCCAAGACCATGGCATTAGGGAGGAGATGCCATGACATGCAAGTTAATCAGATTGAAGTGAGGTAGGACTGTACAAGGTCACCTGCCTCACTTTCCCCTCCAGAGCCATCTGGGTTCAGTGGCCAGATTTACATTAGGAGGCCTGGAGAAGGCCGTGGATGCAGTGGGAGACTTTGGCCTTTTTAAGATAAGGTCTTTAACAGGTCTCAGTTTGACTCTGGCAGCACCCATGAAGTGATTAAGACTAGATGGTAATCGCAGCAAACAATCTCCTCTTTCACCTAGTCCAAAAAAAAAAATCTAAATAAATAAATGAATGATCTAGGAGGGGAAGATGCTCAGGATTTCTGGCCAAAGCAGAAATGACTGCTATTTACATTCTATCTGAGTCAATCAGGATCCTAACAATGACCAAATGGGACTTGACCTAAAACATATTGGTGGCCAATTAGAATCAGATTGGTTTTGTTTTAAGGTCTGTTCCTTAAGAAAACAATCTAGCCAGTAAACCCCAAAGTATTTTGGGAGGGTTCTGAAATGCAAAAGAAAAGGAAAAAATGCTTTTAAGAGCATCTTCAGAAAATGCCCTATGTGGACAGAGGAAGGGAGAGTGGGAGGGAGGGAGGGAAGAAGGAAGGACAAAGGGAAGATTGCCAAGGAAAGAAACAAAGGGTATATGGATGGAGATCACAGTTAGTGTCAGAGCTGGAACTCAGGTCCAAGATTAATGCTTTTTTTTTTAAGGGTATACAACCACCCCAAATGCGATGTGTGGTGAAAGAGAGTTATGTCATGAATGCCAGGCAAAGAAGTATTAATTAGTAAGCAACAGGGACTAGGTCATATCTATGCAAAAATCAAGTGAGTCAGGCAGCAATTCTGGAATGGTCCATCAAGTTTTCTTGTCAAGTGTCAGCTATTTTTTAACCCTTTAAACAAGGATTCACTGCTCTAAAATCCTTCTTGTAGGCAAGGAAGGAACTCCTTCCTTGAAAGGAGAAAAAGAAAATGGATGGACTGGATAATCTCTGAAGTACTTTCTAGCTTTAAATCTTATGATCCCATGATCTTACCCATGTACACATATCTTGTATACAAAAATAAATCATCATAATTTCATAAAAAGGGTATAGGCACAATGCTGTTCTAGAAAGAAGGTGGGTGAGAAGAATTATGGATGACTAGTGAAATCTGGGAGAGTTGCATGGAGGTGCCAGCATTGTTTTGGGACTTGAAAAGTGAATAGGAATTCATGTGGCCAGAATCAAGTGGAAGACAAAGTCAGCACCTGGGCAAAAGTTTGAACAAAAGTCTAGATACACCTAAGAAGAAACCTCCTCCCAGACAAAGTGCAGTTCATGGTTGAAGTGATTCCCTTAGGGATGGAGGAATGAGGGAATGTTGCCTAATGCTTATGATAAATTTAAGGTGACACCTAAAGGGAAATATCTTCTGAAAGAGTTCTTGGAAGTTAAAGCCAGAGTTCTGAATGCACTGATTAGGAGGAGAATAGAGAATATAGGGGAATTGTTGGAACAAGAGCTGGAAAGAGGTTGTCCCCACGAGTGAAGTTCAGAAGATCAAGCCACTAGGGGGACGTCTGCTGGGAGTCTCAGTAGCTGATTAAAAAATTGAACTGGAGAAGGTGGGTCAGAGCCCTGATGTGGGGTCTTTGGACCTGAATTTGAATCCCAGTTCTGCTACTTAGTGTTGCCTTGGACAAATGCTTTTCCTGTCTGAACCTCAGTTTTAAAACCCATAAAATAAAGGCATTGAATTAGATAATGTCTGAGCTTCCTTCTGGCTCCATTTTTCATTTATCCAGTGATCACTGAGATTGGTTAGGAAGCTTGTGGATATCCCTGACCTTGGAAGGAATGGCATGAAGGCTAATAACTATGTGCTGCTGCACAGACTCTCAGGGTTACTGTCACACAGCTGGATAGACCCCAAATCTGCACTCCCCCCAGCAGAGGTCCAGGTGGAGGGAGGCAGGTCTGATTCATCTACATCTGAGAATCTATAGATAAAACCCTTCATTTATTAGTTTTCATTTTTCTCCTTTTATTTCTAGACCACAACATGGTGGCAGGTTCTGTTCAGGGTCTAGTCGCCTGTATCAGCTGTGCAATGTTCACCCTTGTCCAGCCAATAGTGTGGACTTCCGTGCCCAGCAGTGTGCTGAGTATAACAGTAAGCCTTTCCGAGGATGGTACTACCAGTGGAAACCCTATACTAAAGTGGAAGGTAATTGGATTTTAATAGCAGGAACTGGACTTCTTTGCTTTGGTTACTTCCATATGGAAATGTGAATACCTCAGTAAGGGTGCTTCTGGAACGCAGGGGATCCCTAAGCGTTATTTTATTTTATTGACATGTTCTAGGGGAGATGACCCCCCCGCCCTCCCCAGTTTGTGAGCTGGTGCTCTTGACAGGTCCTCCAGGTACCTACTTGATGGAAAGAATATTGAATTTGGAGGCAAAAAAACCTAGGTTTGCATCTGGACTTTGTGGCTTAATAATAATACTTGTATGGCCTTGGCCCAAGTTCTTTTCTTTGCCAGGATGGGCAGTTTAATTTAGTTTCCTCATCTGTTGAATGAGAAAGTTGCCCTAGATCAGAGGTTCTTATTCTTTTTGTGTCATGTATCCCTTTGGAAGTCTAATGAAACTGATAGGCCCTCTGTCCGAGCAATGGTATTGCCTACGTTGATACTTGTAAAGACTAAATTTCCATTAGAAGTTAGTGAAAATTCTTTTTGTAGTTTGCTCGCATTTTATTTTCTTTCTCATTTTTTCTTTTTGATCTGATTTTTCTTGTGCAGCATGTTAATTGTATAAATATGAATACATATAAAAAACCAGAAATTAGTAAAAATTAAGGTTATGATTTTTTTTCTTTACCGAAGTTCATGGATGCCCTGAAATCTATCCACAGACCCCCAAAGGAGCCAGGATGACTGCACTTGTTGATTTCTAAAGTCCCTTTCAATTCTAACTTCTCTGATTCCATGAAAACAGCTTTGGGGGTCCAAGTGAGCCAATTCATTCTCCAGAGAGAAATAGGAACTCTTTCATAAAGGCTAGTACCTTCAACATACTGCCAGAGGCCATTTTTCACTTTTAATTCCAACCAGATTGATTTCATTAGTCTTATTACTCTAGAATATTAAGAATGGACAGTTTTTATATCACCAGAAACCTGGTGCTACAGCTTTTCTGGTGTTTCATTCCTACCCCCACTGAATGGGATTCCTCATAGATGTTACCTTTTCTTCTCTTGTGCATCATGCTGGGCCATGATCATCCCTTGGCATTGTCAACTGTGGACAGATACAAACAAACGTTATTTGGAGTTCCTTTTGGGGGTCTATCCTGAAATTTCCACATAGCATGTAAAGGATGTATGAATAGTAGCTACGGCTGAGCAAAGCAGAAAAAAACCACTACATTTGGCCATGTAACTACATTCAGAGTTGCTTCTTATTCCCTTGGACTTTGCTTCCCCCTCCCCCATTCCATGTGGTTTTATTTGCTTTTCTACACTTCTTTTTGATAAGATGCCCCTCAAGACCTATAGCCCTGAACCACAATTTCCTTTGGAATGTCCTTGTGTCTAAACTTACTGCTGACATTTCTGCTGACCAGTCTCCTGAGAATGTTAATTATGAATTGCTATGAATTATCCAACCAAAATATTTCATGAAATTCTATATGCCTAGTGACTGCAGCATGTTCAACAAAGTACATGTCAGTGGATTACTCATTCTTCAAGGCTTCAACAGAGTCATGATTTCATCTCTGTCGAGACCTATGAGACAGTATGATATAGTAGAAATATGCCTGGACTTGCGTGAAATCAGGCAATATCATTTGAATGATATTAGTTACTTTATTTCTTTAGGTCTCCATTTCCTTGTCTGTAAAATGAAGGGATTGGACAAGGTGACCTCTAAATTCTACAGCTCTACCTTTATAATCAGCTCCATATGATTTGTATGAGGAATTTGTACAAACACCTTATGAATCAAAATAAATTTAGATTTATATCTTAAATCATTAAGTATCCTCACCCCCATTTTACAGTTGAGAAACTGAGGCCCATAGGAGCTGAAGTTACACAGGTAGCAGAGCTGCATTTCAAACCCAGATCCTCCAACTTCATATTCAGCATACTGCAAGTGAAGTCAAGTCAGCACTGGGTATGTGTAAGCATTCAAGACCAAGGACACAAAGAAAGACAAAAACAAACAAATCATAAAATAAGCAGTCCCTGCTCATAGTATAATGGGGAAGACAACTTGCAAACCAGATTTCATATACATACACATACACATACACATACACAGAGATATATAAACATACATCTATGTTCAAACCTATATGCATACATATAAAATAAATTAGAGATAATCTCAGGGGGCAGGCATTGAGATTAAGAAAGACTGAAAAAGCTTCTTACAAAAGGTTATGCTTTAGCCAAGACTTGAAAGAAATCAAGGAAACAATAATGAAGAGAGATGAGGTTAGAGAATGCCCTGAATTAGAAGATGGAGTATTGTAGGTGGGGAATACCACGGAAATCAGTGTCAGTGGATGGCAGGATATGTCGAAGGTATAAGGTATAAGAAGATTGAAAAGGTAGGAGAGGCCAGGTCATGAAGGGCTCTAAAAGCAAAACAATGATTTTTTTATTTAATTCTGGAAGTAATGGGGAGCCACATGCATTTCAATGCAATAGACTATTATACACATTTTATTCAATCATAAACTTTTGGAAAGTAGCTATTTCTATACCCTACTTTTCTTGGGGAGAGTTACAGTAATGGGAATAATCATGGGAATTGTAAAAAATTATCACCTTTAATTCAATTAAATAAGTGTTTATTAAGTCTACTGTGTTCATAGCATTGTGCTGGGCACTTGAGAAGATGTAGTTTCCCAGTGTTCAGAGAAACTCATATCTCATAGTCTTGTAGGAAGATAAATCACAAACACAGATGTACAGTATATGACAAGTGCAGTGAAGGTATGTAGAATGTCACATGAAGTCTGAGGAAAACAGTTTTTACTCATCAGGGGATTGGAGAAGGCTTCTTTAAAGATGTCTCATGGAGTTTGAACAGTAAAAAATGGAGTGGCAACTATGAAGTAAAAAGAAAGGGAAGAAGGATATTTGAGAATCAAAGAACAATGTAAACTAAGGCAAAGGTGTGGGAAGGGACTTTTCATCAGAGTTATTCAATTTAATTGAAGGAGAGAGGGGGAGGAAGGAAGAGAGGGAGGAAGGGAGGAGGAAGCTTTTCATCAAACAGTTATCCAATTTGACTGGAATAGATGGATGCATGGAGAGAGAGAGAGAGAGAGAGAGAGAGAGAGAGAGAGAGAGAGAGAGAGAGAGAGAGAGAGAGAGAAAGAGAGAGAGAGAGAGATAAGAGAGAGAGAGAGATAAGAGAGTGCCGGAGAAGGAGGGAGGGAGAGTAAGAGTGCATGATTTAAAGTTTCCTTCTTTTCCTGGTCATGCTCTCAGGTACTTCTCTACTTTGTTAATATCTTTCATAAAACATGACATCTAGTCCTATGGCATTTCTCTCATTCTTCCTAATGTCTTAAAACACCACTAGAAGAAATCCTGTGTGGTATTTTCTTCTTCTGAAAAGGATAAATATCCAGCATAATGCTAAAAAGTAAAATCTGGGTTGACTAATATAGATATGACTAGGCTATACCACAGAGATGGATTATGTGTATGTATGTGTGTGTGCTTGTGTACAACACAGATTTATTAAGGGAACAATGTTTTTCAATAAATTGTAATAATAAAAAGTTATTAACAAAATTAGACCCACTAGCATCTAAGACCCTGTGGGGAAAGAATATGACAAAAAAAGTTTTTGGAATAAAAGTCAAAACTATGGGAAAAAACAGTGAAAGAAATAACAAAACCCTAAGGGCTAGAACCCTCTCTAGCAACAACAATAACAACAGTAAATGAATGCAAAGTTTTTCCTCATCTGCCGAATGTGAAATCCAACTTCCAAGGAAATTGTAATTAATACATGACAAATCTAAAAAGCAGAGTCTGGGAGTCTGGTGCGGGTTTGCCATTGTTTCAGAGGAAGCTTGGGAGCATCCAGACTTTTATAGAGGTCATATATTCTTTACATTTTAAAACACTTCATTGTTCATGTTTTTTTTTTTTTCATCATCTATTTCCCATCCTTCTCTCCTATCTGGCAAGCTGTCTCTTGAAAGAAAGAATGAAAAGAGAGAAGAAATAGTTTAGTCAAGGCAGAACCAAGATGGAAGAATAAAGGCAGGAACTCACCTTGCTCTCTCCCAAACTGCTCCAAATGCCCTTAAATAATGATTCTAAACAAAAAGCCAAAATAGAACAATTTTCTAGCCAATGGTAACTTAGAAGGTCTGCAGGAAAGGTCTAGGACACCAGGGTGGAAGTCCAATGTGCAGAACTGGTACAAGCCTTCCCTGCAGAACCCCATCCCTGACTCTAGCCCAGGCCCCAGAGTCAGCAAAGCAAGAATAGGTCTAGGACTTCAGAATCAGTGGCAGTACTAGTGGCTTCCAGACCTCTCAGCCCAGAGACACCAAACACAACTTGGAAGGTCAGCAGGAAAGGTCAATAGGATGAGAGAGCCTTGGGAAACCAGGATACAAAGAGTGAGCCCAGGCAGTGGTGGTCCTGGCAAGTTTTGGAGACCTCAGTTTGCAGGTCTCTTTACAAGCATTGAGGAAGGACTTTATTGCTTTAGCATACTAGATCTTATAGCCAAAGCAGGCTGGGGATACTCCTAACAATTCCAGGACAAAAAAGAGTGCTTGTGGTCACATTCCTAGAAAGATCTCTGAAAACAGCTGTACAAATTTCCTGAAGCTTGGAATAGTGCATCCTCCTCCCTGGGAACAAAGCCCTACTTTTTACAAAGAGTTAAAAGCTGAGTAATAGGCTAGGAAAATGAGCAGAAAACAAACCAAAAAAAAAAGATTCTGACCATTGAAAGTTATTATGGTGACAGGGAGGATCAAACACTTATTCAGAAGAAAATAACAAAGTCAAAGTTCCTATATCCAAATACTCTAAGAAAAATAAGAATTGGGCTTAGGACATGGAACAGCTCATAATGGCTTCTGAAAATTAAGCAAGAGAGATAGAGGAAAAATTAGGAAGAGATTTGAGAGTGGTGCAAAAGGAAATACAAAAAGCTAATGAGGAGAAGAATACCTTAAAAAGCAAAATTGACCAAATGGGAAAGGAAGCTCATTGAGGAAAATAATGCCTTAAAAATTAGAATGGAGCAAATGGAAGATAATGATTTTATGAGAAATCAAGATACATTAAAGCAAAACCAAAAAAAAAAAAAAAAGAAAAGAAAAAAAATGAAAAAAAAATGAAGTATCTCATTGGAAAAATAACTGACCAGAAAATAGATCCAGGAGAGATGATTTAAAAATTATTGGTCTACCTGAAAGTCATGATCAGACAAAAGATCATGGACATCATCTTTCAAGAAATTATTTTAAAAAAACATCCTGATGTTCTAGAACCAGAAGGTAAAATAGAAATTAAAAGAATTTACAGGTCACCTCTTGAAAGAGATCCCAAATTGAAGACTACAAGGAATATTTTAGCCAAATTCTGGAACTCCCAGGACAAGGAGAAAATATTGCAAGCAACCAGAAAGAAACAATTCCAGTATAGTAGACACACTCAGGATAACACAAGATTTAGCAGTTTCTACATTAAAAGACCAGAGTGCTTAGAATATGATATTCTGGAGATCAATAGGATTAGGATTACAACTAAGAATCACCTCTCCAGGGAAATTGAGTATAATCCTTCAGGGAAAAAGATGGAAATTAAGTGAAATAGGAGATTTTCAACCATTCATGATGAAATATCAGTACTGAATAGAAAATTTTATTTTCAAACATAAGACTCAAGAAAAGCATAGAAGGTAATTAGGAAAGGGAACTCAATCATAAGGGACTTAATAACATTGAAATGTTTACATTCCTATGTGGGAGGATGATAATTTTAACTTATTAGAACTTTCTCATTATTATGGCAGTTAGAAGGAATTTATATGGGCAGAGGGCACAAGTGTTTGATTTTTTTTGAATATGAAGAAATAATATCTAAAAATAAAATTGAGGGGTGAAAGAGAAATGTACCGGGAGAAAGGGAATGGAAGAAGTAAACTAGAATAAATTATCTGCCATAGAAAAAGGTTTTGCAGTAAAAGGGAAGAGGGGAGAGAGAGAGGGAATGAGTGAAATTTACTCTCATCAGAATTGGCTCAAAAAGGAAAATAACACACACACTCAATATGGATATAGAAATCTATCTTAACCATACTGTAAAGTAGGAGGAGAATGGGATACAGGAAGGAGGGAGGGTGATAGAAGAGAGGGCATATTGGGGGAGTGAATGGTCAGTAGCAAAACACTTTTGAGGATGGACAAGGTGAAAGGAGAGAGACTATAGAATAAATGGGGGGAAATACAGTTAACCATAGTAATTATAAAAAGAATTTTGAAGCAAATTTTATTAATAATGCCTGATTTCTCAAAAGGGAGATCAGTCAATTTTTTTAAAAAGTAAGAGTCATGGCCCAGTTTATAAATGATCAAAAATATTAACTATGCCTAAAAGGCTATAAATTCATCCATATCCTTTGACCTAATAATATCGTTATTAGGCATAAATCTCAAAGAAGATTTTTAAAAGAGGAAAAATATTTATAGCAGCTCTCTTCTCAGGGCAAAAAATTGGAAATTAGGAGGATGTCCATCAATTGGAGAATGGCTGAAAAAATTGTGGTCTGTGATTATGATGGAAAATTATTGTTCTATGGGAAACAAGGAGTAGGATATTCTCAGGAAAACCTGGAAAGTTCTCCATGAACTCAAGCAAAGTGAAATATACTATGTACAAAGTAACAGCAATGTTATGGGATGATCAGCTGAGAATGACTTCGCTATTCTCAGCAATACAATAATCCATGACTTCTCTGAAGGACTTATGATGAAAAATCCTGTCCATACCAAGAGAAAAAACAGATTATTTCTGAATACAGATTGAAGCATAAAAGAAAGAAACAGCTTTGGCTAAGCTGTTTACAGAAATAATCTGTACTAATCAGTATCTCAACTCAGTTTGACAGTGTATGCCATCCTCCACACCTGTAGTTCCCTTGATCTAGCAGAGAGGGAGGAATGTTTTTTCATGTGTTCTTCAGAGCAAAATTTCAGTCATTATAGGTACACAGTGTTCAGTTTCCTGATGACATGTTTCAACAATTCATATTCTAGCAGTCAAAGACGGTACAGAGGGATGGGTCTCAAACATACAACAATGTTTGTAGCAGGATTTTTTGTGGTAGCACAAATACTGGAAACTAGAGTTGCTTATTAATTGGAGAATACTTGGACAAACTGAGGTAATAATAATGATGATATTAATAGCAGCTAGCATTTATATAACACCAACCATGTTCTAGACATTGTACTAAGCATTTTACAAATAATATTTACTTAAAATCTTTACAACCACCTTGCGATATAGGTAATTATTGTCCCTATCTTACAATTGAGGAAATTGAGGCAAACAGAGAGTGACTTGTCCAAGGTCAAACAATTAGTAAGTGTCTGTGGTCAGATTTGAACTCAAGCACATGAATACTATTTCACTTTAGTCCCTGGATCATAAAATGACAAATATGAAGAATTCTGAGAAATTTGGAAGGTTTGCGTGAATTGATATAGAACAAAGTAAGCAGAGAAAAGTTTGGACAAAGATCATAGCAATATAGAAGGAAACAAACAAAAAAAAAGAAGCAATGGAACTAGAAACAGAATATTAATATGAGCTCTAGATGCCAAATGAGATATGCATTGGTAGACACAACCAGTAGTTGTTTTGTTTTGCTTGCTTCTGCATTATTTTTTAATACTGGAAGGTTACATTGGGGATTATGAGATCATTAAGAAGTGACAGATATATATCTATGTAGATGTATACTTATGTATGTATGTATGTTTTTTCATGGAATTTATAAAATGTCTTTAAAAAAAAAAAAACTTGATTGTTCCTTTGCTAAAATCTTCTGAGTTCTAAATGTCTTTGCTTTTCCTGTTGGTACCAAATTTTGCAACTTCCTTATCTCAGCATCAGATATGTCAGTGTTTTAAAAAAATGAATTAAAAGGTGTTTATTAAAGCCTATTCATCAGGCACTGTGTTGAATAAAAAGATGAAAAAGAAAAAGGAGCCCCTCCTCTCAAGGAGAGAGAACAGTACAAACAAAGGTGGAGTGGTCAGGGAGAAGAGTGTGTGGATTGGAAAGTAACAGGGATGGTGAATGGAGCTAGAAAGCAATAAGTAGGCATGTCCTTTCCAGGAATGGTAGAATTGCTATTATGAATGTTCCCAGAGCTAGAGGGAGAAAGCCAGGAAGACAAAGGAAGAGAAAAAGAGTGCTCATATGACAACATGGTTTAAAGATAGCTAGAGAGCAGCAAATAATATGATGGGTTTGGGTCAGAGAAGTTATATCAAACTTACCAATCAGGAGCACAGGACTCCAAAGCAAGAGCTGGAAAGAAAGGTAAGAGATGAGGAGAAAAGATATGAAAATAGCTGAAGAGCCCAATGATGCACTAAGTTTTTTGAAGACAAGGTTTCCTTTAAACTTCTTTCCTTCATAAATACACAAGTCACAGAAATGACTTTCTACATGGATAAGATTTTTTTATTATTTTAACTTTCTTTAAATATTTTCTATCATTTTTATGTCCTCAGTTTCATGGATTTCTACACAGGTGAATATCAACTTTCATTAAAGCCCCCTTTGATGCCTTCTCCTGACAGGGAGATAATGATGGATATAGCTTGAAATGATGTAAATAATTTTCTATTTGGAATTGGAAGAAGCATAGTTTTATGTTTTGGATCAAATGCTTTATTAGCTGTGACTATGAGCCAGTTATTCAGTAACTCAAAGATTCAGTTTGCTCATCTGTGAAATAAGGAATATACTTGGAGTACTTACTTCATAGGGTTGTGGTAGGTGTTTTATCAACCTGAAATTACTACAGAAATTTATGTTATCATTACTTTTAAAGGCCATGTCACTGAAGTATAAGTAGGTCTTTACAAAGCCCCAGCACCTTTCCCTAGGGTATTAGCATCAGACTTTAATGGGGAAGAAGACAGATCATTGAGATTAGCTACCAACCCTTGGAGAGTAGTAAGGATGGTGAGGTGGTGAGAGTAATCAAAATATAGAATATGAGGAATCTATTGAAAGTTTTTTTGCCTGAAGAAGGCAAGACATAAGAGCAACTACATTTCTGTCTTCTTTCCTTAGAGGAGAAATTCGATTTATTCTGTTTAAGTCCCAGAGGACAAAACAAGGAACAAGTGGTAGAAATAATGGCTGAGGTTATTTTTGGCTAAATTGAAAGGAAAGCTTTCTAACAATCAGAGCTATGGAATGGGTGCACGAGGCATTAAATACTCTATTGCTAGAGGTGTGCTCAATCAGGAGCTGCATGACCGCTTGCAGGGGAGCTTAGAAGGGGCTTATGAAACGTAGAGTTGAAGGGACCTTTGAAATCATGTAATTCAAACTCCTTTATAGTATATTCCCAACAGCGTGGGAACAGAAAGGTTTTTATGAAGATGTGGAAAATTTCTCCTAAAATTGAAATATATGACTGAAGTTTCTTCATATAATAAGCCAATCAGCATCATCCATTCAAAATGAAGACTTTACCTGTGTACCTGGTACTTGGTATCTGGAGGAGTAAGAAGAAATCTTAGAGATTTCTTAGAATATTATCTTAGAATATTGAACATAAATTGTTAGGGTTGGAAGGAACTTTAGAAATCATATGATCTATTCTTCATCTTTTACAGAGGAGGGAATTGAAGGTCAATGGAAAGTCAAAACATTTATTTCTGACAGAATCAAGACTGGAACTCAAGATCTCAAGACTCCTCACTCACAACTCTCTATAAATTATTTATTTTTCATTTATGTAGTCCCACTCAGGGGTCATTTCCCTAAATCCCACTTATGGTTGTGAGCTAAGTTCCTAGAGAACAGTTGACTACTACTCTGAGTTTTTTTTGTGTGTGATCCTGGAGGTTTCTAGTATTATTATTCTAAAGCTTCTACCAATGTGCTTTCCTTTAAGTTAGTCAGTAGGTATCAATTAGCTTTTAGAAAAGATATCTACTAGGAAAGTATAGCAAGAACTTTTGGCATAAGATTCATTCCAAACTGGGGACACTCTTTTTCTTTTAAAAAACACAGAGTTTCTGTGAATAATGATCTCAAACTTACGGTATAGAAGTAGTCATACATGCATACATTTTTATGTGTGTATATACAAATACACATAGTCGTGTGTATGTAGCAAAGGAATATATCCTGACTCCTGGTCTTGGAATGTTTTTTTTCTATTTCATGGAGGTCTCAGCAAATAGGGATTGGTACCTTTCAAGAGATCCTAGTTGCCACTTCTTTCCAGTTTGGGGTTGGGGGTGAAGGTGTCATTCTCTAAACCTACCTTTGTCCACAGGTGACTGTCTCTCCCCTTTATTGCAGCCATTCTGTGTCTCTTCAGCACTACTCTCCTGGTAGCCACATTATCACCTTTGGTCATTAGTTAGACTTCTGATGAGACCTCTAGATCTCCTGAATTCACAAAGTTGATAATTATACAATCGACCTTGGTATGATCATTTACCTAAAATCAGGAAAGAGCAAGCAATGGAGACAATGAATATGACCATGTGCTCACAGTTTCTACAGTTTACGACCAAGCTTCCCTTCTCCCTCAGAAGCATAAAACAATCTTGTATCCTTGAAGCCACAAATGAGAGTGAGAAATCGTAGAATTATACCTTCTGTATGTACATTCAATTCCCACTCTGTAATTCCCATATGAATGGTTCTAGCTCAACAGTCAGTTAAAAGACATTTTTTCATTATACAGTATCATCACTTATGCCCAGAAAATGCTTTTCAAGTTTTCTATGATAATGAATTAGAAACAAGTGGAGAACATCTGTACATGGCCCTGTGAGAGTGGTCTCCCATGCTATATTCTCCACCCATGTTATCCTTATAATTTTATTTTTAAGTTACTCTTTGTATTCTGACATTTTGTATAAACACTAGTAGGTGCAGTGAATAAAACATCTTGAACTTGGAGTCAGGAATATTTGAGTTCAGATCCTGCCTCGGATATTTCCTTTGTGCAAATCTGGACAAGTCCATTGACTTCTCTCTATAAAATGAAGATAGCACCATCTACCTCACAGAGTTGTAAGGATCAAATGAGTAACTTGTGTAAAGTGCTTTACACACCTTAAAGTGCCATGGGAATTCTGGGTAACTATTAGACTGCCAAAAACTTTCAGAGAAGCATGTGTGAGCTTGGTCTTGATAATTCCTAGTGCATGAGGTGATTTGATGAGCTTAAACTCATGGCATTTGTTCTTGACTGTTCTCTCTCTGTTTGCTTTCAGAGAAGGATAGATGCAAGCTTTACTGCAAGGCTGAAAATTTTGAATTTTTCTTTGCAATGTCTTCCAAGGTGAAAGATGGCACTCCTTGTTCCCCAAACAAAAATGATGTTTGCATTGATGGCATATGTGAGGTGAGAGACCATAAACTTGCTTGAGATACACAGGATTATGTGTATATCTTTATTTCTCCCAGTTGGAGTTGGGAAAACTGTGTTCAAACCACTTCCCATTTCTGAGCCTCAGTTTCCTAATGTTTAAAATGGAGGTGATAAGGCTTATTTTTATGAGGAACAAATGAGATAAAGGACACATAAAGAACATTTTGACCATAAAGTGCAGTATGTATCAATTATTATTTTCACCAAAATTTAATATAAAATTTAATTTAAATTTAAAATAAAATTTAATATAAAATATCTGGCAAATGCATCATTTCTTTAGCCTTTGAATTTTGACTCATTTTTTTTATTGTAGCCAGTAGGATGTGATTACAAACTGGGCTCCCAAGCAACTCTGGATGCTTGTGGTATTTGCAAAGGAGATAATTCAACCTGCAAGTTTTATAAAGGCCTGTACCTTGATCAGCATAAAGCAAATGGTAAGATAAGATTTCTTTCTTTTTTTATTAAAGCTTTTTTTATTTTTCAAAACATATGCATGGATAATTCTTTGACATTAACTCTTACAAAACCTTGTGTTCCAATTTTTCTGCCCCTTCTACCACCCTCTCCCCTAGATGTCAAATAGTTCAATATATGTTAAACATGCCAAAAATATATGTTAAATCCAATATATGCATACACATTCATACAATTATCTTGCTGCACAAGAAAAATCAAATCAAACTGGATAAAAGTGAGAAAGAAAATAAAATGCAAGCATACAACAACAAAAAGAGTAAAAATGCTATGTTTTGAGCCACATTCAGTTTCCGCAATTCTCTCTCTGGGTATAGATGGCTCTCTTCATCAAAATATCATTGGAACTGGTCTCAATCATAAGATTTCAATCAGTAGTTAGCCTTGTATTTGTTTTTTTGTTGGAAAACAAATTGGGATCATTTGCTAGCCTATTGAGGGAATTAATAAGTAGGGATATGATAGCTTTGTGGAGGCAGTAATAGAAGCTCATAGGATATCAAAGCTGGAAGAAACTTTAGGAAATAAACATAAAATATTAGAAGTGAGATGAATCATTATGCATAGACTATTGCTTTTCAGTGCTTAAAAGAAATCTGGAAGCTAAAATGTCAGCATTATGTAAGTAAAATGAATGTTGACTTGTCCTACCACTTACTTGGAAAAGGACTAATAACCATCACTTCAGAAAGTAAAACTATTGATCATTTATTGATTTATTTGGCATATTGTAAAGAGAATAGTGGACAAGTAGTGTATGCACTTGAATTTAGTGGAAAGAACACTAGATTTGGAGTAAAAAAGTTTTTTTTTAATTTGCAGATAACAGATGGAATAGTAAATTCTTTGGAAGACAGTTTTGGGATCTTAAAAAGACCTTGACAGATGAGACTAACAAGCTACTACTCTAGTGTAGGCTTTGAATCTCCATTCTCCGCCAAACTCCCTGTCAAACTGATCTTCCTAAAGCAAAGATCTAACCATGTCCCTCCTACTTTTTTGTCTTACACAATCCTCAGGATTAAATATAAAATCTTCTCTATGAAGGATCTTTCATAACCTGGCTTCTTTCTACCTTTTCAATCTTCTTACATTTTACTTCCTCTCCATCTATTCTGGGATCTAGTGATTTTGGCCTCCCTGGTGTTCCTTACACAAGACACTCCATATACTGACCAAAGGCACCTTCAATGGCTGTGCTACAGGCCTGGAATTCTCTCTTTCCTCATCTCTGCTTCCCAGCTTCCCTCACTTTCAAGTCTAAATTAAAAACTCATCTTCTACAGGAAACCTTTCTCAAGCCCTTTTAATGTTAGAGTCTTCCTCCTATTGATTATCTCCAATTTATCCTGTATGTATCTTGTTTGTACACAGAAAGTGAGCTTCTGGAGAGCAGGTCTTTTTTTTTTTTTTTTTTTTTTTGTAATGCCAATGCCTGGGTGTAGTTTCTAGCACATAGTAGACAATTAATAAATACTTGTTGACTTGACTTGTTGACAGACTGAAAATCTAGAATTAATGAGATGGAATTTAATAGAAGGAAGTATGTAATCACAGGGACCATAGAGTTAGGACTAGAAGAAGTTTTAGAAGTTCAAGTTATGGATGAGGAAACCAAATCCAAGAGTAATAGAATGACTTACCTAAGTCACATTGATTGTAAGAGGCCAAAGTGAAATTTGAATACCAGTCCTTTCTTTCTGCTATATCTGGCTTCAAGTGTAAGATGAATATAACCAGATAACAGCTCTTCTGAAAATTAATATGGACTTAAGTAGAGTGTGAAGCCAAAATAGAAGCTAAAAAATCTAATTTAATAATAAGATGCATTAATGAAAGAATGAGAGAGGTGATATTTGCACTCTGCTTCTTCTCTTCCAACTATTCCTCAAAAATTGTGATTATTTCTGGCTTCCATATTTGAGAAAGTCATTAATAAGCCACAGCAGCAAACAGGATGAAGAAGAGGAATGGAGGCTTTACCATACAATGATTGGTTTATAGAACTGGTGGTATTTAGCTTAAGTTGTGAAGATGTATGTATATGAGGGCCTGGGAGGTAGGGGAACAGTGAAGCACATGGTATCTGTCTTAAAGTATATGAAGAGCCCTCATATGAAAGAGGGATTTGGGTTGTTCTACTTGATATTCATCCCATTAGAATGTAAACTTCAGAACAAAGACTGTCTCAGGAATACTAGGTGATACAGTAGATAGAGCATCAGCCCTGAAGTCAGGAGGACCTGAGTTCAAATCTGGTCTCAGACACTTAACAGTTCCTAGCTGTGTGACCCTGGACAAGTCACTTAACCCCACTGCCTCAGGGGAAAAAAAAAGACTTTCATTTCTGGTTTTGGATCATTAGAACCTGGCACAGAGCCGCGTAATTTGGAGGCACTTCGTGAATATTACATTGAATATAACAGAACTGGTGACAGAAGGAAGTTATGAATCACCAGTGAAAGTTTCAATGATGTAGATTTCGGTTCAATGTGAAGAAAAGCAGCCTAACAGTTAGAGATTCCCAAAGGAAATCTTAGTTTGCCTTCACAGGAACTGGGTTCCTCATCCAAGGACAAGGCTTTCAATTGAAGGCTAAATGAACATTTCTCAGGAAAATAGAGGGAATAGACTAGATGACCTCTGAGGTCTCTTGATTCTTTGATTTTGTGATCCTTTACTCATGTGACTTATCACTTGATCCTTCTGACCCTCAGTTTTCTCATCTGTATTATGGGGTTAAAAATGTCTATCCTATTTCATGGGGCTGTTGTGAGACTCACAGGAGATAATTTACATACAGTACTTTTTAAACAATAAATTATAACTGTCATTGCATCATTGGATATCCATCTTTAAAATATTAAGTAGAAATGGTGGTGAGAATGAATTGTTTTGTTTTACTATGACAGCAGAAAACAACAAAAAAGATGTTTAATTTTTTCTTTTAGAATATTATCCAGTTGTAACCATCCCAGTGGGAGCACGCAGTATTGAAATACAGGAATTACAGATATCCACAAGTTATCTTGCAGTTTGCAACCTGAATAAAAAGTATTATCTCACAGGAGATTGGACAATTGATTGGCCAGGGGAGTTCCAGTTTGCTGGGACTGTGTTTGATTACCAGCGTCCTCTGAACCAACCTGAACGTCTGTATGCAGCAGGACCCACAAATGAAACCCTGGTCTTTGAAGTAAGCTTCTTCTATTAATTCTGATTTTTGTGTTTGTTACAACATCAGCCTGGGCAGCTATCATTCTGCATCATGGCTGTAAGACAGGTTAAAGGTTGAATAAAAACCAAAACTGGTCTGTGATTCTATTCTGGCTTCCCATTATTCCATTTGGAATTCAGATTACTTTATATGAGCTCAGGTTCTGTCAGAGATAATAAATTGGTCAAATAAATGCCATCATTCATTGGCAAGGGTTCCATTGTTTGGAAGAGAGACAGTAATAGTTGTATCCCTTAGATGATGAGTGGACCTCACAAAATTCTTTGTGACTTTCATACAGTTATTTCAATTCTTTCTCATCATACTGCATGATGAAAGTAATATTGAATATTTTTGGATCACTCTTTAGAAAGTTTGTGTTTGATATGTGGTATCCCTTAAATGAGGTTCTCAATTGTACATACTTCTTAGGCAGTGGCCAATATGGCATCAGGCACTATGGTACATCCCCAGAGGAAAGAGAATTGAACTAGGAATCCAGAGTCCTGGCTCTCAACAGGAATGAATGTAGAATTATGGGGATCATGGATTTAAGCCTTGGGGAAGGGGTTCCTTGAGGCAATCTAGTCCAACTACTCATTTTTAAGATAAGGGATTTGAGGCAAAGAGTAATTGAAAGAGATAGGATTTTGGAATTCTTGAATATTGAGCTGGTGCTTATGGCAAAATTAAGAGTAGGGTTGTTTCTTATTGTGACTGAAGTGGGGAGAAAGAATAGGTCATGAGAAGTGAGTAGGTTGAGAAACTGAGTAATTGGAGTGTTTGAGTTGCCCAAGTATCCAGGGGAAGAGAGAAAAACTGCAATTCAGGAACTGAACTCATTGTGGAAGGAAGGAGGGGTAGCCTGAAGATCTATAGACAATAGCCTCAAAGATTTTGATTGAATGGGAGATATGAATTGTATAAATCTCAAAGGAGGAAAGGTTCTTGAGAGGTGGAGATAAGGCAACTGGAAGTATCAATAGGGAAAAAAAGAAGTATTCCAACTTCTTCACCTCAACCAGTTATTTAAGAGAAAGGAATGAAGATGCAGTCAGTATTAGAAAGGGTACCTGGCACATAGTAGGTGTTATGACTTTATTTGTTATTCTCACCAGGTCCCAGGAATTTAATTTCTATCCCTTTGCAGAGATTCTAAAATCTATTTATCATGTCCCAATCCTCTGCTGATTGCCAATTTTGTGACTTTAACTGCTTGGATATTCAGTAGTTATTTTAAAATCAGTTTAAGTCCAAAATAGAACTCATTATCTTTCTCCCTAAAGCTTCCTCACTCCTAACTTTCTTATTATTGTGAAACGTAACATTATCCTCCCAGTTTATTAGTTCAAAGCTCACGTTATTGTTACTTCTTCACTATCTCTTACCACCATAATCCATCTATTGATTTTATCTTTGCAACATCTCTCAAATATTGCCTTTTCTCTCCTTTGAGACTACTACCATCCTGATGTAGCCCTTATCATCTCATTCTTGAACTATTAAAATAGCCTGATGATGGGGATAGTGGGTGGTCTGTCTATCTCAACTTTATCCCCATTCCAATTCATCCTTCTTTAAGCTACCAATGTGATTTTCTGAAAGCACAGGTCTGATCTTATCACACATATATCCCACCCTCATTCAATCAGCTCCTTTCTCTCCTCATCATCTCCAGGATCAAATACAAATGCTTCGTTTGGTGTTCAAAGTCTTTTACAACCTGCTGCTTCCTATCTGTTTAGTCTTCTTATACCTTACTCCCTAATATGTTCTCTTCTATTTAGTAACACTGGTCTCCTGCCTCCTCTGTGAAAAAATGCACTATATCTGTCAGATCGGAGCATTTTCTTTGGTTGTCTACCATTCTTGGAGTGTTCTTCCTCCTCATTTCTGCCTACTGACTTCCCTGGCTCCTTTAAGTCTCAACTAAAATTCCTTCTCCTACAAGAAGCCTTTTCTAAGCCCTCTTAATTCTAGGGTTTCCCCAATTTTAATTATTTCCTATTTCTTCTGCAGGCAACATGTTTGTGCATGTTTGTTTCCTTGACTCTCCCTTTAGTTCATAATCTCCTGGATCATAGCAACTATTATATTTTTTGCCTCTTTTTTTGTATCCCCAGTGCTTAGCACAATGCCTGGCACATGGTGGGAATTTAAGTGTTTATTGACTAACTGCTAAGTTATATAAATTGGGGATATAAAAATAAAAGATAATCTATCCTTTCAAAGAATTGAAAACAAATGAGATAGATAACATGAAGATAACTATGTACAATAGACAGATACTTCCTTAGAAGTGTGTGTATATTGCAAATGATGATATTATCTCCTGCTAATGAGCAGAGTAAGGTTGTAAACAGAGAGTTGGAAGGGAAATTGGTAGCATCACATTCAAAAGCATGTTAATTGTTTGAGTTACAGCTAGAAGAAAATATCATCAGAAGGGTCTGAATCCTTACCTCACCTTTTTGGTTTTTTTGTCTTGTTTTATTTTGTTTACTGAAGCCAAAAGACAATTATAATGTTAAGTAAATTGGAAATCAGACTATATGAGGATCATAAAGAACTGGGGCTTTTAGCCTGTAGAAAAGCTTCATCCGATAGCTTAATGGAGATTATTTGGCTGATTTAGTTTCCACTGGTTACCTTAACTGAAGATTGATTATAGACATGAAAGATAACATACCTTCCTGATTTGGGAAATGGAAAGGCTTCCTGGAAGAAGGAAAATTGAAGCTGTACTCTTAAGGATGAATAGAAAAAAAGAGAATGGCATTTGAAGCAGAGGGAATATGAGCAATGGCACAGATTGAAAAGTATTTTGTTGTACACAGGCAACAAAAAAGCATTCCAGTTTGGCTAGAATTGTGTACATGAAAAGGAATAGGATGGGCTGAGACTAAAAAGTTTTGGAAGAATGGAATTGTGGAGAGCTTTGAATGCTGAGATGGGAAGCTTGGATTTTATCCCACAGACAGTAAGGAATTGCTGAAGGGTTTGAGCACAGGAATGATAAGATCATTTATGTACACAAGTTAGATTAATAAAGACAGACAGTTGCAGTTTGGAAGGGCAGAAAGACCTAGCATTTGGAAGTCTAGTGGTCTGGCTATTTTTATCTCTTGGAATCACTTTGGTTGATCACTTTAATATTTAAATTACATATTATTGTTTCTGGGGGAGTTGACAAATTCCTTAAAGTGCCCACATCACCCTAGATTCCTTGGTCTGAGAGGTTTGGGGAACGTCTAAATGACTTTAAACAGAAATCTAATTTTTCCCAACCACAGCATATCGATGTCTAAGGTATCCATGGCTTCCAATCTAAATAAAGCTCAAATGACTTTCTGTACCAGAAATATGGATGCTACCAAAATGAAAGCTTTGCGAGCCAACACTCTTCTCTGTGTTTAGAGTGTCTGATTTGTATTTAGAAGGATGTTGATAGCAGTGTTGAAAATAGACTAAGATGAGATATGAAGGTCCTATATAAAACTTCTCTGTCTTTTTGTGTCTCTCTTTGTGTGTATTTCTATTTATGCATTGTATACAGCTGGTAAATTTGGAGAAAAAGCTGTTTGAGGGAAAGATGATTGGGATCATCTCATCAGTAGTTCATTTTTCTCTCGGAGTATACACATGTCTGCTTGTGTGTGTAGAAATGTACTACTATAGAAATGAGACAAATTATCTTTCCCTTTAAGTCAATTCCTCCTTCAAAATTGTCTATTTTTTTCCAAAGGTACTTACTATTATCTAAAAATATGAATTTGTAATCTGAATTATTTTTCATGCTTCCATCTCCTCCATCATCACCTTTTCAACTAATCAACTCTCAAATCTTATTGATTGTACAATATCTCCCTTATGGATAAAGGCATATCCTTCCTCCTTCCCAATTTCAGGTTCTCATCATATCCTCTCTTCTCTACAATAGCCAGCTGGTTTCTCTGCCTGTAATTTCACTCCTTTTCAATCAATCTTCTGCTCGAATGCCAAAATAATCTTTTTTGAGACACAGATTTGACCACGTCATTTCCAAGCCAAAAGGTTTTCAGGAGCTCGTTGTTGTCCCTGAGATAAAATTAAAAGCTCTTCATCCAAACATTCATGCCTCTTTTCCACCTGGATCCAAGTTATTTTTTGAATCTTATTTTCTATTACACTTTTTTAAAAATACTATGTTCTAATCAAATAGTACTTCTGGATAGGTAATGCAATGGATAGAACACTGGATTTGAAATCAGAAGATTCAAAATCAAATTAGCCTGAGATATTTACTAGCTCTGTCACCCTGGATAAGTCACTTAAATTATTTGCCTCAGTTTCCTCATGTATAAAATGGGAAATAATAGTAGTTTATTACTTTCTGTGGTTGTTGGGAGGATAAAATAAGATTATGTGTTTGTAAGTAACTTTGTAAACTTTAAAGTATGCCAATTATTATGATTCTTATTATTATTTCTACAAATTCAACATCCTTTCTCCTGTTCATTTGGTAAGCTAGTACCTTCCATGCCTATGAATACTTTCCTTCTTCATCTCTGCCTATCCAATTCATTATCTTTCTTCAAGATTTCATTCACATATCACCTTCTTAATCAAATCTTTTCTAATACCATCATTAAAAAAAACTCAATTTAATTTTATTTTCAAATTCTGATTCCCACCCCTTCTTCACCCATTAAGAAATCAAGAAAAACAAAGTCCATTACAAATATGTGTAGATAAGTAAAATAAATTCCCTAATTAACTATCTTCTCTCTCTCTCTCTCTCTCTCTCTCTCTCTCTCTCTCTCTCTCTCTCTCTTCTCTCTCTCTCTCTCTCTCTCTCTCTCTCTCTCTCTCTCTCTCTCTCTCTCTCTCTCTCTCTCTCTCTATATATATATATATATATATATATATATATATACACATACATATATATATATGTAGGCAACATATAATATGTATCTCTCTATATATCTATGTATATATGTATATCTATTACTATATAGCTCTATCTGTCTATCTATAGGTCTCCATCAGCTCTCCCTCTGGAGATGATAGCATATTTCATCATGAGTCCTTTGGAACTGTGGTTAGTTAATGTGTTGATCAGAGTTCCTAAGTCTTTCAAATGTATTTAATACCCCCCCTAATTTCTCTAAAAACTATGAAACATATGAATACAACTAAAAGAGAGAGAGGAATGCAGACCATACCTTAGGAGAACCAATTAAAAGAACTAGGCATTTTTAAGTATTTGAATAATCATATCTAGGTGGGATAGGATGGTTTTGCTTAGGCACATTAGAAGTAGGAATAGTGGTGGAAGGTGGAGTCATAGGAAGGTATTACTGAGAAACTTCTCAATAATTAGAGCTTTCCAGAAATAGATGGACTGCTTTAGGGACCATGAGTTGGATGTGTCCAAATGAAAATTGGATGGTCATGTCAGTCAGGGATCTCAGAGAAGGGAGTTATACTTCAGAGACAAGTTTGTCTAGTGCTGATATTCTGTGTTTCTCATATTAGAAGTGTGATATGATAGAAAGCAGGGGACCAGGAGCCAAGAGACCAAGGTTCAGATGCAATCTCTGTCCTTAACTAGTTTTGTGGGCTTAGGCAAATAATTTTTCTTCCTTTAGCAGCTGTCTTCATCTATAAATGAGGAAGTTAAGATTTGTAACAGCTAACAAAGCACCATTTTTATAAGGAAAATGATTTGCAAATCTAAAAGTATTGTAGCTATAGGGATAGTAATTTGTACTGTTTGGCCATTTATGGATAACGCCTCAAACTCTAAGACTTTCTTTATTCTTCTCTCACATTTCCTTATGGCACTCGATAGCTCAAGGTTATCAAAATTCATATTCTTAAAAATCCTATTGGACCTGAAAGTTTTAAAGACTGGCCCCAATATTAGATCATGTGGCTATTGCCCAAGGACCAGCCTTTCAAAGGAGAGAGACAGTCATTATCAGATTAGTTATTGAGAGATGAATTCTTTTATGTCTTTCATGAAGACTATACACTAAAGTAGGGAGAATCTGTGATCTCTGTTGGCCCATGTGATAAAACCATAGATCCTGGAAGTATAATGATCATACATCCAGTGACTACTTATTATGATATCATATTCAGGGGAAAATGCAAAAAATGCAAAAAAAAATTGCCAAAAAGGCAATATGGTGTTGTAAGGAGTTGCTCTTGTTCTTATATATTGAATCAGAGTCCACCAGTGATCTCTGCTGCTTGTTGTCGTTTTTTTTTGGGGGGGGGAGAATGGTAGTAAATATACTTTTAAGCTGTTGACCTAGATTTGACTCAGCCAGATCAACTTAGTGTGGCCAGGTTTAAAGACAGCATGATTACTTGCAGATCATTTTACAATGGACATTCTTTTTTGTGTATGAATGGAAGGCAGCTAGGTGATACAGCTTATAGCGTTCTGGACTTGGAATCAGGAAAACTTGAATTTAAATTTTGTTTTAGACACTTATAGATCGACACCAAGGTCCGTTCCAACTCTGACATCCTGTAATTCCATAACTTGATAATAGTATCATCTAGATAAGATATTTTATATTCTAAAGTTATTTTCTAAAGTCACTCTTAGGATGGACATTCTATGTTCTATATGTCAGATCTTTTCAATCTCTTACTACTTGTAGCTAGTGAATACATCTACTCAAGCTAAACCAGTGCTAAGAATGATGCACAGACAAAAATAGCTGAGTTTATGACTTATCCTGTTCCTTAAGCAGATGGATGACCAGGGCAAGTCACTATTTTTTCTTGAGCTGAAGCTCAGAGATTCCCTATCTGTAATATGAATATCCTAATTTTTGCTACCAAACTCATATGGTTATGGAAGGGAAATTAACCTTGTAAGCCACAAGATTGCATAAAATGGAAGTTATTTAATCCAATTCAACAGTTATTAAGCCTAGAGAACATTTAACTAGTTACAAGGGAGATATAAAGTTAGGCTATACCTTTATAGAATTCTGAGACACAGGAATATTTCTGTTTCTATCAATCAAACAGCAACCAAGTATTTGTTAAGCATCTGCTATGTCCCAGAAATAATGTTAGGGGTTAGGGATATAAAGAAAAATGAAAAAAAAGTTTCTGTCTTTGAGGATATTACAACCTAGCTAAAGAAGACAATTTATACATATATATATATATATAGATTTATACAAAATATATTCAAGGCAATTTAGTAGGGAGGGCACTACTAGCAGCTGGGAGGAATCAAGAAAAGCTTCATGAAGGTATTTAAGTTTAGGCTTAAAGGAAACTGGGATTTGGGAGACAAAAAGATGGGAAGGAAGCACATTCCTGATATGGGAGGCAAACAGTACAAAAGGCCAGAGATGGAAGGTGGAGGATCATTGATGAAGAAAAGTAATAAGGTCAAGTGTGCATGGAGAAGAGGATCAGGGAAGTAATTTGAAGTCAAATTGTGAAGAGATTTAAGTACTACAAGTAAATTTAATAATTTAATAGTTATAATACATGATACCTAATAAACATGTAAGAGAAATGCTAAACACTTTATGAGATTCCTCTTAGCTCTAATATATTTGTTCCAATTCAGGGGAAAAGATCATAAATTTAGAGTTGAAAAGATGGACTACTAGGTGTCACAGTAGATAGAGCATTGCGCCTGGAGTCAAGAGGACCTGAGTTCAAATTTGGCCTCAGATATTTTACACTTACTAGATATGTGGCCCTGGACAAATCACTTAACTTCTCATGCCTCAATTTCTTTATCTGTAAAATGGGTATAATAATAGCACCTACCTCCCAGGATTGATGGGATCAAATGAGATAATATTTTGTGAAGTCCTTGGCAAGATACTTGACACATAGACATTATATAAACAGTAACTATTATTTGTGGTTAATATGGTCCCAAGCCCTCATTTTATAATGTAAAAATTGAGTTCCAAAGGGAATGACTAACTTACAGATGGCTACATAGATCGAAAATGTCAATACCAAGATTTGAATTCAGGTCCTCAGACTCCAGATCTAATACTCTTTCTACAAACTATCTGGCTTAACAAAATGAATTGTCTTTAGATACAAGTTGGGCTGGATAGCTTAAGAGTTCTCTTCCTGTCCTGAGAGAATCCATGATTCTCACCATCTCCTGTTCCATTGAGACTGTAGCAGGAATAGAACAATCACTTTTGAGCATTGGATGTACACTGAAAAACTTGAGTCCAATAAGAGGAGTATGATGGAGATGGTAAGTGGACTGGAGTAGGTACCACATAAGGAATGGCTGGAGAAATTGAGCATGTTTAGGCTGGAGAAGAGAAAGATTTTATAATAAGCAAATAATAGCTGAACATTGTACAGGGGGGATCAGATTTGTCCTGTTTAGCTCCAGAGGACAGAACTGGAAGTACTGAAGAGAAGTTGTGAAGAGACACATTTCAACAAATTAATCTACAAATATTTATTAAGCACTGATTGTGTGCCAGGCTCTGATCGATCCTACCTGTGCTACCATATCAAACATCTATGATATATTACAAAAAAAACTAATGAATAAAACTTATATTAGAGTCTGATTTCTACAGGAGGCCCTTGTCTAATCTCCTTCTTGTCTGCCTCATAATATTTTCCTCTCCAAGGGATTACCTTTCATTTACATTCATATAATCTTCTAAATACAGTTTTTAACATGCTGTTTGCTCATTAGAATGAGTGCTCTTTGAGGGCAGGGACTGTGTTTTTGCTTTTCTTTATATCCATAATACCTGACATATGTCATTAAGTCACTTCAGTCATGTCTGAATCTCCATGAGGAGAGTGAACCTTTAAGGGTTTTCTTGACAAAGATACTGAAATGGTTTGCCATTTCCGTCTCCACTGAGACAAGCAGGGTTAAGTGATTTGCCCAGGGTCATACTAGCTGTGGCTAGATTTGAACTCAAGTCCTTCTGACTCCAGGCCTGCATCTCTATCCACTGCACCACTTAACTGCCTCTAGAATATATTAAGTATTTAATGAATACTTGCTGACCAATGCTTTGAGGCGTGGTGTGTGATCTTTACCCAGTACTCTCCAAGTGGAGGCTGGATGACCACTTGTTAGGATGTTAAAAAGATTCCTTCTCATGTACAGGTTGGACTCAGTAGACACAGAAGCTAGCATTAAGATTTTGTGATTCTCGTAAATGGGTGAGTGGAATGGATAACATGATGGAGTGAAAGGAACGTGGAATTTGAAGTCCAAAGGTCTGGGTTTAAATCTTTACTCTGCCCCTTATTTGATGCATCCTTGACCTAGGTACCTGGTCTAAGTGTTAATTTTCTTCTATTGAAAAATGAAGGGGTTGAATTAGTGATCTGTTAGATCTCTTCCAATCCTCATGTCCAGGGTTCTACTATTTAGAGATGTGTCCAGGGGAAATATGAGTAGTCAGGTTTAGTTGAAGTATGCAAGGATGGACAATTTGAGATATGTGGAAAAATGGGTTTTAACATTTGATTTTGGAGGGCCTTGAATGTTAGGTTAAAAGACTCTGAAATTTATTTCACTAACCCACAGCAATGACAACAATGAAAGTTCAATTATCATTATGTGTTTTTGCTAGTTGAACCTCAAATTTTTATATATATATCCCCATACCCAGAAGGCTGAGGACAGGTAAGGAGATAAATTTCAAACCCATGGGAACATGATAAGGGATAATATCCCCTAGGATTGGGAGTTAATTTTCTATATGATTCTGGTAAAACTGTCATGTCTTCTTAAGTGGAGACGTAAGGAATCTGAGTCCATTTGAGAGCTTAATGCCTTCCCCTTTAGAGACATGAAGGTAATTTAAGGTCGTTGACTTTGTTCTTTGTTCAAGTAACATGCAAACCATTGTTTGGGATCAGATTGGTCATGCAGAGATCCAGACTGGTTTTAAGTTTAGCTGGAAGGTTCATTTGGGAAGAAGGACATCCTTCTGTGGCTTGAGAATACGTGGCCTCTTGTAAGGGCCACGATAAATGATCCTATGAATGCCAATTTCTTTATCAAGACTGTCTCCAGGTGTGAGCTGATGGCCAGGAAATTGACTGTGAGTGTTCCATTATAAAGTAACTGGATGCCTGTCTGATAAATAGCACGAACGATGTGACGATAGCAAGGCTTGCTGTTCTATTACTGAAATCCAATCTCTTGTATTTATTAATTAGTGTTGCTCTCTTGCCTCCCCTTTCCTCCTCCAGTATATTTCACATGTTAAACCCTTTTCTATCTTAGGTAAAATTAAAAAAAATGTTTAACTCATTAAAAAAAAAAAGGTTGATCCAATTCACTAATGAACAGCTAAGAAGAATTCTTAAGTTCAAAAAATGGCATAGAAAAGTAAGTTTTGGGGAAGATGGAATGTCTGGGAGTACAGTAAAGGGGAAGTAACCCTGGGCTATGAGACTGGAAATTTAGAGTGGAGTCTGAGATTTGTCACTAGTTTTATCTGATTCCTATCCCTCATTTGCTTCCTGTGAAAAGAAAGGGGGTTGGAATACATTATATCCAGGGACCATTCCAGCTTTGACACTTCCAAGGATGATAGTTTATATCTTCTATTCTAAGGGTCTTCTCAGATTTGACATGGGAGTCAGGAAATGAAATGTGTGTGTGAGGAACAAGGAGGTTACTGTTGTGTTTTGGGTTCCATGCCCCGCCTTGCTTCTGCCATTCTTTGATTCTAATTACATAAACTATTTAGAGGATGAAAATGTGACTAAATCTTTGGTACAGGACAAGACCACAAATGTGTGTTCCTGCATGACATCTTTACTGAGTCCTCCAAGTGACTAGTGCCCCCCTGAAATAATTTTGTTTTTATTTGTATGTATATTTTCTCCCATAAAATTAATCCCAACCATGACCATTTTGCATGCATTGCCTCTCTGGGCAATGTTCAGTTAATAATTCATAATGTACTTCAGTATATCAAAGATTCTGATTTTTTCAGGAGGGGCTTTGTTCACAGATCTCAGCCTGACATGCCTAGTAGATAGTTTCATGAGTGGTTTTGGTTAAAAATTATTCATACCTTGGTCCCCAACCATCTGAGGCTGAACTCCACAAATATTTAGGGTGATCCTCAGAGAAAATAGCATTTGAGATTAGAAGACTATGATTAGAATCCAGGATCAGCTTCTAACTAATTTAATGACTACTTCATCTCCCTGAGCCTATTTACCTATTTATAAAATTATGGAATTAGATGAAGTGATTTTAAAGGTCTTTTCTAGCTCAAATATTCTGTGACTTTTATGGAGTTTTGTGGTCATTCCTACTCTTTTAAAGGATCATAGAAAGAATTTCAAGGCCAGCTTGTTTATCCCCAAAATTTTACCTAGGAGCAAATTGAGGCATAGAGATATTAAATGATTTGCATTGGCACCCAGAAGTTGTATAGAGTTTAAACACACGTTCCCACACTGACTCAACAATGTTCTTATTGGAGACTGATTCCTAAGATGAATAAACACAAGTAAAAGATTTAGCATCTGCAAAGAGAAGAACTGCTTTGTTCTTTGACTCTAGTTCAAAATTAGAGATGATGGGTGAAGTTGTGGAGGGATCTTGAGTTATGGATGAATAGACGGGTAGTAGTTCACTTTGGATGGCATTTATCCTTGTAAACTAGGAGATAAGGTCATCTGAGAGAGCAATTGGGAATGAAGAGGTCAGTCTTTCCCACTTTCTGGGGCCTTTTAAAATCCAGGGTTATCTCTACATTTCAAGACATCAGAGGAGAACCTGAAAGAAGACATATAATTTGATTGATAAGTTTTATGGTAACTATTTCTGGGGATGACATATATGAAAAGTGGAACAAAATCATTCAGTCAATAAACATTGCAGTAAGGAAGGAAATAAAGAGGTGACTGAGCTAGGTGCCCTCCTTAAATGGAGGTTTTGGGAGGAGTTCATTGGTCTTCCCTCCAATCATTGGTATAGAGGGAACTGATAAGAAGTGAGTACCAAGACTGGCACCATTTTTTCATGATAATGAGGTTTCAGATGAGGTTTCTGGGGAAATGATGGAGAAGTCAAAATGAGGACATTTTGAGGGGAAATGCAGAAACCTCATCATGAACATGGAGAACCAGAAGAGGACATTCCCATCATACACTCAAAGAATGTATTGTAGTTGGATACTTTGAGTGTGGCACTGAAATCCAGAAAGCAAGGTTTCTATTAGCTTATCTAGAGCTTTATGGGGAGACATGGAGATGAATCCATGGATGGGGATGGCAGTGGAATGAATGTCAATGACAGTGAATCCATGAACCCACTGTAGCATTCCAAATGGAAAGGCCAGCATATAAAATATAATTTATAGAATATAAAGCACTTCCTTCAGGTCATATATTTGGTTAATGGTAAAGTTAGGACTTGAATTCAGCCCTTCTTATTCCTACTTCAGCTCTCCTTTCCTTATATCTATGGTAGTCACCCATATGGCTAAAGCCATATCTATATAATCACAAACAAGTAAACTTAAAGTCATCTCAACTTTGATATGTTTTATAAAATATATTTTTTGCTTTAATTACTTTTTAAATTTTTTAATTTAATTTTCACTTAATAGTATTTCCCCCCAGTTACATATAAAGGCAGTTTTCAACATTCACTTTTAAGATATTTGAATTCAAATTTTTCCCCTTCCTTCCTCTTCTCCCCCCTCCCCAAGATAGCAAGCAATCTGATATAGATTATGCATGTACAATTTAATATGATATATTTAATATATATATGATTATATTAAACACATTTCCACATTGGGCATGCTGTGAAAAAAGAATCAGAACAAAAGAAAAAAGAAAAAAACATGAGAAAGAAAAAACAGCAAAAAAATGAAAACAGTATGCTTTGATCTATATTCAGACTCCACAGTTCTTTCTCTGGATGTGAATAGCATTTTCCAACATGAATCTTTTGGAATTGTCTTGGATCATTGGATTACTAACTTGTTTTGCAAAGTTTTCATTGTATTACTAAGTCTATCATAGTTGATAATCACAAAATGTTGCTGTTATGGTATACAATGTTCTTCTGGGTTTGCCCACTTCACTCATCATCAGTTCATATAACTCTTTCCATGTTTTCCTGAAATCTGCTTGCTCATCATTTCTTTTAATAGTATTCCATTAGATCCACATGTCATAATTTGTTCAGCCATTTCCCCTAGGCATCTATTCAGTTTTCGATTTTTTACCACTACAAAAAGAACTGCTATGATTATTTTTGTACAAGTAGATCCTTTCCCTTTTTTATGATCTCTTTGGAATCTAGACTTAGTAATGTATGATATTTCTGGATCAAAGGGGATATGAATAATTTTATAGCCCTTTGGGAATTGTTTTGGATTACTTTTCAGATCAGTTCACAACTCCACCAACAATGAATTAGTGTTCCAATTTTCTCATATCTTCTTCAACATTTGTCATTTTCTCTTTTTTTTTGTCATATTAACTAATCTTTTACATGTGAGATGGTACCTCAGAATTGTTTTTATTTCTTTAATCAGTATTGATTTAGAGCATTTTAGAGGAGAAGTTTCATCTGAAAACTGAATGTTTATATTCTTTGACCATTTATCAGTTGGGGAATGACTTGTATTTTTTAATTTGATATAGTTTTCATATATATATATATATATATATATATATATATATATATATATATATATATATATATATAATGAAACCTTTATCTAAACCTTCAGTTCTAAAAATTGTTTCCCAGCTTTCTTAATCTTGCTTTGTGCAAAACTTTTGAAATTTAATGTAATCCAAATTATCTATTTTGTATTTCATAATGTTCTCTCTTGTTTGGTTATAAATTCTTCTCTTCTCCATAGATCTGACAGGTAAACTATTCCTTGCTCTCCAAATTTGCTCATGGCATCACCTTTTATGTCTAAATCATGTACCCATTTTGACCTTATTTTGGCATGTGGTATGAGATATTAATCTATGCTTAGTATCTGCCATAATATTTTCATGTTTCATGTTTTCCCAGAAGTTTTTGTGAAGTACTTGTTCCAGAAGTTGGAGTTTTGGGGTTTGTCAAACAGTAGATTACTGTTGTCACTGACTATTGTGTCTTGTGTATCTAACATATTCCACTGATCTACTACTCTTATTTCTTAGCCAGTACCAAATGGTCTTGATGTCTGCTGCTTTATAAGACAGTTTTAGATTTGGTATACCTTCCTTTGCATTTTTTTCATTAATATCTTTGATATTCCTGACTTTTTGTTCTTCCCCTAGATGAATTTTTGTCTTCTCTTTTCTATAGGTAAAAGTTACAGATGAGCTTCAAACCAATGAAATCACAGGTCCTTAACATATCATAGTTCTCTGCACTTTAATCATATTCCCTTATTACACTGTGAGTTACATAGAATTAGGGACACTGTCTTATTATTGCATAGATTATATCATTCCATAGAATATCACCTCCTTGAGTGTGGGGTCTGATTTTTAAAATATGTGTCTGTCTCCCATACCTATTATAGTTCCTTGCAGATGTCTTTACTTGTCCATATCTTTAAAATGCTTTTGGGGGTTTCTTGTGATTTCATTGACCTGCTGATTTTATAGATGAGGAAACTGAGACAATCAGGATTAAGCAACTTACTCAGGCTTACATAGCCTAGTAAATAACTAAAGTACATTTCGAACTCAGGCCTGTCACTATATCTACTGTCCCATCAGGTGTCTTGCACATAGTAATCATCTTAAGTTTGTTGAGTTGATTAAATTACCTAAGTTCTGTATCTATCTCAGTTAAAAGCACAGTACTCTATAAACCATAAATATTTAAAGTTTTATAAAGGAATGAATGAATGCAAAAAAAAAATTAAAGATAAGATTTGAATCCAGATCCTCTAACTTCCAAAGCCATTAATCTACACTGTGCTGCCTCTTTAAGTGAAACTTTTTTTAATAAAATATAAATAAAGTAATAGAATGATGAGCCTGTTTTCCATTAAAAAAAGTGTTGTAACTCTCAAAAAAGTTCTTCAATATGATACCAGAGTTTTGTTTCTTTCCCCCTCCAAATATTATAAACAATGAAGAGAAACACCCGCAATCTTAGTGCCAAGACTCCCCAGAGTATCTTAATCTACTCCTGAGTTTCAAAAATATATTGTTTTAACATTCACATTAAAACGAGCAGCAGAAGAACAGGAGTGATTTCCTCCAGAGGATTCTGCTTATCCATTGTTTTAACTCCATGGGCTCAGAGCCAGGCCTACGCTCCCTCCCTGCTGAATGGGGCTGGGAGATTCCAGCCCAGCCTGTGGTTTTCAGCCTGAAGAAGCTGTAAATTTTATAATTCTGTGCCCCGCAGTCAGAACAGCTAAGGGTTGCGTCTGAAGTCAGGTGGCTCGTGTGTGAAAGGGAGACATTAACCAGCTCTCCTGAGGGCCTGGAAACATTTACAGGGCTGTCTGCCAGCTGTAGACTTGGGAGCAAATGCCAGTGGGCTGGACATTCTCTGGCTTGCATCCAGTTAAGTAGACAGAGTCCCTGGAGCTCTTTCTGGATGTGTCTGCTGAATAACTCAGTTGCAATATTCCACATTTAGAGTGAGACTGTTCAGAAATGGTTTTGTTGGGATACGTTTCAAAATGTATTAGTAGGAAGTTCTGTTCTTACATGCAGTTCTTCTTGATGGGGGAAGATGGATTTTCTTGAATTAATTCTGCAAATAAATCAGGATCATAGGATTTAGAGCTGGAGGTGTCTTTAGAATGTCCAAATACATCATTATACAGATAGGGAAACTGAGACTCAGGAAAGTGAACCTGGCCAAGGTCATGCAGGTGACCAGAAACTAATGAAGTTCCAACTTCAAATCTATGTCAAGTGGCCATGGGACAATAGTGACAAGGCTCATGAATATTGTTCTCAGCAATATCCAAATGTTGTATCCTATATCAGTCAATCAACATTTAATTCAGAACCTACTGTGTACTGAGTTACATACTGTGGATAAAAAGATAAAAGTTCCTACAATCTTGCTAGGAAGAAAAATGTGTGTGTATGTATATATATATATATATATATACACATATATATGTATATACATATATATATAAATATATGTATGTATGTATTTGTATAGACTAGGAAAATGCATTATATATGTGAATATATGCTAGAAAAACATGTGTATGTATATATATTTTGTTATTATTCAGTCAAGTGTGACTAGTTGTGACCCCATGAACCATGGGATTTTCTTGATAAAGATAGTGGAGTTGTTTTGCCATTTCCTTTTCCAGTAGATTAGGACAAACAGATTAAATGACCTACTTAAGATCACATAGCTAATAAATATCTAAGGTCTTTCTGACTCCAGACCAAGTGCTTTCTCCACTGAGTATGTATGTACATATATGCATTTATACATACATGCACATCAATATATGTGCATACACAAATATACACATAAATGAACAATGTGCATGTACATTGTACAATGTCCATACATATATATATATATGAACATACATAGAGACACATAGGTGTGAATATATAATATATGATACATATATACAATAGAATTTAGGGGGAAGACACTAGTCTTTGGGGTAGAGATAAGGAAAAGCTGCATGCAGAAAGTGGCAGTTGAGATGAACCTTAAAGGTTCTCTCAGGAGCAGAGAAGGACACTCCAGGCATTGGAGACAAAGCCAGCGATATAGGAAATAAAGTGCTGTATATGAAGAAGAGTACCAGGAGGGTTGGAGCCTGTTCTTAGAACTGTTGTCATTATAATAACAGCTCACATTTTCATCATGCTTTTGGTTTAAGTATCAATCTGCTGGTGATAACCCCATAGTATCCCATTTGAAAGATAGAGAAATGGAGATTTGGAGAAATTAACTGATTTGCTCACAGTGACATAATTCACAGGATTTAAAACCTAGGGCTTCTGAGAATTAGTCTGGTACTCTTTCCATCATACCACTTTGCTTAAGTTATTTTAAATGTTCTAACATGCTTTCACATGTTGCTTTAAATGCTCCCACATTCAGCTGTTTCCTCTCAACTCTGACACATTTTGTGCAACATAGGATCAGTGGGATCGGTTTCATTGTGTCTCCAAAGACAGTAAGAAACATATTTTTCCTGGAAGCTTTGTCATCTCATCTAGCATTATCCATAATAAACATAAAGTCTAATAGGAAGACAGTTGCAATGAATGTATCAATCTTTTACCCAGGATTAAATGAGAGAAATTGTAGGAAGAATCTGACAGAATCTTCAATCCAAGTCAGCATCTGCTTCAGTGGTCAGTATAAAAATGGACACAAGGGAGAATGGTAAACCCATATTACTAGAAAATGAAACTCAGTTTGGGTAAAGGAAGAGACCAAGGATTTGAAAACTACTCAGAGGACTTAACCCTATATACCATAAGGACTGTCCTCCAGAAGAAAGAAAGAAGAGGTTCTGGTTATGGCAAGCAGTAAAGAAAATCACATAAAATGAAATTGACTATGGCTTCACAGAGAGGGAGTGACTAGGGGATCATTGATGTGTGACCATCATAAGGCTCATGAAAATTGCTCTCATGAGTAACCCATCTGTACCCTGCATTGATCAGTCAACATTTATTCAGCAACTACTGTGGGCTGGGCAAGGGGTCACATGCTAGGGATAAAAAGATAAAAATCCAACATTCCCTTGCCTTCTTAGGGTTAAGGGGGAAAATGTGTGTATATATCCAAACATATAGTATATATATATATATATATATATATATATATATATATATATATATATATATATATACTTTGTTGTTGTTCAGTCATGTCCAATTCTTTGTGACCCCATGGACCATACAGTAAGACTTAATTTTATATATGTAGTCACATCATCAACAACATAGAAAAGATGCCAAAATCACTATCAAGTTAGAAGGGGAAATAAGGATAAGAATACAACTGCATACAGCTACAACAGTTTTCACCTGGCTTCTTCAAGTGAACCATCCATGCCAAAAATAGGAAATGGAAAAAGACAATTATACTGAGGGACTTGGGATGGATGGATGGGTTGGAGGGCAGCCAAGTTGAGCGGTGGATAGAATAGCAGGTTTGCAGTTAGGAAAATGTGATCCTACTGCTGTGTGACTTTAAGTCACTTAACTTCCATATGTGTGTTTCCTCATCTGTAAAATGGGGATGATAATAATACATATCCCAGGATCATTGTAATGATTAAATAAATTAAATAAATAAAAAATTAAATAAAAGAATAATTGTAGAGTATTTAACACTATGCTTGTCCCATAGTAAACACTATATAAATGTTAGCTGTTTTATTATTATTATTATTATTTGGAGCTAGCCAACTCAGGTCTAAATGCTACTTCAGACATGTTAATTGTATATATTTTTTCATTTTACATTATGTATTTATCCTTATTTGCATACACATATATAGTGGACAGTTCTAGACCTGAAATTCAGATCTGGTTCAAATCTCTTTTTTTTTTAATTAAATTTTTTTATTTAATAATTACATTATATTTACACTCATTTCTGTTCCGATTTTTTTTCCCCTCCCTCCCTCCACCCCCTCCCCTAGATGGCAAGCAGTCCTTTATATGTTGGATATGTTGCAGTATATCCTAGATACAATATATGTTTGCAGAACCGAACAGTTCTCTTGTTGCGTAGGGAGAATTGGATTCAGAAGGTATAAATTGGTTCAAATCTCAATCTGAAACGTATTACCTGGTAGGCACAAATAGGTAGGATATAATCTGTGACTTAGTTTCCACATCTGTACATTAATGTTGTTATAAGTCTCTTTTTAAAAAAAAATAACTTTTTATTGCTAGAACTCATGCCAGGGTAATTTTTTACAGCATTATCCCTTGCATTCACTTCTGTTCCGATTTTTCCCCTCCCTCCCTCCACTCCCTCCCCAGATGGCAAGCAGTCCTTTACATGTTGAATAGGTTACAGTATATCCTGGATACAATGTATGTGTGCAGAACCGAACAGTTTTCTTTTTGCACAGAGAGAATTGAATTCAGAAGGTATAAATAATCCGGGAAGAAAAACAAAAATGCAAGCAGTTTATATTCATCTCCCAGTGTTGTTTCTTTGGGTGTAGCTAATTGTATAATTAATACCTTCACCTCTAAGAGCCTTGGTTTCTTTGCCTGCAACGTGGGGAATCATGCTTGTACCATCTACTTTACAAGATTGCTGTGAGGAAAGCACTTTTCCAATCATAGAGTGACAGAAAATCATTGATTTTTATGGTTAATATCATTGGTGTTTCTTGCAAAAGTTGAACTGATATAAAACCATTTACGGAAGGCTAAAAGAGCCCAGAAACCATCTCATCCAGAAGATAGAAGAAAGCTGGGCAGTGTCCAGATGGAAGAGGGATTCCTGATAGATGGCCTAACACTTGAGAAAAATTTTAACTTATGAAAATTCCTGTAGTCCAGCCTACGACATATAGTTGGATAACCAGTTTGTTATATTTATGCTTAGATATACACATATGTATATATGTGAATGTTAAAATAGATCTATATACATGTATGTGCAGATTATAGGATTTAGAGCATGTAGAAACTTTGAGGGTCAGCTCCCTTCAGGGGAGAAAACTGTAACTGAGAGGGAAAGGTGACCTTCGAAAGTAGCAGAAGCAGCACTTGAACCTAGGTCATCTACTCTTTCACCACTGCACAGTGATATCTTTGTCCCTTTTATATTCCAGCTCTCAAGTCTTAGAGACAAGACTATTGAGTAGTACTGTTAAGTTAGTAGTGCACTAGAAATTTGGGGGTAAATATTAGTGAATAAACAGTCACTTATTGACTGCACATTAGAAAGTGACCTGTCAGGGTGTTCTTGGTAAGCTTAAGAGGCCAGTTAAACATATTGCTCAATCCCCAGATCCATGAATTCTACCTGAGGGACTTGTAGTGGGAGGAGACAAAGGAGCGAGTTTAAATTCTACCTCCTTCTGAAAAGAGAGGGTTGACACCTATGAAAGAAAACCAAAAAGGGAAATGGAAAAGCATGAAGTGGGGCAAGCTGGGTAAAGAATAAAAAAAAAAAAAAAGGAACAAACAGATCAAAAATGATTGAGGCAGATCACTTACATTTGGTTGGAAGATGAGGATTAATTTATCATTTTCTAAGTTAGATTTACTAAGAATAAAACTTATTTTAGATATATGTTCTCTAACTTAAGAGTGTGTGCACCTTGAGAACAAAAAATATCTCAGTTTTTTTTTTGGGGGGGGGTTGTTGCCAGGATTTAAGATAGTGTTGGGCACATAATAATAATAATAATCCCTTATTATTGTTCCTTCATTTCAGACTCTGAAATGTCTGACTCTTCATGAGTTGGTATGGGGTTTTCTTAATAAAAATACCATTTCCTTCTCGAATGGATTAAGTCAAAAAGAGATTAATTGACTTGCTGAGGATCACACAGCTCGTAAGTGTCTTGAGACTAGATTTGAATTTAGATCTTCCTGACTCCACTTCATCCACTGAGCCACCTAGCTGCCACCAAGGCAAACAGAGATTAAGTGATTTACTCATGATCACACAGCTAGAGTGTGAGGCCAGATTTGAATTCAGACCTTCCTGACTCCCCACTCAGTGCTCTACCCACTGAGCCACCTAGTTGCTTCATAGGAAGCATTTTTAAAATGCTTTTTCATTCATTTATTAGGAGAGACTGTGTGAAAAGAATGTTAACTTGGATGTAGGTTTGGATATTTACTAGTTTAACTGAAATTTACTAGTTTTACTTCTCAGTTTCCTCTTCTGTAAAATGGGAACAGTAATTCCTAAGCACTATGTGGATACCACTTTTTATTATTATGCCCAAGACAGTTGAATAGGGACAAGAAATTGTAAAGCCCATAGAAAAAAAGGAGACATAGAGTAGAGATCTGTGAGTCAGCTCAAGATTTAAAGACAGAAGAATACTACTTTAAACTCTTGCATTAGTAGTTGGTGCAGTGGATTGAAAGCCAGACATACAATCAAGAAAACTCATCTTCCTGAGTTCATATCTGGCCTGAGAAACTCACATTCAGGACCCTGGACAAGTCACTTAACCCTGTTTGCCTCAGTTTTCTCATCTGTAAAATGACCTAGAGAAGAAAACAGCAAATCATTCTAGTATCTTTATCAAGGAAACCTCAAATGAGGTCATGGAGAATCTGACAAGACTGAAATGGTTAAATAACTCTTGTAGGGTTTAGGAGGCAAAGTTTCAGTAGATGATGGTCCAGTCTTATAGACCAAGAAGTTGTAGAATTACTTTTGACACTCTTGAACAGTTTACTTTGTAAATTGAAAAGTACCCTAGAAACATGAGTGGCTGTTATTTAAATATCATTCTCTTTTGATATTTTCTATTTTATTCATCCAATTTTTTACATTGTTTTTGAACTGTAGTTGATAGTTAAGTAGCTACTTCATTGATAGTTTTTTTTTTTTGAAAGAAGAATTGTTTTAATTATATATATGGAAAGAGAATATATGTTTCTTGAGGGAAGGACTTTTAATTTTATCATATCTCCTATGCTTAGCTCATAAAACTTTGCAGTTAATAAATGTTTGTTTAATTGGTTCAGTGATGATCATGGACCTCAATTTTCTCCTCTAAGATTAGACTAGCTCATGCTTAGACTGATAATAATACTTCACATTTATATGTTTACAATTATATGTTACAACTTCAAGGTTCTGTTAATACAGTTCTTTGACTTCCATGTTTTAGTATATGGCCTTTATAAGTTGCTGTGGCTAAAAAGATGTTCAACTCGGATGTCCAATCTTCTATCAAAAGTCTCTTTCTCAGTGCTTAGCTAGAAAGTTACTCAAATTACAGATGATATCCTTTTGGTTGCTGGGAGCTTTCATGGAGTCGTATAACCTACTAAAGTGCCCCAACAGCCTTTGGGAGGCCACAGTAAAAGAAGACATAAGGGACCAAGTTCTTAGAGTTACAATTATGTCTGTACTTCAAAGATCTGTGGTTTCCTTATGGAAAGGGGCCTCTCTCTACCTATACAAATCATTGCTTTTAATAGATTCCCACCTTAAAAAGTCCTCTTTGGTTATTAACCCTCTGATGATGAGTCTATCCATGTTTGATCCATAGATAACAGACATAATTTACAAATCCTGGCGAAATGTCTCTCCTAAATAACTGAGAATCATAGAGTAGTGCTGAAAGGGATTTCAGGGGAAACCAAGGCAACAAAAACCCAGGGAGGTTATTCCTGTCAAAGTTATAAGTACTAAAAATCCGAGGGAGGACTTGAATCCAAGGCCTCTGATTCTGGAATCAGTGACTGCAATACATAGGACCTAGGAAAAAAATGTTTTAATTGAAAGAAAAAAGATTAGATGTTAAATGGTTTCTCTACAAATGCATTCTAGTGAGCCCAAGATGCACAGTCTCTCACCTTGCATCTACCAGGATCATGGTCCCACCATGAGGATTCTGATGCCTGGGTTTCCCATGAACCCTTTGTGGGGGAAGGAGCTGTAACTATGCTGTCCTAGATCTGTTGATATTGATAATCTTCTACTACCCCTGCCCTTTCCTCATTGAATGATTGGGGGAAATCCATGAATTTTGTCTATTTCCTAGCAGAAAGACTATGGTTTTCTGAACTACCTTCCCCAGCTGTATCATAGTGCATAATGAAGGTGTTTAATAAATGTTTGTTGAGAAACTGATTGAATACATGTGCAAGACTTTATAATTCATAATTGAGATAAAAAAATTATACATTTCGTAGCAGAAGTATGGTGAAACTTCCACTGATATTAAGGTTAGACTAAAGTAAGAGAGATTGGAGCCAGGGATACCAGCTAAGATGTTACAATTCAATGAGATGTGATGAACTAGCGTGGTGGCAGTGAATGGAGATAAGAGGATGAGTATGATAGATGTTTTAGAGGCTGGACTGAAAAGGTTTGAGAACTAAATATAGAACTGTTTCTTCTCTACTCTACATGTTTTTAATAATACAGCCTAAAGTCATTTTAGATTTTTTTGTCTGTATTGTCACCCCTTTGGCCTCTCCATGTTAAGGCTGAGTCATTAAGAGTCTAATTCTCACAAATCATCCCTATTTCCCCTTCCTTTGTCAATGGATAGAATGGTTCAAATCAGGCAGAAGAAGTAGGGCTGTGATTCTGTAATACGGTACAGGCTTGTTGAGCCCTTCCTACCCCCCTTTCTTCTCCTCAGCTTGATTGTAATTCCTGTAAGTCAGCCCTGTTGGTCGGAGGGGGGGAAGGAAAAGGTTGGGGCTTACCCTGGATTTGTCTACAGCTGAATTTATCATACATCTTCAATTTATAAGGGAAATGAAGTGACATGTTAACTCCCATAACGAATATGCTGTGAATGTAATACTTCTGTGGAAATTCATGTTCAATTATATGTAAAGTCTCTGAAATGCCTGTTTTTACTTAATAGAGCATTAAAACAGTCACCAAAACATGGCGAAAATCCTAAATATGGAAAGTATAATGTTTATTCAAAATGTATGAAATGTTATCTTAACCCAAACAGATGGCTTGGTTAGGATGTCTGCATGATTTGGTTGCAGTAATGGGCTCTGGGGGAAAAAAAAAAAGAAAGGAAAGAAAAAAAAAGCTCTGAGAAGGGGCACAGATAGTTAGCTGAGACATTAGAGCTCTGATTGAAAAGGTTTCCATTTCTGACCATGGTATTTGGGGTTTTAGTGGAGTCATCCATAGAAAACATACTCTCATCTGTAGAATGAATGAAAGAAAGAATGAATGAATGAATGAATAAGCATTTATGAAATGCTTGCTGTGTTCTGGGTACTTTGCAAGTAGAGAAAAAGCTATTTCTCTGGTATGGTAAGAAGTCAGGTGTCATGAGATTTAGAAGTGAATCTTTTTAAAATTATTATAGCTTTTTATTTACAAGATATATGCATGGGTAATTTTTCAGCATTGACAATTGCAAAACCCTTTGTTCCAATTTTTCCTTTCGTTCCCCTCCCTTCCCCCCCCGCCCCATATGGTAGGTGACCAATACATGTTAAATATGTTAAAATATAAGTTAAATACAAGAGATGTATACATGTCCATACAGTTATTTTGTTGTACAAAAAGACTCGGACTTTGAAATAGTGTACAATTAACCTGTGAAGGAAATCAAAAATGTAGGAGGACAAAAATGGAGGGATTGGGAATTCTATGTAGTGGTTCATAGTCATCTCCCAGAGTTCTTTCGCTGGGTGTAACTGGTTCAATTCATTACTGCTCCATTGGAACTGATTTGGTTCATCTCATTGTTGAAGAGGGTCATATCCATCAGAACTGATCATCATATAGTATTGTTGTTGAAGTATATAATGATCTCCTGGTCCTGCTCATTTCACTCAGCATCAATTCATGTAAGTCTCTCTAAGCATAAAGTGACTCTTAAAAGATTAACAAGCCCATCTCCATTTCAGCTCTATCTTTACAGAAAAAGAAACATAGTAAAAGAGCTGGGACCCAAACTCTGGTTTTCACATTGCCAAGGAGAGTTCTACTTCCACCCCACCATCTTACCATTTCATCTTTATTTTGATAATGATAATAGCTAGAATATATCTAGTTAATACTTTAAGTTTGCAAAATCCTTTTCAAATATTGTCTAATTTTATCTTCACTGAAGTTTCTGTGTTCTCTGTTGGTGTTAAGTTCCCTTCAATGGGATCACAAGCTTTTTCATCCCATCCTATTCTTGTTTTTGCCTTCCCATAAATCCACCAAGAACATCAGGATTCTGTATTCACTATACTGGAGGCCTTTCTCTGGTTATTTGAATATTCTTTGAATATAGTACTCAGATGGTCCATGGGATGACTGAAGCATTCATTTCCTTTTAGTATCAGGATTGAGAGGATACTGACATCATTTCCATTCTTCTGTCAGACTAGAAACAATTGCATTTGGCATCTATTATTTAGCAATCATATCTAAAGAAAATAGGAAGCCACTAGCTGATGTGATTCTTCCTTGCATCTCCCAGGCCCTGTCTTTACCTATTCCACTCACAAATAGCATTTGAGATGTTTTCTATTGTTTCTTTCAGTATCAGCTTTACTCAATATGGCCACACTTCTTTCCCATTCTCATGTCCATGAATATCAATGATAACATCATAAGATTATAGGCTTAGAAACTTAGAGATCATTTAGACCAATCTCCTAAGCTAAACCAGCTTGGATAAGATGGCATGATTTCCTCAGTCTTAACAATTGGTAAGGAAAAGTGTTGGTATTAGATCACTAGCCCTTGGATTCCATCATACTACTCTAAATAAGAGTATTCTCTTACTATTCTAAATACTCTCATACTAAATATTCTCATACTATTCTAAATAAGAAATAATTTCCTCTTCATAGAGTTCACAGTCCAGTAGTAGGAGAAAATACATATAAAAGTAACATGATTAGTACATTAGTTGGTTGATTGATTATTATCCATTCTTGAAGAGGACCAAAATTACATCACTATGTTAGAATCAAGTTACAATATGTCCAACTGTAATCATACCAATACGAGCTAGAAATGCTTTACCACAGGTCAAGTGGAAATAGTCTTGTGAATATTTGGAGGGGATTCTTTAAATTTGCATATCTCATATTTCTTTTGAGTTACTTTAATTCCTCTTTGCTCATAGAGAACAACACCTTCTGTGATGAGAGTATGCTATCCTTGGCAATCCTGTGCCAATCTCCCATGTCATGCAATTAATTCCAGAATTCTTGAGACCTTGAGATTGTCCTTGTATTTCTTTTTCTGAACATTATGTGAGTGTATTAGTAAGGCATAAACAAAAAAAATATGTTTGGAACTGATGAGGTTGGGGAAGAGTCTTTGAATTGAATTTCAGAGCATGTAAGACTTCAAAAGATAAAAAAGAGTATGGATGTGGGAAGCTTTAAAGTTTATTTATAGTAGTCAAGGAGTAATGTAGTGCCTAGAGTTATATTCTTAGAATGGGCACCACAACCTTCTTTAATGGGGGACAGACAGGTGCCCTATGACTTAGACAAGACCAAAACTTAAAGGAAGGAAAGTGCCTACAAGAAGCCAAGAATGGTGGGAAGAATCCTGAATTTGGAGAAGACTTTGAATTAAATATAGCTCTGCTACCTATTTTCTATGTGATCTTTGGTATGATCTTATATTTAAAAGAAGGGGTTAGACTCTTCCATGAGATCCCTTCCAATTCAGAATCCTATTAATCTATAATTGTCCTGCTCTCTTTTGCCCAGCTGGATCCCATCTAGGGCACTGTATTCAATTCTGGGCACTCTGTTTTTAAGAAGACATTGACAAGTTAGACCATTACCCTGAATTGGTTAGCCAGGTTGGTGGGGACACTAGTGTTATTCTATACAAGAACCATTTGAAGGAACTAGAGATGTTTTTTTTTTTTGTTTTTTTTTTTTTTTTTGGGGGGGGGGGGGACAGGGAAGGGAGAGAATCATAATTGTGGTATTTAAAAAACTGTTATGGGGAAATGGGATTAGACTCGCTTTGCTTAGCCCTAGGAGGTAGAACTATAAGTTAATGTCTTGCGGGAGTTGCAGAAAGGTGATTTTGACACAATTATGAGTTGTGCAATAATGGAAAGGGCTGCCTCAGGAACTAGTAATTTCCCCTCATTGGAGTTGTTCAGGTAAAGACTAGAAGAGAAACATTGTCAGAAATGTCATAGAGACAATTTATTTAGCAAGCAGAAGGACTAAATGATCTCTTAGGGATTCTATGATTTCTATTTTTCTAATCAAAACCATCCTTACCTCCTTGGTACACATTCATCCTCAGCTCTAGTGATTGGTCCTTGAATGAGTTCCCTGTTCAAAAACTCCTAAGAGGAGAAAACAGCAAGTTCTGTTCAGATTTGAATCTGAACAATGTTGGAGTAGTAAAAGAGGAAAAGGAGAGACAGAAGATACTGTTATATAAGCAATGTCAATTGAATTTGTCTTAGGTTTTCTCACCTTTTCTCAATATAGCCTCTGAGCTGAACCAAATGCATTACCTATTTCTCTATCCCCTGCCATCCTTTTTTTCCCCCATTAAATCCCTCACATACTAGGTTTTAGGACACAAGTTATTAGAAAAGATATATTGTTTAATACTTTAGGATTCTCAAGTTACTGATCAGACACTTGCCTTAGGGTTGCGATTATTCAGTTAGTTAACTAACTAGCGCCTGGCACCTATGAGGGACTTTATAAATATTTGTTGATTAATTGATTGATTGAACTAGCAAGCAAATATTTATTTATGACCTGCTAAAGTCTCTGCTAAGACCCAAGGCAATGCTTGCATAGTGTAGGCAGGATATTGCAATCTCCTACTCTGTATACTGTGTAAACATCCTTCTTTTAGTCTGGTGGAAAGATCAGACAAAGTCAAAAGCCCTAGATTAGAAACTTAGCTCTGCCATTCAATGGTCATGTGATATTAGGCAATTCTCCTTTCTCTAAAACTTATTTTACTCAGCTGAATAATAGGAAGGATTAAATGGGATAATAAGATAAGGGAAGGAAGGGAAATAAGCATTTCTATAGTACTTATGTCCCAGAGGTCCTTCTATAAGAGCACCAGGTGATGCCATGATAAGTGAATTGGATTTGAGTGAGGGAGGGCTATGCAAGGTCACCTGCCTCACTTTCCCTTCCAGAACCATATGAATCCTGTAACCAGATATACTAGAGATGACCCTGGATACAGTGGGAGATCTTGACCTTTTTAAGCTATTGTCAACACGTCTCAGTTTGACCTAAGCCATACCCATTCAGTGATTAAGGCTAGGTAGCAATTGAGACAAAAAATCTCCTCTTTCATTTAGTCCAAAAAAAAAAAAATCTAAATAAATAAATGAATGAATAAATCTGATAGGGGAAGACCCTTTGGGTTTCTGGCCAAAGCAGAAATGACTGCTATGTACATTCAATCTGAGTCAATCAGGACTCAAATAATGACCAAAGGGGGATCAGCCTAGGAAGTATTGGTGGCCAATTAGAATCAAACTGGTTTTGGTTTAAGGCATGAATCTTAAGAAAAAAAATCTAGCCAGTAAACCCCAACTTACCTTGGGAGGATTCCCAGTCATTATGCTAAGCACTTTTTAAAAAAACAAATAATATCACATTTGATACTCACAAACTCCCTGGGAAGTAGATGTTATAATTATCTTCATTTTACAAGTGAGGAAACTAAGGCAAATGGAGACTTACCCGGGATCATATAGCTAAGCAAGTCTTCCTGACTCAAGATCCAGTGCTTCTGTACCATCAATTGTCTCAAAGAAGGTAACAGGATTAAAAGTGAGAAATGATCTTAAAGATGATCAATACATTGTGTGGGACAGTATCAATCACAAAAACAATCAGAGACTCTCAGAGTAAGAAAAAAACAAAAAAGGATTTATTATGACTTTGCAAGAAGGGCATCTCCCATCTAACAAGGTATTTGTCAGTAAAAGGAGTACAAAGTAAAAACTGTAAAACCCAAGATTAAATATCTTGAAAGCAGAAGCCCCCATCCTCCCAGCCTGGCCTTTTCTCCCATTGTTTGGGGGAGTCCATATCCTAATCTAATCTAATTACATTCTAATCATGGAAATCTAACCCAAAAATAAGAGAATTAAAAAAGAGGTACTTACATGCTAATTAAGAGGTGGTAGGAAACAGGAGGGAACAAACACTTATAACTTTTTTAGCTACAACGTTATTTGTTATTAGTCTCAAGTCACAATTAAAGTATAGTTTAAGGCTATATTACCATGAGTTTGCCTTCACAACATTATTTTGCTAGGAAGAAACTGAGGCTCAAAGAGGGGGAAGTCACTTTTTTCAAATTTCACTGCTAGTAATTGGTAGCAGAGCTGGAGCTAAAACTAGTCTCTCCTGAGTTGTATCAATTAGAAGTTCTTTTCCTAACTGCTTTGTAAATCTATGCTATGATAGTATAAACTATTAGGATTAAGAGACCAAACCCCTCATTTGGAAAATTCAGGAAACAGATCCTGAAGAAAGGAATTTACCCCAAATTTAAAGATAGTAGAATTCAGATCAAATCCAGAGCAATTCACTTTCAACACAGTACACTTTCCATGATATCATAGTGCCTTCTCTTTATTTCTAATCATCATTATTATCATCATCATCATTATAACATGATAATGAGAAGCTTTGGGGAAATACCATGTAATACTTCTTAATAATTGAAATCACATGTTCATCATATGTGTTTTAAAGTCACTAGAAGATGCTAGATCTGAATTTCAAATTTAGAATCCTAAATTTTGTGAATCTGTGCTCTCTGAACCAAAATACAAAACATCTTTGAAGCTTCCAGGGTTTTGTAGCCATGTCTAAAATGTTGAAGGAAATTTAAGGGCTATATTTAACATTTGTCCTTCATCCCTCTCCTTTCATCTAATCCTCTGCAGATTCTGATGCAAGGCAAAAATCCAGGAGTCTCATGGAAATATACCCTGCCCAAAGTCAAGAGCCCAACACGGACAGTAACACAAGGGCATATCTACACATGGAAGATAGTGCATTCGGACTGTTCAGTCCCCTGTGGAGGAGGTAGACAAATTTTCTAATTCATCTTTTCCTGAATCTTCTTAAAATTACATCTTCCTATCAATTCTTTAGACAGAGTGAAATGAGCCAGTGTTAAAACTGGTCTTTCATAGGAACTCTATTGGTATAGAAATCCAATAAAAAGATCAAGAGTTTGGTCTCTGTTGCCTCATTTTGGTTTGGAAGTGACACTCTGATCTTGAAAAGCTCTGACACTGAAAAGACTGCACTGTCTTGAAAAGACACTATGTTGTCTTACCAAGATGAAAAGTCTTTAAATGTAGCACTGGTAAAAAGCAGCATAGCTAGCTGCTCTAGAAATACTATTGCTGGGGTATTGTGTACAAGGTGCCACATTTTAAGAATTGCTAAACTGAAACCAATCTAGAGAAAGATAAGGGATTGACATCTATGCCACAAAAGGATGGAAGGAAAACATGAAGACTGGAGAAGGGAAGGGGCATGAGCCATGTTGGTTGTTTTGGTTGGCCCCAGATGGGAGAACTGGAAATAGTGGAGAGTAGTTGCAGAGAGTCAAATTTTGGATTAATATAAAGAAGCTATTCTTAACAATTAGAGCCGTATTTAAGGGGAATGGGCTGCCTTCATAGAGAGCTTCCTCTCACTGGAATCTGTATGTATTTTTGTTGAAGATGGAAGACAGATTTCCTATTCAGTTATATGTTGGTTTAAAGGATCCCTGGAGCCCGTGATTGTTCTGAGTTTCTATGAAATCAATAGGATTTAGATTTGAAGAACATACCTGTCAAATTGAGTATAACATGTATTAAGATTGGCAGTTTTCCTACACTGTTCGTCTCCATTTTCAGAAGACTAGTATCTCGAGAGATTGGCAACTTATTTTCCCCAGGAAAGCCATCTGTTTCATAACATATTTGCTTTGTTTCATTTCTTTCTCCCAGTGGGATATTTTGACCAGTTTTCAAATCAGGACTGAAAAGTGAAACTAGACAAATATGACAAATATGAAAATATTTTGTTGGAGGAAAAATGTCTTAGATTCCTTTCAGTTTTCCCCATGGGAGGTATTTCCCTGCTACATTTTTGTTTAGTGCTTCCAATTTTTAAAAATGTTGTCAATGCATTTAAAATATATATTGTAAATTTAAGGCTGGAACATGCAGCTATTGACAACCTGGGAAAACTCATAAATTCATTCCTCCTTTCTATGGGAAAGAAGAAAAGAAATAGATATTTATATAGTACCTACTATGTGCTCTAGTGTTTAGCAACTATGCTAAGTGCTTTATAAATATTTTCTCATTTGATCCTTACAACAGCCCTGTTATGTAGGTGCTGTTTTTATTCCCATTTAAAAGTTGAGGAAACTGAGTTTATCAGAGGTTAAATGACTTGCTTAAGGGAACACAGCTAGAATTTAAGTCTTCTTAACTAGGAAGGACCCTGTCCATTGAACTACCTGACTGCTCTGTGCCTCAATTTCCTCATCCATGAAATGAGAGATTGGAACTAAATGATCCAACATTCTCTTTCAGTTCTATGTCCCATGTTAAACAACTGTTGATATTTCTTGGTTTTTTTGTTTTGTTTTGTTTTGTTTTTTGACTCTCAATGTTTCTTTAGGTCACATTATGGTAAAGAGCATGATCCAACATTCTCTTTCAGTTCTATGTCCCATGTTAAACAACTGTTGATATTTCTTGTTTTTTTTTGTTTTGTTTTGTTTTGTTTTTTGACTCTCAATGTTTCTTTAGGTCACATTATGGTAAAGAGCATTTGTTTACAAGATCATCTGAAGCAAGTGAATTCATCTTTCTGTAGTATGAAGACCAAACCTGTGACTGAACCCCAAATGTGTAATGTTTTTTCCTGCCCTGCATAGTAAGTGTTACTCAGAACTATCATTGTTGCATGGTGGAAGGGAAAGAACACTGGATCCAGAGTTAAAATCTTGATTCCAACTCATACTTGCCATTAAATTTCTGTATGATCTTGGGCAAGTCCCTTCTATCCTCAGAAACATATATAAATTCTAAGGGCCTATTCTGGGCTGGTCCTGTTTCAGATCAATCCCAATAATTTAGCTTTGATACCAGAATAGAATATGTCATAGGTCATTCAATAGTTAACAAAAATATTTACTAGGTCTTAGAAAGAGGAGGCTATTCCACAAGGATAGATATTAAGGAAACTTTAAGTTGATTCATTTGAGTAATGCTGAAGTTATTCATTATGATCTAGCAACTTCATCACTGCTTTTTACTCAGATAATGAGATGATGTCAATAATCTGGGTCTTAAGGATTGCTTCCCTATCTTTAAGGAAAATGGGCCTAATGTGTATGTATGTATGTATGGAAGAGGGTTAGGATATTGCTTGTTCCATATGCTTCAATCTTAAATATCATGTTATGATATACTAGGTTTTCAAGGCTCTTCCAGCTTAATTTCTAGACATCTCTTTAGAAAGGATTCATTTAGAGCTGTGAAGGACACAACTCTGCCTTATAAGAATCTTTGTCAACTCTATCAAAATACAGTTGGCTGAGAAAGTCATGTAGCAACTTGGCTAGAAGAATTACTCTCCATGAGTTCTCCAATAGTGTGGCTAAGGGCAATTCAGACAAACTGCTGAAAGAGGCATGTGGTCCTATCCCCTGGGCCAAGTGCCACCTCGAAACCTGGTGTGTTTCTGGGGAGTCTGAGTATCCTACTACTGTATAATTTGCAGTTTGGGTTTCATGGTCTGAGTGTACTATCATTTAAAAATTCCTATAACTGAGTGACTTCAAAAGGCCTCTGAGTTTTTCTTGTTTTTCTTGTTTTTTTTTTTTTAAGTAGCAAATCCAAACCCTGAATTTTACAGAGGAAGAAGCTGAAGTGGTTTATCTAAAATCACACATTGAATCAATGATAAATCTGAAATTCAAACTCAAGTCTGGCACTCTTTCCATCCTAATTTGCCTTCAAGGCTCAATATTTCCTCCTTCTTCCTTCTCTCCTCTATCTCTGTCCCTGTCTCTCTTGTTTCTTCCTTCTCTCTATCCCTCCTCCTTTTTCTTCTTCTCTGCCCTCAACCTCTCCTAAAATTGCCTAGTATTGATTTATCTCTATACATGACATACTGTACTACCACAACCTTCACCAGTCAGCCACAGAATGTATGCTCCTCGAGTACAGGATTGTGTCATTGCTATCTCTGAATAGCACAACTTAGCACAACAGTGCCTAAATTGAACTGAGTTAAACCAAAACTCATATGGGGCCAATTTATGTAGAAAGATGATTACATTGATTCAACTGTGAAAAAATAACTCAGCTGAATCTTTGAAAAGGACCTTTCCTTTGTACTAGATAGGAGCACAAATTATGCATCAAAGAGTTACTTGATGATCAAAGGATTAAAGCAAGGGAAGTTAAGTAAATAGATAGCATTTATATGGTGTTTTGAACTTTGCAAAGCATTTTACAAACATTATTGCATTTTGTGAGCACAGCTATCCTTGGAGGTAAATGCTGTTATTATCCTCATTTTTAGATATGCTTCAGGAATGGATACACACACACACACACACACACACACACACAGACGTGTGTGTGTGTGTGTGTGTGTGTGTGTGTGTGTATATATATATATATATATATATATATATATATATAGCATACTTACATATCATATCTACATGTATAAAGGGGGAAAGCCCTTTTGGGAATCTAAGAACTCAGAGGATGATTTTTAAAAACTTATTTTAAGTAACAACAGAGAGACACAGGAAATCTATTTTTCTGTTGCCTTTAGAATGTATTTTTAAAAGATGTGGAAACTTTTTTTTTCATTTTTAATATCAATTCCATTTGTACCAGCATTAAAATCTCAATGAAGAAATTATTTTAAATCCTGCTCCCACCCCAGTTTTTTCTTTCTATTTAAGGATCTAGGGCTGAAAGAGACTTTCAGAGCATCCTGTCTGACCCCTTGAACTTACTTTCTCTACCTTGTCTCACAAAAGAGTAGCCACTCTTTAGTCTCATCATTATCCATAATTTTGACATCTTCACAGTCTTATATTTCCCTATCTGATAAACTGTCCCTGACATCTCTTCCCCTGTTGTATGCCTCCTAAACCCATTTTTCATCCTCTCCATGGCTTCTAGTCTCAGCACCCCTTCATTGTTCTCCTAATTCAACACCATGTTGATGATCTCACTTTTGTCCCTTTTGAGGCTTGATCCCATAAATCAATTGTGTGCAAATTGACTTTTGAGCCATAAACTCATGGATTTTGAGCTGGATTTTGAGATTAAAGGTCATCTAGTTCAACCTCCTTTTATTGCAGATTAGGAAACTAAGGACCCACTGACACAGCTTTTGAGAGCCAAGGCAACAGGGGAGGACTTGAGGGGAGACTCTTTATCTTAGGGTGATAAAAGTTGTTTATGCAATATGGGAGCACAACATCAGCCAAACCTCCTCCGGGTCTTTACATATTTCAGGGGATTTCTTGTTAAACTAAGATTTCTGCAATCCCTCCAACTCTGAGATTCATCTGAAATATTGAAAAGTCTGCCTAAGTGACTTGTCCAAGTCCACAAATATCTATATGATAGAGATAGCACTTGAATCCAGGTCCCTCCAAACCTTTGCCACCTTGTCCTTCAGGTATTCTTCAAGCCTTGCTAACATAGTCTCCAATATGTGCCTTCTTTGTTCCCTTTTCTGGCCTGATGAATGTCATGGTGGAGTCCCTGGAATCAGTAAACCAGTAAGGATTTATTAAGCACTTACTATGGGTCAGTTACTGTGCTAGACTTTGACATAACAAAGACAAAAAAAAAATCCCTGACCCCAAGAAATTTATATTCTATTAGACAAAGATAGATACGTATATGTAGAATAGAAGCATATTTTCACTAAAAGTTCACCGACTGCAGTTTAAGAATTCCTGCTATGGAGCATCCCTTCAGTGTTTTAGACGTCTTCCACTGGATCTTGCAATATTCATTGGGTGTCATCATAACACTTTGTTCATGCTTGCTGTTGCTAAATGTCTGGATCACTTCCTTTTTTGGTTGTACATGTTTTGTTAAATTAAATGTTCATGGTAAGTGAGTTTTGTTGGACTTTTCATAGATTCCATTTCATAATACCCAAATACCTTTTTCCCTTGAAAGTTGGGCCCCAGGTGAATGGAGTTCCTGCAGCCGGTCCTGTGGGGGAGGCCAGCAAAGCCGACTGATTCAGTGTGTCCAAAAAAGAAGCTTCCAAAAGGAAGAGGTTGTAGTACATTCTCGGTGCCCAGTGAGCACCCCATCCCAGATCCAAGTCTGTAATAACCATGTCTGTCCCCCAGAATGGAGCCTTGGGCCCTGGTCTCAGGTAAGAAATAATGCATTGGTTATCTGATATTTCTCCATCACCAGAAGCACCAAGGAGATAGTAAGGAAAGAGGGAAGGGAGAATTGTGTCAGCTTTGGGCACTTCCTTTTTGGGAAATTGATTTGGGACTTGATATATCCAAAGGAGGATTAAGAAAATGTTGAGGAATATTTGATTTTTTTTTGACCTTTCTTTGTATCTCTACTGCATGTAGCCTGATATCTGACACACAGTAGGTAGTTAATTAATGCTAGTTGACTTACTGACTTGACTGGAGAAGAGAGTAGTGGTTATCATCATCAACGTCCTCCTCCTCCTCCTCCTCCTCACCATCATCATCATGTAATAAACACCAACTATGTACTCTGTATATAAAGATAAAACTGAAGTTGATCAGTTGACTAAAAGTCCACTTTCCTCTTCTTGAAAGCATTCCTCCAAGTAAGGGAGAGGTTAAGGCTCCTTCCAATTATGCTAACCTTTGTTTTAATATTCCTCCTGGCTCTTAAATTCTGGGAAAAGACACCATGGTATTGAAAAATAAGTTGATTTGGGGTGAATGGGGGATCAGGTTTAGGATCTCAACTCTATTCATCACTAAAATGATAATACCCTTTCTTCAAGGATCAATTTCCTCATCTGTAAAATGCAAGAGTTGAACAAGATAACTTCTACAATTTTTTCTATTGCTAAATTCTGTGATTTAGTGAAAGTCCTTTAAGTCACACAGGAAGTTACATGGAGTATGAACTCGAGGAAGGTAAAAAGGGGAGAGAGGTGAGGGTATATCAAGTTGCTGTTTGTTGAAGGGAGGAGAAGATATCTTGTCTGGAGTCAACAGCCAATTTACGAGGTTTTTTTTTTATGTTTCTGAGAACTGGGGGGTGGTGGTGGTGGTGGAAATGTCAGGAACAGGGGAATCATTAACTCAGAGCAAATGTGGATGATACCGCAATCCCAACTCAAAGAGAAGCTAAGTCAGGAATCTACCTGCACCAGTAAGAGGAAGGAACTTCCCAAGTCTGCTTCTTAGAACAATCCTTGGAGATCTTCCAGCCACACAATTATAGATTTAAAAGGGACTTCAGTTAGCAGATGGTTTAGCCCTCTCATTTTAGAGATGAGGGAAATAGCAGCCCAGGAAGATTATATGACTTTCCATGATACACAGGTAAGAAGTATGAGAGTCAGGATTTGAAGCCATGTCTTCTGATTCCAAGGCCAGTGTCCTTTTTGCTGTATCATAGTGATCCTTAGTCCTGCTCCTTTTATACAAGGGAGAGCTGAGGTCAAACAGTGTATCAGTGATGAGCCATGAACAGAACTCAGATCGCCTGACAGTGCAGGATATCTTTTCCTTTACCAGGTAACCTCATACATATCTAGGGCCCCACAGTGGTGTACAGCACAAAGTCAGCCAATTCTGCTACATTTAAATCAAACTTTATAGGATCTGTGAATATTTCAACAAAATTGACCCATACATATGCTATATTACAATGCACCATCAGGTTATGGTATTGGTAATAAAGGCATTCTTTTGAAAATCCTAGACATCATAAAATTATTAATGACCTATTCCTTCTCAACTTATTAAATCTCACAGATTCATAGACTATCATAACAGGAAGAAATTTTAAGAAATAGAGCCCAATGAATACCAAAAGAGATTTCTTAAAAAAGGAAAAGGACTTATGGGTACAAAAATATTTGTAGCAGCTCTCTATTCAGGGCAAAAAACTTGGAAATTGAGGGGATGCTCATCAATTGGGGAATGGCTGAGTAAATTATAGTATGTGATTATGATGGAATATTATTGGAATAATAGAAAAATGATGAGCAAGATGTTCTCAGAAAACCCTGGAAAGTCCTCCATGAACTTAAACAAAGTGAAATGTACTGTGTACAAAGTAGTAGCAATGTTTTGCAATGATCAGCTATGAATGACATTGCTATTCTCAACAGTACTATGATCCATGACTACTCTCAACGACTTATGGTGAACAATCCTATTCATACCCAGAGAAGGAACTGATTGTGTCTGAATACAAATCAAAGCATAAAAAAGAAAAGAAATAAAGCCCAATCAAATCAAGACAAGAAGTATTTTTTAAGAGCTTACTATATACTATGCACTGTGCTAAGTGCTGGGAACACAACAATAGGCAAAGAAAAACACTTACTTTCAAGTGATCCATATTCTAAAGGGGAAAGCAGCATGCAAAAAAAAAAAAGTACATAAAAAGATATATACAGTGTCAATGGAAGGTAATCTCAGATCCCAGAAAGAAGACACTACTTGTGGATGAGGAGGGAGATAAAGTGAGTGAATAAATCTCTTGCAGAAGGTGAGATTTGAACTAAGGTATAAAGGAAATCAGGAGAGCTATGAGGAAGATCTGAGGAGTGAGAGTATTCCGGCCATGAAGAACAGCACCTGAAAAGTCAGGGGAAAGGTTGCTCTATAATGGATGTCCGGGGCTTTAGACATTTTACCACTTACAAGCTGTGGAAATGCCAGCCATTAATTACAACACAGAATATAGAATATAAAGAACTGGGAAAAAGCTTAGATATCATTTAATCCATGCATCTCAATTTATAGAGGAGGATGCTAAGACTTCAAAGCAGGTTACACAGCTGATAAATGGTAAAGTCAGGTCTGGAAACTAGGCATCCCCCCACCCTCTTAGCCAAGGCTCCCTTCACTGAAGGGACCAAGGCTTGTGCTTCAAGAAAAAAGAAAACAACTTTCCACTGGCTTCTTGCCAGCAAGCAGACACCAACATGGACTGATCCTACCCTGAGGAATCCCTTGATTGAAATTCTTCTCATTCCTCTGGGGGAAGGGCAGGAGACCAAGCTGCAGGAGCTCCTGAGTGGGCTGGCAAATCCTCTCCATGCACTGATGTCTGATGATTTGATCTTGTTAAAGATATTCCCATTTTAGTCTCAAAACAGTCAATTTTTTAAGAATCCCAAGGTCTCAAAATATTTCCCAGCCATTTCCCATGGGCTCTGAATCGAGTAACTCCCAAAGCTCTGGAATGAACATCAGAAGAGCTAGATTTTAGGGCTGGTTCTGCTGTGGTCTTGGAGAAATCATGAATCTTTGGAAATGCTGATTTTAAATCTCAGTCTAGAGAAAATGAGTTACATCCCCACCACTAACAAACATCCTGTTAGGAGCATTGAATTTGTTGATTAAGAGCCTTCAGTTGGGTGTGGGGTTCCTAATTTAATTGGGGTTTTGGTGGGACACATGTACTGTGAAAACATTTTAACCCATATGCACTAGAATCTCAATCTGAAGTGTGTTTCTTTCTCCCAAGTGTTCTAAGACCTGTGGGCGAGGGGTGAAGAAGCGAGAAATCTATTGCCAAAGCCCTGCCAAAGGCAATGTCCTACCAGACAACATGTGCAACTCATCCCTGAAGCCAGAAACCCATGAGGGCTGTGTGTTAGGCCGCTGCCCCAGGAATGACCGGCTTCAGTGGGTGGTTTCCTCTTGGAGTGAGGTAGGGTCTTGGACTTCTTTTTGATTTTGAGGGAAAGCTTACAAAAGTCTTGTGGTCTGGAGGCCCAAATTCCACCTCCCTTCTTACTGTCCCAATAAGTGACAGGAAGCTATTATTCTCTCTTATCCTCCAACAATCAGGGTCAAGCTAATCCTGTATTTGCTGTTACAATATTTGCTTATATATTCTACCCTATCTCATGTCACATAGAATAGAGTTAACATGGGAAAGCTGTTGGTCTGGGATTTAGGAGATCTGGGTTCTAGACCCAGATATACTATTTACTAATGGCATTTAATTCTGAGCAAATTACCTCCTTTCTTAAAACCTGTTTCCTCATCTGAAAAGTGATGAGGTTGGATTTGTTTTTTTCCTAAGATTAGTCTAGCTCAAACATTAATCTTCTATGATTCATTTATTTTAAAAATAAGTGTCTACCACATACATGTAATATTTAGAAAGATCTATCTAAATATCTCTATCTCTGTGTTTTATATATATATACACATACACACACACATACATATATATACAAATATATAAATATTCTTGGATAAATGCAGGGTAGTTTGGGAGACAGGACACTGATAGTTGAGAGGGATAAGGAAAGGCTTCCTGCAGAATATTTTCTGTATCTTTTCCCTTCTTGAATTGGACAAATATCTGATGAAACCAAGTTTTCCCAGTCCGGGGGAGTGGGGGTGAGTTGAACATATTTTCTCATCACTTCCTCTTGTTCTCTAGTGTTCAGCATCCTGTGGTCCAGGCATAAAGAAAAGGATGGTCCAGTGCAGTGAGAAAGGCCTGCCAGGAAAGCTGATGACTTTCCCAGAGCGCAGGTGTCGTCACATCAAGAAACCAGAGGTAGAACTAGAGGAGGCTTGTCACCAAGGAGCTTGCCCAGTGGCCCTTAGGCCCCCACTGGTAGCCCGATGGTATTCTTCCCCTTGGCAACAGGTAGGTCACCTTTTCTCTGTCTAATAGTGCATCATTCTCATTTATATGCTGTCTGGAGGGGCAGCATGGTGGAACAGGAAGGGTAGGGTACTTGATATTAAAAGATAAATATAGATTTAAATTCCAGGAATAAGTATTATTATTCCCATTTTATGGATGTGGAACCTAAGGCTCAGATTGGGGATGAGACTCCTAGAAGGTAATATAGCAAATTAATGGCAAAGTTAGCCCTCAAAGCCTCTTTTTACTTCCTCAGGATTTCTCAGTTAAATTTAGCTTATAGTAAAGGACATTTAGAAGTCTATCAAAGGATTTCTTTCTTCTATCTTAGAATGATGAAAATTCCTCTCTCAGAAATGGTCACTTGACCATGCAGCAGCTCTATGGGGAAGGCTATATAGCTAGATTGGGGATACTTGGGAGAAGCCTATATCAGAAAGAGCTATTTAGTTTATTAAGTGACTACTGTGTGCAAAAAGGAGAGCTGTGATGAGACTCTTATATATTATTATAAAGGTTCTTAGAAGTTATCTTATCCATATCTTAATGCATAAGTAGTCTATGGATAGGTTTCAGGTGGTCTATAAACTTGGATTGGGGGAAAATACATTCTTATTTTCACTAGCCTTTAACATTTCTTTCAATTACTTAAAAATGTTCTTCTGAGAAGGGATCCATAGGCTTCAACAGACTGCCAAAGTGGTCTATAGTACAGAAAAAGTTGGGAACTTCTGCTCTAACCCCTCTGTCTCATTTTATAAATGAGCACTCTGAGATTTAGACAGTGGAATTGACTTACTTCTCATGAGTAGAGAATCCAGCTTCCAATGTCAGTTCTCTTGTTTCCCAGGCTGAGGATAATGAGTTTTTAGAATAAGAAGATATTAGAGCTGAATGGGACCTTAGATAACATCTGGTTTAATCCCTGAATTTGAATGAAGAGGAGACAGATTTAGGGCTGTATCCTGTGGCTCAGACATAAAGCAATGGCTCAAGTTGTATAGCTAGTGACAGTGCTGAATGACACTGAGAATACTTGACAATGACAGAGAAAGACTATCAGCTGGCTTACACTTGCTTCTAGAAATACCCACTGGTTCCATGTGACAAAATTATTCTGAGAAAATGGGCTAAGGTTGGATTTTGGTACATATAGCTCTCTTCCCATTGCCTCTACCTCCAGCCTTTGACATTTGAGAAGGGCCTTCTCAGGGATGCCTGTGGCTCTCTGTAGAAGGAAGTTGAAAATGAGAGCTCATTCCAAGGCCAGATGGATTTACTAGTGAATTCTATCAAAAATTTAAAGAACAATTAATTCCAATACTAGGAAAACTATTTGGGAAAATAGGTAAGGAAGGAATCCTGCCAAATTCCTTCTATGACACAAATATGGTACTGATAGCTAAAACAGGAAGAGCCAAAAGAGAAAAAGAAAACTACAAACCAATCTCCCTAATGAATATTGATGCACAATTTTAAAATAAAATATTAGCAAAAAGATTACAGCAACTTATCAGCAGGATAATAACTATGACCAAGTGTGATTTATATAAAAAATGCAAGGCTGGTTCAATATTTGGAAAACTATTATCATAATCTACCATATAAATAATAAAATCAATAGAAATTATATGATAATTTCAAGAGATGAAGAACAAGCTTTTGACAAAATACAGCACCCATTCCTATGAACACTAGAGAACATAGGGATAAAAGGAGTTTTCCTTTTTTTTTTTTTTTTTTAAATTTTTTTTATTTTAAGTTTTTTTATTTAATAATTACATTATATTGACACTCATTTCTGTTCCGATTTTTTTCCCCTCCCTCCCTCCACCCCCTCCCCTAGATGGCAAGCAGTCCTTTATATGTTGGATATGTTGCAGTATATCCTAGATACAATATATGTTTGCAGAACCGAACAGTTCTCTTGTTGCGTAGGGAGAATTGGATTCAGAAGGTATAAATAATCCGGGAAGAAAAACAAAAATGCAGATAGTTCACATTCGTTTCCCAGTGTTCTTTCTTTGGGTGTAGCTGCTTTTGTCCGTCATTTATCAATTGAAACTCAGGTCTCTTTGTCAAAGAAATCCACTTCCATCAAAATATGTCCTCATACAATATCGTTGTCGAAGTGTATAATGATCTCCTGGTTCTGCTCATTTCACTTAGCATCAGTTCATGAAGGTCTCTCCAAGCCTCTCTGTATTCATCCTGCTGGTCATTTCTTACAGAACAATAATATTCCATAACATTCATATACCACAATTTACCCAGCCATTCTCCAATTGATGGGCATCCATTCATTTTCCAGTTTCTAGCCACTACAAACAGGGCTGCTACAAACATTTTGGCACATACAGGTCCCTTTCCCTTCTTTAGTATTTCTTTGGGATATAAGCCCAATAGAAACACTGCTGGATCAAAGGATATGCACATTTTGATAATTTTTTGGGCATAATTCCAGATTGCTCTCCAGAATGGTTGGATTCGTTCACAACTCCACCAACAATGCATTAGTGTCCCAGTTTTCCCGCATCCCCTCCAACATTCATCATTATTTTTTCCTGTCATCTTAGCCAATCTGACAGGTGTGTAGTGGTATCTCAGAGTTGTCTTAATTTGCATTTCTCTGATCAATAATGATTTGGAACACTCTTTCATATGAGTGGTAATAGTTTCAATCTCATCCTCTGAAAATTGTCTGTTCATATCCTTTGACCATTTATCAATTGGAGAATGGCTTGATTTCTTATAAATTTGAGTCAGTTCTCTATATATTTTGGAAATGAGGCCTTTATCAGAGCCTTTAACTGTGAAAATGTTTTCCCAGTTTGTTGCTTCCCTTCTAATCTTGTTTGCATTAGTTTTATTTGTACAAAGGCTTTTTAATTTGATGTAATCGAAATTTTCTATTCTGTGATCAGTAATGGTCTCTAGTTCATCTTTGGTCACAAATTTCTTTCTCCTCCACAAGTCTGAGAGATAAACTATTCTATGTTCCTCTAATTTATTTATAGTCTCGTTCTTTATGCCTAGGTCATAGACCCATTTTGATCTTATCTTGGTATATGGTGTTAAGTGTGGGTCCATGCCTAATTTCTGCCATACTAATTTCCAATTATCCCAGCAGTTTTTATCAAATATTGAATTCTTTTCCCAGAAGTTAGGGGCTTTGGGTTTGTCAAACACTAGATTGCTATAATTGACTATTCTGTCTTGTGAGCCTAGCCTTTTCCACTGATCCACTAATCTATTTCTTAGCCAATACCAAATGGTTTTGGTGACTGCTGCTTTATAATATAATTTTAGATCAGGTACAGCTAGGCCACCTTCATTTGATTTTTTTTTTCATAATTCCCTTGAGATTCTCGACTTTTTATTGTTCCATATGAATTTTGTTGTTATTTTTTCTAGATCAATAAAATATTTTCTTGGAAGTCTGATTGGTATAGCACTAAATAAATAGATTAGTTTAGGGAGTATTGTCATCTTTATTATGTTCGCTCGGCCGATCCAAGAGCACTTAATATTTTTCCAATTATTTAAGTCTGACTTTATTTGTGTGGAGACTTTTTTTATAATTTTGCTCATATAATTCCTGACTTTCCTTTGGTAGATAGATTCCCAAATATTTTATGGTATCAACAGTTATTCTGAATGGAATTTCTCTTTGTATCTCTTGCTGTTGGGTTTTGTTGGTGATGTATAAAAATGCTGAGGATTTATGGGGATTTATTTTGTAGCCAGCTACTTTGCTAAAATTATGAATTATTTCCAATAGCTTTTTGGTAGAATCTCTGGGGTTCTCTAGGTATACCATCATATCATCTGCAAAGAGTGATAGTTTGGTTTCCTCATTGCCTACTCTAATTCCTTTTATATCTTTCTCGACTCTTATTGCCGAGGCTAGTGTTTCTAATACGATATTAAATAATAATGGTGATAGTGGGCAACCTTGCTTCACTCCAGATCTTACTGGGAAAGGTTCCAGTTTTTCCCCATTGCATATGATGCTTACTGATGGTTTTAAATATATGCTCCTGACTATTTTAAGGAAAAGTCCATTTATTCCTATGCTCTCAAGTGTTTTTATTAGGAATGGATGTTGGATTTTATCAAATGCTTTTTCTGCATCTATTGAGATGATCATGTGGTTTTTGTTTGTTTGGTTATTGATATAGTCAATTATGCTAATAGTTTTCCTAATATTGAACCAGCCCTGCATTCCTGGTATAAATCCTACTTGGTCATAGTGTATTATCCTGGTGACAATTTTCTGTAATCTTTTTGCTAATATTTTATTTAAGATTTTAGCATCAATATTCATTAGGGAGATTGGTCTATAATTTTCTTTCTCTGTTTTCAGCCTACCTGGTTTAGGTATCAGTACCATATCTGTGTCATAAAAGGAGTTTGGTAGGACTCCTTCAATCCCTATTTTTTCAAATAGTTTATATAACATTGGAGTTAATTGTTCTTTAAATGTTTGGTAGAATTCACATGTAAATCCATCTGGTCCTGGGGATTTTTTCTTAGGGAGTTGATTGATAGTTTGTTCTATTTCTTTTTCTGAGATGGGACTGTTTAGGATATTTACTTCTTCCTCTGTTAGTTTGGGCAAGCTGTATTTTTGGAGGTATTTTTCTATTTCATTTAAGTTGTCGAATTTATTGGCATAAAGTTGGGCAAAGTAACTCCTAATTATTGCTCTAATTTCCTCTTCGTTAGTGGTGAGTTCTCCCTTTTCATTTTTAAGACTAACAATTTGATTTTCCTCTTTCCTTTTTTTAATCAGATTTACTAAGGGTTTGTCTATTTTGTTGGTTTTTTCATAGAACCAACTCTTAGTTTTATTAATCAATTCAATAGTTTTTTTACTTTCAATTTTATTGATCTCACCTTTTACTTTTAGAATTTCAAGTTTAGTGTTTGACTGGGGGTTTTTAATTTGTTCCTTTTCTAGCATTTTTAATTGCAAACCCAATTCATTGACCTTCTCTTTCTCTATTTTATACAAATAGGCCTCTAGAGATATGAAATTTCCCCTTATTACCGCTTTGGCTGCATCCCATACATTTTGGTATGATGTCTCATTATTATCGTTTTCTTGGGTGAAGTTATTAATTATGTCTATGATTTGCTGTTTTACCCAATCATTCTTTAGTATGAGATTATTTAGTTTCCAATTATTTTTTGGTCTACTTCCCCCTGCTTTTTTGTTGAATGTAATTTTCATTGCATCGTGGTCTGAAAAGGATGCATTTACTATTTCTGCCTTACTACATTTGAGTTTGAGGTTTTTATGTCCTAATATATGGTCAATTTTTGTATAGGTTCCATGAACTGCTGAAAAGAAAGTGTATTCCTTTCTGTCTCCATTACATTTTCTCCAGAGATCTATCATATCTAGCTTTTCTAGTATTCTGTTTACCTCTTTAACTTCTTTCTTATTTATTTTCTGGTTTGATTTATCTAATTCTGAGAGTGCAAGGTTAAGATCTCCCACTATTATAGTTTTACTGTCTATTTCTTCTTGCAGCTCTCTTAGTTTCTCTTTTAAGAATTTAGATGCTACCCCACTTGGTGCATATATGTTTAATATAGATAGTGCTTCATTATCCATGCTACCCTTTAGCAAGATATAGTGTCCTTCCTTATCTCTTTTAATTAGGTCAATTTTTGCTTTAGCTTGATCTGAGATCAGGATGGCTACCCCTGCTTTTTTGACTTCACCTGAAGCATAGTAGATTTTGCTCCAACCTTTTACCTTTAACCTGCATGTATCTCCCCGCTTCAGGTGTGTTTCCTGTAAACAACATATTGTAGGATTCTGGCTTTTAATCCATTCTGCTAACCGCTTCCTCTTTATGGGGGAGTTTACCCCGTTCACGTTTATGGTTAGAATGACCAATTCTGTATTACTTGCCATCTTGTTAACCCCGGTTTATGCTTTCCTCCCTTCTTTCCCCTTTCCCCCCTTCCAAGTATTAAGCTTGTGAGCACCCCTTGTTTCTCACAGCCCTCCCTTTTTAGTGTCCCTCCCCCTGCCTTAGAGTTCCTCCCCCTATCTTACCCCTTTCCCTCCCAGTTCCCGTATTCCCTTCCGCTTAGCTTATTCCTTCCCTTTCCACTTTTCCCTTCTCACTTTTCAATGAGATGGGAGAAGTTTCACCATAGATTGAATATGTCTTAAGATTTTTCACTTAAAGCCAATTCTGAAGGCAGTAAGATACCCACTATATTCATCCCCCTCCATTCTTTCTCTCAGATATAATAGGTTTCCTATGCCTCTTCATGAGATGTACTACCCCCACTTTACCCTTTTTCTGGTACAATGTCCTTTCCACATCAATTTCTAGAACAAGGTATACATGTATTCTTTATGCATCTATATAGTCAAAATATAGTTCCCAAGATTAATCTTTACCTTTTTAGATTTCTCTTGAGTTCTATATTTGTAGATCAAACTTTTTGTTAAGTTCTGGTTTTTTCATCAGAAATAGATGAAATTCGCTTACTTCGTTGAATGTCCATCTTCTTCCCTGGAAAAAGATGCTCATTCTCGCTGGGTAAGTTATTTTTGGTTGCATACCAAGTTCCTTAGCCTTTCGGAATATCATATTCCAGGCCCTTCGATCTTTTAATGTGGATGCTGCCAGATCCTGGGTGATCCTTATTGTGGCTCCTTGATACTTGAATTGGGTTTTTCTAGCCGCTTGCAATATTTTTTCTTTCATCTGAGGGTTCTGGCATTTGGCCACTATATTCCTTGGTGTTTTGATTTTAGGATCCCTTTCAGTGGGTGATCGATGAATCCTTTCAATGTTTATTTTTTCCTCTGTTCCTATGACTTCTGGGCAGTTCTCTTTGATAATTTCCTGGAAGACAGTGTCCAGGCTCTTTTTTTCATCATGTTTTTCTGGGAGTCCAATGATTCTCAGATTGTCTCTCCTGGATCTGTTTTCCAGGTCTGTTGTCTTCCCCAGAAGGTATTTCACATTTTTCTCCATTGTTTGATTTTTTTGGATTTGCTTGACTGATTCTTCTTGTCTCCTCGAGTCATTCAATTCCACTTGTTCAATTCTGATTTTCAGTGAAGTATTCTCTTCACTCACTTTTTTAAAATCTTTCTCTAATTGTCCAATTGAGTTCTTTTGTTCTGTGGAATTTTTTTCCATTTCGCCAATTTTGTTTTCCAGTTCACTAATCCTATTTTTCAAGGATTTTACTTCTTTATCCACTCTCTCTTTAACTGACTTCTCCAGGCTCTTTTGCCAAGCCTCCCTCTCCTTTTCCCAAGCTTCCTTCTCCTTTTGCCAAGCCTCACTCTGCTTTCCCCATTTTTCTTCTAGCTCCCTTGTGAGAGCCTTTTTAATCACTTCTATGAGGTTCATCTGTGCTGAGGAACAGACGATCTCCTCCTTTGGGGAATCACCTGGGGACTGTCTGTTTTTAGTCTCCTCAGGATTTAGAGTCTGCTCTCTATCTGTGTAGAAGCTGTCTAGGGTTAAAGTCCTCTTCAGCTTCTTGCTCATTCTGTCTATTAATCAGAGACAAACTACCAAAGAAAAACAGAAAAAACTGGAGTCTTTCTTTGGGGGGGGGGGTGTGTTATCGAGCTTCCTCTACAGACTGCAGGGGGCAGCAGTGAGGCACTAGCAGGACTGTGCTGCGCCTGCGCTCTGAGATCCCAAAGCGTGCTGAGTCACTGAGGGGGGGGAAGGGGGGGGCGGCCAGGTCCTGAGAGACTCCAGCTGTTTGCGGTTGTGTTCTTCAGCCCCGGTGTTTTTAGCTTCTCTGCTGGGCTGTTGACTTGCTGCAGGTTTCAAACCTGTAGCGAAGCTCTCCCGCAGAGACAGCTGCGATCACTCCCCACCCCCTCTCCAGTCTGCTCCCGTGCTCTCACTGCCGCTGCCCGCCGCCTGCGCCCGATCTAAAACCGCCCCAGCCCTCCAGTAAAGACAGACCTTTCTTGGCGGATCTCAAGGATGGCTTCTCTTGGTAACTATTTGTGGGTTTTTTTCAGTCAAGCATTGATTCAGAGGCTTGTAATGAAGTGGATAGTGAGAGAAAGCGCGGAGCTTATGCAACTGTGAGCCTCCTCTCCGCCATCTTAACCGGAAGTCCCCAGGAGTTTTCCTTAAAATAATAAGCAGTATCTATCTAAAACCAACAATAGCATTATTATCAGTTACATTAGAAAGAAGCTGGATGCATTCCCAGTAAGATCAGGGGTGAAACAAGGATGCCCATTATCACTACTATTATTTAATGTTGCAGAAATGCTGGCTTTAGCAATAAATAAGAAATTAAAGGAATTAAAATAGGCAATGAGTAGTTAAAGCTATCACTCTTTGCCTATGATATGATATACTTAGGGAATCTTAGAAAATTGTCCAAAACCTATTTGAAATAATTAACAGCTTTAGCAAAGTAGCAGGATATAAAACAAACCCACACAAATCATCAGCATTTCTGTATATTACTGACAAAGCCCAACAGCAAAAGATAGAAAGAGAAATTCCCTTTAAAATAACTAGACCAAATAAAATATTTGGCCGTTTTCCTGTCAAGACAAACCCAGGAACTATAGAATAAAATTACAAAACACTTCTCACACAAATAAATTCAAATCTAAACAATTGGGAAAATATCAATTGCTCATAGATAGGCTTAGCTAATACAATAAAAATGACATTTATGCCTGAATTGGTCTGCTTGCTCAGTGTCATCCCAATCAAACTGTGAAAAAATTATTTTATAGAACTAGAAAAAATAACAACAAAATTTATCTGGAAGAACAAAAGCTCAAGAATATCAAGGGAATTAAGGAAAAAACTATAAAGGATGGTGACTTAGTAATATCAGACCTAAAACTATATTATAACACAGCAGTCCTCCAAACTATTTGGTACTAGCTAAGAAGTAAAGTGGTGGATCAGTGGAAAAGATTAGATACATACTAAGTATATAAAGAATTGTGTCAAATTTATAAGAATATAAGTCATTCCCCAGTTGATAAATGGTCAAAAGACAATTTTCAGATGATAAAATTAAAGCCATCTATAGTCATATGAAAAAATGCTCTAAATCACTATTAATTTTAAAAATGCAAATTAAAACAACTCTGAATTACCACCTCACATCTCTCAAATTGGCTAAGATGACAGGAAAAGATAATGATAAATGTTGGAGGGGATGTGAAAAAACTGGGACACTAATGCATTGTTGATGGAGTTGTGAAATGATCCAATCATTCTGGTGAGCAATTTGGAACTATTCCCTTAGAGCTATAAAATCGCATACTTTGTGACCCATCATTGCCATTATTGGATTTATATGCCAAGGAAATCATAAAAGAGGAAAAAGGACTCATATATATGCAGCAATGTTTGTAGTAGCTCTTTGTAACAAAGAATTGGAAAATAAGTAGATGCCTATCAATTGGAGAATGGCTCAATAAGTTGTGGTATATAAAATGTTATTGTTCTATTAAAAAATGATGAACAAACTGATTTTAGAATGGTTTGGAAAGATTTTCATGAACTTATGCTAAGTTAAATAAGCAGAACCAGGAAATGCATTATACATAGTAACAGCAAGAATGTATGATGATCAACTAGGAAATGCTTGGTCTTCCCACTGATTCAGTGATCCAAGGCAATTATAATGAACTTTGGATAGAAAATGCTATCTGTCTTAAGAAAAAGAACAATGGAGATTGAATGCAAATCAACATATGCTGTATTCATTTCTTTTTTCTTTTTTTTTCTCACTCATGGTTTTTCCTTTTTTCTCCTGACATGATTCATAAAATAATATGTATTAAAACAAATTTTTAAAAAGAGAAATGAAAAAAAAAAACTACTGTTGATTCTCACTCAGCATCTTTTGGTATAAATGAAGGCAGGGCAGAGAACTCTTTATTAATAGGTTCAGTGTCTTATTAGTAGTAGTAGTAGTATTATCATGCTCAGGGAAAAAATAGAAAATGAAAGCTCCTGTAACTAACTGTGATGGATTTAACTTTTTTCAACAATGAGGTGATTCAAGGCCATTTCAATACATTTGGAATGGAAAATGCCATTTGCATTGATAACAATGTGTATCAAAGCATAGTACTTCCACTTCTTTGTTTGTTTGCTTGTTGTTGTTGTTTTTTCCCCTTTCTCGTGTTTTTTTGTTTTTTGTTTTTTGTTTTTTTCAACTTTTGATCTGATTTTTCTTGCACAACATGATGAATATGGAAATGTTTAGAAGAATTGCACATGTTTAGTCTCTATTGGATTGTTTGCTCTCTGTAAAAGGGATTGTGGGGGAAGGAGAGAGAGAATTTTGGAGTACAAGATTTTGCAAAAGTGGATGTTGAAAACCATTTTTGCATATATTTGGAAAAAAATAAAAAAGCTATTAAAATAATTTTTTAAAAATTAGTCTGGGCATCTCATCACCTAGTGGGCTTTGAGGCATTCCTGCTTTTTCCTCAGCGAGGAGTCAGGCTGTTACATGTGCAAGGATTACCTGAAAAGTTTTAATTCCATGTGATTAATTACTAGTTGTGCCTGCATTTGTCTCTACATTCCTGAGAACAGCTTTGGTGCTGCTTAGCATCTATAAGTCATATTTGGGGCGCTCATCCCTCTAGACAACAGACATAATGCATTTGGCCAAGACATTTAAATTTTTATCCTTTCATTTAGGGTTAGAATAGACAGAAATCATCTAGTCTAAATACCTCATCTTACTAATAGAGATATTGTAACTCTTGGAAAAATGACTTGCCTGAGGTCACATAATTCAAGTCTTTTGGATCTAAATCCTATATTCTTTTTGTTAAACTACACTGCTTGTGGAATTGATTATAAATCTTTGAAAAAAATTCTGTGTTTAGAATAAGAGTAATCCAACAGAATTGTCTAGCTATTATAGAACTTCTCATATAAATACATCCTTAATATTCAAATGGAAATGTAAAGTATTATTTTATGAGTAAAGTGTAATTTGTTTATGTAACTAAATTGATACAATGAACTTAAAAAAAATTCTTTCAAAACTAATAAACAAATAAATGCATCCTTATTTATTCTTCTTTTCCTTCTCTTTCTTAGTCCTTCAAGAGATCATCACTTTATTATAGCATAATGATAGAATAGGAAGAGGAATGTACAAAGCAATTCCAGGGTGTACAAAAATAAATAAGTCCTAACATTGGACAATTAACTTCTCTTGTTGGCACCCCAGTTTCTCTATAAAAAGAAGGGATTGAATTAGATGACCCCTAGGGTCCTACCCATTTATATTATAGATTATAAATTTCTATTCTAAAAGCCTGTAAAACTCTAACAGTTTTATGTTTTAAGAGCCTGCCTTCTAGCTCTTAAATGTAATGTTTTATGTTCTAAAAGTCTTACCTACCATTTCTGATATTCCATGTTCTAAGAGTCTGTCCTTATGGTTTAATATTTCCAATCACAGATGGCTCAGAGGGTTTAAATAAATAATCCATTTAATAAAAACAAATTCAATTGCCCTCAGGTAAAAGTAGTTCCCAAGACATTTAAAAAGCAGGACACATGAAGATAAAAGCAGATCAAGGCTCTGGTAAGGACGTGAAGAGCAATGGAAAAGGAAATTCCCTGGAGTGTCTAGAACTCATTGCCAGAGTCTCAAAGCCTTTATTTCCTACTTGCCTAAAGGGCCACACAGCTAGGTCTGAGGACAAAGTTAATTCAAACTGCCCTGAATCTGCACCATAACTTCTTTGCCCACAACAATCCTGCCCAATATTGAAGGAGTTAGAGAAATTAACTTAGGTCTCCCACTTTCCACCAGAATAATGGCCTACAACACTGCCTTTTCAACTCTTAAGTTTTTATCTTCAATGAGTGTTTTCAATTTTGATGTTTTAAGCATTTCAGAAATTTTCTCTTCTTACTTACCCTTTTCTTCTTCCTCCTCTTCCTTCTCCTTCTCTTCCTTCTCTTTTCTTTCTCTACTTCTTATTCTCCTCTTCATTCTCCTCTTCTTTTGCCTCCTCCTTTTTCTTTTTTTTTTAATTTATTTTATAATAACTTTTTTTGACAGAACCCATGCCAGGGTAATTTTTTTACAACATTATCACTTGCCCTCACTTCTGTTCCAATTTTTCCCCTCCTTCTGTCCACCCCTCCCCTAAATGTCAAGCAGTCCTATATATGTTAAATATATCCTAGATATATTTATCTAGATACAATATATCCTAGATACAATATATGTATGCAGAATCGAACAGTTCTCTTGATGCACAGGGAGAATTGGATTCAGAAGGTAAAAATAACCCAGGAAGAAAAACAAAAATGCAAATAGTTTATATTCATTTCCCAGTGTTCTTTCTTTGGGTGTAGCTGCTTCTGTCCATCATTGATCAACTGAAACTGAGTTAGGTCTCTTTATCAAAGAAATCCACTTCCATCAGTGGATGGCAGGCAACTGTTGTTATCATTGTTGAAGTATATAATGATCTCCTGGTTCTGCTCATTTCACTTAGCATCAGTTCATGTAAGTCTCTCCAAGCCTCTCTGTATTCATCCTGCTGGTCACTTCTTACAGAACAATAATATTCCATAATATTCACATACCACAATTTACCCAACCATTCTCCAAATGATGAGCATCCATTCAATTTCCAGTTTCTAGCCACTACAAACAGGGCTGCCACAAACATTTTGGCACATACAGATCCCTTTCCCTTCTTTAGTATCTCTTTGGGATATAAGCCCAGAAGTAACACTGCTGGGTCAAAGGATATGCACAGTTTGATAACTTTTTGGGCATAATTCCAGATTGCTCTCCAGAATGGTTGGATTCGTTCACAACTCCACCAACAATGCATCAGTGTCTCAGTTTTACCGCATCCCCTCCAACATTCATCATTATTTTTTCCTGTCATCTTAGCCAATCTGTCAGGTGTGTAGTGGTATCTCAGAGTTGTCTTAGTTTGCATTTCTCTGATCAATAGTGATTTGGAACACTCTTTCATATGAGTGGTAATAGTTTCAATTTCATCATCTGAAAATTGTCTGTTCATATCCTTTGACCATTTATCAATTGGAGAATGGCTTGATTTCTTATAAATTAGAGTCCATTCTCTATATATTTTGGAAATGTGCCTGCTCTTTTTTCTTCTCTTCCTCTTCTCCCTCTTCTTCTTCCTTCTCTTTTCTTTCTCTACTTCCTATTTCCCTCTTCATTCTCCTCTTCTTTTACCTCCTCCTTTTTCTTCTCTTTCTCTTCCACCTCTTTTTCTTTCTTTTCTTTCTTTCTTTACTTCTAATTCCCCTCTTCATTCTCCTCTTCTTTCACCTCCTCCTTTTTCTTCTCTTCCTCTTTCTTCTCCTCTTCTTCCTCTTCCTTTTCCCTCTTCTTTGTCTCCTTTTCCTTATCATTCTCCTGCTAATCATTTAAGAAATCATTATTTGATTTCTACTGATTCTCCATGGTTTTTTTCTCTTTCTGCAGTGTACAGTGACATGTGGAGGTGGCCTACAGACCCGAACAGTGCAGTGTCTCCAGCAAGGACGGCCTACAGCCAGCTGCCTGGTTCACCAAAAACCATCAGCAGTCAGAGCCTGTAACACAAATTTTTGCCCTCTACCTATAAAAAGAGGTAACAAACCCTGCATTTGAATTGGGTTTGTTTATTTTGGAAGAAAATATTTCTCAGGATAATTTGATTTGTATCAATATGGCCTAGAATTTTGTTAACTTATTTAAATTTTTCCCCTTTTCATTCATCAGACATTTAATACTTTGTGTGTGTGTGTGTGTGTGTGTGTGTGTGTGTGCGTGTGTGTGTAACCCTGAGGTAGAAAATCTGGGGGGTATGAAAACAAACTAGACTTTAACTCTGCCTTTACATATCTTATAACAAAATAAATACATCAATACAGAAGTGACTATTCTACTGCTAGAAATAGAATATAAAAATTATAGATCTATCATTGAATATAAGCTCCCTGAGGACAGACTATTATTTTGTCACTCATTTAACAAACTTTCATTAAGTTTAATAAGGTCTTTGTACTTCAGGTACCTTCTACAGCTCCTGCCATAAAGTAGGCACTTTAAAGAGCTTGTTTAATGAATGAATAAATATGATAACTTATAATAATCACAGAATCTCAAATTTTGGAGGTACCTCAGATGTCATCTCAGCTAATCTGTGTTTGGATATCTACCTTCTGGATATTAAACAAGTGGGCCTTTAAATTCTGCTTAAAAACTTTTAATGGTGAGGTACTCACTACTCATGCAAGCAGCCTAATCTGATAATAATAAACATCATGATAATGATGAAAACAATCGCTGGCTTTCATATAGCATCTGCTATTTGCCAGTGGTGTGCAAAGTGTTTTGCACAAATCTCACTTGATCCTTATACCCACCCTGGGAGGTAGGTGCTATCATCCCCATTTTATAAATAAAGAAACTGAGACTTAACTTTCCTAAGGTCACACAGCTTGTAAGGGGTTGAGTTAAGATTTGAATTTGGATCTTTCTGACCCCAGACCCAGCTCTGTGATACTGCATGGTACATAGAGTTCTGGACGGTTCTGGATATTTTTTCCTTAGGTAGAGCTAGAATCTCACCTGTTACTTCTTTCTTTCCATTGAGACAAACCAAACTAGGCTAATTCTTCTTCTATGTTATGATTGCCTTCAGATATTTGAACATATTATTTTGTCTTCTCAGACTTGTCTATGCCATATCTTCAGTTCTTCTCGTGCAGAGAAGCACAAACAGAATGGTTTGAGAGACAACAAAGAAAATGTCATTTCTGTTTGTGAAAATTAGACAAAGCTTCTCGGAGACTTGAATCCTCTGCCCTGTAATGGCACCTGAGCTGGACCTGAGCTTAATAGGTGCAATGGGAAAGAAATAAGGATCCTAGGTATAAGGGACAGTGTGAGAAAAGATATGGGCAGAGAGAAAAGGATTAGCAGTCCAGTTTGATTGGCGCATAGACTACAAAGCAGTGAGCTAAGGTGAAATAAGACTGAAAATTCATAAGGTACAAAGTTATAGAGGACTTTGAATATCAGAGTTAGATTCTGAACAATAATAACTCACATTCTCATGAATGCTTTAAGATTTCCAAATTGCTTTCCTCACAGGAACTTGCCCTTTGAGATTAGATGACATTAGGAAACCTTTAAAGTTTTTGAACTGACCTCTGCATAAATGAGATGAGTGTGTGAAGGAGAGACCGAAAGGGGAGAAACCAGAAGCAGCAAGACTATCCAGAAGCTATAATGGTAGCCCAGGCAAGAGACTGAAGTAGGATGCAGACACTGGGGGTAGTAGAATATTGTAGAGGTAGAATTTATAGGAATTGGCAACTGATTGAATGTAGGGAAATGGCATTACTGAGAGCGAGAACCATTTCTCATTACAATATCTCAGAGATTTCATGTATGAGTGACTGGGAAGATGGTGATGTAGTGATGTCACTGACCAAGAAGACAAGGAAGTTAGATGAGTTGTCAGTATTGGGGGATGAGGAAGATGATAATGAGGTGAATTTTAGACATGTTGACTTTGAAATAAAAATAAGACAGATTCTATTATGTGTCCTGTATTGTGGAGACTAAAGGTTTGTAAGATACAGACTCTGCCATCAAGAAGTTTCTAAGACATCAAATAGAGGAGCAGAAGATAAAACATGAAAAAAGAAAACAAAATATATAAGTTAAATAGCAATGTTAGACTCAAATCCAGATCTACTCATCCTTTCTACTGTGCTCCTTGGAATGCCTGCTCCATAATTAACAAACTTCATATCATTTTAAAATGTTTTTGGTACCACTTCCATCTTCTGGTTCTCACTGAGACCTGACTTCCTCCTGATGACACTGCATGTGTTTCAAATACTGATTGCACTTTCGCTCATAACCCCACCTCAGTAGGCATGACGGGTGCACCATTGGAATAGAATACTTCTTGTTCCTTATTGCCACTGTAAGAGTTTTCTACTGCCACCGTAACCCTCTTTTGAGATTCATTCAATCCAAATTTATCACCCAATCAAAGTTCTGGCAACTGTTAGCTATGAACTCCCAGGACATTCATCTTTCTTCTTCAATGAGTTCAATGTCTAGTTTACAATCTTTTTCTTCATCTAACTCCTGTTATCATAATAAGGGATTTCAACATAAATGTTGATTCCTCAAACACCCCAACTTCCCTTCTCATAAATCTACTTAGTTCTTCTACTCCATCTCAGTTGAACACAGAAATGGCTAAAGGCCTTAGTCTCTTTACTATCCACAAGATTAACTTCCATATTCATCCTTATCAGATCATAAGATTTCATAATCCCATTTTTCCTTTTGTTGTAAAACTCTTAAACTTGTTCTTTGTCCTCATCACATCTTTCATTCCCTCAGCCCCTTAGTTCTTTCCCAGGATATCACCCCTGCAGTAGCTATCATTTTCTCCCTTCCCCATTTCCACCCATTTTGTTTAACTCTACACTGTTCTCATCTCTCAAGTCCTTTGTCCCCTTATCCTATGGAAGATATTACCCCATCAAGACAAAACTTTAAGTCTCTCCTACCAAACACCACTTTTGCTTCTATTACTCTTGTATGGAGTTAGAGAAAAATCATGAAAATCATGCTTACTGAATAACAAATTTATGTTACATATTCTCACCTGTGCCTTAACTGAAGAAAGGGAATATTCCCATACTTCATCAATTCACTATTCAATCTAGTGCCTATTACAAACTTTTTCATTCTTCCTCAAATATTCCATGGCATCCCTTTTCCTCTCCCTCTCAACTCTGTATCTTACCTTAAAATTCATGGGAAAAAAACCTGAGGTTACTCACCTAGAGTTTCCTCTTCTCTTCTCATTTCACATCACTTAGATGCATTTTCTCACTATTTCCTCCTCCACTCCTATCTTCATAATGAAGTTCCCCTTCTCCTTGCTAAGACCTGTGTCCTTTATCCCATTGCACCCTTTCTCCAACAGACTATCTCTTCTATCATCCCTACTCACTGATTTTCAATTTCTCCCTCTCTATTGGCTGCTTCCCTGTTGCCTATAAACATGCTTGTGTTTTCTCCTGTGTTAAAAACCCTTCACTTGATCTGGCTTAGCATTAGAGAGTGCAGCGTGCCTTCCTTAACATGAAGTGGCACAAAAGAAAGACTTTAGTGGAATAATAATAATCACAACTTACATTTTGTGGTACCATAGATGTCCAAATACCTATATTACCCTGAAAAATGAACTCAGTGCAAAGGCCATGTTGCTGCATCATGTAGTATATAAGAAGACAGGAGAGATAAGAAGAGTCGAGTTATGAAGGGTTTAAAAAGTTGTCAGAAACCTTAAAACCGAGAACCCAATGCATCAGAAGTAGAGAAAACATCAGAAACTAGAATTTCATAGCTGAAAGAGAACTTAAATAAGAGAAGATCAGAAATAAAGTAATCTGAGATAGGAGACCACAGAGCCACACAGGTTGGAATTTTACATCATCAAAGGTAGAATGTCACACTAGGAGAAACCTTAGACTATAAAATGGAAGGTACCTGAATCATTATAAATCTCAAGTTCACACAGCAAGTTTGTGTCAGAGATTGTAATCCAATATTTCTGATTCTCAGAACAGAAATATTTCCACTGGAACACAGTTGCATCTCTCTCTGAAGAGATGGAGATGTTGGGGATTAAAATCAAAAATAGATTCCAGTAATTATGGGCACAAACTTGACTGAGGGAAATGACCAGAGGCCCCTGGCAATAAATTGATCAGGACTTTTTCTTTTTAGATGAGCCACCTTGTGTGGATTTCTTCAGCTGGTGCCATCTAGTTCCACAACATGGTGTCTGCAACCACAAGTTTTATGGCAAACAGTGCTGCAAATCGTGCTCAAGGAAGAATCGATGATGATGATGATGATGATGATGATGATAACAACTCAAATTTTTCTAGTACCTGAAGGTTTACAATGCTTCCCCCAAAATAGCCCTGTGAGGAAGGTAGTGCAAGAATTGTCCCCATTTCAGAGAGGAGGAATCTAAGATCTAAAGAAGAGAACTCTCTAGACTAGCAGACTCAAATCCAGGTCATCTGTTCCAAATCCATTATTTTTATGACTACACTGTTCTGCCTCTCAATTTTTTGTAAATGCCTCTTGGTGACTGGGGTGGGATTGGTCTCTTCTTTGAACTACAGTGAATACCCTTGTCTGGGTCACTCACAGTACTTACCAAGCAAGTGGAGACCTGTGCTGTAGGAGTGTGGCCACAGTGAAGTGCTTAAGGGACAAGGGATTATTTTTGTTGATATATCATGCTCATTTCAGAGCACTTGGACATGCGATGCCAGGATGGATCCCCTCTCATGAAATACTTTCAGCTTCACCTGTCCTTTGGAACATAGGACTTTATCAGATGAAGATGTGCTGAGTTATTAACCAGAAAACAAACATTTATTCATGTCAACATTAGTAGAAAGGACACATTGAGTCAACTGAGGAACCTCCTGTCCTTGTAGATTTACCAAAACATAGAGCTGAAAGGAATCATTGAACTACAGAATCTCAGAGCTGGAATGGATCTTAGCTGTTATGTAGTCCAAGCCCCACCTGAGCAGAAATTCACACTACAGTTTTTTCCACATGTGATTATCCAGTCTCTGTTTGGAAGACTCCCTATGATGGGGAGCTTACTACCTCCTAATACATCCTTTTCTATTTTGGGACAATTCTAAATTGTCAGAAAGTTTTTCCTTCCTTCAAGCATAAATCTGCCTTGATGCATCTTACAGTACTTGCTCCCAGTTCTGCTCTTTTAGACTAGGGAGAACAAACCCAAATCCTCCTCCACATGACTATCCTTCAGACACTTGATAACAGCAACCAGATATTATTATTTCTTCTTCTTTGATTCCTTCAGGTGATCTTTGTTTAGCTTGGTCTCCAATCTCCTCTCCATCTTGGTCATATGACTTTGATGTTCTCTAGCTTATCACTATCCTTCCTAAAATGTGGTACCCAGGGCTAAACAGATTCCAAATGTTGTTGGGTCAAGGTGAACTCCAACTCCTTCTCTTTGTAGCTGAAAAAACTCAGGCATATAAGGATGAAGAGGCTTATTCAAGTTCACACAGCAAGTGAACAGCAGAGCTATGACAGCCTTCTGCTGGAATAAGAACCTTTTAGTTCTTCAGCCTAACTTGAAAAGGCTTTTATGGGCCCTAGATATAAGACTTCCACTAATTGGGACCAAGAGAATATGATCACAAAACTGACAAGGGACCTTTTACTTCTTTGTGGTCTTCCTGTTGGACTGTGTGGGTAGTTCTGGAGCATATATTCTGCCTATATCAAGGCTCAAGAATATTAACAACAACCTGGGAAGCATTTTCTAAAAAAACATTCTGGAAACAGGGTATGTAGACCATTTAGAACAATTGGTCAATTGAATTTTGCACTTTGAATAACTTATAAATTGCAAGCCTTTACCCCGTATCCCCATGTCATCTCAAGATACTTCCATATGTGAAACAATTAAATTCGACATTTATTAAGCACCTTCTACTTGAGAGCCCTGATTCAATACTGAAGAAGACAGCAAACCAAGTCATGGAATCATAACAAGATTAGTTAGAAGGGATCTCAGAGCCAATCTAATATAGTCACCAGCACCATGCATGACTCCCTTTGACAGTCTCTACAACAAGGTCATTTGGTTTCTTTGGCCACTTCAAATAACTGGGAACTCACTGTCTCACAAGGAAGTGCATTCCCATTTTTGAATAGCTCTCATTATTAGATTTTTATTTATATGTAATCGGCTAAAATCTGCCTCTTCGTAACTTCCATCTATGGATCCCAGCTATGTCTGACTCCTTTCAAACCTTCTTGTTTGCTCTAGACTTTAGAGTAGCACAGAAGAAATCTGGTCCCTCCTATATAGGTCTATTCTTTAAATAAGGTTATACTATTTATTCCTGGAAGGGACCTTAGTGATCTTTTTTTAAGGGATAAAATAAGGCCCGTGAGAATAATTTGACCAAAGTCAGAAAGTTAATAAATGGCAGAACTGGGATTCAGACTCAGGTGACTTGATTAAAAATTCAGCTCTCTTTCTACTATGCTTTTGTCTCTCCTTGGCAGTCTTGAGCCTTAAGAAGCCAGAAGTCTAATAATTTAATTAATAAACTTTTTTGTGTGTAAAACAGTGTTCTGTGCAATGGGAAATAAAGAAAATTTAAATATAAGAATCCCAGCCCTCATGGATATTATGATCTAGAGGGGACTATATGACATTAATTTTGGAATCCTAGAATATCAGAGCTGAAAGGGATCTCAGAGCCATTTAGTCATGCCTACATGAATCCCTCCCAGCTCTTGCTTGGTGCAACCAATTCCACTTTTCAATAGCTCTTGATAAGATTTTTTTCCCTTAAATCCAGCTTAAGTCTGCCCCTCTACAACTTCCACCCATTTCTCCTAGTTCTATCTTTTTGGGACCAACCAACCAAAATGAATTTAGTCTCTTTTCCATATAACAACCCTTCAAATACCAGATACTTGAAGATGGCTACTATGTGTTCTGTAGTATTTTCTTCTCCAGCTTAAATATTTCCAGTTTCTCCAACTGATATTCATGTTATATAGTCTTAAGGCCTTCTAATTTCAATTGAATTCAGTTTATTTAACAGCATACTTACTCACAAGTACTTATATTTAAATAATGAATGTCAACAGAGAAAATATTCCAATTTTATAGCATTCCCCTCAGAAGATTGTACCAGGAGGTAGTCATCTTCAGAGGAACCCAATCTAAGTTTAAATTCAATTTCAAATTAATTCAGTAAACATTTAGTTAGGAATCTTTTACCCAGAGGACTGGGTTTGGTGCTTTTGGTGATACAAACTTTAGACATATGTTTTTGTTTATTTGTCTGTTTGTTTTACCTTGGAGTTCTTTTCTACCATCAAAGGTCCCAATCCTTTCCACACCTTTGTAAGTGGTTTTGTGTATCTCTGCAGCCAAGGAATCCATTCCTTGGTGACCAAATCCACTATTAATGGGTCTTTCAGAACTGAGCTAGATAACATTTGCCACCACTTAATGCCTCTCCAGTTTTGTGGCACCTTCCAGGGCTTGCCAATCTAAATTGGCAAGTTGGCAAGGGAGGTATCTCCTCCTTGCCAAAAGGAGATATCCATGATGGAAGAAGCTTTGGTGGAGAGACTATCCTTAAAATAGTTTTTAGTTGGAAGCATACCAGCCTATTTCCCCAAACCAATAAAGCAGGCAGACTTGTGTCCGCCTGTAATTTTTGGAGTTTTTGTTCAAAAGATGTGTGTTTATGTTGTTCCACTTCATCCCACAACTTTTTTTTTTTAATGAATGTTGCCCCAGTTCTCTGCCTCAAAGGCACCGATTCAAATAAAGACTGGCTAGTTCAGCATAGCCAGCTAGACAGTGGTCACTTAAAATGAACTGTTCCTTTTGTAGCTCTCCAAATGGGAGCTGGGTTTGGGTTTTTTTTTCATATTATCCGAGAAATGATAATTATCTCCTTGACTTGATTTGAAGTACAAATAGTTGTATTATTTAAAAACAAAAACAATTCACATTGTATTTCTTCTCTACCCCCAGTAAAATTGTCTTCATAATTACTATTTTATTACTTGATGTAAAAAATAATTTATTAACTCATAATCTGTCCTATGTTTGTACTTGCTTCCTAAAGTGGATGATGTTAATTAGAAAAAAAAATGTTGAATAAAACTATGTTATGGAACGAAAAAAATCAACATAAAGGCATGGTATTTAATTCTTCTGTAAGTTTAATAATAAAGGACTCTGTTTCCTTATATTTGAATCTTATTAAAGTTATTTGAATAATGAAGGCTATACCCACATAAAAGACAAAGGAAACTGATCAGTACTAGTTATACATTCAGTAGGTTCATGGAGGCAGCCATGAGATTGTGAAGAAAGCTCTAAGAAGTCTGAGATACTGTGTCTTGAATTTATCTTGACCTTATTTCTTCCTCTGTTATATGAAAGGGTTGGAATAGAGATATCTAAGTTTTCTCATTTCTAGGTTATTTCTAGATTCTATAATTCTAGGTACATTTAAGTTGTTTGTAAGAAATGATGAATAGTCCCTGTATTTTCAAATTTTCCCTTAAAGGGGGTCTTTGATTCGTCATTGGAATATTCATCATGTAGTAAGGATGAAGGAAAGTAAATGAACCATCCTATCGACCAACTAGATTGAGGTGGAGAGGGATGGGAGAAGCAGAAGGATTTGAGTCCTGCTCCCTAAATAATCTACATGAAGACATGATCATTTCCTACAAGTACTTCATATTATGTAAAAGAAATATTGGACATAAGGGACTTAGAGCTGAATAAGATGTTGGAAACCATCTGGTTCAAAATCTAGTCTCATTTTATAGAAAAGTAAACTGAGATTCTGTGAGAAGGTCACCTTGTTAGTGAAAAGAGCCAGGATTTGGCCCCAAAGACTAAAAGTAGGATAAGGAGAAATCAGTGGGGGACAGCTTTAGGTTCTGTGCAAATAAAAGTTTTCTAACAATTATAATTGTTTTAAATGTACAATGAAGTTCTTCAGAAGATAATGAGCTATTGGCCACTGAAGTTTCACATCAAAGGTTGAATGATCACTTGTCACAGAAGATACAGAAAAAGATTCCTATTCAGACAGTTCCTAAAGGTTTTGACAATTCTAAGTCTATAAATTTATCTAAATCTGTGGCATTCAAAGTGAGGAATATTTCTCTATACCTGGCATAAGGAGTAGTTCCAATATCCATCATTAAATATATCCATAGTGTACATATAGACTTCAGTCTTTCTCCCAGTAATTAAATTCTTCCTCTTTTCCTTTCTTTCCATCCTTCTATCCTTTTGGTTAAGGAAACATCCCTAGATTGCGGAGCATTTTATTTTGAGAATTAATCCATGAGAAAAGCAAGTATATTAGCTTACTAGGGCATAATTAGAACACAAGATATATAGAGGAATAAAACAATATCAGAACTAAAAGGAACTTTAGACCATAAGATATTAAAATTTCAAGGGACCATATGGAATTTCAGTGTGGTTATTCCTCAGTGTGGAATGTCAGAAAGACTCATAAAGTTTATTGAATCAAACTCCTTCCTTTTACAAAGGAAGAAATTAATTCAGAGAGGGAAAATAATTTGTCCCAAATAATAGTGCTATGTCTGAGACCAAACTCTCTCATTGTCAAGATTAAAGCTTTTCCCACTGTACTGTACTACACCGTGAGGTATGTGGTTTTAGGGAACAGATTTGGGAGATGTGGGTCATGTAGTAAGGATGAAGGAAAGTAAATGAACCATCCTATCGACCAACTAGATTGAGGTGGAAAGGAATGGGAGAAGCAGAAGGATTTGAGTCCTGCTCCCTAAATAATCTACAGGTAGCCAGCAAGGGATTGTAAATTGTCAACCAATTATATATCATTATGAAAATCCAGACAAGATGTGCTGAGAGTCTGAACTAGGGTGATGAACATATAATGGAAAAATAGAGAAACGGTACAGAGGTAGAATTGACAAGAGTTGGCAATTGATTGAATGTGGAGGTGAAGGAGAAGGAAGATGAGAAATACGCTGAGACTACAAAACTGTAAGACAGAGAGGAAGAGGTCTCAATGAAAATAGAAAAATTTAGGAAGAGAGATAAGTTTAAGGAGAAATATGATTCATTCTGTTTTGTAAATGATGAATTTGAGATGCCAATAAAGCATCCATGAGTAAATGTTTATTTGGGGATTAGAGATGTAGGAACTGAATTCAGGAGTGAAATTAGGTTTAGATATATTGATTTAAGAACAATCTGACTAGAAATGAGAATTGAGCTCATTGAGCAAATGAGATCATTGAGGGAAAAAGTGTATAGAAAAAAGCTAAGAGGATCGAAGACAGAGCAGAATGGAAGAAGGAAGCAGTAGGCATTGGTTAATGACCTAGCAAAACTGAGAAATGTGGAAAGAGAACTAAGGGAAAAGTATGATATGAAAGTCAAGAGGAAAGATAGTGTCATAAAGGAGGGTGTGTCAGAAGTGTGAAAAGCTGCAGAGAGTAAAAGAGGATGAGTACCTAGAAGAAAACTAGCAGATGTAGCAGTTAAGGATTTATTTATTCATAAAATTAAATTTCTGGTAGATAGCCAACTTAAAAATAGCTTTCAAATTATTCTTGTGGACAAGATGAAGAAATGAAGGCTAAATAATGGCAATATAGATTCATAACTGGTCGAATGATTAATACTTGGAGGTCAGCTTGGAAGGAGGTCTCCAGGAGAATTCACAGAAGATCTGTATTTGATCTTATACTACTTAACATTTTTGTTGTTCAGTCTTTTTTTTTCAGTCATGTCCAACTCCTTGTGATCCATTTGGGCTTTTTTTTTTTTTTTTAGCAAAGAAAGATATTGGAATTGTGTTTTTCTTCTTTATTATAATATAATGGTTCTCTCTGGGGTAGAGCAGGTTTCTTGGGGAGGTTTTCTGGAGGCAGCCTTAGTTGCAGTTGAAAGTAATAATCACCTCAAAACACAGCCAGGTGATAAAAGTTCAAACATTTATTTTCTCCTTCCAAAATAGCCCTGTTAGTTTTTCTTAGAGGCCTCTCATTCTCCTTGGTTCTAAGAACTCTTGCAGCTTCTCCTTTGCCTCTGCTTTCTTCTGCCTCCAGCCAGCACAAAGGAAATGGATCTCTTGTCTCCTTCACTTAGGGCTTGGCTAGCTTTCTGGAGAGCCTTTCAGACCAGCTTAGTCTCAGTGGGGGAAGTGCAAGAACCCAGCCACCACAGTGGTGTGAAATGAAGATGAATCTGTTTGTGCCTCTGAAAGAGTGCTTCTCCTCAACTGAACTGATGCTCCCTTCTCCATGTAATTCAGCTGAACTCTCTCCGAGAGCCTCTGTCTGTTTCTTATGTATGAGAGAGTGGGATTGTGGGATATCTTCCAGCGTGCTCTCTGGCCCTAAGAGCTTTAAAAGAGGTGTGAATTTGGATATCTCATACTAAACCCTGAAATCTCCCAAACATGTGAACTCCAATGAGTAAAGATGTGAGCACAAACATTGTATCAATTAGTTTTACTTAGTACCTTGTTTCAGGTTCTGGCCCAAAACATCTCCTTGTAAGATCAGATCAATAATCTATCAACTCTAATGAGTTAGCAGTTTGTAAAGATTCCAACAGGAACGGTTTGCCCTTTCCTCCCCCAGCTCATTTTACAGATGAGGAAACTGAGGCAAACCGGGTTAAGAGACTTGCCCAGGGTTACACAGCTAGTAAATGTCTGAGGCCAGATTTGAATTCAGCTCACATCTCTCTCTGCTAGCTGGCTTCCTGTTTGTTTCTCTTCTTCTTTTTGCTTTTTTTTGCTGAGGTAGTTGGGGTTAATTGACTTGCCCATGGTCATACAACCAGGAATTGTTAAGTGTCTGAGGCTGGATTTGAACTCAGGTCCTCTTGACTTCAAGGCTGGTGCTCTATCCACTGAACCATCTCCTCCCCTTCTTTTTGCTTTGAGAAACAAACAGGAAGCCAGCTAGCAGAGCGAGATGTGAGCTGAGCAAACCGTGGCAAAGCAATACCAAAAGTCTCTCCTTCCCCTTCCTTTTCCACTCCCCTGCCTCCACCCACCAAAATCGTCATTTCCTATACAACACATCAGGACTTGCACAAAGAGTGGGTGGGGGCCATTCTTTCTCCAAGCTTATATATTAATAGAGTATGGTCCAATTACTATTTAGCCTCATGTGCTTGGGACCTCAGTGCATCAACTCAAGCCTCAGCCCATTACACAGAATTAGGAAGGTGACAGGTCTGCTGTACTCTTCCATAGTGTGACTTTTTTTTTCCTGACACAATTGGGGTTAAGTGATTTGCCCTGGATTATACAGCTAGGAAGTGTAAAGTGTCTGAGACCACATTTGAATTCAAGTCCTACTGACTTCAGAGTTGATGCTTTATCCAGTGTGCCACCTAGCTGCCCTCAGAGACAAAATTTCCGGATAATTTAATCATTTTATTAATAATACCAGAATTTTAATAAAAGGATAGTTATTTGGCTATGTCTTTTTTAGATGTTTAAAGCCTCCTCACAGCAGTGGGCACATAGTTTATATGACTTTGGAAGAGGGTTTCTTTCTGAGGGTAGTAATCAATTCTGTTTGATTAACAATTAAATGAGAAAATGACTATTACAATTAGTGGTTGGAATATATTACTATGAGAATCTTTGGTTATGTGACTTAGTTCACTCAAATCTTAGTCAAAGAGACTTAATGATTTTTGTTATCATCCTATGTGACAAAAGGGAGAATCAACACTTTTTCAAACCTATCTGAGTAAACAGAATGAGAAAGAATGAACCCAATAGTCTTAAATGAGAATTTCTTTTACTATCTGATTAAATCTTGGCCTGGCGAAATCTTTCAAAAAGATTTCCAACACTAGTTGATTTCTGGAGAAAGAAGTAGGAAAGGTTCTAAATAAATAATTAGTATAAATAATAATATAATAGAAATAATAATTTCTCACAATAGCCAAATTATATTGAGTTCACCACATTCTATGAAAAACATTGGTAAGGGGCAGCTAGATGGCACAATGGATAGAGCACTGGCCCTGAAGTCAGAAGGACCCAAGTTCAAATATGGCTTCAGACACTTAATATTCCCTAGTTATATGATCCTGAGCAAGTTACTTAACCCCAACTGCCTCAGCAAAAAACAAAACAAAACAAAACAAAAAACATTAGTAAAAGGCAAATAAGATGAATCATTGCCTCTAAAATTGATTGAAGAACTTGGGGATTTTTAGCCCAAAGAAGACTAGAAGAGCTCTCATATAAAGAAGTAGCTTGATTTTGTCTGGTTTCATAGGGTAGAATACATAGTAACAATGAACAGAAATTGCGTCAGATTTAAGTCTGATATCAGGAAAACACTTCTTTAACAGCAGTTTAATTAAAAGTGAAATGGGTTGCCTCACAGTAGAGAGTATAGCCTCCCCAGTTATTTTTAAATAAAGACAGTTTAATCATTCTTTGGCTATGTTGTGAAACTGTTGCATGTTGTAAAAAAGAACTTACTCTGGTATGGGTTAAATTAAATGGCCTCAGAGGCTTTTTCCACTGGTGAGATTCTGAACTGAATATATTAATATGGAGCACTTTATCAGATATATACTCAGGTTAGAATAGAAGATGAACCCTCTCCTTCTGGAAGCCAGTCTACATACCACCAGATAGTATATCAGCTACTGTTAATGTTGTCTCATTAACCTAAATTTCCCTTAGTTGTCTGCAGAAGTGGGTAGATGATGAAGGAAAGTTTTAAAAAGCCCAGAAACAGGATGGTGGTGTTAGGGAACTTGAATTCCAGTCTCCCAAAGGTAACCTATCATTAAGACAATGGCAGAAGCTGAAGTTGTGGAACAGAATACATACCAGACTGTCACTGATTCCATGTACAGAAGCACAAAGAGCTGGGGCTACACAGAAATACTATGGAGAAGCCAAGCCTTACATAATGATGACTTTGGAAATAATATGGGTCAAGAGAGGACCTTTGAGCTAGTAAGAAAAAGCCAGGAATGCTATAGACATCACTAAGGAGACATATTTAGGGATAAATAAAAGTCCTGCCAACTCATGACACTAATGGGAGAGTATAAGAGCTAACTAACCTCTAGAACTTATTTGTAGAGAGAAAAGAACCTGTGACGTGCAAAATTTTTTGTAGTAACTTTTTTTTGCATTGGCAAAGAATTGGAAAATGGATAGATGCCTATCAGTTGGGTAATGGCTGAATAAGTTATGGTATTTGAATGGAATATTATTGTTCCACAAAAAAACGATGAGCAGGCTGATTTTTAAAAAGGTCTGGAAAGATTTACACAAACTGATGCTGAACAAAATAAGTATAACCAGGAATATAGTGTATACAGTAAGAGCAAGATTGTGCAACGTTCAACTATGAAAGATTTGGTTCTTCTCAATGGTTCAGTGATCCAAGGAAAATCCCAATAGTCTTTGAATAGAAAATACAAAATAAAAACAAACAAAGAAGCAAACAAACAAAAAACTTGTTTGTATTGACTTTTATTTCTGAAAGGAGAGAGTAAGAACATAAATTCTATCTTGGTAGTAATTTCACAGGAATACTCAATCCCAAATGAGAAAGCTTCCACAGTTGTATAACCACAGCTAGATGTGCAGTGGATAGAGTACCAGCTCTAAAGTCAGGAGGACCTGGATTCGAAGGTGATCTCAGACACTTAACACTTCCTGTGTGATTCTGGGCAAATCACTTAATCCCAATTGCCTCAGCAAATAAATAAATAAAATACACACACACACACACATATTTAAAGATATATAGGTATAGGAAAAGCATTGTAATCTTCAGGATCCAGTCAGACACGGACAGAAACTTTGAAAGCACAGAACTGAAAGAGATCTTAGCTTAGATTGGCAACAAGAAAGCTACAATGTCATTTTATCACTTTCAAAGAAGGGAAAAGAGACAACGTTTCTGGAGTCAAAGGATTGTGGTTCACTATCTATCTCTGATACTTTCTCTATGTGTTACTTCAGGCAAGTCATTTAAATTCCCTGGCTCCTACTTTTTCCCATCTATAAAAAGACTTGGACTAGATGGTCTCTGAGCTTCTTTCCAGCTCCAGACCTATAATCTTTCTCTGTTCGATAGCCTAGGTGACTCAAATTGAAACTGCCAAATGCATTAGAGATTTCTCAGGAGTGTGAACATGTACTGCTTCTAGGACAGGTATTCATTTCTCCCTGGAATGATGCTACAGGCTTCATGCCAAGTTAGTTAGTATTTGGATAAGAATTTGACTTAGGTGTTGACTTATGTTTTTGGAATCTCTGAGAACAAAAAGAATGCAGCCATTTACTAACAATACATCTTGTGACTGAAAGAAAAGCAGGTGGAGCTTACCACCTAGCTTCCGCTCCAGCTCAAAAAGATACTGACAGAAACAATGATATGATTCCCAAATTTGTTATCAAAACGTTAAACCAAGAGACAGAGTTTGATAAGAAAGTTTGATGTTGCAAAACGTAAAAGATAATAGACTGGTGAAAGTTTAATTCTCTTTTAGGTTCAATAGAGGAAGGACATCCTAACAATTAAGTCTGACCCACATGGAACAGGATGCCCCAAGAGTCAGAATATTCTAGGGGAAATAATTCTAGATGTGGAATCAGGAGAGACATGAGTGCAAATTCTCTCTATGAAACTTACTAGTTATTTAAATGTGGATAAACCATTTAACTTCTCTGACCTTCATTTTCCTCTTTTGTGAAATGAGGATTATAATCTCTGTACCACCTAACTCATACAGGGAGACTGTCAGGATCAAATGAGATTAGCTAAAGCATTCTTCAAACCTTAAATCTCTACATCATTCTAAGTTAATTTTTTTACTATTACTAGTGCTAGTTCATTACTAGAAGTATTTAAAAAATTATGGATGGAAAGATGCAAATGGATAAAAAGATTTCATGATTTATGTATAGGCTCACAGAATCACAAAATCTTAAAATGGGATCTCAGATGTTATAGTTTAACTTATACCCAAATAGGAAGTCACCCTATTCCTCAAATAAGTGGCCCCCAAGATCTCTAAATACCTCCTGAAGTTACTTTTCCAAGGTTACCCAGGCAGTAATAGAACTGAATTACTGTGACTGTTATCATCAAACACTAGAAGAACCATGCAAACAATTTATTATAACTTTGCTTTGAAACAAACATATCTATTTTGTTTTTTATGGATAAAAACATGCATTGCATTAATTGTCTTAGCTTGGTCCTCCAAGGTATTCTTCAATTCTGGTCATTCTATTTAGCTCCAAGATTCTAATATCCCCAATACTGTCTTGTGAAGAAAAAAAGTCACTTTGGGTTTGGTTTTTGTCCTGCTATCTCACCCACACTCTAACAACTTCCAAATGGAATTGACATTGGGGCCTCAGAAGGGCTTTTGGCTTTTCAGAGAAAAACGTTCTTTAAATACGAGTTGAGACAAGCAAATAGCTAGGAAGATTGTGGGTTGTTGTTTTTTGCCCTTTCCGGAATGATGATTTATAAAAAGGCAACCTCTGTTTGAGTCTGGCTTCTCAGGAATTAACAGAGGCTGATGCCTTTGGCTATAATGTTGGCATTTCTAGCCGTCCTTTGCATAGGGGCCAGGGATTAAGCACAGATTCACCAGTGCCTTGGGGTCCCCAGCAAACTTGGCTTGCAAAGTTTTTCTTTATCATCACTTTTGTTATTAGAAGGACTGGAACTGAGGAATACCTTGAAGGACCAAGCTGTGTCAATTAATGCAATGCATTTTTTTTAATCCATAAAAAGAAAATAGATATATTTTATTTCAAAGTAAAGTTATAATAAATTGATGTGCCTGCTCCTTCTAGGGTTACAGACACAGTAATTCTGTCCTGCTACTTACTGCCCAGGTAATATTGGAAAAGGAGCTTCCCCATTCTAGCCTTAGTTTTCTCAATAATAAAATGATAAGATTGGATTAGATCATCTGCAAGGCCCAAAAGCCTATGGTCCTAATGTTAATAACTTGCATGGCTATAACATCACAAAAAGACAGGTGATACAATGTCTAGAGTGCCAGGCCTGAAGTCAGGAAGGCCTGAGTTTCAAGTCTAGCCTCAGACATTTACTAGCTGTGTGACCTTGAACAAATCACATTTAAATCTGTTTGCCTCATCTGTAAAATGAACTAGAGAAGTAAATGTCAAATCATTACAGTTTCTTAGTCAAGAAAATCCCTAATATAGTCATGAAAAGTTGACCACAACTGAAATGACTGAACAACATAAAATGTCTATTACTACCTTAAACTTTATAGTGTGCTTTCTTCCTGACAACCTCTGAAGTAGAATAGATATTATTATCTTCACTTAATAAATGCTTTATATGTCTGTCTGTCTATCTACTTCACAGAGAAGGAAATTGAGAGCAGTGAATTATCTGAGATTCTATAGCTGACATCTTCTGGATCCAAGACCAGTGGTTTTTTTCATTCCATTGCCTGATTTTCTTGCTTTTCCCCCCAGTATCTTTCTTCTCTTATCTCTCGTTCACCTCAGCACCTGGCAGCTTATTTCCGTACTGCTCCTTTCCTCTTGTAAATACTCGGATAGTAATCCTAGACTTGACCATCTTAATAGAAAATTTTCTTCTGATTCAGAAAGGGTATTTATAGGGTGATATAACTGCACATGTTGCTCATCTCTGAATTCACATTTACAAAAGACATCAAGGAGAACTGGAAGCAATATGGTGGAAATGTCTCATTCTGTGCTTTGTAACTTCTCAGCTTCCCAACTAAAATCCTACTTCTACAGAAGTCTTCCTCAATCCTTCTTAATTCCAGTGCCATCTCTATCTTAATCATTTCCTATTTATCCTTTACATAGCTACATATACACACATATGTATATGAAAACATATGTTTTCATGTTATCTCCCCCATTAAATTGTGAGTTCTTTGAAGTTAGAGACCATCTTTTGTATCCCCAGTATTTAGCACAGTGCCTGGCACATAGTAAGTGTTTTCAAGATGTTTATTTGGATCTCTTATCTCTCTGTGGAGATCAGTCCTAAGGAATTATGATAGGTCATTGAACTGATCAGGGTCTTTCAAAATTATTTTTCCTTATAATTTTGCCAATTGTTTTTCCAGTTTTGCTTGCTTCACTCTGCATCACTTCACACAAATCTTTCAGGTGTCCAGTTCACCATTTTTTACAGTTCAGAACCATTACTTTCACATAACATATCTCTGAGCTGATCAGGGAAGACTTTCCAGAAGAAATGCCATTGCTGGACCTAAAAAGATAGGTAAGAATCCAACATATAAAGATAGCAGGGACAAGACCCCCCCTGTAAATGAAGATATATGACTAAGAAAAGAACAAAAATGAACAGTGTACTGGTTGGACCATAGACTATTGAGGGGACATAAAAATGAGATGAGGCTGGAAAGATAGGCTGCTTCCAGAGAGCAGAGGGCCATTGAGCAGGATGAAATTATCATTGAGATGAATTTAAAGTGCTGATTCAAAAAATGAATGAATCCCAAACTGTGAGATGAGACTAACAGTGGCTCTTCTGGAGAATGATCTGGAGACTCTTGATGAACTGCAAACCCAGTATAACTTACCAGAACAACATGAGAGCGCAAGAGCATCCAGAGGAGAGCCATCAGGATACAGAGAGGCTTTAAGACCATGTCATACAAGAAAGACTAAGAGTTGAATAAAAAGTGACAATTCTATTCAAATTGAACTTCTTACTCAGTGCCATATTGATCAAATTGCCAAAAATTACTTTATAGAAATGGGAAAAAAATGACAAAATTCTTCTGTAAATAATAAAGTAGAAAATTAATAAAAATGTTGGATAAAAAATGAAATAGCAAAATGGTATGGGTGATGTATTTTAACTCTTGCATAAATAGGATTTAAGCGCTATAATGATTAGACTAGCACGATAATACATTATAGAAGACTAAGCTCTTTTCAAATATTTACTTGAGGGGCTTTCATGAGGGAAATAGATTAGAGTGATTCTACTTAGATTGAAGCTATAAAAAGACAGATTTAGTCTTGATATGAGGAAAAACCTCAAAAGGTTTTTATTTTTAATTTTATTTTTTAATATTTAATTCATCACAATCAACTAATAAACATTTATTGTGTTCCTTAGTAGAGATCTCCAGGAAGAAGTTGAATACTTCTTGGTAGATAAGAACTTAGGTTTGTTTTGGAATATATAACCTTAGCAATCACAACTCAGATTCTTTGACTTTTATATTTGGATTTTACTTAAGGATTTTGAGCAAAGTGATGACGTATCCTCTGCCTTTTAGAAATTGTACCCCTCCCACCTCTACTCCTTCCCTTAGCTCAAATCCTGCCTGCAAAAGACCTTTATTGGTACCCTTCTCTTTCTAGAACCTCCCCTCTGAGCTTACTTTGCACCCATGCTGTATATATTTTGTATGTACAATTATTTGCATGTTACTCTTCACCCCCAATTAGAATGTGACTTCCTGGAGGCCAGGAACCTAATTTTTGCACAGAACTGAATCCCCAGAACTGGACTCATAATAACCACTAAATAAATGCTTATTGACCAGCTGACCAGAACAGTAATTAGGAATAATAATAAAAATAGTGCCTCCCACATCCATAGATATTGAAGATTTAAAACATATTTTCTTTCTAACACCCCAGGAGATAAGTAGTGCAAATGTTTTACAGTTGAGGAAGTAGACTTCAGAAAGTCAATGACTTGGCTATTGATAAGTATCTGTGCTGGGACACATTCAGGTGCTCTAAATTCTGGCCTGGTGTTTTTCCCATTATCTATGCTGTCTCTCTAGGAGGATTCAAGTCCAGAAGGCAGAGGGAACTGGTTAGGCAGGTTTTTGACTAATAGTGTCCCATAATGTGGGCATGTTTTCTCTCTCCCCCAAGCACTTCCAACGATGGCACTGTTTGGCTTTGTTTGGGTAAAAGAGACAAAGGAAACCCTAAATAAATGAAAGGGGTTTGTCCTGTGCCTGTTACTGCCTCTGAAACATGTTTCTTCTTGCTCTTATACAAAATTTCAGAGGACAAAGCTCATATTCAGGTTGGCTGCCAACTGGAGTCCAATCGACAGGATTTACTCTACAGAGAGTTGACACTTTAATTTTGAAAGAGCCTTTGTCCAGCTAAGGACAAGGGGCTGAGAGAGTATCTTGTTGCCCAGTTACTCTTTAGCAACAATTTTATTTTATCTTTCTCAAAAGTTAATGGGGCCATAGGTAGACATGTGCTGGTAAATGTTTGACAACTGGCTGGGGGGGAAAAAAAAATATATATATATATATATACACATACATGTTTATGCATGAGTGCATGTTTTTATATAAAATATCTGTTTACATATATGTTTATATATATGTTTGTATAGGATCATCACATGTTTAAGTTAAATCTACATTATTAACATTTTCTTCATCACCTTCTTAATTCTAAATAATTATCGAAACAATAAATTCAGCCCTAATTTGTAATGTTTGCAAATTTCCAAGATGTAAATGCTCACATCAAAAATTTACCATCATCAATTTACCAGCATATACCTAGTTGTAGCTAACTCTTACCTCTTTTATTTCCATCATAGCAATATGGAACTGGTACTGGATTTAGAGTTTAAAATCTTGAGGCTTATTCTAAGCTCAGTTATTTACAACTTATGTGATATTGGCAAATGACTTTCTCTGTGCCTCATTTTTTTCATCTGTAAAATGGGTGGGGGTAAAATATAGGATCTTTAGATTCCTTTTCATAGCTAAATCCATTATTGTATGATCTTTACTGTTCTAAATCCAGTGATCCTATGATCTTTCAGAGAATAACTATGTCTATTAGCTAATATCTGAGAGAAAAATAGTAACCACAGTCACAATTCACAAGAAATAATCTGAGAGGCATCTAAGTGACACAGTGGATAGAGTATCAACCCAGTCAGGAAGTACCTGAGTTCAAATCTGGCCTCAGATACTTAACACTTCCTAGCTGCATGACCCTGGGCAAGTCACTTAACCCCAATTGCTTCAGCCAAAAAAAAGTAACCTGAAAAAGACTCAGAGGATTTAGCGTTAAGGATCTTAGAGGCCTTCAATCAAAAACCAATAGGGACTTATTAAGTACCTATTGTATTCCAGGCACTATATTATACAAGTTTAAGAAAATTAAGATATGTGGTACCCATATAATTTTACAAAGAAATTTGAACCCAAGTTCTCTGACTCTAGATACCATGTTTTTTTTTTTTTTGTTTTTTGTTTTTTTTCTGCTACACTATGCTGCCTCTCACCAGAACCCCTCTAAACAAAGCTTGGCTGAGAAGTATAGGAATCCCTACCCAATTAAGTTCCCCACGCCCAGATCTTAAAGAGAATAACAACACTATATCCATGAATGAATTGTAATTTGACTAGCTTCTTCATTAGCAAGTTACTGGATAGAGGATAATGAACAAGGGCCAGTAAAAAATAGTCAATTTAATTTAATTAAAATTTTATTAGATGCCTATTATGAGCAAAGACATTGTGAAAAGCAACTGGGATCTAAAGATAAAAATGAAAAAAGTTCCTACTATCAAGTCAAATCAACAAACATTCATTGTTTACTACATGTAAGGTACTATGCTGAGCACTGGACATAGGGGAAAAAAAAACAGTTTATTCTAATGTGGAAAATGACAAGAAGATAACTGCAGGGGTAAATAGGAGATAATATCAAAGGGAAGTAGAGTGGGGGAGACAGTAAGCAAAGACCAACAAAGGCTTTATACAGAAGGTAGCATTTGAACTAAGATGTTCTATTGAGGGTTACATGATATAATATTTTTATTCAATCATTCAGTTATATCTGACTCTTCATGACCCCATAGTCCAGAGAAAGTTATCTACAGAAAGGATATCCTTGGCAAACATACTGGAGTGATTTGCCATTTCCTTCTCTGGTGGATAAGAGCTTTTGTCAGAACTCTCTTTTTTATCTTGGGTAACCCTGCACGATATAACCCATAATTTCCATTGAGCTTCACAAGCTCCACTATAGCTTTAGCAGTGATCTGGGAGGTATATGTGGTATATACAGAAATGTAAATATAAAATAGTTTAAGACTTAGTTCAGAAGGAATTAGAGACAAGCAGAACACTTTTGAAAGTCACAGGTTGAATTTATTATATACTTTTTAAAAAGCAGTATGCAATAGATTGCTTCATATACAATCCTTTTTTTGTAAGTAGAAATGCTCAGATTAGAGGTTTTTATGTTAAAGTCAGAATAAAAAATATTTTTAGAGATAATGCTGAGGAGGCAGTTCAAGGACTGTTTTAGACACTTTACTTTTCAACTTTTGTCTAATACAAAGGAGATTAGATTGAGTCAAGAATTAAACAAAGGGGGGTTTTCCCTTACCAGAATTATGCCTCTCAACTCTCTAAGTTTTACATAAATGTGAGTTCAATAATACCAGTTCATGTAAGTCTTTCCAGTTTTCTGTAATCAGCATACTCATTTCTTATGAAACAATAATCCATTACATTTATATGTCATAATTTGTCCAGCCATTCTTGAAATGATGGACATCCACTTAATTTTTCAGTCCTTGTCACTATAAAAAGAGTTGCTACAAACATTTTTACACATGTGGATCCTTTTCCCTTTTTCATAATCGCCTTGGCATACAGACCCAGTAGATACACTACTGGATCAAAGGGTATGCACAGTTTAATAGCCCCTTGGGCATAGTTCCAAATTGCACTCTAAAATAATTGGGTCATATCACAACTCCACTAATAATGTGGTTTTCCCACATCCGCTCCAACATTCATCATTATTTTTTCTTGTAGTCTTAGCTAATCTGACAGGTATGAAGTGGTTCCTCAGTGTTGTCCAAATTTGCATTTCTGGAATCTATAGTGATTTAGACCATTTTTCCATATAATTAGAAATGGCTTTAATTTCTTCAATTGAAAATTTTCTGTTCATATCCTTTGATCATTTATCAATTGGAAAATGGTTTGTATTCTTATAAATTTGCACCAATTCTCTATATATTTTAGAAATGAGGTCTTTAATGTGGGAAAACTGGGACACTAATACATTGTTGGTGGAATTGTGAATACATCCAACCATTCTGGAGAGCAATTTGGAACTATGCTCAAAAAGTTATCAAACTGTGCATATTCTTTGATCCAGAAGTGTTTCTACTGGGCTTATACCCCAAAGAGATCTTAAAGAAGGGAAAGGAACCTGTATGTGCAAGAATGTTTGTGGCAGCCCTGTTTGTAGTGGCCAGAAACTGGAAATGAGTAGATGCCCATCAATTGGAGAATGGCTGAATAAATTGTGGTATATGAATGTTATGAAATATTATTGTTCTGTAAGAAATGACCAACAGGATGATTTCAGAAAGGCCTGGAGAGACTTACACAAACTGATGCTGAGTGAAATGAGCAGGACCAGGAGATCATTATATACTTCAACAATAATACTATATGATGATCAATTCTGATGGATGTGGCTCTCTTCAACAGTGAGATGAACTAAATCGGTTCTAAGGAAGCAGTAATGAACTGAACCAGCTACGCCCAGCAAAAGAACTCTGGCAGATAACTAAGAACCATTACATAGAATTCCTAATCCCTCTATTTTTGTCCACCTGCATTTTTTATTTCCTTCATAGGCTAATTGCACCCTATTTCAAAGTTCAATTCTTTTTGTAGAGCAAAATAACGGTTTGGACATGTATACTTATTTTGTATTTAATTTATATTTTAATATATTTAACATGTATTGGTAATCCTGCCATCTAGGTGAGAGGGTGAGGGGAAGGACGGGAAAAATTGGAATAATTGTCAATGCTATAAAAATACCCATATAACTTGTAAATAAAAAGCTATTAATTTTTTTTAAATGAGGCCTTTATCAGAAACACTAGCTATTAAAAAAATTCTCAGCTTTCTGTTTCCCTTCTAATCTTAGCTGCATTTGTTTTGTGCAAAACCTTTTTAATTTAATAAAATCAATTTTATCCAGTTTTGCATTTCATGATTTATTCTAGTTCCTCTTTGGCCATAAATTATTCCTTTCTCTTCAGATCTAAGGGGTAGACTATTCCTTGTTCTCCAATTTTTTTTGTAGTATCACCCTTTATGTCTAAATCATGAATCCATTTTGAGCTTATCTTGGTATAGGATGTTAGGTATTGGTCATTGCCTAATTTCTGCCATAATATTTCCTAGTTCTCCCAACAATTTCTGGCAAATACTTTAATTCCATTGGAGTCTTTGGGTTCCTAAAATACTAGATTACTATTGTTATTAACTATTCTATTCTATTGATCTACCATTCTCCATTTCTTAGACAGTACCAAATAGTTTTGATGACTGCAACTTTTAATATAGTTTTAGGTTTGGTATAACTAAGCCACCTTCCTTTGAATTTTATTGTAATTAATTCCTTTGAAATTCTCGATCTTTTGTTCTTCCAGATGAATTTTGTTATTATTTTCCTAGTTCTATGAAGTAGATTGGTATGACACTGAATAAATAGATTAATTTAGGTAGAATTGTCATTTTTTATTATTGTATTAGGTTGGCCTATTCATAAGCACTTAATATTCTTCCAATTGTTTAGACCTAATTTTTTTTTTTGTGAAATGTTTTGTAATTGTCTTCATATAGTTCCTGGCTTTGTTTTGGCAGGTAGACTCCCAAATATTTTGTATCATCTACAGTTATTTTAAATGGAATTTCTCTTTCTATCTTGTTGCTGGGTTTTGTTGGTAACATAGACATGCTGATGATTTATGTGAGTTTATTTTATATCCTGAAACTTTGCTAAAGTTGATTGTTAATTGTTTTTATTAGTTTTTAATTGATTCTCTAATTTTTTTTTCCTTATGGCCTACTTTACTTACTTTCATTTTCTTCCTCCTTATTGCTAACACTAACATTCTAGTACAATAGTGAATTATAGTGGTGATGATGGGCAATATTATTTCATCCCTTCTAGCTTATTTTCATTACATATGATGTTTGCTAATGGTTTTAGATAGATGTTACTTATCATTTTAAGGAAAACTCCATTTATTCTTATGTTCTTTAGAGTTTTTAATATGAATTGGTATTATATTTGGTTCAGTGCTTTTTCTTCTTCTATTGAGATAATCATGTGTTATCTGTTAGTTTGGTTATTGATATAGTCAATTATGCTGATAGTTTTCCTTGTTATTGAACTAACTGTGCATTCCTGATATAAATTCCACTTGGTCATAATGTATTATCTTAGTACATATCAATAATTTTTAAAAGAACTATATTATAAAAGTATATATACTAAGATGAGGAAATCCAAGATTATAAACTTACCCTAAGGTGTCATGGAAACTTTGCTATTGTTATTTTCTGTTCTCTAAAAATAACAGAATTGTAAAAACTTTCTTTAAAAAAGGTTCTTTGTGTTCTAAGCATTTCTCTCTACTCTCTCTGGCTCTCAGTATTATTTCTGTTAGAGATAAAACCCTATACAAACACACATCCTATACAAACATACACCCTTACATATATATGTGTGTGTGTGTGTGTGTGTGTGTGTGTGTGTCTGTGTCTGTGTCTGTGTCTGTGTCTGTGTGGTTATTTATATAAATAAAATTTTTTCTATAGGTGTTCTTGTTTATCAAAACCCACACTATCTTAAAGTTATGACATTAATATACTTCTTTTGCTTGTGGAATTTCCTTATAAGATCAATATCCATTCCTTCTTCATTTCTCAGAATCTGAGATGTATCTACAATATCTCTGTAAAGATAAAAACCTCTTCCTGTATGTCTGCCCATTATATCCAGCAAGAATTTGTCAATTACTACATTTTTTTTCATTGATATATGTAGATAGGGAGAGAGGGCAAATTCATAAGTAAGAACAATAATGATAAACAATTGAGCAACAAATCATTTGTAAGGAAATAATTACCTTCAAGAGGTGTCAAGGAAATGAACAGGAGAGCAATAATGCTTATCTTAGAATCAAGAGACCTCAGCTCAAGGTATGGCTCCTGACATTTACTAGTTGTGTGACCCATGTAATACCCCTTTCCTGAATCATACATTCTCCTTGAAAAAATAATGATAATACTTGTGTGATCTACAGAGATGGTTAGAGGAAAGTGCTTTGTAAGCCCTGAAGTGCTCTGGAAATACATGTTATTCATATTTATTTCTTTGCTCAATTGTAAAGGGCGTGACTACTTGAGCCAAATTCATATGGGTAGAAAGGGTTTGGGAAGAGGGCCCATATTTGGTTTAAATTATAAATAGAAAGCTTAGAGAAAAATACCATTTGCTTTTATACTGTCACACACATGGTTGAGTATGAGCCTGAGAGTAGTCCAGAGGCAAGGTTGCTTTTATCATTTCATCAGCCAGACCAACATAATCCAGAATTAATAGGTTTTCCTACATTGGATTTGTACAAATAAATAAACATTGGCAACTTTTCTTTCTAATTAGAACTGGCTGAGGAAAGCAAGGGATCACACAATGTCAGAGCTAAAAGGGACTTTTAACACAATCTCTCCGTTTTACTGAAGAAACTGAGATTAATTAATTGACTGAGATTAATTACCAAGATGTGGCTTCAGTCACCTATTAAAGACCTGAATTTATAAAAGCCAAGTTCTCCCACTGCATCCAGGGCCATCTCCATCTTCCTGATCTACATCTGGCCACTGGATTCAGGTGGATCTGGAGAAAATAGTGAGGCTGGTGACCTTGCACAGCCCTCCTAGCTTCAATCCAAATCACTTGCATGTCATGGCAGCACTTTTCTGAATGTCATGGTCCTCTTTGAAATAGGATTATTTATCTATCATCTATTATCCTGACTATTTGACTGGCCATTTCTCTTGAGGTGATAACCTATCCCTAGGACATATTATGCCTGGCTATTTTTCAAAGCTTTCCATTTGTCAAGTTGTCTTACAAGGAGATTCTTTCCCCTTGGGTGCTTGGTAATTAAAGCCTTCTGCCTTTCCATCCACTACAAGAATCAACAGGTAGAACCATCCTACTGGGTGCTTCATAATATAAAAAGTCCAATTCCATATATAATCTTGCTATTTACCATTGGCCTTGGCACACTGTTGGAAACAATTTGAAGAAAATCTTTTATAGCTTCATGATTGATAGCCAAGCATTGCCAACAGAAAGAATGATTCCATCATTGAAGCAGCTGTCTGGTGTAATAGAAATAATAACAACAACAAAACTGGATTTAGAATCAGATAATCTGGTACAGATCCCAGCTTTGTTCTTTATTATCTATGTGACCTTAGGGAAATCCCTTGACCTCAGTTCCCTTAAAACTAGGTGAGGGAAAAGGGAGCGGACCAGATGACAAAGTTCCCTTTCAGCTCTAAATCTATTATAAACTCATATTATCATTATTACTGAAAACAAAAAAATATTCTTTTCTTTTAATTATACCATCACTAAAGTACTCCTCAATTCAATTCAAAGAGCATTCAATAAGTTCCTGATATGTTCCAGGCACTGAGCTAACAACATTTACAGAAATGAGTACAAAATGAATCCAAAGTAATTTCAGGGGAAGAACATGAATGAATTGAGGGGGGGGGGTACCAAGATATGTAGGAAATGGCCCTTGAATGGAACCTGGAAAGGAACTGTAGATTGCAAGAGCTAAGGAAGGAGAGCATGGGAAGGGTAAGCATGATATATGGAATGCTGCTCATTATTCTGGTGTACCATGGGTGGGGCAGTTGGTCCATCTCTACAAAGGAAATGAGGAGGTGCATTGTCTAGAGAATTGAACAACAATAATAAAAACGACTAAAACTTGGTCTGCTTTTTATTATCACCATGCATTGACTATTCTAAACAATGTCAGTGATAAAATAGTCTTCCCCCAAAAAATCTTTTGCTGGGCTAAGTTCTAAGTATTTCTGTAATTCTTCTTGAGTTTTAATAATAATAATAATATATATATATATATGTATACACACATACATATATACATACATACATATAAGCTGCAAATTAGCAATTTTTATTACTCATCCTTTAATAAACATTGTATTCTGATGGAATTCAATTTAGAAAACTTCCAGTTACACAGTTAGTCTCCATATATTCAGACACCTTTTGTTTGGAGAGTAAATTCAAAACCTTTAGGACTATTCAAGCTCACTTAGAACACAGTTTGATGTCTCCAACCTCTAAGATATTACATATTCTGAGGTTTAAAAAGTAGATTCAAAATAAACAAAGATAGCACAGTGATTGGAAATGAAAACTTGGATTATTTCAATTCTGTCATTCTATATAACCAACCACGTGGAGTTTTTAATTGTATTTATAATTTAAAATACAAACAATATGAAGTGGGAAGTATGATACTTTTATTTGATAAGCACAAATTTTAGTTTATACATTAAATACTTTGCTGAATGTGGGAATCTTTAAAGTGATATTTATTTTTAATTATTGTTTTAAAGTGAAAGAACTGATAAAAGATTACCTAACTAGTATCATTTATAGTTGCCTAAATTGTACTTTTTGCCAACATTTCAATTTTATTAAAATTCATAAATGACAGGGAATTTTTATAAATCTGTCAAACATCTTTATGTTTAAGATTTTTTCCTACTGGTATGTCTATTGCTTCATGTGAAGAAACTTTTTTGAAATTAAAATATTCTTCAATCCATTACTGTTTTCCTCTTGTGTAATAATGATTATTTTATTTAAAATATTTTTATTTAAATTGATATTTATTTATTTATATAAATTATTTATACATATATAAATATGTAACATTTATATGTTACATAAATTATTTATTTAAAATGACATTCTGATTTTAGGTTATTATTAATATTATTCATTTCATGATTTTTTATTGAAAATAATTTTAGGGAGTGAGGTATAGTGCTAAAAAAATAAAGGTCTCTTAAAGGTGTTAGACAGCTACTGGCTCTGCCAAAAAACTTTTTTTTTTTTTGGTATGTCCTCTCACTCTGAAAAGTTCTATATCTATTATTTTAAAATAAGCCTAAGGGTCAGCTAGGTGGCACAGTGGATAGAGCACCAGCCCTGAAGTCAGGAGGATTTGAGTTCAAATCTGCTCTCAGATACTTAACACTTACTAGCTGTGTGACCCTGGGCAAGTCACTTAACCCCAATTGCCTCAACAACAAAACAAAACAAAAAATAAGCCTAGCTAAGTATGAAAAGCCTTGTGATCAAGAGTGACATTAAAAATAATAATAACTAAAATTTATATGGAATTTTACTATGTGCCTGGCCTTGTACTAAGTGCTTTCCAATGACTAATTCAGTTGGTCTTCCCAACTGTGGGAGGTAGATGCTATTATTATTCTAGTCTTACAGATGGGGAAAGTGAGGCAAACAGTGGATTTGCCTGTGGTCATATAGCTAGCTAGTATGTCTCTGAGACTGGATTTGAAATTAGGTCTTCCATACTCCACATCCAATTCTCCATCCATTATATTTACCTAGTCTATTAGAAGGTATCTTATCAGAGGTAGAAGGGCCTACTAAAGTCACTTTGCCATTTTAGTATTCTTTCTCTCTATTGGCAGAAGTTTGGCTCCTAGGCTAGTGTGTTTTAGGCCACAGCACATTATGTGAACCTTCTACAACTAGAAAAAGAGACTAGGGAGCCCCTCTGCATGGGGGCAAGAAGCAATAGCATCAATGAAGCTTCATGGCTTTGACAGACTGATCATAATTTATTAGTCACAAACATTCATTTCTGACCACCTTTATGCTCTCCCTGAAAGTCCCTCTAATTTGTGATGGGTAGGTGACAAACATGACCAAAGTGCTGGAGAACTAGATTTGTGTCTACTTCCTGTTACTAATATTCTAAGACCATAAACATACTCCTTTTTTTCCTGGGTAGGTAATCTGTAAAATTAGGGAGCTGGACTCAATTATTTTTAAGGATCTTTCCAGATTTGAAATGGCACTATGCCATACTGTGATAACCTAAGGATTTAATTGTCAAATCAAATAAGGACAAGAAGAAAAGTAAGAGTGAGCTCAAAAGCTAATCATGGAATCCGGTAGTTAAGAATAAAACCCCTGTTCAATGCAAGAATCCTTCTGTAGCAATTCTGCTTGCTCAAATAACTCCAGTGACAGGGAACTCACTATCACATAAAAATTTTGACAAGTGGAGACTTTGCTTAGATACCTCTAGTGGCAAGGAACTTTATCATGTAATTCTGTTCCAATTGTGACTTGAAATGGGCATCCCTTCGGAGCAAAACAAGCCCAGTCCTGCTTCCACATGACAAGTCTTCAGATATTTGAAAATAACAAAGCTGTCCCCAAGAACAATGAAAGAATGTTTTCTTATTCACTAATGAGCAACAAGGCTGTTATTTTCTGTCGCCATCTGAAAGGTCAAAAAGAAGGAAACACAATTAGCATTTAGAAGAGTTCATCTTCCTTTTATGGAGTTGTTATCTGTCAATTAGTACTACTGAGGCAGTGGGGAAGAGTACAAAATTCATCATCTTGCTGAAGGTCTCAATGCTGATAAGGAGCAGCGCCAGGCCCATAACTAAAGGCTCCTGATTTCCAGTCCAGAAATTTCTCTTATTCTACCTTTCTGCTTCTGTGCACAGACATAGGAAGCAACAGGCCACACCAGCATTAATTGGATCCTGCCTCTGACTGCCTTCTGAGGCATTCCAGGGTAAATTACAAAATGGGAGGAAGTCATCTGCCACTTCCATCAATTGACTGAGCCAATACATCCCTTCCTCATCTTCCTGACAGCAAATGATCAGTACCTGAAATCACCTCGGAAGAAAGAGTCAGAGCTGAAAAGGACTTTTTTTTAAATAATAACTTTTTATTGACAGAATCCATGCCAGGGTAATTTTTTACAACATTATCCCTTGCACTCACTTCTGTTCTGATTTTTCCCCTCCCTCCCTCTACCCCCTCCCCTAGATGGCAAGCAGTCCTATATATGTTAAATATGTTGCGGTATATCCTAGATACAATATATGTTTGCAGAACCAAACAGTTCTCTTGTTGCACAGGAAGAATTGGATTCAGAAGGTAGAAATAACCCGGGAAGAAAAACAAAAATGCAAACAGTTTACATTCATTTCCCAGTGTTCTTTCTTTGGGTGTAGCTGCTTCTGTCCATCATTAATCAACTGAAACTGAGTTAGATCTCTTTGTCAAAGAAATCCACTTCCATCAGAATATATCCTCATATAGTATCGTTGTTGAGATATATAATGATCTCCTGGTTCTGCTCATTTCACTCTGTATTCATCTTTCTGGTCATTTCTTACACAACAATAATATTCTATAACATTTGTATACCATAATTTACCCAGCCATTCTCCAATTGATGGGCATCCATTCGTTTTCCAGCTTCTAGCCACTACAAACAGGGCTGCCACAAATATTCATGCACTTACAGGTCCCTTTCCCTTCTTTATGATCTCTTTGGAATATAAGCTCAGTAGTAGCACTACGGGATCAAAGGGTATGCACAGTTTGATAACTTTTGGGGCACAATTCCAGATTGCTCTCCAGAATGGTTGGATTCGTTCACAATTCTACCAACAATGCATCAGTGTCCCAGTTTTCCCGCATCCCCTCCAACATTCATCATTATTTTGAAAAGGACTTTTATAGATCATCACATGTAATCCTCTTGTTCTGTTAGCAATGAAATCCGAGGTTTAGAGAAGGAAAGAAACTAACTCAAATTGTCACATAATTGCAGTAATAAGCAAAGCCAGAATTTTATGACAGGTATAATGTTGGACATATCTGGAGTCCATCTAAGGGTCAAAACTTTAGAGATGACTCAGTAGAAATGGGCTATCTTATGCCCACAGCATATATTTATACTGATAAATATTTAACAATAGCTCTCCTCCCCCAAACAATGTACTCAAGATATATTTTTCATCTTAATCTGCAATATTTCAATTGTCTTCATCACTTTCTTAAGTCTAGACAGTCAACAGCACGCTAAATCAAGCCCTGATGTGTAGTATTTGCTGGTTTTCAAGGTAGAAAGACTCATATTGAAAGTCAAACAATTGATGCTCGTGAATCAGTCACAGGTGACTCCAACACACCCCTTTTCTACAGAAAGGAGTAAATGGATGTGGAGGGGGGAAATGTTGGGAAGAAGAGGTATGAGATTCCTTCTTCTCTCAGGCCTAGATCACAGAATTGTATCATCTCAAAGATGAAAGGAATCTCAGAGACCAATAGAGCAAACCATGTCCCTCAAATAACAATACATCAATAGGCATTTAAGTGCCTACTATGGATAGAATATTGATATATGACAATGGATTCACTCAGCCTCTGCTTAGCATTTTAAATGAGGGAAAAAATCTGTATTGTTCTGGAGACAGTTCATAGAAGCTTCTGAAAGGCAACTGAAAATTTCAGTATTCCAATTTTTGGAATCAATTTTGGAATTTTGGAATTTTGGAATTTGGAAATGGAAATCATCAAATGCTACAAACCATGGTTGGACCAAGTTCTTAAACTTTTTCCATTAATGACCCTTTTTTACCTGAGAAATTTTTACACTACCCCAGATAAACTAGTATATAAAATAGATATATAAATTAAACATTTACTGATAATAAATAATAATTTCATGACCCCCACTTTCATTTACACAACCCCATATGGGACCCATAGTTTAAGAAGCTTTGACTTAGATTTCAGAAAGTGATGGAGAAATTATCAAGAATATATATTAGGTCACCAAAATCATTTGGTATTGGTTAAGAAATAGACTAGTTGATCAATGGAATAGGTTAGATTCAAAGGACAAAACAGCCAATAACTTTAATAATCTAGTGTTTGACAAACCCAAAGACCCCAGTTTTGGGGATAAGAACACAGTATTCGACAAAAATTGCTGGGAAAATTGGAAATTAGTATGGAAGAAACTAGACATCAACCTACATCTAACACTGTACACCAAGATAAGGTCAAAATGGGTTCATGACCTAGGCATAAAAAATGAGATTATAAATAAATTGGAAGAGCATAGGATAGTTTACCCCTCAGACCTGTGGAAGAGGAAGGAATTTATGACCAAAGAAGAACTAGAGATCATTATTAATCACAAAATAGAAAATTTTGATTATATCAAATTGAAAAGTTTTTGTACTAACAAATACAGACAAGATTAGAAGGGAAGCAATAAACTGGGAAAACATTTTTACAGTTAAAGGTTCTGATAAAGGCCTCATTTCCAAAAAATATAGAGAATTGACTCTAATTTATAAGAAATCAAGCCATTCTCCAATTGATAAATGGTCAAAGGATATGAACAGAGAATTCTCAGATGAAGAAATTGAAACTATTTCTAGCCATATGAAAAGATGCTCCAAGTCATTATTAATCAGAGAAATGCAAATTAAGACAACTCTGAGATACCACTACACACCTGTCAGATTGGCCAGAGTGACAGGGAAAGATAATGATGAATATTGGAGGGGATGTGGGAAAACAGGGACACTGATACTTGTTGGTGGAATTGTGAACACATCCAGCCATTCTGGAGAGCAATTTGGAACTATGCTCAAAAAGTTATCAAACTGTGCATATTCTTTGATCCAGAAGTGTTTCTACTGGGCTTATACCCCAAAGAGATAATAAAGAAGGAAAAGGGACCTGTATGTGCATGAATGTTTATGGCAGCCCTCTTTGTAGTGGCTAGAAGCTGGAAATTGAATGCATGCCCATTAATTGGAGAATGGATGGGTAATTTGTGGTATATGAATGTTATAGAATACTATTGTTCTGTAAGAAATGACCAGCAGGATGAATACAGAGAGGCTTGGAAAGACTTACATGAACTGATGCTAAGTGAAATGAGCAGAACCAGGAGATCATTTTGTACTTCAACAACAATACTGTATGAAGATGTACTCTGATGGAAGTGGATTTCTTAGACAAAGAGAAAATCTAACTCAGTTTCAATTGCTCAAGGATGGACAGAAGCAGCTACACCCGAAGAAAAACACTGCGAAATGAATGTAAATTATTTGCATTTTTGTTTTTCTTCCTGGGTTATTTTTACCTTCTGAATCCTAATTCTTCCTGTGCAACAAGAGAACTGTTTGGTTCTGCACACATATATTGTATCTAGGATATACTATGACATATTTAACATATATAAGACTGCTTGCCATCTAAGGGAGGGGGTGGAGGGAGGGAGGGGAAAAATCAAAACAGAAGTGAGTGCAAGGGATAATGTTGTAAAAAATTACCCTGGCATGGGTTATGTCAATAAAAAATTATAATTATGAAAAAATAATATAGATTAAACTTTGAAAAAGTATTTTTTTCCTAAGTGGTAGTTAGGGAGCTGCTTGTTAAACATTGATTAACCTACTTCCCTGGAAAGAACCCATTGATTTACAAAGTAGCCCCTTCCGTTTTAGGGTAATTCTAATTATTGGGAAACTTTTCCTGACATTAAGCCTCAATTTCTTTTTTATAATTTTCATGCTTTACTCCTGGTTCTGCCCTCTGGAGCCAAACTGAATAACCTCTTCCAACTACTTCAAAATAGCATGTCACTCTTTTTTGAGCTAATCATCTTCAGTTCCTTCAATTGAGCCTCATATGCAATGACCTCTCTCTGACTGCTTTCCTAGACATACTTGGTTAAATCACAAAATGGGAGGAAGTCATTTGCCATTTCTGTCTATTGAATGGGCCGATCTCTTCCTTCCCCTGCTTCCTGACAGCACATGAACAGTAAATGAAAATCATCAGATTAAAAGATTTAGACCCTTAGAGACTCTAGCGTGAGCCTCTAATTTTATAGAGGAGACTAAGGTTCATGTTGTTCAGTCGTTTTTCAGTTGTATCTGACACGGAGTTTTCTTCACAAAGATATTGGAGTGGTTTGCCATTTCTTTTTCCAGATGATTTTACAAAAATAGGCAAACAGGGTTAAGTGACTTGCCCAGAGTCACACAGTTAATACATTTATGAGATTGGATTTGAAGTCAAGAAGTCTCCTGATTCCAAGTCCAGTGCTCTCTCCCTTGTACCACTTAGCTACACCACTGAGGCTCAAAGTGTGGAATAAATTGGTCCAAATTAGTATCAGTTGATATAAGAATCAGAACTTCAGTGATCTCTAATTGTGAGTCCTTCACTGTGTTGTTTACCTTCCTCTGGATGTTTTCTATCAGAGTTTTTCCTAAAATGTGGTGAATCAGATCTGAAAACAATAGCCCAGATGAGTTCAGAATAGGGTACAACAATGTTTTCTTAATTTGATTCATAGGTGATACGTGGACTTAGTGGTCATTAACATCCTTAGATTTTTTTCAGATAAATATGATTATGTTACTATACTTCCCCTATCATTCAATTCATAAACAAGCATTTATTAGCACTTATTATATGCCAGACACAGTGCTAAGTGCTAGGGGTATTTAAAAAAAAGCAAAACAAAGTCTCTTCCTTCAAGAAATTCACGGTCTAATAGAGATATTAGGCAAATAGCTATTCACAAATAAGATTATACAGAGCAGATGAAAAGTGGCAGAGGGAAGGCACCAGATATATGTGTGTGATTGGGACATATTCAGTGGAGAAAGGACATCTGTACAAAGTAGCATCCATACCGAGTCTTGAAAGAAATCAAACAAGCCAGTATATGGAAGGAACTTGGGAGAGTATTCTAAGCTTGCTGGACAGCCAATGAAAGTGCCAGAAGTTGGGAGATGGAGTATTGAGTTCAAGAGATGAAAAGGGGGCCAGTGTCATTGCCAGTAGAGTACTTGAAAAGGACTAAGAAGTAGTCTTAAAAAATCCAAGACTGGAAAGATAGGGAAGGATAAAATTGTGAGAGACTTTAAAAGATAGACAGAGGGTTCAATACTTGGTCCTGGAGGTAATAGAGTGCCTCTGGGATTTACAGAGCTGAAAAGAAACATGGTCAGACTTGAGCTTTAAGAAAATTACTTTTGTAGCTCAGTAGGGAATAGATTTGAATCAGAATAGGCTGGGAAAAGTGACCAATTAGAAGGATATGGCAACAATCCAGGAATGATGTGATAAGGGCCTCTACCAGGGAGACAACTATGAATGTAGAGAAGGGGATATATAAGAAAAATGCTATGGAAGTAGCAAAAATGAGAACTGACAACTCTGTAGGGGTGTGTGTGTGTGTGTGTGTGTGTGTGTGTATGAGAGAGAGAGACAGACAGACAGACAGAGAGAAAGAGAGAGGGGGGAGGAAGGGAGGGAGAAGGAGAGAGAGAGAGTGTGTGTCAAGTGTGAGAAAAGTTGAGAACAACACTGAAATTGTATGCCCAGGTGACTGGGAAAATAGTGGTGCTCTCAACAGTGACAGAGAAATTTGGAAGAAGGAAGTAATGTGGGCTAAAGGAAGTAGTTTTGGACATCATGAGTTTGAGATATCTATGGAGTATCAACTACGAGACTGATACTTTACAAATGGAGCTCAGGAGAGAGCTTAGGGCTGAATATATCCATTGGGGAAATCATTCAGCACAGAGATGATAACTGAAACAAACCACAAGAGAGGATGAGAGCATCAAGCAAAATAGTTTAGAGGAAAAAGAGAAATGGACCATATCTTGTACTTTTGAAGTTGATTTTTGGAACACAAGTGTAAGACCTTATATATTAAGTTCCTATGAGCTTTTTACTAAATTTCATCTTCTTAGATTAGATCCAATGCTCTAGCTAATACTTGCCAACTATGAAGTCTTTGTCAGATCTTTTTGCCGTAGGGGTTTAGTTCTGTCCTCTGTAAAAATAAAAATAATACTACTTTGTGTAGTTGGGAAGAGGGGAGGCTGAGTTGTGCTTTGTAAGGTGAAAGTTGCTATCCTCCTATGAGTGGGGGGTGAGGGAATTTCACATGCACACACATACACACACACTATGAAGAGTCCACTTCTGACACTTAAGAAAATCACAACCTCCTTAAATCTCAGATTTCTTCTCTGCAAAATCAAAGAGTTGGATCAGATAGAATCTGAGATCACTTTAAGCTTTAAATCTATGACCCTAGACTCTTGTAGACAATCTTTCTGAGTTTACAATCAATCAATACCAAACAGTATATTGCAAAATATTAGAGCTAGAGGGAATCTAATCTAACCAACGAGAAAACTAAGGCTCCAAGAGAGACAGCTACTTGGCCGTGTCACCCAGCTAACACATGGTAGAAAGTGGATTCTAATCGAGGTCTTCTGATACCAGATGTAGCCATGTTCCTACATTTTGTGGCCTTTCTCACGCTTCAGCTGAAACAAATTCATCACCTGGTTGCCAACTTCCTTTAAAATCCTAAATGGAATAAGGCCAGCCAAGCGTGGCTTCTTTCCAAAAAGCCTATGACTACCTTCCCCCAGAGATGAAAAAGCCTTGTTCCAGGAGGTGGTGACACAATGGAATCATGATCAGCTCAAACCCCAAGTCTTTTGGGTCCATTTGTTCTGTGCAATTAAGGTCCTGACTACATCCAAACCTAAAAGGAAAACAACAGAGTAAGAGGTTAAGAAAAAAAAATTCTCTCTCTGTTGGCAGCTTCTCTGTAAGAATATGTAGCCAGGCTTGGATGGGAAAGGCGTCTGACTGGAGAGAGGGAAATGAGAGAGAGAGAGAGAGAGAGAGAGAGAGAGAGAGAGAGAGAGAGAGAGAGAGAGAGAGAGAGAGAGAGAGAGAGAGAGAAAGAGAGAGACAGACACCCAGAGAGAGAGAAAGAGAGAGAGAGAAAGAGAGAGAGAGAGAGAAGAAGGAGAGTTTGCTTAATTTTCTTGCCTTCCACAAACACACTTATCCGACCTTTTTTCAGAGGCCTCATTAGCTTACTGCAAGAAAAGATAATAAAGAGGAGCCCTCAGAGCCAAGACCAGCCATGTTTGGGATAATGGATGGGATCTGACCTCATTGCTTACTACTTATTCCTCAGTAAAATAAGTCTGGGGCTTGAATGTAATAATAAACCAGACCACACTGAGCTGTAACCTGCTGGCTCTGACCTCTAATTATTCACTCTCTTGGTGATGGCTTGATTGTTTTTCTCCTCACACAAGCCAGCTTAAGAGGGTGGGGGAATAGCAATTTGAAAAGTGGGAAATCAGTGGAATAAAGCCATCTGGGAAAAGAGAATGACCTTTCTAAGGGAGAGTCTCCCCATCTGCAAAATGGGGATAATAATTCTTCCACTCCCTCCACCATCAGGATGTGGTGGTGAAAGCACTTTGTACAGAAATGGAAGCTGTTGTTAGTGACTCTCCAAAGCCATTGTTCAGGGAGGAAAATTAGCCTTGAATTACATGCAGCAACACAAAGGCACTTTCACCCACTGTGATAGTTCCACTCAGTAGAACTTCTCAAAACCAAACAGTGAGCATATCTTTTTTGGTTCTATATTCTATAATCTCTTTTTTGGTTCTATATTCTATAATCTCCTATGAGAAATAAAGCAAATGAAGTATTAAGTGCTTAGTAGGTACAAAGAAGCACGAAAAGCATTGGATACACAAATAGAAAAGTAAGACAGTCCTTGCTCTTGAAGAACTCACAAATGGGGGAAGAGGGCAGAGATAGCATAAATGAAATGCTATTTATTCTAATATCTTATCATATAGAAACATACATATATGTGTATATGTATATATATGTGTGTATATACAGACACACGTGTATGTATTATGTGTGTGTATTTTTATATATACACATATATGGAGAGAGAGAGAGAGAGAGAGAGAGAGAGAGAGAGAGAGAGAGAGAGAGAGAGAGAGAGAGAGAGAGAGTTCATCCTTTGTTTCTATGAGGATTAATGATATCATGGATGATTTCTTTGCTTGCTCAGCAATTGGATTTAAGTAAGGTAGAGTTGCACAAAATTGTCAGCCTCATTCTGTCTTCCAGAGTCATTGAAATCCAGTGATTTCAGTGAGACAAAATCCAGGATGACTGGTGATGGCTCAGGATGCAACAGATGACGTCTGACAAGTTCTAAGTGTTTCCCAGCACCTGCTTCAGCCACTGAAACAAATTGTTCTCATCCACCCATTCTGCCAGGAGAAGCCTTCACATGATTAGTGTAGACATTCCCCCTAAAAAAATTGACTGGTTTTGGTCTGTTGGTTACCCTCAACTTAGTTTAGCCAGTCTGCTGAGATGGTTTCTACCAGGATGTGTCTGTGGTGTCTGTTCCAGATTCTTGGAACCACAGGTGAAACGTGGGAGACAGGTGGACAGCAGGGGTGGGCAACAGAGGTGAGCAGCCTGAAAAGAGCTCAGCAAGCCCCCCCAGTCCTCCTGACAATCCATAGACCCTTACATATAATATGTAGCATATTGCACAGACACTCTTATGCCCCTACTAGCCCATACGCACATAATATTGCCTTTAAATCTGCAAGGGACCTAAAATTCATATAATTCCATTTTCTCATTTACAAATAATGAAACTGAGACCCAAAGAGATTAAGACCCAAGAGATTTCCTTATGAGAGGCCGAGCCAGAATTGGAGCCCATGTCCTGAGTGCTTTTTTTCCACTATTCCAGAAATAAATTTTCTTGGAATGAAGGGGCAGCTCAGATGCCATCCAGTCTTAACTCCTGGTTCAGCAGGAGTTCTCTACAACTTTTTCTGGAAAGTCCTCCAATGTCCTTGAAGTTAGAGAAGATACATTGGCTCCCTGAAGCAGGCCATTCCACTTCCAGACAGCTCTAAATGGGAGGAAGTCTTTCCTTATTTCAAGCTGAAATATGCCTCCTTGCAAAAATATCAATAAAACCAATTTTTAAAAATAACAATAAGGAGCTGCTTCTATCTAAGAAAGCTTTATTACATCAATGAGATGATAAGTAGCAGTCCAAATCAGCCAGTCTACATAATTGTCATCTGTGGTTCTGATTTCTGCAAATACCCTAATAGAGGCACTAAAAGCTCAAATAAGAAATGAGTGTGGAAAAATTAGTGTGAAATGAGACAGTTGTGGTAGTAAATTGCCTAGAGAGGAAGTTAGAGGAAGTGTGTAGAGGTTCTGGCTTAGATGTTAGCCCTGTGACCACTGGGTCATTTAAATGTTCCCAATTTTAGTTTCCTCACAAACAATAACTTCTGTAGTATTTATTACACTGGATCGTTGTGAGGCTCACATGAGATAATGTCATTAATTTTATAGCACTTTGCAACCTTACAATGCTACTGCTTATCATTAATTAACAGAGCAATGGTATGATGGATAGAGAGCTAACTTCTAGGTCAGGAAGTTCTGTTTTCAAGTCTCACCTCTGACTATATTAGGTATGTAACACTGCTCAAGTCACTTAGCCCCTTAGTGATCTAAGTATAAGATGTTTTCTCTACTCTCCCCACTACATAATAGCCAGTGTGTTACCCCTCCTCTAGGATTCTTCAACACCTAAAGTGGAATTAGAAGGGGATCTCTCTTCTCTGCCATTGGCCAGAACCCCTATTGATTTTGTTCCTTCACTTTTAAGGTTCCAAACACCCCAATTCCCTTTAACTATTTGATAGATTAATTTTTATAAAGTTATACTGGCTTCAAAAATATCACAGGGTTAAACATACAAATATTTTCCCTAACAGCTTGGGGCTGAGTCTAATCTTCCTTACCTTATACCAGTCTCTGAAAGGGGAGAAATATTAGAATTATAGTTTAACCTACTTCCTATATAGCACCAAGTTCAAATTCAATCACACTCCATCCCCCAACTCTGTTTGAAACCCTAATTTCTCAGCAACATCTATTGGGCCCAGACTCCTGAATTCCAAGGAAGTACTATGGCAGGAACTCCTTTCTATGTATATAGAACTAAAAGCACACATATGTAACCTGGGAGGGTAGTGACTATCAGATCCTTTCAGCCCTGTCTCCCGTTACCAAAAGATTTTATCTGTTGTGAGTTTCTGAGTCCTTCACCCCCGGATACTAGAAGGGAAAAGAGAGAGAGAGAGAGAGAGAGAGAGAGAGAGAGAGAGAGAGAGAGAGAGAGAGAGAGAGAGAGAGAGAGAGAGAGAGAGAGAGAGAGAGAGAGAGAGAGAGAGAGAGAGAGAGAGAGAGAATTCTGAGGTACCACCTCACACCTATCAGATTTGCTGATATGACAAAAAAAAGAAAAACAATAAATGTTAGAAGGATTGTAAAAAAAATGAAAAACTAATATACTTCTGGTAGAGTTGTGAACTGATCTAACAATTCTGGAAAATAATTTTGAACTATATATTTATCCTTTGACCCAGAAATACCACTACTAAGTTTGTATGCCAAAGACATTTTTAAAAAAGGAAAAGTGTCTATATATACAAAAATATTTATAGTAACTTCTAAAATCATATTTCATTTTTCCAAATACATGTAAAGATAAATTTTAACATTCATTTTTGTAAACTTATATTCCAAAATTTTCTCCCTCCCTCCCTTACTTCCCTCTCCCCAAGATAGCAAGCAATTTGTTATAGATTTAATATGTGTAGTTCTTTTAAACTTATTTCCATATTTGTCATATTGTATAAGAAAAATCAGACCAAAAGGGAAAATAACTATGAGAAAGAAAAAAACAAACAAAAAGGTGAAAATACTATGCTTTGATCCATATGCGGTCTCCATAGTTTTGTATGTGAATGGCATTTTCCATCCCAAGTCTATTGGAATTGCCTTGAATCATCGCATTGTTGAGAAGAACCAAGTCCATCACAGTTGATCGTCACATATTCTCGTTATTACTGTATACAATGCTCTTTTGATTCTGCTCACTTTGTTCACATAAAAGCTTTTTTTGTGTTGGCAAAGAATTGAAAATTTAGGGAATGCCCACTATTTGGGGAATGACTAAACAAGCTGTAGTATGATTGTGATGGAATACTATAGTGTAAAGCAGAAAAATTTCAGGAAAACCTGAAAAGATTACATGAACTATTGGAACGTGAAGTGAACAGAACCAGGAGAACATTGTATACAGAAAAATCAATATTGTTCCTTGATCAACTGTGAATGACTTAGCTATTCTCAGCAATACAATGATCTAAGACAATTCCAAAGGACTCATGATGAAAAATGCTATTTACCTCCAGAAAATGAACTAATAGAATTTGAAGGCAAATCAAACCATATTTTTAAAAAAGAACTTTAATTTCTTTAAAAAATTTTTTTCTTGGTGTTTTTTAACCTGTGTTTTCTTTTACAACCTGACAAATATGGAAATATGTTTTGCGTGACAGCACATGTATAATCTATGGCAAATTGTTTATCTTACCAAGGATAGGGGAAGGGAGGGAGATAATTTGGAATGCAAATTAAAAAAATAATGTTAAAATTGTTTTTACATATAATTGGGAAAAAGTTTTAAAATATCAATATCAACCAGTTCTCCCATCTCTCAGAACAGGTTCCTGGCGTTTCCCACATGAATGCCTCCATTTTAGGGTAGTTTGGACATATACCAAATCCCCTTAGCAAATTTCTAAGATCATAAATTGTAGAGAAGGTGATAATCTGTCTTAGTGAGAGGTTCTTCACATCTGAGTTCCCTAAATAAATGAAACCACCCTTAAAATATTATGAATGATCTGGGAAGAGTGCTAGAGGAGTTTAGTGGGAAAAGAAATCTTAAGTGACTAAAATAATTAAACAACAACAATCCATGTTGGGGACATAACAATTGCTTTGATAATGTTGAGGTGAAGTTTGAGTATGAGTTATGTTTAGCATAAAATGTTGTATGGTTCATTAAGGAAGTCAACTCTAGTCATAAGATCAACAAATCTAGATAGATGAATCAATCTAGTCTAGATTAATGAATCAAGAAAAGAACCCTTTCATATCTGTGGTATTAACAAGTAATATATAAAGCACTTTGGAAATCCCAGATGTAGAGCTGAAAGGCTCCATAAGGGTCACTTAGCCCACTCATTTCCTTCCACAAATGAGCAAACAGATCTGGATAAGTTAAATGACTTGCTCCTGTAGCAGAAGCAATATTTAAACCCAGCCTCTGCCTCTAAAACCAATTCATTTTCTACTCTACCACAATGGAAATTCGAAGTAGCTGATGTATATCCATGGTAAATTGGAAAGAGCCCTGGAAATTGAGCTAAAATACCAAGATTTGGGTTCGATGTATGACATTGCCTTCATAAATGGGCTTACCAATACTTCTACCATAGCCCTTGTAGGAATAGTTGTGAAAAAAAGCACTATGGTAAGTGTTTCAAAATTATGGACTTCCATTCAAATAAACACTTGATTATTAAGCACTGTAGCACTTGGTACTTTATTCATAAACTGGGGAGGAGGAAGGGCAATTTCTGCCTGAGGATCTTGAAAGTCAGATATAAGGACTTATATTATATCCTTGGGCAATAGGGAATCTCAGAAGATTTTTTTTTTTTAAAATCAGGGGCATAACACGGTTGTTAAGCTATTATTCTTCTCGTTGAACACAAATTAATCACAAATATGATCCTGCTAGGCTTATGAAGGATGCTAAAATAGAACACATGGTTCCATGTCTTCAAAGAGTTTAAAGTCTAGGTAGGAATATGAGGGGCATATCCTGGAGGGTGGTGGAGGCAGCTTGAAACAACTCATGAGAGATGATTGTTAAATTTTCAATGTAATAAATAATAATGATAATAACTAGCATTTATGTAGAGCTATGTGTCAAGCACTATATTAAGAGCTTTATAAATACTATCTAATTTGATAGTCAAAACAATCCTGAGAGAGGTGATATTATTTTCTTTATTTTATGGTTGAGAAAACTGGTCACACAGCTGGTGTGAACACTTATATTTCAGAAATCAGCAAATTCAAAAAATCAGGGATTGATTTATTGTATTATTTCTAAACTTAAGTGATGAAGAAAATGTTAGAAATGCAAATGAAACTTAAAAATGTGTTATGGTTCCTTTTGGGAGAAGGGGGAAAGGAGAGTTTGTTAAACATTTACCAGCATACCTCAGAATATATCATTAAAGACATAACCATGTAAGGCAGAGAGAGGCAATGTAGAACGCTGACCTCAAATACAGAAATGGCTGAGTTCTGCCTTGAAAGACAGACACGGGAGTTTACAAACTTCATCCTCAGCAAAAGGAAGCCATGAAATATTTTTTGAGCTGGGGAAAAGCACATGCTGCAGGGAAATTAATTTGATGTATGTACTAGGGGAAATAGAAGGAAAAAAACCATTAGTTGGCCACTATGACAGTCCGGGCAAGAGGTGATAGGAATCCAGTCAGGGGATGATAAAGAGGGGGCCATTACAAGAATCCTTGTAGAGATAGTATCAACATGAGTTGACTGATGGCATGTGAGAGAGGAAGTAACCAGAGATGACTTTAAGTATCGGTGGCAAGTAATATTTGAGGATAACTGACAGTGGATAATTTCTTTGTGTTTTCTTATTTATCAAGAGGAATTAATATTTGTATTATCTAGTCACAAGGTTCTTGTAAGGAGCAAAAGAAGACAAAGGGTTTTATAACCATAAATGCTGTTTAGTTGTGAGCTGTTGTCACTGTTATTCATACTGAAAAGAAAAATCAATCATCACTTATTTCTATGGTCCTCTTAGAAGCAGAAAGAGGAAATGCCTTCCTCAAAGTTTTACAGCAAGTAAATAAGGGCAAAGGATCTTGAATTCAGTTCCAATTCCAACTTTGGTGATCTTTCCATTATGGTTGCATAAAGTGTGGTTAATAATTCCTTCCTTGCCTACCTTTGTAAAGGCTAACTGAAATTAGAGATGTGAATATGCTTTGAAAAATACAGTGCTCTCTAGACACCATAGCTGTGGAACACAAACAAGGAAAGAAACAGGGACATTCCTCTATGCAAAGCTCAGTTTTCCTTTCTTTGCCAGAGGAATGGTTAATTTCTGTGAGCCTAAATGCCTTTAAATCAAGGATACATCCTAAAACCAGGTGCCTTATCTGGTAGATGACAGAAGAAGTTTGATCTTTGGCCTGAGGGGAGAACAAAAAGGTGTTCACAATCCAGAATAATCAGAGGCAGACATCTAAAAATTAAAATTCTTTGTGAGTCTATCAATATTTATGAATGTGTACAATTTCAAAAACTCCATTCCACAATTTGCATGCTTTGCAGGCAGAGAAATATCTGACCTTGGCAATGGGATCTCTTTGCCACTACAATGCTCAGTTTCCTCTTTCTAACGAAGCCTGATTGAAAAATTGGGACCATTTTCCAGCCAGACCAGTTTCAGCCTGATGTAGTAGAAAGGTCTCTCTGGAATTCAGGTGGCTTGGGTTCAAATCCAGGCTCAACCAGTTCCTAGCTATGTGAGTTAAATTTCTCTGAACATCAGTTTCCCTGTGTAAAAGGAGACTTCCTCTGTGTAAAAAATGGAAATAATAAGTCATATGTTATCTTTTTCATGGGGATTTTGTGAGAAAAGTCTTTTATAAAACTTAACCACAAAAATGTATGGACTCCTCCTCCTCCTCTTTTTCCTCCTCCTCCTCATTATTATTATTATTATTACCACTATTACATTTCTCGTATAAAATGTACTATTTTCTTTCATCCAGCTGAGGTCAGTCTCATATCCCCTTTGATTCAGCAATACTATTGCCAGGTCTGTATACCATAGTCCAGGGGTCCTCAAACTTTTTAAATAGGGGGCCAGTTCACTGTCCCTCAGACTGTTGGAGGGCCAGACTATAGTAAAAACAAAAACTTTGTTTTGTGGGCCTTTAAATAAAGAAACTTCATAGCCCTGGGTGAGGGGGATAATCATCCTTAGCTGCCGTATCTGGCCGCGGGCCTTAGTTTGAGGACCCCTGTTAGACTATAAAAATGTGAAAAGGACCCTCATATATATAATGTATAATTATGTTAATTATATTAATATAGTAAAGTAATTACTTTGTATAATTAATGTATTGATTATGTCAATATATGAATAACATATAAATATATATAATTATATTAATATTTTGTGGGGGCAAAGAATTAAAAATTGAGGGTATACCCATCAATTGGGGGAATGGTTGAAAAAATTGTGACATAAGAACATAATGGAGAAATGATGAGACTGCTAATTTCAGAAAAATCTAGAAAGATTTACATGAGCTGAGCAAAGTGAACAGAACCAGGAAAACATTGTACATAGTAATAGCAACTTTGCCTTATGATCATCTATGGTAGACAACTCTTCTCAGCAACGCAATGATCCAAAACAATTCCAAAAGACTCATGATGGAAAATGCTGACCACATCTAGAGAAAGAACTATGGAGTCTGAATGCAGATCGAAACATATTACTTTCCCTTTTTTTGTTTCTTTTCTTTCTTGTGGTTTTCCCCTTTTGTTCTGATGCTTCATTTACAACATGACTAATGTGCCAATATGTTTAACATAAGTGATAATTGCTGTCTTGAGAAGGGGAAAAGGAAAGGAGAGAGGCAGAAAAATTCAGAGCTCAAAATCTTATTAAAATGAGTGTTCAAAACTATCTTTACATGTAATTACATGTAATTATTTTGAGTGCTTATGGACTTATTGAGGAAGCCCTGAAACATTCTAGGATTTGATATTAATCAGCAGTCAACAAAAAAATAAGCATAATGAAATCTTATATTCTTAATCTTTTAGTGAAAACATAGTTAGCAATGGAATGTCAGTTTGAAAGCCTGCCCTTTTCTGATAATAACTTCATTAAGAATATCCCTCAACACCTATGAAGACTATTCTTATAAAAATTATGTAGATTTTAAATAGACAAAGAAGTTAGAAATTGTCTCAATAACAATTTTTGAAACTAATATAATTTCTGAAGCGTTTTTTTCCTCTTCCATGCCTTTAGATAACTTGTGAATTGACTTTTCAACCTCTTCTTAATTATATATTGCTTCCAGAAAATTCTTATTGGTAGAATCCAGTGCTTTCACCACCTTTGTTCTTTTTAAGGACTATGCTGTCTCCTCTATCTTTTATCTAGAACTGTAATGTTAATGTTCTTGCATTGGAGACTTAGTCTATGTCCATATTGGTGAAAAAAAAATTTGTTATAAAAATCTTTGCAGATCTTTTCTGTTTTTTCCTGATTATTATTCTCCTTCCATTTTAATTTTTAAAAGCTTAAGGATAACTTTGCTTAGAGTCTTTACACTCTTTCCTAAAATTGGCTTTACACTCCACTGTTTCATTGTATTTTACTATACATATGTACTATATATATATGTATATATATATATATATATACATATATATATAGTCTTACATAATCTTTCTATTTACTATATTGCATATAGTCTTTCATTATAATTATCCACAAGATTTTACAAACAAGTTTATATTCTAAAGTTAGCTTTCATATTTTCCTATTTGGCAAGTTAGTCAATGTTTGCTGAATAGATGGCTTGGAGGCTCTTTTGGCCTTACTGCTAATACATTTGTTTTATGTCAGTTAAACTTCTTATGAAATTATTGTCATCTGTGTCTATGTCCTTTCTCCTTACCAGATCCCATTTTTTTATTCGTTAATAATTTGTTTACATAGATGAAATGGGAACTGTTTTAATTACACAAATTTCACCCATTTTTATCATTTTTTCACCCACTGTGTTGATTTTGATCTGTGTGCTACCAAATTGGTGGTTTAGCATTCAGCTGCCTCAGGAATGCAAACCAAAGCAAATCGTTTCTTGTTTGTTAAGATATAATCAATCTCATTTGGATGTGTGTTACTTTTTTTTTAGTCTTTGCCATATTCATTACCTTCCTGTTTTTTTTCTTAAAAAATTATTCATGATTCCTAAGTATGAGGTTTCTGCATAGTTTACAAGCCTTTGATCTTTTTCATTTCTTACTTCTAATATTGATTGGCCTAATGTAACATAAAAACTGGAGCATCTGGAGCATCTTACTCTATAAGGAATCATAACATTTGGATTTTGCATAGGACATTCTAAAAGATAGCCGACACCTTTGGTGAGCATGTATCCTTATTTTGTGTCCATAATCATTGTCTATGGCAAGTCATGATTTGTTGATAAAAACTGAAAATCGTCCTTCCTATCCATTATCTTTCCTCTTTCCTCAAGAATTTCTTTATGTCATAGTATCAATCTAGTGACAAGACATTTAATCATAATTACCTATAGCAACAGAATCATGCAGTCCTAGAAACTCTGATTTGGAAGAAACCTCAGAGGTCATTTAATTGCTAGCTCAATCAAACTCTACAAACAGTAGATGTTTAATAAATATTTATTGAATTTGGATTTGAATGTGAATCTAGTCCTAATCTTGCATGGAATAAGAATGATCCCCTTAACATTTCCAACACTTAGGTATCTAAGTGCTTGACTTATCTCTTAGCATAGAGCCTGGAACATGCTAGGTATTTAATAAATGGTTGTTAACTTTACTTGCTGAGTTTGATGAGAAACTCATTACCTACTGAATTAGTCCATTCCAATTCTGAACAGCTCTAATCATTAGGAAATTCTCCTCACCCTTTTATCAAGAAAAAATAATCTGCCTCTCTACAACTTTTACTCATTGATGCTAGGCTAATCAATCCAGAAGAATATATTAAGCACCTAATATGTTTTAAACATAGTTCTAGATGCTGGGGATATAAACAGTTCCTATCTTCAAAGAATTTATAATCCATTAGGAGAGACAGCATGTATGTAAATAAATATAGAAAAAATAAACACAAGAAAATTTGTGAGAAAAACTAAGGACAAAGAGCATTAAGAAAGATCCCATGTAGGTGAGCTGAACTTTAAAGGAAACAACAGATTCTAAAAGGTGGAGGTGAGAAGGGATTACATTCTAGGCATGGAGGACGATGGAATATGTGAAGAAGACCAGGTAGCTAGTCTGTCTGGTCTCTCACGGAGTAATTGGAGTAATGTACATTAAATCTAGAAAGGTCTCTTGATGCAAAGTTGTGAAGAATAAATAGACCACAATTTAAATGCCAAACAAAGGAGTTTGCTTGTCACAGAGGAAATGGAGAACCAGTGATGTTTACTAAGCAGAGAAATGACAGTCAGACCTACATTTAGGGATGTCACTTTTCCAGCTGTGTCATAGATGTTCTGAAGAGGAGATTAATTGATTGGTTGTTGTTCGATGTTATAGCATACTATGTTCTAAGGTTTCTTCCAGCTTTAAATTCTATTAATCTATGAATACATCTGTTGCTATCATCACTCTTGACATAAATTTCTCTTGATTTTTTCTGTCAATTATGTCATTACCTTAGAAAATTAATATAAATCCCTTTAGTCCATGTCACATAAAAACTACATTCTGGATGAATGCTGTAAATACAACTGGGAACTTGACAGAAATACTTCATATGCCACATTACCCTGGATCCAATTAGTGTAATCTATTTCTAGCCATGTTCTCAATATAGTCCTTGACCATAGACAATTTGTCACGTGACATGGGGTTTTCATCACTATATTCAAGAGTTCAACCACAGCCATTAAAATGATAGCATATCATATTTAGATCATGGTTCAGTTCATGGGGAAAAATACCATGGTCTGTCTAGAATTAGACTGATTGAAAGAAACTGATTGTGGACTATTACTCTACTCTACAGATATTCAGATCCATTTCTTACTGTCAGATTTGGCTTAAAGAATTTGAGGTTTATGGGTCAGCTCAGTAGAGCAGTGGATAGAGCACTAGGTCTGGAATCAGGAGAACCTGAGTTCAAATGTGGTCTCAGATATTTAGTAGCTGTGTGACCTTATATAACCCCAACTGTCTCAAAAAAAAAGGATTTAAAGTTTACAGATTAATCTAGCAGAACTCAAGTTTTTTGACATATACCCTTCTCAGTTGCCCAATTTTCTCATAGACGAGACAAAAATCTCTAAGATATCACATTTAGAAGATGCTATGTCAGACCTCATTCTCCATCCCTGCCCTCCAACAAACCCAATCTGCCCAAAGCATCAGATGGATTTTCCTAAAATACAATATCTCAATTCACTAAAAAAATTTAATTTTCTTACTTTTCTAAGCTTACAACACTCATGTTTTTATAGCTTTTTAAAGATAATAAAATGCTTTTCTCACTCTAGTATCAAACCATGTTGCCAACTGCTGGTGCTCTTGATTCCTGACAGCTTTCCCAACTCCCTTCTATAATTATCCTAATCAGATCTGAGACTTGCGGAAAGTATATGGTAAAGTAAAGTAAGCCCTGAACTGGAAGATATTACCCTAATTGAAGGTAATAAAATTCCTAACAGAAAAATTTTAAAATCTGGAGCAAGGATTTTGTGGAGCAGCTAGATAACACAGTGGATGGAACTGACCTGAAATCAAGAAAACCCAGATTCATATCCAACCTCCGCTAACTTACTATCTGTTTGATCCTGAACAAGTCACTTAATTTCAGTTTGCCTCAGTTTCCTCATCTGAAAATGGGGATAATAATAGCAATTACCTTTCAGGGTAATTATGAGGGTTAAGTGAAATTATAATTATAAAGTACAGGACAGTTAGATGGCATCTAGTGAATAGATTACCAGTCCAGGAGTCAGGAGTTCAAATAAGACACTTAATACTAGTGTGTAACTCTGGGCAAATCACTTAACCCCAATAACCTCACACACAAAAATAATAATAATAATAATTGTAAAATGCTCAGCACAGTCTTTGGCACAAAATAAGTGCTAAATAAGTATTTTGTTGTTGTTGTAAAGGTAGTGGATGGTAGGCAAACTGGAAAGAAAAACAGCAGAATGATGACAATGGAATCCCTACATCAGGCCAGTGCAAGCAGCACAAAATATTTTCCCTCAGTTATTTCAAACTCGTGTTTTTGCTAGAACTCCCTGAAAAAGCAGTAAAAGAAGATATTTCTTCTCCCATATCTCACCCCACAGTTTGAAACTAAGAAGCAAGAACTATGAAGTTGTATTGTTCAGTGTTTGTATTACAACAAGGAACTCCTTCAGCCATGGAAACTCTAGCATTGACATTTCGAATGCCCTTTCTCCTCCTTTAGATTAGGGAGAAACAACATAGAAAAAAAAAAGAGTGGACTTGTAGTAGCTTCCAGTTCTTAGAGTTTAGGAGGTGGTAGACTGGGAAATAGAGATGTCAAGCTTGGTGCTTGATTTAGATCTTTGTTATTTGCTTTTTGTAAATATTCTTTGTTTGTTCTCCAGACTTTCCCTCCAAAGTCCCACCTTGGTCACCTGTATGTTCTGGTTTCCCCTTTAGCATGTAAGCTCCCTGAAGTCAGGAACTATCTTTGCTTTTGTATTTTATAAAATGTTTGAAGGCAGGGTTCAGGGAGTGTAGCTAGATATAGTGGATAGAGCATCAACCCTAGAATCAAGAGGACTTGAGTTTAAATTCAGCCTCAACTGTGTGGCCCTAAGCAAGTAACTTAACCCCAATTGCCTCATCCCCCAAAAAATGTTTTACACATAATAAGTGTTTAATAAATGTTTTCTCATTTATTCATCCATGTCATTTTTCTCATTCTGTCTTAATTGGGGGAGATATGGTGGAATTTGGAGTCTGTGAATAGTAAATTAAAATAGCCTAGTTTACCCTCTCTCCTGACTCCAGACCATCCTAGAACCCATCCAAAATAGCCAGTCAATAGGAAAAGCCTCCAACACCGGGGACATCCTTCCACTTTCATCTGTGTTGCAGAAGGCTTAAATGAGAATAGAATCAACAACTCCATCCATTCCAAAAGCCTTACCTTTATCCCCTATAGTCTTTTGGCACTGTGATCTTACCTATTTATATAACTTAAAGACCTAGATCTTGACTTCCTCCCTACTGCTGAGCCCTTAGGATTTTCAGGTCTTTTCATGTTTTATGTGTTGTCTTCCCCCATTAGAGTATGATCTTTTTTTGAGAAAAGGTACAGGTTTGTTTTTATTTGTATCTCCAGCACTTAGCACAATGCTTAGCTCATAGTAAATACTTGATAGATGCTTTTTCAGTGATTCCCTATTCATTTATTCATGCTTGTTCTTTGAATTTTATGGACAATAGGTAGAGTTTTTCAGGTGATTTAGGTTAAAGTTATTGGTACTTATTTGGGATTTTCTTCATCAAGAGATCATTTAAGATATTTTTCTTATTTTTTGTCCTATCAAGGACAAGGTTATCAAAGTTTTCAGATCTGATTTTTGTAGAATACAACAGTTGATTTAAAAATCAATATTAATCTTAATTTGTGTTGAAATGTCATAGATGATGGTTAAGAATGGCATTACAAAACTATCAGACTATATCATATTATTTGAATTATCAAGAGCAACCAAGAGCCACAAGAAGCCTGCAGGCACTTGAAGAGAATTTACAACAGAGGAAGTTGCAGCCAGCCCAAACTCTAGCAAATAGCCTGAAACCTGCAGCCTCTCCAAATGGGGATTTTTTATTGGGACTTGAACCTCACCGGATCCCACAGAGCCTGAAGTGTTGGATGCTCTGAGTGAAGATGTGCCAAGTAAGATAAAAGCAAGAATAAGCTCCAAAAATAGGGGCCTGAAGTCAGAGGAGTGGAACAGAAGCAAAGAATAGAAGCAGACCTTAGAATTGTGCTAGGAATACTAGAAGCCAGAACTAATCCCTAAACCAGATACACTTGCAAGTGGAACTTTATAGAAGGAAAGAAACTAACTCAGTCTCCAACATAGAATTAGGATCTATCATGGCCACAGCAAGAGTTGGAACCAATTCCCTGTTAAGGTCTGTGCAAAGAGAAAAAGATAAAGACCAATGCTTTGGACCACCACAAACAGGGATTGTAGCACAAGACCAAGCCATCCCATACACAGCAGGAAGAGGATTCTGTCCTTAGCACAAAGTCTCAATACAGATACAGAGTTTGAAGACATGAGCAAACAGAAGAAAACATAAAATATTGTAAGGAAATCATGAACAACCTTTGCTAGGAATGGTCTGAGACAATTTTTTAAAAAGTGGAAGTCAAAGGCCTGAAAAAATAAAAGGACATGTAAAGCTATCCTAATGATTTCTTCTACACACTATCCTAAACAACTGACATGGAAAATAGATTTAAGAAGAAATGATTTAAGAATTATCAGAATCCCTAAAAATCATGACCTAGGAAAAATCCTGGAGACTGTATTTCATGAAATCATAGAAGAAAATTGCCCATTACTATTAGAATCATTAGAAAAAGTAAAAATAAAAAGAATTCACTGATCACCTCCTGAAAGAAACCCCAGAATGATAATACCAAGAAATATTTTGGATTCATTATACACATTCAATACAAAGAGGCTTTTTAAAAAATTGTGGGGGATTGTTTGGGAGAAAGTGAGGCAGAAATTGGGAAGGCAGTGATAATTATGCCAAAAAAAAAAGAAAAAAGAAAATCAATGAAACCTTTAAAAAACCCAAAAGCATCTTCCTAGCTGTGTGACTTTCTAGTTGTGTGATCCTGGGCAAGTCACTTAACCCCAATTGCCTCAGCCAAAAAAAAAAATACTCAAAAGGGAAAAGAAAGGAAGGACAGAAAAGGAGATAAAGGACATGTTTAGACAGAGATAGGAATTCCATGCTCTCATTAAGAACATCACTCCTCAAAAACTTTTGTGGGGCTCCATAATATGGAGTAATCACTAACATACTGAGTAATAAATGCTCCCAGAGTAGGAATTTCAAAAATACTGGAGATGACCTCTAAAAAGCTGGTGATGTAAAAGAATCAAGCTATAAAGTGGAAGAGAGGAGTGGAAAATGGGAGCTGAGTCTAGCTTGTATTGGTGCTAACAGCTTTAAACATTTCCTACTTCTTGTTAATATTGATACTACCTTATTAAATTTAACATATACTTTTTCAAATGAACTATACATGATAGAAATTATATGACAGTTATCGTTTTCTATTCTTTGTATATATATGTATATATGTGTGTATATGTACATATAAACATATATGTATGTTTGCTGATGTTTTTCAAATTCATAACAAAAAAAATACTTTACTTGAGGCTACTATTTTGGGAAAATGTTAAGTACTAAATATATAGTGATAAAGTGAAAAAGTAATTGTGTAAACAGCCTGAAATGCAGGTACATTCCAACATCTCAGAAATAATAATTTTAGATGGAGCTGACTAAAAACCAGTTATTAAAGCCTTTGCCATTGTCGAGGAGATGATGAGGAAATTTAAAACTGTCCCTATGAGAAAAAAAAATTATACTGTGAATGATCTAATGGCGTCTTGGTGGCGCATTGAATTGTATTGGACTTGAAGTCAGGAAGACCGGAATTCAAAACTTACCTAAGACCCTTAAAGACTATGGAAGTCTGACCAAGTTACTTGAACACTCTTAGTATTATTCCCCTCATCTGCAAGTTGGAGATAATAATAATACCTACTTCACAGGATCAAGTGAGATAATACCTATAAAGCACTTTTCAAATCTTAAAACATTACATAAGTGAGAAGTCTCACCAGAGGAGCTAAAAGTAACACCATGTTTTCAGTAGTTCTTGATTTAAGAGAAACATCATCAGTAAATTTGTGATTCAGATTTGATATCATCCTCAACAATCAGTCAGTGAATAAATATATCCTATGTGCCTGCTCTGTGCTAGGGACTGGGTTAAGCTCTGAAACAGTAATGGGGTTCTTACACTTCCCTCAGCAGTGAATCCTACTTCAAATGTGCTCATAAAGGGCAGGCTTTGAAGCCTCCTGACTACATGGAAATGAAATATATGTATATAATTAAATCTAGATATTTGTACTAATTTAAATATATGTGTATAATTTAAACCCTAACCCTAATCCTAAATGCATACCCTAACTTTAACCCTATATTTAACAATGAGCTTTCATTAGTTTACTAAGTAGTGTGTACCTCTTAATCTTAAATTGTACCACTGAGCCATTTTGTCCTGCCATCTTCATCTGGTTGTTGTTTTTAATCTTAACTCTTTCCTTAGTCTTTTAATTTAAATATATGGATAAAATTTAAATATATTACATAAATATAAGTATATAAATATACACATATAAATTACATACATACACACAAACACATGACATGTTTTCATTTTTCTTTTAGATATTCTTTTAAAAACAATTATAGTTTATCAGCTACCCAGAGTTCTTCCCAGAGTCTGTGCAGGGAGGGCTGAAATATTAGAATCCAGAGTAAGCCCTTTCATTTTGCAGAAGGGACAGGAATGAAAAGACTCCTCTGATGGGGTTAGACCATAAATTTTCTTTCACAAAATTGTACAGAAATAATCAGGAATCTATCAGGAGAAAGTGTTTCAAACTGAAATTTTATGTGTTAATTGAATCTTCTGGCTGCGTTTCAGTTATGGAGTAGCCTCATTCTGGCCCTTTTCCCTATCCACCACATGTGATAGCTGGCCTGACAGAAATGGAGGTAGCAGCAACCTGATGTGACCTCCTATCAGTTACTTCTAGCTCCAAGGCTTATCTCAGGCCACAGAGCAAAAGCCCCCCTTCCCACTGAATCTTCCAGACCAACGCAGAATGTTGCACTCAATACCATAGTAAAGCCAAATAAATGTACTTAAAACACTAAGCAAGGTAAATAACAAAGGGTTACATCAAGCAGCAGACATTCTCCCCACTCATTTCTCCACATTAACATCTCCTAAACTATTTTGGGATTGGATGCTACAAGTTCACTCATCTCTATGCTCTGTTTTCCAAAACACTACTGCAAACAGAAACCCTAAGTCTTCCCCTCCCAGATTTCTTTATTTCTTTATTTTATTTTATTTTTATTTTTGAATAGGTGAAACAGGTCTTTCTTTGCCTTAATTGCTACTAGCCTTAATCAATGAATGGACGGGGCCGCAGACAAACTGAGACCTGTTAAAAATCTTGACATCCAGGGCCATCTCCAATTGTCCTAATCTTTGTCTGGCCACTAAACCCAGAAGGCTCTGGAGGGGAAAGTGAGACTGATGACCTTGCCCAGTCCTTCCCAATTTAAATCCAATTCACATGTCATGGTATCTCCTCCCTGGTGCCATAATCCTTATTGAGAACAAAGGACAAACAACAAGAAATAATCCAGGAAACAGGAAAAATTTTCCATCAGATCCATACTGAAGTCTCAATGTCTATGAGAGATACCGCCTCTTAATGCATGAAAACAAGCCTCAGAATCCTGCAAAGTGCTGCTTCTTGCCAACAGAACACTGAACCTTAAAGCATTGCAAAGATCTTGTTTCTTCCTCCTCAGAAGCATTCTCTGCTGTGTCTGCATGTGTGGTGTGCATCTATTTATGTGTAAATGCCTCCTTTTGATGTTTCCACCCCAATACCAGAAATGGTAGGAGCAAGACACTAATGCAAGAAAATAATTCATGTTCCAGCACCAGCGGGAGCTAGACTCAGATCCTGATCTTTCCCCCTCCTCCCTGCTATTTTCTCTCCAGCCTGGCTCTTGTCCACTAGCTTTTTTCATCTGCTTTTAAAATTCCTACTCTGGGAGCGCTCATCATTTTGCATGTTGGGGAAACTTCCATGTTTTAGAATATCACACAATTTCTAGGAAATGAAGTTCCTAAAGAGAATGCAGAATTCCTGACCTTTTAAGGCCCCCTAAATGAAAAATGTAAAGTAGATGCAAATTAAATCAGGCACATTAGAATAGCTTTAAACCTACACTTTATATTGACCGATTTGCATGAAATCCTGACTGCACAGCAGTCATACATGTCACTAAGACATGTAATTCACATGGGAATTGCATGCATCAGACATAAAGCATAGGAAAAAACAACTCATTGCATGTAAACATATAGTATATAAGAACATATAGCAAAATTGCACCCCAGGGAGCAAATCCATGAGGGGTGTGTATTTCATAATATACAGCATCACACACAAGGAACAAATACAGAAGAATTATGGTATATGAAATATCACAAGTAAAGGTTACATCCCAAATATACATTAACTGACTTTCTTAATGGTGTCTGTCTGACTACGTGTATAACCTATAATTCTATCCTAATTCTTGGAGCTTCAGAAGTCAACATAGAAATGAAAAACAGGTTGATTTTGGAAAGGCCTGGGAAGATTTACATGACCTGATGCCAAGTGAGATAAGCAAGACCAGGAATACATTGTACACAGTAACAGCAAGATTGTCCAATGATCAACTGTGAAAGACATGGTTTTTCTACATGGTTCAGTGATCCAAGGCAATCTTAATAAACTTTGGATGGAAATGCCATCCACAGCCAGAGAAATTGAATGTAAATCAACACAGGCTGTGTTCACTTTTTTCTTTTTCTTTTTTTTCTCTTGTGGTTTTCCTCTTTTGTTCTGATTTTTCTCTCCCAACATGATTCATAAAGAAATATGTAAGAAAATGAATGTACATGTATAACCAAAAAAAAAAAAAGAGTTTTCTTTTTCTTTTTTTTTTTTAATTTAATTTTATTTAATAATAACTTTGTTTTTACAGAATCCATGCCAGGATAATTTTTACACGACATTATCCCTTGCAATCACTTATGTTTCGTTTTTTCCCCTCCCTCCCTCCTCCCCCCCCCAAGATGGCAAGCAGTCCTATATATGTTAAATATGTTGCAGTATATCCTAGATACAATACATATTTGCAGAACCGAACAGTTCTCCTGCTGCACAGGGAGAATTGGATTCAGAAGGGAGAAATAACTCGGGAAGAAAATCAAAAATGCAAATAGTTCACATTCATTTCCCAGTATTCCTTCTTTGGGTGTAGCTGTTTCTGTCCATCATTTCTCCAATGAAACTCAGTTAAGTCTCTTTGTCAGATAAGTCCACTTCCATCAGAATACATCCTCATACAATATCGTTGTCGAAGTGTATAATGATCTCCTGGTTCTGCTCATCTCACTTAGCATCAGTCCATGTAGGTCTCTCCAAGCCTCTCTGTATTCATCCTGCTGGTCATTCCTTACAGAGCAATAATATTCCATAACATTCATATACCACAATTTATCCAGCCATTCTCCAATTGATGGGCATCCATTCATTTGCCAGTTTCTAGCCACTACAAACAGGGCTGCTACAAACATTTTGGCACATACAGGTCCCCTTCCCTTTTTTAGTATCTCTTTGGGGTATAAGCCCAATAGAAACACTGCTGGATCAAAGGGTATGCACAGTTTGATAACTTTTTGGGCATAATTCCAGATTGCTCTCCAGAATGGTTGGATTCGTTCACAACTCCACCAACAATGCATCAGTGTCCCCGTTTTCCCGCATCCCCTCCAACATTCATCATTATTTTCTCCTGTCATCTTAGCCAATCTGACAGGTGTGTAGTGATATCTCAGAGTTGTCTTAATTTGCATTTCTCTGATCAAAAGTGATTTGGAACACTCTTTCATGTGAGTGGTAATAGTTTCAATTTCTTCATCTGAAAATTGTCTGTTCATATCCTTTGACCATTTATCAATTGGAGAATGGCTTGATAAAAAAAGAGTTTTCACATGAAACTGGGAAAAACAATTAAAAAAAAAAATCAACAGTGAGTAACTTAATAATCTTGGGGGCAGTGAGGTGGCACAATGGTTAGAACGCAAGGTCTGGAGGACCTGAGTTCAAATTCAGCCTCAGATATTTACCAAATGCTTTAACCTGAGCAAGACACTTTATCCTGCTTGCCTCAGTTTCCTCATCTCATGAATTAGAAAAGAAAATGGAAAATCACTCCAGTATCTCTGCCAAGACTAAATGGAGTCACAAAGAGTCAGACAGGACAGAAATGGCTAACAACACCTTGGTGCTCTAAAGCCCTCTGGCCTTCAGCCTCAAAATTTGAATTTGTGAATGAAGAAAGAGAAAGCATTTAAGTTCCTACTATGTGTCAGGCACTGTGCTTTACAAATTTTAACTCATTTGATCTTTAGAACAACCTCGTGGGGAAGATGCTATTATTATCTCCATTTTTCAGATAAACAAATTGAGACAAATATTAATTTAGTGACTTCTTCAGGGTCTCTCGGTTAGTATGTGTCAGAGGATGGATTTGAACTCAAGTTTTTCAGACTCCAGGCTCCACTCTATCCATTGCAATTGTCCTCCTCAATTATCAGTCTATTTCTCAATTAGTCAGACTTTACAGATGAACTTTTCATTTGAGAAGTGTCTATAGATTGAGTTTTAGATAGGAAAGGGATGTTCACTTAGCGAGAGTTACTAACATATCCTTTTTATCAAATGCCAACCTTTTGAATTCTTGGGTCAGGCTTTGGTATTCCAACAACTTTGAAGTCATTAGTCCTTTGATTAACACACTTTGGAAAAGACTTTCTACATCTGACACAAAATTTGAAGCCTTTCATCCCTCCTATTGAAAAAATATTGAAGAAATGAACACAAGTTTCCTCTGGACCACCAAGTTGTCCATCAAGACTCTATAAACACCCTAAGAGTGTGATCTAGGGATGCTTCATCTTCAAGATGTCCTTGTGGTCAAAACTGTTTCCCTTAAAACTCTCCATTAACCTTCTGCATTTCTTTGTAATAGTTCCCTGACATTCTAGTTTTACTTCAGTAAACAGGAGCCAAAGGGATGCTAATTTGGTAGACGAGTTCCTTGAACTACAGATTTTTATATTAATTTCCATGTAGTCAGAAGGCAGACAGCCTGCTCTGTATGAGCACAATATGAGAGAAGTCACATAAGAAATGTTTGATTATTGATGGAGATCTTGCTTCTGAATCACAAACTTACTACTAACTAGAAAGAGAAGCATCTAATTGTCTTTAACGTGTCATGATAATAAGAATAACAAAGCATTTCCTTACACTTGCAAGGTAGGAAATGCAAATATTGCTATCCCTATAACACAGATAGTAAGTGACACACATAGCTAGTATTCAAACCCAGATCTCAGCTCCAATTCCAGTGTTATTTCTGCTGCCTCTAACATATACACCCTTCTTGGTGCTTCACTTTCCTCAACTGATCCAGATTCTAATAATCTCCATAAAATACATAGTTTAAGAAAAAAAGGTCAATACGTGAAAGAAATAGGAAAGGTATTGGATGGAACTGATTGGTTTTAAGTGATCCTGTAGACCGATTAAGGAACATGTGCAATCAATTTTGTCCAATAAGACATGTGTTTTCTATTGTCTGTTTTTTTAAAGCATCTTTTATTATAACTATTTCAACATTAGGGAAAACTTTTAGATGTTGGTTTTAGAATTTATGTCTCTTTGGACAGCACCCATTGAAATCTGTAATCATGTTGTAAGGAGATATTTCATAGCTTAAATATAGAGTATACTCAGGAAGTTAGGGAATGGGCAACGTTTTTCTAGGACAGGAATGCCCATAGCTGAATACCCACATTACAAAGGAGTAGGGCAGACAGATCCATAAATGTGGAACTTCCACTCACTCAGATGGGCACCACATACTGTCTGTGTCAGCCTGATCCACTCTGAGTCATTTATCCTACCCTGTCTCCACGAGCAGACCTCTCTTTCCAATTTTCCCTTGGCCTGATTAATGCCTGAGGAGTTCAGCCTAGTTTATCTGCATCTTTATTCCATATCTCACATCTGAATTTAGGGTTTAATTCAACTTGTATCAGAGATAATATATTGCAGGAAAAGAATCCAGGATTTAGCATCAGAGTAACTAGGTTCAACCTTCACCTCCACACTGAGCTGTATGAACATGGACAAGTCACTTCTCCTTTCTATCAAGATCTAAAGATGGAAGAGACTTTGGATACTGTCTAATCCAACTCTTTTATTTTGCAAATGAGGAAAATGAGCTCTAAGAATGTTAAGTAATTAGCCCATGGAGTAAACAATTAGAGGCAAGATTTGAAACCTGTTCCCTGAGTCCTGTGCTCTTTCTACTCTCACTTCATTAATATTAGTAAGCATTTATGGTGTGCTGGAAATTGAAGGGCAATTTGATGGCTCAGTGAGCAGAATGCTGGGCCTGAAGTCAGGAAGAGCTGAGTTCAAATCCAGCCATAGACATTTACTAGCTGTATGACACAATTTCTGTTTGCCTTAATCCAGTGGAAAAGGAATTGACCAACAACTCCAGTGTCTTTGTCATGAAAACTCCATAGACAGTATGGTACATGCGTCACATGTAGAGTCAGACACAAATGAACAATAGCAAAAATCAAGTGACTGAACAACAACAAGATCAGTATGATGTGAGAAGAAATGTTATAGAGGCAAAGTGACAGATGATGAATGCTGAGAGACAGAGAGACAGAGACAGAGACAGAGACAGAGACAGAGAGACAGAGAGAGAAGAGAGAGAGATTCCAAGAATAGAAAGGCTAAGGGATTTGGGGGGATAAGTATATCAGGGAAGGCTTCATGGAAAAGTTAATTAACTCATGAATTAAAAAATTTCCAGGAGAAGGAAGAAGAAGAGAAGTAGTGATAGTAACAACAGCCATATGGTAGAGATAGTAATAGTAGTAGTAGTACTGAAATAGCTCCCATTTCTATAATGCAAATATTATTATCCTCATTATATATATATATATATATATATGTAGAAACTAAGGCCTAAGAAGGTTAAATAGTTTCTCCAGGACGCATAACTATCTCCTAGAAACAGCTGGAGGAATCCATCTTCTCCATTCTCCTGGACAGAGCAGCATCCATTTTCCCTGGATTATACTTGGGAGATATTTCTATGAAGCTACAACTTATTTACCATCATGCATACCCAGACTCTATCTCCCAGCTACTCCCACAGAAGGAATTTTCCATTGGCTGCCATCTTGGCTTGGTAGTCAAGGCATCTCACACCAAAATAACTTTAAAATTCCCAGATGGTTGACCACCAAGGGATAATTTAAAAACAAAAAACAAAAAACACCAAAATACTAACAAAGACTGTAAAAGCATGGAGGGAATACACAAAAATCTGCAGATCCTTTGAAGGGTTGGGTTATTTCCTATGATGAAAATAATAAAAATAAAAGCTGACATGCATTAAACACACTTATCTCATATATATTATCTCATGTAAGCTTCACAACATTCTCTGAGATAGGATTTATAAATATTACAATCCCTACTTTATAGATGAGGAAATTGAGACTCAGGTTAATTGACTTGACCATGGTCACATAGTAAAATATGAGATAGGGCTTAAATTCAGATCCTTCTGATTGCAAATTTAACTCCCTCCACTAAACCATGCTGCCTTTCAGTTATAAGCTTTGAATAAGATTTTTTAAAATCATATAAATTTTTATTTGGAACATAATAGCTATTCACATAGAACCATTTTTTCCACACAGCATTATGGAATCTGATGGAAGGAACTTCTAAAGAAAGGCTTCTGGTCCAATTTATCTGGAAACAGGGATCTTTCCTATAGCATCCACATGAAGAACTTCAGAAAAGAACTCTTAAGGCAGCCCATTCCATCATTGCTTACTGTCAGAAAACTTTGCCTTAAGTTGGACTGAAATCTGCCTATTTGTTGCTTCTTTCTATTTATCCATGCTTACTTCAGTCATCTTCCCTATCTGGCTCCTAGTTATGTTGGCCAAGACTAAGCAGAAAATGTCTAAAGGGAAGGCTGAACTTGAAGTCAGAAGATGAATTAAGATTCCTACTCTGCCACATTTATCCATACAACCTTGGGCACCGTGGTCATTTTCTCTCTCTGAGCCTCAATTAACCCATCTGTAAAACAAGTAAATGTGATTTAGAAGACCTCTAAGACTCCTTCTAGCTTTAATCCCTCTTTTACATTGGACTAAATACTAAGGAAAATTAGGAAAACATTTCAGTCTTCATAGAAATCTGGCTAGAAGGAAAAGGAATTTCATAATCTCATAAATTTTAAAACTTGAAACTTAGACTAGTAATTTAGAAATAAAAAAAAATTTCTAGGAATCAGTGAAATTTGTCTTATGGGACAGATTCTTCGAGCCAATGTCTTTAGGAACATCTCTGCATAATGCTCCCTTAACCTATTATTCTCTTCATTGCTACATTAGTACAAGTTAAAATTATGAGGAAACAGCCATTCATAAAATTAATTTAACTCTATTGTGATAAAATTTACATGTTGATCATTTAGAAGATACTATGATGTGAGAACTTCATTCAATTATTCTCATTGCAACCCCTCTTTACCTTAGGAAATGATTTCAAAAATTCCTGTGGTCACCCCCAGTGAAAAGCAAGCAGGGACTTTGGGTGAAAAGTTCCAATCAGATCAAACCAGCCTTTCTGTGACAATAGTGGGAGCAGAGGCCTGCCCAAGCCCACCCATCTTATGGCCTCGACCCTGTGCAGGGACACGAATAGGAGACAAAGTTTTCCATGAGACATTGTCTCTATTGAGTATGGTGGAACTTTAGTATGTATGTGCAATTTTTTTGCTTGCTTTTTACCATGCCATAATGTTTTTAAATAAACAAAAGTGTGCACAATAAACATATAATCCAGCAGTGTTGGAATCTTTACAAACTGCTAACTCATTAGAGTTGATAGATTATTGATCTGATCTTACAAGAAGATGTTTTGGGCCAGAACCTGAAACAAAGTACTAAGTAGAACTAATTGATACAATGCTTGTGTTCACACCTTTACTCATTGGAGTTCACAAGTATAGGAGATTCACAAAGCATATACCTCCAGACATTTTGCACACTTTTGTGCACAGTATAAGATTTTATACACTACTGGCATACCCTTTAATCCTCAAGGTCAAGCAATCATAGAAAGAAGAAACAGGGACATTAAGACACTCCTCCAAAAACAAAAGAAAGGGGGAGCCATGAGTAACCCTATAGAACTTCTAAATTTAGTTCTCTATACCATTAATTTTTTAATCTTTGATAAAGATGCACTGGCTCCAGCAGACAGGTTTTATAACCTATCAGAAGAGCAGTGTCCAGTGCGAGCAGCTCCACTATCTTTAGATAATTGCCAGGTGATGTGGAGAGATCCAGAAAGTGGTGAATGGAAGGGACCAGATAGGCTAACTGCTTGGGGGAGAGGGTTTGCTTGCATCTCTACATGTGGAGAAGGAATCAGAGGGGTGCCAATGAGCCGCATTCGCCTTGTCCATTGCAAAGAGATGGAGCAGACCCTTGAAACAAAGGAGAAGACCCAAGAAATATCGGGTAGTTCTGTTGCTGATTGTGCTCACCATTGAAAGAGCATGGCTGACAATGAGACTTTTTGCAGTACTTCAGAGCTTACAGGAATTATTAGATTCCTGGCACATAAACTAATGGACAATGGATTCCTTATGGACTATTTCTAGGACTTATGGACATGTGTAAATTTTCAGGATGATTCATGTTATTTGTTACATTACTACTAGCCTGTGTTATATTGTTATGTGCTTATGTATTTTATGTAATTGCAAGAATCATTGGATTTCTTGAGATGAAAAATTGTTGATGAGACTATTGCAGTACTAAAATTTTCATGTTGATTCATGTTATTTGTTACATTACTACTAGCCTGTGTTATATTGATTATGTGCTCATGTAAATTATGTGCAATGCCTCCCATATTGATAGATTTATGTATACCATGTATATCTGTTTCAAAGTTCTGGCCCATAGTGATGGATTAATGTGTACCTGTTTCAAGTGAGCCCCTTCAGAAACCCGCTAATCTGATTTGATTTCCTATTTCCTTTGGTGTTTTCATCTCCCTTCTTGAGGTGTCAGGGAAGGTGTGATCACCTTTTTTTTTGGGGGGGGGATTCTCACCTCCTTGAGAAGTCAGGGAGGTCATGACCACTCTATGTTCTAAAACAAAAGAAATGGGGAGATGTTGGAATCTTTACAAACTCCTAACTCATTAGAGTTGATAGATTATTGATCTGATCTTACAAGATGTTTTGGGCCAAAACCTGAAACAAGATACTAAGTAGAACTAATTGATACAATGCTTGTGTTCACACCTTTACTCATTGGAGTTGACAAGTATGGGAGATAGTAGCAGACCTGAAATCAAAGATTTTCCACCTTGATAGATCCTGGCTACCAATTCTGTGCTCTTGTCTTCTGCATGGAAACATTCTTCACCATCTGCACCCTACTCCAATTTCTTTCAAAATCTTCTATCTACTTTGTATATTTTAGGTTGTTTGCATGTTACAGCTCTAGTACTTAGCACGGTCTAGCATATAGGAGGGGCTTAAACTAATCCTTATTGCCTGACTGCTCTATGGGCATAAATTTTTAAAAACCAATGTCAGTTCCATAGCATATCAGTGAAAGAATTAGATAGAATTTCCTTGATATATGTGAAAAGAATACTGAGAACATTAAAGATGAAAGGGACCATAAAAATCTAATCCAACTTCTTCAGGTGACAGGATAGATTTAACTGCTGTTTGCTTCAGTTTCTTCAACTGTAAAATGGGAATAATAATAACATCTATTCTGCAGGACTCTTGAGGATCAAATAAGAAAATATTTATTTAAAAAAGGAAAAGATGCTTAGGACAGTACCTAGTGCATAATAGATGTTATTTAAATATTTATTCCCTTCCTTTCCTTTTCTTCTCTCACCCCCATTGTATAAGTGAGATGGGGTGCACAAATAACCAAAACTGAATTGAAGGATGTTTTTTATTTTTCCCTGTTGTATGCATTGCGATGGCCAAAAGAATTTCATTCCTAGGTATCCAGACTATCCTAGGTATCAAGGATGTGCCTCTCCATGTTGGTCCTAGGAAGATACTGTTACCAGAACCATTCTCCAAGTCTTTGCTACATAGTAGAACCTGCCAGGTCTGCTAGCATGGCCTTCAGTAATCCTAGGTCACCTCAGTATCCTCTTGATGAGGACTTTTAAGAGCACCAAAGAGTTAGTTTGGGAAGTATATTAAGGTGTATGTGAATATTAGCTATTATCAGTGGTGTGCTGGTAAATAGTGACCATCTGTCCAAAAAGATAAATGCTCACACTGAAAATCTAATAATCCACTTTTGTAGGCTCCAGCTACAGATCTTGTATAGAGCTCATTTTCTTCACCTGTCAGGTCAACCAGTCCACAAGCATTTATTAAATTACCCTTACTCTGTGCCATGTACTCACTGAGCACTGGACATACAAAAACAGAGGTCCCTGACCTCAAGGTGTTTACATTCTAATGGGGGAGACAACAGGTAGAAAAATAGGTATATAAAAGATAAATATGAAGTAGATTAAATAAGGCCTTGAGAGAAATTTTGGGGAATCGCTGGAATAGTGACAGATTCTGAAGTTCCCAGGTTCTACCTGGGAAGGGAAAACAAGTTACCCTCAAGTAAGCATCCTATATTTTTTTTCTCTTTCAGTATTAAATTCCTATAGAATAGTCTATGCTATCAGAATGAAACTACTCTTAAAGAAAAATTCTTTTTCTCAACCATCTTCCTCTTTCTGCTTCTTCTTCCCTTTCTCCTTTTCACTTCACTGCTTTAACAGTATTCTCTCCAACCCCTCCCCCCCACACACACACTATTCTCTCTCTTAGTTTCCAAGAAACACTGATCAACACTAGCTCTCCATTTACCTGTTTTGCTGTTCCTTCTTGGTTCATTATCTTCTTTTTGTCCTTTAAGGCTGATTACCCCATCTCCCTCATCCCCACCATTGTTCCATTCTAGGCCCTCTTCTTTTTCTACCATCCCTCTTTTGGTTTTCTCATTCACTTTTTTGGGTTAAATTATTGTCTCTCTACACATAACTTCCAAATCTACATGCAAGTCCCAATAGCTCATTTGAGCCCCAGGTCTTCATTTCTAACTGCTGGCTGGATCGGTACAAGTTTTACAAGTACCTCACTCCAGGTATTCAAAATCAAACTTATCACCTTCATTGTTAAGTCTACCACCTCTTCCAATGTTGGTATTCCCATTGGTAGTATGACCATTCTCCCAGTTAGAGTTAATCAAGGTCACAAAGGTTCAAAAAGTTCAGACATCTTACATTTTTCCCTCCCATTCATCCTATACATCTAACAGCTGCTCAGTCTTGTCCCTTCCACCTTCATAGAAACTCTGATATGCATTTCTTCTTCTCTTCTCAAACTGCTATCATTCTAGTTTCTCCCTTCATCAACCTTTCACCTACATTACATAATCACATCCTAAATAGGTCCCTGCCTCCAGCTCTCCTCTCTGCCATCCTTCCTTCTTAAAGATGCCAGAAACAATCTTCCTAAAACCCAGGTGTGGTCATGTCACTACCTTGATTAAAAGCCTCTAGGGCAAACTACAAACTCTTTATTCTATCATTAAATCTTTACTTCTACTCATTTTCTAGCCTTATTTCACATGATTTCTCTTAATGCAGTCTAATCAGAATCACTCATTCTTCCCCAATCTCCTTCTGCCCTCTACTGTCTTTGTACCAGCCTGCAGGCTGTCCTCCCTTCCTGGAATGCATTTTCCTCTCATCTCTTCCCATCCAGACATTTCTCTTCCTTCAAGCCTCAGCTAGGATGACTCACCTTCTATGAAGTCTTCTCTCATGTTCTGCCTAATTGAACATGGTCTTCCCTTCTTCATATTTTCTTAGAGAAATTTGTCTATAACTCTTGCTTGCTCCGTCACAATCTACCATCTATTATATTCATCTATATACATGTCTAATATCCAGATTACAGAGCCTTGTACATGGGAATCATGTAGTATATCTTTATTGAGTAGAATGGAGTTCTTATGTACAAGTTATCATTAGTAACATGTTGCAACTTTCTTGACCTAGCTATTCATCTTTCCATTGTCCTTTAGGTCAATTCTAATTTTAGATCACAGTGTCCCATGATTTATGACAAGATAGAATCACTAGGATTACATAGGTGGAGATATATGGGCAAGAGGTGCATTCAGAATCAAATCCAAGGACTCAATGTTAACTTAGAAGGAGGGCTGTAGTAGAGTATCCCCAGGGATAAAAACTTGGATTTTTTTTTCCTATTCAATGTTTCTATCAAAAGACTTAGATAGATTAAAGTGCACCTTCAATTTGATTTAACAAACTGATTTAATACCTATTACTTTCCAGACATTGATAAAAGTGAAAAACTAGCTGGGCAGCCAGATGGGACAGGGGATAGATTGCTGGGCTTGTAATCAGGAAAACTCATCTTCCTGAGTTCAAATCTAGTCTTAAACACTTCTTAGCTATGTAACTCTGGACAAATCACTTAATTCTGTTTGCCTCAGTTCCGCATTTGTAAAATGAGATAGAGAAGAAAATGGAAAAGCAACTCAATATTGGTTGCCAAGAAAACTCCAAACAGGTCAGTGAGACAGGACTGAAAAATCAAACCCCTGCCCTTGAAGAGTTTATATTCTACTGGATGACATGAAATTGGCAAATGAAACAACACTAAAAAGGGATAACTATTGCTTTGAACAATAAAATCAGAATCCAAAGAGTTCAGCAGAGTGGATTAATAAAGTGAATCTAATAATGTATTTCCTCTTTTCATCTCAAACTGCCATCATTCTAGTTTCTCCCTTCATCAACCTCTCCCCTGTTTTATATAATCACTTCCTAAATGAGTCCCTGCCTCAACTCTCCATCCTTCCTTAACAAAGATGCCAGAAACAATCTTCCTAAAATCCAGGTGTGGTCATGTCACTTTAGTAGATGTTTCATGTTCTTGTAGCTACCTTGGACTTTTATAGAAGTGAATGCTCAATAATGCTCAAAACAACAAGACTTTGAATGTATCTTGACTAACACAAAGAAAACCTTAAGTCGCTCAGTGGAATGAGGGAGCAGGGAAAGGTTCAGAGCATAGAACATATATAAATTTCATTCACTAAAACATTTTTGGTCTCAGGTACAAGATCTTCAACCTGCAAAAAAAAAGAATAAGATCAATGATCCTATAAGAGGCTGCCTCTGGACTTGACATCCCTAGGTTATGGCAAGATCTCATTACTCCTGGTTCAATATAGGGATTAGTGCATTCTATCTTCCACACCAGAACTGTTTAGCAACATTGGAAAGGGCCAATGTCTGTATAGGAAGGGGCTTCATTATCAAATGAAATTATAGTTGTAAAAAGTGCTTTAAAAAGCACTTTTATTGTCACATAATAGTTGTTATATAAAAGCTTATTCTCTTCCCTCTTTCCTATTCTCCATCTTATCCAGAGTCATATTCTGCCAGATCTGATTGGTTCTCATCTCTGTTCTTACTGGTTGGGAAGCATTAGGATTGATGAAATACAACTGAATATACTATATATATGTGTGTGTGTGTGTGTCTGTGTGTATATATATATATATGCACTTTAGTACTAGCTTTCTATCATGGATATTTTCAGCGGAGTAGGATAGGGTGCTAAAGAGAAGAACAGAACCTGTTAAAGCAGATAAAGCCTGTCACTCAGGACTTTTATGGACTTCAAAGATGGGAAGCAGGGAAGAGAGAGAGACAGAAATGGAGAGAAACAGAAAGAATCAGAAACATACTAAAAGGAGAAAAGAAACAAGGATAGAGATAGAGAGAAGTCTTTTTTGTACTATCACAATTGGTATAAATGTAAAGTCCTTCACTTGGGTTTTTAAAAAAGCATTTAAAATCACAAATAAAGGATGTAACAAAACTACACAATATCTATGAAAAAGATTGAGGGATGGTGGTGGTTAATTGACTGCAAGCTCACAAAGAATTAACAATGTGATATGACAATCAAAAAAGTAAATGTGATCCTTTGGGGAGCAGGGAACTGAAAGATCTAAACCTGTGGTTTTAATTAGTATGGGGAACTTCTACACATGCAAAATAGCAATTTCTCTCTAATTTATAATCTGAGAACATTGTCTGGGGCGGGAAGAGATGAAGTGATTTGCCCATGGTCACACAATTAACATGGGTTAAAGGCAGATCTTGAACCCAAGTCCTGAAACTCTCCACTTTTAGGTCACACTGTCCCTCTAGGGCTATATTAAAAGAGAAACAGTGTCCAACTTCAGGGAGATGATAGGCCTACTCAACTACATCTGGAGGATTGTGTTCAATTCTGAGATCCAAATTTTAAGGAAAATATTGACAAGAGTGAAAGCAACCAAGGATAATGAGAGAATTGACATCCATACCATATGAGAATGATTTGAAAGATTGGAATTATTCATCCTGGAGAAAAAATTTATGGAGTACATGAAAGTTATCTTCAAGTATTTGAAAGAATGTCATGGGAAAGAAAGGGCAGGCTTATCCCATTTGTTCCCAGAGGGGTGAACTGGGAGGAGTGGATAAAAGTAACAGAAAGGCAGATTTAGACCTTCAATAAGCAGAACTTTCCTAATAATTAGAGTAGTACAAAGGTGGGATGGAAGTGTCCTGGAAAATAATAAGCTCTTCAACTCTAATTGTGTACAAGCAAAAACAAAGATGAATATCTCTCAGGAATTTTACAGAGATTTCTTATCATGTATGGGTGAAGATAATATTATATCTAAAACATATTCTAATACTGAGATCCTATGATTTTAGAATAAGAATTTTCATATTTAGAAATTTTAGTTTGCATTTTCCCACTGTCTAACTTATATACAACCTAAGTGAAATCCATAATCAACCATATTTTTGGTCATTTTTATAATTGTAACTGGCATTATAGAGCACTTGAAAGTTTGCTAAGCAATTTATATATATATATATATATAATGGGAATTTAATCCCTTAGATTTATTTGCCACAGGGATTACCACGCTCATTTTATGTACTCGAAAACTATTCAATCAAAAAAGCCAAGCAATTTGCCCATGATCAAAAAGCTAATAAATGTCAGTGACTGGTTTCAAATCCAAGTTTGATTAGGATTTCAACTTGTACCACACCTTCTTTTACCAAAAAGTTACTTGTATTGTATTATACCTTTAATCACTGACATTTCCCTGTCTCCAGGGATTCATATTCCCTTGGCTTTTTGTCTCTGAATAGCCTCTTTTCCCTCTTCTCACCAACTAGCTTATTCTTGCCAGTCTCCTCCTTGCCCAGAAGCTAGAAAACCACAGGGATTCCTTTGAAGCAACGGACAATAATGCTCCCATCATTCTGAGACCTACAGCAGAGCCTAGTCTATGAAAACAGTTACATACTGAGGCAACCAACTGTGGAACCAAGATGTTAGCCAGCTTTCAACCACATACTTCCCTCCAGTGTGGTCAACAGGGCACCCTTGAATTAGACATTGGAGGGCAAAGACCCAGCCTACAACTTTGGCTTCCCATCAGAGCTGTTATCATAGCTAACTCTGTGGGAAGTGCTATGCTCTTGGAAATAAGTTACAATGAAACCAAAATATATATTTTGCTTTGAGGCAGACTCCCAGTGGGTATCCTTGTGCTACAAGAAATGAATTATTGCATCACAGCATATTTCAAATGAGAGGGATGTTAAAACACAGACCATAGAATGTCAGAATCAGAAGACATATTAGAGCATATAGTTTGAAGTTGGAACCTTAGAGCATAAGCCCTCAGAATGTAAGATCTAGAATTTTAAAGGTCCTTTGAGAATGGAACAAAGAAAGTTAGAGCTCTGGAAATGCTCTAAAGATATTAAACATAGTGTTAGTGCTAGCATATTAAAAATTTCTATAGGACAGGTTGGCCAAAGAGGAATGACTTATTTTCAAAAACAAAATTCTGAAAATATAAAAAAAGAAACTTTCAGTGAAGAAGAAAAGGAGAACCATCTAAAGAGAGTCATTTGTATGAAGAGAGAACTCAGATTTTTAATGACATGAATATAAAAGTGAAACAACATCAAGTAGCTGAAGAATTATATGGAATTTATATGGAAGAATTAACAAAGTTTGTAAGAACATTGTCAGGAAAGCTAAAGTCCTAAATGACCCTGGCTATGGATGATAAGGACAACCAAAGGAAATGATTTTAGCCAGGTTTGGAGAAAGAAGAAGGATCAAAGTAGGGATCAGTCTACTCTTTGGGAGACATGTAGTTACAGTGTGAGAAAAGCAAACTACATAGCTTTTATTTCATTTCCCTTTCAAAAATTAAGGAGAATGCTCATTACATTTGGAATTACAGAGCAAAAATGGAAAATTTAATAAAGCAAGTGAAAGACACTTTGACATACTCAAGTTCAAGTTATCAGATCTAAATGTACTTTCAAGAGTACTGAAAGAACTGGAAAAGATGCTGAAACCATTGCCAGTGATGGAAAAATGAGGAGAGTTGGAGGGGTGCCATAGGGCTGCAGAAGATCAAGAAAGGGAGCAGAGTTGACCAGTATCTGTATGAAATGATGTTTCTTGTTACTTTGTGCACATGGTAAAGCCTACCATGTTATCATCCTCTTTAATTATCTGTGCAAAAAGAAGTCATGAGCTGTGACTTGTTTTTTGGTTTCATTTAAGAAGATTGATACTTATATGCTTCAGTTCTTTGGGAGTAACATCAACTAATCAGTCGTTAGACAAAGATTCCACAGTCATTGACTGATAATTGATTATTTATGGCCTAGAGTAGTAAAGAAACTCTACAAAGATCTTGATAAAATCTGCCAAATCAAATTGACTTATAATCTAAAATGCAATAACTTCAATGCAAAGTAGGCAAAGGGAAGGATGGCAGAAATCTTAATAAATGCAAAAAAAAAACTTTGTTGGAAAAGACTCTATATGGATTATTTTACTTTATTGAGCCAAATACTTTTTGTGATTTACAAAAAGTCATGACAGTGGGATTTTTCATTCTTTGCACCTTTCAAGCAATTATGAAGATGTGGTCTTGCTATAGAAAACTGTCTACAAAGAAAAAGAAATAAACTCTATTTTTGCAATTTTCCTCTCATTCTTAATCCTGAATCATATATTTTTTCACTAGTTTGTTCTTGCCCACCTTTGCATTGAAGTCTTTGAATATCAACGTATTTTCAGTTGTTTTTTTAGTCATGTCCAACTCTTCCTAAAAGCACTTGGAGTTTTCTTGACAAAGCTATTAAAATGGTTTGACATTTCCTTCTCTAGTTCTTTTTACAGATGGAAAAATTGAGGAAAATTGAGTTAAATTACTATGCTCAGGGTCACACAGTAAGTGTTTAAAATCATATTTGAACTCAGAGATTCCTGACTCCAAGCATGGCACTCTATTCACTGGTGGGGAAACAGGTGTCAGCATCCAGTGGACAAGTAGGTATCTCCACACAAGAGTTGACTGGGGACAAGATAAGTTTGTGTGCCCTTCAATAAGAGCGGATATGACTAATATTTCTTCCTGCCATCCAATGACATGTTGGGACAGTGGAGGAAAACATTTGTGGCTCGTTAAATCTCCAGAGATTATTTTATATAAGACCAACAGACATTGCTTAATCAGTGCACATTTTGAAAAGAGATTAAATTGCTTTATGGTAATCATGCCATACAAACTACAATCCTGCTTGAGGTGCAGCATGAACAAGGAGATTGTAGCATGAGTTTGTAAATCCTTTCTCCTCCTACCACTATCTTCCTGCTCTCCCAGATTTGCAGCCTAGGTAGAATCCTCTAACTGCTCCCTTTCTCTCACTCCCCATCTCCAATCTGTGTCTAAGGCCTATCAATTTTCACCTTTGCAACATCTCTGAAATATGTCCTTTTTTCCTCTGATACTGGCACTGTTCTAGTGCAGACCCTCAATTATAGACTACAAAAATTGCCTAATTCTCTCCCCACTCCAATTTATTCTCCGTTCTGCCACCAAAGTGATTTCCCTAAAGAGCAAGTCTAATCATGGGATCCTCTTGCCCTTTTCCTTCCATTCTCAACAAATGCAAGTGACTCCTATCTTTTTCAGGATCAAAAACAAAATCTCCTATTTGGCATTCAAATCCTTTCATAATCTATCTTCTCTCTCCCTATCCCCACTGAACCTTGCCAATCTTCTTATACCTTCTAGCCTTTCTACCTATATGCTCTGAGCCTGTAATTCTGCCCTCCTGGGTGTTCCATGAAAAAGGCACTTCATCTTCACAGTTTCACTATTCCCCATGTCAAGAGTCCTGCTCTCCTCATCTCTCCCTCTTAACTTCTTTAATTTCCTTCGAATCCAAACTAAGAAGCCTTTCCCAATTCCTCTTAAATTTACTCCTTTTTCCTGTTAATTATGTCTTATTTGTTGTATACATCTTGTTTATATTTGTTTCCTTGTGGCCTCTTCTCCATTAGCTTATGAACTCCTTAAAAACAGAGTCTATCTTTTGTCTTTTTTTTTGTCTCTTTGTTTGTTTCCCAGCACTTGGCATAGGACAGATATTTAATAAATGCTTATTGACTGACTGATTTATCAGAGAACTTCAGTTTGTCCAGTGATTATCCCAAAAGTGACTGACATCTCTACAGGAGTTATATTAGGATTACCCCTCACCATAAGTGAAACTGTTCCTTTTGCCATTATATGGTTGTAATTTGGATGTAAAGAGAAGTTTTTCTGTATTACAAATGGCCTCTGGGAATGTCTGCTCACTTGTCAAAAGTGAAATTGAAAACTCAGATCCAAATGGGAGGGATTGCTAAAGAAGTTCATATCTGTACATTCTTCCTTTTAATTCTAATTCCATTCAATAAATATATTTGAATCAATAATATGAATGTGTGTTTCTTTGAGTAACTCCAAATTGCAAAGGAGCTATGTGTTTTAATAGTGTGAGGGTAACCCAGTCTTGATAAACTTATGAAACATTGTGTGATCACCTTGAATTTTAAGTTACAGACTAAGATGAGGAAACCGGGCAGGAACTGAGGGGCTGAAAGCAATTCCCTGTACAAGGACAAACAGCCACTTGGAGAACCTGCAATTTGCACATGGTGGAGAAAGAGAGCTTAGCTGGTAGGTCAAGCTTGGAGTTCCACCTGGTGGTTTATGCAGGGATTGCATTAGCTTTTCGAGATCCAGTCACCTGTCTTTCTACCTCTAGTGCCCAACTAAGAGACATGTGTGTTTGTATGACCCAAAATGACCTGGACCTTCACTCTATATAAGCAAGCCATAAGTATCTTCTTTTTTTAATATCTTTTTTAAAAATTTTTATTTAATAATTACTTTATATTGACAGAATCCATGCCAGGGTAATTTTTTTTTTTTTACAACATTATCCCTTGCACTCGTTTCTGTTCCGATTTTTTTCCCCTTCCTCCCTCCACCCCCTCCCCTAGATGGCAAGCAGTCCTTTATATGTTGGATATGTTGCAGTATATCCTAGATACAATATATGTTTGCAGAACCGAACAGTTCTCTTGTTGCATAGGGAGAATTGGATTCAGAAGGTATAAATAACCCAGGAAGAAAAACAAAAATGCAGATCGTTCACATTCGTTTCCCAATAAGTATCTTCTTGGTAATTTATTTTTGTTTATGCTCATGTTGAACACTGTAAGAAGAAATAACTGCATCCCATGAAATAATGCTTCTTGTGGCTTTTGTGAGCAAGTTAACACCAAGTCCATAAACTCATTTATTTGACTCTCCAAGATTAAGTCATTCTCTCATTTTGTTCTTACTCATTTTGGTTTAATTTATTGTGAGATTGTTAGTATTTGTATGATTATTGGTACCTAGATCATTGGTACCTAGACAGCATAGTGAAAAAAGTACTAAACTTGAAATCAAAAAGATCTGAGTTCAAATACTGCTTTAGACAATTCTTAACTATATAACCACTTAGCCTCTGTTGGTCTCAGTTTCCTCAACTGTAAAATGGGGATAATAGTAGCACCTACCTTGTAGGGTTGTTATAAGGAGCATATGAAATATATGTAAAGCACTTAGCACAGTACCTGGCACACAATATGTGCTCCATAAACATTTGTCCTCTTCTCTCCTTTTCTCCATCATTTCCCCCTCCCAATTAAAGTGTGGAGAATCATTTCTGTTTTGCATTGCCATGCCAAAGAACCCATCACCTAACTGTTAATCTGATGATGAACATTTAAGCCCAGCTTTGGACAATCAGTAAATAAACATCCACTAAACTTTTGCTATGTGTCAGGCATTGTGATAAGTGTTAGCAGATAAGACAAAAAGACAGATTGTGAGTTGAAGAACTCACAATCTAATGCATGTACTGAAGTCATCCTATCTTAGTAGAACCTATCAGAGACTGTGTTCTGTTGACATAAACTTCAAGAATCCAGCGTCACCTTTTCAATATGTAGAGGAATTTAAGGAAGACTTTTGTGGAAGCTCTGAGTAATGTATATGCAGTTTTCAGCTGTAATTAACAAAACTTTTCATGCTTTCTTGTCTTGGACAACAATTATTCATGTTTGAGATCCTAATTTTGCCATCTTTGATTTAGTGGCAGTAGTGATTTAAAACATGGACAATTTTCATCATGGAGATCAAGAACAGTGATAGATTTAATGCACTACAGCCCATGTTTTGGTGAATTCTATGTAAGCCAGCATTAAGGCAGTTCTGGCTTACACTATATATTCCTTCTTAGACTGCTGCTGTTACCTATTTGAGAGTGTCCTGTCCCTGTGGGTAGGAACCTGGAGAGATGCATCCATCGATATATATCTTTGATAATTCTGATAGGTAGTTATATTAGTTTTGTTTGTGAAAAACCTTTTAAATTTTATATAACCATATTTATCCATTTTATATTTCAAAAAGTTCTATGTAACCTTGTTTGGAGGGAATAAACTACATGTTTTCTAACTCTAGCTAACTTTCCATCTCTGCCAGTCTAAGTTATATTGTTCTTTTCAGCTCAAATATTCTATTTTCCATGTCCATGTCAAAGTTAGTGTCAGATCTGGAATGCAAGCCCATTTATCCTGATTCTAAGTTTACCTCTCTTTCTACTAAAACATACTGCATCTCCTATTTTGAGATTTGGAACTATGGTTTTATTATTACTATGTAAATAACATAATATTTGCACATTATGTTATTTTAAAATATATAAATAAATTTGTGTTTATTATTTATATCAAATCCAAAAATTCCATTTTCAGGACTTTAATTACTAATTACTGACTCAGAACAAGATGCATAAAACCTGTCAGGTTTCATCCGTTTCCTCATCTGTAAAATAGGAATAATAAGTCTGTTATCTTGTATCTCTGAAAGAGCAGGGCTCCTAAGGAAGATTCTTTTTGTCTATACATTAACTGCAAGAGCAAGTCCAAAAGCCAGTCTGAGTTGGTCAATTTACCAGGAGTTGATGGGTTCTGATAAGTGATGACCCCAGCTTAGCCAACAGGTTTATACTATGGATATGCTATGTCACTCTTCCCTGCTCCCATCTCCACTGTTTCCTTTTGCCAAAAAACCAAAGAAATGACCAATGAAAACTCAAGAATTATGTTGTTAATAGGATTAATGAAAGTGAACAAATTGAATAGCTATTGAAACCTTATTCAGTTAAAGGTATAGTAACTTAGCTCAATAGTAAATCATTCCAATTCAGTTCTAAAAATATGTATTAAATGTCTACTATCTATAATATTCTATGACTGATATATAAAGATAAATATAATCTAGAACTCAAGAACCTTGCAACTTGGAGATGAGATGGAAAAAGGATAGAAAAATAGAGAGAGACATTTATATAAATAATTGTAATAAAAAAGAGAAGGTTCAACTAGATGGTTTTATAGAAAGAAAGAGAGAGAGAGAGAGAGAGAGAGAGAGAGAGAGAGAGAGAGAGAGAGAGAGAGAGAAGAGGGAAGGAAGAGAAAAGGAAGAGAGGGAAGCAAGGAAGGAAGAAAGAAAGAAAGAAAAGAGGGAAGGAAGGAAGGAAGGAAGAAAGAAAGAAAGAAAGAACGAAAGAAAGAAAGAAAGAAAGAAAGAAAAAGAAGGAGAAAGAAGAAGAAATAAAGAGGAAGGAAGGTACATAGATAAGATAGATAGATAGATAGATAGATAGATAGATAGATAGATAGATAGCATTTTGGGGGCACTATCTTGGCCCCCAAAGAGCTTAAGTTCTAATAGAAGATAACACATAAAAATATGCTGAACAAGCAAGCAGATGCATGCATGCAGCAAGATTTCAAGAAGTGGAATGGCAATCCTGTTCTAGTCTAGATGTGGCAAAAAGTCTCTAGGAAAGTTCAGATTCAAGCAAATTGCTATGGGAAGTTTGAGGAAGGAGTGATTGATGGAGTGGTGAGAGAAGGCTTTTTGGAAGAAATGACATCTAAACCGAGTCTTGAAAAATGAAAGGACTTCAGCAGACTGAGCTACAGGTAGGGAGAATAGTCTATGGTGTGAGGGACCATGTGAATATCAGAATAGCGAAGTGAGTGCTCGAGGTTACACAAGTTAGCAGCAGAACTCAAACCGAGGTGCCCTGATCTCATTCTTCCACATCATATCCAATTTTGAAAAGTCTTTTAGAAGGCATGTTTCAAAATTATTAGAAGGAACACAAGCACAGTTGTGGTAAAGGGCTCCTGAATCCTTGCTTCACTCTATGGTTTTTCTTCCCCAACAACCAGAACATGAGGAGATATTTTCCAGCCCTGCAGTTGGGCTGGGCATTTTTAGTTCTGTGGTTGGGATGAGTGATCTCCAGCCAGGGCTCAGTGCACAAGCTCACATTCCAGTCTCCTTGGGCAACCACAGCATCACTCCTCATTCCCCCAAGTCATCACTTTGAAGGAAAGGCAAGGCTTTTCAGAATCCAATTCAAGAAAATCAAGGCAGCCCAAGGCAAATGATTCTGTCAGAGTAGCAGAATAAGGGGTAAACACTGGGGAGAATAGTAGATGATAGTTTTCTGATGCTTTCAGATGTGTTCATTCTATTATCTTACAAGTGCCTCAAAATAGAGAGGGAATGACTGTTCACTCACATTTTACAGATGATAAAACCAAGACCCAGAGGGAAGTAACTTAACTAAAATCACATAGAAAGTAAGATTAAGGCATATTTGAATACAGGTCTCTTAGTTACAAATCCAGTGCTATATATAATACACCAAGGTGAAAATATAGAGCCAGTTAACAACCAATAACAGTCCATTTCTTGAAATTTCCTCAGAAATAAGAGTTCACAGGTTTAATTTTTTTCCAATCCTTATCACTCCAGTCCTGCTGTGAAGAAATTTTGGGAAAATTCAGAGATAAGTTTAAAACAATGATTATTCCTATTTCATTAGGATACTTGAATAATAATAATAGAATAATCTATGTTATAGAGGTGCATCTCAAAGTTTTCATGGGCTAGGATCAATCTTTGGGACTACTGAACAAAATCTTTCTTTAGTCTATGCCCCCATTCATATATTACACATAGACATTCTCTCTCTCTCTCTCTCTCTCTTCTCTCTCTCTCTCTCTCTCTCTCTCTGTCTCCTTCTCTCTCTCTCCTTTTTCCTCCTCCTCCTCTTTCTTCTTCTTCTTCTTCTTCTTCTTCTTCTTCTTCTTCTTCTTCTTCTTCTTCTTCTTCTTCTTCTTCTTCTTCTTCTTCTTCTTCTTCTTCTTCTTTTCTCTCTACATATACGCATATACACATTTTCAGAGTTTCTGCAAATTCTGTGACATCAGAATATAATGTATTTATCTTTATTTTTTAAAGAGGAAAATGAATTTGAGAACTGAAAGTACCCTTAGTAGCAACTATTCAAGCATTCAGGCTAACAAAACACTGAATATAAGTATAGGACAGGCTTTATTTGATCTGTCAAAAAATGAAAAAGATTTGCCCCTAAGCCCATAAATGATCGACACCTCTCTTATTTTTGTTAATGAGTCATATCATCCACAAAATCTTATACAATTTTATAAACCTATAACTGCATTAAAGTTGATCCTCTCCCTTGGTTCCCAAGGCAAAAATATTCAAAGTTTCTGAAGATTCAAACAAGCTTCCTCTTTGGCTAGCCTGGCTTTCTTTAGGTGTTTATGAAGTCCATAATTAAGGTCTTCCATTTTGAGGGGAATTACTAGTGATAGGACCTTTCCCCAGACTTATATAATACTCATGATACATAATACCATCAAAAAAACAAGATCCAAGCTCCTTTTTGGTCCCGATTTTGTCAAAATTTTAAAAGAATACCTCTATCTCAAGGAACTTCCAAGTAGTTTCTGAGATTTTGTGCCAAACTTATTTTTCTTATCTTTCTACTTCTAGATTTCCTTAATCATTGTCTACAAGTGAATTCGTTGAAGAATTCAAAAATGGAAGTATAGTTGTTTACAAAGGAGCAATAATAGCCATCAAATCCTTGAAAAGTGTTTCATTCTTGAAGATTCTCTGAATGTGGGTCAAGGATGATTTTGACTGTTTTCTCTGGGCCAGAAGACCATCTTCCTTGTTGAGTTAATACATGACTCATATACTTGATAGTAGCTATGGAAAACTAGTATATATCCACTGATATCTCTAAACCAGATTCATCCAGCCAATTATTAGTATGTCTTTCTGTTCTTCCAAGATGTTTTCAAAGAAAAGTCAGTTAGATATACCAACACATCCTGATAGTTCATGTCTCCCGCCATTTAATTTATAAGCTATTGGAAAGTTTTGGGAGTCCCCTGAGATTCATTGGGGCATATATGTTCAAATTGGTTGAACTGGGCAGATAAAGGCTGACTCCTTATATTCTTTTGCCATTGGGATACAATAGTATCAATATACCTATTGAATAAACCAATGCTTGTTGAATAAGGGGGTTGATCAGACAAAAACCTTGTTCAATTGAATCCCTCCAATCCACTTGACAAAATGATTGGGTATGAATCTTTATCAGAAAAAGATATTCTTATAAAGCTTATAGGACATATGCTTTGGCTCTTGGATGGAGGACATGAGATTTGCTGAGATTACACAGAAATTCTTTTAGACCCTATGCTGGAGGATTTGGGTTATCAGGAGAGACTAGGGAAAATAAACTCGTGAATCAGGAAGACAAACTCCTTTTGGAAGAGACACTCTTAACTAAACAATAAGATAATCATTGTTTTAAACTGATCTCTGAATTTTCCTACAATTTCTTCATAGTAGGATTGGAGTGCTAAGGATTGGAAAGAATTAAATGTGTAAGCTCTTATTTCTGATGAAATTTCAAGAAAAGGATTGGTATTAGTTGTTAATTGTCTCTATATTTTCATCTTGGCATATTAGTTACAGCAGTGGACTTGATCTAAGAGACCTGTGTTCAAATATGCTTTCAGTTTATTTCTATGTGACTTTAATTAAGAAGCATGAGGAGAAAGGACTCCATCTCTTTGGGTCCTTCTGTTTTGAGATCATTTTTCAAAATTTTCTCTCCCTTGAACTTCTAACAAGGAGAAAGATTTTCCCTCTTTCCTTTTCTCAGTGACAATGGTGGCTATAAGCATATAAAGCAATCAATAAACTAACATGTATTAAGTGCTTACAAAGGACCAGATACTGTACCTTTAATTCTATTGATATAAAGAATGGTACTCTCTCTCCCATCTCATAGTGTCTTCCCACATCTCATGGCATATTCCTTTGATGGATTCTTCCAAACTCCTTTCCTATGGCTCTCCCAAATCTATTTCATATTTACACTCTTACAGCCTATTCTTTTGGTAACAAGGAAAAAAAGAATGCCAAAATTCCCTGCTTTCAAGGAGCATATATTCCAATGGGAACAGCAGGGACAACATGTAAATAAAGAGAAACAATATATGAAACACAAAATAGAAAGAAGCTAACTTTAGAGGAAGACATTCTGGAAGCTGAAGTGATGGAGAGGGAGAGGAGATCAAGAAACTTGACTATAGAAAGTAATATTTGAACAGAGTCCTGAATGAAAATATGGATTCTAAAAAGTGGAGGAATGAAGAAGTAATTTTCTAGGCATGAGATCAATAGGTACAAAGCAAAGCAAGCAGTTCAATGTGGCTGGATCATAGAGTGCACACTAGAAAGTAAAATGGAAAGATAAGATTCTAAAAGTTATAAAGAGCATGACAGAAGGAATCTGTGCTTGTTGGGAGAGCTTGAATCCATAGTTACCTGTTATAGGACAGAACTTGAAACAAGGTGTTAAGTCAGTGGAATTGATAGAGACAATAGTTATCTAATTTAGCCTTGTACTTAACAGTTCTCTAGTTCAGTACATGTATTTAGTACTTACTATAATTCCACAAGATTCACACCTATGATGAGAGAGAATATAATCTCGGACAAACTCAGCCAGAAAAACTAGGGAAGACAGAGACTGTGGTGGTGGTCCTCCTGCCTCCCCCACAGAAACCAAGACACATCCAGGAGGACCTCAAGAAGCCGGCAGAGGCAGAGAAGACAAAGGACTGGCAGCAGGAGCCTAAGATCTTGGAACCAAGGAGAGAGATAGGCCTCTAAGAAAGCTAACTGGGCCCCAGAAAAGGAGACAAAATTTGGAAAGAGACAATAAAGGATTTGGACTTTAACACCTATCTGCACTTGTGATGATTACTGAACTGAAAGGAAAACTGCCTCCAGAGACCCCAAGAAAACCCCAACAAGAGAAGATTACACTTTAGAGAGAATATTACAGTTACTTATTTTTATGTTTTGGTTTTTTTTCCTTAGTAGCACACTACTTATCTGAGAAGAAAAGATCCAGCAGCAAAGCACTTAAAAGAGCTATCTATGGGTGGTCTGTGGGTCTCGGCTTTTTGAGTTGCTCAGACAATGCAGAGTATAAATGAAATCATTTGTTCAAAATCTCACAAAAACTTTGCCTCTAGAGGGAAAGAACTTGATCATTATGGGTAATTTGAGATGTTTTGCTTTTTTTTTAAACTTCTTAGTATTTTCTGTAGTGGAGGTAGTTAACAACTGTACTATACCTGATTTACATAGAGTGCCTTTTTCTGAGAGGACCTTGTTACGTGTATTTTGAAGAGATTCTTAATATAAGCCAAACTTAAGCTTTTTTAAAGCAGCAGTTCTCAATGTATGCTACAGGAACCCCTGAGAGTCCCTTAAGACTGTACAATATGGTAAATATCAAAATATATAACCCACATAAACAAAAGCTCTTTATAGAGACCTCAATAATTTTTAAGGATGCAAAAGAGTCATGAGATCATAAATATGAGAATTACTATTTTAAAGATATCCTCAGTGCCTACCTCTTCTATATAGTCAAACCTTCCCTCCCCCCCCAACCAATGAATCCAGATTCAGGTGAACTCCCAACTGAAACTCCTTTTGCTGCCTTGGAGTACACTGGATCTTGGATGGAGTACATTGAAACCACTGGTTGCTTACCAACTAGCTCAAGCTTATTTTAAATTTTTGGTATACCATACTGTGCTCTCCTTCAATGTCGAAAAATCTGATAGATGCAACAAGGCACTGTAGGTAACTTGTTGCATCTGACATTGAAAGACTTAGATCCTAATTCTGGCTCATTTATTCACCATGGAGGTGATTTGAGGCAAATTATTTAATCTCTCTGGACCTTCATATGTAAAATTAAGAGATTCGACAGGATTACTCTTAAGTTCTAAATTTATGGTCCTAAGAAGTAACATTATGATTCTTCTTATTTTCTTCCATATAATTACTACCAGAATTGATGTATATGAATTGCTAGGCTCCTTGACCATGCTATTAACCAGCAGTTGTTTCTGAGATCTTTTATTACAAAAAGGAGTATCTTCTGTGACTTTTCTCAAAAATACCAGGGGTCAAGGAGATGTATTTTATGGGTTGCTCTTTGGGCACATCTTACATATCCTCTTCATGCAATATGCATCTGTCATCTTCCCAAGCTTTTATTCTTCACTGGACAGCCACCAAAGTTAAACAAGCATAGAGGATAATCAGTACAAAAGTATAGAGATGGAACCTTAGACCCATTCTTCATATCTTTTTCACTTATATCATGCGGTACTCCTTTAACTAAGAATTTTCTGTGTGTTTCTAGGTGCGTCACTGCTCACCAGTGCTCTAAAGAGGCAACATCTGTGTTATTCATTTTAGCTCCTATAATTATAATATTCAAAACAATACACTATATAAATACTTAAAGCACACAACCAAACAAAAATTGTCTTAAAACAAATGGTATTACCTATAAAGGATAACTCTCAGAAAACATCATTGTCTAATCACCGCATGAAAATATTAAAGAAAATTATTTTCTCCAATGGATCCTGGAAGTAATTGCATCCAAGATGAAAACATTAGCTGAATTCTTATAAAATAATATTTGTAGGAAATCCCTAATTTATACATTTAGTCCCCCAGACAAGGGGTATAAGCCCTAGATTCAAGGTAAGGACTCTGTGGAACCTTATCTACTCAAAACCATAGCTCATGATCCACTTGACCAGTACTTCATTTTTCTAGTCATCTAAAGGTCACAATTAATTGTAAACAAATGCAATAGCATAATAAGAAAAATAGTTGGGTCAATGCTAGTCACTGCCAAGTAAGCTGCAGACAAAGGATGGAGAAGGAATGTGAGAATTCAGAGGATCATGGGTCTTTCTAAAGATATGTAGAGGAAGAGAGAAACACTTGAAGATCAGGACAAAGTTAATCTATCTATACCCTCCAATCATTATTTGTGCTAAGACTTTAATAGCAAAAAAGTCACACTTTCAGGGCATAAGCCACATCCAAATAAGGTCACTGAAAACAGAAAGATAAGATAAGGAATAAGGGATATCAGTAGATTTAAATGAAAGAGCTACTTTAAGAAGGATGGGAAGAGAGGGAAGCAGATTGTTAGCTCAAATCTGATTGATTGATCCACACTTACCCAGACACCATCGTCTCTCAAACTGATATCTATAAGGTCTGTGAATAGATTTCTAGGAGGTTCATGAGGTTAATTTGAATGGGGAAAATCATGTCTTTTTTTTCATTCATTTTTGGTTTACTTTGTAATCCTATATATTTCATTTTATGCCTTTGAAAACATTATTCTGGGAAGGAGTCCAAAGGCTTCATTAGACTGCCAAAAGAGTCCATGACACAAAATAAAGTTAGGAACCTCTGCCCTAAAGTAATGACAGAAAAGTGACACTATCTACAAATGGAAGAAGTCAAACAAGACTTGTGTCCAAAGACCTAAGACCCAGAGGGAAGCATGGATAATTTAATATGAAGCAAATGAGAGTAGGACTCTATACTTAAGATCACGTGCTCTGGTTCTAGATATTTATTGAAGTCAAACACTGTTCACAGTCTCCCCCTTCTCCACTCTACCACCTATATTATCATGTCACTATGTGTTAAGGAATTTAGTTACACATGTCAAAGATATGGCTAGATTTAAATATTTATTATGTTGAAAATATCAGTTACCATCTTTGACAGAATGACTCAGAGGACTGGTCAGTTTTAGATGTATCTGCATAGTAATGATGGATAAATATGGATAAAGAAGTCCATGGAGATTAGTCTGATCTTACAATCACCTGCAATTATCAGCACTTCAAAATCTATAATCACTCAGTGCTCAGGGGAAAAGAGGATATATGAAACTTTCCTCCAAGATCACTCCACAAATGTATAGTTTTACAAAAGGGAGGAAATCTGGAGCAAATGTGCTGGAGGCAGATTCAAACTCAGAGACAACATAAGGATTCCAAAGAAATGATAAAATGTACTAGATGGTTGGATAGGCACATGATGGGTGACTTCAGATTGTAAAATATTATTTTTTTAAAAGGTTTAAAAAAGGAATTATGCAGAAGAGAGTCTAAAAGATGGCTTCAGAAAAATGTATGATTAAAAAAGAAAATAGGCTAGTCCTGTGGCTAGAGTGAGGGACTCATCACATTCTCTACTGATATATTCACAAAGCCAAGACAATTTAAGGAAGGTACCCAGCCTTTTGGGTCAACCCCCTGTATGAGAATCCATGGGTAAGAATCACAAAGAATGGGCAAGTAGGGATGAGTAGCAAGCACTCTGCATCCCTGGAAGAAATTCCCATATTAGCTAGATCATAAATCCACTGGTATGTTAAAATATTGGTAGGCTACTTTGGGAATATTATATTCAAGGGCAGATTCAAGAACAATGAATAAAAATTACTAAGAGACAAATATATAGCATATGTAAGGAAAAGCTTCTGAACAATTGTGTGTATCCCAACAATCAAATAGGTTGATGATGGATTCCTTCTCTTTGGAGGCCTTGGAGCAAAGGGTTGATTTTATATATAGGTCAGAATAGATGGCCATTGAGGTCCTTTCTGACTAAAAGTCTGTGATTCTGTGAAACCACGGTAGGAAAAAAGACTAAAAGTCAAGATATAACAATGTTTTCAAGCAGCTTCTTAACAACACAGATGATCCTTTTGCTCATGTGCCTCAAAAGTAAAATCAGGAGAAGTATTGACTTGCTAAAGTGTGTTTAATCTCCAAAAGGTTGAGAGTAGACTGGACTTTTATTCTGAATATTTCTAAAACTATATCTATTCAATGCAAACAAACAAACAAAAAAGGATCTTGGCAGATTAAGAGTGATATTTGTGGTGTTCAGGCTGAATTTAATTATTATCCATGGCATAGAGCCTTGTCCATTCTCTGGCTGTTTCTATGGCTTGGGCTTCATTGGTCTTCCACTGCTGGGCTACATCATTTGCTAATGGATCGTCTGGATTGGGGGCACTTAACAAGGCCTGAATTGAGAGCAGAACAGTTAGGATCTGAAGTGCTGGAGACCATTTATCTTTCAAAATATCTAAACATATTCTTCCCAACTTATCCACATTAGGGTGATAAATTTTGGTTATGAAACGTACTTTAGGAGCTGTCATTGGGTATTCTTCTGGAAGGAAAAGTTCAAGTTTAAAAGTCCCTCCTTCAAAGGGGGAATCCTGTGGGCCTGCAATGACCACGTGAAAATAGCGGGAGTTGATTTCATCTGGTTCTGCTTTTATCCCAGGGATCGATTCTGTCAATAAACCCTGGATTTCCTTGACAATCCTGTGGGACAGCCTGGACATGTTGCCAGAATTCAGCCTCCTGTGACAATTTATGTTTTAAAGGCCCTTCCAGCTCTGACATTCTGTTTTATGTCCTAGTGGCCCTTTCAGTTCTGACATTCCATGTTCTATATTCTAAATTCCCTCCTAGCTCTGACATTATATGCCCATCTAATTATAGAATCTTGGAGCTGCATCTCAGAGGCCATCTAATCTAAATAAGATTCCTCTCTACATTGGTAACAAGTGGCTATTCAATCTTTGCAATGGGAAATCCACTACCTATCCATTTTGGACAACTCATCAATGCAAAAATCTTTCCCCCCTCCATTTTATATTACTTAGTTCTCTTGGTCCAAACAAAACAATTCTAGTCCCTCTTCCATATTACACTCCCCCAAGTGCTTGAAGACTACTACCATCCTTTCTCTTCCTTGCTGCAAATCAAGTCTTCTCTTTCCCAGGATAAATATATTAATTGTTTTAATCTATCCTACTTGGACATAATCTCAAGTTCTTTAATCATCTTAGAAATACTTTTTGGAATGCATCATAGTGGTGATCCTTCTTAAAATGGGGCCCAGGACTAAATATAAAATACTCTAGATATGTGGCCTGATCAGAGCAGAGATGGATGGATCTATCACCCCACCTCACTGAAGAGTAGGATCACACAAGCTTTTTGGATTACAGAATTATTCAACTGACATTTTAAATTGCCAATATTTGTGAAACTGATTTCTAACTCCTATTTAGAACGTTATATTATCTCTATTAACTCTTAATTAGATGTAACCATCATTCTAGCTTATTATATTTGAGATCCTATCTCCTAACATTCTATCTCCACATCATCTGTAATTCTGCTTAGTATTTCCTTTGATAAGCACTATGATAAAATGAATAAATACTGGATTTGAATCCTGCCTTTGACATTTCCTAGCTTTGTGACCACGGGCAAATCACTTAAACTCTCTAAGTCTCAGTTTTCACATTTAAAAAGTAAGGATGATAGTATCTGCAGCCCTACCCTAACAGAATTGTTGTGAAGTTCAAATGAAATGATATATAAAAAACAAAATTAGTAAGATACAAGACTTCAAGAAACAAAGTTTCCCACCACGTTGATCTAATTATGGTGTTTATTCATAGTATTCAAATTCCTAATGAACATTTATGCAAAAATGATACACAATATGACCTCTCTTCGTTTCATAGGCATCCTCAGGTCCCTGCTTTAGTCTAGTTATGGGAAAGGAAGCTATATGGAGTCTAACAGAATCAGATGCAACTAACTAGTTCTAAATCATAGCATTATGGTCTTAGAACTGGAAGGAGCTTCAGAGACCATCCAGTCCAACCAGTCCAACCTCCTCACTTTTTATATGGGAAAAATCATAATATGATATAATAATATGTTCTATAGCTTCTTCCAACTCTGCCCAACAGAGGTCTTGCTCAAGATTAAGCAGTTACAAATGGCAGAGCCAGAGTTCAAACCCAAGGTTCTGATGACAAACCTGGAGCTTTTCCATTGTATCACTTTAATTTAGTAATGTTAGGGAACTGTGACATCTTATACTTAGGTAGATAAAAGGGATCTGTGTGTACCAAAAGTCAAAACAAACCATCCTTGCTTCTGAAATCTCCAAGCCTAAACACCAGTAGTAAAATTACTTTTGATTCAAGGACTGTACTCACAGATATCCATCAATCACTCTACATGTTTCTAGCTGTACAACCTTCCTATGCCTCCATCTGATTAGTCTGTACCAATAAATGTCATTAATTAATTAAAGTCATTGGTGAGTATGGTGAATGGCCTATGATTGATGAGTATTGATGCAGAACTTTAAAGTTTTAAAATATTTTAGAAATATCTCACTTGTTCCTTATAACAACAGACATATATTATTATCCCCATTTTATAGATGGGGCAAACAAAGCTTAAATTTGTCCACAGTCTCAAAGGTAGAAAACATCTGAGGCTGGATTTAGAACTCAAGTCTTTCTGACTCTAATTTTTGTACTTATATGTACTTCATTTGAGACCTAAGTTTGAAGTACTAAGGTCTCTTCTATTTCTGATATTCATTGCTCTAAGCCAGCAGTTCTCAGGAACCCTATACATTTTTATAGACATCAGGAAGCTTTTGTTTTTGTGGGGGATAGCTATCAATATTTGTTGTATTAGAAAATAAAACCAAGGGGGTAGCTAGCTGCTGTAGCAGAACCAGGAGGACTGAGTTCAAATCCAACTTCAGACACTTAATACTTCCTAGCTGTATGACCCTAGGCAAATCACTTAACCCTGATTTCCTCAAAAAAAAAAAAAGACATTAAAATATAAGGTTTTAAAAATAGTTATTCATTTAAAATAGTGATAATAAATCCACTGCATATTAGCATAAATAACATATTTTGTGAAACAAAAACCCTGTTTTCCAAATAAAAAATGCTATGAGGAATGACATTGTTTTATTTTTTTTAATTACTTTAATGTCTGAATAGAAGACAGTGAGATTCTCATATTTGCTTTTATGCATTCAATCTGTTGCAACATTTTGTTTTTGGTTGAAATGAGAAAAAAAGGTCAGCATCAAATAGATATGTAGTAAGGAAAAGGAGTAGTATTTTATAGGCAAATAACATTTTAGTACTACTATTATTATTATAAAAATTGTTTTGACATTAATGATTTCCTTAAAGAAATCTTGGGAATCCTCCAGGATCTGCAGACTAATTTTAAGATCTACTGATCTAAGATAATTCTCTAAAACTTAGAAATTACAGAACAGCCATCAGTCTGCAGTAGTAGAAGAAGTTCCATGACCTGTAGTTTCCTATAGAAATAAATAAATAAATTCTGCTTACAACTTTCAGATCTTTGAGATCCATTTATAATTTGGTATGTTAAGAGAGGAAGTGAAATGACCCATTAAATCATAGTTCTGCTATGGATTCAGACTGGAAGCACTCTAGATGATTATGTTCTATAACTTCTTTCAACTCTGGCATTCTAGGTTCTAAGTTCTAAATTCTTTCTTTTCCAATATGCTTGGTCCATGGTCCTAGGTATTAGTTCTGGTTTTCCATGTTTTAAGGTATTTTCCACCTCTAACACTCTCTGTCTTAAGAATCTCTGCATCTGTAAGGAAACTACCCGATATGCACAAAATATTTCCTGTCCAAATACCATTTAGCTTTATTAAGTATTAACTATCATTATTTTAGTTTAGTGGTTTTTTCAATTGTGTTCAACTCTTCACAACTCCATTTGGCATTTTCTTTGCAAAAATACTGAAGTGATTTATCATTTTCTTTTCCAGATAATTTTACAGATGAGGAAACTGAGGCAAATAGGGTTAAATAGCTGTTCCAGAGTCATATAGTTACTAAGTATTGAAACCAGATTTGAATTCAGGAAGAGGAGTCTTCCTGAATCCAAATACAAGACTCTATCCTCTTAGCTACTTAGTTGCCCTATTATTATTATTTCTATTACTATTACCAAGCTGGAAAGAGTTCGAACATAAACTTAACAATGTATCATGTCTATTGTCCAGCAGTTCTATTAAATAGTCCAGAGTTGGCCCAGCTTTCCAACATAGCCACATTGCTCCCAGGAGCGTCTTTGGGGTAACAATTGATCCTGTCCGGGGCTAGCCCAACCAAAAGAATGGAGTTTGTTCACAAGGGCAAAAAACAATATTGTGAAGTTTTTAAAACTCCGCTGCTCTTGTATAAAAATCTGCAGAGTCAAACACATTTTTTTCATATTTTCATGGCGCCAGACTTTGGGAAAGGCTTGGAGTGGCAGCTGGAGCTTTTATATTTGTGATCTATTGAATGACGATGACAGGAGAAGCTAGGCTAAGAATGCTTTACAATTTGCAAGGTGCTTTCCTTGCTACAGCCCTGTGAATCCTCAATCTTTCTTGGCTTGAGTTCTTGGCCACTCATGTGTAACATGAATGGTTGGAGTAGATTAGGGGTGTCAAACTCAAATGGAAACTAGATCATTAAATTATGCATAAGGATCCTTGTTGGTGACATATTGACCTAGAAAAATACATGTTGTAAAAGTTGTCTGTGTTCTTTTGTAATTTTATTAATTCATTAAATGTTTTCCAATTACATTTTAATCTTGGAAATGTTATGGGCTCTGAAATCTCAATTTCTCCATCTGTAAAGTGATGATAATGATACTTGAAGAAAGAGACAGCATCAAATAGCAAAGAGAGAATAGGACCGGAAGTTCTGTGTTCAAGTCTTGCCTCTAACATACTTGCTATATGACCACAAGCAAATCCCTCAATCTTTGTGATACAGTGGACAATCCTCTAGGATTATAAATTACAAATGATCAATTTTCACCCTACTTAGTTATGTCTAGGAGGTAGCTAGGTGGTGCAATGAATATAGTGGGGTCAAGATGACCTAAATTCAAATCTAGCCTTTGATATTTACTACCTATGCATCCCTTAGCAAATCATATAACCTTTGTCTTGTTTTCCTTATCTTTCTAACATAATAGTACTTACCTCCTAAGATTGTTGTGAGATATTTGTAAAACACTTAGCATAGTGCCTGGCACATAGTTAGCACTTGATAAATGCTGGTTCCCACTTAACTTTTGTCTACCTGAGTTTTCCCATTTGTAAAAGGATTGCTGTGAGGATCAAATGAAATTATCAATTGGGAAAGTGTTTTGTAAATCTTAAAAGACAACATAAATGCTAGCTAATATATATATATATATTTAATATTCAGGTTTTAAAATTTCAACCTCTAGGGCAGCTAGATGTACTGGTCTTGAAGTCAGGAAGACTCTAATTCAAATCCAGTCTTAGATACTTAACACTTAATGTGTGACCTTAGGCAAGTCCCTTAACTCCAATTGTCTCTCCAAAAAAAAAAAAAATTTTGAGCTTCAAATTCATTCCCCTCCTTCTGTTCCTCTTCCATCCATTGAGAAGGCAAGCAATCTATCATTTATACATGGGAAGTCATGCAAAACATATTTTCATTTTTAGCTTTTATTATTAAATCACAAGCCTGAATTTCCTCATCCCCCAGAAATACATAAACTACCCACTTCATGGAATTGTTGTGAAGATAGTTCTTAGCACATAATAAACACTTTACGACTGTTGAATTGAACTGAAGTGTTTTGTAAACTAGAAAGTGCTGTGGAAATGTGAGCTATATTATGATTATTATGAATTTTCACAGTCATATCAATCCCAGAGAAGGGATGTTTACTTTCCCACTTCCCTGCTCCATTTGCCTGTGCCAAGAAGCTGCCCAACTGGCTACCCTAGCAGCTCCTGGAAAGCCACTAGAGTTTCCTTAATGATCTCCTTGACTAAACAAATCAGTAGCTGATTGGACTGCCTAAGAGCAAACTCTTTCAAGTGGCATTCATTCCCCTCAAGTTTGCAATGTTCCAGAGGCTCCTATTAGACACATTGGTCAGGTCAGGGTAGTTGGCAGTCCCTGCCATGTGCCAGTGGGCTTATGGGAAGGGCTTGTGAATTCAGCCTACAAAGCTCCACAACACACAAAGCTCTCCTCAGCCCGCCTACTTCTCAACTCCATCATTAGCCTTTTGTTTATCAGGAAGAAAGAAGACAACATTTAAAGACACCCCAAAACCCAAAATCCAAAATTCCAGACAGTGAGCTAATCCCAGCCACATTATTTGTAGTGTCCAAACTCTGGCAAAGCACTCCCCCTATTGGGCATTTATTTTCATTATTTATGCTAAAAAAACAACCCACCATCTTTGACATGAAGTACTAGTGCCCTCCCTCCCAATATGTTGTATTTAATTACATTGTCTATAGTCTTAATTTGCTATTTATACTGGGTCCATTTAGATATGTTCTTGTCTGCCCCCATCAAAATGGAAGATCTGTGCTGTGAACCAGAACAATTTGAGATTAAATAAAGTAATTAAAATGGAGGCAGCTGGATGGTCCAATAGAGAAGAGCCTCAGCCTCAGAATCAGGAGTACCTGAGTTCAAAACAAGCATCAGACACTTGACACTTACTTAACTCTGGGTAAGTCACTTAACTGCAATTGCCTTGCAAAAAACAAAACAAAACAAAAATAGCCAAAAATAACCAGAAGTGGACTTCCGGTTAAGATGGCGGAGAGGAGGCTCACAGCTGCATAAGCTCCACGCTTTCTCTCACTATCCACTTCATTACAAGCCTCTGAATCAATGCTTGACTGAAAAAAACCCACATATAGTTACCAAGAGAAGCCATCCTTGAGATCCACCAAGAAAGGTCTGTCTTTACTGGAGGGCTGAGGCGGTTTTAGATCGGGGCAGGCGGCGGGCAGCGGCAGTGAGAGCACGGGAGCAGACTGGAGAGGGGGTGGGGAGTGATCGCAGCAGTCTCTACAGGGAGAGCTTTGCTACAGGTTTGGATACTTTGCTCCGGCAGCAAGTCAACAGCCCAGCAGAGAAGCTAAAAACACCGGGGCTGAAGAATACAACCCCAAACAGCTGGAGTCTCTCGGGACCTGGCCGCCTCCCCCCCCCCCCCCAGTGACTCAGCACACTTTGGGATCTCAGAGCGCAGGCGCAACACAGTCCTGCTAGTGCCTCACTGCTGCCCCCTGCAGTCTGTAGAGGAAGCTGGATAACACACCCAGCCCCCCCCCCCCCCCAAAGAAAGACTCCAGTTTTTTCTGTTTTTCTTTGGTAGTTTGTCTTTGATTATTAGACAGAATGAGCAAGAAGCTGAAGAGGACTTTAACCCTTGACAGCTTCTATACAGATAGAGAGCAGACTCTAAATCCTGAGGAGACTAAAAACAGGCAGTCCCCAGGTGAATCCCCAAAGGAGGAGATCATCTGTTCCTTAGCACAGTTGAACTTCATAGAAGTGATTAAAAAGGCTCTCACAAGGGAGCTAGAAGAAAAATGGGGAAAGCAGAGTGAGGCTTGGCAAAAGAGCCTGGAGAAGTCAGTTAAAGAGAGAGTGGATAAAGAAGTAAAATCCTTGAAAAATAGGATTAGTGAACTGGAAACAGAAAACAGCTCTCTAAAAAACAAAATTGGCGAAATGGAAAAAAATTCCACAGAACAAAAGAACTCAATTGGACAATTAGAAAAAGATTTTAAAAAAGTGAGTGAAGAGAATACTTCACTGAAAATCAGAATTGAACAAGTGGAATTGAATGACTCGAGGAGACAAGAAGAATCAGTCAAGCAAATCCAAAAAAATCAAACAATGGAGAAAAATGTGAAATACCTTCTGGGGAAGACAACAGACCTGGAAAACAGATCCAGGAGAGACAATCTGAGAATCATTGGACTCCCAGAAAAACATGATGAAAAAAAGAGCCTGGACACTATTTTCCAGGAAATTATCAAAGAGAACTGCCCAGAAGTCATACGAACAGAGGAAAAAATAAACATTGAAAGGATTCATAGATCACCCACTGAAAGGGATCATAAAATCAAAACACCAAGGAATATAGTGGCCAAATGCCAGAACCCTCAGATGAAGGAAAAAATATTGCAAGCGGCTAGAAAAACCCAATTCAAGTATCAAGGAGCCACAATAAGGATCACCCAGGATCTGGCAGCATCCACATTAAAAGACCGAAGGGCCTGGAATATGATATTCCGAAAGGCTAAGGAACTTGGTATGCAACCAAAAATAACTTACTCAGCGAGAATGAGCATCTTTTTCCAGGGAAGAAGATGGACATTCAACGAAGTAAGCGAATTTCATCTATTTCTGATGAAAAAACCAGAACTTAACAAAAAGTTTGATCTACAAATATAGAACTCAAGAGAAATCTAAAAAGGTAAAGATTAATCTTGGGAACTATATTTTGACTATATAGATGTATAAAGAATACATGTATACCTTGTTCTAGAAATTGATGTGGAAAGGACATTGTACCAGAAAAAGGGTAAAGTGGGGCTAGTACATCTCATGAAGAGGCATAGGAAACCTATTATATCTGAGAGAAAGAATGGAGGGGGATGAATATAGTGGGTATCTTACTGCCTTCAGAATTGGCTTTAAGTGAAAAATCTTAAGACATATTCAATCTATGGTGAAACTTCTCCCATCTCATTGAAAAGTGAGAAGGGAAAAGTGAAAAGGGAAGGAATAAGCTAAGCGGAAGGGAATACGGGAACTGGGAGGGAAAGGGGTAAGATAGGGGGAGGAACTCTAAGGCGGGGGGAGGGATACTAAAAAGGGAGGGCTGTGAGAAGCAAGTGGTGCTCACAAGCTTAATACTGGGAAGGGGGGGGAAGGGGAAAGAAGGGAGAAAAGCATAAACCGGGGTTAACAAGATGGCAAGTAATACAGAATTGGTCATTCTAACCATAAACGTGAATGGGGTAAACTCCCCCATAAAGAGGAAGCGGTTAGCAGAATGGATTAAAAGCCAGAATCCTAAATATGCTGTTTACAGGAAACACACCTGAAGCGGGGAGATACATGCAGGTTAAAGGTAAAAGGTTGGAGCAAAATCTACTATGCTTCAGGTGAAGTCAAAAAAGCAGAGGTAGCCATCCTGATCTCAGATCAAGTTAAAGCAAAAATTGATCTAATTAAAAGAGATAAGGAAGGACACTATATCTTGCTAAAGGGTAGCATGGATAATGAAGCACTATCTATATTAAACATATATGCACCAAGTGGGGTAGCATCTAAATTCTTAAAAGAGAAACTAAGAGAGCTGCAAGAAGAAATAGACAGTAAAACTATAATAGTGGGAGATCTTAACCTTGCACTCTCAGAATTAGATAAATCAAACCACAAAATAAATAAGAAAGAAGTCAAAGAGGTAAATAGAATACTAGAAAAGTTAGATATGATAGATCTCTGGAGAAAATGTAATGGAGACAGAAAGGAATACACTTTCTTTTCAGCAGTTCATGGAACCTATACAAAAATTGACCATATATTAGGACATAAAAACCTCAAACTCAAATGTAGTAAGGCAGAAATAGTAAATGCATCCTTTTCAGACCACGATGCAATGAAAATTACATTCAACAAAAAACCAGGGGGAAGTAGACCAAAAAATAATTGGAAACTAAATAATCTCATACTAAAGAATGATTGGGTGAAACAGCAAATCATAGACATAATTAATAACTTCACCCAAGAAAACAATAATAATGAGACATCATACCAAAATGTATGGGATGCAGCCAAAGCGGTAATAAGGGGAAATTTCATATCTCTAGAGGCCTATTTGTATAAAATAGAGAAAGAGAAGGTCAATGAATTGGGTTTGCAATTAAAAATGCTAGAAAAGGAACAAATTAAAAACCCCCAGTCAAACACTAAACTTGAAAATTCTAAAAAAAAAAAAATAACCAGAAGTTTTACCCCAAGAAGATCACTGAAAAGAAAGCCCCTGTCTACAGTTTGTGTGACATTATAGGAGTTCTAATTCTCTATTCCAAGGGAGGAAAAATCTATTAAATTAAAATCAAGAACACTGTGATCATCACTGGTCACAACACAAATATCAACCATTACAGGCATTGTATATACTAGTATTTACCACCATCTGCTTCCTTCAAAAAAATTCCCTCTATAGCCAATGAACTGCCATCCTGGAACAGACCTTCTTCACCTCAGGTACAGATTATTACAATAGTCTACTATCTGGTCTCCCTGCCTCTCATGTTTCCCCATTCCAGGATGTCTGCCAGAAAATTGTCCCAATAACCTTCTGACAGCATAAGCATGACCATATCTCTCTCCTTGTCCCTCCCCCTCAATAAACTCTGATACCTCCCTGTTGCCTCCAGCATTGAGTATAAAATGTTCTGTTTGGCTTTTAAAGGCCTTTATGACATGTTCCCTTCTGACCTTTTCATTCTTCTTTCACTTTACTCTCCTACCATCTAGCAACACTGGATTTCTTACTCTTCATGCTCCATCTTCCTCTTTTAATTCCCATTCTTGGAACAATTTCCCTCCCCACCTCCATTTTCTGGAATTCTTGGTTCCCTTTGAGACTCAGTACTAATCTTACCTTTTGCAAGAGATCTTTTCTGGTTTCCCCTTTTCCTCACTAAAGCCTTCCCTCTGGGATTACTTCCTAATTATGGTAGATGTCTATGTGTGTATATATTCATATGTATGAATATACACACATATGTATATATGTATATATCTTGTGTGTACATAGATGTTTGCATGTTGTTTGCCCCCATTAGAATATGATCTCCTTGAAAACAGAGAATATGTTTTTCCCTTTCTTTGTATTGCCAACATTTTCTGTGATATCTGGGATATAGTGAGACTTTAATAAAGATTTGTTTATTGACTGAAATATTTATAGCAGTACTATTATAATAACAAAGAACTGAAAAAAAAGTAGATGCTGAAGTATAAAGAAATAGCTATTACATGAATGTTATGGAATATTACCAGCTGTAAGAAATGAAAAATATTATCAATATAGGAACAGCTAAAAAATGTTACATGAATGTAATGGAATAGTACTGTGCTGGAAGAAATGATAACTATCATAAATACAGTGAAGCATACAAACTTAACTTAATATTGGCGTGAAGTAAACAGAGTCAAAAAAACAAAATATATGATGATCACAACATACATGAAAGGAACAACAGTAAAAAGTGAAAGTCACAAAATTAAAAATGACATGTCTCTGTAGAAGAGATATGAAAAGACACACTTACTCCATTCCTTTGCAGAAGCACAAAGTCCACAAACGTAGCACATAGCACACATTTTCGGGCTTTTTTTTTTTTTTTTTTTTGATGTGCTGATTCATTTTGCTGATTTTTTCTTCTTTTTCTGTAAAAAATATTATTTGTTGCAAACATAAGGAAGAGAGATACTGGGAGAAATTGTGGTAATAAAAGTTTTAATAAAATTTTATTTTTAAAAAGAATGTGAACATTTTAAGAGAGGGATATTTTCATTCTTTGAACTTGTATCCCTGGGGGCCTAGCCCAGTGGCTGGAACATAGTAGGCAGTTAATAAATACCAGTTGTGTAATTGTGAAAAAAGAAATAGGTATAAGACCTAAAAAGTGTCAGAGCTGAAAAGGATTTTCAAGATCATTTGTCAAAGCCATCATTTTATAGATGAAAAAGCTAAGAGCCCAAAGAGTTCACTCTTAAAGGATGAAATTAACTTTGAGGTGGATGTGAGAAGGGAGTACATTTTGTCATGTGGAATGATCAGTTCAAAGGCATAGAGATGGCAGCTAGAATGTCATGGAGTAAAGAACAGTAAATAGTTCCATTTAACTGTGCTAGAATGTGTGCTGGGGAGTAAATTGTAAGAAAGGTGAAAAGGTAGAAGGTAGAACCAAGGTATATTATATACTCCCCCAAATCTGTTACACTAGAGGTAATTGGGGATCATTGAAATTTATTGACTGCTGACCTGGAAAGACTTGCTCTTTAGGATAAATTATTTTAATGGCAGGTTTGTGAAAGTTAGATTGGAGAGGGAGAAAGCTTGAGGCAGAGATACCAAGACTTCAATAGTCCAGGCACAAGACGATGGGGATTCCAGGCTGGGAGTGGCTCCCACTGTATTCTTTATATTTGCCTCTTGGTTTCCTTCAAGATTCATCTCAAATCCCACCCACTGCAGAAGGCTTTTCCTGGTTTCCCTCCCCCAGCTTCTAGTGCTCTTCTGAGATTACCTCCCATTTGCACAGTACATGAGGCAGCTAGGTGGTGAATGAATAGAGGATCCAAGATCAAATCCAGTCTCTGATGCTTATTATGACCTTGGGAATGGCACTTAACATCTGTTGGCCTGTTGGAATCTTTACAAACTGCTAACTCATTAGAGTTGATAGATTATTGATCTGATCTTACAAGAAGATGTTTTGGGCCAGAATCTGAAACAAGGTACTAAGTAGAACTAATTGATACAATGCTTGTGTTCACACCTTTACTCATTGGAGTTCACATGTTTGGGAGATTTCAGAGTTTAGTATGAGATATCCGAATTCACACCTCCCTTGAAGTTCTTAGGGCCAGAGAGCACTATGGGAGAAAACCCATAATCCCACTCTCTGATATATAAGAAGAAAACAGAGACCCTGTTAAGAGAGTGGAGCTGAATTAGATTGGAGAGGAGGGTGCTGGGAAAGACCCAGAGCACTCTGGGAGATTGAGAGCCAGAAGCCCTCTCTCCGAAGCAAGAGAGATTCATTCCATTTTCTACTTGGCTGGCAGGGCTGAAGGATAAACCTTTGGATTTGGAGACATTCGGAGGGAGTTCTTGGAACCAAGCAGAGAGATAGGCCTCTAAGCTAACCAAGCTTTATTGGAGACAATAAAAGATCTGAACTTTTATCACTTGGATGTGTTTTGGGTGATTATTACTCTTAACTGAAACTAAAGCTGCCTCCAGAAAACCTCCCCGAGAAACCTGCTTTCTCCCAGAGAGAAAGAAGAACAAGAACTCCAACATTGGCTTTAGTGTACTTGGCATATATTAGGTGTTCTACAAATGTTAGCTATAATTATGTTGTACTGTGCTGCATTATTATTATATATCATACACACACACACACACACACATATATATATAATTTGTCTATTGTCTCTCTCACTGAGCAGCTACTGTGGATAAAAGAGTCTTGGAGTCAGGAAGATTTGAGTTCAAATGTAGCAAGAGTTACTCTGAGCAACCATTAAGTCCCATTTGCCTCAGTTCCTCATCTGTAATATGTAAAACTGGAGAAGAAAATTACACATCACTCCAGTATCTTTGTCAAAAAATCTCCATGAACAATATTCATGGGGTTATTTGGAGCCAGATATAACTGAATACACACCCCTCCATTAGATTATGGGCCAGAGACCTTTAAAAAAAAAACACTTCCTTGTATGCCCAGTGTGTAGCACAATGTTTGGCACATAATAAGCACTTAATGACTTTTATGTATATATGTGGGAGGAAGGAGGGGATATGTGTGTGCATATATCTACATATGTATATATATAAATCTGTCTATTTGGAGAAGGGGGTAAGGGAGAGGGAGTGAAAGGGAGGAGAAAGAATAAGGGGGGGGGGAAGTGCACCACAGAGAACAAAAGAACAACCCTACAAGGAAGGGGGAAAAAAGATGAACATTCATGAATATAATTTCTTCTACTAATATATATATTGTTTCTTGAGCTGGAAATTTATTGTTATATATTTTGAATTCTCCCTGATGTTCTGCTGGCCACATGACAATGCTGTTTTGTTTAGTTTTCCTTTTCTTTTTCTATTCTTTTTTTAATAAACAGAAATTTTAAAAAATAGCTTATTCATTAACTGAATGGAGAAAAGGAAGCATATTGTAGAAAAATTATGGAGGTAGAAACATGATTTACAATTGATTGGATCCGTGGGGTAGAGATGAGTGAGGAGTCGAGATCACACGGAGGTTTCAAACCTTTATGTTATGAGAGAAATAGTTAAGCCTGCAAGAGGGGTAAGTGCGGGAGAAGATAATTAGTGAGAGAAGGCGAGCCAGGCACATCACCATGGCGACTATTTCCATGGCGACCGTTTCTATGACGACCATCCCCATGGAAACCGTGTTGGTCCCATTCTAAGACGGTGGCCGTGAAGGATCGTATTGGTATTGTTCAGAGGAAGATGATTACTGTTATTGGCGGTACCGGCCCTTTTAAGGAGCCGCGAGAGGTTCCGCTCCCCCTCCTCCTCCCTGTCGTCATCCTCCTCCTTCTCTGCAGTCCCCCTCCCTGTAGCCGCAGCCTCGCCGCAGTCCTTGGGAGAGTGCACAGGTCCTGCGGCTGCTCCCGGGGCGCAGGTGCCTCTACTTCTCCCTTCTCGCTGCCGGGGTCCTCTCTCTCTCTCTTAGCTCCTCGGAGCAGTAGCTAGGTGGTCCTAACCGGGCCCCTCTAGGGCGGGCACCTGCAGAGCCACAGCCGATGCCGCCGCCACCCCCGCCTCCGCCACGGTCCTGCTTCCCGGGCCCGGGCCCCCCGCTGCAGGGAGAGCCCTTTCGAGGCCGCCCCTCCGACCGCCTGCAGCTTTGGCCGGACCGCGCTGCTGTTGCTGCAGGAAAAGCTGAGCCTTGAACATCTCATCGCACTCGGCCGTTCGCCTAGTGCGGGCGGCTGCGCCACCTCCACCTCCACCTCCCGCTCCCCTCCCTCCTGTGCAGCCGCCATCTTGACCTTGAACTGGACTGAGCTTTGGGAGTCGGCGGAACGCCCGCTCCCGGTCCCTGCGCTGCAGCTGCTGCCTCTGCCTGCCCCTGCCCTCCCAGCCCCCGTGATGACTCCCGAAGACGGTCCCCCCGGCCACGATGAGGTTCTGGGGAAGGTGCTCACTGCTGCGAAGCCTTTCCAGGTGGGCCCGGGTGTGTTCCTAGTAACGTGTGGGGGCGCTGGGGGAGGTGTCGGAGTGGGAGACCCTGCCAGCCCAGCAGCTGCTACCACTGCCACCGGTGAGCTGCCATGTTACGGACCCCCGTGCCCTGCGCTGTGAACCCCTCCCCTCTGCAGCCCAGGACCCCGCCCCGAGGACTCCGGGGCCCCTGTTTTAGCCCCCTCCCAATGCTCCGGATCAGTCTGAGCAGTCACCCACACCCAAGGTCACAAGAACCCGTTTGCCATGGATGGACTTGAGATGCAGACCAGCAACTCCTGTGCATTCTTCCAGCTTGTCTCGGTCGTGACTCCCAGCAGCCCTTCCCCCTCTTCCAGCTCGTGAGCAGGGACCCCACTACGGGGGACCCTCTGATACCCTGCCACCCCGCTCTCTTCCCCTGGCTTGTGACTCTCTTGAATTTCCTGATCTGAACTTTCAGTCTGTGTTTTCTCCTGTGCTGATGACGTATTGTCTTCTTCGCTATCATCCCTTCATGTTCTCCTTTCTCTATGGACTGCACAGAAACCTCATCCTCAAGACCATGGACCTCTTCAGTGACCACAAATGGAACATCCTCTGTGCCCCCGATGGAGTGAGCCCGGTGGAGGGAAGGATTGTTGTTAGGTTTTTGACTCCACCTTAGAAGGACTTCAAGGGGACTCTTGTCGATTCATCCTTCCTCAGTCTTGAGGGTTTCCCTATCTGTGTTATTATGACTATCTTCCCCCCTCCCCTCATTTAATACAATTTGTCAAGTATTTATTAAGTGCATACTATGTGCTTGGCGCTGGGTACATAAAAGCAAAATGAAACATCCCCTTCCCTAGAGGAACGGGGGTTTATATTGTTTTCTCACTCTCCTGTACATGTGGAGAGAACTTGTAGGCAAGGTTCATTAACCCGGGGCTGGAAAGAACCTTACAGGGCATTTAGTCCAAACTTCCAGTTTTACAGGGGAAGGCTGAGGTCCAGAACAGATAAGTGGATTGCCCAAAGTCTTGCAGATAGTAAATGACTGACATAGATGGAATTTGAAGGCAAATCCTCTGGCTGCTGCAAGTCCACTGCACCACACTGGAGGAAGGGGGAGGGGGTAGGGGGTGGAGGTGCCGTCTGTGTCTGTCTCTCTGTGAGTGTGTGTGAGAGTGCGTGTGTGCGGTCATTATCCTCTGTCCTTCCATGATAAAAGCCACACCCTGGAAATCCCAACACCCATCCTTCCTTCCCATCCCCTTCACCAATCCTGTTCCTGTGAGATGTGTATATTTATTCCATATTTATATAGAGAGAAACTCCTTATTTTGGAGAGTGGGGAGCAGTTACAGAGCTCCTCAGGACTTGCTGCTAATGATACTTCATTGTGGGAGATGTCTTTTATTACTATCCAAAATTTCCTTGAAGAAGGCAAAAGAGTTGAACCCAAACATCTGGGCTGGGTCAGAGGCAGGAGGAGGCAAAGTGTAGAAGCAAATGTATTTATGTCAGTACAAATTTCCTAATAATTGGAATGGCTTCAAACTGGAATAGATTGAGAAGTTGATAGGTTCCCCCTCTTTTCAGGACTTCCAGCAAAGGCTGAATTACCACTTACTGGGTATGGTGTGGATGGGATACTTGTTCAGGGTATGGATTGTACTGGATGTTCTTGAGGTCTCTTTGAACTGTAAGATTCTGTGATTCTGTATTTCATAATTATATACAAAGTGCGTCATACAGAGCCCGGGGAGATATTCTTTACCTGCTTCTTATTCAACTATGTGGGGATCTGCTTCTGGCCATATGTGACTCTTCAATGAGGGGTTTGTACAATAGATGGCTCCACTTAATATGTATCTCCCACGATGACTTTTTTATTTTCTTATATTCCTAGCACTTAGCAGAGTGCCTGGCACATAGTGAGTACTTAATAAATTCTTGTTCATTTTTTTTTTAAGACTCCTAATTGTCTCCTGAGCCAAAAGAGCTCAGTAGACTCAGATAGACAAAAAGGGCTTTCTTCCTCTCCAGCTGTGAACCATGTAATAGACTGGTTCCAGCTGGGTCCCCAGTGTTGGGTGGGAGAAGGGACAATTTCCCAATCTCCCACCTGGCCTCCATGCAGCCATCAGAATGTGGCTGCCCCTGTCTTTTGTGTTTGTTCTTATCTAGTTTTAGGGGAACAATTAATCCTGTAGTGCATGTGTATAGTTCTAGCAGTATAAATTTTAGGCCTTGTGAATTTTAGGTCTGAAGATTCCTAGCTTCTGCATTGGACAGCATGGCCACCAAACAAGAAGATTGACCCATGCTACCAGGAAAGGAATGCCAAGAGTGGATGAACTGTGCAAGGCCAAGATAATATCAATTTGTATTCTTGAAAAATTGCTTTATGTTCTGATATTTAAATATTAGCCTCCCAACTTACTGTAACTGTAGTTTTAAGTAAAGTTACTGAATCCTATTAAACATGTTAATTCTGTTGTGTGCTGATTCTTTCTTGTTTAGCATGTATTTCTGTGTAGGAATAAACTAGTTGTTCTATAACTAGGGTGGGGTCGGGATAATATAATAAACAATGAATAAACAATCATTAAATTTAATAAATAATAGAAATTTATGTAAGTAAATATAATTAAACATCAAACAATTGTTAATTAAGCTTAATGCAAATAAAACATTAATTAAACACAAAATCATTTATTAAGCACTTGCTTTTTTGCTGGGCACTGCTAGTCCTATGGGAAACAAGGAAAGGCAAAATTTTTCTGCTCTCAAGAAGCTTAGATTTTAATTGGAGGAGATTAATGCAAATGACTGTACAAACAAAATATAGATAGGGCAAATTGTAGGTAATCTTAGAGGGAAGACAGGAGCATGAAGGGAAATCAGAATAGATATGCAGAAGGGTTAAATTTTAACTGAGATTTCTAGGAAGCCAGGAGGCAAAAATGAGAGAAAAGAACTAACTATAATCATTATCTAATGAAAATGTCTCATGTAGGAAGTTCTTTGTATAAGGAACAGAAAGGACAATGTCACAAGATTACTGATTATGGAAGGAAATGAAGTTTGCAAGAAGACTGAAAAAGTAGAAAGGAACCAAGTTGTGAAGGATTTTGAATACCAAAGGACTTTACTTCTAATCCAGATGGTGGTAGAGAGCCACTGAAGTTTATTAGTGAGGAGATAACCTCCACACACAGAGCAGGGAGACTAGAAGCTATTACAATTCATGTAGGAGATATAAGGGCCTGGATTGGGGGGATAGTACTATCAGACAAGGGGACATATACTGGAGGTGTTATGAACATAAAAATGAAGACAGCAATTGTTTGATGGGGGTTAGGCTATGAAAATGAGTGAGGAATCAAGCATGACTCAGATTGCAAGTCAAGGTGATAGGTAGCGTGGAGGGACCGTTGGCAGAAACATGAAAGCAATGAGGAAGGGACGTTTTGGAGGGAACGATAATGAAGTAACTCAAACACATTGAGTTTGTTAACTAAAACTCATCCAGATCAAGATGTCTAATAGACCTTGAAAACTTGAAACTAGAGGACAGGAGAAAGGTTATGGTTGAAAAAGTAGATCTGTGAATCATCTGTGCAAAAAGATCATTGAATCCATTGGAATTGATGAGATCACTAAGTGAAATAATATAAAGAAAAGTGCCCAGGAAATAGCCCTGGTAGATACGTGGTTGAGATCTCAATGAAGATCCAATAAAAGAGATCAGAGAATGATCAAAATTGGCAGAGAGGTCAAGAAAAATGATGACTGAGAAAAGATCTTGAATTTATTGGTAACTCAGGAGAAAGCAATCTCAGCTGAAACTATAGTTAAGAAGACAATGGGGGGGGGGAGAAGAAAAGGAGGTATCTGCCATAGGTGGCCTTTTCAAGTTTAGTCACAAAAGAGAGGAAAGACATAGAATGATAGATTGCAGATCAAGTAAAGAATTATTGAGAATGGAAGAGACATGGTGTACATGGGTGTATTTCTGGGAGTAGGGAAGCAACCAATAGGGAGTAAATGACTATTTGTGAGAGACTAGGAATGGTTGGGGGAATAAATGAGATAGAATGGGATCATTATTTGCTCATAGGTTTTTGTCTTGCAAGGAAAAGGACCATTTTTTTCATGCTAAATGGGTAAAGAAAATATGAGAGATGAAAGAAGAGAGAGTTCTCAGTGAATGTCTTCATTTTTTTTTATTGAAATATGAGACAAAGATAAGATGACAGAAAAGATAAGGACAAATGTTGGCAGGGATGTGGGAAAACTGGAACACTGATACATCGTTGGTGGAACTGTGAACAAATCCAGACATTCTGGAAAGCAATTTGGAACTATTATCAAACTGTGCATACCCTTTGATCCAGCAGTGTTTCTACTGGGCTTATATCCCAGAGAGATCTTAAAGGAGGGGAAAGGGACCCACATGTGCAAATATATTTGTGGCAGCCCTTTTTGTAGTGGCAAGAAACTGGAAATTGAAGGGGTGCCCATTAGTTTGAGAATGGATGATTAAGTTATGGTAAATTTAGGTTGTAGAATATTATTGTTCTATAAGAAATGACCAGCAGGATGATTTCAGAGAAGCCTGGAGAGACTTACAGGAACTGATGCTGAGTGAAGTGAGCAGAACCAAGAGATCATTGTATGTGGCAACAATAAGATTATATGAAGATCAATTCTAATGGATGTGGCTCTCTTCAACAGTGAGACCATTCAGACCAGTTCCAGGGTCTTGTGATGAAGATAGTCATCTACACCCAGAAAAAGGATTGTGGGAATGGAATGTGAACCACACATAGCATTTTCACTCTTTTTGTTGTTGTTTGCTTGCATTTTATTTTCTTTCTCACTTTTTTTCTGGTTTGATTTGATTTTTCTTGTGCAGCAAGATAATTGTATAAATATGTATGCATACATTGAATTTAACATATACTTCTACCATGTTTAACAAATATTGGACTACTTGCCATCTATGGGAGGGAATGGAGGAAGGGGAGGAATTAGAACACAAGATTTTGCAAGGATTAATGTCAAATCCATGCATATGTTTTGAAAAAATAAAAAGCTTTAATTAAAAAAAAGAAATATGAAACTAAGTCTTTAGTGGAGAATAGAAGGAAGAGAACTTTAGGAAGCATGAGGAGGAAATAAAAGGTTTGGAAAAGCTACTATAGTGAATGAGATAGTGAATGGATAAGAGAGGTGTTAAAGAATTATCTTGTTGCAGTTAAGGATATACTTAGAATCATGTCACATAAATATTTAATGGAACCAATTAGCAAAGTTTTGTTATTTTTTCCTATTTCATTCACTAGCATGTGAGAAGAAGCAAGTATAGCAGATGGTGGAAGAAATCTAAGGCTGTGGTTTGGCAAAGGAAGATCTACAGGACAAGGAGGCAAGGGATAAGAGAAGAGGACAATGTTGAAGCAACAGGTAAAGATGGGAAAGGAAAGGGAATCTAACCAACTAGGAGTGAGGGCCTGGGAAAAAACTGAGGGTTGAAAGGATTAAGGCCAGATCTAGGGATAGGGTTTGAAGTTGGGAGGAAAATATAGAGGTAGAATGACAATAGATTGTGATTAAATAAAGAAATTTCAGAATTCATGATCACTGAACTCCCAGTTATCTAAAGTTGCAATTGATATGTCATCTTCAACTCCTATATCTATCTCTGGCTGGCTGGTTAGCTCTCTCTGACTCTCCCCCCTCTCTGCCCATCTCTGCCCACTCGTCCTACCATTCCTTTCTGTCCTCTGAAACCCTTGCCATTATTAACGAATTGACATTTTAATAAGAACTCTTCCTCTCATGTCATTTCCCTTTTCTTACATTTAGAAAAAATGGCTTTCCCTTTAGTCAACATCTCCATTAATGGATATGCCTCTTCCCAAGCCTATTGACACACTGAGCCAGGAGGAAATCATGACAATAGAAATTCTTAGACCTCTGTCTCATTTCTGGACCCCCTTCCCAATAGCATCACATTGACACGTCTTCTCCTTTAAGTTCACTCCAACCATTATTCAGATCCATGCAGCAATTGTGCCTTGAATTCCTAGCAATTCACATTTCTTTCTCAAGAAATTTTATACCTGATTGGCAATCTTCCTCTCTACCCAACCCTTGCCTTTATATTTAGGAACTTGATACATGTCAAAAGTTCGTACTTCCAGTTCATCAACTTCAACTTCGTACCTTGATTCCATCTCAGCCACACACAAACATGGTTTTGATCCCATCATCACCCACAACTGTTCCACCTTCACAATCCACAGATGTCATTTTTCTATCTGACCATAACCTCGGAGCCATCTATCTCTCCCTATGTTTCACCCTCTCCTAAATTTATTTAGCGTCTTTACCACATTGTCCAGTTATTCTAATCTTCCTTGATTTCTCAGGCATGTTCCTTGTTCTGCTTTACTATCCTCTCTCCAGGTTCTCCACACAGAGAGACACCATCTCAGATATACTGCAAATAATCTAGATCCCTTGATATGTTATTATTAAAATTAGGTCCTATTATCACTGATCCTTTCCTAAACCTGAAATCTTGATACTTCCAACATTTGCCTATATATATGTATGTATGAGCTACTGAGTCTCCACTAGAGACTTGGTTGTTCTACAAATTTGTTGTCTAGTCTTAACTAAGCTTTTACTGCTATATGTCAATTCTTTTATTCTTTCCTTCTCACTTCTGTGTTCCAGTGTCTTGTCCAAACCTCTTCTCTCCTTGTCATTTATTTTTGCTTCTTACCTTCCCTTCATAAGAGGAAGTTCATTTCAAATTTTACTAACAAAAATTGAAGCCATCTGTCTTGAGCTCCTTCTTTCCAATTTCATGCAGCTAAATAATAAATCATTTTCTGTTTTCTTTTGCTTTTCTCCAGTCTCTTATGAGAACTAATTCTTTTCCTTGGAAACTTGTCACATTAATCCAATCTTCTATCTCCTACAGTGTCTTTTTTCCTTCAATAATTCTCTTTCCCTTATTAATTTCCATTTTAAAATATATCACATTTACATAAGAGTATAATATAATTTGTAATATAAATATATTTTAAAATAAAATAAAAAAAACAAAGAAGCTGAAAGAAGTCATGTAGGGAACATCAAGACCTTTCTTGAGAATTTTTGTTGCTTGTTGTTCAGTTGTTGCAGTCATGTCTGACTCTTTGAGACTTCATTTGGAGTTTTCTTGGCAAAGATCCAAGAGTGATACCTCATTTCCTTTTCCAGGTCACTTAATAGGTGAGGAAACTGAGGCTAAGGATAAGTACTCATTGTTCTATCTCTGACCTAATAGCTGCTAATGTAATAAGAGGAAGAATAAGGTAGTGGGAAAGTCACTGAAATAGGAATCATGGGATAATAAGCTTGAGTCCTGACTCCTGAAATTTATGTGACTTGGGGCAGACACTTCCCCTTTCTGAGTCTGTTTCCCAGTATACATTATGAAGATAAACATACCCACGCTACCCATATGTCAGGTCATTATAAATTGTATTGTGCTTCAGAAATGGCAACAATTACACATAACAAGGGTGCTCTGCTCTTCTCTCACAGAGCCAGGCAAAGCTCCAGAATACTCTGAGGGAGTTGAAGATGACTTTTCCTCTACTGCATCCTCTCCATTTGTTAGGGGCAAGGAATGTGCTCTGTTGGTTCCATTTAACCTATTAATATCAGATAATTTTTACAAAGGAATTTTTACTTCAGAGATATAGCAACAACAAACATACATACATTTCTCCCCAACAATTCTGGGGCATATTCTCCCCTGTACCATCTATTTTCTGGAGAAAAAGATTCGAAATTTAGCTCAGTTTCTATACAACACTGATTCTACTAAGTTCATGTCCAGATATGACAGGACAGCCAAGTGAATCTTATACTGACTTCCATCCCAGAAGGTCACTCCCTAAACTCAATCTTTGGGTCTCCCAGAGTTCTGATGTTTCATTAACTGTAAAAACTCAGCCTGGATCCTGATTCTTGAATTCTTATAGCTCATTCTCTCAACTTTGAGTGAGTCAGTAAAGTTCCCCAGAGCAAATGGAAAAAAGAAACTAGCTAAAGCTGACAGGTCTGTTTGAATGCCTCCATTCAAACATGTGGTTGGCCAGCCCGAGCCAGTAACAGGATACCTGTATATGCTCCATAGTTCGTCTCCAAGGCAGCTCCCTTACACGCCATTATGATTCTCCCCAAAGTAGACCTCCCAGGTTCTCCACATAGAGGGATACCTTCTCAGGTGTACTGCACATTATCTAGATGCCCTGATATGTTTTATTACTAAAACCAGGTAGCATATCACACATTGAGGACTTTATCTGAAACAAAACTACAATGATTATTTATGTTTTTTAAATCTACTTAATTCAATCCAAAAAATAAGTCTGCTTCAAGCTCTATCCCACATCCAGCAGAGGGCAGCAATATACTACATACCACCAGCACTCCCCTATCAGGTCCATAAAATCTGGGGTCTCATAGATAGGGATGGGTGCTCTTTCTACCAATACATATCATAATCTGATCCTTCTTTCTTATCTTTTTGCAATGCAATTCAATACATTCATCCTTTATATAAGATAATAATAATAGTAACAATAGTTGACATTTCTACAGTGTCTTAATATTTGATCTTGCAACCATGTGAGATAAAGGTTAGTATTATCTCCATTTTAGAGATGGGTAAACTGAAGCACAGAGAAGTTATCACTAATCCATGATCCTTTAACCAGAAGGGAGATTTGCTCCCAGAGTTCCATTTCCTTTAAAATTGTTTGAATACCAGTATGTCATTAGGATTAACCTTAATGATTATTTTCCAGTAAAAAATCTTTTAGGAAAAAAGTTATGGAATAAAACAAGCATTCCACAAATGATTGTATATGAAACTGTAAATCTATTGTACACAACTTCCTATTCCTTTCTAATTGTCATGTAAATTTCTGTTTTTCTTCTTTTCCCCACAATCCCCAGAGATGGCTATCATTAGATATAACTAGATATAGGTAAATAGATACACATATTTACATACATATATATATGTATGTGTGTATATGTAATTATTCTATACATATTATTTATTTGTTCTTTCACTGGATATAGAAATCATCTTTCTCTAAATATTCTTTATAAAAATAAATTGATATATATATATATACATATATATATATAAAACAGTCAAAATAATTTTTTCACTCAAAGTTGTTCTCAATGATGTCTTTAATGACACATCTTATGTATAAGTCATAATTGATAATTTGCTGTACCCAACTTATATTCACCATTTTTTTTTTACATTGCCCTTTGGGTTACCAATGCTATTGAGTTTTCTGAGGATATAGTATTCCATGACTAATAGCCACATAGAATCACTAGGGAAACATTAATATTAAATTGATGCTTTTTTAAAAATAGAAGTTCATCCATCATATCTGTAATTATATTAGTACTTAAAGATGTAGTTCATCCAAACTTTGTGATTGGACTAAATTCTGCCTAATCATCTCATCATTTATTTTATAAGATCATAGGGTCATAGAGTGCTATATGGGACCTTAAAAGTCATCTAGGCCAACCTCCTCATTTCACAAGAAAGTAGAACTCCAATAAAAAGAGTTCAAATGGTTTATCCAAAGTCCTGCAGATAGTAAATAGGAGAATTTGAATATAAGTGGTCTTATTCCAAACCCAGCACTCTTTCTACTATTCCATACTTACTGTTATGATTCTATCCTTCCTATTCAACAACATCCTGTAAAGAATAAAGACATCTAGTAAGACTTCAGGAGTTTCTTCTTATTGTCTTAAATTATCATCATCCCATCTTATTCTGAGTAGTGATCCTATCCTCTATTTGATCCTCCTCTTGGTTCCAACATAGTGTTTTGTTTGGTTTTGTTTTTTAAAGAAAGAGAGAAAGGAAGGGAGGGAGGAAGGGAGGGAGGAAAGAAGGAAGGAAGGAAGGAAGGAAGGAAGGAAGGAAGGAAGGAAGGAAGGAAGGAAGGAAGGAAGGAAGGAAGGGAGGGAGGGAGGGAGGGAGGGAGGAAGGAAGGAAGGAAAAGAGGAAGGGAGGAAGGAAGGAAGAGAGGAAGAGAGGAAGGGAGAGAAGGAAGGAAGGAGGGAGGGAGGAAGAAAGGAGGGAAAGAGGGAAGAAGGAAGGGAGGGAGGGAGGGAGGAACTAAGTCTATTTTTTCCATTAATCTGTTAAAGCTCTTTTAGATTTTAGCAAAATTGAAAATATTAGGAGCTTAAAAATCAGCATGATTTTTAGGTGATACAATGGATGTAGCACTATGTCTAGAGACAGGGGGATTCATCTTCCTGATTTCAAATCAGCCTCAGACACTGATTTGTCTCAGTTTTCTCATCAGTAAAATGAACTAGAGAAGGAAACGACAAACCAGGATATCTGCCAAGAAAATCCTAAATGAGGTCACAAAGAGTCAAACATGATAAAACCCACAAACAAATGACTGGACAGTGACAACAAAGGCAAAAAGCAGAGGTTGGTTTTTTAGAATTTATTTTATTCTGTACTTAAGAAATAAAACAAGTACCATAGCAGAATAGGAAAAAAGAAAGTTTGCTCATTAAACTGAGAATCTATTATGTACAACTTGCTATTCCTTTAAAATATGTAATAAAATTGTCATGTCACTTTCTAATTTCTCTTTTTTTTCTTCCCTTCCTCCCCCCTTTCCCAAAAAGTTGGCTACCACTAGACATAAATATGGACGAATGTATGTGTGTATGTATACATGCATATATGTATATACACATGTATGCATATAAATGTAAATATTATTCTATACACACTTCTATTTATCAGTTCTTTCTGTAGATGCAGATAGCAAACTTGCACGAAATAAGAGCAAAATGAGCAGAACCAGTAGAACGTTGTGCATGTTAACAGCAATATTGTTTGAAGAACAAGTTTGCGGGGCGGTAGGGGCACTAGCCCGGAGCAATGGATTCGAGATTCTCGGGTTGATCCCGAAGCTGAGCTGAAGCTGGCGCCTGGGTCCGGGACCCCGGCCCTGCAGGTGTGGGGAAAACTCGCCCTAAGCAGTGACAGGCCGTGTCCTCGGAGCCTTAAGAGAAAATGCTCGAGATCTTCCGCGGGCTCTACGATGACCTGCGAGGGGTCCCCACAAGCTCCTGGGCACCGGGAGGACAGAGCAGAAAAAAAGTTAGTAAGAGACTTTAATAAGAAGCAGCAGGAAGCAAATGAGAGAGATGGCAGAGGGACCGCGATATGTGCCCCTGTGTTTTCGCAACCCCATAATAGCCAGCTTCGAAGCTCTCAGAGATCTGACCAAGCTTCGTCTGGAGATGAGGAGCACTGTGACAGTGCGGTCTGGGGGCTGAGGAGACAGCGGATATAGGGCGTATTCCATAGAGAACAATCAAAGAACGGGCATTATTTCTACCAGGCACTGAGAGCCTGAATCGAGCCGCTCAGATCATTGAGACGGATCAGATTGGTTCTGAAATCACCGAAGAATCCCGGGGGATCAAAGAGACCAGCTGGAACACACAAAGAATCGACTGGTGAATACAAATGAAAACTTGCTACAACTGCTGCTTTCCGTGGTTATCCTTCTGGAGCTGGCCATTTTGGAAGGATTAGTCTATTACAAGTTCTTTGAAAAATAAGGAAAATCCCCGTCTCCTCTTTATCCTTCTTGTGGATCTCTAAATCAAAGAGCTAAAGGACCAACTAGCAGTTTAAATACTCAGACTGGCTGTGTAAGAGAAGAAAGATGACGATTGAAAAAGGAAAGGAAAGTTAACAAGGCTGGGATGCTAAACCAAGGTAGCAAATGCTGTGTTTATTTATTGTTTAAATTTATAAGCAATCTAATACATTATTTCACAATAAACTAAATAAAACCAATTACAGAATACAGTAATATTGGTCACAAAAAAAGGGGGGGGGGGAACATCTTTGATTCAAATCCAGCCTCAGACACATAATGGGTATGTGATTCAGGCAAAAAACATTTAACCCACTTTCTTCCAAACAACAACTTTGAATCTATGAGATTTAAAGGTGAGGATTAAGTGGGATTGAAGCATTGTACCTCAGTTGGGGATCTGAGAAGCTAAAATTACTATGAAAAGATTCTCCCCCTCTTCTGCTTCAGAGTACTGAAGGCTTCCATACCTTTGCCCTAGCCATACATTTGCATATCAGAGAGAAAGATTTGGCCATGTATTGGCAAATCACCATAAATTATGTTGTGGTCTGTCATGTCAGGAGCCCAGTTCTGAACCAGAAAGAATTATCCAACAGGCGAGTGTATATACTTCTCCTACCTCCTAAGAAAGAGGCATATGTGGGATGTTCAGGAAGGGTAAGCCCCTCTAAAATGAGGGCTTGCCAAGCTCTTTTCAGGGCTGTTCATTTATCTTTAGTTCACCTAATTTTCACCTGTGGCTCTTAGAAGCCAGAAGCCACACCTCATAAAATCTTAACAGACAGGTTAGACCAGGTTGAGGGTAACCAACAGTGAGTTAGAGGGGTGACTACCCCATGTATGTGAAGACTTCCCTGGGAAGAATGGGCACATGAGAACAATTTGTTTCAGTAGTCATGAAAGTGGCAAAGCAGGTGCTTTGGAGCTTTGAGACTTGGTCAAGACATCAAGGTCATTCATTGAATCCCCAGCCATCACCAGTCTCTTACTTTTGTCTGGGAGAAAGGCTGATGACTTCATACAATTCCAATTCAGACATCAATCTTGTGTTGTCATTGGTCCTCTGAAAACAAAAGACAAACAACAAGAATAGGAGAGGACAATCTTCAAAACTGAAGTAGTACTCAAGGCTTCTGGGAGAAAAAAAAACTAAGTTGTTTCTGTCAGTCCCAATCTCTGCTGTTTCTAAAGGTATACACTCCCACCCATCTCCACACCCTACCATGCCCCCATTCCTGATGGAAAAGTATAGCTGCTGAGATTTATTGTTTCCTTGATTAAATGTTAGCTCCTTGAAGGCAGAGATTGTTTCACTTCTGTCATTTTTGTCACTTTATCACAAGTGTCTATCACAATGACTGGCACATTAATAGATGCTATTTATTAATCAATGCCTTTTCTAAAGAATACAGTAGCATCCTATATTAAAGGGCCCCAAATCATTATTAATAAATGCTAATTTATTCAAGCTTATTAACTGTTGCCAAAAATCAAGAATATTTTATATAAAAGTAAGATCTTAGACACTAAATCTGAGCAAGAGCCAAAAACACATTCTTTATTCAAATGTATTCTTGGATTGCTCATCCTCCCTTAATAAATTGAGATCAGGCAAAAGAACTGGAACTAAATGGAAGTTTAGTTAAGCCCCTAAGGACCTGATCAGCAGGTATTTACTGACCCAGATGCATGACCTTACCTCCGTTCTAGTCCCTGAGACAGAACAAATTGATGCCATCCTTCATCATCACTATACTATAGAGGGTGGACACCCCAATCAAATAGTACTTCCCTATCCTTTGGCTACCAAACTTCCATGTCTTACTCACTTAATTAGTGTGACTCAGAGTCTCTTAGCTGCCTACTGACTGCCTCCTTCCCCTGTTACTATTCCCTCATTTCTCTTCTCCATCCTCCTCAGCCCTATCCTTTCTCATCCCCATCTTGCTTTTCCCTGGTCTTCTATTGTTCATGCTAGAGCCCCATTGTGAAACTTGCCTTTATAGTAATCCTTTTCCTCCCATAATCTTTCCAATCTCTTCTACTCACAGAAATCTCCCCCACTCACACAGAAACCACTATATTCCTGGCCTTTTCCTCTACTTCTAACTATCTTTGTCTCTTACCATCAATAAACAAGACCAAGAAGACTAGATAAATGCTTTATTCTTTACCATCATTAACAACTTTTGAGATTTATTCCATTGTTCTATAATAATAAAAATAATAATGACTAAAATTTACATAGTACCTAATATTGCTAAACAATATGCTAAGTGCTTTATGAGTATTATCTCATTTTATCCTTACAACAACCTTGGGAAGTAGATGCTATTTTCATCCCCAATTTTCAGATAAAGAAATTGAGGCAGAGATTAAATGGCTTGCCTAGGTCACATAACTAGTGTCTGAAGCCAGATTTGAATTCTATTTTATCTTGACTCCAGGCCTAACATTCTATATGTCTAGATGACCATAAGATCCTACCCATATCTGCCGTGATCTGTGATTTCCTAGGTCATTTCCTTCCCTTTCTAGGAGTCTTTTTGACTCCCAGGTTTGTTCTCTTCTCCAAACTCTTGCCTTTATATTTGAAGACTTCAGCATATATGTTGGCATAATTATACAACCTGATTTCCCAGTTTATTAATTTTAACTCGCATAATTTATACCTTTACTTCACTTTAGCCATACACAAGAATGATTATTCACTAGTTTTACCATGGCTCATATCTGTTTGATCTCTAAATTCTAGAACTCTGATATTTTTATAACTTTCTATTCTTTCCCATCTCTCTTTCCCTGCCTTCTCCTAAATCTATTCTGTCTTCATTGAGTTCTCCAGTCATTCCCTTTCCCTCCTAGTTTATCACCTTTGCTTTGACTTTACTCTCTTCCCTTCAAAAATTTGACTCTATAATTAACCAGTTTAACTTTATCGTCTCTTCTATCCTCTAACCTCTTTTCCCTTTGCCCTATTGCCACTCATGTATTACCAAACCCAAAATGTAGTTTACTTTCATCTTAGTTCCTATTCAGATACCCTTTAAGGAATGGTACAGCAGGAAGTCATACAACTGTGCTACTTTGATTCACTATAAATATTGTTATTTGATTTTAAAAGGGTTCTCACTATGGAATGGAAATCCTTTTATTTTTCACTGATCAACTTTTATTGCACTTTCAAGGTGGATGTTCTAAATCTCTTCTTTCCTCAAATCACATAGGCTACTCCTTCTCTCTTTCTCAAAGCACAGGACTTTACTTAATATTTTACTGAGAAAGTAGAAGCTATTTATCCTGTGTTACCTCTTCGCTATTCTTTAGCTCAGGCTTCTTATACATCATAATTCCATTTCCTCTTCTTGTGCTTTAGTGTCTGATAAAAAAAAGTCATTACCCCAGGGTTTTGCCAGTAAATATTTAACAACCAACTCTTTCAAAGAAGAAAATGTGTCCATGATACAATTTTAAATTTAATCTGTATTGTGAACATTTTCCCAATTGTTTTCTTAAAACAATTGTTGGCTGATTTCCAAGATAAAAGTGCCCAAACTGAAATTTTACTAATCACCTTGGGAGCCTATTCAAAAAGGCTTCAGCATACCTCTACCTATCATCTTGCCATGGAAAACCCCTCTTCTTGTGCTCTAGATCTATCCCTTCTATTTCCTCTTCTATTTTGTGTTGGTGATATCCTTCCACCCCATTTTCAAAATCCCCTTGTCTTTAGAAACATTCTCTGCCACATAAAAACATGCCCATACTTAAAAAACAAATAAATAAACACACTTTTACTTAATACTGATATCTCCACAAGCCAAATCTAATTCTGCTCCTCTCTTTCTAAGACTCCTAGGAGAAAATTTTTACATCTGAATTATCTTGGGAAGATTCTGAAGATCATCTGGCAAAACAAAGACCAAACCACCAAGGTCCTTTTTCCAAACTGAACTGCCAAGATTCCATTGGGCTGTCCACATTGTGCAAATGCTAAATGTACACTTTCAAAAAGATTATTTTATGGAGAACCCCCACATGGCAAATACAAGGTGGTCAGAAAAAAGCAATATGAGGACCCTCTCAAAGTCTCTCTTAAGAACTTTAGAATTGATTGTATGACATGGGAGACACTGGCACAGGACTGCCCAGCATGGTGTGTCCTCATCAGAAAAGGTGTTGCATTCTGTGAACAAGCAGAATTGAATTAACTCAAAAGAAATATGAGATATGCAAAGTTAGAGAGTCTACCCCAAATGTTCATAGGGACTATTTGTGACTGACCTGTGGCAGAGCACTCCAAGCTCCTTTTAGTATGATGAGCCACAGTTCATTGTGAGTTGACTCTAACTTGGTGATGTCATTTTGGTCCTCTTCAAAAATAAAGAACAACAATCAATCAACCTCTATTGTCTCATCTCTTATTCACTTCTCAACCACTTGCAATTCTGTTGACAATCCTACCACTTAATTGATACTCTCCTAGTCCCTCACATTTCTTAAGGTAAAGAGGAAGAAACATTCTTCATCTTTTCTCCAGAACAAGACTAATCATTAAAATCTCTGAAGAGCTAATTAAATGTTATGGTTTTTTTCTCAATCCTCATGACCTCTATAGATTTTGACTGTTGATTGTTCCTTCCTCCTGGATATTATTTTCTCCATTGGTTTTCTTAACAAAGGTCTCTCCTGGTTCTCTTCTTACATATCTCACCACTTCTGCTAAAGCATATCATAAACTGCTTCCTAATAATCATGAATCTCTTGCAAGGCTTTGTCTTAAGATTTTTCCTTTTCTCTCTCTCTACACTCTCTATTTTGATGATCTCATCAGCACATTATTGATCCAGTGGAATTAATTATAATAATATCATGATGATAGGAAACTGAGTCTGAGGCATAAATTGAACTTAGCTTTTCCTGATTTTAAGTCCAGTACACTATCCAGTATGTCACCCAGCAACCTCTGTTATCATGTCTATGTAGATTGGGATATGAGATTAAAGATTTAGTACTGAAAAGGACCTTAAAGATTTTCATTTAACAGATGAGGAAATTGAGGTCAATAGAGATGAAGTGATTTGTCTAAGATTGCATAGATAATAAAAGAAAAAGTCACCACTCTAAGTCTTTTAATTCCAAATCCAATACTCTTTTTCTAGTCCTAGTATCTTGTGAGCTTTAGTCAGGATATTTCTTATATGTCTCTACATAGATATCTGAAATTCATCATATTCAAAATATACCTCATTTTTTCCCTTTAAACTTCCCTATTTCTGTTGAGATTACCATCATCTATCAAGTCACCCAAGTTCATAACCTCAAAGTCATTCTAACTTACTCCTTCTCATCAATCCCCATCTCCAGTCAATTGTCAGTTGTGTTGATAATACTCCTCCAATACCTCACATCTGTCCCCTTCTTTCTAATCACACAGCTGTAATTCTAGTTTGGACTTTTTCCAGCTCTCCACTGGACTGTTTTCTCTACCTCTTTCCCTTTCTCCTCTTCCTAGTCTTCTTTTTGTCCTCTTCTTCTTTCTCCTCTTCTTCCCTCTTCTACATTTCAACAAAAGGGTGTTCCACCTCAACTTCCTGTCTCTCATTTCTCCAATCTATTCTCCACTTAACTACCAAAATAATCTTAAAGTGTATATTATCTTCCTGCCTCAAGAATTCTTAGTGGCTTCTTATTACTTTTAGGGAAAAAAGGCAAGTTTTTCAGCTTGACATTTAAAGCCTTTTACCATCTAATTTCATCCTATTAAAAACATCATTTAATTGATGCCTTATTTAAAAAACAGCAGCAACAACAACAATACATACAATCATTTCCAAATATATCTCATTCCAGTAACTCTTAAGCCTTCCTTTGTGGTAACAAAGAATAATCACAAAGCAAAACCAATTAACACAGTTACAATGTCTAATCGTTTGTGCAACATCTTTCTGCATTTTTAGTCCCCTACTGCTACAAGGGAAAAAAAGAAGATATATTTCTATCTTCTCCAGACTGATCATTAAAATTACATAGCATTGAACTTCACTTTAGTGTTATTTTCATTTCTATTGTAATAGTTATTTTCAGCCAGTCAACAGATATTTATTAAATACCTACTGTATGTTAAGTGCTGGGGATACAAAGAAAGAAAAAAGAAAAGTAATTTCTCTCAAGAAGGTCATAGTACAATGGGAAACAACATATGAATAGCTATGTACAAAAAGAATGAATTGAAGATAATCAATAGATGAAAAATACTGTCTCCCCACTCTCAGTTATCTTTAATCTCTCTCTATCGACTGACCACTTCCCTGCTGCTTAAAAATATGTCTACATCTTCCTATCTTCAAAAAACCTTCGTTTGATTCATCCTCCCCTGCTGACAATCCCTCCATATCTCTCCTGTCTTTTGTAGCTGTTTCTTAAGTAAACTTCCACTTCCTTTCCTTTTCACTCTCTTCTTAATTCTGCATTCTGGCAGCTGGTCTTATCATTTAACTGAAACTGATCTCTCCAAAGTTGTTAACCATCTCCTCGTTGCCAAATCTAATGGCTTAATTATCAACTTCTTGACTTCTCTGAAGCCTTTAACACTTGATGCTTTCTTCTTTCAAGGTTTTTATGATATCACTGTCTTGATTTTCCATCTACCTGTAAGTTTCCTTTGCTAGATTTTTAACCAGGTCACATGAACTAACCAAAGGTATCCCATAAGGCTATCTTGGGCCATGTCTTCTCCCTCTATACTATTTCGCTTGGAAATCTCATCAAGTCCCAATGAGAGAGAGAGAGAGAGGTTTGGGTGAGGGGGGAGTTATTAAGGGGTTTGGATGCCAAAACAGAAGATTTCACAATTGATCTAGGAGGTGATTGGGACTCCCTTGCATTTATTCAGGAAGAAAGAGGTAGAACATCGTCAGATGTGTGCTTAAGGAAGATTAATTTGACAGCTGAGTGGAGAGTGGATTGGAATGGGGAGAGACTTGAAGCAAAGAAAGCATCAGTGAATTCTGGAAAAGCCCAGACTTGAGGTGAAAAGGGGCTATATCAGGTGATGGTAGAGTCAGTGAGAGAAGAGACATAGGTTCAAAATGTTAGGAAGGTTTAAATGATAGGACTTGGCAACTAATTGGATGTGGGGAGTTAAAAAGAATGAAGAGCAAAGAATGACATCTAGGTTGAGTGACATGAAGGGTAGTGATACCTCAGAAGTAATAAGGAAGTTTGAAAGGGACATGATCTGGAGGCAGGGGGAGGGGGGGAACAATAAATCCAGTTTACTGATATCAAAAGCTTATTTGAATAGGTTAAGTTGGTGCTCTTATATTTGTATACAGTATCTTCCCATATTTATTCCATAGTCTAATTTAATCTGGTAATGATTCTGATCTTTGTTCTAACTAGTATGGGGTATGACTAAATGCCCTCAGACATTTGATTTACAATTAGTCTTTCCTATCTATTAAGGTATAGTCATTATCATTTTTTTTGTGATATTCCCAAACTATACCTAAAATCTTATGACTCTCTTCTAGGAGATATGTTCCTGATATAAAGGTATGGGGGTTTCTGAGTAGCTTTCTTTGGTCTACTTCATTTCTTAATGTCAGACCACATTTGCCAAGTTATTGAAGTCACCTAGTCTCAAATTATATATTGATTTGATATATTGATATATATTGTTATTGATCTCATCAAGTTTATCAACTATAAGCTTTTGGTATAAAAGCTATGGAGATCTTTCTGTCAGTCTTTTTGTAAGTGCCCAAACACCAAATGTTACATGGTGTTTTGTAACAAAATGGTGTTTCCTGTTGTCATTGTTTATACACCATAATCAAATCCATCAACTTCTTTATTTGCTTCTCCTATGGGCAATCTTTCTATTTAGACATAATTTCATTCTGGTTTATTGCAAGAATGTTAGCATTAATGTGATTCAGTTCCCTCACAATTGTGTTAACTTGGTCATTTGGACAAGAATTTCAACAATTAAATTATATATGCTTATAGATAATTAAAAAAAACTCAAATCCTGATTATTCATACTCTATATCCCCTTTTCTACTACTCTTCCACAATTATGATTGCAGCAGAAGGGACTTGTCCAGGAATAAGGGTCATTTTGTATTTTATATTGTTTCATGAGATGATATGTCCAAAGACTTCATCACCTAGCTCCAGTCTAGTGGTGTCAAGTGAGGAAGTCTATTGCCAGCAAGCTTTTTTACTTTAGCTGAACTTGCCAAAACTTCCATTCCATTATAATAGCATTGGAGAAATCAAGGTCATGTATGCTTGGCACACATCCCAGGTGAATCAAAGACAAAGGAAAAAGTCCCATACATTGCAAAATATTTATAACAGTAATTTTTGGGGTGGCAAAAAAACAAACAATGACAAAAACAAACAAACCTGGGGAAAAAATGGATGCCAATTGGTTAGGGAAAGGAGAAACAAATTGTTCTCTGTATGAATGTAATGGAATTGTCATGTTATATAATAAATAAGGAATATGAAGGATTGAGAAAAACTTGAGGATGTTTATATAAACTAATATAAAGTAAAATAAGCAGAATCAAGAGAATAACATACACATCTTCCAGTGTGAAGCCAAGAAACCTTCAGAGTTATTAGAACTCAGAGCAGGTAATGTTCAGTAATGATTTCATAGGACTGATGATGAAACTTTCCATTGTCCTCTGGATAGAGAAGTGATGGACTCCAAACAAGGAATGAAGTATTTATCATATATGATCAATATGCCCTTTATAACCTTGCTTCTGCCTGCCTATTCAGTGTTCTCGTGATTCATATTTCCTTTCCCTTCTCCCCACAACCATGTACTTTGAGATCCAGTTACACTGACCTTCTTTGTTCATTGTATTTGGTACTCCATCTCCCAAATCCAATATTTTTAAAATTTTATTTGTGATTTAATGGAATAATACAAGTATTTCTAAAATATAGTCTAATAAAAAGATGATTCTACATGAAACTGCCAGTCTATTATGTACAATTTGCTGTTCTTTTAAAATGTATAATAAAATTATTATGTAAATTTCTTTTTTTCTTTCTTTCTTCTACCTAGAGATGGCTACCAACAATAAATTATATGTCTACATATATCTATATACATGTAAATTTATTCTATATATACTTTTATTTATCATTTCTTTCTTTGTATATAAATAGCATCTTTCTTCAAATGCTCTTTATACTTAACTTCTGTATTTATAATAGAATGAGTTATTTGCTCAAAATCATTCTTAAAACAATATTGCTATTACTGTATACAATGTCCTCTAGGTTCTGCTCATTTAACTCTTTATTATCTCATATAAGTCTTTCCATATTTTTTTAAAGATCATTGAGCTTATCATTTTTTAATACCATGTAACAGTCCTTCACAATGATGTATGACAACTTGTTCAGCCATGTCCCAATTGATGGACATCCCCGCAATTTCCATTTCTTTGTCACCACAAAGAGAGTTGCTATTAATATATAATATAATATAAACTGTTCCTCATTCCTGACTTTCCTGGCTCCTTTAAATCTCAGCCAAAGTCGTACTTTTTACAATGAATCTTTTCTAGGCCTCTTTAATCTTAGTGACTTCCCTCTGAGACTAACCCAGTTTTTCCTGTATATATCTTGTTTGTACATAATTGCTTGTATGTTGTCACCCCTATTAGATTGAGAGCTCCTTAAAAGGACAGGAACTATTTTTTATCTCTCTTTGTATCCCAAACACCTAATTCAGGGACTGACATATAATAGATATTTTATAAATGTTATTTGACTGAGTGGTTCATTTTGCTTAAGTATAATTTTTTTGTTATTATACAGGAAGATTCTATTGAAATAGTGGGTGGTTTGGGTTTGGAGGGGGGAAAGTGGAGATGATGGCAATATTAAAAAAAAAACATCCAAAAATGTTTAAAATAAAAAGCACACATTACAGAAGATTCTGTAATCAATGAATTTCTCACTTAAAATGAGTTTTCAAGAGGTCACTCTACTGTAAATATCCCATTATTTGAATATTCAAAACTAATTTATCTAAGTGGTATTAGTACCATCAGTGATGACAAAAACTAAGGCTGTATCTAATAATCTATAGCTGATTTATGACAGTTTCTTTACTAATTAGCTAACTATCTAGCCTGGGTCTTGATTCCTTTTTCTGAAAAATGAAGGAATGGTTTCAAAAGCACCTTCCATCTCTGAGATTCTATGATCCTATAATGTTAACTGTAGTCTAGAAGTCACCCACTCATCAAAAACTATTGACTAGAGTGACACAGCTGTTGTTTTAATGACTTCTTCCTCCCACTTTAGCTTAGTCATGGACAGCCTGACAGAAAAGAATTAGTTTTGTCTTCTTGCAATAAGCAATCCCTCCATATTCTGACACAATGACAGCAAAATGATGGTTTGGATTTCCCCATCCCTCTCATGCTTAATAATATCACCCTTGAGAAGCAGAGTCAGAGATTTAGAATTGGAAAAGACTTTATTAACTGACTGGTCCTCACTAAACAATTTACAGAGGAGGAAACTGAGGTTTAAAGTTAAGTGACTTGTACAAGATCAGACAAATCTTAAGTGACAAAGCTGGGGTTTCTGTGTCTACAAGGTTCATTACTGTTTGTCCTTATTCTCGAAAATACATGACATGAGGAAGGAGATGCTATGATATGCAAGTGAATTGGATTTAAGTGAGGGAGGGCTGTGCAAAGTCACCAGTCTCAATTTCCCCTAAAAAGCCATCTGGATCCAGTGGCAAGATATAGATCAAGAAGACTGGCGATGACCCTGGATAAAATGAGAGACATTGGCTTTTTCATAGTTTAATCCATATTATTAATATTTTTGCCATCAAGTAACTTTAACTTCTCTATGGGTCAGCTTCCTCACTTGTCTTAGGAATTTGGACTTAGTTGCCTTAAAAGTCCATTCTGGCTCTAAATTTGTGATTCTATGATCCTCTAATAAATTTACCAGAATTCTCACTCAATGTTCTAGGTATCTCTTCAAAATATTGCATGTCTTGTCCATCAGTTCCTTGATCTTGCTACATGACCCACAATCATTATTTTTTCAGTCATATGTTTCTGTGATGATATCCTTTACAACACTTCTTTATATTCCTTGTTTGGAATGTGTTGTAACCTGCGTATATCCGCCACATACTTTTCCATTGCCTTTGGAAATTTCCTCAATTTCAATTCTTCTAGGACTATAGTAGTTTATAACTTGTAGTCAACATAGTTGATATAATATTGATATTTTAAAAATAGACCTTTATTTTAGACAAAATTGGGGAGTAACTAAAAGTACTGATTTCCCAATGAAGTCCAACTTGTTTTCCTCCAGATGCTGCCTTTCCAGAAATGTGTATCTATATCCAAGCCATACATCTATATCTATCAATATGTTAATAGATCAGCTTTATAGGTTGTTCACTGAACTGCATAATATAATCAAGATTATAAGCATATTTTATCCAGGTGGTTTTTCCTATGTGGGTAATTTATCCAATTTATTTTAAGTGATTACTAACCTCACTTAGGGGGATCTGTATTATTCTTGGAGTTAATGGAATTTGCTCAATGTCATTCATAAACAGGAGCATTTGGAAGACCTCACCATCCATAAAGAATGGCTTTTGAATTAGTCTCTGTGCTGGACCCCCATGATTTTGAGGAATATATTTTGTGCACACATATATCTCTGCATTTTATGCCTCATTTGATGTTAATAATCAGAGTCTTCCAACTCTGAGATACCACTACATACCTGTCAGATTGGCTAAGATGACAGGAAAAAATAATGATGAATGTTGGAAGGGATATGGGAAAACTGGGACATTGATACATTGTTGGTGGAGTTGTGAACGAATCCAACCATTCTGGAGAGCAATCTAGAATTATGCCCCAAAATTATCAAACTGTGTATACAGCAGTGCTACTACTGGGCTTATATTCCAAAGAAATATTAAAGAAGGGAAAGGGCCCTGTATGTGCCAAAATGTTTGTGGCAGCCCTGTTTGTAGTGGCAGAAACTGGAAAATGAATGTCCCATACATTGGAGAATGGTTGGGTAAATTGTGGTATATGAATGTTATGGAATATTATTGTTCTGTAAGAAATGACCAGCAGGATGAAATCAGAGAGATTTGGAGAGACTTACATGAACTGATGCTCAGTGAAATGAACAGAACCAGGAGATCATTATACACTTCAACAACAATACCGTATGAGGATGTATTCTGATGGAAGTGGATTTCTTCGACAAAGAGATCTAACTCAGTTTCAATTGATCAATGATGGACAGAAGCAGCTACCCCAAAGAAAGAACACTGGGAAATGAATGTAAACTGTTTGCATTTTTGTTTTTCTTCCCGGGTTATTTATACCTTCTGAATCCAATTCTCCCTGTGCTACAAGAGAACTGTTCGGTTCTGCACACATATATTGTATCTATACTGTGACATATTTAACATGTATAAAATTGCTTGCCATCTAGGGGAGGGGATGGAGGGAGTGAAGGGAAAAGTTGGAACAGAAGTGAGTGCAAGGGATAATGTTGTAAAAAAAATTATCTAGGCATATGTTCTGTCAATTAAAAGTTATTTAAAAAAAACTAATCAGAGTCTTCAAATCTCTAATTTTTCTGTATTATTACTTCTCTTCAGGAAATGTGGTACAATAGGATAAATACTAACTTAAAAGTCAGAAGGCATAGATTCATAGCCAATTTCTCGCACTTACCATGACATATGTGATTCCCTGACACCCAGTTTCCTAAACCATAAAATGAGAGGATTTCCCTGGGTGTATTCTGAGGTTCCTTTCAAGTCTGGATCTATGATTTTCCAAAGTATTTTTTGTGAATTTGATATAACTATGGCAAACACTTGTTGGAAGAATACCTTTAATGGATCATTTTGTTTTACCCAACTGAATGCTTTTTTTATAATCAACAAACAATAAGTACGGTGTCTTTCTCATCTCAGTCTTCAGTCAATTGTCTGTACAATTGATTGTAAATGTCATAAATCCTAAAATCTCAGATATGTAAGACTACCTCGGAGGCTACCTATCTCAACCAATCCTTTAACACAAATCCATTCTACAATTTAAAACCTGTACTCTGGTGCCCAGGGTCTTAAACAATTAAGCACAGAAAGTATAACAACAAGTTTTTAGTAAATTGGGAAATTCAGAGACACAGACAAGTTTATTGAGAGCCCAGAGCAGTAACAATGCATACATGGGGTGAGATTAGGGAGATGTTAGAAAATATCTGAAATCTAGGGATCAAGAGAGCAAGAGGGGATATACTAAGACCATATGTCCAAGAAAGATATGAGCTCAGGCAATTTTTTCATACTACAGCAGGTAGTATGATAATGTGTATATTAAGTGAAGTAAGCAAATTCAAGTTGAGACTGAATAACCTTTTGTTGAGATGAGGAAGAAGAAGAGAATGAAGAAGGAGGAGGAAAGGAGAAGGAGAAGGAGGAGAAGGAAAGGAGGAGAAAGAAGGAGGAGAAGGAGGAGGAGGAGGAGGAGAAGAGGAGGAGGAGGAGGAGGAGGAGGAAGAGGAGAAGAAACAATAGGATTTTGGAGCTGAAAAGGATAATAGATTAACTATCCTGCTTTTTAGAGAGAAAACATAAGTCTACCAAAGGCAAAGGTTTAAATCCAGCGTTCTTTCTACATCATTGTATTTTTAGAAGGTTTTCTTCTATCTAAAAGAGGATAGACAGAATGCAATTCTGAGATTCCATGATTTTCACTTCTTTTAAAATATCTGAAAGACTGTGCAGTGGTATTTGAGGCTGATTTTGAACTCAAGTGTTCCTGATTCTAGGCCCAGGCTTCCATCCACTGCCCCACCTATCTGCTTGGTGGAAGTTGAAGAACTAGATTTCCATCCCCCACCCCACCTCTAACCAATGTAAGTCCAAATTCCTAACAATAGCATAATAATAGAATTAGAACCATAGACTCTGATGTATTTTAGTGTTGGGATAAGATTTGCAAAAAAACTAGATCTTCAAATAAAAATATGAAGAATTGTGTCTCATGGAATACTTAAAGGGTATAGGAAGAAAAGAAAGGGAGATTATTGGGAAAGTGTAGTAAAGGGTCAGGTAAGGAAAGAAATATTATGATTTCCATACATCGAAATAGGTACATGTTATTGGTTAATGAACCCTTCTCAGAAGAGAAAAAGGTTATATAATAGAGTGTTAGGAGTGGAGGACAGGTCATGTGCAAAGGGGGAAAAAGTAGAGTGACATTACCTATGTGTATATTAAGGGAACTCAAAAGGTGTTCATTATTCTCCAATTAAGCATCTGGAAAATGGAATTTCTGGTTATTGGATGCAGAGTAGAAAATCTGGGTATAAAATATTTAAAATCCCTAAACTGTAATGATTGTGCTTGTTCTGTACCTCTGCCAGGAGCTGCTAGTTCTTGGAGAAAAGGGATCCTGAGAACATTAATATTCTGTAAAGCACATCTACGTTGCTATGGCAATGGCTGGCTTATTCTCTGGGGCCCCGTTTCTCTGTCTCTGAGCAGATGCAGCATTTTTCCTTGAGTTCTGGATTGAGAGAGCCAACTGGTTATTGGTTTAGCTGATTACAAACTAGAGATAAGCTGTAACTAAAATCTGGAAACCTTCATCAAAGAAAAGCAAAGCATTGCTATTGGATTCCCAGCTCTGTCAATATTAGCTATGTAACCTTAGGGCTGCTAATTAACATTTCTGATGATCAGTTTTCTCATCTGTGAACAGAAACCCAATAGAGAAAAAAAGGATTGGTTCCTGAAAGACAATGTCATCTAGTGGGGGGAAAAAAAAACAACACTGAATTTGGAGTCAAAATGTCTGTGAAGTTTACAAGTCCCAGTTTTGCCATTGATTGGGTATGAGACCTCTAAGCAAGTCATTTTACTTCTTTGGGACTTACTTTCAACAGCTATAAAATAGGGATATTACCATATTATTCTAAGTATAAATTATCCCCAGATAAGTGCTATACTTATAGGTATATACACATGTTATACATAGGAGTACACACCTAAAATGTGATCTTCAAAATTAAAAAAAAGGTATATGCCTAAGAATAATTACACGATTTGTATTGGTACAGTGTGAAGATAATTGGGTGAAAGTAGAAGACCTACATCTGATTAGATTTGCTACCTGCGTAATCTTAGTCAGACAGTTGCTCTTTGGACCTAAGTTTTCTCCTCTTGGAAGATGGGAAGAATGCAGATTATATGATCAGTGAGATCTCTTGCAGTTATAAATTTTAGGACCATCTTTTCATTCCCATAATCCCAGGGAAAATTCTTTTAGCTGGTACAGGAAGGATCTCATTTGAGTGACCATTAAGTACATGTCAATTGGCTGTTCTGACACTGTGCAAGAGTACTTGTTCTTATAAAATAAATTCCATTCATTTTGGTGATGAAATGAGTGCACTGGGAACAGGGGCTCTCCTAGGATGGAATAGTAGTAGCTCAAACTCTCTTTTTGGGTTTAAGTCCTGATCTCCCTTGTCTCTAGCAAATGTTTTGAAAACTCAGAGTTCTTTCCTTGGAGGGAAATCAGGACAATCCTAATATTTCAAATTAACCCCAGAAAAATAAGGGCCTTGAGGGCATAAAGCCCATAGACAGGGAAACATGGAAGAAGGAATGGAATAGTGAAGTTAAAAGAGAAGGGACAGATGTTAGCATATAATAGCACTGTATCATACCAGACTTTACCAGGGAGCACAATCCTCAGGGAAACCTAGACATAGACACACAAAGAAAGCTGCACAGGTGACTCCCTAGAATCATACTGCCCTACCCTGCAAAAAACTCATCTGAGCCTCTTCCTCCTTCCTCTTTGGCTAAAGGATAATGGGACAGCAGAGTTATGTGTTATGTGCTTGCAACAGAAAGACCCTTTTTAGGAGTGCTGTAATCTATGTCATTCTTCTCCCACATTTCAATGTTGTGCCTTGATTTGCAACAGGGTAAAATAGATGGGGGGAGACAAAGGCAGGGAAAGTTGAAGAGCTAAATTGAAGCACCCCGCCAAAAACATATTGTGTGAACCCCTATCTCCCTGTGGTCACTCATGTTTTTCACTCTGTATGGATAACTTAACTTTTATAGACTGCTTTTCTAAGTCCTCCTCACTCTTTGAGATCCACCTGAAGACCCACCCTCTTCATGAACATTTATCAGACCACCCCCCACACAGTGAGCAATCTATAAGATGATTCTTGAAGGCCTTAATTTCTCTTTTATACATTTAGCATTGAATTACTTTAAACAGTTCTTTATGCACACATTCTGTCTCTCCTATTAAAGCCCAATAATAATTGGATGTCAGAATTGGAATGTACTTTAGAACATTAAAAATCAGGCATCGAAGGAAACCTAAAAATCTTAGAATGCAACTCCAATATTTTACAAATGAAGAAACTGGAGCTAGAAAAGAATGACTTGCCACATAAAGTAATCAGCAACACTCATGCTTCAACCTAGGATTTTCTGATTTTCAGGCCCTTCAGCCTTCTCTCACTACCAGAGTATCTCTCTCCTTGAAAAGAGAGACTTGTCTTGTATTTGTTAGTATTCTTTCACATTACCAAACATGCTGGTCAGTCATTTGCTGTTGTGTCTGATTCTCTGTAACTGCATTCTGGGATTTTCTTGGCAAAGATACTAGAGTGGTTTGCCATTTCCTTTTCCATCTTACAGATGAGGAAACTACGATAAACAGGATTAAGTTTTATGTCCTGCCCCTCCACGCTTAGCTCTATCTCCAAATCCAACATTCCATCTCCCACTTTGGGAACCTGGGCTTTTCACTGATGAGACCCCAACCTCCATGTTGCTTATTAGGCATCTTCATACAAAACTGCTACTTTTATATTCTTTCCCTGGGCAACTAGATACCCAGTAGATAGAATGTATCAGTAGACACAGTAGATCAGTAGATAGACTAATAGGCTTGAAGGGTAGGAGACCCTAGTACCAATCTTACCTCAGACAATTTGTTATCTATGTGACCTTGGGCAAGCTACTCAACTTGTATTTGCCCAAATTTTGTTTCTTCAGTTATAAAATAGGGATTAATATAGGAACCTGCCTCTCAGGGGTGTTGTGAAAATGAAATGAAATATAAGTAAAGTGCTTAGCACATTGCCTGGAACATCCAGGGCCATTTCCAGTCATTTTGATCTATATTTTGCCACTGGACCCAGGTGACTGGAGGGGAAAATTAGTCAGGTGACCCTGCCCAGCTCTCCCTCACTTAAATCCTATTCACTTGCATGTCACAGCATCTCCTCCCTGATGTCATGGTCCTCTTTGAGAACACAACCTAGCACATAGTAAGGACTTAACAAATGCTTCTTTCCTTCCTTTTTTCTTTTCCAACATCTAGCTCTGGGACTAATAGTCAGGCCAATACTACCATTCTTGGTAGAGAGGACAAGTTGATTGCCCCTTGATTCACCATCCTTAGGATTTACATGAATAGTCCTCCTCCCCAATATATCTTGTCTTGCCCTATTAGAATGTAATCTCCTCGAAGGTAAAGACTGTCATGCTTTTCTATTTATATGCTCATCATTTAGTACACTATCAAGCCCATAAAAATTGCTTAGTAAATATTTTCCATTATTAAAAAATAGAAAAGCAGCACTTCTATATATACTCCTTACTAGCCATGTTGTCTTGGACATGTCCTTTGCCCATTCTGGTCCCCAATTTTCTATTTGTACAATATTTCCATTTTTTAGTTCATGCTAAAGGAAATATTCTCAAATTTGTGATTGTAAGGTCTGATTCTGGCTCAGACAGACATGGGAAGCAAAGTAAGTTCTTTAATGAGAACACTCATAGAGCATTTCTTTCCAATTACTTGGTTTGAAAGTCCCATTAATTTTCTTTCTATCTCATTCTAATCTAATATAAACTGAATCCATTCTTAGGTAATTAAGGGGAAAAAAGCTGTTAATGAGTAAATTGTCAGCAACTCTTGTTTATCAGTAGACCAAGTAATTGACTCTTTCCCTATAATATGTTTTCTGTTTTGAAAAAGTCATCTTTTCTAATGCCTAGAAAACAAACCTGTGTATATTTAAGAACTTCTGGGTGTTAATCTGCTGATGAAAATATATCTGATTATGATTTTGAGAGCTGAGGATTCATACATTGTAAATAACAGTCTTTACGTTATGAAATGTTCCTTATAAGTCTTCTAAAAACAAAAATCTGGGGTTTTTTTGGGGGGAGGGGGTTGATATCCTCTCACTTCTCCCCTTTATGGCCATGTGGAATTCCTCTTCATCATGACAGGCCTTCAACTACATAAAGACAGCTATTTTTTAAGGTCTTTTCTTTGCCTGATCTTATCCAGCCCTGAATATTATCTATAATTCAGTAGTAACCCCTTCATGCTTGAATCTCACTCTATCGCTGGAGTTCTTATCACATTGGAAGTATTTTTCATTCCTGTTTTTCCCTCTGATTATCTATACCCTGCAAAACTACTCATTTTAAGGAAAACACCCAGGTCAACCATATTTTTTAATAATTTTTCAAGCTGTGCTGCTGACTAGATGGTTATCTTCACATTCTTCCCCTTACCTCTTTTCATCTTCCTTACATGTATTGTTTTCTTCCCATTAGAATGTAAGCTCCTTAAGGACAAGGGACTATTTTTCTTCCGCTTGTATTTGTATTCTCAGTGCTTAGTATAGTTTCTGGCACATAAACGTTGAATTAAAGCTTATTGACTTGATTTGACTGATTCTTGTACATCTTGGTCTCTAGTTCCTCAATATCCTTGTCATCCTTTTCTAGATAGACTAATTGGTCCTGGTTATCTTCTCTCTGGCCATTTTTTCACTCTGCAGCCTCAAATATTTTTCCCTTCTTCCAACTTTCTAGCTTTTTCTTGGAAAAACAATGATCAAATTACCAGTCCCATATCTTTTAGAAAGAGTGTGTGTAGTGAAGTACTGCTTTGTTGTTCCGCTATCTATCTTTGTGACTTCATAGATCGTAAGTCTTTGCTCTGGTCATCATTCTCCTAGATTTTGACACCTTCTGTTAGATTAGAAACCCTTAGAGGGAAAAGCTTGCTTCCCTAGTCAAGTTTACAAGTACTTAATTAGCTCTTACAAAATATCACCCACCATTGAGAATACAAATAAAGAGTCCCTACCCTCAAGGAGTTTACATTTTAAAAAATAATAGAAAAGGAGAAAGTATACAAAGTGAGAAAAAGGGTTAAGGAAAGTAAGGGGTGGAGCTGAGAAAGGAAAGAGAACAAGGTTGACTTGGGCCCTTTCCATTAAATAGAGGTCCTGGGAGGAGCCACCCAAAGTGCCATACGGCACATTGGATCAATTTCTGGATCTGGAGTCAGGAAGATATGAGTTCATATCTGTCCTCAGATACTAACTGTGTGATCCTGGGCAAATTGACTCAATTTGTTCAACTGTAAAATGGGGATAATAATAGTACCTTTCTCACAGAGTAGTTATGAGGATTAAATGTAATAATATTTGTGAAGCACATAGCACATGGTAGATAATATATAAATTATATACACATATAACATAATATGATAATATAATAATAATATGATTTATCATTATAATGTATGTAAAATCACATATTTGCATAATCTATAACAATATATAAGCTATATATAATTACATTATATATCATTGATATAGCATAACAATGGTGTAAAATTATAGCATTTATTATTCTTCTTGTTGTTATAATAAATTAGAGGAAGAAATTTCAAGGGCAGAAATAACTTTCACCTGTGAGAAAGTCCCAAACAGAATAAACTTCAGGGATGAGAAAGTTGCTATAGCACTGATTTCATGTTGTATTTGGATTCTTAGTTCTTAGCACAGTTCTTTGCAGAGAGTAAATTCTCTCATAGTTTAAATTCATTTATTTTAGCTTGTCAATATCTTCTAATAAAATGTGGTGTCAGGAACTACAAGGTCATGTGTAGGAGGATGTAGGCCAGAATTCTTTATATTCATAATAAGGGTCTTCAAAAGGTATTCTTTGTTCTCTAATCAAATAGCAAGACAAAAGAAATCCTGGTAATCATATTCCACATGTGATCTAACCAGGGCAAAGTAGAGTCATACTGTTGTCTTCCTTGTGTTGGGGACTATACTTCTCAATATAGTTTAGGATCACATTTAACTTTTCTGGTTACCATATAACTTATTGAACTTGGTAGTCTAGTAAGACACCCAGATCTTTTTTATATTAATTATTGCTTTAACCCCTATCCTGTATATGTGAACTTGAATGTTTTAACTCACATACAGAAATTTATATTTATCCTCATTAAATGTAACCTTATTTAATTTTGATATATTTTAGAAAATTCAAATTCAAGTTGATCATATTTTACCTTATATTGCACTTATGTATATACATATTGCAAATTACCTTAAGAACAGGAATAGGACCTGATTTCATCTTTCTAGTCCCATTTCCAAGTACGTGGTTTTGGACAAGGTAATAATAATACCCTTAAAGTGCTATAGAAATATAAACTATTAGTATTATTGTTAATACTAGTTCATGTCTCTATAGTACTTTAAAGGTTTTTCTCACAATGAGATAATGAGATAAGTATTATCAGTTTTGCAGACAAGGAAAACAAAGAATTACCTAAAGAGATAAGCTTTGAACCCAGTTCCCTTGTTCCAAGATCAGGGCTTTTGCCACCATACTACACTATCCTCCAATAATGACAGAAAGTGGGAGGCTGGAATGAAAGTTTGTTCCTACCTGATAAACCTGATGACCATAAGCACAAGGTCTCTGAGAAGGAATCTGAGGGCATACAAGGTCAGGATGACCTTCCCAATGACAACTTTGCTTTTTGCCTGTTTCCCCAAAAGAGAGGGAACACGAAACCTCCCAGATTTGTGAGGTAGCAATAAATATGAACCACATATAGTGGAATAGAAGGAGATAGAAAAGCAAAAACTAACAGAGTTAGTGAAACAATCAGTTCCCCATATGTTGATGCAAAGTGGCCAAGGCTAATTACATCAGCTCTTGAGATAGTTTCCCTATTCACTGACATTTGCTACAACAGTCCATGAAGCTGCCTTTTCCAAAGAAACCTAAAAACAGGCCTTTATATATATATCTCAAGCATCCAACTGTTTTCCTGAAACTAATAAAATATTTTGATCTATGCCTACACATCTCAGAAAGGATGCCAAGTTCCAATTTTAAAGGCTGTAAAGAGCCCTGGGTTTGGAATGAATGGATTTTAAAAAAGCATTTATTAAGTATTAGCTATATGCCAAGAATAATGTTAAACATTTGAGTATACAAATACAAAAATAAAGACAGTTCTGCCCTCAAAGAACTTGTATTCTAATGGGGAAGACATGTATAAGAGAGAGGTGGCTAGAGAGGGGCATTTTGGTCCTAAAAATTACAGGGATGATGAATGGAATCAAAAGATGCAGCTCATCTGAGTTTCTTCAACTCAGAAAAAGACAGATTCATGACTAACATGGTTGGTAAAGAGATTATAGAGAAGATGACCAGACTGGAAGGAGTAAAGTTGAGGTTTTCCCAATATAGAAAATAGTGGTGTGAGAAACGCCACCAATCAGGAAAGCTGGCATCCAGGAGGCTGTTCCTTCAGCACATGGTTCTTGATATAGATGAGGTAGTTGGTGAGGTGTGGAGAAGATAGTCAAAGAGAAGGGTAGGTAATGGAATAGTCAGAGGACTTTGGATGGAGTTTTGGACCAGCTACTTGTTTCTTATGTAAATTTGTCCATTCCTTAATTAGTTCCACATCTATAAAATTTAGATAATAGTACTTTAACTATCTACCCTACCCCTTCACAACTGTAGCCTAAGTGGCAATGGAATATGGTAAATTCATAGCATTTTTATTTGAATTACCAGTATCTAGGCTTAAATCTTTGCTCTTTTCTAATAAAAAAAATCCATTGCACATCAATGCCTTGACTTCCAATAATGAATTCACTATTTTCTAGGCAGTGAACAGTTTTAATTGGTACAAAGTTTTTCTTAGTTCAAATCTCTCTCTATCATCCTTTCATTGCTGCTAATTTTATCCCTTAAACCCAAGAAGAGCACATTTAATCTTCCTTGCATAATCCAACACTGAAAATGGCAATCATCTTCTCCCCAGTTTGAAAGTAATACTTAAGAAATAGTTGAGTACAGTGTAACCATCATGTTAATATTCAAATATGTTGGTAAATGTTTAACAATCAGCTCTCTGAAGAAGAAAAGTACCCATATCTTATTTAAATTCAATCTGCAATTATAATATTTCATCTTTTACTTTCTTAATCTAGATGATCAATAAATCAAGCCCTCATTTGTAGCATTTGCCAATTTTTGAAGTATAAGCATTCACATTGAAAATTTAACCCTACTCTCAAGAATAGATTATCGATAACTCTAATTTATCACTGCCTTAATATGCTTTAGATATGACTGGAACCTCATAGGTCATCTAGTTTTACTTGAGACTCATCAGAAATATCGCTGCAACACAGCTGTCGAACTAAGGCCCCTGGCAAAACTTCTGGCAGAACCAAATTAAAACGTAATTGGGAAATATTTAATAAAAAATTTAAAAATACAATAAAATATGGATAAAGTTAATTTGTGGTTTTCTAAGACAATAGATATCCCACAAGGATACCATTTCTACTGGGATCCATTTCTACATGAGTTTACACTAGAACATCCTCACCAAATTTGGCCAAAGTTGAGTATAATATGTCTATTATGTTTTTATTCTGGACAATATGCCTCTGGTTAAAACAAATCAAAGTCATGCTGGTTTTGAGGGACAGCCATATAATCTGGCCATACTACTAAACCATATTAATCTTGGTTTAGTTGATCTTATAATCTGTTAAAACTCTAGATCTAAAATTTGTATCCTTTTAATCATATACTTCTTTCTCTCTCACAGAACAATAAATATCACCTTCTATCTAGGAAAATAGAGTCTACTTGAGTATCATGACATCTGTGCTGCCATATTCCCCTCTTCTTTCTACCTGGAACATTTAATCTTCTGGACCAGAACTGTTCTAAGTTAAAATTGAGATAAGCTATTATATATTAAGATATCCCCTCACCATGCTTTACCTCCCTTTCACCCATTTTGTAGAAAACAAGGGCCTAAGCTTGGCATCCATTTGCCCTGGGAACATGGTTACTACAAGGGATCAATTGCCTGATGGTTCTACTCACCATACCTGGTCACCTTTCCATATTTAAACTCCTTTTTCTGATCTCCATACCCCCTTTATGTGTTATCTCTGTCTATCAAGTTGTAAGTTCTCTGAGGGAAGGGAATTTCTCACTTTGTTTTTGTTCCCAAATGCCTAGCACAATATTTGCCAGTTACATACATTTTCATTTGTTTCCATTCATTCAGCGAGCACTTCTATCTCTCAGGACAAGGATCACAAAATGTACCCAGGTAAGTAATCAGCATGAAAAGGTTCTAAAAATATGGGACACTAGGGGGCCATTACTGGGAAGGTCATTTTGGTAGGAGAGAATAGGCTACAGTCAGACGGGTCAGAGATAATCAGAAATATGGTCATAGGGTAGGGTAGAGAAAGAAACTCATCATTGACTACATTCCTATTTTAACTTAATATTTTTTCTAACTAGTTGCTAAGCTCAGTTGTTCTCATTTCCTATATATAGTAAAAGTTCTTTGCTACCCTTCTAAATTTCAGTACCCCAAGACAAAGCTCAAGTAACCCTCCCTAGTTATAGCTTTGTTATTTTAGATATAAGCCCAAATGAGTGGACAGAACTAGCTAATTCTGAATTCCTAAATGTTATGAAAAAGATTTAGAAAGAGTTTTATCTTCTTATGGTTTTATTCTGCATAACCCCAAGAGAAAAAAGGTTAAATCAAATCAGGGTTCTGTTTCATGGCTAGTAAAATAAACAAACAAATTCCACCAAAAACTAAAACCAACAACAACAACCCACTGTCATGCTTTTTAAAATTCAAGATACATTTAAAGGACAATAATTTCTGCTTTAACATTGCTTTCCAGCTCTAACAGTCTGTTGTTTCCAATTGCAGAAGCTCTGGTAAAGGGGAAGGAGCAGAATCCTGAAAGAGCTCTGCAATGAAATACCAAAAGAAAATGATTCTCTGTATTCCATTTTATTGAATTAATGTTTTCTAAATCCCTGTAAATTTCCTGTAGCTTAATATCTTCCCAGGTATGATAGTTTTATAGAGTATTCTTTATAGATTAATAGCAGCCCATATTTTTATAACAGTTTTATAGCTTATAATGCCATTTCCTCAAAAGTGTTATTTCCCATTTTGAAAAGTGAATATTGAGGTTCAGATTAGGAGAAGTGACTTATCTAAGGTCATATAGTAAGTTTCATGATGCTTACATAGGTTCTGGATAATAGATGGTGCTTTTGAGTTTTCCCAGTCACCAATGGAGGGGAACAATGCATTGTGTTTGCTCCCATGCTTTTTAGCATGATGTTTTCCATGATGTTGTCAGATTCTTTCAACAAGGATGAAAACAGCATCAAGGCAAGTTATCTCACTAATGATAAATTATTTAACCTGAAAAGGATATAAGCACTAAGACTAACATGGAGCCGGATTTTTTTGTTTGCAGATTGAGGGCACAACCATCAGTTACAGAAAATTCCATGGATAAGTCCCCTTATTTTGGCAGTATATTTTCCAAGATTGTATACATAGATGATGAGGCTCACATAGTTCAGTGCTTAGGAGGCTCCAAAGGAAAGTGTGGGAGAAAATAGGTATTATAGCAACTACCAAACTGAAGGTCTATTGTGCCAACTTGTTGCATTACTATAAAATGTGGATGCTATACCACCATCATGCCAGGAAAGTGGATCGCTTCCATTTGAGTTGTTTTAGTAAGATTCTGAAGATCATCTGGCAAGATAAAGTACTGGACAATGAGATCCTTTCTTAGGCTGAAATGCCAAGTATTCAAATTTTAGTGTAGAAAGTACAACTCCAAAGGACTGGTCACATTGTTCAGAATATGTGTTTGCCTAAAAGACTATTTTACAGAGAGCTCACACAAGTCAAGCACTCACACAGAGATCAGAAGAAGCAACACAAGGACATTTTCAAGGTCTTGCAAAAGAACTTTGGATTTGATTGTGAGACATGGGAGACACTGGCATAGGACCACCCAGCATGGCAGGTCCACATCAAAGAAGGTTCTGTGCTTTAGGAGTAAAGCAGAATTGCTTTAACTCAAAAGAAACATAAAATAGACATGTTTAAAGACATTCCCACTTCAAATGTTCATATGGACTAATTGTGCCCCAAAAGTGGTAGAACCTTCCAACTTAATATTTTTTCTAACTAGTTGCTAAGCTCAGTTGTTCTCATTTCCTATATATAGTAAAAGTTCTTTGCTACCCTTCTAAATTTCAGTACCCCAAGACAAAGCTCAAGTAACCCTCCCTAGTTATAGCTTTGTTATTTTAGATATAAGCCCAAATGAGTGGACAGAACTAGCTAATTCTGAATTCCTAAATGTTATGAAAAAGATTTAGAAAGAGTTTTATCTTCTTATGGTTTTATTCTGCATAACCCCAAGAGAAAAAAGGTTAAATCAAATCAGGGTTCTGTTTCATGGCTAGTAAAATAAACAAACAAATTCCACCAAAAACTAAAACCAACAACAACAACCCACTGTCATGCTTTTTAAAATTCAAGATACATTTAAAGGACAATAATTTCTGCTTTAACATTGCTTTCCAGCTCTAACAGTCTGTTGTTTCCAATTGCAGAAGCTCTGGTAAAGGGGAAGGAGCAGAATCCTGAAAGAGCTCTGCAATGAAATACCAAAAGAAAATGATTCTCTGTATTCCATTTTATTGAATTAATGTTTTCTAAATCCCTGTAAATTTCCTGTAGCTTAATATCTTCCCAGGTATGATAGTTTTATAGAGTATTCTTTATAGATTAATAGCAGCCCATATTTTTATAACAGTTTTATAGCTTATAATGCCATTTCCTCAAAAGTGTTATTTCCCATTTTGAAAAGTGAATATTGAGGTTCAGATTAGGAGAAGTGACTTATCTAAGGTCATATAGTAAGTTTCATGATGCTTACATAGGTTCTGGATAATAGATGGTGCTTTTGAGTTTTCCCAGTCACCAATGGAGGGGAACAATGCATTGTGTTTGCTCCCATGCTTTTTAGCATGATGTTTTCCATGATGTTGTCAGATTCTTTCAACAAGGATGAAAACAGCATCAAGGCAAGTTATCTCACTAATGATAAATTATTTAACCTGAAAAGGATATAAGCACTAAGACTAACATGGAGCCGGATTTTTTTGTTTGCAGATTGAGGGCACAACCATCAGTTACAGAAAATTCCATGGATAAGTCCCCTTATTTTGGCAGTATATTTTCCAAGATTGTATACATAGATGATGAGGCTCACATAGTTCAGTGCTTAGGAGGCTCCAAAGGAAAGTGTGGGAGAAAATAGGTATTATAGCAACTACCAAACTGAAGGTCTATTGTGCCAACTTGTTGCATTACTATAAAATGTGGATGCTATACCACCATCATGCCAGGAAAGTGGATCGCTTCCATTTGAGTTGTTTTAGTAAGATTCTGAAGATCATCTGGCAAGATAAAGTACTGGACAATGAGATCCTTTCTTAGGCTGAAATGCCAAGTATTCAAATTTTAGTGTAGAAAGTACAACTCCAAAGGACTGGTCACATTGTTCAGAATATGTGTTTGCCTAAAAGACTATTTTACAGAGAGCTCACACAAGTCAAGCACTCACACAGAGATCAGAAGAAGCAACACAAGGACATTTTCAAGGTCTTGCAAAAGAACTTTGGATTTGATTGTGAGACATGGGAGACACTGGCATAGGACCACCCAGCATGGCAGGTCCACATCAAAGAAGGTTCTGTGCTTTAGGAGTAAAGCAGAATTGCTTTAACTCAAAAGAAACATAAAATAGACATGTTTAAAGACATTCCCACTTCAAATGTTCATATGGACTAATTGTGCCCCAAAAGTGGTAGAACCTTCCAAGTTCATATTGGTTTGATTGTCCATAGTTGGACACACTGTACTTTGGCCCCAGCATAGTTATGCCCTTTTGTCCCTGTTTGAGCATAAAAGACAAAAATTACCACTACAATAAATAATGACGAGAGATGTAACAGGAAGCCAGATCTTCCAACTTCCAATATTGATTTTTTTAGTTTCTTTTAAAAAAATTTTTGGTTCTTTTTCTCAATTACATATAAAAAATATTTTTTTGATATTCGTTAAAAAAAATTGAGTTCCAAGTTCTCTCTCTCCTTTCCTTCCCCAAAGAAAGCAAGCAATTTTATGTAGAGTATACATGGGAAGTTATGGAAAACATTTCCATATTAGTCATGTTGCAAAAGAAAACACAAACAACCACCCCCCAAATAAAGTTTAAAAATGATGCTTCAATCTGCATTCAAACTTCAAAAGTTCTCTATATGAGAAATGAGGACTGTATCAAAAAAACTTCTGTAAAAAAAAAAATCCCCCCATTTTCCTGCTTTTCTTCTAATCTTGGCTGCATTGGTTTTCTTTGTGCAAAACCTTTTTAATTTAATGTAATGAAAATCATTCATTTTACATATCTTACTGCTCAAATGAGAATCTGATCTTCCCTCAGCCATAGATAAAATAAAATTTTCCATGCTCCCCTAATTTGCTTATACTATTACTCTTTATGATTAAATCATGTACCCATTTTGACCTTATCTTGGTACATAGTGTGAGATGTTTATCTATATCTAATTTCTGCCAAACTGCTTTCCAGTTTTCCCAGTAATTTTGTCAAATAGTGTGTTCTTGTCCCCAAAGCTTGGATCTTTGGATTTATCAAATATTAGATTACAATGGTCATTTATTGTTGCATGTTATATTCTGAATCTATTCCATTGACCCACAACTCTATTTCTTAGTAGTTCCAGATTGCTTTGATGATTACTGCTTTGTAATATAGTTTGAGATCTGGTACTGATAGGCCACCTTCCTTCACAATTTTTTCATTGATTCTTTTGATATTCTTGATATTTTGTTTTTCTAGATGAATTTCATTATTTTTTCTAGTGCCAGAAATTTTTTTTGCAATAATTTAATTACTATTGGACTGAATAAGTAAATTAATTTAAGTAGAATTATCATTTTTATTACTTTGGTTCTACATACCCATGAACAACAAATATTTCTCTAATTGTTTAGATCTGACTTTATTTATGTAAAAAGCATGTTGTAATAATGTTGATATTAGTTCTTGGATTTGTCTTGGCAGATAGCCTCCCAAGTAATTTATACTGTCTGCAATTATCTTAAATGAAATTTCTTTATCTATTTCTTCCTACTAAATTTTGTCAATCATATGTAGAAATTCTGATGATTTGTGAGTTTATTTTATATCATACAATTTTGTTAAAGTTGTTAATTATTTCAATTAGTTTTTAGTTGATTCTTTAGAATTCTCTAACTATATCTTCCTATTACCTGTAAAGAGTTTTGCTTCCTCATTGCTTATTCTAATCCCCCTTTAGTATCTTTTTATTCTTTCATTGCTATAGTTAGCATTTCTAGTACAATGTTGAATAAATGTGGTAATAAGCAAGGATAATAAGCATCGTCTCTTCACCACTGATCTTATTTGGAAAGCTTCTAACTTACCCCCATTAAATACAATGCTTGCTGATGGTTCTAGATAGATACTTCTTATCATTTAAAATAAAGTTCCATTTCTGCCCTCCCTCCCCACAATGCTTTCAAGTGTTCCTAAGAGGAATGTGTTTATTTTGTCAAAAAGCAACTTTCAGTATTTTCATACTACAACATGTCCCTTATTAAATAAGATGAGTCTCCTGATGAAACATCCACAGTTGTACTTCTATGTTGAATAGTATACCTATTTTGTTCACCTATTTTTACATATGGTTATAGCAATTTGAAGCACAGATGATCTACACATGCACAGTGTGCAAATCCACTTTGGCTTTGCAACATCCATAGCTGATCTATGAATTAAGATCTCATAACTTAACAATAGTGTTTTTAAATGGCTATCTGTCTGGGAACAAGGAACAGATCTTCATACAAATATCATAAAAATCTCTCTGAGGACTGGCAATGGCACTATCAAATGATCATTCTCGGATAGGTACAAATCTATAGAAAATTTAACAAATGGATTTCAGAGAGCACTAATTCAATAGAATACACTGAGAAGTTCTCAAATATTTCATTACCAAGCTATTTGTAGGTCTGGCTTACTCCCTTTCACCAGAAACCCTAAGTCTGAGAAAAAGTAATAGAATGCTAGTGCTGGAAAAGCATTTATAATAGAGGATTTATAATACTAGAAAGGGTGTTAGAACAGAGAATAGAAATTATTAGAATTGGAAGCACACTTAATATTAGAACATAGAATGTCAGAGCTAGAAGTACTCTTAATTCCATTTAATTCAATTCAATAGTTACTAAATGACTAGTGTGTGCAAAACATTGTCTTGGTGTCTAGAGTGTTAAAACAAAATGAAAAAAGTTTTAAGGAGTTTATATTCTCGAAGAAGGATAAAACATGAGGATGGATATATAGAGAGAGGTGACATGGTGAACACAATGCTGATTTTACTAGCTCTGTGACCCTGGCACAAGTCATAACCTCTTTCATTTTCAAAATGTGGATAATAACACCTACCTCATAAGTTTATTGTGAGGATCAAATAATTGTTAGATAAATGATTATTGATGTGAAATTAAAGAACATATAAAGTGTTTTGCAAACTTTAAATATAAATACCTATAAATAAAAACATAAATGGCAGCTTTTAATTAAATAGGGTAGGCAGTAAAGGGGCAAGGGAGATATCAGACAAAGCATACTTTGTCTAGGAATAATGGAAGGAGAGAATATTAATGGCTGGAGAAATATGGTAAAGCTCACAAACTCACATTTATAGTCATTTATGTCATTTGAAGACATCTTTTTGTTTTGTTTTGTTATTAGCTTTCCCCAATATAGTTAGAAAGAATTAAAAAAAAACAAACCTTAGGAGGGGGCAATTTGTGTTTTTTGCCCTTTTCAACCTTAGCTCATTATTGGCTTTCACACTCCTATCACTTCTTTCAGGATTAGTTCACAAGTTTGTGTATATTAAATGTGCTTTTTTTTTTTTTTTTTTTTTTTACTTTTTAAAATTTCTGGACAGGTCTTCATTTAATATACAAATATACTTATAAAGTCATATATGTGTATATAGTGTTAATAAATGACCCCCAGGCCTGAAATGAAACAGTGTGATCACCGATTAAAAACATTTATTGTCGGAGAGAAGGAGAGAGAAAATCCTACAAGGCAACAGAGTTGCTTGAAGAGGAGTGAAAAAAGGGATGAAATAATGTAATTTCTAGAGGCTTTTGAAGGAAGAGAGAGGTGACAGGGGGATGTTGAGGAAGAAGATATCTGTAGATACAAATAGGGAGTAAGAGTTTTGGGAAAGTCTGGAATCTGCAGCTATTGCTCAAGTCCTTCTTGAGACTGGTCCAGCTTCTGTAGCCATCTCCAGGTTCGCCTAGATTTCCCTTTGCAAAAGATCACTGGTATGTCAAGCAGCTCTGAGTCTCAGAAATCTTTCTAATTGTCTGATTGTTGTGTAACTCTATTATCTTGCTCTCCTGTAAAAAAGGAAAGTTCCAACAAATAGTATAGAGAGCTCATGTTCACAATAGTTACTCATAAATCCACACAGCAATTCCCCTTTTCTTCTCAGTATTGCTTTTCTTCCTTCAGAATTTCATTTTGAGAATTTTTATTCTCCCTTGACTGTATTTACCTATAGAATTTCAAACTATGGAATCCTATCTATTGATTATCTGAAGCCTTTGGAAACCCCCCCCACCCCCACCCCAGAACAAACTAAATGTCAAGCTATGCACAACTTCGTAAAATTAATTTTTTGATGAACAAAAACTATGGAAAAAAAAGAAAAACAAAACCTTTGAAAGAAATATGCATAGTCAAGTAAAATAAATTCCTCCACTGATCAAGTCTCAGAAATATGTGTCTTATTCTGTACTCTGAATCCATCATCTCTTTGTCAAGCCAGCTTCATTATTGGCCCTCTGGGATTATAGCTGATTACTATATTGATCAGAGTTCTTCAGTTTTTCAAAGATTTTTGTTGTTACATAATTTTCCTTGTTCTGCCCATTTCATTTTGCGCAAGTTGCTACAAGTCTTCCTAGGTTTCAATGATATCTTATACCACTATAATATTTCATTACATTTGTATACCATAATTTGTTCATCTATTCCTCAACTGATTATTCCTAGATTTTCTCACCTTCTTTATCAGGAATTCTTACAGAGAATAGTCATTTCCCATCCCTTCATATTCATTTCAGAAAGTAGTTTTTCCTTATTGATGAAACACAGATATAGCCTTTCTGTTCATGGGCCTTTCTACCTTTTGAAGGATGATATAATTAAGACAAGTCAAGGAATTATTTGTTCTTCTGCCTTGAGCTGAAAGCTCCCACAGATGTCCAGCTTGAAATTTTCCATCACTACTATAGCATGCCTCTAGGTCAGGTTTGTGACCTATTTATTTCCCAAATTCCCCATCTGTCTTCTTTTGCTGTCCAGCTGACTTGCATTATACTCCAAAGTCAATATCATTTCTGTTTATTGCTTTTTACCTAAATTCCCTCAATCATGCTTCCACTCCTCTGGTTATAGAGTTTTCTCACACTTTTCTTATATATATCTTTTTATATAATGATTCTCTGCCCCTTGCTTCTTTAACTTAAACAGTTCCTTTTAAATGAGGAGTAGTCATCCATAGCCATATTTCAGATATGAATCTTTCTGCCTAGTCTCAGTGATACCTGAGGTCAAATTCTTTACATCAGGAACTTCTAGTTCTGTAATATTTCAACCACACAGAACTGCCTAGGAAGAAAAATATTCAAGGCCAGCCCATTCTTGGCTTCCTCAAAGAATCTCTCTTGTCATTAGATGGGGAGTGCAGAGATGGGTCTCTGTCTGTCTAGGAATAGAAAAGCCTTATAATAGATATTAGTGGTTGGCTTCAAACTTGCCAATACCCTTGTAGACATCAGGAAACCTGGTTTGCTATTTGAATTAAGTATTTTTAACAGATGTTCTTGGACTTTGGGGGGGGGGGGGAGGGAATTTCTGTCTAAACTGAAAACACCGAAGTTATAAAGAGTCCAGGTTCTGACACTGCTTGTTTTAGCCACATAAAAAATCTACCCTATACAAATGAACACATTTTCAGCTCTTTCTTTGGAACTAGGATGGAAAAGTGTGTTTCTTTTCCAAATAACTGTGATCTATTGCACTCTCTAAAAGTAAAAATGATAGCTAACATTAATACAATTCTTTAAGCATTTATATAGTGTTTGAACAAAACTCTTTACATATATTATACCTCATTTTGATTTAATTGCCACAACCACCACAGACAGGCTATTATTTTTTTCTTTTTATTGATGTTTGTTTTAACATTGCAGCCATTTACAGCTTTTCTCCTACTTTATGAGGGGGGTCCTTTATAACAAAATAAAAGTTAAATAAAACTAATAATAATAACTTAATCTGACAGCATTTCACATATGTAGCACCAACCTCCACCTTGAATTTGTTAAATTGACAAGCATTTATTTTCTCTTCCTCTCATTTCCTAACCAATTAAAAAAGATAAAAAATTTCCTATAATAATGATGCATAGTTAAGCAAAACAAATCCCCTCAAGGCTCATATGAACTGATGCAAAATGAAGTAAATTAAATCAGAACAATTTATACTATAACATCAAAATTAGAGAGTTGATTAAACTGGAGGAATTTTATAAACTGATAAAAAAATGAAATTAGCAGAACCACGTGTTGTTATTTGTACAATAACAACATTTAAAAAAACACATCTTTGAAAGCTGTAATAACTGTGACCACTATAATGATCATTCATTCCCGAGAACTAAGATGAAACGTTATCCTTTACAGATATGAAAGATGCAGAATTATACACATACATATATGCAGACATATATTCTGCAGCCTGAATCTTCCATTTCTCTATAACATATATATATGCACATTTGTGTACACATACATATACATACATGTATACCTATATCGGTGCGTGTATATGGACACCCACATATACATATACTCTTTACACAATTATTAAATACATTTATTTTCTCATTTCTTATAGCACATTAGTACTTCCATCACATTCATATCCCACAATTTATTTAGCCATTCCTTAATTGAAGAATGTACTCCTAATTTTTAGTTTTTTGCCACCATAAAATAAGCTGCTGTAAATATTTCTGTACATAAAGAATCATTTCCTCTTTCCTTTATCTCAAGAGGTACATCTATAAATGAGGAAACGAAGGCCAAAGAATTAAGGTCACACAGTTACTAAGTTTTTTAATTCAGATTTTCCTAATACTAAGTTCCACATTCTATTCACTATGCTACCTAGCTGCCTCAAAAATCCTTAGTAACCATATTATTGGTTCTTTAAATGTGGGTAATTGTTAAACAAATGGCTGTCTGTGTTTTCATGCCAGTGCAGAAATCCTGTATAGATTGAAGAGTAGAGATATGTTCAGGTTAATTTCAAAACATTTTGCCCAATTATCCCTCATTATTGGAAGGGATCTTAGAAGGTATTTAATCAAAACTATATGAAACATAAATCTTCTTTATGATTTTTCCTTTTTCATTTTTTTTTTCAGTAAACAAAAATCTGCTTTCTGTACTTCTCATTTCTCTTGTCCCAGTGACAAAAAGGAAAAAAAAATCATGAAATGTGTGCATAGTCAAAAAAAAAAAAAAACCCAAAACAAACAGATCCCCACAATGGCCATATCCAAAAAATGTCTATTTCCCATTATGAATCTCTCATTCCCATATGAATCTCATATATGGTAGTATACTTCATTGTTGCCTTCTGGAATTATAAGTATCCCCTTCAATATTTCTGATACATGACCATTCAGTTTTTGCTTTACCATTTTTAGTGACAGGAAACTCACCACCTTCAAGGTATTGTTGAGTTCTTGGAAGGTTTTCCCTATTTTGAAATGAATTCTCCTTGTTAACTCTTATCCATTGCTCCCACTTCTGCTCTTTTGGGCCAAACAGAACAGTATAACTCCTCTTCCATATGAAAGCCCTTTAAATATATGAAGGCAGCATCCATTCTTTTCCCTAAGCTAAATATTCCTAGTTCCTTCAACTGGTTAGTATTCACAAATAATCATTTCCATATTCTAACTGTTTTTTTCTGGATATGCTTTTGATCGACAATGTCCCTCTTAAAATCTGACATCAAAAGTAAATATAATTTTCCTGGTATGGTCTGACCAGAGTTTAACAAATTCCACTTAATTCAGCAAGTATTTAAGTACCTATACTGTTCTTTAATTTCATTAGCATGCCAATTTATGAATCTGTTAGGACTTCATAGACTCAGCATCCAAATAATTTATGTGATTTTTAAAAAGAGTTTCCGGAATGAAATTCAAAGATACAAGATATTCTTCAGGGGTTAAATAAGATTTATATGGAATTTTCAAATTCAGCTAGTTGTCCAGGACCATAAACATCAAATCAGCACCAAAAACAGGAATTCAAAAGAATAGACAATCTTAGTCTGAGAGAGGATTGTATCTAGTTTTTATTGACTGCCATTGACTATATGCTGTGGCTCATAACATTGTCTTTTGTACTAAAGAGCTTTAGTACATTATCTATGTTTTAGTATATTAGTACATTAATCTATGCTTGTCAGAGAAAGGCTTTCCGCTCACTATACCATATCAGACAAAAGTAAAGAACCTAAAAGACAGCCTTGAAGAGTTGAAACTCAAAAGCTGGCAGCAAAGAGACACTTTGTCACCTTAACATCAATGAAAATGTTCAGTAAAAATGATACACTCAAAAGGGAATTATGACATCACCAGAAAACATCAATAGCCCTGCAACATCAGAATTCTTGATTAATCTGATCATCTATGTCTCCTGCCCACATAGCTTTCAAGTATATGATTCTTCATATATATTCTCTATGTGTGTATCATTCATTAACATTTCTTGGTCAAAGTGGTTCTTTGCATGTGCATCCCTCCCACTAGTGGTAAAATAATTCATGGAAGAGTATACCCTATTTGTGAATGAAAAGATCTTTTCTTGTCATTTTACCAGTTATGTTTTTGGATTAACCGTCTTTTGTTTGCACTAATATATGGTAGCTTAATAAAAATAAAACACATCAGTGGGGGCTTGTGAGTTATTCTTTTTATTGAAGTTTTTTTATTTTCAAAATATATGCAAGGATAATTTTTTCAACATTGATCTTTGAAAAACACTGTGTTCTAATTTCCCCCCCTTACCTCAACCCCTCCCCTAGATAGCATATAATTCAATATATGTTAAACATGGTAAAAATATATGTTAAATCCAATATATGCATACATATTTATATAATTATCTTCTTGAACAAGAAAAATCAAATCAAAAAATAAAATAAAAATTAGAAAGAAAATAAAATTCAAGCAAACCACAACCAAAAGAGCAAAAATGCTATGTTGTAATCCATCCTCAGTTCACACAGTCCTTTCTCTGGGTATAGATATCTCTCATCACAAGATCATTGGAACAGGACTGAATCATCTCATTATTGAAAAGAGCCACGTCCATCAGAATTGATCATCATATAATCTTGTTGTTGCTGTGTACAATGATCTCCTGGTTCTGCTCATTTCACTTAGTATCAGTTTATGTAAGTCTCTCCAGGCCTCTCTGAAATCATCCTGCTGATCATTTCTTATAGAGCAATAATATTGCATAACATTCATATAGCACAACTTATTCAGCATTCTCCAGTTGATGGGCATCCACTCCGTTTCCAAGAGAACTAAGAGAAAAGACTTAAGATGGTTTAGTAGAAGTATAAGATTTGGAGTTAGAGCATAGGTTCAAATTTTGATTCTAAAATTTATTAGCATATCATTTGAGGTAAACCTCACTTCTTTGACCATCTGAAAAATGAAGGGACTGGACTAGTTGTTTTCTAAGATCCTTTCCAACTTTGAAAAGTGTTTCACTTTTGTGGATCCAGTCCTCTTTCTTGGTATGAAAGCATCACTCAACCAAATATTCCACAATATTTATAACAGCCTATAAGAGCTCTAAAGAGAATTGTGAAAAGAGTTCTTGTCTTGGAGACAGAATACCTGAACTTCTGTCCTGATTTCATAACTTATGATGAAAGAATAGAGCAAGATGTATAGTATGCTTAATGTTTAGCAAAGCACTTGATAATTGTTATCTCATTCTGCAGTTATAGAGAGGGAATCATATAAGCCACAGGACTCTGAATGTAGATTTAAAACTAGCTAAATGAAAAGACATAAAAAAACAGTTATCAAAATCAAGTTGGACATGGAGATCTTTAATAGAACTCCCCAAAACCAGTCCTTCTCCATGTTCTGTTCAATGTTTTAACAAAACTATGGAACATATTTTTTATCAAATCTATTGATTTTCTTGAAATTGGGAAAAATAAGTTACAGGTTAGGTGACAAAGACATCTCAGAGCCAGAAAGACATAGCATTCTTTCCACTGATATCATCCTACACTCTTACCATACTTCCTTCTCTGTGTGCACATTGTATCCTCCAATATAATATAAGCCTCTTGAGGGCATGTACCATTTTTCATTTGCTTTTATATTCCCCAGTGCCTAGCATGGTGTCTAGCACAGAGCACACAGTAGGTATTTAATAAATACAAATTAAATTATATTTGAAGCTCAAAATAGATGTAGCAAGGCTATCTTGGTCTGACATATGGCACAGACTGTCTTTATGTGAATTAAAGTAGGACATTAACAGAAATCTTTCTGACATCTCCTCCCACTATTCTTCTCCAAGGCTTCTAAGCTACTCTAAGAGCAACTAGCTGCTCTGATATCCTCAGAGAGAAGGAGTAGCAGGTTGGAATTATATTCTAACTGTTCCCTTAAATATTGTTAGTTTAGGGGAAATGATATTCAGATTCAAACTAAACTCTTGATCACTATTTTTGAAGGGAGAAAGGAGAACACCAGGCCTTATATCAACATTTTGATTCCCTTCCCAATAGATACCACATACAAAAATTAGGAAACTTATTTGTCCAAATCAGTAGAAAAATAGAAAACCAAGAAAGAATATATATTAAATGAAACAGATTAAAGATACACTTCCATTGGGAGATTCCAAGTAAGTAAGAACCAGATCCTACCAAAGAGGAAAGTTTCCTAAAATTGTTTAGTGTAGCAAGTTGGAGACAAATGATGGAGGTTGCCAGATCCTCTTGTATCAGCTTCTTCTCAGAGTCTTTTTCTCCCTTAAGCAAGCTGAAGTGAAATTGGCATTGTTCATCTTCTCCCTCAAAACTATAAGTCAGAAGAGATTACAGTGATGGGATCCCCCCTTTTTTTTATTCCTGATCTCTTTGACTCCATCAACTCATTGGTGGAAATCAATATTCTCATGCAGACATGGGCATGGATCTCCATCAATAAGGAGAAAACCAAATGCCAATGGGCTTTGGGACTCAGATTACATCAGTAAGGCAACATGGTATTGTGGGAAGAATCTAGATTTGGAATCAAGGACCTCAGAAAGTAAGAATTTAAATTGTAAGATTGCTTCATGCTATCTGGTATGAAGGATGAGGGGGAAGTAAAGAAGGGAAGGCAAATCATTTAACCTCTCTGGGCCAGTTGCAAATGCAATGATGGGAAACTACAAAGAGATAGATTTTGATTTGAAATAAGGAAAATTTTCCCAATAATAAAAGCTGTTCATAAAATAAAATAAACTCTCTTGCTAAAGAATGAATTCCACAACATTGGAAATCTTCAGGTAGAAGCTGGACAATTACTTGTAGAATTAACATAGAGGAAATACCTGTTAAGATACAGGTTAAGCTAGATTATTTCTGAAACTTTCTTTAACACTGAGATTCTGAGATACATGCATGATATACAATAAAAGTAAATTTTGAACAGATCATTATGCATTCATACTATCAGATACCAGGACATTGTTTATCCATTCATTGTCTCATGTACTCCTTACATCAACTCTCTCAGATATATAAGATAGGTATAATTTTCATTTTACAGGATGAAAGATAAGTGACTTGGCCAAGATTTCATAGCTAAACATAAAACTTGAATCCAAACTTCCTGACTCCCAGTACAAGGTTCTTTCTACTATATCACACTGGCTCCAATTAAATGCAGAGCACTGGCTTCCCTCCTTGGTCTGTCATTGTGACTAATCGATGAGATAAAACATTTTCCAGGGTAATGGTTCCCAGTAATTTAAGCTAACTGATTTTACTATTCCAGGAAACTTACAGACAATGAAGAATCTAAACATAATTAATCTAGATCTCATTTCTAGGAGTGCAGAAAACCATAATATGAGACAGTTGGAAATGGTGAAAAAAAATATTGAATTTGTAGTCAGGAGTCACAGTTTTATAATTACTTCCCTGTTGGATCTTGGGCGTTCACTTCTCTTAGAAAGAGGAGCTTCATTCTTTGTAAAATGGAGATAATAATCAATAATAATCAATATTCTGCTTTCTTCATGAGGCTATGGTGAACCTCAAATGAAATACATATGATATACTCATGCTGTGATTACAAAGTTTCATAGCAGTGAGAATAATTGTCATTATAGTTGCTGTAACATAGTAAATTTCTCACTGCTTCTTTTCCCACTTACATCTCTTTTTATCTGGGCCATTTTGTGGCCTATCTAGTCTCCAGGAATTTAGAAAATTGTCTATTCAACTCTCCAAACATAAATATGTTTTGTTATTCAACATTGAAAATAAAAATGGGTGATAGATGCCAGGTATACACATACCCTAAATCCCCACAACAACTTCATTTGCACCAACTAGAAATAAAACAATAATCATTAATGAGGTCCTGGGTTACTAGATAAAGCTGGCAGAGAAAGCTTGAAGTACTGATAAGATTACTCAAGCAAAGAAGAGCTTTCATGGGGATCAATTCAACTTTATATTCTCTCCGTGGAAGTTTTGGGTAACCTAACCTTGCTGTGTCCAGCCAGAAATCCAAGTTATGGATTAAGTTAACCTCTGAGGTTAAATTTCCTCTATAAATTTGCCTATGGCCCATGACATCTTAGCTGAATCCTTTTAAATTACACACTATGGCATTCTGCCTTGGGATGTCTTTCTTCTCATTCCCCACCATGTTACATGGTAGATTTTTCCTTCTTATAGCTAACTAACTCTTTTACGAGTCTTAACTCTTCTAGAGATTTAGCTTGCCAGTCAATGGACTCCCACCTCATGATGGGAATACTCCCACCTTTCTCCTAGTTTATTATGAATTCTACTAGGGAACTTGTCTTTTCCATTGTTCATTGTTAAAATCATTTTCATGTTTTAAACATACACTCTCCCAAATCTATTTCATATGTACCATTCTGGGTTTCTCTTTATTTTGCCTGTAACCTCTTCTCATAAAAAAACCTACCTTTTGCCAAAAAGAATGGCCGTTGTGAATTCTTCACATGGCTGAATCTCATCATTTGATGCCAGTTGCTCTCCCAAATCTCATCATTTGGTGCCTGAATATTAAATACATCAATCATGGTTATAGCATCCTGAAATCTTGCCTCTTTTTAAACACTTCCAGTAACAGGGGATACATTATCTTCTGAGGCAGTGTATAGAGACAAGTTTAAAATAATGATTTTTAAGTTTAAGCTGCTTTGCAACCTTCCTATGTCCTTGTCCATAGACATTTCAGAATTCTATGATCTATATTCTGGGTTGCTGGCCCCATTAGTGACAACATAAGAAGCAGAGCTAAAAGAGACACAGACTACCATAGAATTTGAGAACTGGAAGGGACCTCAGCATTCATTTAATTTAAGCCTTCCAGAAAAGAATTTCACTATTAAAAGAATTTCCAACAAGAAATTATCCAGACTCTGCTTGAAAATACCCAGTAATGGGGAACCTGCAGTTTCCTAAGAAAGCCCATTCCACATTTGGATAGCTCCCATCTATTAACATTTTCCCAAAAGCATAAATTTCAATCTTTGCTTTTAAAGCTTAAATTTCCTCATTGCTCCCTCTCTTCTTTTTATAGTAAAAAAGTAAATGACAGAATAAATTCTCTTTTTTTAAAATAACTTTTTATTGATAGAACCCATGCCAAGGTAATTTTTACAGCATTATCCCTTGCACTCACTTCTGTTCCAATTTTTCCCTCCCTCCACCCTCTCCCCCAGATGGCAAGCAGTCCTTTACATGTTGAATAGGTTACAGTATATCCTAGATACAATATATGTGTGCAGAACCGGACAGTTTTCTTGTTGCCCAGGGAGAATTGGATTCAGAAGGTATAAATAACCCGGGAAGAAAAACAAAAATGCAAGCAGTTTATATTCATTTCCCAGTGTTTTTTCTTTGGGTGTAGCTGCTTCTGTCCATTCTTGATCAATTGAAACTGAATTAGCTCTCTTTATCGAAGAGATCCACTTCCATCAGAATATATCTTCAAACAGTATCATTGTTGAGGTATATAATGACCTCCTGGTTCTGCTCAGAATAAATTCTCCATTAATTCTTTTGGGCCAAGTAGTTTCATTTATGATTTTTTGGGAAATCAATAATAAAGCCCATTAGGATTCAAATAGAGCTACTTGACCAAGCTTTAAAACCAAATCACCCTGGCTCACACTGATGGGCCCACAGGTCCCAACCCAAGTCTTACTTAGTTATTGTTTGGGTTTTAATGGTTCAGAGTGAGTGTAAATAGCGATTTTTTTTTTTGTTTTGGCCAAAAATGCTGAGGGTCCTCTTCTCACAAATTGCTTTTTTAAAATTATTTTTGCTTCATTTCTTTTTTAATCTTTTTCATTGAATGGGTGTTGCCCCAGACAAACAGAGACCTGGGAAAGACTTTAGCTTAAAAAGCCTGATCTATATCTAGCCACTGGACCCAGAGGGATCCAGAGGAGAGAGTAAGACAGATCACTTGCACAGCCCTATCCCATTTAAATTCAATTCACTTGCAAGTCAAAATATTACCTTCCTGAACAAGATATTACACTCCTTCAAGAACAACAGTTGAGAATTAGCTCAGTCAAAGTCATACTGCTAGTAAGTGACAGGACCAGCTGAGTTCTGCCTTAAATACCCAGTTGAGAACTAGAAACTCTTCTCCATTAAATATCCTAATCAATTTCTCTTGGAGCCCAGAGTGAATTTTTATAATCATCAAGATCCACTCAATGGCTTTGCTCTTAGAGTCTGAAAATTCAAAGAAATGAAAGTTATTTCTCCCTATTATACTCTAAGCACTTTGGGATCAGAGACTATCCCAAAATAGCGCCAGGCACACAAGAGGTGCTTAATAATTTCTTGTTGACGAGACAAGTTCCAGTTTCATTTCTTCCCCTGATCCCCCATGAAACTTTGGGGATTTTTTCTCTCTGTATCCATGTTTCTTCATTTGTAAAACTGAAGTATGATGGGAAAGCAGATTAGGTTAGTTTTCAGAATCTCAGCATTAGAAGGGCCTCTGAGGCCTCCAGTTCAAATGGTATTTCAGAAAGAGACCCTTCTATAAAACCATTGGTCAACTAGCCTTGGCTGAAAGATATTCATCGAGGGGAAACCTATTTTTTTTTTTTTTGAAGTGGCCCATTACACTCTGGGGTAGCTCTAAATGTTTGGAAAGTTTTTCCTAAATTTTCCTAAATCTATCTTGAGGCAATCAACCATTTTATCCAGTAATATTTATGCAGTGGCCACTAGGAAGGTACCATGATAGATACTAGGGTATACAAATTTTTTAAAAATGAAACAACTACCAAAACTAGACAAAACTATTTGATTTTGAACATTTGATTTGAATTATAGGCCCAGAATAAAGATTGAGAAAAGATTTGGAAATTCGAAGAGTATTAGTAACTTTGGAGACTACACATTTGGTTGAAAGATAAGGTCACAAGTCAGATTATAAAGAACTATAAAGAAAGCAAGAGGAGGGAAAGTGATGGTACCAATTATAGATGGTCTTCACCAAAGAGGTATGCTACAAAAGGCAGAAAATAAAAAGGGTAATAATAGGGACTGGAGGACAAAATAAAGGTTTTTGTTGTTGTTTTTAGAAGGGGGAAATTCTGGGGAGAAGGAGAAATTGAAAATAAGTAAAAGAGTTGGAATGACAGGGAGCAATCTGTTGGAGGAGATGTGATGGAATTGGATTTAACAGGTAGCTTTAATAAGGAGTAAGGCAATTTTATCACATGAAAAAAAAATGAAGGAGAAAGTGGAAAACAGATGGGAGATGAGAAACAGGAGAGAAGAGGAGTTCACAGAAAATTATCCCAATTTTTTTCCACAAAATATGAGGCAAGGATCTTAGCTGAGAGAGTAAAAAGAGGGGAGAAATTTGAAGAACGATGAAAAGATTTGGAAGAGCTTCTGTAAAGAGTGGAATAGTGAATGAGCAGATGGAGTAAGATTGCCTAGCAGAAGTGGACCAAATCGTAGTTGTGTAACATAAATTTTGACTCAGTCAGAAAAACTGCATTTTTTCCATCTTCATTCACTAACATTTGTGTAGATACAAAGGTAATGAACGAAGAGGAATTCAAGATTGAGTCTTGATTACGTATGATCAGAAATATAAGAGGGGTAGGGATTTAAAAGAAGAGGATAATATAGAAGTGAATTGGTTTGCCAATAAATCATGAATAGGAAGGGGAAAGTGGCTAGTTCATGAGGAGATGTCTCAGGAGAGAATTGAGCGATCAAAGAATTGGAGATCATAATTAGAATGAAGGGAAGGCAGAAGAAGATGTGAAAAGCCAAAAGATTATGGTTGAGTAACTGGATTGGAGAATTTTTTTAATGGAAGCATTACGTTTGTGCGGGACAGGACGGTAGAAAAGTATGACCGACTTGGTGTATAGCCGGGGTGGGATGAAGGAGTAGCTCACTGGCTGAGAGTAGTTTAAGGAACTAAAAACAGGATATTTGAGAGTGTCAATATATATGTTGATATTTTCTAGAAAGGGATCACACACATGTACATCTATATCTTTATACCTATACACAAAATAAAAACAAAGTGGTTTGGGAAAGCTCAGTGAGAATAAGTATTGTTTCATTCTTTACACTTAAATCCTCGGCTTCTACAACGTCTGGTATATGGTAGATGCTTTAAAAAATACTTGTAGATTAAAAATGCCCTAGCAGTTGCGGGAGATCCGGAAAAAGTGCGGCTTGCAGAGGAGAGTGAGGACCAATAGCGAGAGGGAAGTGGGGCAGGGCCAATGAGGAACTGAGAAGGGCCAAACGGGTGAAGGCTCCGCCCACTCTCAGACTCTGTACTCAGCCCTGGGCCTCCAAGTTGTTAGATGTACGGCACTTGTTTGTTTGTTTGTTTGTTTTTTAAGAGGGAATAATTGGGAGTAGAAGAGCCAGCGAGGAGAACGAATAAGCAAGACTCCTGCAGTCTAATAGTGCTGGAGCTCTCTGCGCATGCTCGGCTTCAAGTCCGCCTTTTGCGCATGCTCGGCTTCCAGTCCGCCTTTTGCGCATGCCCACTACCCTGTGGTGTTTGAGGGAAGAGAGTTAGTAACGGGAGGGGGTTAGAAAGTGGGAACTTTTTTTGCGCATGTGTATCTGGCTGCCCGGCGGAAGGCAGGGGTTAGCTGAAGCCCATGGAGCTGCAATGGTGAGGCCCTTGCTGGGAAGGCGAGTCTCAGGCTGGGGCAGGCGGGTCCCGCCGTGGGGGTTTCTATTCCCCTCCGGCCGGGGCCTCTCCCAGAGCCACAGCGAGGGAGCTCAGCGGCAACGCACGCAGGGCCGACAGCAGTCCCGCGGGCCGTGACGCGTTACGGGTTTCGAGAAAGGGATAATGTTATGCTGTAATAGGCGGAGCCCCCACCCCGCCCCCGCCGGCCTGTCCCTCCATCCGCCTGCGGGGGTCTGAGCCGGGGCCTGGAACCGGGGTAGAGGCCGGGCCGTTCCTGCAGCTCTGCGGCGCCTCAACGGCTTCTCTAGGGCAGCGCTTAGGAACCACGAACTTCTTCTAGTCCCTGTTTTCAGTATAATTCAGTCAGTTTCTTTATAATCCTATGTATTTTATAATAATGGCTGCATTTATATAGAGCCTAAACATTTACAGAGTGATTTACACGTGTTATCTCACCTAATCCTCACACCCACCCTGGGAGATAGATGCTGTTGCGACGTTTGTTTGTTTGTTTTTTAATGTGGGGGAATTGAGACTGCATGATAATAATAGTAAGCTAGCATTTTTAGTGCACCTGTTATTTTCCTGGCACTATACTAATCCCTGGGCGATTATTGTTTCATTTGATCCTTAGGATACTATTAATATTATCCCCATTTTACAAATGAGAAAACTGAAAAAATAATTTAAAAAGCGTATTGTGCCTACTATTTGTTTAACACTGTGCTAAGAGCTTTACGATGATCTCATTTGTGCCTTACAAAAACGCTTTGAGGGAGGTGCTATTTTTACACCAATTTACTGATAAGAAAACTGAAGCAGACAGTGGTTTGCTCACGATTATACAGGTAGTGTCTGAGCCTGGATTTAAACACCAGTCTTCATGATTCCAATTTATTCTGAGAAGAGATTCACAAGCTTCACTAGATCCCACTCAACAAGGGATCATGACTCATGCAAAAACGTGAAAAATCCTCTGCTACTGGACACAGACTACTTTGTATACTCTGCCACTCAGGTTCTAAAGTCCTGCCCAGTTTTTATATCTTCATTTCCAGGCTTGTCATTTTCTTGAATGCCTAGTGACAGGTCAAGCACAAAGTTCAGTTACTCAAGAAATCTTAAGTGAATTTATATTCAAATAGGAGATATGAAAAACACAAGTATGGAAGGTGAAGATAGCTAAGACTACAAAAGGCAGATGCAAAACTGGCTGAGGGGAAGTGACTGAAGGTAGGCGAGGTTATCCAAGGAGATTGTTCCAAATATTTATCTAGCCCCCTAAGTCTGAGTTGTAATTTTAAAAAGGGAAATAACGATCCTTGTAGCCACTTATTGCCTTAGAAAATCCTATGTTAACATCTATAATGTTTCATTGTATTTTTTTTTATTTTGTCAAATATTTCTCAATTACATTTTAATCTGGTTCTATTGCACTAGGTAGGCCCAGAGTCCTCTGCTAGCGGCCTTTCTATAATAATTTTGTTGGTGGGGCAGCTAGGTGGTGCAGTGGATAGAACACCAGCCCTGAAGTTAGAAGGATCTGAGTTCAAATTTGACTTCAGATACTTAAACTTAACACTTCCTAGCTGTGTGACCCTTGGCAAGTCACTTAACCCCAGTTGTCTCAGCAAAAAAACAAACAAACAAACAAACAAAAAAAACAACAGATAATTTTGTTGGTAAAGGTGAATTTTAACTTCTAAAAACATTTCTTATCAACTTATAATTTAAGTGCCTTTAGAGCATTAAAAAAGCCATACTTAGATGTTTTCTCAGGTCATGAAATTTTGAATTGGAAAGAACCCACAAATATGGGATATAAGACCTAGAAAGGACCCTACAACATAGAAGAGTAGAGTTGGAAAGAACCTCTACATTTTATTTTAGATTACTGGCTGAGAAGAATCATTCTCAGAAATGGAACATTAATTCCAATCACATCTTGTTCACAAGTGTATTATGAGAGATGACTGTTGCCTTATCATTATTATAGGAATACCTATATCTATAGCATTTCTCTGATCTGCCAGCTTGGTAACCCTGCCCAAAAATAAATAAACACACAAATAGATAAATAAATGGAGGATAGTCTTGTATGACCTGTTCTTGAACCCATACTGATATTTAATACTGGTCACTGCTTTCTGTGTGCTTTCAAGAGAATTTAGACTATGAAATGTCAAGAGTTAGAAGAGAGGTAGGTTAAATGTTTTACATCCTTAGATTTTCCAAATGACACTGAGACCCAGAAAGGGATTTGTCCAAAACTAGAATTTTTTAAGAGAAATTTAGTGCTAAAATTCATGAATTTCTTTTTGTCTTAGCAAAAATTTGATCAAGGAGACTGCTAAGGCCCGCTTAAGAAAACATGATGTTGGAACCAAGTTTTCTCTGTGGTTATCAACGAAATATTCTGTCTTACTACCTTTGCTGGTTAAAGAAGAAAAGATTTATGTGCTTTTCACAGTCCGTTCAAAGAAGGTAGGTGAAACACCTTCTCAGAGTGATCTGAAAAAAAAAAAAACTTCACAATAACAACATTAAGTTTAGAAAGTGCTTTCTTTATAATCTTATAAAGTAAGTAGTACATGTATTATATCCATTTTAGAGAAGAGGAATTGGAGTTATGATAAGAACACATGGCACAGGTTTTCTCCTATTGTATTCTTCTACTGCTGCTTAAATTAACACAATAAATTATCCTTGCATATTTTGAGTGTATTTAATAGTTCAGTTCAATGTATGTACCTTGATCTTATATTGATCTTCTGTAGGGCTAGTATTAGTATACTAGTATAGTACTTTTGATGTGTTCTTCATACAAAGAAAAGTGTCAACCAAGTATTGAGACACTGGGAAGCTGGGTGACATGTTCAGGATTGTGTTGAATCCTGTACTCATCAGTAGGGTTTGGCTTAGAATTAGGTTTTTCTTTTCAAAGTTCAATGCATGTAGAAATGTAGGAAGAAATCACTGAAACCAGCTCTTATTTTATAGAAGAAACTGAGAATGAGTTACTGAAACTAACACAGCTAATAAATTTAGCCAGGATTCCATCTAGGTCTTCTAATTACAGACCTAGTGCTTTTTATACTACTTATGTACCATATACTTCTGCTTAACTACTTTAAACTGCTGCTTTCTAGAAAACGGTTTTCTTGAGATACTGTTTCTTGAAAATAATACAAACTAGGGTAAAACACTCACTTGTTCTATATCCACTTAATGAATTAAGAAAGACTCTTAATTTAATTCTTAATTTGGGTCCCAACTATGTAAGTGCTATTCAGCTACTATGTATGTCCAGAAACACAAATACTAGAACTTAATGTAATTCCAGCTTTATTTTCATTGCAATTGTACATTGTTTATGACATACCTGAATCCTTGATACCACATGAAGTACATTCCCAAGGGAATGGATTCAGATTGGTATGAGGACCTAGGTGAGGGGACTAGAGACCAGGTCATATGAGTATTAGTTGGAGGAACTGGAGTTGTTTTTCCTGAAAAGAAAATATGATTAGATCATTGCCTTCAGATAGTCTAAAAAAATGAGATTAGGTTAGTTTTCCTTGACCCCAAAGGATAGAATTTAGTAGCTAAATAGCACTTACATAGTTGGGCCCCAAATTAAGAACTTTTTAATGATTATCAAAAATCATATGCTACCTTCAGAGAAGGCTAGTTTCTTTGAGTAACTCACTGCAAATCTACAAATGGAAGCTAAATGATTAGATATAAGTCTAAAAGTAACTATAGAGATTATTCATTCCAATCTTTTTATTTTATAGATAAAGGAAATGAGGCCCAGGGATTTGAAGTGTTTTAGAAATGAAATTTCCTTTTCTGGTAGAGCCCAGGAACCTGAGATATTTTAGAGTTAAGATATGTCCAAAGGACCTCTACTTGGTGAATCAGTCAATCAATAAGCATTTCTTAAGTAGCTACTCTGTGCCTGGTACCATGCTGGTATTGAAGATACAGGTACAAAAATGAACCCACTTTTGCCACAAATAATTTACATTCTATTGGGAATAATGCTAAATGCTCACTAAAAAGATCATTTTTAGATAGTAGCTGAGTTCCCTTTCAATTTCAATTCTAAAATTGTTGGAATAACTATTTAGAAAGAATCAGTTTTCATCCAAGTTGTTATATACAATTTTAGCAGATCTTAATAATAGATTCTGTCTGGATTAAGGATTATTTGAGGTTGTTAAGAGATCTATTATTCAAAGAAGAAAGATAATTAGAAATCTTTCAGTTCCAAAAAGGGAGTAAGGTCTACAGACTATATAGGCTGATAAGCTTGGCTTTGATTCTGACAAAATTCTAAAATGTATTATTAAAACGATAGTTTCTAAATATCTTCAAAAGTAGACTTAAGAATCAGTATGCCTTCAAGATCAAATCATATCAGGCCAATATCATATGCTTTTTAAAATTTTGCCCATAGTCTAATAAATCTGCTATAGATACAATTTATGTAGATGTTAGTAAAACATTACCAACGTCTTATATGCTATACTTATAAACAAGATGGAGTTCACTTAACTGGATATTCAAGAGTGGTAAATCCACCTAATTGAATTCACACAGCAGCCACATCAAACAGCATATGAAACATTTCTCACTTGCAATCTACCATTAAGAGGAAAGAAATCAGAACTAAGATTTAAATCCAGATCCAAATCTAGCATTCTCCCAGTGAATCATGTTTCTTTTCATAAATTGTAGGTGTAGAACTGGAAGGGATCTTAAGAAAAAATCTTATAAATGAGGACAATTAGGTCCAAAAGTATAACTTATACAAGTCATATAAAAAGTAAGTGGCTGATCTCTTCCTCTAATTCCAGTATTTCCATTTACCACTTTGATAATACCTTATTTTGCAGTTTTAGTTATATTTACTCACAGAATATATGCATTTATTCAGCTTTTCAATTTGGAATTATATTGTAAGTAATTCGAACATGAAAGTATCATAGATGGAAAACATTTGAAGCCCTGATTCAATTGGCATTCACACTAGACTGTCCTGTGAGACTTCTATCATTTTTCATACAATTCCCAGAGCAATAATCTTCCCTGTTTCAACCATTCTTCCACTCTCTGTTTCAGGCTGATGATCCTAGAGCCATAAAATGTGAAAGCTAGAGAGGACCTTAGGGATCATCTAGTCTAAACAACTCATTTTGCAGAGAGGGTGAGAGAATTACTAGAAGCCAGATCTCTTGACTCCTCATTCAATGTCTTTTCTTTTCTGCCTCCTTCCTTTCTTCTAGGCAAAAGTGGCCCTGAGCCAAAGCATTTGCTACATCATTTAGACTATTTTTTGGACCATCATAGTAGACTCCTTACCAGCCCTTCTGCGTCCAGCCTCCTTATATAATTGAATTCTTTACAAATCTACAAAGAAAGTTTTCCTAATGTTTCCTACACTGTCAGACTTAGCTACTATATCATTTGATTTTTGCTGACATTAAAAAGCCCCTGTAAAGTGTAATGCAAGGGAATGTTCATTGAGCCAGTGAGGATGAGATATGCAAAATAAAGGTGATATAAAAAGAAAATGTATAAAAACTTTTAAAAAGCATAATCTTTGTAGTACATAGATCTAATTATGTCACTTTGCTGCCCAAAGATCTTTAGTGACTTTCTATTTAATCAGGTCCAAATTAGCTAGCATTACTAGCTCTCTATAAATATGTGTTTCATCTAACTCATCTTAGAGCTTGAGCTAATATTCTCCTTCATATCTTCTACTTTTTTCCAGCTGGACAAATCACCACTTGCCTCCTTTTTAGTCTGAAGTCATTCCATAGATAAAATGATTACATCTTATGTGAAGAAGTCATATAATATGTGATCATTACATGCATTACATTTTGAAGTTGCACTAAAGTATGGTGGCTAGAGCAGTGGCCTATAACCATATGACCATATAACCATAATAACCATTTATTAGCCTTTTACACTTGCACAAGACACTTGTCCATGGGGGCAGCTAGATGGTGAGTGGACAGAGCACTGGCCCTAAAGTCAGGAGGACCTGAGTTCAAACTCAGCTTCAAACATTTAATACTAGCTGTGTGATCTTAGGCAAGTCACATAACCCCAACTGTGTTGCAACCTCCCCCCAAAAAACACTTGTCCAAATGTAGTTTCTTCTCTGTAAAATGGGTATAATCTTACTGTACTACTTAACTCAGATCTTTTTTAGTAAAGTTTTATAAATGGAAGCTATTATAGAAATGTAACTTTAAAAAAATTCTTCAACAGAACCTTGCAAATAATAGAAGTTTCATAAATATTTATTATCTGAAGTTTTCTGTATCTTACTATTTAATTACCTTTAACTTTTTCTGATTTTTTAAAAAGGATTATGATAGGGATTACCATTTTTGTATTCATATTTCTTATTAAGAAGTAAAGAGAGGAAAAGTAAGAAGCACTGTTTTCTTAACTTAGTGATATATTTTTAAAGTATATTTCTTTAACCTGATTTCGATTAGTAGAATCAAATTGGATAGAGTGTTGGGTTTGAAGTCAGAAAGAAATGGCTTCAAACATCTGCCATATTATATCTGTGTGATCTTAGGTAAATAATTTGACTACTCTATGCCTGAGGCAATTTCCTAGTTCTTTTTTAAGTCATTTAATATATCAGTATTCCTCTTCAGTATTCCTCTACTTGAATACTTGACAAAACTGATGCTGTTATTAATGTCAATGCACTCCTCACCAAACTTAGCCATTTTAGCAATGCCAGTCTTCATACATATTGACTAAAAGTATTCAAAAGTTTGGTGGCCAGCTCTCTGGTGATGAAACTTTACACAGTGAGCTACTTGGTCCACTAATACCTGATACACAGTTTGTCAGTGGACCAGTAGAGGAGAATTTGAAACATAAAAAAACAGAAATTCCTATTTAATTTCTGCCCTTTGAATAACTACTTAGTTGAATAACCTAGTGATTTTTACTTAATATTTAGTTACGTACCTCTCCAGGGGAAGTGTGCTTTCCAGGAGGAAAGAGTGAGCCAGGAGACACAGATGATATAACCACAGCTCTCCGGGAAGCTCAGGAGGAGATTGGGCTTCAGCCTCACCAAGTAGAAGTCATCTGTCGTCTTGTGCCTTATATAAACAAGGTATGGCTTGGAATTTTGTGTTTTTCCAACTTTATCTTATGATAACTCCTCTCTGAAAAGCATGATATCTAGAATGAGGGACATGATAATCCTAATATATCTATCCTGGTTAGACTTCATCTAGAATATTGGTTAAGGTCTGAGCATAATGTTTTAAGAAGGATGTTGTCAAACTTAAGTGTATCCAAAAGAGGATGACCAGAATGATGACTGGGCTAGAGACCCTTAATTCATATGAGGATAGGTTAAAGGACCTGATCCTCTCTAGATCTTGGTCTATCAAGAGAGAAGACTTAGAGGATCCATTTTAATTGCATTTAAGGTACTTAAAGTTAATAATAGTCCTTCCTCTTCCTTAAATATTCCTAGGACAAAGTTGAAAAGCCAACTTTTCAGTTGCAAACACTGTGGTGCTGTCCGCTGCCCTAGTGCTGAATCATTGAATAATACTCTTTCATAACACTGACCATGGTTCTGATGTTTTTCTGTTCAAAGCAATTAATACCATCCCAAAGACTCACCCAAAGGAAAGGAATTCATAATCTTTTAAGGACTGACTCTTTCTGAGACAATCTAGGACTTCATCTCTTATATGACACCATGGCTAGCATTCCCTTCCTTTGTTGTTATAGACTTTAATATATCAGAGTCCCTTTCTCTGAAGTTTTGCTATTATCTTTAATCATCTGTCATTTCTCAGTTTCACTGATGTACTTAAATCCAGCGTAATAGCCTTACTTGTTGCTTTTTGTATGCTTCTCCTTCCTTTATTCCTGGTAATACCTTTACATCACTTTGGAGAAAAAAAAAAGTATGGATTGGAACCAATGGTTTTGTCCTCAGTTGTGTCCTGATCATCAGATAGACTCATAAAAGTATCATGAAGCTGGAAGGGAGGTATAACAGAATAAAGATTTAAAATCATGATAAGCTAGAATGCTGGGCTAATACCAACAAGATAAAATTTGGTAGCATTAAATATAAGGTTTTATATATGTTAATACTTATAATTATTCTGATTTTTACCAGTTATCGAATCAACCAGTACAGATCACAACTACTCCATAGGAAGCATTCATGAGTGCTATCTATGGAAAAAGACTAATCCTTTGTTTGCCAACTCCCTCCACATTTAACTAAGTTGATCCTTGAAAAACAGACATAGAGTCAGACAGAATTTCCAACTTAGCAGTATCTGCTGGAACTTGGTTCCACTGGCAGAATCTTCAGGAGCCTGGAGTACAACTAGGCAATGGAAAAGGGCTTAGCAACAAGAAAATCTGCATGTATATTCAGTTCCTAAATTCATCAGACTCAGAATTAGGAGACCCAGACTTGAGTCTTACCACTTACTAGCAAGTTACTTAATTTTTCTGGATCTTATTTTTGCCTCCACAGAGCAACAACTTTGGATTAAGTAATCTCTAAGGTCCCTCTAACTAAAACATCATGTGAGTTGATAAGAGAGACCTGTTGTACCATTAGTTCATATTTAAATGATTTGAGGATTTCAGTTGTTTCTGAACTTATAGCTTATAATGAGACAATGCTTTTATGAGATAATACTGTACCTGATAAAAAGACTAACACAGTCTTAAGCTGTGTTAAGAAAAATGTGGTATCCAGAATAATGAAGGTGATAGTCCTGCTTCATTCTGTCTTGGTAAGATTATTTATAAAGGATTGTTCAGTTCCCAGTTCCATATCTTAGAAAGGACATTAACAAACTGGAATATGTCCAGAGAAAGGAGACCAGAATTATGAGGAAAGTGGAGATGATATTATATGAAGATCAGTTGAAGAAATGAAAGATAAGAGGATTTAAAGGTATGAGAGATTTTAAAGATCATCTAGTCAAACTCCTTGTTTATTTTACAAATGAAGAAACTGAGCCCTAGAGAAGTTATGACTTGCCCAGCATGATAAAAATAATAAGTAGATTTTGGAATCAGGTTTTCTGACTCTAAATCCAATGAAAAAATCCAATGAAAAATATTACAGTCATAATGCTTTCACACCAGAAAGAAATCTTAGATGTCATATATTAGGAAATTTATTTAACATGTTAGGAAACTGAGTCCAAAGATTTAGAGTGACTTCTCCCATGGTCACACAATTCATTATTGGCAGAAAATTTCAAATTGAGACTAAAAGATCATATCTGGAGAAGATAGAGAAGACTCTTTTTAGGTAGGAACTGAATTAGGTGGCTACCATATCTTTTATTGTTTTCTCTCTGGCAATAGTTAAATAAAAACACCAAATATTTCGGGTACTCATGTTGCTGCTGTTGCACAGACAAGTTTGAAAATCTACAAAATTCTCATAGATTACAACATCTCGTATATTCAGAGGATGTCAGAACTAGAAGGGAAGTCAGAAAACAGAATGTCTACGTGTAGAGAGACCTTACAACACATATCATAGAATGTGAAAGCTTAAAAAGCTTTTGGAGAGTATCTAATCCAACTCTCTCAAGAGGAAATAATCTCAGAGATGGTAAGGGACATTTCTCAAGTTACATGTCACAGAAGTCTGATCCAGGCTTTGAACTAGATATTCTGATTCCTAATCCATACTACTTCTATACTGATACAGAAGGGATGGGAGAAAAGGCAAAGACAGTCTGTCAGACTTTTGGGGATGATGAGCCAGGGAACAAAACAATTCTAAGCAAGTTGTTTTCGAAAATTACTTCCTTGAGGGTTTAGTTGTATAACCACCTGTATTCTGGGCACCCAGCCTGGGTTTCAGTATCTTGCCTAAAAGGAAATAATTGTAATAGTTATTATATTCAGATAGATTCATATTCTGTCTAGAAATTAGAATCCAGCCAATGTCCTAGTAGAAAAGAACAATTAGCAGACTCAAAACTTATGGAGTACTTTTTTCATTTGTCATGTTTTTTCTTGAGGGTTAGATTATTCTTATGATTTTCATTTTATTTGTTTTTTTAAAGTTTTAGTATTAAAATTGGAAGAAATCTTAGAAGTCATCTGGTCTAGCTATCTACTCCCATTGTCAATATGATGTTCAAGTTCTTATTACCCTTTACTTGTACTTACATATAATATTGATCAAATCATTATTTCTCTAACCAAAGCTTTTCTATTGCTGTCCATTGTCTACAAAATAAATCCTAGTATTCAGTGCCTTCTGCAGTTTAGGTGTAGCCTATATTTCCAACTTCATCATAATACATAAATAAACACAACTTCTAGGTTTCATTTCAAATTCATTAAGCACAAACTCTGTTCAACATCATGTAGTTGGCTGTAAGGGAAATACAAAAGCAAAAATTAGATGTAGAACCTGCCATCAAGGCACTTATAATCTAGTTGTTAAATAAGACAGAACCACACATAACCATGATACAAGTTGTAGTAGTGGATAAGAGAGATCCAAAAGACATGGAATAAAAGATTAAAAGTTCATTTTCAGCTGAAGTTTTGAGGGAGTAGGAGTGATACTCAGGAAGGTTTCAGTACAGACCAAGGTGAGGTTTGAAGGATACCCTTTCACTCAGAAAATATTAGGACATGGGAAGAGGGGGTGGTGAGCTGTTCAATTTTTCTAGAACATAGGGAAAGGTAGGCATATGAGATAGAATTTCAACAGGTAGTTCATTTTTGGATATGCTGAGTTTGAGTTACTTCAAGATAATGCAGATATTGGTCATGACATAAAGGACTAGAACTCAAGAAATAGATTGGACATTAAATTATATATTAAGAGGTGATCTGTACATAGGTGGTAATTGAAACTACAGCATCTTCAAGAAAGAAGGTAGAAAACAAAAAGGTCTAAGATTGAACATTAGGGAACATCAAGGTTTATAGAATACAGCAAAAGAAACAGGTCAACAAAAAAGTTGAAAGAAGAACCATGAAAGCAGTGCTACAAAAACCAAGAAAAAAGTTCAGGGAAATGTGTTGCCTGTAATATCAAAGACCCCAAAGAGGTCAAGGAAAATGAGAGCAGGTTTAAAAAAACAACACACCTCATTGAACTTACTTATAATGAGGTCTCAGAGAAGCTTGGAGAAAGATCTTTCACAAGAGCAGCCAAACTAGAAGGTAAATGACAAAGGGTCGAAGAGTGATTTTATAATGAAGAGAAAAGACAATAACTTAATGAGGTGCCAAGATCAAGGAAGTTTTCTTAGGACAGAGAAGCCTTGAGCATATTTGTAGGGAGAGGGGAAGAAAACCTGGAAGGAGAAGGATGGAGAGCCTAAGCATTTAATAAACACCTCCTATGTGCCAGGCATTGTATTAAGTACTTGGCAAATATTTCATTTGATTTTCAAAGCATCTCTCAAGTGGTTACTAGGAAACTGAGGCAGACAGATGTAGAATGACATGCCTTGGGTCCCTCAGTTAGTAGTCTCTCAGTTCTTCCTGACTCCAGGCCCATTGGCTCATCCATTGTACCACCTCACTGCCTTCCTAGTTGAAGTGAGAAGAAATTGAAGATCCATAAGGTATGATTGATGGAGAAAAGTCTTGGAGGAATGGAAGAGGATGATGGGATCAATGATATAAACAGAGGGGAGAGTTTAGCAATAAAGATGGACATCCATCTTCTTTGATATGGGTGAGGACATTGAAAGATTTGGGTATGTGGAAGAGCAGAGGTGGGAAAGCTCACATTGCATGGTCCTTTCCTGCCTCTTCATGTGAAATCATATGCTGATAAAAAGGGAGCTGGGCTACAGTTGGGTATCTGAGGAGAAAAAAAGTATAAAATAGGAGCTATGAAGAATATAATAGAGTAAAACAGAGGTGAAAGACAGGCTTGCCTTGCGGTAGTTGACATTAAGTAGCATGAATATGTTATGGACACAGCACACTTTTATGATTTCCATCAGCACATTTGACAGTGATATATTATTGGGTTTGATAGAAGTTGGAAAGTCTTATTGATTCATTTTGTCCTAATTTTATTTTGGCTGTGCTCCACTTTCAGAATGGTGCCATGATAACTCCAGTTGTGGGATTTATAGACAGTTCATTCCAGGCCCAGCCTAATCCACATGAAGTGAGCGAGGTGTTCCTGGTGCCTCTGGAGTATTTTCTGAATCCACGCACACACTTTTCCTTTCATGCAATTGTTTTTGGCCACTGTTTACGTATTCATTCTTTTGGCTACATGGATCCCCAAAATCAATCAGTCTATCAAATCTGGGGGTTGACAGCCAGGTTTGCACTGCTGACTGCACTCATTGTTTTGCAAAAACGACCATCCTTTGATGTGGAATATGACCTTGATAATCTCATTTCATCCTCTGAGCAACACTTTTTAAAGATACACAGAAATGTCAAAAGTAAGTTATGATCTAGACATGGATACATCCAGGCATTTATTCATTTACTGTGCTGAGTCTCAGACAAGATTCCTTCTCTTGGCATCATATTTGATGTTGGGTTAACCTATGCTGTGGGGTCCTCGAAAGCCTAGGTTGAGAGCTTTATGGATTATGTTGTTTTTCACTTCTGTATCCCCAGTGCCAAGCTTAGTGCCTTGCAAATGGAAGCCTAATAAATGTTTATTGAACTGAAAAAAATGTTTCTTCTGAATGGATTCTCTGTAGCACTGAGCTAATTTGATTTTGCTTTAATCAGTATCAGTTTTCTGACAAATGTTCTATTTTAATATATTTGTAAAGTATATAAGTAAATATAAAGTGAGAATGTAAAATTGTATAACTCTGGTTCCATGATTCTTCTTGGTTTTTTATAGCCTATTAGTGGACAATGAACCAAGAGGTACTACCTACTCAAAGTGTGGATACCCTTTACCACATCTCCAAAAAGCATCTGGTTTTCTAGCCCCCCATTTAATTACTTCTTTTGATGAGAAACTCAGTACCTTACAAAACAATATACTCTACTTTTAGGCAGTTCTAATTTTTATAAAATTTATCTTTTGGAGGAGGTAGATGTGATTTAATCTGTGTGGGAAATTCTAGTTGAAGAGACTGTGAAGATCTGCGGTCTCTTTGTAACTTATAGTTGCTTAAGTTTTAAAGGATTTGCCCATAATCATACAACTATTATGGTCAAAACCTACATCTTCCCAGCTCCATTATCAGCATTGTAGCTGCTATGATATATTGCTTCATTTTTTCATATACTTAGTGAAAGTCTGTCTCCCTGTAGCTATCCCTGTTGGTCCTACTTTTCTTTTAGGGTCAAGCAGAACAAGTCCATTCAACACCTGATATATATGAAGATAACTTTCATGTCCACTTGAGGTATTTTAATGTTCAGATGAGTAATCACCAATTCTTTCAACTTACCCTCCTGGCATGGCTTCTGCTTACCTCACCAGCGTGGTCCTTGTCTTCTGAGCACTCTCCTGATTAGGTAGTTCAATGTCCAATATGGCAATATATCTTCTCACTGTATTTATAAAAACATACAATCTTGCCTTTTTGGGGATCCAAATTTCAAAATATTTATTCTGCATTTAGCTCTCAATTGTAATTCTGTAAGTACTCTCCTGGAAGGATTATGTTCTAAAGCAAAGTTAAAACTTTTACCAATTATATCATATTATATAGAGAGGATTATTTGGATTGTGATGGATTGATAGTCTGTTTATGTTTGGCACCTTTGGTTTTACTAACAGTATTAAAAATAGTTTATCATTAAGTCACATCTTGACAAATTCTTAAAGTCAGAGGCAGAATGCTTCCACATTATCTATAACTTTGGTAATGCTTGTGACCCCACAATTTAGTCCATATCCATTTTTTCCCCAGAGCATACAAAGTACAGGAACCATATTCAATATAGTATACTAATTTATAATTCATTGGATTAAGAGTTAGAAGGAACTTAAAAAGTTAAATAACTTGTTCAAGCTGATATAGATAGTTGTTAGCAAAGCCAGTATTCAAAGTCAGGTCTTTTGCCTTTAGCTCCATAATTCTTTCCACTATATCAATCTGTTTTTCTTACAGTAGCAACTACAGGAGAAATTCCTTTTCTTCCAAATACATTCAGAAATGAAAATGGGCACTGGAGAGGGACAATAAAAACATCAAATTGGACCTGGTAGTAATGGCCAAGAGAATGGTGTTTGTCTTTTTTACTTTAGCCATGCAAATTAACAATGTGGTAGAATACATAGATCCAATAAAGCATCCTTTAGGCCTCAGACAGTGAATTTCAAAGAAACTCATGAAGACTTCCATATTAGATCCTTATGGAAAAGGAAATGCTCTGGTGAATCTCTATAGGTGTCTGCTTTAATTTCCTAAGTCTGTGGACATGCATGTAGAGATTTCTAGCCAGAACAGATGCTTGAACATAGATAGACCACCCAGCTACCCTACTCCTGGTCTAGAAAACATCTGAAATTCACACCAGAATGAATAAGGATAGGGAAATCCAATGAGAAACTACAGTATTTTCTTCCATCCTAGAACTGCCCAAAAAGTTAGCCATTAGCATAGTAGCAATGGGAAGAGGGCCACTAGGAAAGACAATGCCAATTCTTGCAAACAAGTGTTTATAGTCACTTCACCCAGAGAAAGGCCAGCAAATATAGCCTACAAGGCTAATTGTCTAGAGGCAGCAAGAGCAGAAGAATGTGTTGAATCTCTAAAAAAGCTTCAGGTCATTTGTAAATCCATAGTGGGCCTCAAGTAAATAATAGCAAAAGCATGTCAATGATCATAGACCAGGACAGACCAGGCACTCACGGCTCTCATTCTATGCTAAGATGCCAGAGAGGATCCTAGAAGATCTAGGGTTCTGAACCTCAAAGATCTGGGACAAAAAGAAGGGTCCTTAACCTGAAACGTTCCTTCAGAACTCCCAAAACTCAGGAACAGGGTCAAAAACAAGCAGGGCTGACTGTTCCTTACTCAAAAGCACAGCAAGGAAGCCTAGCCTGGCAAAGAGCTTTAATTCAGGAACTAAAGATGGAGAAATATGTAAATCAAAGATAACATTATCCAGTATCAAATATTATCACAAATCTAGAGCTCCCTCAAAAAGAGAATGTAATTCCATGATAAATGCAAACAGAGACTCAAAGGAAAAGATGAATTTTCTATATACTGTATAAATACCTTGAACAAAATGAAGTGAGAGATAAATGAGATAAGAACACTAAAATAAAATGGTAAAATTTGCCAAAGTAATGGACTTCCTGAAAACTAAGATAGACTAGCCATTAATGACTTCATGATACTTCAAAAAATAGAACAAAATCAAAAGATTTTTTTAATGTAAGATCTGCCATCAGAAACAATTTACCTTGAAAATAGATTGAGGGAAGATTGTTATACTTCCTGAAAATCATGATTTTTAAAAATTTGGATACTGTATTTTAAGAAATTATTCTATTAGAACCAGAAAATAGTGAAGATTAAATATATTTCAAGAAATCATTCTATTAGAACCAGAAGACAGAGTGACGATTAAAACAAACAAACAAAAAACTACTGATTGCTACTTGAAAAATTTCTAAAATAAGAGTCCCAGGAAAGTGAAAGCCAAAATTCAGAGTTCCCACAGCAAAGGAAAAAATATTGCAATTATCTATTGAGGGTGGAACAGGAGAAAAGGAAGGGAGAAAGCATATGAAGTATCATAAAATTACAATCAGAATTACATAAAACTTAACAAGTTCTACTAAAAATGAGAGCTTTGACTACACAGTATTCCAAAAGGCAAAAACTTTATGCTTACAGCCAAGAATCACCCAGAAAAGGTGAGTATAAATCCTATGGGCTGGGGATGGAATGGGATAAAGGATTCTCAGGCATTTCTGATATACAGACCAAAACTAAATAGAACTCGGAAATGCAAACACAAGATTCAAGAGAAATCTAAAGACCTTTTTTATTTGAGGAATTAGAATGAACCATATGATCATGTAATACTATAACATTCTATTTGAGGGAAAAGAATGAGTGTCTTTTCAAAACAATATCTTCAAAGAGTATTAAAGGAGTTAAATAAGAAAAAGAGGATCCAATGGCAAGGATTGATTCTCTTCCTAGGGTTTTAAGAAGAAAAAAACAAGATAAAAGGAATATTCTAGCATAGAAAGAAGGAGGAAGAGGATGGAACTTGCTATTTTTCATTATAATGAGAATAATGTTCAAATATAAAGGAAGAGTTAGGGAAAGCAGATATCAGATGAACCTTATCTGAAATTGACAAATGAGGGCTGAACCCATACATTAATAGTTTGATGTGAAAAATATGTCAAAATCAATAGGGAAATATGAGAATGAGGGACAATGTTAAGGAAGGATAATACTGAGGAGAATAAAAACAAGCCAAAAAGCAAATAAAAAACCTTGATTTTTGAAAGGAAAGGACTAAAAGAGGGAAAATAAAAATCTAAGGGTTTTCCCATTAATTGGTAGTGGCCAAACAAATACTAGAAATGTAATTGAATATTGTATCATAACAAAAAACTTAAACTGCAAAGAATTGTGTTCAGTATGAACTTATACAGAATGAAATGAACAATACTTGGGAAATATTTTATATAAGGACAATAACTGTGAAGGGAAAAACAACTTTGAAAAACTTAAAAAACTATGTTCAAAGCAATAACCAATTATGACTCCTGAGGTCTATGATAAAGGTCCTTTTGACAGAAAGTATTAACAAGTCTGAAGGAACAGAAGGACATATTTTGGGACAGGAGTATTATGTGGATTTGCTTTGCTTACTGTGCTTATTTGTTGCAAAGGTGTTTTTTACCCCTCTCTATTTTAGTTGGGGAGGGGGTAGCATTGCAAGGAGAGAGAGAGCAATATTGATGCAAAAAATAAGCCACAGAGATTTTTTTGTAAAAATGCACAGAAGAGAACACAAGGAAGCTCAGAAGGAACCAGAGATGACTAGAAGGATAGTTTTGAAGGTAATCTATGGAATTTATTATATATATTTTTAAAAGTAGTATGAGATGGAGATTCATGCTTTCATATATAGTTCTGTTTCTATGTTCTCCTATATTTATAGAAATGCTCTTTCTGATATTTAAGCTCAGTTTTTTTTAATTACATAAACAGAGGTGGGTATCAGTTTGGAATAGTGAGAAAAACCCTCACCTTGATGTGGGAAATAGAAGACATAAGTTCTAGTCCTAACTCCACCACTGATTCACTGTGTTACCTTTAGAAAGTTCTTTTCCCCTCTCTAGGCCTCAGTTTCCTGATCTACAAAATTAAGGAATTGGACTAGGTAATCTTTTAGTTTCCTTCCAGCTCTGACATTTCCTTGATTCTAGTATGGAAGCAAAGGGAGGAACTCTGTAATGTCTTCTCAGCAAGAATGACTCATGATGCTATAAGAAATAACAAGCAGGATGCTTTCAGGAAAACCTGGAAAGACTTACATGACATGAACAAGATCAGGAGAATATTGGCCACAGTAATAGCAATCTTACATAATGACCAACTGTGAACAACTTGACTCTTCTCACAATGATCCAAGATAATTCTGAGGGCTTATGATGAAAAAATGCTTTCTTCCTCTAGAAAAAGAACTACTTAGTCTGCAGATTGAATCATACTTTTTAAACTTTATCATTCTTGGGGGAGTTTTGGTTTGTATTTTCTTGTGTAACATGGGTAATATGAAATTGTTTTGCATGACTGAACCTGTATAATCTATATCAAATTGTTTACCTTCTCAAATGAAGGAGGGAATTTGGAACTCATTTTTTTTAAATGTTAAAAATTTGTGTTTACATGTAATTAAGAAAAAAATTAAATTAAAAATAAAAATTAATCAGAAAAAAAGAATGTAAATAAAAGTGATTCCATCTTTAAAATAATTTCCATTTAAGCCTAAGTGAGCAGACACGAAGACACCCTGTCACAAGTCCCATGCAAATTCGCATTAGCAGATTCTAGTTCCTCTTTCTAAACACAATAAACCATCTTTTCTAAGGCCATCCCAAACAACTCATGATACTTTTTAAGACTTTAACAAGTATCCATATTTTGAAGAGTGGATGTTTTTAATGCGATAGTAGACACTCATGGAGAAGATGTAAAAAATACAATCACCACTGGGACATCTAAAGCATCCTAAATAGGCCCAAAGTGTGAGCTGCCTTTTGATCTTTTACTTCACAGTTTAATAACCGAATGACTTCGGCCAAATCATTTCTCCATCAAAACTTCAGTTTTCTCATCTGTTAAATGTGGATATGTTACCTGCTTCCCAGAGAAACTGTAAGAATCTAATCACATAAAAGGGTCACTATAAAGCTTTATGTAAAGTATGTGATGGTATGACTGCAAAGAATGTCCAAATGATTCTCAAAGAGATATTGAGAGATTTATCTCTGAAAAACTACCTGCCTCTCTTCAGGAGAAACTAAGATTCTTCTTTGAAAAGAAGCAGGAGAAGGGGCCATAAGACAGACTGTTTTATTATCTTTTGAGAGAAAGGAATACCAGACTGGAATTATATCTGTCTGCTCTACCTCTTAAATGGCATAGTTTCTTTTTGTTGGTTTTTTGTTTGTTTGGGGTTTTTTTTTGGTGGATATTTTTGGTTCAAAAGAACAAGCTCCTAGTTTCCATGGTTTCTCTCCCTTAAGTGGAAAAGATATCCCAAGCTTACATCTACACATTTGACTTCTTCTCACCAAATGCTATTTACACAAAAAAACATCATACAAGTGAGTACTGAGTAAACCCATTTATCTAAGCAGATTAAAAAAAACAGAAATGTGACAAGTTCTGCAGATTAAAATATATTAGAAAATGCACAGAAGGGAATGAACTTCTTGGATGGGAGCAAGATGAGATCTTATTCCCAGTCAAGAATGAGAGCCTTTTCCAACCCAAGAGAAATTTCCAGGAGTTTCTAGGAAAGCAAATTAGAGATCAAAGACATATTTAGAAGCCAACTTTGTCTGCATGTCTTATCTTTCAAAGTCTATTTTTCTTCACATATCCGAAGTCACTCTTCAAGACATTAAGGAACACAAAGTAAGCATGTCTCTCCTCTCCAAAGATCTCACACTAACTGTTCCTCATGCAATCATGTAAGGTCATAACCTGCATTTTCCATTTCCATGTCCACCCCAATTCAAAGTCATGTATTTGAGACAACATTGAAGCACATTGCTTCCTCTCCCCTACTCAGCTTGGGGAGTCAGATTGTATCTATAGAAAAGGTGATTTATTGTTATTGGTAATGGTAGGAATCAAAAGAAATAGCATGGAATGATCATATTCTGAATAGCAAATGATTTTTAAAAATCTATCCACAGTGTTAATTTGTATCCTGTCTTTCTAATTATCAGGCACTGTGCAATTTAATATAGACTCATAATAGTGTTAGAGTTGCAAAGAACTGTAGATAGAGATTCAAGCATTTTTACAAAGGAGAAAAATGAAACCCAGATAGGTGAAGGAGTTTAATAGTTTACATTTACCTAATATTTTAAAAGTATTTACATAGCATCTTCCTTGCCATATCCCTATAAGATGAGTAAAGCAGTTATTACTATCCCTGTGTTAGAGATGACAAAACAAGTTGGAAGTCTGTTCATATAGCTAGTAGATGTTAGAGCCAGTATTCAAACCCAGTTTTTCTGCCTCCAAAACCAGTTCTCTTTTCACTATACCCATAATTCATTGTCAGAGATGGTAAAAAGAAGGAAACTCGTGTGTGTGTGTGTGTGTGTGTGTGTGTGTGTGTGTGTGTGTGTGTGTGTATGAAACCAGCTACTCTAGAAAGTTGTCACAGGATTCACCTTCCATATGCTATAGCATAGTATATATCTCTGTCTTACAACATGGAATCTCTAACTCTCTCCAAAGTCAATGCAAGAGATGCCTCTTTCTCACCATGCTAGCCATTGGATTCATTAAAGCATGTAATTCAAAGCTAGAGAGGATCTTGGAGTTCAACTAGTACAACATTCTCATCTTTACAGTGTAGGAAACATCCCAAGGGAAGAAAGGACTTTTCCAAAACCACCTCCTAATGAAATCACAAGTCTAAACTAAAAAAGGGGTGTGAGGATAAAGTTTGGTGGTAAAGATTAATCTTAAATACTAATTTGTTTTTCATTCATCAACAAAATAGATCTGAAAATAAACTCAGAGCTCTTTATCTACTATAAGCATCTTAATCACATCTGATTAAGCTTCTTCATTTGCTTTTATATCCAACAAAATGGAAACTACTTATAGAGAACATTTTTAATTAAATGGAACAAAACAATTATACGTTTAATGAATGAAATTGATGAATTGAAATGATGATACTTGTGACTACTGCAGGGGTAATGATTTTTCTGTTGAATCCTAAATGAAATACACTGAAAAGATAACTAGATTTGGAGCCAGAGAATTTGGGTTTGAATCCTGAGGACTCTGTTACTTATTATCTATATAATATTAGGTGAGACGTTTTTCGTCTCTGGATCTTGGAGCCTTCATCTGTCAATTGAAGGGACTGGACTAAGAATTTGCATCACTAAAATCTTATAATCCAATTATAACATTGAGGATCCCATTAAAAGAATCAAGAAAGGAATCTAAGAAGGAGAATGAGGAAGAAAGCAAGATACAGTAGGAAGAAGGAGAAGAGGAACACCTAGAAAGAGTTTGGGATCAAAAGTGTCAAAATGTCCAGAGAAGTCAAAAAGAATGAGAGTAGAAATAAATTATAATAATCATGATTCATATGTATATTGTACTTTACAGTTGATACTTTCTTCCCAACCTTGCTCTAATGTTCCTTCATGAAACATAAGTGACTCTAGGTCCTCAAAGGTCATGCTAGCGAAGTGTAAACTTTGGCAGGGTTTACTAAATTATAAAGGTTTTGAGTGCTGGCCTAGTGCTGGATTATATTGTGTTGTCTGAGGATGAGCTGAGCTAAACAGAAAGAGTCTCATCACCAGAGTTCAGTTCAGTTCAACTCAGTCAACAATTACTTAGCATCTGTGTGCCAGATGCTGGGGATTCAAGGGAGGAGACATGCAAAACATTCCTGCCTGAAAGAAATTAACTATTTACTTGTGTGGGGATATAGGGAATAAAATGGGCTCATCAATATAAACCATACTAGATAGAGTATGATAGAGCTAGAGAGAGAAATGAAAAAAATACTAGGGAAAGATTTGAAGAGCTCAGGGTCACTTAGGCAATGTGGGATAGTTTATATTTTGCATAGTGCTTCTATACTTTTAACTGATAGAATCAAAGAGGGCTTTATGGTGAAGGTAATTCTTGAGCTTGGTCCAAAAAGAATAGAAATAGTTCAACAAGCAGAGATGTGGAGAGAATATATTATACACTGGGAGATTGTGTGTGTGTGTGTGTGTGTGTGTGTGTGTGTGTGTGTGCATGCACTTGTGGATATTTAGTGATAGTAGAATGTAGGATAAGAACTGGGAGTCCAAATGGTTCAGAAGTTCAGAAATACAAACTATATGTAGGAAATAATGAAAAGTAGGTCTAGAAAGGTCTTGAAGCCTGATCTTGGCTGATCTTAAATGCCAGTCTAAGCATTCTTTAGTTTATTCTCAGAGATATTAAATGATTTGTCAGCAGTCAAAAAACTAATGTCAAAGGAGGGATCGAACTAAGGTCTTCCTGGCATGAAGTCTTATATTTAACCATCACAGGTTCTCTGCTGAAACTAAGGACATCCGGCTGAAAATATCCAAGTGCTAGACTAGGGTTTAGTAGAGGTTAGGGTAGGATAGAGTATTCCATTAACCATAAAAGAAGATAAAGTAATAAAAAAATGTAGAGAGAGAAGAGAACAAAGTCTAAGATTCCACCCCTGGGGACACCCAAGCCTGGGGAGCAAATAAGGTTGTTGTTCTAGTATTGTCATGTGATGATGACTGGCTGTATCAAATAATAATAGCTGTGGCACAGTACTGTATGTGTGTCTGGTGAAAAGAGTGCTGGATGTTGATTCAGAGGAGCTCTGGCTCCAGAGTCTACCTCCTTCACTTATTAGATATGTCACTGAAATGGAGTAATAAGAGACATGAAATACTTCATAGCTTTTTGGTGAGGATCAAATGAGAATCATATAAGTAAAGCAGTTTGTAAGCCTTAAAATATATAATTAAGCTTTAATAACTTAAAACTACATTAAGACTTTTAGAACACTATGTATATATGTGTGTGTGTGTAAACACACACATATGTCAACAATTATTATTTAGCTAAAACTATTGAAAAAGAGCAGTTAAACATGCAGGAGAATTGAGGGAGGCCAAAAATGAAGAGAGTGTTGAGGAGGAGACAGTGGTCAGTAAGGAAGTCAAAGAATGTGACTATTTAAGGGCTTTAATTTGGCCACCAGGTGATGATTATTGTTTTCTCTATAGCAAATCAGAAAGACTATTACTGCTAAGTGATGAATGCCATGATTCTCTGCTCCAGTGGAGGATAGAATTGTTATTTTCATCTCTACCTTATATTTGAGAAAATCTGAGGTTCCAAAAGGGAAAGTCATTTCTCAGAATTATAGAATGTTAGAACTGATGAGGATCTTAGAAGTCATCTTGTTCAACTCTTTGTGGCTCAGAAGAGGCAGGGAGGACAAGTCACTTGCCAGAGGTTCATACAGTGACTTCTTAGCAGAGCCTTGGACCAAGTTCAGACTTCTTTCTACTTAATTGTCCCTGTACTCTTCCCCTTGGACCTCATAGGGCACTTTATTCACATCACTCTGGTGTTTTTATCATTTGAGACAGATTTTAGATACTGGATAGTTTTTTTTTTCTTTTTGTTATACTTTCCAGTAGACTGTGATATCTGTAAGGGTAGGGAACATGTCTTTTCTCAATCTTTGTTCTCTCACCTAGGACAGGGCTCAGTATACAATAGAAATTTGGTAGGTGTTTGTTAAGTGAATGAATGTGAACAACATGTTAATTATAATTTTCTTTTATAGCAATATGTAGATATACAGAATCACTAAACATTAGAAAAAAAAAACAATTCTGAAGTCAACCCAATTAGTCCATTAGCTCAACATGTTTTGTTTCATTTTATGTGCATAGTATTAACCTGGGAGCACACAGGCTCATTCTTATGCTAAAATTAATTTGGTGGAGATTAAGCTAGAATCTATCAATGCAGAGCAGGGATTTAGGCAGGACCATGCAAGCCCAAACAACAGGGGTGAGGGAAGAGGAATTAGATGGCATACATACCTTATGGGGTTAAGATGAATGGAATAGAAGTGAAAAGGTAGGCTCAAGGCAGGGTGCTGTGGACAACAAAGTCCAAATTGCTCTGCAGATTTTGCTGGAATGATTGCAAATCTAATAGGATTTAGTGGCATCTCCTCCAGTCCACAATCTGTTTCCATGGTGATATAGTGCTCAGAGGCACTGGGGAGGAGGTGGGGGGGAAGGCTGAATAGGAAATGTGCAGCTTTCGTAGCTGAAGAGTTGGAGAGAAGGGAGAGGCCCCCAAAGAGCCCTTCCTTCACTCAAGACCATGAAACTAAAACCAATCAGCGGTGCCAAGGGGCAGCCAAGAATCAACGATACAAATACAGGAGTGGGACGCCTGACCATGCCACAGCTCCCATGCAAAAGATCTGGGAGATTTAGTGCACTACAAACTCAACCCCATATCATGGTTAACAAAATCTGAGGTTTTACTGAGAACTAGTGTCCCAAAACAGGGACATAACATGCCCTTTTTCTGAGAGAGACATAGAGACAGAGACAGACAGACACAGAGTCAGAGAGAAAGAAAAGAAGAAGGAGGGGAGAGAAGGAAGGGGAGGGGAAGTGAGAAATAAGGAGGGAGTGGGAGGAAGAAGGGAAAGGAAAGAGAAAGAAAGAGAAAGAAAAATGGCTGGAAGGACAGAATGCTATAGTGACTGCCTTATCTGGCTTACTCTTGTAGGCAGACTCCAGAGTGCCTCACTTCACTTCCTACTTCTGAACCATCTTCTCAACAACCTCACCAAAGATTTTGATATAACATAATACACATAATAAACTGTGAACTCTCCCTAGGGTGTGAACCCAAGGAAGGGGATCATTATTTTCTCTGACCTTGCCCCAGAGCTACTCAGTCTTCTTTGAGTTCCTTGCTAAAAGATCACATAAGGGTCTAATTTCTGCTGGAGCCTACTTTTTCACATTCCCATTCCTCCCCAGTTTTGTTGCCATGTTCTTCCCCTGCTCCAGGGGTGTTGCCCAGTGTACTCAATAGAGAATATTCTCCCTACTTTTGTCTCCTTCCAAGTGTTGCCCTGTAGTACACCCTCTTGGGGATTGTACACTGTGTCTTGTGTGAGGGTCCTACAACTCTATTGGGACCCAACTTTTACCATGTTCATTAGCCTCTTTTCATTTCCCATGAATTGGCTTTAGAATAATACTCAGTAGGATAAGCTATCTTTTCTACCTGCACATTTCCTGAAAGATGTGGGATGTCTAATGAAGTATCAACAAAGTGTTTTCCTAAAACTCATCTCTGACCATGTTATTCCCCAGTCAAGAAATTTCAACAGTTCTTTATTTCCTCTAAGACACTGCCTCTTCATGGAAGTTATCAAATATAAATTCTGGTATCTAAAGGTCTTCAGTACCTCTCCCCATCATACGTTTCCTTCTTTATTGTATGTTACTTCCCTACATACACACCCTACAATCCAGCCAAACAGGACTTCTTGGAGCTCCTCACACATGACCTGATCCATTCCCATGTATTAAGTGTCTACTGTGTTCCAGATCCTATATTAAATGCTAGAATTACATTCATTAAAAGAAAGCAGTTACCCTTAGAAAAATATCCTCAGGATCAGATGAATTTACAAATGAATTTTATCAAACATTTAAGGAATAGTTAATTTTAATGCTACTACAAGCTGTGAAAAAAATAAGTATAGAAGGAATTTTATCAAATTCCTTCTATGATGCAAACATGATTTTGATATCTAACTAGGGAGAGCAAAAACACAAAAAGAAAGTCAATTTCCCTAATTCATATTGATATACCAATTTTAAATAACATATTAACAAGGAAATTACAGAAATATATCTCAAAGATCATATACTATAGTTGAGTGGGATATATAACAGAAATGCAGAACTGGTTCAATATTAGGAAAACTATAAACATAGTTTACCATATCAATAATTAAACCCAAGAAAAAAATCATATCATTACAACAATAAATGCAGAACAAAATACAATACCCATTCCTGTTTGAAACACTAGAAAGCATAGGAATAAATGGAAGGTTTCTTAAAATGATAAGTAGTATCTACCTAAAACCAAGAGTAAGCATTATCTGTAATGAGGATAAATTAGAAGCCTTTCCAGGAAGATCAAGGGTGAAGTAAGGATGTCCCTTATCACCACTATTTTTCAATATTGTGTTAAAAATGTTAGTGATAGCATTAAGAAAAGAAATTAGAAGAATAAGAATAGGTAGAAAAGAAACAAAACTATGCACTCTTTGCAGATGTTATGATAGTATACTTAACAGAACCCTAGAGAATCTATTTGAAACAATTATCAACTTTAGTAAAGTTGCAGAATATAAAATAAACCCTCACAAGTCACTAACATTTATACATATTGCCAATAAAATTTTTCATAACAAGATAGAGAAATTTATTTTAAATAGTAGGTGAAAAAAAAATACTTAAGTGTCTACCTGCCAAGACAAACCCAAGGACTGTATGAACGCAGTTATAAAATGTTTTTCACACTAATGAAGACAGAGCTAAACAGTTGGAGAAGTACTAATTATTCATAAGTTATTTGAGCCCATATAATAAAAATGACAATTCTATCTAAATTAATTTACCTATTCAGTGCTATACCAATAAAACTCTTATTATAGAACTAGAAAAAAATAACATGATTTATCTGGAAGAACAAAAGATCAAGAATATTAAGAGAACAATGAAAAAATAATATGAAAGAAGGCAGTGTAGCAGTACCAGATTTCAGACTATATTACAAATTAGTATTCATGAAGATAGTTTGGGATTGCCTAGGAAATAGAATGGTGGATTGGTGAAATAGATTACGTTTACTATACGCAGTAATAAATGACTATAGTAATCTAGGGTTTGATAAACCCCAAAATCCAAGCTTTGGGGGCAAGAACTTACCACTTGAGAAAAGTTGCTGAAAAATTAGAAAATATTTTGGCAAAAAGTAGACATAGATCAACATCTTACACTGTATATATCAATATAAGGTCAAAATGAGTACATGATTTAGATATAAAGGATAATATCAAAAATAAATTAGAAGAAGATGAAAAAATTTACCTGTCAGATCAATAAATAATGAAAGACCAAATGAGAGATAGGACTGTGGGAAATAAAATAGATAATATTGTTTACATGAAATTGAAAAGGTTTTGCATAAACAAAACCAATGCAGCCAAAATTAGAAAGAATGTAGAAAACTGGGTAAAAATTTTACAGCAAGATTCTCTGATAAAGGCTTCATTTTTCAAATACTTAGGGAAATGAGCCAAATTTATAAAAATAAGAACCATTTCCAATGATAAATGGTCAAAGAATATAAATGACAGATTTCAGAAGAAGAAAAAATCAACACTATCAATGATTACATGAAAAATGCTCTAATGTTGATTAGACATTAATCTATCCTCAGACACTTAACACTTCCTAGCTGTGTGACCCTGGGCAAGTCACTTAACTCCAATTGCCTCAGCCAAAAAAAAAAAAAAAAAAAAATGCTCTAAATCACTATTAATCAGGGAAATGCAAATTAAGATATGTTGATTAAAGCAAAGCATTGTTTTAAAAAACAGTTCTGAGATATTACTTTGTAGTTACTGGTTTGGCTAACAAGAGAAATCATAAATGCTGGAGGAGATCTGGAAAAATGTGGACACTAATGCACTGGTGGTGGAGTTATGCATTGATTAAGCCATTCTGGAGAACAATGTGGACCTATGCCCAAAGGTTTATAAAATCTACATATCCTTTGACTCAGCAATATCACTACTAGAAATGTATCCCAAGGAGATCAAAGATAAAAAGAAAATAATTTATAATGTGCAAAAACATTTATAGCTTTTTGTGTTGGCAAAAAATTAGAAGTTTAGGATACATACATTAATTGAGGAATGGCAGAACAAGTTGTGGCATATAATCATAATAGAATACTATTGTATTGTTATTCTCTTAACTTGAACTTTAAAAGGAAGAAATAGATAGGGAGACAAATGAGAAGAACCAGAATTGAGAGAATCTAGGTATAAAAGGAGTTTGAGGACATACTCTGGGGCAAGTATCTTTATCATCAGCAGCATCATCATCATCGGAAAAGTAATAGTATTGTATTAAAAAAAGATGAGCCAGATGGTTTCAGAAAAACTTGGCAATTTACATGAACTGATACAAAATTAAGTGAGCAGAACTAGGAGAACAGTTATACACAGAAACATTATAAATATGATCAACTGTGAAAGACTTACTCTGACCAATACATCAATCTAAGACAATTCCCAAAGGACCCATGATGAAAAATGTAATCTACTTCCAAAGAGAAAACCAATGAAATCTGAGTGCAAACTGAAGCATACATTTTTTTTACTTTCTTTTTTTACAACATAGCTAATATGGAAATATATGTGGTATGACTTCACATGTATAATGGGTATTATATTGTTTGCCTTTTTACTTCACGAAGGAGAATTTGGAGGAGAAAATTTAGAATTCAAACACTACAAAAGTAAATGTTAAAAATAAATAAAAATTTAAAACAAAACTGAAGAGACAATCCCCAAGAGATTACAGACTAATGGAGAGAAAGAATTCGGGCAAACAACACACAAAAGGAGAGAGGAAAGTTTGGGGGGGATACAGCAGGGTATATCAAATTGGGTATATGATTTAGACATAAAAGATGATACTATGAACAAACTAGGAGAGCAAGAAATAATTTACTGTCAGATCTACAGAGAAGGCAAGAATTTTTTTAAATGATAAGCTTTTAATTTTCAAAATTTTGCAAAGATAGTTTTCAACATTCACCCTTACAAAAACCTTGTGTTTCAAATTTTTCTCCCTCCCTTCCTCTCACCACCTTCCCTAGACATAAAGCAATCCAATATATGTTAAACATGTGCAATTCTTCCATATGTTTCCACAATTATCATGCTGCACAAGAAAAATCAGATCAAAAAGGAAAAAAGAAAAAAAACAAAAACAAAAAGCAATTAAATAAATAAAAAGGTGATATTAGTATGTTGTGATCCACATTCAGTCTCCATAGTCCTTTTTCTGGATGTGGATGGCTCTCTCCATCACACGTCTATTGAAACTGGTCTGAGTCATCTCATTATTGAAAAGAGCCATGTCCATCAGAATTGATCATCATATATTCTTGTTGCTGTATACAATGTTCTTCTGGGGACTTCCGGTTAAGATGGCGGAGAGGAGGCTCACAGTTGCGTAAGCTCCGCGCTTTCTCTCACTATCCACTTCATTACAAGCCTCTGAATCAATGCTTGACTGAAAAAAACCCACAAAAAGTTACCAAGAGAAGCCATCCTTGAGATCCGCCAAGAAAGGTCTGTCTTTACTGGAGGGCTGGGGCGGTTTTAGATCGGGCGCAGGCTGAGGGCAGCGGCAGTGAGAGCACGGGAGCAGAGCTGAGAGGGGGTGGGGAGTGATCGTAGCCGTCTCTGTGGGGAGAGCTTCGCTACAGGTTTGGAACCTGCAGCAAGTCAACAGCCCAGCAGAGAAGCTAAAAACACCGGGGCTGAAGAACACAACCGCAAACAGCTGGAGTCTCTCAGGACCTGGCCGCCCCCCCTTCCCCCCCCTCAGTGACTCAGCACGCTCTGGGATCTCAGAGCGCAGGCGCAGCACAGTCCTGCTAGTGCCTCACTGCTGCCACCTGCAGTCTGTAGAGGAAGCTCGATAACACACCCAGCCCCCCCCCAAAGAAAGACTCCAGTTTTTTCTGTTTTTCTTTGGTAGTTTGTCTCTGATTAATAGACAGAATGAGCAAGAAGCTGAAGAGGACTTTAACCCTTGACAGCTTCTATACAGATAGAGAGCAGACTCTAAATCCTGAGGAGACTAAAAACAGGCAGTCCCCAGGTGATTCCCCAAAGGAGGAAATCATCTGTTCCTCAGCACAGATGAACCTCATAGAAGTGATTAAAAAGGCTCTCACAAGGGAGCTAGAAGAAAAATGGGGAAAGCAGAGTGAGGCTTGGCAAAAGGAGAGGGAGGCTTGGGAAAAGGAGAGGGAGGCTTGGCAAAAGAGCCTGGAGAAAGTTAAAGAGAGAGTGGATAAAGAAGTAAAATCCTTGAAAAATAGGATTAGTGAACTGGAAACAGAAAACAGCTCTCTAAAAAACAAAATGGGCGAAATGGAAAAAAATTCCACAGAACAAAAGAACTCAATTGGACAATTAGAGAAAGATTTTAAAAAAGTGAGTGAAGAGAATACTTCACTGAAAATCAGAATTGAACAAGTGGAATTGAATGACTCGAGGAGACAAGAAGAATCAGTCAAGCAAATCCAAAAAAATCAAACAATGGAGAAAAATGTGAAATACCTTCTGGGGAAGACAACAGACCTGGAAAACAGATCCAGGAGAGACAATCTGAGAATCATTGGACTCCCAGAAAAACATGATGAAAAAAAGAGCCTGGACACTGTCTTCCAGGAAATTATCAAAGAGAACTGCCCAGAAGTCATAGGAACAGAGGAAAAAATAAACATTGAAAGGATTCATCGATCACCCACTGAAAGGGATCCTAAAATCAAAACACCAAGGAATATAGTGGCCAAATGCCAGAACCCTCAGGTGAAAGAAAAAATATTGCAAGCGGCTAGAAAAACCCAATTCAAGTATCAAGGAGCCACAATAAGGATCACCCAGGATCTGGCAGCATCCACATTAAAAGATCGAAGGGCCTGGAATATGATATTCCGAAAGGCTAAGGAACTTGGTATGCAACCAAAAATAACTTACCCAGCGAGAATGAGCATCTTTTTCCAGGGAAGAAGATGGACATTCAACGAAGTAAGCGAATTTCATCTATTTCTGATGAAAAAACCAGAACTTAACAAAAAGTTTGATTTACAAATATAGAACTCAAGAGAAATCTAAAAAGGTAAAGATTAATCTTGGGAACTATATTTTGACTATATAGATGTATAAAGAATACATGTATACCTTGTTCTAGAAATTGATGTGGAAAGGACATTGTACCAGAAAAAGGGTAAAGTGGGGGTAGTACATCTCATGAAGAGGCATAGGAAACCTATTATATCTGAGAGAAAGAATGGAGGGGGATGAATATAGTGGGTATCTTACTGCCTTCAGAATTGGCTTTAAGTGAAAAATCTTAAGACATATTCAATCTATGGTGAAACTTCTCCCATCTCATTGAAAAGTGAGAAGGGAAAAGTGGAAAGGGAAGGAATAAGCTAAGCGGAAGGGAATACAGGAACTGGGAGGGAAAGGGGTAAGATAGGGGGAGGAACTCTAAGGCGGGGGGAGGGACACTAAAAAGGGAGGGCTGTGAGAAGCAAGGGGTGCTCACAAGCTTTATACTTGGAAGGGGGGGAAAGGGGAAAGAAGGGAGGAAAGCATAAACCGGGGTTAACAAGATGGCAAGTAATACAGAATTGGTCATTCTAACCATAAACGTGAACGGGGTAAACTCCCCCATAAAGAGGAAGCGGTTAGCAGAATGGATTAAAAGCCAGAATCCTACAATATGTTGTTTACAGGAAACACACCTGAAGCGGGGAGATACATGCAGGTTAAAGGTAAAAGGTTGGAGCAAAATCTACTATGCTTCAGGTGAAGTCAAAAAAGCAGGGGTAGCCATCCTGATCTCAGATCAAGCTAAAGCAAAAATTGACCTAATTAAAAGAGATAAGGAAGGACACTATATCTTGCTAAAGGGTAGCATGGATAATGAAGCACTATCTATATTAAACATATATGCACCAAGTGGGGTAGCATCTAAATTCTTAAAAGAGAAACTAAGAGAGCTGCAAGAAGAAATAGACAGTAAAACTATAATAGTGGGAGATCTTAACCTTGCACTCTCAGAATTAGATAAATCAAACCAGAAAATAAATAAGAAAGAAGTCAAAGAGGTAAACAGAATACTAGAAAAGCTAGATATGATAGATCTCTGGAGAAAATGTAATGGAGACAGAAAGGAATACACTTTCTTTTCAGCAGTTCATGGAACCTATACAAAAATTGACCATATATTAGGACATAAAAACCTCAAACTCAAATGTAGTAAGGCAGAAATAGTAAATGCATCCTTTTCAGACCACGATGCAATGAAAATTACATTCAACAAAAAAGCAGGGGGAAGTAGACCAAAAAATAATTGGAAACTAAATAATCTCATACTAAAGAATGATTGGGTAAAACAGCAAATCATAGACATAATTAATAACTTCACCCAAGAAAACGATAATAATGAGACATCATACCAAAATGTATGGGATGCAGCCAAAGCGGTAATAAGGGGAAATTTCATATCTCTAGAGGCCTATTTGTATAAAATAGAGAAAGAGAAGGTCAATGAATTGGGTTTGCAATTAAAAATGCTAGAAAAGGAACAAATTAAAAACCCCCAGTCAAACACTAAACTTGAAATTCTAAAAGTAAAAGGTGAGATCAATAAAATTGAAAGTAAAAAAACTATTGAATTGATTAATAAAACTAAGAGTTGGTTCTATGAAAAAACCAACAAAATAGACAAACCCTTAGTAAATCTGATTAAAAAAAGGAAAGAGGAAAATCAAATTGTTAGTCTTAAAAATGAAAAGGGAGAACTCACCACTAACGAAGAGGAAATTAGAGCAATAATTAGGAGTTACTTTGCCCAACTTTATGCCAATAAATTCGACAACTTAAATGAAATAGAAAAATACCTCCAAAAATACAGCTTGCCCAAACTAACAGAGGAAGAAGTAAATATCCTAAACAGTCCCATCTCAGAAAAAGAAATAGAACAAACTATCAATCAACTCCCTAAGAAAAAATCCCCAGGACCAGATGGATTTACATGTGAATTCTACCAAACATTTAAAGAACAATTAACTCCAATGTTATATAAACTATTTGAAAAAATAGGGATTGAAGGAGTCCTACCAAACTCCTTTTATGACACAGATATGGTACTGATACCTAAACCAGGTAGGCTGAAAACAGAGAAAGAAAATTATAGACCAATCTCCCTAATGAATATTGATGCTAAAATCTTAAATAAAATATTAGCAAAAAGATTACAGAAAATTGTCACCAGGATAATACACTTTGACCAAGTAGGATTTATACCAGGAATGCAGGGCTGGTTCAATATTAGGAAAACTATTAACATAATTGACTATATCAATAACCAAACAAACAAAAACCACATGATCATCTCAATAGATGCAGAAAAAGCATTTGATAAAATCCAACATCCATTCCTAATAAAAACACTTGAGAGCATAGGAATAAATGGACTTTTCCTTAAAATAGTCAGGAGCATATATTTAAAACCATCAGTAAGCATCATATGCAATGGGGAAAAACTGGAATCTTTCCCAGTAAGATCTGGAGTGAAGCAAGGTTGCCCACTATCACCATTATTATTTAATATCGTATTAGAAACACTAGCCTCGGCAATAAGAGTCGAGAAAGATATAAAAGGAATTAGAGTAGGCAATGAGGAAACCAAACTATCACTCTTTGCAGATGATATGATGGTATACCTAGAGAACCCCAGAGATTCTACCAAAAAGCTATTGGAAATAATTCATAATTTTAGCAAAGTAGCTGGCTACAAAATAAATCCCCATAAATCCTCAGCATTTTTATACATCACCAACAAAACCCAACAGCAAGAGATACAAAGAGAAATTCCATTCAGAATAACTGTTGATACCATAAAATATTTGGGAATCTATCTACCAAAGGAAAGTCAGGAATTATATGAGCAAAATTATAAAAAAGTCTCCACACAAATAAAGTCAGACTTAAATAATTGGAAAAATATTAAGTGCTCTTGGATCGGCCGAGCGAACATAATAAAGATGACAATACTCCCTAAACTAATCTATTTATTTAGTGCTATACCAATCAGACTTCCAAGAAAATATTTTATTGATCTAGAAAAAATAACAACAAAATTCATATGGAACAATAAAAAGTCGAGAATCTCAAGGGAATTAATGAAAAAAAAATCAAATGAAGGTGGCCTAGCTGTACCTGATCTAAAATTATATTATAAAGCAGCAGTCACCAAAACCATTTGGTGTTGGCTAAGAAATAGATTAGTGGATCAGTGGAAAAGGCTAGGCTCACAAGACAGAATAGTCAACTATAGCAATCTAGTGTTTGACAAACCCAAAGCCCCTAACTTCTGGGAAAAGAATTCATTATTTGATAAAAACTGCTGGGATAATTGGAAATTAGTATGGCAGAAATTAGGCATGGACCCACACTTAACACCATATACCAAGATAAGATCAAAATGGGTCTATGACCTAGGCATAAAGAACGAGACTATAAATAAATTAGAGGAACATAGAATAGTTTATCTCTCAGACTTGTGGAGGAGAAAGAAATTTGTGACCAAAGATGAACTAGAGACCATTACTGATCACAGAATAGAAAATTTCGATTACATCAAATTAAAAAGCCTTTGTACAAATAAAACTAATGCAAACAAGATTAGAAGGGAAGCAACAAACTGGGAAAACATTTTCACAGTTAAAGGTTCTGATAAAGGCCTCATTTCCAAAATATATAGAGAACTGACTCAAATTTATAAGAAATCAAGCCATTCTCCAATTGATAAATGGTCAAAGGATATGAACAGACAATTTTCAGAGGATGAGATTGAAACTATTACCACTCATATGAAAGAGTGTTCCAAATCATTATTGATAAGAGAAATGCAAATTAAGACAACTCTGAGATACCACTACACACCTGTCAGATTGGCTAAGATGACAGGAAAAAATAATGATGAATGTTGGAAAACTGGGACACTAATGCATTGTTGGTGGAGTTGTGAACAAATCCAACCATTCTGGAGAGCAATCTGGAATTATGCCCAAAAAATTATCAAAATGTGCATATCCTTTGATCCAGCAGTGTTTCTATTGGGCTTATATCCCAAAGAAATACTAAAGAAGGGAAAGGGACCTGTATGTGCCAAAATGTTTGTAGCAGCCCTGTTTGTAGTGGCTAGAAACTGGAAAATGAATGGATGCCCATCAATTGGAGAATGGCTGGGTAAATTGTGGTATATGAATGTTATGGAATATTATTGTTCTGTAAGAAATGACCAGCAGGATGAATACAGAGAGGCTTGGAGAGACCTACATGAACTGATGCTAAGTGAAATGAGCAGAACCAGGAGATCATTATACACTTCGACAACGATATTGTATGAGGACATATTTTGATGGAAGTGGATTTCTTTGACAAAGAGACCTGAGTTTCAATTGATAAATGACGGACAAAAGCAGCTACACCCAAAGAAAGAACACTGGGAAACGAATGTGAACTATCTGCATTTTTGTTTCTCTTCCCGGATTATTTATACCTTCTGAATCCAATTCTCCCTACGCAACAAGAGAACTGTTCGGTTCTGCAAACATATATTGTATCTAGGATATACTGCAACATATCCAACATATAAAGGACTGCTTGCCATCTAGGGGAGGGGGTGGAGGGAGGGAGGGGAAAAAAAATCGGAACAGAAATGAGTGTAAATATAATGTAATTATTAAATAAAAAAATTAAAAAAAAAAAAAACAATGTTCTTCTGGTTCTACTCACTTCATTTAGCATTAGTTCGTGCAAATCTCTCTAGGCCTTTCTGAAATCATCTTGCTGATCATTTTTATGGAATAATAATATTCTATAACATTCACATATCATACCTTTTTCAGCCATTCTCCAACTGATGAGCATCCATTCAGTTTCCAGTTCCTTGACACTGCAAAAAGGACTACTACAAACATTTTTGCACATGAGGGTCCTTACCCCTGGGTGCAGGTTCAGTAGAGACACTGCTAGATCAAAGGATATATAGAGTTTGATAGCCTTCTGGGCATAGTTGCAAATTGCTCTCCAGAATGGTTGGATAAGTTCACAATATCAGTGTCCAGTTTTACCACAATCCCTCCAATGTTTGTCATTTTATTTTCCTGTCATCTTAGCTGATCTGAGAGATATGTAGTAGTACCTGAGAGTTGTCTTAATTTGCATTTCTCTGACCAATAGTGATTTAGAGCTTTTTTTTTTTTTTCCTGACTTGCCCAGAGTCACACAGCTAGGAAATGTTAAATGTCTGAGGCTAGATTTGAACTCAGGTCCTCCTGACTTGAGGGGGTGCTCTATCTACTGAGACACCTACCTGCCCTTAGAGCATTTTTTCATATGACTAGAAATGGTTTTAATTTCTTCATCTGAAAATTGTCTGTTCGTATCCTTTGACTATCAATTTGGAAAATGTCTTGTATTCTTATAAGACCCAAACAGGAAAGATAGAACCTGGGCTGAGCTAGCAAAGAGAAGCTGCTTGGGCAAATAGAGAAGGAACACTAGATGGCATGGTACACAGGTAGGAATATCTGGAGGCAGTAACAGAATAGCAAGTAGTTCTTAAACCAACATGGGACAAAAGGAATGAAAGGCAGTAGGATTGGAGTATATGGTCTTATAAGCAGGGGAATTCATGGATAAGTAGAGGAAAACATCTGCTGCCTCTGGCCACAGCTATCTCTGGGACTCTAGGGCTCCTCCTTCTTCTCTAGAGGAGAGTTATAGAATAATATTGTTTTTCCATAGAAAATGATCAGCAGGATGATTTCAGAAAGGAAAGGCAGAAAGACCTGGAGAGATTTGCATGAACTAATGCTAAATGAAGTGAGTAGAACCAGAAGAACATTGTATACAGCAACAAGAATATGTGATAATCAATTCTGATAGACACGGCTCTTTTCAACAATGAGATGACTCAGACCAGTTTCAATAGACTTGTGATGGAGACTCCTCTAGGGAGGAAGGAGGAGCTCTAGAGTCCTAGAGATGGCTGTGTCCAAAGGTAGCAGATGTGATGTGCAGACTCCCCCTCTAAGTAACTGAGTGTCTCTATGGACAGCCCTTTTATTCTTAGTGTCTTTTACGTAGTTTGTGCATAGAGGATAGGCTAGGTCTGCATGAACATTCTAGGGCAGCAATACTATCAGCTCTTCAATTTCCTCTTAGGAAGGATTGCTATTACTTTTCCGATGATGATGATGATGATGATGATAAAGATACTTGCCCCAGAGTATGTCCTCAAACTCCTTTTATGCCTAGATTCTCTCAATTCTGGTGGTTCTCATTTGTCTCCTTATCTATTGCTCCCTTTTAAAGTTAAAGTTAAGAGAATAACTCGGGTATATGACTACTCAGGACTGAATCAATAATTCTCAATTGTGATCTTTATGGGAATATTTGCATCTTTTATTAGGAAATATCTTCAGTGCCAGAACAAAAACATCTTCCTTTATCTTTCCCTGCAACTCACCCTTCTTCCTAACTTTACTATTCTGTCCAGGGTACCACCATCCTTCCATCATCCAGATTCACCATCGTAGATTCATTTCTAACTCTTTATTCTCTCATTCTCCATATCCAGTTAGTTGTCAAATCTTGATTCTACCTTAACAACATCTGATGGTTCTGCCCCTTTTTCTTCATTCACACTGTACTCAATAGTTTTTACCTGGACAACTGAAACATCTTTGTAATTGATCTCCTTGCTTCAGCTTCTCTCACCTTCAGTACATTCTCTAAAGAGTTGTCAATATGATATTCTTAAATCACAAATTTCATCATACCACTCTTCTACTCAGAAACATCCACTGTTTTGATGTTGCCTCTGAGATAAAGCATTAATTCTCATTTGGCTTTAGATCCTCATAATATGGCTCTGGTCTTCCTTTCCATTATTTTCTCCTTCACACATTCCATTCAAACTGTTTTAATTGCTGATCTCCATACATAATATTCCATCCCTGCCCTTTTGCCAAGGCTGTCCAGTATTTTCTATATTCCTTAAATCTCTAGCTCTCTTCAAAATCTAGATCATGCCATCTCCTACAGATATCTGTCCTGATTCCTCATCACTCCCTAATCCAACTATTAATGCCTCTCAAATACTTTGTATTTACTTTTTACACATGTGCACATACATATGTTATATATGAATGTGTACATATACATATATTTTTTTCCTGATGAAATGTAAATTCTGTAGGTAGGTATGATTTAATTTTCACTTTTATGTCCTAAATGCCTAATATGTGGTAGACACTTAACGAATTTTTTGACTCCTTTAATCTTATTAATTAATATTGCTGACCAGAAGTTAATGTAAGACAAGATTCTTCTGGGTACAACCCTTTATACCGAATTCTTTTTGTGTTAAAGTCCTTTCCAGCTCTTACATTCTACATTCTATTTTCTAATGTTCCTTTCAGTTCTGATTATGATTCTATTTTTTCCAAAGTACTAAAATCTCCTTTGGGATTGACTATTAGTAATAAAGATATATTGAATTTTATTAGTAATCCAATTTTGTTTTCTATTGCTATTAAAGGAACCAAGTAAAAATGATCCCACTGAAACAGTGTTGTAACTCAGATCTCTATAAGGCCATATTATGATGATATTCATTTGATACTTTAAGGAACTAAGTTCCTTTGGAAATGTTTCAAAAGAAACTCATGTCATGTTAAATTCCATACATTGTGCTGTTATACAACACTAGTGGCAATTTCACAGCACTTAAGCACTTAGAGATAGGTCTCCATTATCAGTGAGTGAGACTAGAAAAAAATTCAGCAGAGGGAAATCTTACCCAGTGTCATACGATACATGAGAGTCACCAAAACAGCTTTGAAGTAGAGATGAATTTTTTGCTTACTCCTAGCAGGTAGGAACACGAGTTTTCTTACAGCTGAATTATATAGTGCATGTAGAGAGTAAAGTGTAATAATATTAGAAAGATAGCCTTGGCCCAGATTATGAAGGGCTTTAAATGCCAAACAATGATCTTAGCATAATTTTAAGTTTCAATAGTTTAAATGTTAACCTAAAGATAAAAAAACCAAGAGAATTTATTGAATACAGTGTGATCAGAACTACACTTTAAGAGAATCATCTTGGCATCTATATAAAAAATGAATTGGAGTTGAGAGAGAATTCCTTTTAATTCCTGTAACATTCCTTGTTGTTAGTTTGAATTATTTCAAAACATCTCAAGGACCCCACTTACCAAAATTATAATGATTGGATTTAAAGTTCTTTTCAGCCCCCATAGTTTTACTAATTGTGATGTAGATCTGTTTGGGGCAAGATTAAAAGATCCAAGTTCACCCTCAATAATTTCTTTTTACTACATTCATTTATTTTATTTATAGAGGGGCAGCTAGATGACCTTTATATAAAGGCAGCAGTGGGATAGAGTCTTGGGCTTGGAGTCAAAAAGACTTCTTCCCGAGTTCAAATGTGGCCTCAACACTTATTAGCTACATCATCCTGGGCAAATCAGTTAACTCTGTGTGCTTCAGTTTCCTCATCTATAAAATGAACTGGAGAAGGAAATGGCAAACTACTCCAGTGTCTTTGCCAAAAAAAAAAAAAAATCTCCAATGGAGTCACAAAGAATCAGACATAATTGAAAAATAACATCTTTTTTATTCCTGCCCAGGAACAAAATCTCTGTTCTCTATAATACCTTATATTTACATATCTCCTTAAAGTTTGCATTTGTTAAAATATTTTACATATGCTATCACATTTGAAGGTCATAAAAAGCTTGTGAATTGGGACTGTGGTATTATAATCACCAATTTACAAATGAGAACACATGATACAGGGGAAAATAGGGGTGAATTTAGCATCAGAGGGCCTATTTCCAATGTTTTTCTACCTATGAAAATTTAGGCAGGTTTTGAAACCCATCTTTCCTTATCTAACAAATGAGGATGTTAGACTAAATGATTGTTAACATCTCAATATCTAAATCTGTGAAAGTGGGAAATAGCTTCAGAGAGGTAAAGTGGAAGTAACTTGGCTCTTGCCTCTAAGAAAGGTTGAATTCAGTATTTCCTGACTCAAATATCTAGCCCAGGGTCCACTCAGCCACACTACTTTTCTAAGAAGCTTATCAAACAAAATATATGAATATTTTTGACCTCAGAAACTTAAGAGGCAGATAAAAATACAAAATGATCTTTAGTCCTCTGTGACCTGCTTCTGCAGTGACAGTGATAAAGTGGTATAAAAGCAGAACGTTAGTAAGAATCACACAGTTCTGAGACTATAGCTTGGTTTTACAGCTGGCATTTTAGCTAATTAATATTTTTCTAACAATAAGTTGAACCACTACTAGATTCATTAAACCATGTGTGCTTGGAGAGTTCTGCTCAAAACAAACAAGAAGACAAAAAGAAATTGTAGGTAAATTAAAGGATTTCTCACAGTTTCTCCTTGGAAAAATAAATCAAGGGTTTGGTGGGGTTGGTTTCATCACATGCCTAAAGGCACTTTTTATTGTTCAATTCTTCAGTTGTGTCTGACTCTTTGTGAGCTCACTTGGTGTTTCCTTGAGAAAGATACTAGAATAATGTGCCATTTCCTTTTCTAGCTCATTTTACAGATGAGGAAATTGAAGCAAAAAGGGTTAAATGATTTGTCCAGCATCATCTATTAGTATCTGAGGTCTTCCTGATTTCAGACCTGGGACTCTATGCAGTATGGCCCAACTTAACTGCTCGTGCACCCAAGGACAATTAAAAACACCATTTCATGGAGCTTTTACTTGATAATCTCACTTTGAAGCACTTATGATGAGCAAACCGACTCCCCTGGAGATAATTGTAGAATAGATACAAACATCTATTATAAAAGATAAAGGACAATATATGAAGAATTTGGGATCTTCCAAATTAAGATAAACTTTAATACTAAGTAACTTAATGCAGGTGTAGACATTGGGAGAATAGAGGCAATAAATAAACTATGGAGATGGAAGAAGTGGCAAAACCTTTTTTGAAAAATATGGTTTAGATTCAAGAAATGAGATTAAAAGCTTATAGATTAATCAAAGCTAGAAATCAAATCAAACCTTAAAAATAGGTAGTTTTGAATAGCTAAACTTAATCTAGTGGGTTTAGGAGCCACCACACATCAGTCAAGCAATTGTCTTTCTGCTCTAGGATTCTGACACTATAGTGATGGAGGGTGGTAGTGTTGTTGCAGTGATTCAGAAGTGGATAGAATCCAGGATATGTTCCTGGGGAAGCAGGCTTTAAAAACCAATCCCCTGATTTGGGGAGGAGTCAGTGCATACACTCCTACTAGTCATGGAACAGCAGATCTACCCTAGCTCCTAGCTAGGCAACAGCAGATAATGGATAGAAGCCAGAACTACTCATCTCTTATTCTGTTTCTGTTTTCTTTGCCAAGGAGAATAATCTTTGGACTGTAAAGTACAGAACAAAAATGACTAATATAGAGATGAAACTCAAGATAAGAAAGAAGATAATAAAAGAGCACCTAGCTGCCCTTGATAAATTCAGTTCTCCAGAGTTAGATAGTTGACATTCCAGGGGACTAAAAGAACTGGTGGATGAGATTGTTTAGCTACTGTCAGAGTTATTTAAAAGATTGTGGAAAATGGGAGAGATGTTGCAAAACTGGAGAAGGGCAAATATTGTCCAAATTTTCAAAACAGAGAAGAGAATAGAGTTAGAAAATGACAGACTGTATGGCTTCAGTTCCTAGCAACATTCTAGAATGTATTATCAAAAGGATATTAGCAAAAAAGAAACACTGAACAAAAAGAGCCATAAGATTTCATCAAGAATAGATCATCAGAATAACTTCATTTTTTAAACAAGGTTCCCCTTCTAGCATATTAGAAGAATGCTGTAAAATGATTTACTATTTTTTTTCTCCAGAAAAACATATAACAGAATCTCTCTTACTCTCCATGTCAATAAGTCGGATAGAGTTGGGAAAGACAATAATATCAGTTGGATTTAGAACTTTTGTGTAATGGGCTGAGGCTTAGGCACTGAGGTCCCAAGCACATCTTTACGTAGGATCTGTCCCATTTCAGCCAAAAAGTTACTAGTTTAGTCTTTAAGAAAATAAGTTCCTTGTTTATCTTATACTCACCTAAGTTCCTGGTCACTGGAGAGTTCTTCAGTGAAAGTAGGGTCCTTGGGCCCCACGTTGGGCGCCAAATGTAATGACCGTGTATTTAAAATCAGCCGGAGTCAGGAATTCAGGTTAAGGGAAAAATCTTCAATCTTTATTGAAGTGAAGAGGTGAATAAGGATTGCGATAGCAATATGGACAAGTGTTGAAGGCCTACCAACACTTTCACCTGTTCCTATCCAATGGAAAACTGATACACCAGTGTAGATAGAACAGTGGCCCTTAGGTAGCGATAAAATTCAGGCCTTATTAGATATAGTACAAGAGCAGCTTGAACAAGGGCATTTACAACCTTCTCTAAGTCCTTGGAATTCCCAAGTGTTCATTGTAAAAAAGAAATTGGGAAAATGGAGGATGCTCACTGATTTAAGAAAAGTGAATGAACAGATGGAAACTATGGGAACTCTTCAGCCTGGACTTCCATCTCCTACTCAATTGCCTAGAGAGTGGCCTCTTTAGGTCATTGATATTAAGGATTGTTTCTATTCTATCCCTCTGGATAAGGAGGATATGAAAAAATTTGCCTTTTCAGTGCCCAGAGTAACTTAGCTGAGCCTTATAAAAGATATGAATGGATAGTTTTGCCACAGGGAATGAAAAACAGCCCCACTGTGTGTCAAATGTATGTTGCTGCTACTCTTGCTCCAATAAGAAAAGAATTTCCAAAAGTTATGCTATTACATTATATGGATGATATATTGGGATGTGCATCTGAGGAACAAATGCTAGAAGCATGTCTACAAAAGACCATAGAAACACTAAGATACTACAAATTATACATAGCTGAAGAGAAAATTCAAAGACATGCTCCTTTTCAATATTTAGGATATGAAGTATACCCTAAGGTGCTTACAGTACAAAAACTGTCCTTAAGAACAGAGAAGCTAAACACCTTAAATGATTTTCAGAAATTGATAGGAGATATCCAATGGATGCGACCAGTGTTAGGCTTGACTACCTATCAGTTACAACCATTATATGACATTTTAAGGGGAGACAGTGCTATAAATTCACCACGCCAGCTTACAAAAGAAGTTCAAGAGGCTTTGAGAAAAGTTCAACTGGCTTTATCCAATGTGGTTGAAAGAGTCATTCAAAAACCCTTGGAAATATCAGTTTTTGCCACACAAGAGGCACCCACGGCAGTCCTTCATCAAGGAGACAGTGTGATAGAGTGGGTGAACCTCCCGGCACAACCAGAACAAAGCCTTACTCCTTACCGAGTGCTTGTGGCTAGAATTTTGTTAAAGGCCATTAAGAGAGCAGTACAATTATCTGGGGCAAGACTTGATAAGATATACACCTTTTACACCAATACACAAATTAATGTGTGTTGTCAGACCATCCCAGAGTGGCAAATTTTATTACCCATGGCTCCAAATTTTACACATGGGTCTCCATTAAAGATAACCAGACTTTTACATAATTGGCGATGGATTCTTGAAGAAAAAGTTTCTAAAGTTCCTCTTAAAGGACCAACTATCTTTACAGATGCATCCAAACACAATATTTGTGCAGTATACTCTTATGACTTAATTATAAAGAGAGAAGTCAGAACTCCTTTTCAGTCCACTCAGCAGAACGAATTATATGCAATCATGTTAGCTCTCACTTATTACCCAGGAGACATAAATATAATATCTGATTCAGCCTATTCAGTAGGTGTGGTACAAAGAATTGCCACAGCCCAAATAAAATTTGCAGCTTCTAATATATATCAGCTCTTTAAGGAACTTCAGGAGCAAGTGAGAAAACATCCAGGTAAGATTTATATCTTGCATGTCCACTCACATAGTGGACTCCCAGGCCCTATTTTTGATGGGAATTCAAAGGCAGATAGCCTTTTAACTATGTTAGCCAGTACGTCTTTATTTCAGGAGGCCCAGGAATCCCATTCTAAATACCATCAGGCTGCTCGAGCTTTGCGTTTACAATTTGGGATAATAAAAGAGGCAGCTAGGAGCATAGTAAAAAGCTGTACAGCTTGCCTTCCTTTCCAAGCTCCTACACTGCCTTCAGGGAAGAACTCTCGTGGTTTGAGACCCAATGAAATCTGGCAAATGGATGTGACCCATTATAAATCTTTCGGTCGTCTGTCTTTTATCCACGTTGTGGTATTCACCTTTTCAGGATTCACTTTTGCCATACCAGCAGCAAAAGAGACAGCCCGAGTGGTCACTGAATTCCTCATGCAAGCATTTACCATTATGGGTGTGCCACAAGCAATAAAAACAGACAATGGTCCTGCATATACCTCCAAACATTTTGCACACTTTTGTGCACAGTATAAGATTTTACACACCACTGGCATACCCTTTAATCCTTAAGGACAGGCAATAGTAGAGAGGAGAAACAGAGACATTAAGACGCTGCTCCAAAAACAAAAGAAAGGGGGAGCCACAGGTAACCCTAGAGAACTACTAAATCTAGCACTTTATACTATTAACTTCTTGATTTTTGACAAAGATGCACTGGCTCCGGCAGACAGGTTTTATAACCCACCGGAAGGGCAATGTCCAGTGCGAGCAGCTCCACTATCTTTAGATAATCACCAGATGATGTGGAGAGACCCAGAAAGTAGTGAATGGAAGGGACCAGATAGCTAACTGCTTGGGGGAGAGGGTTTGCTTGTATCTCTACAGGTGGAGAAGGAATCAGATGGGTGACAACAAGCCGTATTCGCCTTGTCCATCGCAGAAAGACGGAGCAGACCCTTGAAACGAAGGAGAAGACCCAAGAAACATCGGGTGGTTCTGTTGCTGATTGTGCTCATCATTGAAAGAGTGTGGCAGTTATGGCATTTGACTCATAGACATAGAAAATCATTGGACTTCAAAACCCTCAGAAATCATTGGATTCTCTGAGACATTAGATTGTTGTAGGACTTTAAATCCCTCAGGAATCATAGGATTCTTTGAGACATAAGACTTGAAAGCCTTCAGGAATCATTAGATTTTCTGAGAAATGATAAGACTGTTACAGGACTTCAAAATCTGCTTGAATCATTGGATTCCCTAAGACATAAAAAGACTTTTGCAGGACTTCACAAACTTGGGGGGATCATTGGATTCCCTGATATGTGAAGCAATGGACAATAGATTGATTTTAGACTATCTCTTGGCTGCTGAAGAAGGTGTATGTGCGACTGCTGTTTATAATACTCTCCTTCTAGGACTTCTGGCAATCTTTCACAACACAATGTTTGATTTATATTGTTTGTTATACCGTTACTTGGGTGTATAATTCATGCTTGTTACACCACATCAAGCCTGCACTGACTGTGGGGAAAGTCATCACTAATAGCCTCTGCGTTGTTGCTGTGTGCTTGTGTAATACTTCCCATGCTGATGGGTTTGTACATAATAAGACCCTTCAGCCCAGAAACCTGCTAGCAACCCCCACTTCCCTTTGGTGCTTTTCATCTCCCTTCCTGAGATGTCAGGGAGGGCGTGATTATCTCCTTTTTAGTGCTTTCACCTCCCTTCCTGAGAAGTCAGGGGGGGTCGTGATCACCTCCTTTTTGGTACTTTCACCTCCTTTCCTGAGAAGTCAGGGGGGTCGTGATCACCTCCCCTCGGGGGCTCTGACCTCCCTGAGGAGTCAGGGATGGCATGATCACCTGTGTTCTAAAACAAAAGAAAGCAGGAGATGTAATAGGCTGAGGCTTGAGTTGATGCACTGAGGTCCCAAGCACATGAGGCTAAATAGTAATTGGACTATACTCTATTAATATATAAGCTTGGAGAAAGAATGGCCCCCGCCCACTCTTTGTACAAGTCCTAATGTGTTGTATAGGAAATGACGATTTTGGTGGGGCAGGGGAGTGGAAAAGGAAGGGGAAGGAGAGACTGATTGCATTGCCATTGCGAAGGCCCTTTCAGCTCAGATCTCCCTCTGTTAGCTGGCTTTCTGTCGCAGCTGCCCATATTGCTATTGCAATCTTTCTTGCCCATATTGCTATCGCAATCCTTATTCACCTCTGCACTTCAATAAAGATTGAAGATATTTCCCTTAACCTGAATTCCTGACTCTGGCTGATTTTAAATACGCGGTCATTACACTTTTGAACCACAAGGAATAATAAGTAGTTAATGTCAGTTTAGAGGGAGATGTCTAGGATTACCTCAGGAACTATGCTTGGTTCTGAGCTATATAACAGTTTTATTAGTGACTTGGATAAAGAAATAAATGTCATATTTATCAAATTTTCAGATGACCACAAATCTAGAAGTAAAAGTTAAAAGATTGGTTGACATAACCAGGATCTGACAATACCCCATTAGGCTAGAACATTGGAACTAAAATAATAAAATTAAAATGTAAAGTCTTGTGATTGGGTTCAAAAAATCAATTTCATAGCACCAAGATATGTAATTAAGTACATTGTACACAGCAACAACAAGATTATATGATGATCAACTGTGATGGATTTGGTTCTTTTCAACAATGAAGCAATTCAGGCCAATTCCAATAGACTTGTGATGGAGAGAGTCATCTGCATCCAGAAAGAGGACTATGGGGACAAATGTGTATCACAACATAGTATTTTCATCTTCTTTGTTGTTTGTTTGTTTGCTTGTTTTTTTCTTTCTTTTTTTTTCCTTTTTGATTTGATTTTTCTTGTGCAGCATGATAAATGTGGAAATATGTTTAGAAGACTTGCACATGTTTAACATATATTGGATGACTTGCTCTAAGGGAGGATGGGGTGGGGGGATTTGTAACACAAGGCTTTGCAAGGATGAATGTTGAAAACTATCTCTGCATTTGTTTTGAAAAATAAAAGCCATTTTTATAAACAAATAAATATTCAAAATAAAAAGATATATAGTTAGACTCCCTTACTCCATCACATAACCTTTACTTAACCATATTAAATGGAACTAAATGTGTTGTCATACTTCTATAGTAAGTATAATACTACAACTATAAAAATTTATTAATCATCTACTATGAATAGAGCACTATACTCAGCTCTGGAAGAGTTAAAATTTAGATAAAAGAATCCTTGCCATCATGGAGTCTGATGTGGGGGTAAGATATAGATACAGATATTGACACAGACAAGCTCAAATATCTATTATGAAAATAACACGAACACATTGAAAAATACAAAGAAAGTGAGATCCAAAGGAGATCATGACCTTCAAAGGAAACTAAGGAAAGCTTTCTAGAAGAAGTAGCTTTTAAACTGGACTATAAAGGATGGATAGGAATTCAACAGAAGTGGATTTGAATGAGACTTCATTCCATGCTTTGGAAAAATACAAATAAATGTTTGGAGGTAAGAAATTGCAGCATAAAGATGAAAAAGAGGGCATCACCAGATGGTGGAGGGCCTTGAATGACAGAGTTTTACTGCTAAAACATAAGGTCCCATATGGCTACATATCATGATTGAAGTTTTAATTAATATTATACAATACTTTAAGATTTGCAAGGTGCTTTATACATGTTGATCACAACTCTATGATGTAGATATTACTATTATTCCCATTTTGTAGTTGAGGAAAATGAACATAAGAGATTTTAAGTAATTTCCTTAGGGTCACATAGCTCATAAGTGTTTGAGATAGGATTCAATGGATGCCCATCAATTGGAAAATGGCTGAGTAAATTGTGGTATATGAACGTTATGGAATATTATTGTTCTGTAAGAAATGACCAGCAGGATTAATATAGAGAGGACTGGCGAGACTTACATGAACTGATGCTAAGCAAAATGAGCAGAACCAGGAGATCATTATATACCTCAACAAGGATACTGTATGAGGATGTATTCTGGTGGAAGTGGATCTCTTCGATAAAGAGATCTAATTGAGCTTCAATTGATCAAGGATGGACAGAAGCAGCTACACCCAAAGAAAGGACACTGGGAAATGAATATAAACTGCTTAAATTTTTGTTTTTCTTCCCAGGTTATTTATACCTTCTGAATCCAATTCTCCCTGTGCAACAAGAGAACTGTTCAGTTCTGCACATATATATTGTATCTAGGATATACTGTAACCTATTGTACATGCATAGGACTGCTTGCCATCTGGGGGAGGGGGTGGAGGGAGGAAGGGGAAAAATCAGAACAGAAGTGAGTGCAAGGGATAATGTTGTAAAAAATTACCCTGGCATGGGTTCTGTCAATAAAAAGTTATTTTAAAAAAAAGAGATAGGATTCAAGCTCATTTTTCATTTACTACATTTTTCTGACTATCTATTGAGCTATCCAGTTCCAACTCAATGTAGAGACCCAATGCTCAATCTGTTCTGCAAATTTTAGCTTGGAAAAAATCAAGTTTCCTTTGAGCAGATACTATGAAATGTCCTTGTTATTCAAGGCTGTTCAAATGAAGGTAGCTAAGTGGTACAGTGGATAAAACACCAGGAAGTTGGAAAGTTCAAATCTGGTCCTAAACACTTAATAACTGTAAGACCCTAGGAAAGTCACTTAACTTCAGTTTCTTCACCTGTAAAATGATCTGGAGAAAAAAAGGACAAACCACTCCGGTATATTTGCTAAGAAAACCCTAAATAAGTTATAGAGTTGGACATGACTGAAATGATGCAATAACAAACATTCAAAAATTATCTCTTCTGTTAAATCCATCTAGTTGGAAATGAGCTTTCCCCAGACCCCAGATGTGACTTTTTTTATACTTTTCTTGTGTTCTCTTTTTTATTCAAGTTATCTCTTGTATCTATTCCTACTTCTCTAGTTCTACTGCCATCATTTACCAAGAATCTTATTACCCTATGTTCCTTTTTCCTGAAATGTTCTCCCTTCCCTTATAGTCTCACAGAATATCAAACATGAAAGAGTGCTCAATGATAACATAAACCAACTCTCCTATTTTACAGAGGGAAAGTATTTACATATAAAAATAGAAAATACAAATGATATTCTTTACTCCAAACTCTCTTTGGCCCTTCATGAAAGGATCATGTTGGGATATGGTATCCTACAGTCTTTAGTTGATGGAAATAAAAAAAGTCTCTGTGTAGGAGTGCAGAAAGCAGAAATAAGCAAGAATCCTGCTCAGGCCATATCTAGAATATTGTGTTTGATTTTGGGTATCCCTGTTTAGGAAGAATATTAATTATCCCTCTTAAGAGTATTTAGAGAAGGGTAACCAAGAGAGTTAAGGATTTTGATTTTATGACATAGGGAGTTAAAAAAAAAAAACTGGAAGTATTTAGCCTAGAGAAGATAAGTTTAGCTAACTTACGTGATAATTATATTTAAGGATTTAAAAAGTTGTCAGGTAGAAGAAAGATTAGATTGGTTTTACTTGACTCCAGAAGGAAGAACCAGAAGCAATGAATGGAAGTTTCAGAAAAGCAAGTTTAGGATTACTGCCATGAGAGAAATTCCTTGTTGGAATGTTGTACTGAGATTCTTCTTTAGTATGGATTTCACTAGCCAGCCACTGAATTCTCTTCCAACTCAAATTCTGTGTCATTCTGTTTGATTCCCAGTGATCAGTTCTTTATTTGTAAGTCTTTTAGGAAGGTGAATGAATAGCATTGAAATCTGAGCACTTCCCTATGTCTCAAGACAAAGTCATCTGAGAAACTGTGACCAAGACCAAAAAAGTATTGCTAAAAAATTCTGATTCAGAATTCAAATAAAGTCAAATAGCAATTATTTTTACTGTGTTCTCTTTCTGTATCTGACCTGTTGTGGGCAAGAAGTACAATTCTATTATTGTTTTTTTTTTTTTCAGTGTACCCCATAGGACTTTGGGAATGTCTACCCATCCTTTAAAGCCCAACTCAAAGACCATCTCCTCTGATCCTCCTTACAGAAATTATTTCCTTCATATCTCATATGGCACTGTGTTTAGTATCTCTCTAATATATTTAAGGAGACGAGTTCAAAATTTGTCTCATTCATTTACTAATTGTATGAATGTAAAGAAATCACTTAACTTTTGTCTGTCTCAATTTTCTCTTTAAAAAGAAAGATAATAATAACACCTACCTCCCAGATTTGCAAGTATAATATGCAATAATATTTATAAAGTATTTTGAAAACCTTAAAATAAAATGTAAATGCTAAATATGATTATTATTACTTATTATTTGTACTGTGCTTATCTGTGTCCATGTCTTATATTTTATTAAACTCTAAGAACCATGATGAAGATGGGAGTGATGTCTTCTTTAAAGAGGAAAATTAGGTATAGAGAAAAAAAAATCAATTGCCCAACTGGCCATGTGGCCTTGAGCAAGGCCCTTCCCTTTGGCATCAATAAAATCAATTTACTTTACAGCCATAACACAGCATTTTATGGAGAAAGGTTGGTCTAGGGTGTTATAATGTAAAGTAAATTGATCTTATTGATATCATAGGGACAGTTGAACTAAGAGAACTAAAGGAGGAAAGACAGCTTGGTAGAGGAAAAATAGAACAGAATGGGACTCAGGGACATAGGATTTATTAGGCCACCCTGTTGTGTCTGGGACAAAATACAAAAGCTTCTATTTGATATTTTAGCACTTTCACAACAAGGCTTCAGCCTCTTTGCAGGCTAATTGGCCATTACTTCCCTATGTCAGTGGCCCAGCTAAATTGATCCTCAAGAACAACATTAAATCTATCTCTGTGCATTCCACACTCCATCTTTACCTGCTTCTTAGGATTCCTGGATTGATCAAAGTTCTTCTCAAATTACACTTCCTACAGGAAGCCTACTCTGATAGCCACTTGTATCCTCTCCCTGGAATTAATTTGTTTATCCTTTTTATTTAATTTTTGGCAACTATGTTGTTTTTTTTCCAAAGAATGTATACTCCTTGACAGATGACTGTTTCATCTTTTATCTTTGTAATCCCCAGTGCCTAAAACATTACAAAGTTTACAGTAAGTGTTTAAAGAATGCTTATTGAATTGTTGAGTTGAATTTATTTCTGTTAAGAAATGGCATACTCCATTCTCCAATTGATAAATGGTCAAAAGATATGAACAGACAATTTTCAGATGAAGAAGTTGAAACTATTTATAGCCACATGAAAAGGTGCTCCCTCAGAATTGGTCATCATATAGTCTTGTTGTTGCTGTGTATAATTATCTCCTGGTCCTACTTATTTCACTCAGCATCAGTTCATGTAAGTCTCTCCAAGTCTCTCTGTATTCATCCTGCTGGTCATTTCTTACAGAATAATTAATATTCCATAACATTCATATACTGTAACTTATTCAGCCATTTTCAAACTTAAGAGCATCCATTCAGTTTCTAGCTTCTTGTTATTACAAAGAGAGCTGACACAAACATTTTTGCACATGTGGGTTCCTTTCCCTCTTTTAAGATCTCTTTAGAATATACTTCCAGTAGAAACATTGCTGGATCAAAGGGTATGCACAGTTTGATAACTTTTTGAGCATAGTTCCAAGTTGCTCTCTAGAATGGCTAGATCTGTTCACAGACTCCACCAACAATGTATCAGTGTCCCAAATTTTCCACATCCCCTCCAACATATGTCATTATCTTTTCCTGTCATCTTAGCCAATCTGACAGGTGTGTAGTAGAATCTCAGAGTTGTTGTAATTTACATTTCTCTGATCAATTGTGATTTGGAGCACCTTTTCATGTAGCTTTAAATAGTTTCAATTTCTTCATCTGAAAATTGTGGCTTATGTGCCAACATCTATTCGCAAAGGTTTAAGACAAAAAAATTATACAGATGTTCTGTAAATTCTGCAAAAAATTCTACAAACTTGATAAGATTCTCCAAATAAAAATCACATACATTGAAACTGTATCTTGCTCTGGTCCCCTGGCCTGACTACCTCCTAATAAATATACAAAGTAAATGGGTCAAAGATCTACAAATGGAGATGTACTTTGTCACAGCACAATATTTGTGCTCAATAGAAACTATGATTTTTCATAAAATTTAGCACCTGACTCAGTTTCTTTCCCATTTTAAATAACATTTTATTGTTATGTGCTAGTTAATTTCAAAATGAAAATTCCTAGCTATGAGATTGTGGTTAAATATTATTTTATCAGAGGTCCTAAAAGTTAGATTTTATTCTAGCTTAGTAGACACCAGGAGCACAGAAATTGCAGGTAATATAATTCTGGTGAACATGTGTACTCTCAGGAATTTGCCTGTTAGTATGGCAAGGAGCAAAAGGCTCTCTGATGTTCCCAGTATATTTCCCAGATGTTTCCCAGAACCTACTCATCTCTTGTCCGGTTTATTTATCCATCTGGGGCTTCTTACTTTACAGCATTCCCTAAAGGGCATTTTTGCAATAATAATCTTGTCTCAAGACATCCTAGAAAAGATAGGATAGGAGAGAAGAAAGGCAATGTAACATAGTACAATGAGCACTGGAAGAAGACTTAGTGTATCACTTCCCAGGCAGCCATTCCATCTGCGCTCTTGCCTCCCTTCACTCCAGTCCATCTCTGTGATTCTGGGCCTTTGATTTGTGAGCATTCATGTTGCCTCAATTCAGTCCTACCATACCACTTCCCAACCATCTCCATGTCATATTGTCACACTAGCAGCTCCTACCCCCTTCCCAATGACAGCTCTGAAAATAGTAACCAAAATAATATTACTATTCCATGAAAGAATGTATTAATCAATTGCCCTATGACTCTGATCATCACTTCCTCTGACTTTCCTGTCTAAATCTTCCCTGGCTACCATTGGCCTACATGTATTATCTTCCCTTGTTAGAATATGAGCTCCTTAAGAGCAGAAACTATCTTGATTGTATCTGTATCTCTGGTACTCAATATAGGGCTGGGCATACAGTGAGCACCTAATAAATGCTTTTTCATTCATATTTATGAAGGGTATATGTGTGTGTATGTGTAGATATATATGTGTGTGTATGTGTGTATATATATATATATATCAAATATATAAATAGCCAGTATAATAAAGTGTAAAGAAAGAGGAAAAAAAAAGAAAACATAGAAATGACTTGCAAACTTGTTTCATAAATTATCTGAGACTATATCCTAAAACTATGTGATAAATTAGGAGAAGCCAGCTAGGCCCCAGCATATGTATCTATAGTCTAAACTGCAGATAAATCCCAGGCATTATGTAAATCATACAATTATCCCTTTCACATCACAACTTTCCCCATTGTGATTTCAATATATATCATGAGTCAGCATTAGAAATTAAATAGGAATTTTTTTGGACTTTTGCAAAAGCCACAGAGAACACATGAAGGTCAGCAGACAAACAGAAAAAAAGTTTAGAAACTCAGAAATGCATAAAAATACATGTGTAATAGTGTATATATTATCAACATATTTTATCTTTTAATACCATGATGAATCAGAATTTTTCTCTGGTACAAAGAGAGGGCAAAAAACTTTTACATCATGGATCCATAGATGCCTGAGTCTAATATGCGGTTATGTAAGTGGTTCTCTGTGCCCTTTCCTCTCTCCTATCTCTTCCCCATGCAACCTGCTTCCCTTAACTACTTAGTTCCAAATTGGTCTATCTCTCCCCACCATCTATCCCATTCCCTGCACTATTTCAGCATTATTCCTGAACTCTCAGTGCCTTGTTAAAGTGTGGCAGATGCATTACTTCCTGCTGCGAGCATGGTCTTTCCTAGTGAGTATCTGAAGATCTGGGCAGGTTTGTCTTCACCAGTGGGGACTACTTGGTGAACCAGGAGCACCAGGGCTGAGATTAGTTGCTTGTACCTGTACCCATTGTGTATGAGTACACTGATAGGAAACAAAAGCTAACAGAGAACTCATGCTCTCTTCCAGGAGGGACTCCCTTTTGTTGGGTCATAATGGAATAATATATATTTTAATACTGTGACTTTAATGCAAATGTGCAGATAGAGGAAGAAAAATAAAATATGATGAAAATCATGGTTTAGAAATAAAAAAAAACAGGCAAGTCAGAATACAAAGACTACATAGAAGCTCCTATCTATATAACACACTCTTTTTTTTAATGTCAGGAGGTCTTACGTTAAATACTGTTAATAAAATTAATATTATTTTAACAAACAAGAAATGACTATACATGTGAGTGTCATTTCCCAAATCAGCTCTCTTTGTATACTCAGATCATTGATTTGTTAGAACAAAAATCTAAAGTAGAAGGGATACAGTGAACGCATTATGGGAAATGAGTGTGGACTACAACATAGCATTTCCACTCGTTCTGTTATTGTCCACTTATATTTTTGTTTTCCTTCTCATGTTATTTTCACCTTATTTCTAAGTCCTGTTTTTCTTGTGCAGCAAGATAACTGTATAAATATGTATACATATATTGTATTTAACATATACTTTAACATGTTTAACACGTATGAGACTACCTGCCATCTAGGGGAGGGGATGGGGGAAAGGTGAGGAAAAGTTGGAAGGTTTTGCAAGGAAAAATTTTTTTGGGTTTTTTTTTTTGTTTTTGTTTGTTTGTTTGTTTCTTCCTCTTTAGCTTTATTTTTTTTAAATTTAATTTAATTTTATAATAACTTTTTATTGACAGAACTCCTGCCAGGGTAATTTTTTTTACAACATTATCCCTTGTACTCGCCTCTGTTCCAATTTTTCCCCTCCCTCCCTTCACCCTCTCCCCTAGATGGCAAGCAGTCCTATATATGTTAAATATGTTGCAATATATCCTAGATACAATATATGTTTGCAGAACCAAACAATTCTCTTGTTGCACAGGGAGAATTGGATCCAGAAGGTAAAAATAACCCGGGAAGAAAAACAAAAATGCAAATAGTTTACATTCATTTCCCAGTGTTCTTTCTTTGGGTGTAGCTGCTTCTGTCCATCATTTATCAATTGAAACGGAGTTAGGTCTCTTTGTCAAAGAAATCCACTTCCATAATAATACATCCTTATACAGTATCGTTGTTGAAGTGTATAATGATCTCCTGGTTCTGCTCATTTCACTTAGCATCAGTTCATGCAAGTCTCTCCAAGCCTCTCTGTATTCATCCTGCTGGTCATTTCTTACAGAACAATAATATTCCATAACATTCATATACCACAATTTACCCAGCCATTCTCCAATTGATGAGCATCCATTCAATTTCCAGTTTCTAGCCACTACAAACAGGGCTGCCACAAACATTTTGGCACATACAGGTCCCTTTCCCTTCTTTAGTATCTCTTTGGGATATAAGCCCAGAAGTAACACTGCTGGATCAAAGGGTATGCACAGTTTGATAACTTTTTGGGCACAATTCCAGATTGCTCTCCAGAATGGTTGGATTCGTTCACAACTCCACCAACAATGCATCAGTGTCCCAGTTTTCCCGCATCCCCTCCAACATTCATCATTATTTTTTCCTGTCATCTTAGCCAATCTGACAGGTGAGTAGTGGTATCTCAAAGTTGTCTTAATTTGCATTTCTCTGATCAATAGTGATTTGGAATACTTTTTCATATGAATGGTAATAGTTTCAATTTCATCATCTGAAAATTGTCTGTTCATATCCTTTGACCATTTATCAATTGGAGAATGGCTTGATTTCTTATAAATTTGAGTCAATTCTCTATATATTTTGGAAATTAGGCCTTTATCAGAACCTTTAACTGTGAAAATGTTTTCCCAGTTTGTTGCTTCCCTTCTAATCTTGTTTGCATTAGTTTTGTTTGTACAAAGGCTTTTTAATTTGATGTAATCAAAATTTTCTACTTTGTGATCAGTAATGGTCTCTAGTTCATCTTTGGTCACAAATTTCTTTCTCCTCCACAAATCTGAGAGATAAACTATCCTATGTTCCTCTAATTTATTTATAATCTCGTTCTTGATGCCTAGATCATGGACCCATTTTGATCTTATCTTGGTATACGGTGTTAAGTGTGGGTCCATGCCTAATTTCTGCCATACTAATTTCCAGTTATCCCAGCAGTTTTTATCAAATAATGAATTCTTATCCCAAAAGTTAGGATCTTTGGGTTTGTCAAACACTAGATTGCTATAGTTGACTATTCTGTCTTGTGAACCTAACCTATTCGACTGATCAATTAATCTATTTCTTAGCCAATACCAAATGGTTTTGGTGACTGCTGCTTTATAATATAATTTTAGATCAGATACAGCTAGGCCACCTTCATTTGATTTTTTTTCATTAATTCCTTTGAGATTCTCGACTTTTTATTGTTCCATATGAATTTTGTTGTTATTTTTTCTAGATCATTAAAATATTTTCTTGGAAGTCTGATTGGCATAGCACTAAATAAATAGATTAGTTTAGGGAGTATTGTCATCTTTATTATATTAGCTCATCCTATCCAAGAGCACTTAATATTTTTCCAATTATTTAAATCTAACTTTATTTGTGTGGAAAGTTTTTTGTAATTTTGCTCATATAATTCCTGACTTTCCTTTGGTAGATAGATTCTCACATATTTTATGCTGTCAACAGTTATTTTGAATGGAATTTCTCTTTGTATCTCTTGCTGTTGGATTTTGTTGGTGATGTATAAAAATGCTGAGGATTTATGGGGATTTATTTTGTATCCTGTTACTTTGCTAAAGTTATGAATTATTTCTAATAGCTTTTTAATAGAATCTCTGGGGTTCTCTAGGTATACCATCATATCATCTGCAAAGAGTGATAGTTTGGTTTCTTCATTGCCTCCTCTAATTCCTTTAATCTCTTTCTCAACTCTTATTGCAGTAGCTAGTGTTTCTAACACAATATTGAATAATAATGGTGATAGTGGGCAACCTTGCTTCACTCCAAATCTTACTGGGAAAGGTTCCAGTTTTTCCCCATTGCATATGATGCTTTTTACTGACGGTTTTAAATATATGCTCCTGACTATTTTAAGGAAAAGTCCATTTATTCCTATGCTCTCAAGTGTTTTTTTATTAGGAATGGATGTTGGATTTTATCAAATGCTTTTTCTGCATCTATTGAGATGATCATATGGTTTTTGTTTGGTTGGTTATTGATATAGTCAATTATGCTAATAGTTTTCCTAATATTGAACCAGCCCTGCATTCCTGGTATAAATCCTACTTGGTCATAGTGTATTATCCTGGGGATGATTTTCTGTAATCTTTTTGCTAATATTTTATTTAAGATTTTAGCATTAATATTCATTAGGGAAATTGGTCTATAATTTTCTTTCTCTGTTTTCAACCTACCTGGTTTAGGTATCAGTATCATGTCTGTGTCTTAAAAGGAGTTTGGTAGGACTTCTTCAATCCCTATTTTTTCAAATAGTTTATTTAGCATTGGAATTAATTGTTCTTTAAATGTTTGGTAGAATTCACATGTAAATCCATCTGGTCCTGGGGATTTTTTCTTAGGGAGTTGGTCAATAGCTTGTTCTATTTCTTTTTCTGACATGGGACTGTTTAGGATATTTACTTCTTCCTCTGTTAGTGTGGGCAAGCTATATTTTTGGAGGTATTCTTCTATTTCATTTAAGTTGTTGAATTTATTGGCATAAAGGTGGGCAAAGTAACTCCTAATTATTGCTCTAATTTCCTCTTCATTAGTGGCGAGTTCTCCTTTTTCATTTTTAAGACTAAGAATTTGATTTTCCTCTTTCCTTTTTTAAATCAGATTTACTAAGGGTTTGTCTATTTTGTTGGTTTTTTCATAGAACCAACTCTTAGTTTTATTAATTAATTCAATAGTTTTTTTTTTTTACTTTCAATTTTATTTATCTCTCCTTTTATTTTTAGAACTCAAGTTTAGTATTTGACTGGAGGTTTTTAATTTGTTCCTTTTCTAGCATTTTTAGTTGCAAGTCCAATTCATTGACCTTCTCTTTCTCTATTTTATGCAAATAGGCCTCTAGAGATATGAAATTTCCTCTTGTTACCACTTTGGCTGCATCCCATACATTTTGGTATGATGTCTCATTATTATCGTTTTCTTGGGTGAAGTTATTAATTATGTCTAAGATTTGCTGTTTCACCCAATCATTCTTTAGTATGAGATTATTTTGTTTCCAATTATTTTTTGGTCTACTTCCCCCTGGCTTTTTGTTGAATGTAATTTTCATTGCCTCATGGTCTGAAAAGGATGCATTTACTATTTCTGCCTTACTGCATTTGAGGTTGAGGTTTTTATGTCCTAATATATGGTCAATTTTTGTATAGGTTCCATGAACTGCTGAAAAGAAAGTATACTCCTTTCTGTCTCCATTATGTTTTCTCCAGAGATCTATCATATCTAATTTTTCTAGTATTCTATTTACCTCTTTGACTTCTTTCTTATTTATTTTGTGGTTTGATTTATCTAATTCTGAGAGTGCAAGGTTGAGATCTCCCACTATTATAGTTTTGCTGTCTATTTCTTCTTGCAGTTCTCTTAATTTCTCTTTTAAGAATTTAGATGCTACACCACTTGGTGCATATATGTTTAATATTGATATTGCTTCATTATCTATGCTACCCTTTAGCAAGATATAGTGCCCTTCCTTATCTCTTTTAATTAGATCAATTTTTGCTTGATCTGAGATCAGGATGGCTACCCCTGCTTTTTTGCCTTCACCTGAAGCATAGTAGATTTTGCTCCAACCTTTTACCTTTAACCTGCATGTATCTCCCTGCTTCGGGTGTGTTTCCTGTAAACAACATATTGCAAGATTCTGGCTTTTAATCCATTCTGCTAACCGCTTCCTCTTTATAGGGGAGTTTACCCCGTTCACATTTATGGTTAAAATTACCAATTCTATATTACTTGCCATCTTGTTAATACCTGTTTATTCTTTTCTCCCTTCTTTCCCCCTTACCCCTCTTCCCAGTATTAAGCTTGTGAACACCACTTGCTTCTCACAGCCCTCCCTTTTTAGTATCCCTCCCCTCACCTTAGAGTTCCTCCCCCTATCTTACCCCTTTCCCTCACAGTTTCCATATTCCCTTGCGCTTAGCTTATTCCTTCCCATTTCACTTTTCCCTTTTCACTTTTCAATGAGGTGGGAGAAGTTTCATAAATTGAATATGTCTAAAATTTTTCTCTTAAAGCCAATTCTGAAGGCAGTAAGATACCCACTATATTCATCCCCCTCCATTCTTTCTCTTGGATATAATAGGTTTCCTTTGCCTCTTCATGAGATGTAGTACCCCCACTTTACCCTTTTTTCTGGTACAATGTCCTTTCCACATCTAGTTTCTAGAACAAGGTATACATGTATTCTTTATACATCTTTATAGCAGAAATATAGTTCCCAAAATTTATTTTTACTTTTTTAGGTTTCTCTTGAGTTCTATATTTGTAGATCAAACTTTTTGTTAAGTTCTAATTTTTTTCATCAAAAATAGGTGAAATTCGCTTATTTCGTTGAATGTCCATCTTCTTTCCTGGAAAAAGATGCTCATTCTAGCTGGGTAAGTTATTTTTGGTTGCATACCAAGTTCCTTAGCCTTTCAGAATATCATATTCCAGGCCCTCCGATCCTTTAATGTGGATGCTGCTAGATCCTGGGTAATCCTTATTGTGGCTCCTCGATACTTGAATTGGGTTTTTCTAGCCGCTTGCAGTATTTTTTCCTTCGTCTGAGGGTTCTGGCATTTGGCCACTATATTTCTTGGTGTTTTGATTTTAGGATCCCTTTCAGTAGGTGATTGATGAATTCTTTCAATGTCTATTTTACCCTCTGTTTCTATGACTTCTGGGCAGTTCTCTTTGATAATTTCCTGGAAAATAGTGTCCAGGCTCTTTTTTTCATCATACTTTTCTGGGATCCAATAATTCTCATATTGTCTCTCCTGGATCTATTTTCCAGGTCTGTTGTTTTCCCAAGAAGGTATTTCACATTCTTTTCCATTGTTTGATTTTTTGGATTTGCTTGACTGATTCTTCTTGTCTCCTCAAGTCATTCAATTCCATTTGTTTGATTCTGATTTTCAATGAAGTATTTTCTTCACTCACTTTTTTAATATCTTTTTCTAATTGTCCAATTGAGTTCTTTTGTTCTATGGAATTTTTTCCATTTCGCCAATTTTATTTTTTAGAGAGCTATTTTCTGTTTCCAGTTCACTAATCCTATTTTTCAACAATTTGATTTCTTTATCCATTCTGTCTTTAAATGAGTGGGATGAGTTCTCCAGACTCTCTTGCCAAGCCTCCCTCCTTTTCCCATTTTTTCCCTAGCTCTCTTGTGAGAGCCTTTTTAATTTCTTCTATGAGATTCATCTGTGCTGAGGAACAAATGGTCTCCTCCTTTGGGGATTCACCTGGAGACAGTCTGTTTTTAGTCTCCTCAGGGTTTAGAGTCTGCTCTCTATCCATATAGAAGCTGCCAAGGGTTAAGGTCCTTTTCAAATTTTTGCTCATTTTGTCAGAGAAGAATCAAAGACAAACTAGCAAAGAAAAAAAAAAAGAAAGAAACCTTAAATGGAGTCTGCTTTTTGGGGGGAGGGGCTGGGTGGTGTTACGGAGCTTCCTCTACAGACTGCTGGGGCAGCAGCGAGGCACTAGCAGGACTGTGCTGTGCCTGCGCTCTGAGACTCCAAGAGCGTGCTGAGACATGGTGGGGGAGAGGTGGCTAGGTCCCGAGAGACTCCAGCTTTTTGGGGTTGTATTCTTCACCTCCTGGTTTTTTTTTAGCTTCTCTGCTGTACTACTGATTGCTGCCAGAGCAAAGTATCCAATCCCGCAGCAAAGCTCTCCCTGCAGAGATGGCTGAGATCACACCTTACTCCCTCTGGTCTGCTAGGTTGTGAGCTGCCTGCCGGGCTCTCGCTGCTGCCGCCTGCGCTCAGCCTGCGCCTGATCTAAAACCATCCCTGCCCTGGAGCAAAAACAGACCTTTCCTGGTGAATTTCAAGGATGTCTTCTCTTGGTAATTATTTGTGGGGGTTTTTTCAGTCAAGCATTAATTCAGAGGCTTGTAATGAAATGGATTTTGAGAGAAAACGCAGAGCTTACACAGTTGTGTGCCTCCTCTCTGCTATCTTGGCCCAGAAGTCCTGCAAGGATCAATGTTAAAAAATTACTCATGCATATGTCTTGTAAATAAAAAGCTATAATAATAAAAAAAATAATAAAGTAGAAGGGATAAAAATGAGAAGATAGGGCATGCATTTTAGGCAATTCCAAAATGACCTTTTTTAAAAAAAATGTTTATACCAAAATGGGAAATGAATATAAGAACAGATATCACTATCTCTTAAGGAAGTTTAATTGAAGAATAGATATCACTATTTCTTAAGGAAGTTTAATTGATATAAATCAATCTCTGTAATGAGGAGAACAGAAGAATCAAGAAATCATTTCAGTCCTTAAATTCTTGATGATCTTGCAAAAAGGACAGCAGCCAAGGGAATGCTGTATTAAAACACAAAATTTTGCTTATAAAGACTTAAAGAGAAAGAGGAATAAACAATTGAGGGGAAAAATAGGCTTAAGGAGATCTTGGAAAGAGCCATCTCTCCTTCCACCTCTGCCCCAGTGGAGCCAGATCCTCCATCAAAATATCAGAGGATAGGAATGGAAGCAGGATGGTGAAGAGAAATGAAAATGACCTGTTGATGTCCCCATACCATTCTTTTCTTCTTGAGTGACAGAGTAGCTGCCATATTTAGATTCTAAGAACAAAATGCTATGTGAATAAGTATTTTCTATCTACTTTGAATATATCTCATATGCACGTACTTATCTGTAAAGAGATCATTAGAATTGGTGCTTCATGGGAGAAGTTACTAGATATTTTCTCTTCTTTGTATCCCCAAAATTTAACATATAGCAAATGTTGGATAAAGGCTTGTTGACTGACTGTTGAGGTAATTAGAAATGGCACTATGAAAAAAACAAGCAATTCAACAAGAGCAATTTAACTTGAACATAGAGGAAGCCCATGATGGGGTGCATTATTTTGATGAACTGTTTTTTTTTTTTTAACATATTGGAAAAATAAGGAGGCTACTAAATACTCAAGGGGAAAAAATCTCAGTTCTTGTTTTTACTTAAAAGAAAACAATCAGGAAAGATCAAAAAAGATAACTTGAGTTATATGTCTATTTTTCCATTTCTACAAAATGTTTATGAGAATTAAAATGTTATTACTGATCTTTCTGATTTGCCAGCACCTAAGGATGGCCATGGATTTGTCTAGAGGCAATGGGCTAGACAGAAGTTCTTCCCAGATTTTGTTTAAGAAATTATAATTAATTATAACATTACTGAGAAAGTAAAGAACACTGGATTTGGATTCAGAAGATCTGGGTCTGCTACTTATTTGAAGTATAATATTGGGAAAATAAAATGAAAATGATTTACATTTCTGTAGTATTATAAGGTTTGAATATCTCATTTTATCTTCACAACAATCCTGGAAAGGAGGTGCTATTATTATCCTCATTTTATTGATGAGGAAACTGAGATATATAAAGGTTAAGTGATTTGCTTGAAGTTACACAACTAATAAGTGGTTGAGATCAGATGTAAAATGGAGACTATATGACTACTAATATGACAACTATGTTGGGGAATATTGTAGAAGGGATGCCTGCTTAGATAGGAGCTGTACTTGATGCTTTTTGAGATTCTGGGATTGCTCTGATTTCCTTGGAGAAGAGAATTTCCTTTACCCCTGAAGTTTCTGGTTTAGGTGATAACCTTTTCTTACTTTTCCCAGAGCACTATTTACCATAAGCCCCTTGATGTCACTTAATTAGCATAGCTATGTGACTTTGATAAATTCTTTCCCAAGACCAGGCTTCTGCCCTCTCGTTCTCAATCCATAACCCTTCAGACCTATGCTTTGAGATGTTGTGATTTTTTGAATATATAATGAAGGAGTGTAATGGGCTGAGGCTCGAGTTGATGCACTGAGGTCCCAAGCACATGAAGCTAAATAGTAATTGGACCACACTCTATTAATATATATGCTTGGAGAAAGAATGGCCCCCGCCCACTCTTTGTTCAAGTACTGATGTGTTGTATAGGAAATGATGTGTTTGGTGGGTGGAGGCAGGGGAGTGGAGAGGGAAGCAGAAAGAGAGACTGCTGGCTGGTGTCTTGACACAGCTGCTCACATTGCTATTGCGACTGCCCTTCACCTCCAATCCCCTTTTCACCTCAGATCCCTTTTTCACCTGCAATCCCCCTTCACCTCTGCTAGCTGGCTTCCTGTCACAGCTGCCCATATCGCTATTGCAATCCTTCTTCACCTCTACTGAGAATAAAGATTGAAGATTTTTCCCTTAACCTGAATTCCTGACTCCGGCTGATTTTAAATATGCAGTCATCACAAAGGAGAGCTTTTCTTAGAAGCATGCCCTTAGACGTAGCAAGGAAGGTTCTCTAAAACTAATAATTTCAAATTGCTGCTTGGGGCACCAAGAGGTAAGTGATCTGTTCAGGGTCTCAGGGCTAGTATGTGTCAGAGGCAGTTTCTCTAGAAGTTTATATTATATTACAGTAAGTTTCTGAGACTTGAACCCAAGTCTTTCTGACTAGTCCAATAGGAAAATTTGGATTCTAATCCCACCTCAGACATTTACTAGATGTGAGAAATGGATGGGCATATTTTTCTCCACAAGAAGTGAAAGGGATTGGGTTAGAGAAATGAAAATTGAGTTGGAGAATGGGAGCCCACTGGGACATCAGGGAGTGATCAAAGGTGGAGGTAATCTTCCTATACCTCCTTAAATCTCTTGGGCAGAGATTTACTTTTATAATCAGGGGTGGTGGTCTGAAATTTGAAAAGAATCTTTTGTTCTTTGCCTTTAGCCCTCCTCTGTTCAGGATAGGAAATAAAATGCTGCCTTTAGAGTTTCAAAGGTGTGTCTATTCAACTAGGCACCCCATTCTTGCAAGAATGTAAAATAAATCTTTCCTGCATTCACCAATGAGTCAGTGGAGTTCTTGGTAAGATATTTTGTTCCTTACACTAGAAGTATAAGCCCTCTGAATCTCTCTTCATCTGAAAAATGGGACTAATAATACTTGTACCATCCATCTCTCAGGATTTCTATGAGGTACAAGTGAGATGACATGTGTGAAGTGCTTTGTAAACTACATGAATAAATAATAATACTATTGTCATTATTAGCTTGAATCCAGATATCCTGCCTGGAGATCTAAGACTCTTTCTGCTCACACAGCATACCAAAAACTGAAGGCAACTTAGAGACAATTTTGCTCTCTTGATTCAGGAAAATGAGGCTCAGAGGAGACAAGTGATTTGCTTAGTTATAACCCAAGTAAATGGCAAAGTCTCTAATTCAAACTTCTAGAGTCCTGATTCAGTTCTCATTCACTAAATGTGTTTTTGGCTTTCCCTTGGGGAAGCTCTTTAGAAAACATGATGTTTTCAGAATTCCACATTCCTTTCTTCCCCCACCTACTGTTTCCCATCCCCCTTGCCCCTAACCCAGAATCTAAAAAGACCAAACCTCTCTGTTCCTACGGCCTCACTCCTAGACCAATCCAGATTCCCTCCACCTCAGTGCTCCAAGTCCTTCTCAGCTCTGCACCGTATATAATCAAGTAGAAGACCCTAAAAAAGAACATGGAAAGGCAGCTTTTAAATGAATGAAAAAGTATTTATTTGGCTTTATGAAGCATTTGTTGTATGCCACAGATTGTGCTAAGCACTAAGAGTAAGAATGCAAAAGAAATACTGCTCCTTCCTTTAAGCAATTTATATTTCAATAGAAAATGCTACACATTTAAGGAAATGGTGGCCAGAGATAGGAAGGCTTTGAGGATGGTGAGAGGAACCTTTAGGAGCAAGATTGGCACATCCTTTCCAAGAGGAAGAGCAGGTTTAATTTGATTTTGATTCCAGAACTGGCAACGTGTTGGGAAAGGAAGGATAAAAACAGCATGTCAGCTGATGTAGAAAAACCCAGGGGTATGAAGAAAAGCTTGGCTGGAGCCCAGGCCTGTGTACACACACACAAAATCATAAAACAAGAATAGCCCCAAAGAAATATGAGAAAGCATCCTCTCCCCAATTCACACCACACACACACACACACACACACACACTCTCTCTCTCTCTCTCTCTCTCTCTCTCTCTCTCTCTCTCTCTCTCTCTCTCTTTCTCTCTCTCTTTCGTTGGAAAGATGTGAAATGTTGCATATATTTACAGATTTTTTTTAGTGTTTTGATGGGTTTTGAATATTTTTTTTCTTCCTTTGAAAAATAGTGTTATATGGAATGGCTTTCTAGTTGGGGGAAAGAATACAACTGGGGATTTAGTCAATATAAAGCAAATGATATCAATTAAAAATGATTTTAAAAATAATTGCTGAGATTTAAAAATAACCTAACTCCCTACCCAAGTTAATGTCATGCCCATAACTCAAATCTGTGAACCACTTCCCTCAGCCTTCTTTTCCCCTTGATTGAAGGGCTCTGGGATGGGTATCAAACTTCTCCCAATGCCTTCTTCTATACAGACCAGAAATTGGACTACAATTCATCCCACTTTGCATCTGTTGCTTTGCCTGATTTCGATTCCTTGGAACAAGAAGTTTCCAAACCAGTTATCCTCTTGTGTCCTCCCCAACCACCTTCCCTCTTACAGCCTCTTTTTGTGTATTGTCTTCCCCCATTAGACTGTAAGCTCCTTGAGGGCCAGGACTGTTATTCTTATTTGTATGTCCAGGACTTAGCAAAGGGTACATAGTAGCTTCTAATAAATGTTTATTGAATTAAATATGTCAGACTCTGAACTGATACTAAATGAAGTGAGCAGAACCAGAAACTCATTGTACATGGCAACAATAGGACTATATAATGGTCATAGCTCTTCTCAACAATGAGATGATTCAGGCCAGTTCCAATGATCTTATGATGAAGAGCGCTATCTGCCCCCAGAGAAAGAATTGTGGGAATTGAGTGTGGACCACAACATAGTATTTTCACTTTTTTGTTGTTGTTTGCTTGCATTTTGTTTTCTTTCTCATTTTTCTCCTTTTTGATCTGGTATTTCTTGTGCAGCATGATTATTATGGAAATATGTAGAATTGCAGAAGAATTAAAATATATTGAATTACTTGCCATCTAAAAAAGGGGTCCAGGGAGAGATGAGAAAAAAATGGAAACACAAGAGTTTGCAAGAGTGAATGTTGAAAATTATCAATGCATTTGCTCTGAAAATTAAAATTTAAAAAAAAATATAAAATATACTCTTGTTTTGGCTATTACATTTGTCTCCTATTTGGTTTCTTTGATTCTAAGACTTTCTCTTTCTCAGTCATTTTTCCATATGGTCCCAGCTTGATATTTCCCAAGGTCATAGGTAGAATCATAAATTTAGAGCTTTATTCTAGCAAATCTTTCAATTGACAAATGAGGAAATTGAGGCCGGAAAGATTAAATGATTTGCCTTAAGTATTAAGAATTTATAAGACTCAAGACAAGCAGAAAAAGGTTAAAAAAAAAAAAAACAACAACAACTCAAGAACTGTATTTCTGTTATGGTATAAAGAGTACATATATAATTTGATTTTATTGTTATAACATTTAAATAAAAGGGAAATAGAAATGGAAAGGGGATAGTATCAGAAAAAGGAAAAGGGGAGATAAAAAGAGGGAAACTACACCAGATGGATTTACATGTGAATTCTACTAAACATTTAAAGAACAATTAGCCCCAATGCTATATAAACTATTTGAAAAAATAGGGAATGAAGGAGTCCTACCAAATTCCTTTTATGACACAGACATGATACTGATATCTAAACCAGGTAGGTTGAAAACAGAGAAAGAAAATTATAGACCTATCTCCCTAATGAATATTGATGCTAAAATATTAAATAAAATGTTAGCAAAAAGACTACAGAAAATCATCCCCAGGATAATACACCATGACCAAGTATACCAGGAATGCAGGGTTGGTTCAATATTAGGAAAACTATAAGTATAATTGACCATATCAATAACCAAATTAACAAAAACCATATGATCATCTCAATAGATGCAGAAAAAGCATTTGATAAAATCCAACATCCATTCCTATTAAAAACAGTATAGGAATAAATGGACTTTTCCTTAAAATAATCAGTAGCATCTATTTAAAACCACCAATAATTATCATATGGGGATAAACTGGAACCATTCCCATTAAGATTAGGAGTGGAATAAGATTGCCCACTATTACCATTACAATTCAATATTGTATTGGAAATGCTAGTTTGGCAATAAGAGCCGAGAAAGAGATTAAAGGAATTAGAGTAGGTAATGAGGAGACCAAATTATCACTCTTTGCTGATGATATGATGGTATACCTAGAGAACCCCAGAGATTCTACTAAAAAGCTATTAGAATTATTCCACATCGTTAGCAAAGTTGCAGGATATAAAATAAACCCATATAAGTCATCAGCATTCTTATATATCACTAACAAAATTCAACAGTTAAAGGTACAAAGAGAAATTCCATTTAAAGTAACTACCAATATATATGAATGTTATGGAATATTATTGTTCTGTAAGAAATGACCAGCAGGATGAATACAGAGAAGCTTGGAGAGACTTCATGAACTGATGCTGAGTGAAATGAGCAGAACTAAGAGATCATTATACACTTCAACAACAATATTGTATGAGGATGTATTCTTATGGAAGTGTATATCTTCAACAAAGAGAAGATCTAATTCAGTTCCAATTGATAAATGATGGACAGAATCAGAGAAGGACACCCAGAGAAGGAACACTGGGAAATGAGTATAAACTGTTTGCATTTTTGTTTTTCTTCCCACGTTATTTTTACCTTCTGGATTCAATTCTTCCTGTGTAACAAGAGAACTGTTCAGTTCTGCACACATATATTGTATCTAGGATATATTATAACATATTTAACATATATAAGACTGCCTGCCGTCTAGGGAAGGGGGTGGAGGGAGGGAAGGGAAAAGTCAGAACAGAAGTGAGTACAAGGGATAATGTTGTAAAAAATTACCCATGCATATGTTCTATCAATGAAAAGTTATAATTTTTAAAAAAAATTGGTATGATGTCTCATCATTGTCATTTTCTTGGGTGAAATTATTAATTGTGTCTATAATTTGCTGTTTCACCCAATCATTCTTTAAGATGAGATTATTTAGTACCTTGAAATTATATGGTAGGTACCTTGGATATATAAAGATAAAAAGGAAAAAAAAAATAAAGTAACTATTGATAGTATAAAATATTAGGGAATCTATCTGCCAAGGGAAAATCAGGAACTATATTAGCAAAATTACAAAACACTTTCCACACAAATAAAGTCAGATCTAACCGATTGGAAAAAATATTAAATGCTCTTGGATAGGGTGAGCAAATATAATAAAGATGACAATACTATCAAAACTAATAATTAGTTTATTTAGCGTTTATTTAGCACTATACCAATCAGACTCCCAAAAAACTATTTTAATGACCTAAAAAAAATAACAACAAAGTTCATATGGAAAAACAAAAAGTCAAGAATTTCAATGGAACTAATGAAAAAAAGTCAAATAAAGGTGGCCTAGCTATACCAAATTTAAAATTATGTTATAAAGCAGCGGTTACCAAAACCATTTGGTATTGGCTAAGAAATAGACGAGTTGATCAGTAGAATAGGTTAGGTTCAAAGGACTTAACTTTAAGATGCCAGTTTTTGGTATAAGAATTCACTGTTTGACAAAAACTACTGGGAAAATTGGAAATTAGTATAGCAGAAACTAGGCATGGACCCACACTTAACACTAATACACCAAGATAAGGTCAAAATGGGTTCATGATCTAGGCATAAACAATGAGATTATAAATAAATTAAAAGAACATAGGATAGTTTATCTCTCAAACCTGTGGAGGAGGAAAGAATTTGTGACCAAAGAAGAACTAGAGATCATTTTTGATCACAAAATAGAAAATTTTGATTATATCAAATTGAAACATTTTTGTACAAACAAAATTAATGCAGACAAGATTAGAAGGGAAGCAATAAATTGGGAAAACATTTTTACAGTCAAAGGTTCTGATAAAGGCCTCATTTCCAAAATATATAGAGAATTGACTCTAATTTACAAGAAATCAAGCCATTCTCCAATTGATAAATGTTCAAAGGATATGGACAGACAATTCTCAGATGAAGAAATTGAAACTATTTTTAGTCATATGAAAAGATGCTTTAAGTCATTATTAATCAGAGAAATGCAAATTAAGACAACTCTGAGATACCACTACACACCTGCCAGATTGGCTAGAATGACAGGGAAAGATAATGTGGAATGTTGGAGGGGATGTGGGAAAACTGGGACACCGATACATTATTGGTGGAATTGTGAACACATCCAGCCATTCTGGAGAGCAATTTGGAACTACACTCAAAAATTTATCAAACTGTGCATATATATCCTTCGATCCAGCAGTGTTACTACTAGGCTTATATCCCAAAGAGATCTTAAAGAACAGAAAGGGACCCATGTGTGCAAAAATGTTTGTGGCAGCCCCCTTTGTAGTGGCCAGAAACTGGAAACTGAGTGGATGCCTCTCAATTAGAGAATGGCTGAATAAATTGTGGTATATGAATGTTATGGAATATAGTTCTGTAAGAAATGACCAGTAGGATGATTTTAGAAAGGCCTGGAGAGACTTACATGAATTGATGTTGAGTGAATTAAGCAGGACCAGGAGATCATTATATACTTCAATAGCAACACTATATGATGATCAATTCTGATGGACTTGACCCTCTTCAACAATGAGATGAAACAAATCAGTTCCAATAGAGCAGTAATGAATTGAACCAGCTATACCCAGTGAAAGAACTCAGGGATATGAGTGTGAATCACCACATAGAATCCCCAATTCCTCTATTTTTGTCTGCCTGCATTTTTGATTTCCTTCACAGGTTAATTGTACACTATTTCAAAGTCCAATTCTTTTTGTACAGCAAAATAACTGTATGGACATGTGTGCATATATTTTATTTAACATATACTTTAACATATTTAACATTTATTGGTCTACCTGCCATCTGAGGGAGAGAGTAGGGGGAAGGAGGGGAAAATTGGAACAAAAGGTTTTGCAACTGTCAATTCTGAAAAATTATCCATGCATATATCTTGTAAATAAAAGCTATAATAATTTTTAAAAATTTATAAGAAGCAAAATTTGAACTCAAATCCCTTGGCTCTAGAACTCTAGTATTCTTTCCACAGTATTATGCTGCCTCCTTATACTCCTAAAGCACAGATTTAAGCATATTACTCCCCTATTCAGAAATCTTCAATGGCTTTTTGAGTCAATATTATATATATATATATATCATGTCATAAAACATATTATATTCTACATTATATATAGAACATATTATAATATAGCCATCCTGGCAATGAAAAAACCAATCATCAAATCCTGTTAACATGTTCTTTTCCTGGTTTTTTTGGTACTTTTGCTTCCCATTGAAATCAGATTTCATCATATCAGAATTCTGAAATGCATATACTTTCTATACCATCTAATAATGACTAAATGTGGATCCAGCCTAACTAAATCAGGAGAAGATTTTGACCCTCTATACCTGTAATTAATAAAATTCATAGGCAGCAAATCCTCCAAAACATGACCAGGGGTCATGTTTTATCTGAACTTTGAACCTTCCCCAGAGTGTATCTGCACAGGGGTTTGCATGAAAATTAACTCTGAATTGAATTGTAATGAATTGAATTTGAATAGATTTTCTGTCTAAATGATAGAGGAATCATCCCCTAGCATTACCAAGGGGATAATCCAACTCCAGGGAGAAGGAGAAGTGGGGTTCTCTTTAACATTGATACAGGTAGTTGAACTTGATATATTATAGAGATAGATTAATAGATCAGGGTGTTTTTTTTTTTTTTAACACAATTGGTTTCATTGATAATCTCTATGTTTTATATTACACATTTAATAACAGTTTAAGAAGGTACATAGACTACCAGAATTGCCAAAGAGGTCCATGATCCACAAAAAACGCTAAGAAACTCTGAACAAGATAATCCTTAAGTTCTTTTCTCCTCTAGTTTTGTTTTCAAGGTCTCTTATAGAGTTCAGTTCAATTAAATTATATATATATATATATATACATAGATATAGATATAAAATGCCTATTATATACAAAGTCTTGTGAAGAGGAAAGAGAACAGTTCCAAATATTTTTTCCTATCTGGTGCAGATGATCTGGGGTGTATTTTTCTTTATTGTTGTTGTTTGCTTGTTTTACTTTTTTGGAGATAATCAGGGTTAAGTGACTTTCCTACAGTCACCAAGCTAGTAAGTGTCTGAGGGCAGATTCATACCGTAGTCCTGCGGATTCCAAGACCGGGTACTCTAACAGTGGGCAACCTATCTGCTCCCACATCTGAGTTTAAATTATGGGTAAGTCATTTAAACTCTGCCTCCATTTCCTCATCTGTAAAATGGGACTAATATTGGCACTTGGCTCGCAAAGTGCTCCCCAGACTTGAAAAGTTATATAAATGCTACTTTTATTGCTGTTCTAACTATTGGCTTAGGACAAGCATACAGAAAAATATAGGAGAGAAGCAAGCAAATTTCAGTTCTTCCACTCCCTATCCTACGTTCTAAATTCTTTCACCACTTGGACATTCTCTGACCCCTATAGGTTGCAGTTTCAGATCTATGACCACCTAGCTAGGTAACACAGGGAAGGTAGAGCCAGGCTCTGAATCTCGTTTTCTCCGCGCGTGGGAGGAGACGGCTGGGCAGGATCGAACCACGTGTGAGGGCCCTCCCAGCTGTGACGCTCTCTTAAGTGGGAGTGGGATCCGGCTTTCGTTCGCATCTACTTTGAGTATTACGGCAGCGGGGCCGGGAGCAGGGACCAGGGAGCCTCATTGAATCAGCCGCTGCTCTCACTGGCAGCAGAGCATCCCAGTTCTGCACCCGGCTAGAGTAGCTTTCCCACAGCTCACATACACCAGCCCCGCACCATGGCCAAGGAAGGCGCGGAGAAAGCGGAGGAGACCGAGCAGATGATCGCCAAGGAGGGCGGGCCCGAGGCGGCCCAGGGCGGAGGCGGCGGAGGCGGCAGCCCTCGGGCCGCGGACACCAAGGAGATGCGTGCAGTGCTGCTGGCCGGCTTCGGCGGGCTCAGCAAGCTGAGGGTTAGCCGGAGGCCCATGCCCGAGCCCCAGGAGGCCGAGCTCAAGATCCGCGTCAAAGCCTGGTCCAGTATCACCTCTCTCCTGTCCTTCCTCCCGATTCCCAGACCCTTCCCCAACCAACCCTAGCCAACCTGATCTGATTGTAGCTGTGTCCGTGGGAAAGGGTGTATGTGTGTGTGTGTATTTTCGCGTGTATCTGGGTGTAGATAGAAGAGTCGTGTGTGTGTGTGTGTGTGTGTGTGTGTATTTTCGCGTGTATCTGGGTGTGGGTAGAAGAGTTTTGTGTATGTGTGTGTGTATGCATATGCGCGCGCGCTTTTGCGTGTGTCTGGGTGTGGGAGTTTTGTGTGAATGTGTGTGCGTGTGTATGCGTATACGCGCGATCGCGTTCGAGAGAGACACGGAAAGAAACACTAACACAGAAGAGAAATAGGTGTGTGTGTGTGTGTGTGTGTGTGTGTGTGTGTGTGTTGGGGGGGGGTGCACACAAAAAAGGGGGCAGTACCTTTATTATTACTCTGAAAACTCCAGCACTTGGTCTTCGTCTCCATCTGCCTCCTCCACTCCCCAATCCCCCACCCCCGCTGCCCTGCTCACAGGCAGACCCTCCCTATTCTGATGTCAGAAAGTGTATAAGAGAAGGTACTGGGAGGATTGGTGACACCTGGGAGAATGCTCGCTCAGAAGTCTCCTTGGTACCATAGCCTTCTAAAAGACTTGGAAAAGATTGAGTTCTGAGTTGAGAACCATAGAATCTTGTTTCAAATCCTGTTTCTATCATTGGTCCTGTGAAAGTTCCTTCCCTTCTCTGAGGGTTTCGCCTTCCCCTGCTATAAAATAGGAATAATAAAAGTCACCCGGGGCTGAATGGAGGCTACAGGAAATTAGAGTTGAGAGCTGTTGTGATTCTGGGGAGAATATTTAGAAGGGTTTGAAGGGATGCTCTGTGATAAACTACTGCCAAGGTCCAGCCTGAACGAAAAGGAGCCTGGCTTGATTGCGTATGATGCGATGGTAGGGGAAGGGAAGAGAGGGAGTGGTACCAATTTGTTTTTCCCCTATACTATTCCTGTTTCTTTCTTAGTGTGACTATAGCTGCAATGTGCTTGGTGTTGTGAAGTATATAGAGCAGTGAGTGGTCTTGGAGTTCTGAGACCAAGATCGAGCTCCCCAGGGCTCCAAGTGATTTTAAGCAATTCCTCTTTTGAACCTCAGTTTCTTCCTTTGAAAATTCTGAACCACATCCCTGACACAGTGCTTCTTTCAGATGCGATTGGCAAACATTAAAGCACTCTGGAAATGAGAGTTGCATTCTTAGTTGTATGGAAACCTGCATCCCAGCCACTCTTGGAGGCTTCAGCTTAAGGGCCTGACTGCTGACTTCCTCTCCCACCTCAGTCCTTCTCCTTTAGTCCCTCCCTAGAGCAGAAAATTTGAAAAAAGGGTGAAAGGTTCTCTTTTTAGGGGATGAATTCTGTCTTCATTTTGTTTTAACATTATATGTTATTTTTAACATTATATATTATTCAAATGATTAATCCTTTTCCCCTACTTTTATCTCTTTTGACCCAAATTTTGAACCTTAATTTTTCATTTTCAAAAAATGCATTTTCAATATAAATTTATTAAATATTTACTCCTTACTAAGCCTCTGTTCTCCCAGTAAATGGACGAAATTAGTTATCCCAGCCCCTTCCTAATGAGAGCCTGTGTTGCTCCTGTAGAAAAGGGAGGTTTGGGATAGATAACCAAATCAAATTGACCAATCTCCTGAGAAACTTTCTGATTAACCCATTGCAGTCTCACCTGAATCTGCTTCGTTTAATAGGCAGTGATGTATGGAGGAAAGCATGTTGGTCTTGGAGTCCTCTCTCTGACACTAATTTGCTGGATCATCTTGGACAAGTCATTTTCCTGAGCCTCCTTTTTCTTCTCTATAAAATGGGAATAATAATACATGCACTGATGTAGGGGAAGAAAGCATTAGATTTAAAGGTGGTCAGACATAACTTAAAATCCCAGCTCTGCCATTTAACCCCTAATTGACCTTAGAGGAATCACAAAACAGAGACACAAATGGGAAGGAGAAAAAGGGAAAGGGATGTACATGGGCTTCAGTTTTCAAATCTTTAAAATGAGGCAGTAGAAGACTATGATCTTTAAAGCCCCTTTGGGCTATAAAAGTGATTTCTCTTGGTTGCTGGGGAAGGAAAGTTGCTGGTAGAATGAGGATGGATCATCTCAAACTATAGAGTTATCAGCTATATTAGCTTCACTGGAACTCTTATGAAGTAGATAGTAAGCCCAGGAAGATTGTGATGGCCTTTGATCACACAATATTGGGACAGAGGTGAGATTCTTCTAATTCAGAAATCTTTCCCCTGGACCGTCAGTCCTCTTGGGGTGATGATGTACTGAGCATCAGGTATTCTAGAATAGGAAATCAAAATCATGTCTGTGCCTCTGAGCCCGTAGGGGTGGGGTGAGAGGGAGGGGAGGGTTTCTTGTTTTCTAACTGAATAAATGCCAGAGCCTTCTGCACTGGCAGGAAAAGAGATGTCAAGATGAAGGACAAAAGATTGATTTTCAAAGCAGGATATATGAGCCTATACTTAGACCATATTATATAGACAGAATGAAATCCATTCTCTCCTTTCTCTCTCCTTTCTCTCTCCTTTCTCTCTCCTTTCTCTCTCCTTTCTCTCTCCTTTCTCTCTCCTTTCTCTCTCCTTTCTCTCTCCTTTCTCTCTCCTTTCTCTCTCCTTTCTCTCTCCTTTCCTCGCTTCTTCTCCTCTTCTTCTTCCCCCTTTCTCCCCTTCCTCCTTCCTTCCATCTCTTTTCCCTAACCCTCTTTTCCTTATTTCCCTTCCCTCTTCTGTTCTCTCCCCCTCCACTCTTTTCCTCTTTTCCCTTTCTCTCCCTCCTTTTCTTCTCTTCTTTCTCTTTGCCCTCCCCCCCTTTTCCTCTTCCCTCTCTTCTTTTGCCCTCTTCTATCCCCCTTGTTTCCCTCGGTTTCTTTTTTCCCTTCTTCTATTTGCCCTGTTCCCCTCTTTTTTCTCTCCCTTTTTTCTTCCGTCTTTTTCTCTCCATTTCCTCTCTCCCTTCTCTTGTTTCCTCTTTTGTTCTCGTTCTCTCTCCCCCTTTCTCTCTCTCTCCCCTTTCTCTCTCTCCCCCTTTCTCTCTCTCCCCCTTTCTCTCTCTCTCCCCCTTTCTCTCTCTCCCCCTTTCTCTCTCTCCCCCTTTCTCTCTCTCCCCCTTTCTCTCTCTCCCCCTTTCTCTCTCTCCCCCTTTCTCTCTCTCTCCCCCTTTCTCTTCTCTTCTCTCTCTCTCTCTCTTCTCTCTCTCTCTCCCTTTCTCTCTCTCTCTCTCCCTTTCTCTCTCTCTCTCTCCCTTTCTCTCCCCCTTTCTCTCTCTCTCCCCCTTTCTCTCTCTCTCCCCCTTTCTCTCTCTCCCCTTTCTCTCTCTCCCCCTTTCTCTCTCTCCCCCTTTCTCTCTCTCCCCCTTTCTCTCTCTCCCTTCTCTTCTCTTCTCTCTCTCTCTTCTCTCTCTCTCTCCCTTTCTCTCTCTCTCTCCCTTTCTCTCTCTCTCTCTCTCTCTCCCTTTCTCTCTCTCTCTCTCTCTCTCTCTCCTTTCTCTCTCTCTCTCTCTCTCTCTCTCTCTCTCTCTCTCTCTCTCTCTCTCTCTCCCTTTCTCTCTCTCTCTCCTCTCCCTCCCTCTCTCCCTCTCTCCCTCCCTCCCTCTCTCCCTCTCTCCTCTCCTTCCCTCTTTTCTTCTCCCCTCCAACCTCACCTCCCTGTGTGTCCATCCCCCTTTCCTCTTGCTCATTGTCTCTGTTGAATGTAAAAAAAAAAACCACATATACACATACTCAGAGAACACATTATTTACAGTCCTTTCAAGAGGTTATAAAACGGGTCATACCCAAATGAATTGATTTTGGGGAACAAATGGGGACTAATTTTTGGTTTCTTTTGATGGTACTAATCTAGCCTTGACCAATTTTTCGCTGTGTTCTGCACTCGGGATGATTCAGACTAGCTTTGGTGTCTTTAGTGTTCTCCTTATTCCCTTCCAACTTCCCTGACTTCCTTCAAGTCTCAGCTAATATCTTTGCTGCAAGAAGCATTCCTGGGTCCCCCTTAATACTGCCTTCCCTCTCCAGTTATCTCCAAATTATCTTGAATCTATCTTCTTTGTACATAGATGTTGTGTCCTGCAATCGATGGTGAGCTGCTTAAGGGCAGGGGCCATTTTAGCCTTTTTTGGCATCCCCAGCACTTAATAGTGTCTGACACACATGCAAACAATTGTGATAAATGTCTGTTGACTTGGTTTTAATTTAAACCTTTTCATTATCTGAGTGTTCTCTCTTCTGACTGGGAATGCGCTAGATTCCATCATAAATGATCAAAGATTCAGAATAACTCACTTTCATTCCAGGAGGGCTTAGATTCAATTTAACAGGTATTAAGGACCTCATGAGAGTAGGCCCTGGGCTAGATACCAAGCATACTAAGACCAAAAAAAAAAAAAGGAAACAATATTATAAGGGAACTTTTTTTATTTTTTATTTTATTTAGGGAAGAAAGGTAAACAACAGACTCAATGTTAAATAAATACAGCATATTCATATAAAGTAATTTGAGGAAGGGAGGTGGCTTGGAGATGAACACTGGCTAGAAAGGTAAGTTGGAACCAAGGAATTTGTATTTTATCCTAGAAGCAAAGAATAAAATATCACTCATTTCCATTGGGCTTTGTAGCTTTTCTCTCACCAGCCCTGGGAGACAGAGATGCAAGTTTTCTCCTCATTTTACAAAAAAGAAAACTGTAGTTCAGACACAATTTTCTGACATGCATATTTAGGTCTCCTGGCTCTAAGTATATTATCCTTCCTAATAAGTCACTTTGCCTCTAAATGGAGTCCTACCCCCAGATATTATATTGTGATCAGCTTTAGTCATGAGAACCAGTATATAAAGTAGGCCTTGCATAGCTGCATGTCCAAACGTGTTTTTTTTTCTTGTTACAATGTTTTCAAGGGTCTAGCTTCGAAATAAACTTTATATTAAAGGTATGAAAAGTGGTGTTTCTTTGCCCAGAGGGATTAGAAAATAGGAAAGACAGCATGACACAATGGGGGTCGGAAGGGGACTGGACTTGGAGATAGGATGATCTGGGTTCAGGTTCTGCTTCTGTGGGGCCATGACAGATGTTACCTCCCAATAATTCAGCAACTCTCAAAGACCCAATTATAATCAAGTTAATTGGCATCATCAATTACATCTCAGAGTTCTGCCCATAATTTTTTGAATCAGAAAAGGTTAACAATTACTCATGTGTCTTTAGTACTTTTAGGTTATAAAAAGTTTTCCTGTCAACTATCCCTTGAGGCAGACATTTCTAATGTTATCCACATTTTTCAAGGGAACAGAGGTTCTCAGAGATGGAAATGATTTGACCTGGGTGATACAGACAATTAGAACAAGGATTTGAATGCAAAACTCCTGACTCCCAAGTCCAGTAAACTTTTACAAACACTTGCAAATAAATTATCTTTGTCTAGGATTTTGTCTATTACCACAACATAAAAGGTAGCATTGGCTCCTAAGACAGTTTTTGCACAGAAACAGATGGCATTAAATGACTTTTGAGGATCCACCTCTGAGATTTTGTGATTTTAAGTGGAGGAAGGATGGGGATTCAATTCAATATGATTCAATAATATTTATTAAGTGGGTAAAGTCCCAGGTTATAAAGACAGCAATGAAGGTGTTTTTGCTCTCAAATAGATTACATTCTACTTGTGTAGCACCAGTACACCTTGATAAGTGAATAAAAAATAAATTTAAGTAATAAAAGTTTTTTGTAGGGGGGAGGGGGACATTTAAACTGAGCCTTTATGGGAATTAAAGATTTCAAGAAGCAGAGGAAAAGAGAGTATTGAGAAGTTGAGGATGATTCTGAGATCATGAACTTGAATGATAGAGACAATGGTGGTGCCCTTGAAAGAAATAAGGAAGTTAGGAGAAAGGACGAGTATACAGGAAAAGATAAATGAATTAGACATGTTAAGCTATCCTGCAGACAATTAGTGGTATAGAACTAGAGTTCAGGAAATAGATGAGAGATGGATATATGTTTGGAAGTGATGTTAAAAGGGAACTGACAAAGCAGCTAGTGGGTGTAGTGGACAGAGCACCAGCCCTGAAGTCAGGAGGACCTGAGTTCAAATCTTAACACTTCCTGGCTCTGTGACCCTGAGCAACTCACTTCCCCCCCCCCTTTTTTTTCTGAGGCAATTGGGGTTAACTGAGAAGGAAGACCAGAGAAAAAGTAGAATGTTGACTCTTAAAAATCCAGGGAAGAAATTATCTAGAAGGGTAACAGTTTAAATCGGTGTAGAAAAGTCAAGAAGGATGATATCTGTGAAATAGTCATTGGTGTTAGCAATTATGAAATCATTCAAGCTTGTGGAAGAAGCATTCTTGGTCAAAACCTTGACTACAAAGAGCTAAGAAATGTGTGGGACATTAAGAAGTAGAGGCTTTTTTTAAAAATATGGATTTTTTTTTTTAAAAAAGGAATTTTGTTATCAAAAAAGAGGAGAGAATTTTAGGAAATAGTAGATTCAATATAGGCATGTTTGGAAGCAGGAGGAGAGGGTGTGTGTGTGTGTGTGTGTGTGTGTGTGTGTGTGTGTGTGTGTATGTGTATTCAGGGAAGGAAGAGGAAGGGAAAAGGGGAGAGAAAGGGAAAGGACAGGTAGGCAGAAGGAAAAGAGGAAAGAAGAGGGAAGGAGAGAATCAAAGTAGTAAACTCTCAGATAGGATCAAGGGCAGAAATAGAAAGATCGACTTTGGTATCAGAATATAGCCATAAATATGTTTGACTAATATAATATTAGATGAAGACTGATGGCTAGAATATTATTTTCCTAGAATCAAGATACAGAGAGATCTTAGGTTTAATATCAGTGCTCTCACTTGGGTTCAGAAGTATAGGATATATTGAAACATGGCTAAATAGTAGTTCTTTTGAAAAAAAGATCTGAGGTTCTTAATAGACTATCAACTCTATACATCTTCAGTGTGATTTGGAAATTTAAAAAAAAAAAAAAAAACTTCAGGTGGTGGCATTTGACTGAATTAACAGAAATAATGTCCAAAACAAAGAAAGTGATACTTCTACTATCATTCTGCTCTGTCTACCAGATTTGCATTATTATGTTCTATTCTGAATCGAACTTTTTAGGAAAGACAGTGATTAGGTGGATTAGTGGTGAGTTCCAATGAGGCTAAATAAGATAAAATCAGTAAATTTAGTTCATGAACAGAAGCACAGAATAGCAGATTTGGAAGAAGTCTCAAAGGACATCTAATCTGATCCTTACCTGAACAAGAATTCTCTCTACTATATACTTGATGGTAATTATCTAGCCTTTGTTTGCTCTCTGGCAGTGAAGGAGAGCTAGGTAGTCCACTGAAGTTTAGGGTATTTCAAATTATCAAGACATTTTTCCTTATATTAATCCTAAATGGGCTTCATTGCAACTTCTACTCCCTACCTCTAGTTTTTCTTTACGGACCAAGCAGAATTGCAAATTCCCCCTTCTGTGTGATAGCCCTTCTAATGTTTGCAAACAGCTCTTATATCTATTCCCAGCCTCCAAATCTTTCAGCTGAGATTAATGGGTCATGATGTCAAGGCCCTTCACTCATCAAAGTTGCCCTTTCCTGTTCACTCTTCACTTTAATAATAAGCTTTCTAAAGACAATAGGAGTGTCATCTTCCTAGTCTGAGACACTCTCTGCTTTTGCAAGTTGAGATGGTTCTAAGGGGATCATCTTCTCCTAGCATTTTGAATGGAAAGAAACTTTAGCAATCATCTCTCTCAGCCTTTTATTTTACAGATGAGGAAACTGAGGCCCAAAGAGAAGAAGTGACATTCCCAGAGTCACACAGTAACTAAACTTCTTACTATTCTCAATGTGCTACCTGAAGATGCCTCTTTTTCTTTTTGAAGTATCTGCAGATGAGGTGGAGCCAATAATTCAAAGAACAAATAGTGCTCTTTTTATTTCCTCTCCCCCTTCAATTTAAGCCCAGTGCTTCAGGTGTTCTCCTAGCCCTTGTAATGAAGTACCAGAACAAATCCATTCTTAAAGACTTCAGAAACAAAACAGAACCAGATTATTGTCAGGTTTCAGAGTCCTAAATATTCATATGATGAATGAAAAGAAAATTATTACTGAGATACAAATGATTCACATCATAATATGGGAAGGAGGAAGTGGAGAAACTGATGTTCATATTGTTTTATTAATCATTTCTTGCCTGATAAGAGCTCAGTAGTCCATGATTTACTTGAGTCTTTGATGACTGGCTCTCTCAAGAGTCCTAGGGAGAAGAAATCCCCAGTCAGTAAGACAAAGAGAGAACTGGGAGGGAATAGAGAGAGGAAATGGGAGGATGGTGGCTCAGTTAGCACAGGGGTGCTTGATCTTTTATATATTCTTGGGATCTCTGGCAGGCTGGTAAAGCCTATGGTCCCCATCTCAGAACAATATTTTAAAATGTTTATGACATAATAAATAGTCTTAAAAGGGAAACCAGTTATATTGAAATGATTCCACATTTTAAAAAAATAAATAAATCAAGTTCACACCTCCAGGTTAAACTCTTCTTCTCCCACCCAAAATCAGGATGAGTTAATGACTGATCAGCAAAGACATAGCCAAAAGGTCTTGGTCCAAGTATAAGTCTTATATTAACAAACTATGTGACCTTTGGCAAATCACATAACCTCTCCAGAACTCAGTTTCCTCATCGATAAGTGGAAATAATACTTGCACTACCCATCTCATAATTGTGTTGAGGAAAGTATTCTATAATAAGCAGAATTATTACTGTTACTTGTGAAAGAGTCTCTCCCACAGGACGTCAGTATGCTAGACAGATCTAGTGAGACAATCTCAGAGGAGCTTGTCGGCCACTTTGTGTGTCATGAAGCCAGCCCAGAGTAGCTAGTTTAAAAGATTTACACAGAAAATATTTTCATGAAAGTTATGAAGGATCATTTTCCTTACCTCTTATTTGAAAAGAAACTTTCTTTGCTTAATAGTAAAACCAATAGCACCGATTTCTGTAACATTTTATAGTTTGCAAAATGCATTCCTCACAACAACCCTATGACACATTTAGTTCAAGTCTTGTTATTGCTACTATGTATATGCAAGTGAGACTTGGAGAGAGGGATGTGTGCAACCAGCTGTGGCTACCTTTGTTTCTCATGGCCTCAGATTAATTCTCTATAAAATGAAGGGATTGGACCATATGCCTCATAAGGTTCATTGAAGTTCTAAATTGTTTACTATAGTTTTTACATATAAACACAGACTTTAAACCAATACCTTCCCTCTATGCTGCTGTACCTTTTCTTGTCATAGTGTCTTGCCCAAAGATTTGATATAACCTGAAAGGTCATTTTCACAACTGTAGTAGTGTCTCCTTAGATTCCTTTTTTCCAGAGACAGCAGTGACCCTTTATAATTCTTGGCATTTATCAAAGAACAGAACTGTCTGTTTGATTAGAAGCAAGAAAAAGAAATCCTTAATAGAAAAGTGCATTAGGCATGTAGCCTCAAATTAATTTTATCCTTATTTGTGTGTTCTCATCTAGAAAAGACATTGAAGATGATGTATTAAAACAAGCATAAGGAAAAAAAACTCATGCTTGAAAGTTCACTAGTCAATGGAAGTGTTATTATATTTTGAGGACATTATATTTTGAGATGTTAACAGGCAGAGGTCTCACATAATTCAGTATTTCTCCAAGGGACCTGCCCATCTTGAAAAAAAAATTAATATAAGAATTGTCAAGTTTCCATCTGTGTGATTAAATGCTACCACTTGAATAAGGGTAACTATGTCCTTTGTTTAAAATTGGTTTATATAAGGAACAAGAGATGTTCAACCACCACCTTGGGAGTCGCTGTGAAGGCATTAGCGAAGCTACTGCTGATTATTTATGAGCATAAACACAGGCAATGTACTTTACTCTTTGTTGAGGATTCATCAAAGACAAGATTCATTGAAAAAGACTCTGATGTTGGGAAAGTTTGAAGTCAAAAGGAAAAGGCAGAGGATAAGGAGAGAGAGTCATGGAAACAATAACCATGTACTTGGACAGATTTGGGGAAATAGTGGAGGATAAAAGAGAGTGGTGTACTTTGTTCTATGGGGTCACAGAGTCAGATGCAAACAACAATAAAAAAGGATCCATCAATGCTGATGATTGGTGAGATTACAGATTGATTCTGTGAGAAATGTGAGAAATCATTGTCTAGAATGTAGCATTTTTTTTTCGTGGTCTCAGTCCATGGTGATATTGATTAAATCCTTTATGTGGAGATACATGATCTTCTATGGATTCCACCTATGAGATTAGAATTATAGTGAGTGAACCTTGTCAATGTGTTTCTCCCAGCAAAATGGGGACTCTCCTACTCATTGTATCTGCTTGTAGGTTTCAGGAGGGGCTGGTTAAAGTCTTCAAGTTGATTATAATTATCCCAAAAGCTGTCTGTAATGATAAAGTGGATCCAGAATGGGCTTAGTAGTTCATGCCTGACTCATCTCTCCTGAGGACCTCTTCTCTCAATCAGGATACACTGGGATGATGCAGTAGTGCCTAACAGCCCAATTTAGGTAATATTTTTTGAGATAGACATTAATCTGATCTTTATCATTTAAAATAATCATGTAACTTTATTCTTCACTTGGAATATAAAAACTATCTTGGGTATCTCTACATCCAGAACATTCAGTCCATTAATTCTGTTGCTGTCATGCTTTATCTCATGTTCCTTGACTTTTGATTTGGACTGTACAAATGTATTATACTTCAAGGGGACCTGTGATTTCATTGATCCCTAGGTCTCAAATATCTCATAATCCTTTTACACTTTTAAAAATAAGTGGGCCTTTAAAGAGCCTTTGTTTACATGGGTTACATCAGCATTTGCTATTAGGAAAACATTTTAGTATTGTTATTAAAATAGCTTTGAACTCCCAGACACTCCAAAAATGATTCCTCAGACCACAATTTGAGAATCAATGGTCTAGGCTTCTAATTGGAGCTAGACAGCACCTTAAAACATAGAATGTCAAAGCTGAAAGAGGCATTTGAACACAGAACATCAGAGCTAGAAAACAACTTGGACTATAACATTTAAGAGCTGGAAGGGACTTTGGAACATAATGTTCATGATGGAAGGAATCTTAGAGTATAGAATATCAGAGCTAGGAGACTAACCTTTATTTTTATAGATGAAATGACTTAGCTCAGCTCACCTAGGTAGTTACTGACAAAGCATTCTAATCGGAAATACTTTTGAACTCTTTAATGAAAATAATTTCCCTGGTAGTACATTCATAGATCTTTAATTTAGGGGTATCAGGCATGTAGCCTACAAGTGCAGGAACCAAATTAAAATGTAATTGGCAAATATTTAACAAAATGAATAAAATACAATAGAATATAGATAATGTTAATATATAATTTCTAAGTCAATATGTGGCCCACAGGGATCCTTATGCCTGATTTAATGGTTCCTGCTTCTATTTGAGTTTGACACCACTGCTCAAACCATTTTTTTTATCTTGTTCCTTATTAACAATTAGCTGTTGCTGAAGTCCAGAATCCTCAGAATGGCGTTTTTACAGAATTGTGGCCAAAATTTGTGATTTACCTTTTGAAGATGTTTCCTTGACTGTGTCTACCTTTATAGACAGATTGGCTCTACCTTTATATCACATCATTCTATAGTCTACCCAGGGAGACTTCTACATGTCTCTCTTTTTCTCTGTCTGTCTCTCTCTGTCTTTTTCCCTTCTCGTCCTTTCTTTTTTTGTTGTTGCTCATTTGAGACCTAAAAACAATCATTTCATTTATTTCTACATCCAATTCACTCATCTTAATCGGACAGAATGATTTTGCCATTTGATTCTCTTTCTAGTCTGAGCTCAGATCACCTCCATACTCCCACCCTGAAGTTTAGGATAGCCTCCTGATCTGAGGCTCCTGGCCATGCAGGCGAGGACATTAGATTCACAGCCAGGTGGAAGTTTGGAGACCAAGGCTTTATTCTACCTCTACCTCTCATTTGGTTCCCTGAAGCTAATGACTTTCTTTCTCCTGGCTTCCTCATCTATAAAATAAGAAGGTTGGAGCTGATGAGCTCCATTGACAAATAACAAAGGAAGATGCTATATTCTCTCTATTTTAAGGTTCCTGCCAGCTCTGAAATCATTTTACTTCTGTGACATTTGTCAGTCACTTCAACCTATCCTCATATGGTTCAGCAATAAGTGGTATCTGCCTCTTCCCCTTCTTTCAGTGTTCTAGGAGGGATACTGTCCACAAAGCAGAGCAAAGGCCTCACATAGCCTTTGGGACTGTTTCATAGACTATGTCCCAAAAAAGCACTTTTATTTGTACCTATTTCTGTTAGGGAAGAGATTGAAATATGGAAGTATAAGAAAGTAATTCTTAGGATAACTTTGTCTCTGCTGCTCCTTCAGTCATTTACTTATAGAGCCAGGAGAGCTTGGGACGTCATTAAGTTCAATTGCCTTATTGTACAGAAAAGGAGACTGAGTCCCAGAGAGATGAAACAATTTTCCTAAGGTCACATAGTGACAAAGGCAAGCCTCATCTTCAGGGCTTCGAGATTTCCAGACCTATACATACTCTCCATTATGTTGAGTATATATCTCCTTTCTGCATCTACCTTCTGGCTCAGGTGATATGAAGTTCAGAAGGAAAGTATCATTTGCAAAGGGAGTATCCCTATATGCTATAGACACTGGGAGAAGAGATTGATTGACTATATTTACTCTGGGGTATTTAAGAGCATCAGGAATTAGATAGAGCAGTGATATGTGGTTTGTAGGTGGTGGATATGATATCAGCATTGGGGTAGAAGTAGAGAATGGCAGTAATCAGTCCTTGCTATGGACAGCATTGGCAGACTTTGGAGAAACAGGGAGGCATGGTGGTCTCTGAATCATAGGAGTGGGTCCCCTTTTGGGGGATCGCCAAGAAACTTAATGTACCTTTTATTTTTGTCCCTCTTCTCTCTCTCTGTTCTCCTTTTCTCTTCTCCTCTAGTTTGTAGTCCCAATAGGTCCCTTCTGAAGTAAAAATTGCCAATCCCTGGCTTGAGGGAATAAAGTACCCTAATACTAGTGATCCTGTTTGTTAGTATTGTTCTCCCCATAAATCTATAGCTCATATCTTGTTCAGACCCTAGTCAGTTCTTTCTCAGAGCTTCTCAAACCAGCAAATTCATGCTTCATTGTTAGTCTATAAATATCAGGCTGTACCAACTTTTAGTAGAAAGATCATTTGATTTAGACCCAGAAGACATGTTTTTGTTACTGACTTACTGTGTGCCTTTAGACAAATAACTGCCCTTCGAAGCCTCAGTTTACTCCTCTGTAAAGTAGGGAATACTGCTTACTACATAAGGACATTATGATGTCAAATGAGATTGTACATGGAAAATGCTTCTTAACAAGACAATGCTTTGAAAACATCAGCTATCATTGTTATTGTTTAGGGTAGAATAAACAACCATAGCTGGAGATAAAATTTCAATATAGCTTCATCAAGTCTAAAAGTTGATTGAATTCATTTATTCAACAAACATTATTTCTATTGTTAGCAAAGCCTAGCATCCCTTATCATGTCATTTTTTAATTAGAATTTGTTTTTAGACCTGAGAAGTCTAGATAAGCCAGGTCAATGCTGAAAGTAGCAGACCTTTTTGTTTGCTATTTTTAGGGGAGGGCTTAAACGAAAAAACCCTGTTATTTAAGTGAAAGGTACCCAAGGAAGCCAGAGGCAAGGACAGCAAAGGGAGCTCACACATAGGGTAATGGGGTTGACATCTTTAAATCCTAATTGGGAAGAAGAAGCACATCATTTCACTAGCACTGTCTTCAAGTCCTTCAGGAGGAGATCTTGCGAGAAAACCCTTGATGTTCTTGGTAGACTTCATGCTCACTTAAATCCACCTCACTTGCATGTCATGGCATTACTTCCCTGATGTCATTGTCTTCTTCAGGAATGAAAGATAAATAACAATCTCTTTGAGTAGTAGTAGTAGTGAGTTGAGTCTCTATGGAGACCCAGTTGGAAATGGCTAATTGGACAATATGGCTCCCTCCTCATCCCTTCCCTTTTTCCCCTTTTCCCCATCTTTCTTTCTCTTCTCTTTTTCTTTTTCTCCCTCCCTTCCCTTCTCCCTCTCTATCTGCTGAAACCTTTCAAGATAATCTTGGAATTTACTGGCTAGATTCTTTCTTAAGAAACCTGCCTTAAACCCAAATCACTTTGACTCTCAGTGATTGGCCAACAATAGGCCCCAGATCAAGACTTACTTGGTCATTGTTTGGATTCAGATTGTCTCAGAGTGAACATAAATGGCAATTGTTTCTATTTTGGCCCCAAACCCTGAAGGTCTTTCCCTCTCATATTGATTTTTTTTTCCTTTGACTAAGTAAAAGAGATCATTTTCTGCCTCATTTCTTACCCAGTCTTAATTACTGGTTGGGTGTTGCCTCAGTCGAAGTGAGACTTTTTAAATTCAGCTTAAAAAGGCCAAGATCTTCCATTATCTTTAGGGCCATTTTCAGTCATTCAATCTATATTATGTCGATGGCAAATAGACCCTAATGATTTAAGAGGAAAAAGTGAGGTTGATGACCTTAACATAGAGCTCCTTCACTTAAATCCAATTCACTTGCATGTCAATGCATTGCTTCCCTGATATCGCCCTCCTTTTCAAGAAAGATGTACAAATAACAACAGCTTCACAGAAATTTAGGAAACTTGGTTCAAGGCAGCTCAGTACTTCTCAGTGGGTTTAATGAATTTCCTACCATCAAGTCATACTCAGGGAGACGACACCAATTAGCTAAGATTCCATACATTGAACAGAACAGGGAAGGAATATCAGATAAGGGGAAAATGCATGTCTGGGACCTAGAAAGTTTGCTGGACTGAAAGATTTGGCCAGGAAAAACAAAGATTTTCCTAGGCTACAATAATCTCTTTGCATTAAATGGCCCCATATAATTGCACTTTGTGAGTGCTTGTGTCTGTATTTTGTAGTTTTTTCATCTCTTTCCTCTCTATCAGGTTTTGCTGCTGCTCATGTATCTGCCTTTAACAGATTCCTGGCCCCATGCTGATCTGTTTTGGGCTAGAAAACAATATAATTCAGTTATTTCCATTTGTATCTAAAATAAGATTAAATCAGTAAAATGAGGGCATAAGGGAAGTGTGGACTTTGTAGCAGCCATGATGCCTGCTCTGATGCTATTTCCCATACTCTGTCAGATCGTCTGTGTTCTGCCTAGATGAGGTTATTGAATAAATTCTGTCTCAGTGAATGATGTGTTCCTTGGCACATTTCAGGAGAACACTTTTAAGGTTTCTTTTGGTCAAATTTCTATCACATTGATTTCCTTTTCTCCTTTTTGCTGTTCACAGTGGTTTAAACTTTATTGATCTGATGGTGAGACAAGGGAATATTGACAACCCTCCCAAGACTCCTTTGGTCCCTGGATTTGAATGCTCTGGGATTGTGGAAGCCATTGGAGACAATGTGAAAGGCTATGAGGTAATAACAGGAGGGTGGTTTCAGGAGCCTGAATTATCTGGAATCACCTGATGGGAGGGAGGTGATATCAAAGGGTCATGTATAAAAAAAATGTTACAATCTGTCATAGAATCAAAGGTTTTAGAACAGGAAGGAAATTTAGAGATCATCCCGATTAGGGGCTTTTAACCTTGTTTATGTCAAGGACCTCTTTGGCATAATACTATTGTGGCTTGTAATCTACACTCATAATTGAAGGAAATGCCAAATTTCAGTTAGAGATTAGTGAAAATAAATATTCCTTCCTAGTACAAGTCCCTAGATTTCCCCTCCTCTTCCACTTCCAGAAATCTCTTCACATATTGCTTGTGGATTCCAGGTTAAGAACCCCTGAGCTAGGCCATGCTTTGATTTTATATGTGGATCAAGTGAAGGCTCAAGTGGTAATTACTCATTAAATCATGATTCCAAGTCATATCATCTGATCTGAAATGCAGGGTTTTTCCCTGGGATATACTCTGGGAGCTTGAATATGATATAGCAGGAAGAGGTCTGAAGTTAAGAGACTTTACTTCTGATCCTTAGTATCTATGTGACCAAGCCATATAACCTCTGAAGTTCTCAATTGGCTCATTTATAAAATGGGTATAATAATATTTGTAAGTTGTATTTCCTACAGTTGGTGGTAGGATGGATATAAGTACTTTGTAACTTTAAAAAGTATATATAAATACATATATATGCATGTGTATATATCTTTTCACTTTTTATATATATATAATATACATATACAATACATATTATATATATGTATGAATATGCATACATATTAGCGTGTATATATTATATTCATTAATATATTAATGTGTATATATTATGTGTGTATACATATGTATGTGTACATATATTTTATATATTGCAATGTAGCCATTTAAAAAGCAATTTAAATATGTTATTGGGACTGAGAACACTGTTGGCTTCCAATCCCCCTACCTTTATGTATGAATTGAAGAAAGTCATTTCCCTTCTCAGAGCCTCAACAATAGCTAACATTTACATAGTACATTAAAATTTACAAAACATTTTATATCCATTATCCTGGACAACCTGGAATCCCAGCATGGATCCTACCTCTGATATTTGCCTGCTGTGGGACCCAGCCAGCTCTCATGGGGATGGGGGTCTAATTAATCCATTCAACTATGGAGATCTGCCCTGGGGGTGAGCTGTCTTCCTCATTGGTAGGTGAATGAAATCTCCCCACCCAACCCCCCCATCATGTACTGTGCCTATCTGGCTCCATACTATGCTTCACAGCCCACCTAGCCATGTACCAAGATACTACCCCAAGAGCTAGCTGGTGGTGGTACCTGCCCCCTAGCTCCCTTCACTAGTTTCCACTTCTTGCTGTGAGAACAATAATCGGATCATTAACACCATGACATTTACATCACTTGTGATACCTGGACCAAGACTCTTGGCAATTGCCCTCTTATGTATCTAAGTCACTGGGCCACTCTGGCACCTGTTTTTCCCTTACAAAGTGAGAGGGTTGGGCTAAATGATTCCTAAGAGCCCTTCCAATGAGAAATCTTGTTGTCATCTATATTGGATACTAATAATTTTATTACTGTGTCTTAGGATTTTAATAATTATTGTCATCACTATGTGGCAGGGGGAGCTACTGGTCCCCTTCCTATTGAGGCTGTCTCTAGGAGCTTCCTCTCACTTTACATTTTCCCCCACAGATCGGAGACCGTGTCATGGCGTTTGTGAATTACAACGCATGGGCAGAGGTTGTTTGCACACCAGTGGAGTTTGTCTACAGGATCCCAGATGACATGAATTTCCCCGAGGCTGCCGCCTTCCCCATGAACTTTGTAACTGCCTACATGATGCTTTTTGAGGTTGCCAACCTGCGAGAAGGAATGTCAGTGCTAGTGCACTCTGCTGGAGGTGGCGTGGTAAGTAACTCTGTCATCTGGGGTCAGGAAGACATGGGCCAGGGAAAAGGAATCTTATTAGGAGAATCTTGGAATGCCTGTGCCCTTTAAATAAAGGGTGGTAATAACTGGGCTCAGAGATGGTATCTCTGGACGAGAGGGATCTGAGAGATGGTTTCTCTCTAACATGTTTTGGAGATGCCCTCTTCATGTGAGGGGTTTCATTCTCTTTGGATGGGTGGACATCTTGCATATGGTCTGAGAGATCTCAGAATAGGTGCTTGCAAATGTGAGGAGAGCTTTTGATTTTGGATATTAATAATGATATCTGGTTCTATAGAAGCTCAGAGATGAGTCTTGCTGTCTTTGACTCAGAAATAGTCTCTTGCAGTTGATGGGTATCTCAGATAGGCTTTCTGTATATTAATTATCTCAGATTATTTCCCTAGATATAAAGGATCTCAGGTGGTTGTTTAGGTTTGGATCTCACAGGATTTCTCTGGATATGAGAGATCTCAGATAATGTCTCTAAGTATTGCAATGGGCTGAGGCTCGGGTTGGATTATCTCCTTTTTAGTGCTTTCACCTCCCTTCCTAAGAAGTCAGGGGGGTCGTGATCACCTCCTTTTTGGTGCTTTCATCTCCTTTCCTGAGAAGTCAGGGAGGGTGTGATCACCTCCCCTTGGGGGCTCTGACCTCCCTGAGGAGTGAGGGATGGCATGACCACCTGTCTTCTAAAACAAAAGAAAGCGGGAGATGTAATGGGCTGAGGCTCGGGTTGATGCACTGAGGTCCCAAGCACATGAGGTTAAATAGTAATTGGACCATACTCTATTAATATATAAGCTTGGAGAAAGAATGGCCCCCGCCCACTCTTTGTGCAAGTCCTGATGTATTGTATAGGAAATAACGATTTTGGTGGGTGGAGGCAGGGGAGTGGAAAAGGAAGGGGAAGGGGAGAATGCTCGCATTGCCATTGCAACGGCTTTTCAGCTCAGGTCTCTCTCTGCTAGCTGGCTTCCTATTGCAGCTGCCCATATTGCTATCGCAATCTTTCTTGCCCATATTGCTACCGCAATCTTTTTTCATCTCTTCACTTTAATAAAGATTGAAGATTTTTCCCTTAACCTAAATTCCTGACTCCAGCTGATTTTAAATACGCAGTCATTACAAAGTGTATTTAAGAAACTCAGAAATTGTCTTTTTTGGTTTGGGTCTTTTTGAGACTAGATCTTAGTGATAATTTTTTCTGAGTTTGACTTTCAGAGAGCCATACCAAATTACAAATAACAATTTTCAAAAAGAAAAAAAAATCAGGAAAAGCACTCAATTAATTGAAAAAGTCTGAAAAATAGATGATGTATTTCACTCATGGACCTTCCATTTCTGTAAAGGAGTGAAGTGGAATTGTCTTTTTATCACTTCTTTGGAGCAATGTTTATTCTTTGTAATTTTGAAATATTCCCTTTTGATCGTTTTGTTCATTCCATTTACATTCTTTTGGTCACTGTATGTATTGTTTTCTTGGCTTTATTTCATTTTGTTTCTGTTCATGTAAATCTTTCCAAGCATCTCATATTCATCATTTTCATGTACTTCTATTTGTATAATTATTCCCCAATCTGTGAGCAATTATTTTGTCTTTGATTCTTTACTATCATAAAAAGTACTACTGTAAATATTTTGGTATAGATGAAGATTTTCTTTTCATTGATGATTCTCCAGCAGTGGGATCTTGATATAAAAATTTATGAACATTTTAATTTTACATACATAATTCCAAATTGCTTTCCAAAATGTGTTTACTTATTACAGCTCCACCAACAAAGCACTAGTGTATTTGCTGTCAATCCCTCCAACATCAAGTCCCAGCTCTATTAATAATTATCTATTTGATTTCAGCAAAGCCACTTCCTTTCTTAGAGCAGGGCCCCAGTTTCCTCATCTGTAAAATGGGAACAGTAGTACTTGTACAAAAGTACTTTGTAGATGTTAAAGTACTCTTGAGACATGCATTACACTTGTTTCAGACAGGGAATCAACTTAGTTGGTCTGGTTTTTGGCTTGGGTTAATATTAAGCAACTGTTGAGAAAGGAAAAAATGACAATGATGTAGCTCAAGAGGTAAGATATATTCGACTTGTGATTGTCCTAAATACAGTCATTTCTCAATAATGTCATTAATAGAGTATAACCAAAACCCCAGTAAAACCACAAAACCCCAAGGTAATGCTTTTAAATCGTTACCCATTTATAACCTTGCTTCTGGAATTAAGTGCCCCTTGTAATTCCATTTCACCAATCAATTAACAGCCTATCCTTAGGTGAGATGTTTTCTATTCCCTTCTCCGGACTAGAAACTGAATAAATCCAGACAATAACCTATTTAGCCTAATTAAAACAAAGGGTCCTTAATGAAGTTAAAGAAGAGTCTAGAGCAGGGCTTCTTAAACTTTTCCCACTTGTGATCCCCTTTTGCCTAAGAAATTTTTATAACTCTGAGTGTATAGGTATACAAAATATGTATAAAAATTAAATATTTACTGATAATAAATCATAATTTTATGGCCCCCACATTCAGTTACAAGCCATCATATAAGATTTCAAATCACAGTATAAGAAGCTGGGGCTAGCTGATGTTCAAAGAACCCCAAGCTTCTATCAGGTTTGTGCCCAAGAAGGGGTCATTGGAGGAGCTCAGCATAATTCTTCTTCTTTTTTTTTTTTCAATTCATTTTTTTTTAAATTTTTATTTAATAATTACTTTATATTGACAGAATCCATGCCAGGGTAATTTTTTTACAACATTATCCCTTGCACTCATTTCTGTTCTGATTTTTCCCCTCCCTCCCTCCACCCCCTCCCCTAGATGGCAAGCAGTCCTATATATGTTGGATATGTTGCAGTATATCCTAGATACAATAAATGTTTGCAGAACCGAACAGTTCTCTTGTTGCACAGGGAGAATTGGATTCAGAAGGTATAAAAAAGGCAGGAAGAAAAACAAAAATGCAGATAGTTCACATTCGTTTCTCAGTGTTCTTTCTTTGGGTGTAGCTGCTTCTGTCCGTCATTTATCAATTGAAACTCAGGTCTCTTTGTCAAAGAAATCCACTTCCATCAAAATATGTCCTCATACAATATCGTTGTTGAAGTGTATAATGATCTCCTAGTTCTGCTCATTTCACTTAGCATCAGTTCATGTAAGTCTCGCCAGTCCTCTCTGTATTCATCCTGCTGGTCATTTCTTACAGAACAATAATATTACATAACATTCATATACCACAATTTACCCAGCCATTCTCCAATTGATGGGCATCCATTCATTTTCCAGTTTCTAGCCACTACAAATAGGGCTGCTACAAACATTTTGGCACATACAGGTCTCTTTCCCTTCTTTAGTATTTCTTTGGGATATAAGCCCAATAGAAACACTGCTGGGTCAAAGGGTATGCACAATTTGATAACTTTTTGGGCATAATTCCAGATTGCTCTCCAGAATGGTTGGATTCGTTCACAACTCCACCAACAATGCATTAGTGTCCCAGTTTTCCCGCATCCCCTCCAACATTCATCATTATTTTTTCCTGTCATCTTAGCCAATCTGACAGGTGGTAGTGGTATCTCAGAGTTGTCTTAATTTGCATTTCTCTGATCAATAATGATTTGGAAGACTCTTTCATATGAGTGATAATAGTTTCAATTTCATCCTCTGAAAATTGTCTGTTCATATCCTTTGACCATTTATCAATTGGAAAATGGCTTGATTTCTTATAAATTTGAGTCAGTTCTCTATATATTTTGGAAATGAGGCCTTTATCAGAACCTTTAACTGTGAAGATGTTTTCCCAGTTTGTGTCTTCCCTTCTAATCTTGTTTGCATTAGTTTTGTTTGTACAAAGGCTTTTTAATTTGAAGTAATCAAAATTTTCTATTTTGTGATCAGTAATGGTCTCTAGTTCATCTTTGGTCACGAATTTCTTTCTCCTCCACAAGTCTGAGAGATAAACTATCCTGTGTTCCTCTAATTTATTTATAATCTCGTTCTTTATGCCTAGGTCATGGACCCATTTTGATCTTATCTTGGTATATGGTGTTAAGTGTGGGTCCATGCCTAATTTCTGCCATACTGATTTCCAATTATCCCAGCAGTTTTTATCAAATAATGAGTTCTTATCCCAGAAGTTAGGGTCTTTGGGTTTGTCAAACACTAGATTGCTATAGTTGACTATTCTGTCTTGTGAACCTAACCTTTTCCACTGATCCACTAATCTATTTCTTAGCCAATACCAAATGGTTTTGGTGACTGCTGCTTTATAATATAATTTTAGATCAGGTACAGCTAGGCCATCTTCATTTGATTTTTTTTTTCATTAATTCCCTTGAGATTCTCAACTTTTTATTGTTCCATATGAATTTTGTTGTTATTTTTTCTAGATCATTAAAATATTTTCTTGGAAGTCTGATTGGCATAGCACTAAATAAATGGATTAGTTTAGGGAGTATTGTCATCTTTATTATGTTCGCTCGGCCGATCCAAGAGCACTTAATATTTTTCCAATTATTTAAGTCTGACTTTATTTGTGTGGAGACTTTTTTATAATTTTGCTCATATAATTCCTGACTTTCCTTTGGTAGATAGATTCCCAAATATTTTATGGTATCAACAGTTATTCTGAATGGAATTTCTCTTTGTATCTCTTGCTGTTGGGTTATGTTGGTGATGTATAAAAATGCTGAGGATTTATGGGGATTTATTTTGTAGCCAGCTACTTTGCTAAAATTATGAATTATTTCTAATAGCTTTTTAGTAGAATCTCTGGGGTTCTCTAGGTATGCCATCATATCATCTGCAAAGAGTGATAGTTTGGTTTCCTCATTGCCTACTCTAATTCCTTTAATATCTTTCTCGACTCTTATTGCCGAGGCTAGTGTTTCTAATACGATATTAAATAATAATGGTGATAGTGGGCAACCTTGCTTCACTCCAGATCTTACTGGGAAAGGTTCCAGTTTTTCCCCACTGCATATGATGCTTACTGATGGTTTTAAATATATGCTCCTGACTATGTTAAGGAAAAGTCCATTTATTCCTATGGTCTCAAGTGTTTTTATTAGGAATGGATGTTGGATTTTATCAAATGCTTTTTCTGCATCTATTGAGATGATCATATGGTTTTTGTTTGTTTGGTTATTGATATAGTCAATTATGCTGATAGTTTTCCTAATATTGAACCAGCCCTGCATTCCTGGTATAAATCCTACTTGGTCATAATGTATTATCCTGGGGATGATTTTCTGTAATCTTTTTGCTAATATTTTATTTAAGATTTTAGCATCAATATTCATTAGGGAGATTGGTCTATAATTTTCTTTTTCTGTTTTCAACCTACCTGGTTTAGGTATCAGTACCATGTCTGTATCATAAAAGGAGTTTGGTAGGACTCCTTCAATCCCTATTTTTCAAATAGTTTATTTAGCATTGGAGTTAATTGTTCTTTAAATGTTTGGTAGAATTCACATGTAAATCCATCTGGTCCTGGGGATTTTTTCTTAGGGAGTTGATTGATAGTTTGTTCTATTTCTTTTTCTGAGATGGGACTGTTTAGGATATTTACTTCTTCCTCTGTTAGTTTGGGCAAGCTATATTTTTGGACGTATTTTTCTATTTCATTTAAGTTGTCGAATTTATTGGCGTAAAGTTGGGCAAAGTAACTCCTAATTATTGCTCTAATTTCCTCTTCGTTAGTGGTGAGTTCTCCCTTTTCATTTTTAAGACTAACAATTTGATTTTCCTCTTTCCTTTTTTTAATCAGATTTACTAAGGGTTTGTCTATTTTGTTGGTTTTTTCATAGAACCAACTCTGTTTTATTAATTAATTCAATAGTTTTTTTTTTACTTTCAATTTTATTGATCTCTCCTTTTATTTTTAGAATTTCAAGTTTAGTGTTTGACTGGAGGTTTTTAATTTGTTCCTTTTCTAGCATTTTTAGTTGCAAGCCCAATTTTCATTGACCTTCTCTTTCTCTATTTTATACAAATAGGCCTCTAGAGATATAAAATTTCCCCTTATTACCGCTTTGGCTGCATCCCATACATTTTGGTATTATGTCTCATTATTATCATTTTCTTGAGTGAAGTTATTGATTATGTCTATGATTTGCTGTTTCACCCAATCATTCTTTAGTATGAGATTATTTAGTTTCCAATTATTTTTTGGTCTACTTCCCCCTGGCTTTTTGTTGAATGTAATTTTCATTGCCTCATGGTCTGAAAAGGATGCATTTACTATTTCTGCCTTACTGCATTTGAGTTTGAGGTTTTTATGTTCTAATATATGGTCAATTTTTGTATAGGTTCCATGAACTGCTGAAAAGAAAGTGTATTCCTTTCTGTCTTCATTACATTTTCTCCAGAGATCTATCATATCTAACTTTTCTAGTATTCTATTTACCTCTTTGACTTCTTTCTTATTTATTTTGTGGTTTGATTTATCTAATTCTGAGAGTGCAAGGTTAAGATCTCCCACTATTATAGTTTTACTGTCTATTTCTTCTTGCAGCTCTCTTAATTTCTCTTTTAAGAATTTAGATGCTACTCCACTTGGTGCATATATATTTAATATAGATAGTGCTTCATTATCCATGCTACCCTTTAGCAAGATATAGTGCCCTTCCTTATCTCTTTTAATTAGATCAATTTTTGCTTTAGCTTGATCTGAGATCAGGATGGCTACCCCTGCTTTTTTGACTTCACCTGAAGCATAGTAGATTTTGCTCCAACCGTTTACCTTTAACCTGCACGTATCCCCCCGCTTCAGTTGTGTTTCCTGTAAACAACATATTGTAGGATTCTGGCTTTTAATCCATTCTGCTAACCGCTTCCTCTTTATGGGGGAGTTTATCCCGTTCACATTTATGGTGAGAATGACCAATTCTGTATTACTTGCCATCTTGTTAACCCCGGTTTATGCTTTTCTCCCTTCTTTCCCCTTTACCCCCCTTCCCAGTATTAAGCTTGTGAGCACCACTTGCTTCTCACAGCCCTCCCTTTTTAGTATCCCTCCCCCCGCCTTAGAGTTCCTCCCCCTATCTTACCCCTTTCCCTCCCAGTTTCCATATTCCCTTCTGCTTAGCTTATTCCTTCCCTTTTCACTTTTCCCTTCTCACTTTTCAATGAGGTGGGAGAAGTTTCACCATCGATTGAATATGTCTTAAGATTTTTCACTTAAAGCCAATTCTGAAGGCAGTAAGATACCCACTATATTCATCCCCCTCCATTCTTTCTCTCAGATATAATAGGTTTCCTATGCCTCTTCATGAGATGTACTACCCCCACTTTACCCTTTTTCTGGTACAATGTCCTTTCCACATCAGTTTCTAGAACAAGATATACATGTATTCTTTATACATCTTTATAGCCGAAATATAGTTCCCAAGATTAATCTTTACCTTTTTAGATTTCTCTTGAGTTCTATATTTGTAGATCAAACTTTTTGTTAAGTTCTGGCTTTTTCATCAAAAATAAGTGAAATTCGCTTACTTCGTTGAGTGTCCATCTTCTTCCCTGGAAAAAGATGCTCATTCTCGCTGGGTAAGTTATTTTTGGTTGCATACCAAGTTCCTTAGCCTTTCGGAATATCATATTCCAGGCCCTTCGATCCTTTAATGTGGATGCTGCCAGATCCTGGGTGATCCTTATTGTGGCTCCTTGATACTTGAATTGGGTTTTTCTAGCCGCTTGCAATATTTTTTCCTTTGTCTGAGGGTTCTGGCATTTAGCCACTATATTCCTTGGTGTTTTGATTTTAGGATCCCTTTCAGTGGGTGATCGATGAATCCTTTCAATGTTTATTTTTTCCTCTGTTCCTATGACTTCTGGGCAGTTCTCTTTAATAATTTCCTGGAAAATAGTGTCCAGGCTCTTTTTTTCATCATGTTTTTCTGGGAGTCCAATGATTCTCAGATTGTCTCTCCTGGATCTATTTTCCAGGTCTGTTGTCTTCCCCAGAAGGTCTTTTACATTCTTTTCCATTGTTTGATTTTTTTGGATTTGCTTGACTGATTCTTCTTGTCTCCTCGAGTCATTCAATTACAATTGTTCAATTCTGATTTTCAGTGAAGTATTTTCTTCACTCACTTTTTTAAAATCTTTTTCTAATTGTCCCATTGAGTTCTTTTGTTCTGTGGAATTTTTTTCCATTTCGCCAATTTTGTTTTTTAGAGAGCTATTTTCTGTTTCCAGTTCACTAATCCTATTTTTCAAGGATTTTATTTCTTTATCCACTCTCTCTTTAACTGACTTTTCCAGGCTCTTTTGCCAAGCCTCCCATTTTTCTTCTAGCTCCCTTGTGAGAGCCTTTTTAATTTCCTCCATGAGATTCATCTGTGCTGAGGAACAGATGATCTCCTCCTTTGGGGATTCACCTGGAGACAGTCTGTTTTTAGTCTCCTCAGGATTTAGAGTCTGCTCTCTATCTGTATAGAAGCTGTCAAGGGTTAAAGTCCTCTTCAGTTTCTTGCTCATTCTGTCTAATAATCAAAGACAAACTAGCAAAGAAAAACAGAAAAAACTGGAGTCTTTCTTTGGGGGAGGGGCTGGGTGGTGTTACCGAGCTTCCTCTCCAGACTGTGGGGGGCAGCAGTGAGGCACTGGCCCGACTGTGCTGCGCCTGCGCTCTGAGATCCCAGAGCATGCTGAGTCACTGTGGGGGGGGGGGGGGGAGAGGGAAGGGGGGGACGGCCAGGTCCCGAGAGACTCCAGCTGTTTGGGGTTGTATTCTTCACCCCCGGTGTTTTTACCTTCTCTGCTGGGCTGCTGACTTGCTGCTAGGGCAAGGTATCCAAACCTGTAGCGAAGCTCTCCCCGCAGAGACGGCTGCAATCACTCCCCACTCCCTCTCCAGTCTGCTCCCGTGCTCTCACTGCCGCTGCCCTCAGCCTGCGCCCAATCTAAAACCGTCCCAACCCTCCAGTAGAAACAGACCTTTCTTGGTGAATCTCAAGGATGGCTTCTCTTGGTAACTATTTGTGGGTTTTTTTTTTTTTCAGTCAAGCATTAATTCAGAGGCTTGTAATGAAATGGATAGTGAGAGAAAGCGCGGAGCTTACACAGCTGTGTGCTTCTTCTCGCCATCTTAACTGGAAGTCCGCTCAGCATAATTCTGAAGCAAACATTAATAAAACTGACAAGAAAAAATAATAGGAAAGTGTTGAGTTCTTAATTCGTCATTTTACATGCATGTAGTCTATAACCTCAAAGTATAGAAACAGAAATACTTGGTATTTATCATTGTTAGAGAATGCTGGAACTAGAAGAGATTAAAGAGCATGAACTGTTAGATCTCCATGAGATTTTAAAACATAGAAATGGTCTGTCAAGACTGGGAGAGATATTAGAACAGACATTCTTATGACTGGGAGGGACATTAGTACTGTTAGAGTTGGTATGTTATAACTAGAAGGCATGTCAGAGATCATGTGGCTCAGCCATCTTATTTTTCAGATAAATAGCTGAGAGTCAGAAAGGAGATATGACTGCCCATAAGCACAGACAGAGCCAGGATTTGAACTTAGGTCTCTTATGAATCTCAATCTACTCTTTAGTCATTTTATCACTTCATGTGGAATTCATTTGTTCACCCATATATTCAAATATAGTTTAAAATTATAAACAAATGATTGTATTTTAAAAATTTTTAATCTGAAATTATCCTATTATTTGAATTATTTAATAAAATCAATTTGATTTATTAATAACAGCAATTATAGCTAGCATGTATATAGTACTTTACCATTTGCAAAGCATTTTACATAATCTCTTTTAATCATCACAGCAACACTCTGAGATGGTTGCTATTGTTGTTCCCATTTAGAGGTAGGAAAACTGAGTCTGAGAGAAATTAAATTACTTGGCCAGGGCCCCACAGCCAATAAGTCTTTTAGGAAAGATTTAGCCCAACATCTTCTTGATAAACATCTGTTTAAATTTAAGAGTTTCTAGTTTCTTATGTCATGAGTATTAAATCTCCCTTACCCAAATATTCCTTTATTCTCTATCAGAATTAGGACATCAATCTTGCATGAGGTTTCAACAATCTTAAGATCAGAATCTTTTGGCTTTGGCATTAGTACATCTTGACAGACAGATTAAATCCAAGAAGTCCCAAATTAGCAGAATTCTCCTTGAAAATAGGATTTCATTTTGTTTTTTTCCTTGATGTTCTCCTTTTGTTTCAAGATAGACCACCAAAAGGATGTGAACAGACAATTTTCAGATGAAGAAATTGAAATCATTTCTAGTCACATGAAAAAGTGCCCTAAATCACTGTTGATCAGAGAAATACAAATTAAGATAACTCTGAGGTATCTTTCAGATTGGCTAAGATGACAGGGAAAAAATAATGATGAATATTGGAGGGGATGTGGGAAAACTGGGACACTGATACATTGTTGATGGTGTTGTGAACTGATCCAACCATTGTGGAGAGTAATTTGGAATTATGCCCAAAGGGCTATCAAACTATGTGCCCTTTGATCCAGCAGTGTTTCTGCTGCGCCTTTTCCCCCAAGAGATCATAAAAAAGGGAAAAGGGACATATGAAAAAATGTTTGTAGTAGTCCTTTTTGTAGCCGCAAGGAACTAAAAACTTTGTGGATGCCCATCAGCTGGGGAGTGGTTGAATTGAATAAATTATGGTATATGAATGTTATGGAATATTATTTTTCTAGAAGAAATGATCAGCAGGATGGTTTCAGAGAGTGCTAGAGAAACTTACATGAACAGATGGTAAGTGAAGTGAGTAGAACCAGGAGATCATTATACATGGCAACAGCAAGATTACATGATAATCGATTCTGATGGATGTGGTCCTCTTCAAGAATGAGATGAACCAAATCAGTTCCAATAGACTTGTGATGGAGAAAGTCATCTGCACCCAAAGAGAGCTTGTGGGGACTGAGTATGGATCACAATTTTGTGTTTTCACTCTTTCTGTTGTTTGCTTGCATTTTGCTTTCTCATTTTTCCCCCTTTTTGATCTGATTTTTCTTGCACAGCATGATAATTATGAAAATACATATAGAAGAACTGTACATGTTTAACATATATTGGATTACTTGCTGTCTAGGGGGGAAGGAATTGGGGGAAGGAGATGAGAAAAAATTTGTAACAAGGTTTGGCAAGGGTGAATGCTGAAAATTATTTATGTGCATGTTTTGAAAATAAAAACCCTTAATAATAATAAAAGAAAATAGGCCTCATTCTAATATCCTGGTGATGTAAAAAGTAGAGATACGTTGGTCTAGTTGTGACTCTCACTTATCCTCTGGACCAGAATTCAGTGTGCACTTTGTGCATCCATAGCACTGCCACAACAACAAAAAAAGATCTTTAGTCTTTTTGTTCTTGTTAGTAGCATTCTGTGATTTATTCATATGGGGAACTGCCCTGGCAAACGTCCTATTAACTACAATTATTGCTTCCAGTGGGGGTTCTTGAACAGGTCTTAATTGATTTATAGTGGGCTTCTTTGCTGCCTTTTCTCATGATATGCCAAACCGTCTGTCTAGCTGCTTTTGATGGGTAACTAGCACATTCCTTCCAAGCCCCAGTGCAAATGGAAACTATTTCATCATTCAATTGCTAACAAAGTTCTATCAAATTAATTTTAATTACCTCTCTCTTTTGTCTTTCAGACAGTTTCTGAATATTTTTCTTGCTAACTAGGAAGTTTAACTAGGAATGTTTAGGTTGGAGAAGGAAAGATTTAAAGGCATGTGATTGATGTTTGTATTTGAAATGCTGTCATGGTACAAAAGATATTAGTATTTTTTGCCCTGATTAGCTCTAGGAGGCAAAATAGGGGAAATGTTTAGATTTAGCTTGAAGTAAAGAAAACTTTCCTAACAATTAGAACTATCCTAAAATGGAATAGTTGCCCTAGGATGTGGTGATTTCCCTATCCCTAGAGATCTTTAAACTTAAAGATCACATCTTGGAGAAGCTGTATTTTCTGAGATTCTGCTTAGCTCTTGGACTCTGCAATTCATGGATTTCTATTTAAATTCAGCCAACATGTATTAAGCCACACTATTTAATCTAAGGTATAGTTCTAAATCCTAACGATGCAAAACCAAAAAGGAAATAGCTTATTCTTGAGAAGTTTACATTCTACTGAGAAATTACAAGTGCAATAGTGAATATCTGAAGTAATTTGAAGAGGTAGAGATCTCTAGTCCCTGGCAGGATCCGGGAATGTTTACATAGGAAGTGGTGCCTCAGCAAAACCTTGAAGGAAAAAAGAAGTTAGAGAGGTGAAGTTGAAGAGGGAGTTCATTCCAGAAAAGAGGGAATAGCTTATGCCAGTAAATTAGGGTGGGGCAGGGTAGGAATGCTGAGTTTGGGAAATAGCCAATGGTCTAACATATTTGGAACACACAGATTATGTAAATTATTTAATCTAAAATCAAATACACCCCAGTTTTTTTTCCACATGAATAGTCAATAAACAATGTCTTCCCTATTCCATATTTGTGCGTTTGAATACGTTGAATTGCTTCCAGAAAACTGTTCCTTATGAGTAGTAGTTCCATACCATGAGATATCGTCCATTTTACTAGAGATTCATGTAAAGTCATTAATACCCCCTAGGTTTTAGAGTGTTAAAATCTCCCAGTGACCCTAGTTAAAGACTTCTCTTAGAAGTACCATGTAGACTTGTACTGGTCCAACATCAATTCTCCCATGTAACCTAATCAAAAAAGATTCCAGGTAGAGTTGAATGAATAATCCTTGCCTTCTTCAGTTCTGCATACAAAATTAACAGCAATGGCACGGATGCTGAAAGGAAGAAATTTGGGAGAAGTTTAAGTACCTACCAGTAAGCTGATAGCAGGAGTTTCATGTCCCAGCAGCATCTTCAGTGCCAAAGGTCTTTGGAATGAAATATATTTAGTATTTAGATGCTCAATTATTAAATTCTATTCATTATATATGTTGCCTTTACCACTGTAGTTCAAATCAGTTAGAATTGAAAGCTCATGGAAGTATTCATTGGGAGTATTAGAAAACTTCTGATCTGCTTCTGTGCTTCTTCGTTTTCAGATTGCTGCCTGATGAGCTAATTTTCTAAAGATTCACTTCAACTATCACCTCTTCCAGGAAACCTTTCCTGGTTTTTCTAACTTCTAGTGCCATCCCCTTGAAGTAGGATTATGTTGATAAATGTTTACAACTGTCTCTGTGGTTGGAAGGGAAAGGCAGGATTGAGACAGAGCTAGAATATGTTCAAGGCACACTTTCAAGGTTAATCCGCATTAATCACATTTTCTCCATCACTGTCCTCAGTTTTCAACCAATAAACATTTATTAAACACTTCCTATACATCAGGCTCTGTGCTAAGTACAGAGGATAGAGAAAAGGGCAAAATATAATCCCTGTTCTCAGGGAGCTTACAGTCTAAAAAGGAAGAGGGTGTATAAACTATTATGTACAAATGAGATACATAGAGGATAAATTTGGAATAACCAATAGAAGCAAAGTACAATCAACAGAGCAATAAATTAAGCCTTGATTTTTAGTACTTGCCAGTTTCCAAAATGCTTGTAATGAAAATTTAGCAACTCTAGGTAGTAGAATTGATAGGTTGGAGCTGGCTCCAGCACCTCTGTCTTTAGGATTACTTTCCATTTATTGTACTCTATTTTTATCTTGGGTATTTTGGTAAATTAAAAAAATATATATCTCTCCCATTAGTACGTCTGCTTCTGGAGACATTCCCTGTGCTTAACAGTGTCTGGCACACAGTAAACATTTAATCAGTGCTTATTGAATGAGTGAGAGAAAAGTAAAGACCTATCTTGGAGAGAATAATACAACAGAAAAGATAAAAGCAAGGAGGGATGTTACAAAGTAGAACTCAGTCCTGAGTAATTAACACTTCAACATCTCTACCTGGATGTCCTATCAACTTTGCTATTCCTCAAATGTGGCACTCAATTACTGCCTATATCCCATACCAGAAGCACTTTTCCTCCTTATTCCCACCTCTTGTCTTAGATTCAGGCCTTCCCTCTGATTCTTTTCCCAGTTTTTTTCTCTTGTTTGTACATCATTTTCATGTTATCTCCTTCTCCCTCATACTCCTTGAGAGTAGGAGGTAGTTTGGGATTTTTGCCATTCTTTGTATCCTCAGGAGTTAGCTCAGTGCATAGCACGTAGTAGGCACTTTAACATGGCAGTCAACTGACTAAAGCACTATACTACACATTCCACCTCTCTGCATATGTATCCCATCCCTGGAATTTTTCTCCTCGTTTCTGCCGTTCATAATTCCCATCTTACTTTGGGATTTAACTCATCCATGATGCCCTTTCTTCTCTTCCTTCTATTTATGTTTTACCACTTCTCTGATTCCCTTGTATTTGTTTGTTGTTCAGTCGTTTTATTCCTCTGACTCTTTATGACCCCATTTGGGGTTTTCCTGACAAAGATTCTGGAGTAGTTTGCCATTTCCTTATCCAGTTCTTTTTATAGATGACGAAACTGAGGCAAACAAGTTACTTGTCCAAGATCTCATAGCCAGGAAATATCTGAGGCCAGACTAGAACTCTAAAAGATGAATTTTCCTGGCTTCAGACTGCCCCTCCCTTGTATTTATTTATCTCCATATGTTTTCTATTCCTCCAAGAAAATGTAAACTGTTAAGGTCAAAGACTGCTTTGGTTTTGCCTTTTTATCTCTGATGACCAGCATAATACCTAGCACAGAATATTAACCTAGCACAGAATATTAATAATGATGGAATTGAATTGAAGGACTGAACTGGAAAGATATTTTAAAAAATAGAATGTCAGAGTTAGAAAAGAACTTGCGTGTCTTCTAGTATGGTCTAATTTATCTTACAAGGGAAGAATTAAGGTTCAGAGAGAGAGAGAGAAGTATATGAACTTGAATATATCAAATAACTTTACAGTTTTGGTAAATAAAATGTTATTAAAATCTGCAAAACCATCTGCAAATAGAGGTATTCGATTGAAAGGACACTAAGTGAAAAAGGCTAATGAGGAATTAATGACTATAGAATATTTCTGTGATGATTTTGTCAAGATATTAGGAGACACCTTGTTTTCTAGAGCTGAGACCCAGCATGCAAGCTGTGCCCTGATCTTGACCTATCAATAATCCTTTGTGCTCACTCTCTTAATAGCCTTACCCTCTGATCACATAATCACATAATTGTGAATCACAAAATCACATAATTATTGTATTGTTTTTTTACTAATACCAGGTATGCTCTGAGCTCAGACAAGTTCTGGTAAAGGTGCCACATTTGAGGAATAGCAAAGTTGATAGGACATCCAGGTAGAGATGTTGAAGTGTTAATTACTCAGGACTGAGTTCTACTTTGTAACATCCCTCCTTGCTTTTATCTTTTCTGTTGTATTATTCTCTCCAAGATAGGTCTTTACTTTTCTCTCACTCATTGCTATGAGTCAATCCTTGCTATGAATCAAACTTGATATATTGTTGCTGTTACCTTTCATTGTCAGACCTACAGCTCACTGAACAATTATTAGTATAAGTATTGAGATATCCCCACACTGCCTTGGGTCCCCCCTCAGCTGGTGTGGGGCTCTAAAACTTAAGTCCTTACTTGCAAGCTGTTTCCCTCGCTTTGAAATTAAGGTTCTATTTGATTCCTGACTCTGCTTTGTTTGACTTCATACATAAGACAGAAGCCAGTTCTGTGTGGTTGAAAGTCTAGAGTGTAATTTATTGAAGGTTTTACACAGTTCAGAAAATTATTTCTGATAAGTAGTCCTATGCCATATAAGAAATAGTCTATTTGATTTGAGATTCATGTAAAGTCATTAACACCCTGCCTAAATTTTATGAAGTCATAGAATTGTGAAGTGTTAAGGGACCTCAGAAGCAATCTAATCCAGTTTTGTACCTGTGTCAGGAATTTCTTCATTAGCCTGCCAGAAATTTAGGCATCTGTTCTCTATTTGAAGACTTCCATTGAAGCCTATTTCACCTCTGGAGAGCTCAAAGCATTAGGAAATGTTTCTGTATATTGAGCTGGAATTATTTTCCTTACATATTCCATCCTCCTCTTTTAGTTTTTCCCTCTGTGTTGAAACAAAACAAGACTTCAGCTACGTGACAGCCTTTTAAATTCATGAAGATAGTAGTCTTGTTCACTCTAAATCTTCTCTTCTCCCAACTAAACATTCCCAGTTCTCCTCACCATCCTAGCCACTCTCCTCTTTGAAAGTGCTCCCACCTATCAATGTCTTTACAATGCAGCGTCTAAAACTGAACACAATACTCTAGGTGTGGCTGTGTAACATTGTTGAGTTAATTAATTTGAAATCGCCAAAACCCCCAGGTCTTTTCTCAATGTATGGTCAATAAACAATATTTTCCCCATTCCACATTTGTATATTTGATTTTTAAAAACATTTAAAATCTTTTAGGAATGTGTTTTAAACCACATTTATTTTCCAGTAATTCCCTACACATGCACGTATTACACTCCATTATAAAAATAACAAAGCCATCTGAATCTCATACGTAACTATGATTAATAGGCATACCTACTACTTCTCATCAATAGTCTTATATCCTCTCAAACAATTGCAAGAAAATGTTTCTTCATCCAGATGAGTATCTATAGCCACTGGGCATTGCTTTTAATCTGAATTCCATTATCTTTTAGTGTTTTATTTAATTGTCATTTCGTTGTGTATATTATTCCCTTGATCTTTCTTTACTTGGTATCAGTTTATATAAGTCTAATGTAAAGTACCGTTCCTTTTTTATATAAATATTGTATTGACTGAAACGTGGAGAAAGGAAACATTTATATGAAAAACAGAGAAAAGCAGCTTGAGAAGAGATATAGACAGTCTTAGAAGAACCTGAATGAAAGCATTTTCTCTCTGAAATAAATGTACTAACAGATGGCTGGAGCACCTTATTTCTCAATAGGTAATGAGACTGTTTTCTAGGACATAGACATTAATTACTGAAAAACTGAATCAAAGAACTGTGGAAAACTTTGGGAAAATTACATACTGGTTATTTGTGTCATGTGATAGGAATCTGGCTTTGGGGGTTGTCAACTTAAATGGGAAGTTTTTCACTGAGGGCATGGGAAATCTAGGGCTCCCTTACATACACACACACACACACACACACCCCACAGTTACCCCTAGGACCTTGAGAATGAGCAGTTGCAATGTGATCACCACCTATCCCTAGGATCGGTACAGTTAGGTGAGTAAGCTTAGCCTCAACTCAAAAAGAGAAATCAAGAAAGTTGAGCATAGGTCCTGTGATTTAGAAGAGCGATTTCCAACCAAATTATGTTTGTGGTTCAGTACCAAATGAGAAGATTGATTAGGCATCAAATGTTGGGGTTCTGTCATGTGACAGACAGAATTCACTATGGCTGTTCTCTTTGGTCAAAGGTAGACTTATTTAGAAAAAAAATGAATATTTATTATAATAGATACCAGCAATGGTAACTGTGAAATAGAGTTGGGAGAGCATGTAACAATTAGTAATGGAAAAGACAAATTCTCTAGTGGACTTCATAATTAGCCAGGAGAAAGGGAATACTCTGTGAAATTGAAGTATGCTCTTAGCTGGCAGGCTAAATCCATAAAAGAGTTTAGCATCCTAAAAGAGTCAGTTAGCTATAAGAAGGAGAAAGATACTACATAGCATAGGGGGGGAGGAGAAAGGGGAAAGACACCACGAGGTAGAATGCTGTGATAAGGCTATAACCCCAAAAGAGATTCAGCAAAGGTGGCATGAGCCATAAACAGATCGAGGAGAAATTTAACATTGGAGTTTTAATATAACTTTGATTTCTTACTACATACATCAAAGTGGGGCTACTCATGGCCTCCACAGAAGATGGGATTATAAAATTGAACTGATCCCCATCAGTCCCCTTCTCTGCTTGCCTCAGGAGTAATTTTATCAGTACTTCAGGCTCTCTCTGCTAATCCTGTTTAGTAATCCAGGACCTCATCCATTGTCATAGGACATTCTATTGTATTCATGCATCAAAATTGTTCATCTGTTTCCTAATTGATGTCCACTTTGTTTCTCATGTTTGTGTAATTTATTATTATTATTATTTTGAAACTGTTCCTGTGATGCTTTCTGCCTGTGTACCCAAGACACTTAGTTTCTCTGGATTTTAGTTTCTCCATCTATGGAAAACTATGTGGCCTTTGAAACTCCTCCTAATTCGGGGCAGCTAGATGGTGCAGTGGATAGAACCTAAGTCCTGAAGTCAGGAGTATCTGAATTCAAATCTGACTTCAGACACTTACCACTCACTAGCTATATGACCCTGAGAAGGTCACTTAATCCCAATTGCCTCTCAAAAAAAAAAAAAAAAAGCAACAAAAACAAAAATCTAAACTAAACAACAACAAAAATAAAACAAGAAACTCCTTCCAACTTTACCTGATTATATCCTCACAATAATCCTGGGGTTTTAAGTGAGAAAATTGAGCCTGAAAGAAGTGAATTGACTTTTGAAGTAGGATACAAACTCAAGTCATTTTGACTTCCAAGTTCATCCACTTTGCCACCTAGCCACTTTTCAAAATTATCCCTATTAAATGATTGTCAGCATTGTCTGGGTGAGTTTTTTTCCAAGCTCATTTCTGATATTCTTTGCCTTAGTGCTTCTACTCAGTCCTATCACCAAAAAAATAATAATAATAATATCGAGGGGAAAAAAGAGAAGAAGGTTCTGGAGAGAATCTTGGAGAGAGAGTTGTGGTTAGTGAATATGATTTAAATGGAGATCCAGTAAAAGGGGAGTATGAGCAGACACATAAGGGGAGAACCAGGATAGGGTAGAAGAGTGACAGAAGAACCAAAAGAAAAGACAGAGTATCCAGGAAAAGTGGACAATTAACCTGTCAATGACTGTAGAGAGGACAAGAAGAGTGGGGATTGAAAAAAATCTTTTGATTATATCATTTGTAACATTAGAGAGGATTGTTTCAGATAAATGATGAAGTTGAAAGCCAAACCACAGAAAATTAAGAAAAGAGTGGGGGGGGGGGGGAAAGCAGAAGGAACCCATTGTGGGGTGGCTGGCCTTCTCCAAGAAGTCAGAAGAGATGTGGAGCAATGGTTATTGGGGATGAAGGGATCAAGTAGGGATTTTTTGAGTATGGGGAGACACGGGCATGCTTATAGGCAGGAGGGAAACCACCAGTAAAGTAGGAGACATTGAAAGTTGAGAGAGTAGGAATGATAGAAGGAAAAATTGCATGTAAAAGAGTTTGTCTTGGCAAGAAGAACCACCTCTCCATGTGAGACAAGAGTAAAGAAAGAGATAACAATAGAAAGTATCTGGGTAGTGTTCAATGGGGAGAGGGAAAGAAGAGGGAACAGAATCTTCCCCCCTCTTAATCCCTAAGTTGAAACTCCAGAAATATGTTCACAGGAGGCCTGCCCTGTCAGCAGTTCCACTCCCATGAGTCCTGTAGCTGGTAACTGGAAGAATGGAAACTATTGAAAAATTAAATAGAACAAAACCTCTCTATCACACCCTTTATTAATAATAGAGGAAACCATACATTAACATCTTGGGCTTAGATATTTATTGGACATTTGACATAAAATGTAATGGGGTATGCTTCACTTGCTGACCAAGAAAATCGGCTTAGCTCCTTTTAAATGTCAGACATTTCTGATAACTTTAATTACATTGCTTGACTGCCCCACCCAAGTGACAGACTTGCAGTTGGATCAAAAGTATATTTTGCATATTTTAAAAATAGAATTATGAGAACCATGCCATTCCCTAGGTCTGAGAAAGTTTTCTGGACATATAGAATGTCCATAAAGCATTTGTGGAGTTTATTCTTTTATCCAAGACTTTTGTGGAGTCCTTTTCCATGTTTTTTCTTTTGTCCAAGGCTTTAAGTAATGATTACCACAGTTTCATTTTTCTTGATTCCACTTGTTTTTGTATCAGTCTTTTCCAATACAAATGCTTCTCTTCCCCACTGCCACCCCCTTATAATCAACAGTCAAACAAAACCATGGACACTGGCCTCCAGTGATGTAAGTAACCTTCTGCTCTCATAGTTGTCATCTTCTCTCCTGAGAGGAATGAGAGAGATTTCATTATCTAGTGTCTAGAACTATTATTGGCTTGTCAATTACTGAGCTTAAATTCCTCTTTCAGGGTTTTTTTTTTTTTAATTATTGTATACTTGTCTATTGTTTTCCTTATACTTCTTGTCTATTGCTTAGTTACCTCATCATCACTTCACAGAAATCTTTCTACATTTCTTTGAATTCCTCATGGCCATCATTTCTGAGTGCATAATAATTAATCTTCCATTACATTCATATATCACAAATTATTCATGCATTTAGGGGGAGCTAGATGGTACAAATCCTCATGAGTTCAAATCTGGTCTGGGATACTTATTATATAAATGTGATCTTGGACAAGTCACATAATCCTTTTGCCTCAGTTTCCTCATCTGTAAAATGAGTTGAAGAAAGAAATGACAAATCACTCTAGTATCTTTGCCAGGAATCCCAAATCAGTCACAAAGAGTCTTACATTATAGAGAGCTGGAACTCTGTATACTTGAATCAAGGACAGAAGGATGCTTATAGTTAAGCACTTACTCAGTGTGAGATAATGGTTCTCTAAACATATACTTAATGTGATATGGTGATGTAATAGTTGCACATGCTGGAGTTGCTGTAGTGATGTAATTGTACTAAAGGGCTGGGAGGACTGGGAAGGAGCCTGTTAGCTGCAGACACAGAGAAGATCCGGGACTCCATCTTTGACCAGCCTTATAGTGGCTCTCCTGCCTTCATCACTTCTCCATCTAAAGACTAAGACCTATCCTGAGACCCTCTAGAGCAGTGGTTCTCAAAGTATGGTCTAGAGAATCCTGGGGATTTAGAGGGTCTACAAATTCAAAAATAGTTTTTATTTTCAATATGGTAAATGTCTATAAATATAACCCAGATAAACAAAAACGCTTTGGAGAGATCCTCAATAATTTTTAATAGGATAAAGATACTGAAAACAAAAGTTTGAGAACCACTGCTCTAGAGAGCTAGCCCAGACATTACATTACATGACCAAACAAAAACAACAAAAAGTCAGCCATTCTCCACGTGATAGATATATATTCTTTGTTTCTAGCTGTTTGTTATCTACCAAGTGTTGCTGTAAATATTTTTGGCTTTAAAAAAAAAAAAAATCTGGGTTTGACTCACTCCACCCTTTCTTGAAATAAGTGTTAGGTTCTATTTCTCTCTATTAAACAAACTCAACAAAAATTATGGAGCATGCAGTATGTCTAGTATTTCCACTAGAGTCTTGCTAATGCCTCACTATATTGTGAACGTGACCCTGGCTTTTCAAAGACTATGCATGTGGCACAAATGTTCTAGTATGGCCTGCCAAGCTTGAAAAGCTTTGGGGATAGAGGCTCAGAAAGATTATCTTTGTCTTATCTGTGGATCAGCCTTATTTAAGTTCATCAAGGGTGGTCATAAAGCAGTATAATATTTTTGGCCACTGAAATTCGTGAAGCTGCTATCTCAGCTTTGGAGAAGGGCCGAATTTCATTGGTAGACATCAGCCTTAACTCAGTGTTGAAAATCCTTCAAACATTTCCAGATTTCTTTCATGTCATTTCCTTTTTCACACTCTACATTCCATACAAATGGGCCTGCTTCCTGGAATTGCCATTCCATCTCTCACCTCCAGGTTTTTATAGAGGTTGTCTTTGAATTCCTTGGACATCTCCCTCCTCACCTCTGTTCTACTCTCAGAACTAATTGTAAATGTGTCTTTTCTGATGCTCCAAGTTGGTAGTCTTCCCTCCATTCTCAAATTCTCTGACAGCTATCTGTATAAATAATGTATCTGATAAAACATAAGTTTCTTGGTTCTATGGACTTTTTCTTGCTTTATCTTTTCATCCTTATTTTACTAATTTGGGGCATTGAAAATAGTCAAAACCTTTAATCAGTGTGGGCAAACACTCAGTATGAAAATTCCTTATACCAATACAGACTGATAACTTATATTCTAACTTATAGTCATAGTTCTGAGGGCATTGAAGAATTAAGTAATGATAACATAGCCCTCTGGCCCACTATTTCATACTGGTAATTTACCCTCCCAAGATTGGTGTCAGGATAAAATGGAACAATATTTGTAAAGTGCTTTATAAATTGTAAAGTATTCTATAAATGTTATTGTTACTGCTACTGCTTTTACTCTCTACTATACAATACTGCCTCACAAAGCAGGCATTTAAAAACTTATTGAATTAGTAGAGTGATAGATCAATGAATTCATATTCATGTTGAATTGAAGCATTAATGGGAATGAAAGGCTTTTTCAAGCTGTTGGGATAAGACATATACAAAAATAAGCATAATAAGTTAGAGTATGATGGGGACTTCTTTTTTTCTTTTTATCAAGTGTACTTCTCTAGAGTTGTATTTAAGTTATGGATTTCATTGCATTTGGTGTCAGTGATACCTATGAAATCAAATTTGCCTTCTAACATTTACGGTGCTTGTGTACAATATTTGTGTCCAATATGTTTTCTACTATCTTGTTTTCTGTATTTTTGCTTCCTGTGAATTTGTGTGTGTTTTAATTGTCATTCTTTGCTTTAGTTCTTCTTTAGAAGTGTCTTGATGAATATGTACAGAGGCAGTATAAACTATTCTTTTTAGATTAATGCCCTTTTGATTTTATTTGCAAGATATCGGGCAAATGCATTTTCAACATTAAGTACTAGACTTAAATAATGTCTGTATTTAAATCCAGGATCCAGAAATTCAAATCCCATTTTCAAACACTACCTTCTTAGGTTCATTTCCATATCTGGATGTTATCTACCTGACAAGGTACAGATTAAATAAAATTTTTCAAAAATTAAAAAAGAAGAAATTTTTATTTTTTAAAGATCAAATGATATAATGTATGTAAGATGCTTTTTAATCCTGAAATCCATTACTGAATCACCAAATATTTATTAAGCTACTATGTGTTGGGCACTGTTACTAGCCACTGCCTTCAAAGAGTAACATTCCAATGGGGAATACAGAGCAGATACAAAGTAATTTTACTATGGAGAAGGAATGGGGTGGGGTGGGGGAACCAGGAAAAAAACCTCATTTAAGATGTACCTTGTTATTTCTCTCTATATAACATCTTCTGCATCTTCCTATTTCTCTATCCTCATCCAATCACTCTTAGTTTAGGCTTTAATCAATTTTCACTTGGGCTATTTAAATGCACTAGCCTCAAGATTGGTTTCCCTTATTCAAATGTCTTCCAACTCTAATTCATCTTTCATATTGCTACAGAAGTGACATAACAAGCTTAAATGAAACCAAAGATTCTAAAAAGTAAAAATAAATGGAATGAAATGAATGACTGGAAGAGCATTTCAAGCATAAGGAATAGGTACCAAGACACAGAGATGGGAGATGAAGCATCATATGAGGAACAGCAAGTAAGGCCAGTATGGCTGAATCACACAATGGGAGATGGAGTAAGATGTCAGAAAACCCAAATGATAGGAAGAGTATAGCTTATGGTATGCTTTAAATGCCAGAATTGTTTGTGTTTGATTCAAGAGGCCTAGAGAGTCTAGAGGGAGTCATTTGGGTTTATTGAATTGGGGGTAGCATGGATAATGCTGCACTTTTAAGAAAATCACTTTTACAGCTAAATGAAGGATGGATTAGATTTGGGAGATATTTGAATCAGGGAAACCAATCTAGAGGTTTCTATAATAAATAGCCCAAGTGAGAGCTGAGTAAGGCCTAAATTCAGAGAGTGGTTGGATAAGGGTAGAGAAATGGGAAGATGCGGAAGATGTGATGGAAATAGAAATAACAAGATTTGGCAACTGATTTGATCAAATCAGTTTGATCTAATTTGAGGACTGAAGTGAGGATGCCCAAGGTTGTAAGCCGCCCCTGAAACAAAATTGGGAAGTTTAATAATGAAGTGGATTTGTCAGGAAATATGAAGGTTTTTTTTTTTGACATGAAAACATGTCAACTGTTATTTCTAAATTTTTGTGTATTATATGCATTGATCAACTTTAACAATTTTATTGAAATCCTTTACCAATAAAATATTTTAAGTCTTCCAAGTTCTTCTTTGCAAATCCCTCTCCATATGTTGTATTTCTACAAACAGTGCTGCATTTATCCTAAATGAGTTCTAAAAATTTAATTATTCCTTGCAAGGGATCCAGTCTAAATTTGGTTTTAAATTGTTTTATGTAAGATCATTTCAAAATGTTATGACTATTAGAATCATCTCCAAAGCTGCCAGTCTAATTTAGATTCTCATCATGTCTTCCTTCAACTACTAAAGAGTTTCTTCACTGATCTCCTTGCCTCCACTGTCTCCAGTCATAAGGTCATTATTATATAGGTTGAAGGTAATTCAAAAGGCATTTAATTCAGTATCTTTATTTTATAGATGAGGAGACTATTAAATGCCTTGCTCAAAGGTAACAAAACCTCAGAGGATTTGAATGTATAACCTCTGCCTGAAGAGCCATTAGTTTGTATCACCAATTGCTATTGCCTCTTTCATATTCCACTGCACAGGTCTAATCACCTGTTTCACTTTTCCCCTTTTCCCCACAAAGCTTTTTGTGGCTCCATTGTCATTAAAATGAAATAGAAACTCAACCAATGATCAAGGATCGTTCAAATCTCTTTCCAATCTATTCTTTCAGGCTTATGTCTTCATAAACTGTGTCTTCATCAAAAAAGCCTATCCACTACTCCCTTGACCTTCTCCTAACTTCCCTTGCCTCTTTACAAGTTCTCATTATCCCATGTCTAGAATGATCTCTCCCACTTAAAACCATTTCTAAGATTTAGCTCACGTACTGTCTTCTCCTAAAGTTTTCCCTTATCTCCATCCTTCCTTCACCCCTCTAGAAGTGCTCTCTTCTTTAATCTCATAGCATTTTATTTAGATTTTTCTTCATACCCTTCCATAGATTCAGAGCTGGAGGAGTCATTGAGGCTTTCATATCCAGCAATCTTTTTATTCTGCCCACCAATCAATTTATGGCAATTGACAGGTATTCCTTAGAGGAGGAAAAGGGAAGAGCCTTCTCCTTTCCCCCTTACTGATGCTTCTCTTTTAGTTAAGGAGAAAATTAGGGAATAACACTAGTATGACAGACCTGATAGCCATATGCTCATCTGGATGCTATGACTGAAAAAAACGTCCTTGATAGCTACTTTCTGAGTATATATTTGGTAAGTGTAGTGGCAGCAGAAAGGGTATCTAGAGAGAAATTCCAAAGAGCCTAGAAAATATTTTATCTGGCTCTGTTCTGTTGAAATTACTGCTCTACAAATTGGATTGGGGTGGGTGGGATGATTTCTACCTTAGCATCTTCATTTTGTGAATCATTGTTCAGTGCCTTTTGTTGACTTGCCTGCCTGCTTCCTACCAGCGGAAGATTGGGATCAAAAAGAGGCAGCAGCATAATGCAATGAAAAAAAGCACTGGATTTGGAGACAAAAGACCTGGCTTGAATTCTTAGTTCTGCTACTTTTTAGCCATGTTACTTTTGGGCAAATTATCTGTGGACATCTCCTTTATTTGAATGAGAGCCCCTTCAGGGCAGACACTAGTCTTTTATTCATATTTGTATCTTTTTTAGCACTGAGCAGAGAAAAGGTATGTAATAAATGTTTGTTCAGCAGAATTGAATTGCTGTAAAGTACTGACTTCCTTATATTAACATATCTGAGTTTCTTTCTCTACTTAATTCTCATATAAATCTCATCAAATTTTAGACCCTATCACATTGTGAAGAAAAAACTTATTTACTCATATTTCAACACATGATGAGTCCTTTTTATGGACAAATATGTTTTCTGATGGGTCCTTTTCGTAGACAAATATGATCTCTGGGTTGGGGTGAAACAGCTTCCTTTAAGCCTTTGAGAGTGTAAATTATGCATTGAGTGGCTTAATTAGAGCATAAAACCTTGTTACTATTAAATCACAGAACTCAGAGCCCCAAAGGACCTCAGACGACCTCTAGCCCAAGCATGACTTTAAGCAGATATTCCCTTATATCATAACTCCAAGAAGTGATCATCCAGCCTCTGCTTGGAGACTGCCACTGATCTAGAACTTACATTAAGCACAAATCTGTCTTTTTCCTACCACTCTTATTCTTCCCATCAAAGCCAAAGCAGAAAAACTCTACTATGTTTCAAGTCTTGAAGACTTGTTCCCTGTTCATCCCTGTTCCCCAGATCTCCAATATTCTTTTCTCTAAGCTAAGCATTTCAAATTTCTTCAACTTGTCTTTTTTTTTTCCCCTGAAGGCAATCAGGGTTAAGTGACTTGCCCAGGGTCACACAGCTAGGAAGTGTTAAGTGTCTGAGGCCAGATTTGAACTCAGATCCTCCTGACTTCAGGGCTGATACTCTATCCCCTGTGCCACCTGGCTGCCTTTAATTAGTCTTTATATGGCCTAGCACCTGTGGCTCAGCCATTCACATATTCAAAGGAAGTATATGTATTAGTGCTTGTACAGTGTTCCTTCTGAGAAAGAAGTAGTCATAGCTCACATCTTTATAATGCATTACAGTCTATATTGTTCAGTCATTTGTCAGTTGTGTCTTACTCTTCATGACCGCATTTGGGGTTTTCTTGACAAAGATATTGGAGTAGTTTGCCATTTCCTTCTCCAGCTCATTTTACAAATAAGGAAACTGAGGCAAACAGAGTGAAGTGACTTGCCCAGGGTTCTATAGCTAATAAGTGTCTGAGACTAGATTTGAATTCTATCTAGCTGCTTAGTTTACAAAGCATTTTCATTATGACAGTCCTTTGAGATATATAATGCAAATATTATCACTATTTTGTAGACTCGGTTGAGATAACAAGAATTTGTTAAGGATTTGCTATGTGACAAGCACTTGTTAGTGCTAAGCACTGGGATCACAAAGAGGCAAAAAAAAAAAAGTCACTGCTATGAAGGAACACACAGTCTAATGAGGGAACACACAGTCTAATGAGGGAAACAACTTGCAGAAATTTCTTGTACAAACAAGATCTGAACAAATTAGGGGAAATATGACAAATTGAAGCTAATCTTAAGGGAAAGATACTGTCATTAAAAAGGACTAGAAAAAGCTTTTTGCAAGAGGTAGGGTCTTGTCTAGGATCTGAAGGAAGTAAGGAAGCCAGGAAATAGAAAGTTAGAGATGAAATTACCTGCCTAGGGTCACACAGCAAGGAAATGTAAGAATTAGGATTTAAGTACAGATTTTGCAACTTACTATGTGATACTTCTCCTCTATAACTCTTACTAGGTAAAAGAAGGGAATGAGTACTTGCTATGGGCCAGGTGTTATTCTAGGTGCTTTACAAATACGATCTTATTGGATCTTCACAACTGCCCAGTAAGATAGGTGCTATTATGCTCATTTGATATTTGAGGAAATCAAGGCAAATAGAGATTGTTACTTGCCCAAGGTCACAAAACTAGTATGTCCAAAGCCTGATTTGAATTTGAGTCTTCCTGGCTTCTAGTCTAAGAGTCTACCCTTTGTGCCACCAAATTAAATCTTATATAACAAAGAACCTTAAAAATAAAGGAAAAAAAAAACAGTTCAGCAAAACTAACCAACATACCAACCAAATCTGACATTACAAGCATTGCTCCTCCACACCCATTCTCTCCCACTTCTGCAAATAAGGGAGAGGGGTAAATTCTTATAGTTGTTCTGGGGCCCGAGTTTGGTCAGTATAATTTTAGTGTTCAATTTCAATTTTTGTTGTTAATTCCATTTAAGTTGTAGCCATTGTGTATATTTTTTCTGGTTTTGCTTTCTTCGCTTTGCAGAAGTTCTTAAGTCAGGAATTGCATTTATCACATCTCCAATCCTTAAGACAACATCTGGCACATAGCAAGTGCTTAATAAAATGCTTTTTCATTCATTTATTTTTCATTCATTGCATTCACAACTTGCTTAGTTATTTTCTAGTCATTGGAAATGTACTTTGTTTCCAGATTTTTGATACGACAAAGTGTACTGCTATAAGTATTTTGGTATGTGTGGGACAGACAGTTCTTTTTAACATTGACCTCCCCAGGGTCATTTTCATACAAACTGCTTCCTGGTCGCACAAATAGTCAACAATAAATAATTTTAGTACAAAAGCTACTCGGCAGACAAATGTGGGGAGGGGAGTCAAAACCCAAGCTAATGTTTTATATGTTTGGGGGTCCCTTATCTGTGGAAGTTTAACTGGCATTGTTAAATCAGTTTTTTTTTTGTATGTTAATTTTTTTTCTTGCTGGAGATATTGCAGCTGGAGCAACTAACTTGAGGTGGGACAATAAAAAGAATAATTGGTCATTACAAAGCTCTGATAAGTTCTGATGTAATCGGCATCATATCATCTGCAAATAAGAGCATCTGGAGAACCTAGCACTCATAGGGAGTCCCACTTCCATTTGAACTGTGCTATATGTATAAGGTCCCCATGATTTTAGTGAACAACTTTAACAAACATTTGTCTCTTGTTTTATGCTTTTCTTAATAGTCATAATTAGAGGATTATTGGGGAAAATGCTTTTATGAAATCTTTCAAGGTGTCATGCATACTATTGACATGTGCATTAAAGACAACATGTTGGGAGAGTCTGTAAGGCTATGTATAATTTGTATAGATAACCACAAAGGGATTTGGTATTATCTAAACCTTGTACTGAATTGTGTTTTTAGAAAAGATATTGTCTATTATGGAATATTAGTTATAAAAGCCTTTCAGTTCTCTTCTTATACCATCATCAACAATGTCTTAGGTTGTACTCATAAAATTTTTATATACATAAAAAAGTAGGCATGAAGATTAGCTATTATTAAAATTTTCAGTCACCCTTTTTGGGAATGATAAGGTTTGAAATTTATCTATACCTTTTTAGATTCTTCCTTCCTTTTAGAAATCTGGAAAGTAGAACTTTCAGTGCCATAAATATTGTGTCACTTCCAGCATGGATCCCCTCTATTTAGGCTCTTTCATCAATGTTTTCTTAGTTATTTCCATTCCCTTACAAATTCTTGGTAACTTGATTCAGCATATTGGTGACTATAAAATTAGATGCTATGATAGCTCTACTGTTCTTATGTTAAGAAGTTTGTTAAAAAAAAAATCTTTACAGATCTTTTCCATTTTTTTGTTTGTTTGTTTGTTTGCTGCACTACTTCCAGTTTCAACCTAGAATGTCCTGGGCAGGTTTTTTTTTTTTTTCTTAGTTAGGTTTCTTAGAAAACTTTTCATTCCACTGTGCCTTACTATTTTGTGAGGCAATACTTCTACCATATTTCTTTAGAGAATTTTATAAGTGCATTTATATTCTAAATCAGTATTGTACTGGATTACCATATACCTTCCCTTGGCAAGGATAGTAAGTTTTTACTGTATGCTGAAATTTCTAAGCACTTGAGAATTCTTCACTATTGCAATTGATTTGTATCAGTAATTTTAAAAAAAATGAACTGTTGTAACCTGCAGCAATGTCTGCCCTGCAGTCAAACACTCTTTTTTTTTTGTTTCAATACCTTATTTAAATAGGTCAGATTAGTTGTGTGTTTTAATTATTTAACTTTTTTCCACTTTAATTTTTAAATTAATTTTGATCTTTAACATTTTTGATTAATCTTTATTAATTTTGATCTCCCCCTCCCTCACCTCAAGCCTATTATATGACTACATACAGATGATCTAGTAATTATTTCCACAAATGTAGAGTTGTTTCCAGTCAGCTAAAATATAATAATTTCATTTTTATGATGTTAGTCTTTATCATGTCTAGTGTTTCTTGAATCCTTTTTCAAAGAAAATAATATTGATATATAGATATGAAACATCTGTGTAGTTTGTAAGTCTTTGTCCTTTCTCATTTCTTACTCTTAAAGCATATTTTCTTTTTTTTTCTTTATTAAAGCCTTTTATTTTTCAAAACATATGTGTGGACAATTCTTCAATATTAGCCCTTGCAAAACCTTGTGTTCCAATTTCTCCCCTTTCCCCCATGTCCTTCTCCAGATAGCAAGTAGTTTAATATATATTAAATGTGGTAGAAATATGTTAATTCCAATATATGCATATATATTTATACAATTATCATGATACACAAGAAAAATCAAATCAAACCAGTAAGAGAGAGAGAAAAGCAAAATAAAATGCAAGCAAACAACAATAAAAAGAGTGAAAATGTTATATTGTGAACCATACTCAGTTTCCAGAGTCTTCTTTCTGGGGGTAGATGGCTCTCTTAATCACTAAACAATTGGTACTGATTTGGATCACCTCATTGTTGAAGAAAGCCACGTCTATCAGAATCGATCATCATATAATCTTCTTGTTGCTTTGTATAATGATCTCCTGATTCTGCTCATTTCACTTAGCATCAGTTCATATAAGTCTCTCCAAACCTCTCTGAAATCATCTTGCGGGTAGTTTCTTACAGAACAATAGTATTCCATAGCATTCATATACCATAACTTATTCAGCCATTCTCCAATCAATGGGAATCCACAGTTTCCAGTTTCTAGTCACTACAAAAGGGGCTAGTATAAACATTTTTGCACATGTGGGTCCCTTTCCCTCCTTTAAGATTTCTTTGGACTTCCGGCCAAGATGGCGGAGAGGAAATACACTTCTGTGTAACCTCCGTGTTTTTCTCTCACTATTCATTTCATTTCATGCCTCTGAATTAATGCTCGACTGAAAAAAAACCATACAATTACTCACCAAGAGAAACCATCCTTGAGACTCATCAAGAAAGGTCTGTTTTTGCGCGAGGGCGGGGATGGTATTTGGAAGCAGTCTGCGGGCAGCAGCTGCAACCAGAGCACAGATAGCAGCTCAGAACCGGGTAGAGCGGAGAGGGGGTGGGGCGCGATCGCAGCCGTCTCTGCGGGGAGAGCTTTGCTACAGGAGCAAGTCAGCAGCCCAGCAGAGAAGCTAAAAACACCGGGGGTGAAGAATACAATCCCAAACAGCTGGAGTCTCTCGGGACCTGGCCACCCCTCCCCCACAGTGTCTTAGCCCGCTCGGATCTCAGAGCACTCGGATCTCAGCGCGCAGGCGCCATAGCACAGTAGGACCCGTGCCTCACGAATACCCTGCCCCTCCCCCAAAGAAAGCAGCCTCCATTCAAGGGGTTTTTTTCCTTCTGTTTCTTTGATAGTTTGTCTTTGATAAATAGACAGAATGAGCAAGAAACTGAAAAAGAATTTAACCCTGGACAGCTTTTATACAGATAAAGAGCAGACTCCAAACCCTGAGGAGACTAAAAACAAACAGTCCCCAGGTGAATCCCCGAAGGAGGAGACCTTATGTCCCTCAGCACAGATGAATCTCATGGAGGAAATTAAAAAGGCTCTCACAAGGGAGCTAGAAGAAAAATGGGAAAAGGAGAGGGAGGCTCTGCAAAAGGGGAAGGAGGCTTGGCAAAAGGAGAAGGAGGCTTTGCAAAAGGAGAGGGAGGCTCTGCAAAAGGAGAGGGAGGCTTGGCAAAAGAGCCTGGAGAAGTCAGTTAAAGAGAGAGTGGATAAAGAAACCAAATCCTTGAAAAATAGGATTGGTGAACTGGAAAACAAAATTGGCGAAATGGAAAAAAATTCCACAGAACAAAAGAACTCAATTGGACAATTAGAAAAAGATCTTAAAAAAGTGAGTGAAGACAATACCTCACTGAAAATCAGGGTCGAACAATTGGAATTGAATGACTCGAGGAGACAAGAAGAATCAGTCAAGCAAATCCAAAAAAATCAAACAATGGAAAAGGATGTGAAATACCTTCTGGGGAAGACAACAGACCTGGAAAACAGATCCAGGAGAGACAACCTGAGAATCATCGGACTTCCAGAAAGTATGATGAAAAAAAGAGCCTGGACACTATCTTCCAGGAAATTATCAAAGAGAACTGCCCAGAAGTCATAGAAACAGAAGGTAAAATAGACATTGAAAGAATTCATCGATCCCCTACTGAAAGGGATCCTAAAATCAAAACACCAAGGAATATAGTGGCCAAATGCCAGAACCCTCAGGCAAAGGAAAAAATACTGCAAGCGCCTAGAAAAACCCAATTCAAGTATCAAGGAGCCACAATAAGGATCACCCAGGATCTGGCAGCATCCACATTAAAGGATCGAAGGGCCTGGAATATGATATTCCGAAAGGCTAAGGAACTTGGTATGCAACCAAAAATAACTTACCCAGCGAGATTGAGCATCTTTTTCCAGGGAAGAAGATGGACATTCAACGAAATAAGCGAATTTCATCTATTTCTGATGAAAAAGCCAGAACTTAACAAAAACTTTGATCTACAAGCACAGAACTCAAGAGAAATCTAAAAAGGTAAAGATTAATCTTGGGAACTATATTTCAGCTGTAAAGATGTATAAAGAATACATGTATACCTTGTTCTAGAAACTAGATGTGGAAAGGACATTGTACTAGAAAAAAGGGAAAGTGGGGGTACTACATTTCATGAAGAGGCAAAGAAAACCTAGTATATCTGAGAGAAAGAATGGAGAGGGATGAAAATAGTGAGTATTTTACTGCTTTCAGAATTGGCATTAAGAGAAGAATTTTAGACATATTCAATCTATGGTGAAACTTCTCCCACCTCATTGAAAAGTGAGAAGGGAAAAGTGAAAAAGGAAGGAATAAGCTAAGTGGAAGGGAATACGGTAACTGGGAGGGAAAGGGGCAAGTTGGGGGGGGAACTCTAAGGGGGAGGAGGGATACTGAAAAAGGGAGGGCTGTGAGAAGCAAGGGGAGCTCACAAGCTTAATACTGGGAAGGGGGGTAAGGGAGTAAGAAGGGAGAAAAGCATAAACCGGGGCAAGTAACAAGATGGCAAGTAATACAGAATTGGTCATTTTAACCATAAATGTGAACGGGGTAAACTCCTCTATAAAGAGGAAGCGGTTAGCAGAATGGATTAAAAGCCAGAATCCTACAATATGTTGTATACAGGAAACACACCTGAAGCGGGGTGATACATGCAGGTTAAAGGTAAAAGGTTGGAGCAAAATCTACTATGCTTCAGGTGAAGCCAAAAAAGCAGGGGTAGCCATCCTGATCTCAGATCAAGCTAAAGCAAAAATTGATCTAATCAAAAGAGATAAGGAAGGGCACTATATCTTGCTAAAGGGTAGAATGAATAATGAAGAAGTATCTATATTAAATATATATGCACCAAGTAGTGTAGCATCTAAATTCTTAAAAGAGAAATTAAGAGAGCTGCAAGAAGAAATAGACAGTAAAACTATAATAGTGGGAGATCTCAACCTTGCACTCTCAGAATTAGATAAATCAAACCACAAAATAAATAAGAAAGAAGTCAAAGAGATAAATAGAATACTAGAAAAATTAGATATGATAGATCTCTGGAGAAAATGTAATGGGGACAGAAAGGAGTACACCTTCTTTTCAGCAGTTCATGGAACTTATACAAAAATTGATCATATATTAGGACATAAAAACCTCAAACTCAAATGCAGTAAGGCAGAAATAGTGAATGCATCCTTTTCAGACCATGATGCATTGAAAATTACATTCAATAAAAAGCCACAGGAAAGTAGACCAAAAAATAATTGGAAACTAAATAATCTCATACTAAAGAATGATTGGGTGAAACAGCAAATTATAGACATAATTAATAACTTCATCCAAGAAAACGATAATAATGAGACATCATACCAAAATGTATGGGATGCAGCCAAAGCGGTAATAAGGGGAAATCTCATATCTCTAGAGGCCTATTTGAATAAAATAGAGAAAGAGAAGGTCAATGAATTGGGCTTGCAACTAAAAATGCTAGAAAAGGAACAAATTAAAAACCCCCAATCAAACACTAAACTTGAAATTCAAAAAATAAAAGGAGAGATCAATAAAATTGAAAGTAAAAAAACTATTGAATTGATTAATAAAACTAAGAGTTGGTTCTATGAAAAAACCAACAAAATAGACAAACCCTTAGTAAATCTGATTAAAAAAAGGAAAAAGGAAAATCAAATTGTTAGTCTTAAAAATGAAAAGGGAGAACTCACCACTAACGAAGAGGAAATTAGAGCAATAATTAGGAGTTACTTTGCCCAACTTTACGCCAATAAATTCGACAACTTAAATGAAATAGAAGAATACCTCCAAAAATATAGCTTACCTAAACTAACAGAGGAAGAAGTAAATATCCTAAACACTCCTATCTCAGAAAAAGAAATAGAACAAACTATCAATCAACTCCCTAAGAAAAAAACCCCAGGACCAGATGGATTTACATCTGAATTCTATCAAACATTTAAAGATCAATTAACTCCAATGCTAAATAAACTATTTGAAGAAGTAGGGATTGAAGGAGTCCTACCAAACTCCTTTTATGACACAGATATGGTACTGATACCTAAACCAGGTAGGCTGAAAACAGAGAAAGAAAATTATAGACCAATCTCCCTAATGAATATTGATGCTAAAATCTTAAATAAAATATTAGCAAAAAGATTACAGAAAATCATCCCCAGGATAATACACTATGACCAAGTAGGATTTATACCAGGAATGCAGGGCTGGTTCAATATTAGGAAAACTATTAACATAATTGACTATATCAACAACCAACCAAACAAAAACCATATGATCATCTCAATAGATGCAGAAAAAGCATTTGATAAAATCCAACAGCCATTCCTAATAAAAACACTTGAGAGCATAGGAATAAAAGGACTTTTCCTTAAAATAGTTAGGAGCATATATTTTAAACCTTCAGTAAGCATCATATGCAATGGGGAAAAACTGGAACCTTTCCCGGTAAGATCTGGAGTGAAGCAAGGTTGCCCACTATCACCATTATTATTCAATATTGTATTAGAAACACTGGCCTCTGCAATAAGAGTCGAGAAAGAGATTAAAGGAATTAGAGTAGGCAATGAGGAAACCAAACTATCACTCTTTGCAGATGATATGATGGCATACCTAGAAAACCCCAAAGATTCTACTAAAAAGCTATTAGAAATAATTCATAATTTTAGCAAAGTAGCAGGACACAAAATAAATCCCCATAAATCCTCAGCATTCTTATACACCACCAACAAAATCCAAGAGCAAGAGATACAAAGAGAAATTCCATTCAAAATAACTGTTGATAGCATAAAATATTTGGGAATCTACCTACCAAAGGAAAGTCAGGAATTATATGAGCAAAATTACAAAAAAGTTTTCACACAAATAAAGTCAGACTTAAATAATTGGAAAAATATTAAGTGCTCTTGGATAGGCCAAGCAAATATAATAAAGATGACAATACTCCCTAAACTAATCTATTTATTTAGTGCTATACCAATCAGACTTCCAAGAAAATATTTTAATGATTTAGAAAAAATAACAACAAAATTCATATGGAACAATAAAAAGTCGAGAATCTCAAGGGAATTAATGAAAAAAAAATCAAATGAAGGTGGTCTAGCTGTACCTGATCTAAAATTATATTATAAAGCAGCAGTCACCAAAACCATCTGGTATTGGCTTAGAAATAGATTAGTTGATCAGTGGAAAAGATTAGGTTCACAAGACAGAATAGTCAACTATAGCAATCTAGTGTTTGACAAACCCAAAGATTCTAAATTTTGGGATAAGATTTCATTATTTGATAAAAACTGCTGGGATAACTGGAAATTAGTATGGCAGAAATTAGGCAAGGACCCACACTTAACACCACATACCAAGATAAGATCAAAATGGGTCCATGACCTAGGCATAAAGAACGAGATTATAAATAAATTAGAGGAACATAGGATAGTTTATCTCTCAGACTTGTGGAGGAGAAAGAAATTTGTGACCAAAGATGAACTAGAGACCATTACCAATCACAAAATAGAAAATTTTGATTATATCAAATTAAAAAGCCTTTGTACAAACAGAACGAATGCAAACAAGATTAGTAGGGAAGTAACAAACTGGGAAAACATCTTTACAATTAAAGGTTCTGATAAAGGCCTCATTTCCAAAATATATAGAGAACTGACTCAAATTTATAAAAAATCAAGCCATTCTCCAATTGATAAATGGTCAAAGGATATGAACAGACAATTTTCAGATGAAGAAATTGAAACTATTACCACTCACATGAAAGAGTGTTCCAAATCACTATTGATCAGAGAAATGCAAATTAAGACAACTCTGAGATATCACTACACACCTGTCAGATTGGCTAAGATGACAGGAAAAAATAATGATGAATGTTGGAGGGGATGCGGGAAAACGGGGACACTGATGCATTGTTGGTGGAGTTGTGAACGAATCCAGACATTCTGGAGAGCGATCTGGAATTATGCCCAAAAAGTTATCAAACTGTGCATACCCTTTGATCCAGCAGTGTTTCTATTGGGCTTATACCCCAAAGAGATACTAAAAAAGGGAAGGGGACCTGTATGTGCCAAAATGTTTGTAGCAGCCCTGTTTGTAGTGGCTAGAAACTGGAAAATGAATGGATGCCCATCAATTGGAGAATGGCTGGGTAAATTGTGGTATATGAATGTTATGGAATATTATTGCTCTGTAAGGAATGACCAGCAGGATGAATACAGAGAGGCTTGGAGAGACCTACATGGACTGATGCTAAGTGAGATGAGCAGAACCAGGAGATCATTATACACTTCGACAACGATATTGTATGAGGATGTATTCTGATGGAAGTGGATTTCTCTGACAAAGAGACTTAACTGAGTTTCATTGGAGAAATGATGGACAGAAACAGCTACACCCAAAGAAGGAATACTGGGAAAGGAATGTGAACTATTTGCATTTTTGATTTTCTTCCCGAGTTATTTTTACCTTCTGAATCCAATTCTCCCTGTGCAACAAGAGAACTGTTCGGTTCTGCAAATATGTATTGTATCTAGGATATACTGCAACATATTTAACATATATAGGACTGCTTGCCATCCTGGGGGGGGGGAGAAGGGAGGGAGGGGAAAAAAACGAAACATAAGTGATTGCAAGGGATAATGTCGTGTAAAAATTATCCTGGCATGGATTCTGTCAATACAAAGTTATTATTAAATAAAATAAAATTAAAAAAAAATAAAAAAAATAAAAAATAAATGTCCAGCCAAAAAAAAAAAAAAAAGATTTCTTTGGTATATAAGCCCAGTAGAAACGCTGCTGGATCAAAGGGTATTCACAGTTTGATAACTTTTTGATCATAGTTCCAAATTGCTCTAAAGAATGGTTGGATCAGTTCACAGCTCCACCAACAATATATTAGTGTCCCAGTTTTCCCACTTCCCTTCCAATATTCATCATTATCTTTTCCTGTCATGTTAGCCAATCTGAGAGGTTATCTCAGAGTTGTCTTAATTTGCATTTCTTTGATCAATAGTGATCAGAGCATCTTTTCATATGATTAGAAATACTTTCAATTTCTTCATCTGAAAATTGTTTGTTCATATCCTTTGACCATTTACCAATTGGAGAATGGTTTGAATTCTTATAAATTCGAGTCAATTCTGTTTTAGCAATGAGGCCTTTATTAGAACCTTTGAATGTAAGAATGTTTTTCCCAGTTTATTGCTTCCCTTCTAATCTTGTCTGCATTAGTTTTGTTTGATTATATTAAGTTTAAAAGGTTTTGTACAAAATTATCTATTTTGTGATCAATAATGATCTTTAGTTTTTCTTTGGTTAAAAAATTCCTTCCTCCTCCACAGATCTGAGAGGTAAACTATGCTATGTTCTTCTAATTTGTTTATAATATCAATCTTTATGTCTAGATCATGAACCCATTTTGACCTTATTTTGGTATACAATGTTAGGTGTGAATCAATGCCTAGTTTCTACCATATTAGTTTCCGATTTTCCCAGCAGTTTTTGTCAAATAGTGAATTCTTATCCCAAAAGCTGGGGTCTTTGGGTTTGTCAAACACTAGATTACAATAGTCATTGACTATTTTGTCCTGTGAATCTAACCTATTCCATTGATCAGTTACTCTATTTCTTAACCAGTATCAAAGTTAAACCATATTTTCTTATCGCCCATGGCCCATACTCTCCTTTTCATCAAAATAACTGCATATCAATATATATGTTGCTTTAATTTGGAGGGTCTTTCCAAATTCTTGATATATTTTTCTCTATTTTCTTATCTTCTGAAGCTGGTAGTGTGTTGGCTCATTATAATCATGGGGGTCTTTTTGAAAATGTTTATAATGAGCATGGAATTACAAAATGAACAAATGTTACATAAAATAATGTTTCTTCTTTCCTTCTGACATGCAAGAAAAACTTGTCAGTCATCTTCTTTATTTGCCAATCCAAAAAGAACCTATGATCCCCTCTTCCATTTAGCTGCAACTTCCTTTTATTTTCTGGTTTTATTTATAGTAAGAGTGTCAAGATTTATATGACTAATTTCCTCCACAAGAAGATCCACTTGTTGGTCACTGGGTCAGGGATCTCACATTTAGAGTACTAATAACTAAGGTAATGTTTAGAGATGATCTAAAAGAATCTTCACACCCTCTTTTCCCTTTTCTGCCACTCTCCTATTGCTCCTGGAGAAGCAGAAAGAAGCTACTAATAGTGCTGAGGATTATTTTATAATTTTGTTCCATGCATTTCCATGAATAAGAAATTCATCTTTAAGTGGCCAGCCTATTGACAATGAGCTTCTCTCCATTCTTAGCTGGGGAAGGGGAATGGGAAACATACACTCAGATTGGGCCATACTTAAAGTTTTCTCAGCATGGTAGAACCTGCCAGAGCTTGCTCTTCCCTAACATGCACAGATAGCCTTTTGAGAGTTTTATGTCATCTTCATACCATGATGAGGGATCAGAGTGGGACTTGGTTAGTTAATAAATGAATCACAAATGAACAACTGAATTATTGGATGTTCTCTTTTCCCAGATTGTCTAGAACCAAACCCAGTCTATATCTCAGCCAACTGTTCTAATAACCCATATGCTCATGTTTACTCTTCTGTGATCCATATGGTTGTACAAGCTTTAAAAGTACAATATCTGATTCATAGACCATATGGGATTCCACATGAGGCAGCAAGCAATAGTGATAAATGAGATGTTTCTCAGATCAGTTTAAAATAATCTAGAGGATGGAATGACAATAATTCGGCATTCCATTGATTGAGAGGCAGTCAGCATAGTGAAAGGAATGAGGGAATGGCTATCAGGAGATCTGAGTGTCCATACAAACTCTGACTCGTTATGTGATCCTGGAAAAATCATTTCTCCTCTACGTACCTGTTTACTTATCTGATAAAATAAGATGACGGAACTGTATAGTCTGTTGTAGTGTTAACATTCAGTGTTCTTTGTTCTAACTTTCTTTTAGCTCCATCATTTTATGTTCTAAGGCACCTTCCAACTTTAATATTCTATGATCTATGGTCCATCCTAACTTCCTTTCTAGCTCTTAGACCTATGCATCTATGATATTTTAATTCAGCTCTTGGTCAAGGGAATATAGAGGGGGAAAAGAGAAAATGGATTTTCCCCCTCTACTCTGTGCAAGTTACTCCCATATCCCAAGCCAAGAGTTAATCTCAATTTTTATATCAAAGGTACTTAAAATTTTTCAACAAAGACTCCAGTGAGCACAAAGTATTTGCTTTTCAGAGATCAGGCGAAAACTCCAACAAAGAATTCATTAAGAAGACCAAAAATGTTAATATTTTAAGCCAGCACTGTGCTTGTTCTGTTCTGTAAAATTACCACATGGTTAGTGGTATGAATGTTCATTCCTGAGCTTTGTGTTAATAGAATCACACTCTGTAAGTGGGAAGGAACCTCAGAGGTCATTTCCAGGGTAGTAATCCCCCTCCTCCAAACACAGCAGATAGTCTAACTGCCTCATGCTACTGAATCATTGTCTATGACCTTTGCCTGTCAGGTCAGTCAGCCCTTTCCTCTTTCATGCAATTCATGCTTCTTGTCAGTAGTAGAGACATTTTAGCCTATCCTTCCACATATGAGATACCTCTTCATGGCAAGGCAGCCTGGTAACTTGGATTCAAATCTTGACTCTGGCACTTTCTTACTGACTAACTCATGAATTCTCCAGGCCCCAGTTTACTTCTTGTAAAATGGTGACAATACTCATTACTTTCATAGGATCTTCTTGAGGATCAAGTGAGCTGAGATGTGCAGGTATATACATATATAGATCTATCTATATATAGGAATAGAGGTAGATATTTAGATATGTAGTGCTTTGCAAAACTTGAAGTGAAATAAACATATGAACTATCTTTAAAATGATTATCTGTTGACTTCCTTCACTTGTCTTTCAATAATCCATTAATATGCTTTCCTCATTCAGCAACTCTTCTAGGATCAAATGGAGATTTCACTGGCCTTTGTACCTCTTGTAAAATTACCAACTTTCCATGAACTATCATTTCTTAGAATCTTACTCTTGCTGCCTAGCAATGGAACAAACTCTAGACAAGGGGTCAGAATATTTGAATTTTAAATCTATTTCTTTCATTTATTATCTATGAAACTTTGGGAAAGTCATTTTCTATCTTTGGCACCATCTACCTACCAGAACTTGTGACCTTCTGGTTTAGCCTTAAGGGACCCATAGTCATCTCTTACTACAAAGAGGCTTCAATGGAAGGCTTCAGTCAAAGAAACTATAAATCTATATACTGAAAATATTCCTCTGAATTAGGTTAAGTTGAAGTGCCCAAATCTATACAGTTCTTTTTTTATTGAGAGTTTGCAAGGAAAAAAATGTTTCATTAATAGAAGCTATTATGTAAGTTAAATTCTGAGTGCCACATTTTAGCAAGTATATTAACAAATTAGAATATAACCAGAAGAGGATGGCTAAAGTGGTTAGGGATTAGGAAATCATGCTATGTGATAATTAGTTGAAGAACTGGATATGTTTTCTGTTAAACAGTAATTTATTAAGCAGCTCCTATGTTCCAGGAAAAGTAGCACCTAGGAGAAGACTTGTGAGGGATATGATCCTGTCTTCAAGTTTGGACGGTCTGTTATGAACAAGAAAGCTTTTTTGCTTGTCTCCAGAGAACAACACTGGGAGCAAGAAATAGAAGCTCAAAAGAGGCAGATTAAGATTTTTAAAAACTTAATAATTGGAAAGATCCAACAAAATAGAATAGAGGACTTTGATAGGTTGTGAACCATTTGTCACTAGTGGTTTTCTAGAAGAGGTTAGATGGCCATTTGTTAACCAGTTGTTTGGGATTCATGCTTTAGGTAAAAGTAAAATGAGATAAAAACCTCTTGCGTTCCTTCAAATTTAGAATCTATAATTCCATCAGTAGCCCTTCTTGTTTGCTTTCTCACAATTTATTTTTTTCCAATCAGAAATCACCCTTTTTGTCATCCAGAGTCTCCCCTCTAGCCAGTGCTGCAGACCTCCATATCTGTGCCTTTGAAAATTTTACCTTATAACCTAAATGAGATCAATATAGTTCCAAACCTGTTAAATCCAATATTGCCTTCTCTTATATTCTGCATGTCCCAGAAAGCAATTTTAATGAGCCAAGTCATTTTGCTGCATTAAGAAAACTGATTTCCATTATGACAAGTGCCATTTGGACAGAAAGGAAATTTGGATAAATAGGACCAAAGGATTTAGAGCTGGAAGGGAGCTTAGGAACCATCTGGTCCAAAGCTTGCTTTTTACCAAGGAGGGAACAGATGAAGAGAAGGGAGGATATTTATCTAAGATGGCTCAGGTGCTGAGATTTGAATCCAGATCTTCTAAAAACAAATCCATGGTACTTTTTTTTTTTTGCCCTTTACTTAGAAAATCATTTTTAAAGTAGCAACCAAATGATAGTAGGATTCCTGAAAATGGAAAGAAAGTAGGCAACGAAACTAAAAGCTAAATTGTTTTTCATGTCTTAAGAATTCATTTTTACACATGCATATGGGCATGCAAACGTGCACATACATACGTGCACACACACACACATACACACACCCCTGACAGTAGAAAATCCAGCACAACCATCATAGGAGTTTTTAGTAACAGAGAGCTACTGGAATTAAGATGGAGTATCGGGGGGTCCGGAAGACTCATAGAAAATTGCATTTCAGCTACAATTTAAAAGAAGCCAGGGAAATTAATAGGTAGAGATAAGGAGGCACTGTATTACATTCATAGGAAATTATCAACGAAAATGCTAAGTCTGGAGATGAAGTTTTTTATGTGAGGAACATCAAGGACTTAAGTCAGTATCATTGGACCACAGGATGTTGGAAGTTGGGGAGGATAAAAGATATAAGAAGATTTGAAAGACAGGAGAGGTCACATTGTCAATAGTTTTAAACACCAGAGGATGTCATATTTGATTCTAGAGGTGACATGGTCAGATCAGTGCCTTAGGAAGATTAATTTGACAGTTGAGTGGAAGATGGAATGAAATGAAGAGAGACTTGAGAGAGGAAGAGCAACCAGTAGGTTAATGCAAAAATCTAAGTTTCAGGTGAGAAGGGCTTGTACCAGAGTGACAGCAATGTCAGAGAAGAGGAGATATGAAGCATTCCGTTTTTTCCCCCCATATATAATTTTTCTGTGCTTGACTCTCTAACTTGATGTAATTAGATACATCAAGAATACTGAGTTTGGCTGTTTGGCTCTTATACTTTGAGAGATATCATGTGAGCATTGATTGAAAGAACTGGGAAAGTTTAGTCTGGAAAGGAGAAGACTTAGAGGAGATGGGATAGATACCTGATGTGAAAGAGGAATTTGACTTGTTGAGTTTTACCCCAGATAGTAAAATTTAGAGCATTAGGGGAAAGTTATATGAAAACAGTTTTGAAATTAATATGTTTTTAGAACTGTCCAACAATAAGCTCCCATTCCCCAAAAGCCTTCCTATAGAGGTTTTATAAATACCTGTTGAAAATGTTTTGAAAAGAATTTTTGTTTCATATATGGATTAGGAGAGAGACCTTCTAGAACAAACCTTTTCCACTCTTAATTGTTTTTGACAAATATAATACAAGAGGTAGTGTGTTGCATTGGATAGAGTTCAGAAAGATAAGTCTGAAAATCTGTTTTCAAGTCTCAATTCTGGTACATATTGGCTGCATGATCTTAGTCAAGATACATAATGACTCGACCCAGGTGATCTAAAACAGACTAAATATTGTAGAATAATTGCTTATTTGAATTGACAGAGTTTCCTCACCAAAAATTTCCTGTTCCAATGGAATCACAGTATGAATTTTTTTAAAACTCAAATTAAAATATGATAACATCAAAAAGCCAAGAGGTTGAATAAGGGAAAGATCATTTCCATCTGTGGCTAATAGGAAGTTTATGGTGGCATTTGAACTGATACTTTTAAAGGATTGTCAAATAATTAAAGTATATTTTATTGATGCCTTTATTTTACATTTATTTCTCAGTCCCATCCAGACTGAACCTTCCCTTGTAACAAAAGCAATTGAGTAAAAATATCCAACATAGAAACCTTATCTGAAAGTATATAGATTATCTCATTCTGGTAGTTCTGCATTACTCATTTATAAGAGAGGAAGTGTGGTTTATTATCTCTTCTTCTGGACTTTCATTGATTTCCCCCACCCCCTTATTCATGGCTCAATTTCCTTTATACTGATTTCTTTCATTTATATGACTATAGTCCTTTTACATATTTTTCTCTTAGTACTTTTATTTTTGCTTTGCATCTATCTATATAAATCTTTTTTGTTTATTTGTTTCTCCATTCACCATTTCTTTCTGTACAATAATATTCTATTTCATTCATGTAGCATCCTTTTTTCCCAGCCATTTCCCAGGTAATGGGCATATTATCACAAAGAGGTATAATGACTATTTTGGTACATATTGTTTCAACTTAGTCTCAACTGTTTACATCTTTGAGAGGTATATATCCAATCATTTTCCTGGGCCAAAGTCTATTGACAGTTTAGTCACTTTCCTTGCATTAATTCTGATTTGAAATCCTGAATAGTGGGATGGCTTTATAGCTCTATCAGCATTGTGTCAGCATGCTGCAGAGTGAAGTAAGAAAGAGACAGGATAAAATTCTGTGCACAATTGCTACAACACAAATGGAATAAATAAAAGTGGAGAGATTGAGAAATATAATCATAACCAACAAACTGGCCCCAAAGAAGAAGGAAGGAAATATACTTCCTTTGACTACTTATAGGATGATTAATAATGTAGCAGGCAAAATGGTAGGGCTGACATTCCAGCCAATAGATAAATATTCATTAAATAGCAACTATGTGCCCGGCACTGTATTAAACCCTAGAGGCAAAAGACCATTCCTGCCCTCAAAAAGCTTGTAATCTAATAGAGAAGACAACATGCAAACACATATATGCAAAACAAACCACATACAAGAAAAGTAGGATGTAAGTAATAGAGGGAAAGCACTAGAATGAAAAGGGGTTAGAAAAAGCCTCCTGTTAAAAAAAAAAAAAAGGTGGGGGGGAGAGTGGTATTTTAGTTGGGACTTATAGAAAACCAGGGAAATTATATAGATTGGAATAAGCAGTGGGCAAAATGTAGAAAGCTGCAGAAAATATATGAGAACAACATGTAGTTCAGAATGACTGGTTTCTTTTGGAAAGTAGGAAATGAGACTTAATAGGTAGAAAGGCACAAATTCATACTAATTTTTTATTCTAAATTTTTCCATTCCAAGTCAGGGGCAGGCATATTAATGAGACGTTAACAAGGGGTCAGAATCATCTCCTTTGCCAACTTAATGCAGAATGTCAAATTTTGGAGGCATCATGGACTTATGGAAAGAACTGAGAGTTGGAGATATGGGTTTAATTCCCAACTCTACCTACTTAATTGTATAGCTTTGAGCCATTCATAGCCCCTTCTCAAGTCTGTTTTCTTATCTGTAAAATGAAGGGGTTGGAGAAAATAGTATCTTCTAACTCTGACATTTTGTGTTCAGAGTCCTTTCAAATCTGACATATCCTGTGTTGTATGTTCTAAGGCCCCTTTCAACCTTGACATATTCTGTGTTTGATTTTCTAACATTTTAACAGTGAAGAGGAAATTGCATTTCCCATCTGATTTTGTCAATAATATGAAGACCTGTAATAAATACAAGCAAGTATTGCTTCCTGCAGTTTACTTCAATGGAATTATTTCTTCTTTGTTTTGCGACACAGACACAGTGATAATATCATTAAATTCATCTTCAGTACTAAGAAATTCAGTTGATAGTAATGTTCTTGATCTTACTTGTTCTAAATGTATGTAATATTCTTCAGGTAATTTAGTATTTTAAAAAATCATACATTTTTTTCCATGTGCCTGTATTCTTCTATAGTAGCTTGAATTCTAGTCACTAAATACAAGTTATTAATATTAATTTAATTCAAAAAAATTATTAACACCTGATGTGTGCAGAACATTATGCTGGATTTTGTGGGGAAATACTTGACTGTAGTTGGGTCCCTATGCAGCTCAGTCTAGGAGGAGAATGTGAAACAGTTCCAGATCATTTTAACATTCAATTAACACAGAAAAGAAAGACAAGCAAAATGTTATTGAATGACCTAAGAAAGGAAAGATAACTTCATCAGGAAAGACTTCATGAAATCTTGGTGGTGATGATATCCAAGCTGGGCCTTGAAGGATAATTAGAATGACAATAGGTAGAAATATGGGGAAGGAATAAATTCCAGTCATAGACATCCATGTGAATAAAGACACCGAGATTTGAAAAAATAGTTTAAGTGTGAGTCATATAATGATTACAGCATTGTAAAGGAAAATAACTGAGAAGGCTTAAGAACTATGATCAATAACTTGACTGCTAAGAATTCCAAAAGACCCACCTCTTCCTTGAGAGTTGCAGGAATAGAACTGCAGAATGAGACATGTATTTTCAGACAAGGTTAATGTGCTCTTTTGTTTTGCTTGACTATTTATTACAAGAAGGAGATGGCTTCTTTCTTCAGGGAGAGGTTATTGGGAAGTATATAGGAGGATTATTATAGTGATATAAAAAAAAGAAAAGAGCATCAATTAAAAAATTTTAAAATAAACAGCAGGGATCAGAAGGTTCTGAAGACATAGACAAATGGAGTAGTGTTGACAAATGTGTTAAATTTAATAGCATATTTAAAAAAATCTGAACATACATATTCACAATCACATAATCTTCTTTTTCTGTTTTTCATTTTATGAGGAAATATTCTTGTTTATCAGGTTACTAATTTAAAAAAAAAATTAGGAGTGTGTTTGGGGCATAGGAGTCAGTTTGGAGGTCTTTAACCAGCGATTCACTGACTCGAGAGGAATCCATGGAGGGATATGGGGGATTCTGTGAACTCGAATTGGAAAAAAAAAAGTCTTTATTTTCATTAACCTTTAATTTTCTGTGTAGTCTTATGTAATTTATTTCATGCATTTAAAAGCAGTATTCTAAGAAGGGGTTTACAGGCTTCATTAGACTGCTTAAGGAGTCCAGAAAACAAAAAGTGATTAAACCTCTGGAGTAGCATATCCCTTGAGTGGAAGGAAATAGTGTGAGCTAAATTTGCAAAAGAATTTATAATCCGGTTTTACTAGGGTGTGAGGTACCTGAAAGTGATAGCTGTAAAAATGGGAAGAATTAACTAGATGGTCTTGAATACCCCATAAGAAGTTTGTGTTTTATTCAGTAGGTCATGTGGAGGCATTCAGCTGTTTGATATAGAGCAGCAATATGATCTGATTTGGGAAATAGAGGAATATAAATGTGTATTGGCCTGATTTTTGTTAGTAAGGCAGTATATCAGACTAGAGACTAGAAGAGAGAGAATGCCCCAAGACTTGTAAAAGGTAACTATGGAGATTGGCACTAACATATTCCATCAATGCCTAATATAACGATTTTGATTTTCAGGGCCAGGCTGTTGCTCAACTCTGCTCAACCATCCCCAATGTCACAGTCTTTGGAACTGCTTCTTCCTTCAAGCATGAAGCCATCAAAGATTCAGTCACCCATCTCTTTGACAGAAATGCTGACTATGTGCAGGAGGTTAAAAGGTAGGACATTAACCCACAAAGCTGCCTGATGGTATCCATCTGACCTGTATCTAATAGAACAATGAAAATCACTCCAATTTGGGATATTTTGTGCTTGTCTTTTATTTAGCTGGTTCAAGAATCACCTGCAATACACAGTGCTCCTAGATCTTTTTCAGTATAGTCCCTGCTTTGAATCCATTCTCCATACCATTGTTCCTTTGTTCTAAAATTCATCATTGGCTATCTGTTGCTTGTTGAATAAATCTATATACTCCAAATTGTCATCGAAGGTCCTCCACCATCTGGTACCTTCCTGCCTCCCTAGCCTGATCTCACACTTATTCCCTTTCTGCTCAGCTTCCCTATGTCTAGAAGTCATCTTAATTTCTATTCCCCCATATCTTTATCTGTTGATGCTCCAGCTCCTTCCTTCAAGTTCTAGTTTAAATGCCACTTTTAAGAAGACTTCTCTGATTCATTCATCCATAAGTTGGATTTCATAGCACTTTAACTTATGCAGTTATATTCTGATGTTTTATAATCACTCATACTAGACCGAAAGCTTTTTGAAGGTATGGATGGTATGTCACTTGTCTTTGCACTTCCCCTAGATCTGAGCAAAATCCTCTTCACAGAGTTGAGTATTTCAAAAGATCTTTGATTTTTCTCTGTGTCTGCATCCTCTGCTGAAAAAGTCATCTTCTGGCAGCTCACTCTCTGGTTATGAACATTTCCACTCCTAGCTAGTCTGATCCGTGAACAATGAGCCTTTACTTAACTCATTTCCATTTTGGTAGAATCTATTGAAGCTTATACTCTACTGGCATAACTTTAAAGAGCAGAGTCCCTTTAATACCATGAGAAAGAATCACAGGATGCCTTTTATCCCATACTTAATTAGGATCTTCCAGGCTGTAACTGATTAATGATAACAGCTGATCACGTCTTGAGCTTTAAGTAGTGGAGTGACATAATGATGTCAGTTAATGATTAAACATCTGGCAGTTTTTATAAGTTGGATGAGGAGTACTATGGGTGGGCTAGGGTAAGGTTATATGCCCCAGAGAGGGTGCCTATTACAGGTATCCAGGTATTGAGGAGACAAGGACAAGGAGCAGAGTGGAGATGGAAAGGAAGAGACAGATACAAAAGAGACTTTAGAGGGAAAATTTATAAGACTTGGGAATGTCAGCAAATATGGAAAACAAAATGGTAAAAAAAAAAAAAGTCAAGAGATTTGGGGACTGGCTGATTGAGAGAATAATAGTAACATCAACAGAGGCAAGGAATTGGAGCTCATTTGTGGAAGAGTATGATAAGGTCAATTAGGGTAACATTAAATCTGAGGAAGCAGGGAGATATCTAGGTATGAACTTCTTGTAGACAGAAATGAGATCATGGCTTATTTGCTTCTGTATGTCCTCTAGACCTGACCAAACAGTTTCTGTATTTAGTCTTTATAGATGGAAGAAATGTCTCTCAGCCTTTGTAGATTGAGGACTAGAGCTCTCAAGGATGGCTGAGGTTGGAAATTTTTGAGGGGATTATCAGCGTTGGGTCACAATGAGGGGAGGCCTGAGATTGATTGACCTCACTGAGCAAGAATGAATTACTGGAGCAGGAGCTTAGGTAGAAGCCAAGCTAGAACTGAAAGGCATAATAAAAAGAAATAAATTCCCTAATAAAGAAGCAAGAGTCTTTTAGTGAACATTTTATTGAAGAGTCGTAAAGTAATTATTACTCAGGGAAATTTACAATAGAACATTTTTTAGAACTCTTTCAAACTAATGGTAGTAAGTTATTAGGAAAGAAAAGGGGGGAAATAAAAAAGAAACTGAAGAAAGGACAAGGGAGACGGGAAGAGAAAATAGGGAGAGAGAAGTGAGAACCTAGAGAAAAGAAGAAGAGAGAGAAATAAAAGATGAGGGAGACGGACATTGAGAGCTGAGGCAGAGAGAGAAATATCTATGGCTCCCCGGCATCTTAGAATGAAAGAACCAATATTTTTTTTAATGCCAAGTGTGTTTAGAGCTTTGCACTTAGGTTATAAAGACTAAATTCAATGTAATCTAATTCATTTTTTTTGTTTGGCTGACTTTTTGATATCTCATTGAGTCATTCATGTCCATTTTCCAATTCTAATTTTTAGTGAATTATTTTCTTCAGTTAGCTTTTTACCTTCTTTTCCATTTGCTAATTGAACTTTTAAAGGAGTCATTTTGTTTAGTGGATTTTTTTTCCATTTGTCAATCCTATTTTTAAGGAGTTTTTTTTTTTTCCATTTTACCAAATTTATTTGTTAAGGAATTGTTTTCTTCAGTCAATTTCTGTGCTTCCTTTTCCAAGCTGTTGGCTTTTCCCCTAAAACTTTCATAACTTTTCTGCATAACTCTCATTTCTTTTCTCCATTTTTTCTCTTTCTCTCTTTTGAGACCCTTTTTGAACTCTAAGAGAGCCTTTTGACCTGGAGACCAGTTCATATCTCCTTTTGAGACTTCACCTGAAAAGCATTTTGCCTTTGCTATCTTTCTCTGTTCTTCTCTGTCTCCATAGTAGCTTCTATAGTCAGGGCTCTTTCTGCTTTTTTGCTCATTTTTAAAAGTTGAGTTCTGCTCCTGGAGCACAGGGGAGATTGCCCTGAGTTTCCTCTACAGGAGGACAGGGGCTTCTCACTGACTGCTGCTGGGGCTGGTGGTGCTGAAAGCTTTCCCACTGTGCTGGGTAGGCCTGGCCAAGTTATTCTGGGTTGGGGGGCTCACAATTCACCTTCTATAGTTCTGTGGGAGATCTCACAACTGGTCTGCTGATCCACTGGCTTCTGAACCAGGACTGAGTAGCCAATGCTGCTGTATTTTGGCTGAGAGCCTCCCACTCGATTCCTCTGCTGGGCTTCCCTGCGCTGGGTCTTCCCAGAGTGCGTTCCACCCTACCCAAGTAAGACAGATTTCCTGAAGTCCCTGCAAGATATCTTAAGCTGGAAAATTATTACACTGACTATTTGTGGGTTCTGTCACTCCAGAATTGATTCAGAGCTTTGCTCTGATTCTAAGAGAAGGGAGGAAGAGCTCAGGCAGAGTTCTGTCTCCTCTCTGCCATATTGGCTCCACTCCCAACATAGCTCAGTACAACAACCATTTCAAGTGTGAGGCACTAGGGTTGGTGTTGGAGGTAGGGACAAGAGGCCCTGGACCTGGTCCAGGCATTTCCTGGTCCATGAGAACTCCTGGACCAGGAAACTCCTCCTATCAATGGAACTTGGCACCTTCACTACAACTCAGCCATTGTGTGACTGGGGCAGGATTTGAAGCCAGGCCTTCCTGGTTCTGAGGCTCTGAGAAGCCTGCAGCAGCCATGTTCGGGATAGAAGGACAAAAAAGAAACAATTATTGCATTTGGGGAGCTTCCATTCTCCTAGGAGGATAAATATGGACAAAAAAAAGTTTACGTAAAAAGATAAGATTGAATATGAAATAACATCAGTGGTTAATCAAGGCTGAGGAGGTGTCACATGAATGGAGCAAGAGATACAGTAGGTGAAGGAAGGTGAGTCTGGAACATTCCAGAAATGGGGGCTAGGGGAGGAGGAGGGAGACAGAGGAGGGAAGATGGGGAGGGAGAAGGAGGGAGAGAAAAAGGGAGGAGAAAAGGGGGAAAGGGAAGGAGGAGGGGGAGGGGAGAGAAGGGGAGAGGTGAAAAGAGAGGGAGAGGTGAAGGGGGAAAGGGGAGAAAAAAGGGGGAAGAGGAAGAGAGCTGAAGAAGAGAGGGGAGGGGAGAGAAAGAAAGGGAGAGGAGAGGGAGGAAGCTCATCAAGCTGGAAAGATAGATTGGAACCCAAATTGATTTGGCCTTTAAATGGCAAACAAGTTTGTGTTCAGTCCAAGATGGAATAGTTTCTTTAGTGGAGTTAAAGAACTGATGTTAGGAATATCAATTTGGTTGTTGTTTAGAGGATGAAGGGAAGAGAAGAGACCTGAGTGCAGGGGAACTTATAAGAAACTATTGCAATAAGCCAGGTGAAATATGACTAGAGCATAAATTTGGTTGGTGTTGTGTGACTGGAAAGAAGGAGATGGATGAATGCAAGATATGTTGTGGAGGTAGAATCAACCAGATTTGGCAAATGATTGGATAGGGATAGAGGGAAGAATTTCCTACCTGGATTAAGTATGATATTCAACATCCTCTGTGTCCAGCTCAGATGGTTTCCAAGGGAACACTGATTCTCTGCATTGCCTAAGTGGCTTTAGATATGAGATTCAATTCGTGCTTCCCATTCACAATTAGATAGAATGCAGTTCACACTGACCAAGACAATGAAAAGGTTCTTATCCTGAGGGGGGACTTCCAGGAGACCCTGGGATAATCTTAGTTATACTCCAGCTCATCAAACTTATAGATTAAACCCAGCAGACTTCAAGCTGAAATCAGACACATTCTGGAGCTTATATAACCTAGTGAGATCAGTTTGGGGGCTTAGAGATAGGCTTGTATAAATAAGAGACAAACATGAATATGATAAGGAAATGTCTAAGATAGGATTGAGAGATCATTGTAAACAGGATCCTCAGGGAAGGTGGCCTTCTGGAGGAGATGGGCTTTAAAGTAAGGGAAGGATTTCCATAAAAGGAGAAGAGAAGGGAAGGAAGAGACCATTATGAGCATGGGAAAGGATGTGAGCAAAGAGAGAAAAATGAGAACAGCCAAATTGAAGAATAGGTTAGTTTAGCTGGAATGTACATCGAGGGAAGAGAGGAAGAGGTGAGATTAAGATTTAGAGAGATAGAATGGAGCCATAGTGTGAAAATAATTTTTCAGTAAATGGCAGTCTTTCCAGTTGTCACCTACACCTTGGTTCACTGTTTCTTGAAATATGAGAAAGAAAAGACCATGAAATGTTTCCCCAGGCTTAACCACTAGATAATTGTATTGTAGGTGTGATGGACCCCCAAAGGTAGTCCTTGATTTAGGGGATTGGAAATTGGGACTTTATTCAAGAAGTTTCATTTCCAAAAAAGGTCCTGCTGTTTAACATAATTGCTTAATTAAAGAGAGCTACTAATGTATTTACAGCTGTGTTTTTAACTGAGATCAGGCATTTTGGTATGGGGTGATATTCATAATAGACCCAAATGAATGGAATTTGTTTTTGCCTTCTCAATAATTAGGCTGTAAGCAGAACGTCTAATTATTGCCAAATATTTTTTAGTTTGGAAGTTTGTGCCTAAGTAAATACTACTCCAGAAAAAGGAATCTGCCACTCGTGGAACAGCAAAATCTCAGAACTAGGAAAAAAATTCATAGCTGAAGTAGTTTATTTTCACTCATGAATGTCCTACCTCCACATGGAAATCTCCCATGGGAAATCCATTGCTTCTAGAGACAGCCCATTTTACTTTCAGATACATTTCATTGCTAGGAAGCTCCACACTTCTTTCTTTCTCCCTTTCTCATTCTCTTTCCTTCTCCCACCTCATCATTTCTTCAAGAAAAGGTGAAATGCAAATAGCTACTGTGAAGCACTTACTGTTCCACCCTGCAAATATTATAGGATATTGGTTTTGCTTTCTGCCCTGCCTTCATTGATATTATAAAGCAGTAAGGACATAAAATGCACACACATGTAGCCACAGAACATAGTACATGGTGATTACATTGCATGTACCATATGCAGGTGCACACAGACCTGCAGAATAAATGGGTTTTAGTATTGGAAGGGATGTCAGGAGCGTTCTGGTCTGACACCTCCCCCCCCCAAAAAAAAAAGTCATCATTCCTGACAACTGACCTTAGAGCTTCTCCAATGAAAAAGAACTTATTGCCTTGAGAGACAAGCCTTTCCTTTTGGACAGCTGTAGTTGTCACGAAGCTTAACCTTGCCTCTTTTCAATTTTCATCCATTGTCCTTCATTCTGCTTTCAAATCATAATAATTCCTATCCCCCTTAGGGTGACATCCTTTTAGATATTTCTAATAACTAGCGTATCTCTCTGGGCAGCTAGGTAGCATAGTGGATAGAGTTCCTGGCCTGGACTCTGGAAGATTCATATTCCTAAAATCAATGTCACCTCAAACACATAGCTGTGTGGCTCTGAACAGTCCCTTATTAACTCTCTTTGCATCAGTCCCTCACCCATAAAATGAGCTGGAGAAGGAAATGGCAAATTACTCTAATATCTCGGCCCCAAACCCCCCAAATGGGGTCATGAAGAGTTGGACATGACTGGAAAATAACAACAGTGTCCCTCTAGATTTTCTCTCCATCAAGCTAAACGTCTCTGATTTCTTTAACCAATTTATTATATGACATGAATGCAAGGCCCTCTGCCATCATGGACACTCCTCCAAGCTCACCAACTACCTTCCTCAATTGTGGCACACAGGATAACATATATATCATATAATTAGACCTTGCAGGAATCCTCAAGTCCAATCTTCAAACCAGCAAGTCCAACTCATTCATTTTATGCATGAGAAAGCTGAAGCTGAAAGAAGTTAAGTAACTTGCTCAAATTCACACAGCTTTTAAATGACTAAAGTAGGATTTGAACTTTCCTCCAAGACTAGTACTGTCCATGTGCCAGCTAACTTCCTAACCATCTCCTTAGTAAAATATTCTAGACTATTCCCAGGAATCATAATCAAGTTCCTTTTCCTATAGGTTGCACATTCCCATTAAAAAAAAAATTGGGACAATATGTGCCTTTTTCAACAAGAGAAAGATTATCACTTGCCAGAAAATATTGCATTATAGAGAATTGTAGCATCAAAGGTCATCTAGTCCAACTTAGATCTTCAAGAGTATCATCTGGGAGAGATGAAAGATAACATCATTGTGAACACAGGTATCAAAGAGTAGATATATATGGGGAAGATGATGCACCTTGTTTGGCCATAGTATAAGTGTGCCATGAGAAAAGGAGTGAGATTAGGCTAGAAAGATAGAATAGTGGCAGTTTGGGGAAGGCCTAAATTCTAGGCCTTTCTTATTCTTTCTTGTCTAAATTATTCTATTTGCAACTGAGTTTGGGCTTTAACCTAACAAAATCAAGTGCATAATATTATTTTTGTAGCTGGAGTTAGGAACAATTCAACAATTATCCCAAAGGTATGATAAAATCCTAATTTATAATTAAGAATAAGCAGGAAGGGAGAAAAGGGATAACCTTCTCTGTTCCCTGACAAATACTTATCTTGCATTTTGTTTCTCCACTATTCAGAATCTCTCCAGAAGGTGTAGATATTGTCTTGGACTGTCTATGTGGAGAAAACACAGGAAAAGGCCTCAGTCTTCTCAAACCTCTGGGAACATATATTTTATATGGTGAGTATAAAAAATGCAGTGTACACGTCCATGAGAATTATCTTGAATAATTTGTCAATTTAAGGTTTTGTTATGTTCTATTTAGGGGATAGGACAAAAGGGGAAAAGGAAGTAATCAAATGATTTCCTGGGATGGTCCTAATTTCTAGACAAGAAATCACAATGACATAATTTCTATGACCCTTTTAAAACTGAAGTACTTTCCTCACAACAACCTTATTAAATAGAGCAGTTATTGTTACCCCCAGATTTGACACATGAGGAAACTTAGGTGAAGTGACTGGACCAAAGCCATAGACCTACTGAGTGATAGAACCAGAATTCAAACCTGCCTCTCCCATTTCCAACACCATTCTGGCTCTACCACATCACCCAGCCTTTATATAATGAGTACTTTAAATGACAGAACTAAATGAAAACATGGGACATGAAATGCAGCATGTCAGATCTGAAAGGAACCTTAGAACACAGAGTGTGGAACATTCAAGCTGGAGATGACCTGAAATTATGGAGCACAAAATAGTAGAGCTAGACAGGACATTAAAAGAAAACAGAAAGCTACATCAGGAAGGAACTGGAAAACACAGAGAACAGAATGTTAGAATTGTAAAAAGATCTGAGAACAGAGAGTACTACAGCCAGAAAGAACTCTAGAAAATATAACTCAATGTTCAAATTGGAAGAGAGCTCAAGAAGCTAAAACACAGAAGAGAGAAGTAAAAGGAACTTTACAATATAGAGCATAAAAAGTGGCGAAACTAGAAGAGACCTTAACAGTCAGAACAGAGTATGTTCCAGCTGGAAGGAACCTTAGAACATGAAGCACAGAATGTTAGAGTTAGAAGGGATATTAGGACATAGAACATACATTACCCAAACTGAAAGAGACCATAGAGACCATCTAGCCCGAACCCATCATTTCACAAAAGAGGGAGTGGAGACCCAGTAAGGGGAGGTGACTTTTGTTCAAGGTCACACACAGAATGGGGGGGGGCAGAACTAGGATTCCCCTTGGGCTCTTTTTCCTCCAGTATGTGAAATACTGCCCAGTTTCACCACTGTTGAGCATAGATCTAAAAGAAATCATTTGGTTCTGAACTCTTTTAGATCTCATTTTCCAATCCCTATCACGAAGATCCTGGGGCTGCAGAAGGGGGTCCTGGGAGTGACATTTCTGATCACAATGACATTAGGATTGATTCCCACTCTAAAGTATGTAAGAGTTCCTAGAGACAGGCATGATACTGCCTGTGACATCAACCGCTAGGAAGGTTGTAGTTCTGAGCTTGGGAGGGCCAAGTTTTGGTGGGTTAAGCTGTTTAAGTATCTTCACTAAGTCTAGTTGCCTAAATGGGGGTGAACTGACTCAGGGAGGAAATGAAGCAAATGCCAGTCTCTATAGGGCGCGACCCTTATTAGCCCCTGTACTTCCAGCCTGAGCAAGACAGACTGGAACAAAACAAAGTCATCAGCAGCTGAGAGGCTAAATGGTTCTGAATCCTTGTGTGCCTTGCTCCTTTGTTCCTGAGTATGTCATATGAAAAGGATTTCAGAGAGGAAGCCAAATATTGTATTGAAGAGCTTACGTAAGCCAGCCCAAATCACTTTTTCAGAGAGCTCCTAAATGTCAGTTTTTCAAAAATAACAAAAAAAGTTATCAAGTGAAATGAGTCATCTTTCATTCCAGGGAGATAATTATTCCCATTTCTCTCGACCCAGAGTTCTTAACTCTGTGCATGTGTGTGTGTGGGGGGGGTGCATGTGTGTATGTGCGTGTGTGTGTGCACACACATACTTGTGCATGAGCTTTTGGTCCCTTTGGCAGTCTGGTGAAGCCTATGAACCGCTAATCAGAATCAGGCTTTCAAATAACTGAACAAAATTACAAATTTCAATTAAAGGTCAGTGAAAATGCAACAACAACAAAATGAATGTAACAAAATAATAAAGATCATGTATGACTTGAATGAAGAGATAAGAAAAAACCCTCGATTCACTCCTTTGTAAGAGGGGGAAGGTCCACAGCTGTTACCACACACATGTTTTTGGACTTTTTTAGCATATTGATCAGTTGGGCTGAATTTTTTTCTTTCTTTAAAAAAAATATTAAAAGCAGCTAGATGGCACAGTGGATGGAGCACCAGCCTGAAGTCAGGAGGAGCTGAGTTCAAATGTAGCCTCAGACACTTAACACTTCTTAGCTGTGTGACCCTGGGCAAGTCACTTAATTCTAATTGCTTTAGCAAAAAAAAAAAAAAATACTATTTGTCACAAGGCACAGCTCTCTGGGAAGAGAAGGAGAGGTGGCTGAAGATAACTATGATGATGTAAGAAGCAGAAAGCATTAATTTAAAAAATATTAAAATAAAAAGAATGAACCTCCCACCCCTTTAAGAAAAAAAGGTTAGTAAAAAATAAAGATGCAATATTTTCCCCATCCAGGTTCATAGATGCATTGAAATCTATCTTTGGGATATCTATGGACTCAGGTTAAGCACTTTTGATCTAGACCTTTAGAATATACAAAGTATTTTTCCTCAAACTAACTTTGTGAAGTAGGAAATCAAGTCAGCAAGTATTAGCATCTACTATATACCATGTGTTGGTCTACACAGTAGAGATATACAAAAAAAGGCAAGACAACAAGCCCCTCTCTTAAGGAACTCACAGGGAATAGGGAAGACAATATACAGCCAACTATATACAAAACAGATACATGCTTCATAAACTGGAGGTATGCTCAGAGGGAAGATACTAAGATTGAGAAGGACTAAGAAGGGCTTCTTGCAGACAGTAGGATTGAAGCTGAGACTTGAAGGAAGCCAGAAAGTAGAAGAGGAGGAATAACCACTGGAAATGTATGGAGTCAGAAACAGTGGCATTTGTGAGGAACAGAAAGGAGGCTAATGTCAAGTACAGTAACTGTCTCCATTTTACTGAAAACCAAAAAAGGAACATGGGGAGTGCTCATCCTCAGTCTCAACTAATCAGCAGCAGCTGCAAACCAAAGTCCCCAGACTGCATTTAGTGCCTTCCTTCTCTGCTATTCTAGATACCTCACTGAGTGTACCTCACTGAGTGATAACTAGCAGATTATCAATTTCCTAGGATTATCAATTTCACAGGTCTCAGAGGCCATCTAATCTAACCAAGAGACCATCACATCTAAAAAGAATCTGTTTTATAGACTCTCTAGGAAATTCCATCCACATGCCAATAGCCCCAAGGATGGAGAAAATGTGCTATAACCCGAGTGAAGATATCCATGCTGCCTTTGGGTAATCCTAATTGTTAAGAAGCTTTTCCTTACATCAGACCCAAATCTGCCTCTCCACAGCTTCCACCAGTTGCTCCTATTGCTGTCTAGTGCCTCTACCACATGACAGCAGCTATGGTCTCTCTGCTTTTCTTCTAAGTTAAATGTGGCAAGTTTTTTATCTGTTTGTTTACCACTGCTACTTATTCAATATGACCTTCAACATTTCAATTCTTTTGATCCTCTCAATTCCCCCCCTCTTCCTTTCTGAGGAAATTGGGACTTATCTCAAGTTACCTGCCCAGTGTAGTTTTTTCAAATTTCTTCCAGTTCTGGATTCAAACCTTTTCATTTGGGACAAATATCAATATTTTTGTTCCCCCAAAGAATTTTTCTTAGGATCTAGACCAAGAAGGGGTAATGGAGATCATCCAGGCTAATGAGGAAACTGAGGCAAAATTAGAAAAAGCAACTTGACCTTGGATTTCAGACCCATCTCCAGTATTCCTTTCACTCTATCATTGTGCCATCTTTCTTCTTAGTGGCTCATGTTCTATGTCATCTCTTCACAGGATCATCAAACACCGTGACAGGGGAGACCAAGAGCTTCTTCAGCTTTGCAAAATCAGTGAGTATTTGCAAAAACTGACATGCAGTCCACATTCATGTGTGGGGTTGCCTTTCTAACCAAGCTAGTGCCAAATAGGCACTAGTAGGCAATAAAAGGAGGGGGAAAGCCATTTAGCCAAAGAGCACTTAGGAAAATCCAGAAGCCTGAACAACTGAGAATATTAAACCTCCTGGAGGGAGCCTTGTGATGGTCAGAAAAAGGCCATTTACTTCTGAAATATCAGAGAGGAAACTTGAATAAAGGGAAATAGTCTAAGAATTGAGAAATGTCCCAAGTCCACTTCTAAGTGGGCAGAATTTAGAGATGGGATTAGAAATTGGGAAGGCAAATGAAAGGAACAAACATTTATTAAAAGCCTGCTATGTGCCAGATACTGTGTTAAGTACTTTGCAAATATTCTCTCCTTGGGAGAGCAGTGCTATTGTGATCCCCATTTTGCAGATAGAGAAACTGAGTCCAGATAGTTTAATGGTATTGTCCAGGGTTTTACACCTATTAAGTTTTTGAAGCTGCCTTCAAATAATATTCATATAGTGCTTACTATGTGCCAAATACTACGCTAAGGGCTTTATGGTAATTATCTCATTTGATCCTCACAACAACCCTGAGTGATAGATGCTATTATTATTATCCTCATTTTATAGATAAGGAAACTGAAAAAATCTGAATTTAGGTGACTTAGTCAGGATCACATGGCTATTCAATGTCTGAGACTGGATTTGAACTCAAATCTTTCTGTCTCTAGGCTCAGCACAAATAGCACAAAAATAGAATGCTAGGAGAAGTAATACAGGAGACTGATATAAGGTTGGATAAGGTAGCTATATATGGACTTAGACATAATATAAATTTCTTTGCAAGTTATTTATCTTCGCAAAGTGCTTGATTTTCACTAGTAGGATTAGACTGCCTTTTAAAAAACCTGAAGGAGCAGAATAATAATAAGGAAATTTAATTTGCTAGCACCAGTTTTCTTCTGGTGTGGTAGGTGGGGGAAAAAATGCAAGAAATGTTCAATCTCTTCTAACCAGAGATTGTTTGTGTTTTGAGCTTGTTGCCACATACCAAGATTTGTAGAATTTGAAAGTTTTAGCTAGAATCTCAGAGTTTATACGGCATCTCAGAGGGAATTTCATTCAAGCTATATCTGAAAACAGTAATCTTTTCTAGGAGATTCCCCAGAAGGAATCATTCAACCTTGAATTAAAAAACTTCAGGGATGGGGATGTCAGTACCTCCCAAAGCTCATTCCATTGCTGATAGCTGTAATTATCAGCAGTTTCTTAAATCTAAAAACTGTGTCCCTATAACTTTCACTCACTGCTCTTAGCTCTTAATAGATTGAATAAGTCTCATCTCTCTATGATAACAGTTTTTCAAACACTTGAAGATGGCTAACATATCTCCAGCTAATTCAATAAGCATTTGTCTTTAAGTTCCTCTTACTATGTACTGAGCAGCCTAGGTAGTATGGTAGATAGAGCACTGGGCTTGGAACAAAAAAACCTCATCTCTGTGAGTTCAAATCCAGATTTAGACACTTACTAGTTATGTGACTATCAGCAGTCACTTAACCTTCTTTGCTTCAGTCTCTCTTCTATAAAATGAGCTGGAAAAGGAAATGACAAACTAGTATCTGCCAAGAAAAACTTGCATGTGGTTATAAAGAGTAGGACATAACTGGAAAGACTTAACAATACCAATACTATTGTCCAAGAGTTGTGTTGTCTTTCCATCCACAGGTAGCTTGCACAATGGTTAGAACACTGAAACTGAAATTGGGAAGATCTGAGTTCAAATTTAGCCTCAAACATTTATTCTCTATGTGACTCTGGGTAAATCACTTCATCTCTACCTTAGATTCCCCAACTATAATGTAGGGATAACAACAATTACAGGATTGTTGTGAGGATCAAATGAGATCACATAGGTGCCGAATAAATTGCTTGTTTCCTTCTCTTAAGCATCTTCCAAGTTCCTTCTACTGAATCTTTTATCAAGGCATAGGTACTTTTAAAATGTGTCATATACTAATATGGAAATATGTTTAGAAGAATTAAATATGTTTGACATATCAAATTGCTTGCTATCTTGGGTAAGGGGGGAGAAAAATTTGGAACAAAGTTTTGCAAAGGTGAAAATTGAAAACTTATCTTTGCATGTATTTGGAAAAATTACTATTGAAAAAAATAAATCTTTAGAAAAAAACAGAAAAGGATGGACGTGGCCCTCTTCAGCAATGTGATGAACCAAATCAGTTCCAATAGAGCAGTAATGAACTGAACCAGCTACATCCAGCGAAAGAACTCTGAGAGATGACTATGAACCACTACATAGAATTCCCAATCCCTCTATTTTTGTCCACCTGCATTTTTGATTTCCTTCACAGACTAATTGTACACTATTTCAAAGTCTGACTCTTTTTATACAGTAAATTAACTGTTTGGACATGTATACATATATTGTATTTAACTTATACTTTAACATATTTAACATGTAGTGGTCAACCTGCCATCTGGGGGAAGGGGTGGGGAGAAGGAAGGAAAAAGTTGGAACAAAAGGATTTGCAACTGTCAATGCTGAAAAATTACCTATGCATACATCTTGTAAATGAAAAGCTATAATAATAATTTTAAAAAAGAAAAAAACTGAAAAGAAAGGGAAAGAAGAAATAAAAAATAATAAAATGTCATGCAAAGCCAACACAACATTCCAGATGACATCCTGACAGAGCAGAGTATAGCAGGACAATAGACTCTCTTATGCTAGGAGATTCATCATTAGGAGCCTCATTTGTTTGTTGAATTGAATTCATTAAGTGTCATTAATTGAATTCATTAAGTAATTGTCATTATTAAGAAGGATAAGACTGGTTCTTTGTGGTCTTAGAAAGCAGAAGGTAGAAGTTACAATGAGACACTTGGTTCAATGTGAGGAAGAATTTCTTAATAATTACAGTTGTCCAACCCTGCTTGAGCCACATTTGGAAGATAGTGAGGTCCTTGGCACTGGATACCTTCTAGGAGAGGCTAGGTAACCACTCAGAGGAGATATTGTAGAAGGCATCCCATCTCTAAGATGGCTCGGTTGATCTCATCATTTCTGTCCAGCTTTAGGATTCAAAGCTTCTAACTCTAGACAAGAAGAAATAATACGTGTGAACTGGCGTGATTCAGAATATGGGATAGCTATTGCTGGGTAAATAGTCATTTTCTTAATATGATTCCATAATATCATTGTGCTCGGTTATCTGGTGCCTCATGCTTATATTCATAAAACGTCCAAGTTGAGTCTCCCTATAGAAAATAGAATATAAGATCTCAAAGCAGAAGATGGCAAACATTTATTAAGTGCCTAATATGGGCCTGGCACCATACAAAGTGCTTTACAAATATTCTTTCCTTTGATCCTCCCAACAACATTGTGATTTATGCTGGACCTGAAGGTAGGAAGCCCTGAATTCAAATTCACTCTCAATTGTTGACTAACTGTGTGATACTGAAGCATAGAGAGGTTAGGTGATTTTGTCAGTTTCTTCATCTACAAAACAGCACCTTCTTCCCAGGATTGCCATGAAGACCAAATGCAATAATAATTATAAAGCCCTTAGCAAGCACTATGTAAATGTTAACTGTATTTTTATTTTTTTTCCTTCAAATCCATCCTCAGACACTTACTTATTACCTGTGTCATTCTAGGCAAGTCAGTTCACACAAATTCAGTTTCCTTCCTTACCTGTAAAATGGTTATCAGAATAGCACCTCCCTTCCAGGGTTGTAGTGAGGATCAATATAGGACATAGAATGTCAGAGGTGAGAGGGCATCTGAGGGGATATCTAGTCCAACTTCCTCATTTTATGGAGGAAGAACTGGTTTCTTCTAGTTCCAAAATCCCATGGATCTCTGATGCCATCATCTCTTAATTGAAACCACTTCATGTAATCTCCCTTGCCCTTCTAAGATAAACATTAAAGGTTTCTTTTCCTTTGAGCTTGAATATAAGAGGAGAATTACTCCATCCCAGAAAAAAATGAAAAGACAAGATGCCTCTGTGAGCATTTCTCTTGATGAGTGGTTTCAGAACAAGAATAGCTATTTTTATGTTGCTGTAATTAACTCAATACTGACAGATTGCTGTGTGTAAGCAAATTGGTCCCAAATTACATTCACTTGTACAAAGTGTTTTCCCTTTTCTCCCCTAAATACAGGCTCCATAAGCACAGTGTTAACACAATAATTGCATTGTGTACATATTTGACTAAAGCATTCAGAAAAACAAGGGCCCCTGTTGAAAACTGCATATGGTGTGAAGAGTGGGACTGTGTCCTTTTGGCAGCACAGCATGCTGAATAATCATGCCAATGGCAGTATGTGCTTTCGGATGGGCTTTAAACATGGTGAACTATAAAGAACTCTGGCTTTGAAGTCAGGATCTGATTTCAAATCCTATTTCTGCCACTTTTTTCTCTTGACCTTATATGAGTCATTGAGCTTCATTGTTCATCGATAATTGAATTGAGTTGGTTGAAAGAAATGAGCTCTAAAGACCCTTCCAGTTGTAAGTCTTATGCTCTAGGGACAGATGAGGGCTCCATGGGGATCTATTTGAAGAAAGGCTCAGGAGTGGAAAGCCATGACTTTGTATTGCATCTCAGAGCTAGAAAAGGCTTCAGAACATAAAAACGCAAAGCTAGAAAGGCCCTTAGAATGTAGCATATTAAGTCTGGAAGACATCTTAAATCACAAGCTTATCTTCAATTTGCTCGTTTTTTAGAGGTGAAAACTGACGCCAGTAAGGAACATGCTTTGCCCCCACCACACTTTACACATTATAAAGTATTATATAAATGTCAGTAATACCATTATTTAATTACTGAGGCATTCCTAATGGAAGGATTAAATCTCAAGTGGCCAAACTTCTAGAGTTTTCTGGTACCCTCTCTTCCCTTCACATAGTCACATAACTTTGATTGGCTTTTTCTGTTCTCCATTTCTTCTAATGCTCTTGTCACTTCTATTCCCAGTGGTGGCAGGTTGAGAAGGTGAACCCTATCAAGCTATATGAGGAGAACAAAGTCATTGCTGGATTTTCGCTCCTCAATCTCCTTTTTAAACAAGGCCGAGGAGGCCTGATTAAAGGCATAATGGACAAACTCATAGCCCTGTACAACGAGAAGAAGATCAAACCCATGGTGGACTCTTTATGGGCTCTGGAAGAGGTAAGACTATCTCTTTTCTGAGAATCAACACTGACTCTTTTTTAAAAACCATTTTATAATTTATTCAAAACCTGTTTTGATTTGAAGAGCTCCAAAAGTTTACACATCATTATTGCTGGAAAATTGTTGGCAATTGTTGTAATGTTCTCTTTGGTTCGGTTTCCTTAGGGTCTCTGTACAGCCAGGTGTTAAAAGTCCAAATCCTTTATTATCCCCTTGCCTGGGGCCCGGGCCAGCTTTCTTGAGGTCCTCCTGAATGTATCTTGGTTTCTGTGGGGTAGGCAGGAGGACCACCCCCACAGACTCTGTCTTCCCTAGTTCTAATTCTGGCTGAGTTTGTCCGAGCTTATATGCTCTCTTATAGGTGTGAATCTTGTAGAATTATATTAAGTACTAAGTACATGTACTGAATTACCATTGTCTTTATCAATTCCACTGACTTAATACCTTGTAAGAATCCTTTGTTTCAAGTTCAGAGTTCTGGTCCATAACAAGTTATAATCAGCAATGATGATGAGTCATTATGTACTAATATGTAGTAAACTAATAATATATTTTCTTAATAGTTGATTATTCCTCCAAACTTAGGTCATACCACAATATTTATATAGCATAGACAGTAATTAATGCAGTAATCTGTATCATCAGAAAATTCACTATTCTTCATAAGTGAAAAAACTATTTTAATATTTTCCAACAAAAAGCTTTTTTAAAAAATGCATGAGACACTTCCCCCACTTTCTTAAACAAAGTGATATAGGTTCACAAAATAGTTTTGTTATTTTATAATCAGTTACATCTCCAATACTGAAGAATAATTGAGCTTTTTTTTTTTTTGGTAATTTATTACAAAAATCAATCACTTGTGCTGATAGAATGATGCTACTGTGTGGTGAGCTTTTTCTTCTCAAAACACTGCCAGGTGATAAAAGTTCAGATCTTTTATTATCTTCAATATAGCCCGGTTAGCTTAGAGGCCTATCTCTCTGCTTGGTTCCAAGAGCTCTCTCCAAATGTCTTTAAATCCAAAGGTCTGGTCCTTCAGCCTCTGCCTCTGCTTTCTTCAGCCTCCAGCCAGCTCCAGTCTTCATGTAATTCCGGTGAAATCTCGACTTGTAGCGTCTTCCTCTCCCGAACTCTCCGACTGGCCCATTGGCCTATTTATGCTCCTTCCAGAGAGAGGGATTATGGGTAGTTCTACTTAGTACCTTGTTTCAGGTTCTGCCCAAAACATCTTCTTGTAAGATTAGATCAACTCTAATTAGTTAGCAGTTAGTAAGGATTCCAACACTACTGAATCTCCCAAGATACATACAGGTCTAAGTCTAATCTCTACTATCAATTTTTATTTATTCCATTGTTATTCTTTCTATTCTGCTATATTCTCTTATGTACAATTAGCTATATAATTGCCCTGCTTATATAATAAGATTCTCAGCAATTGTGCAGGCTGGGAGACTAATTGAGAGAGGTTTTATTATGCTTTTTTAGATATCTGTGGAAACCTAATCTAGACCTGTACCATTATATCCATGTGGTATGTATGGATAATTCTACATTATTAGGGTCCCTTTTTGGGGGAGTTTGCTATGGTGAACTCTTATTATGAAAATTCCTTCCAACATAAATCGGCTTACAATCTTGGAGAATTAAGACAGGGCAAAATTAAATAGTGGCTAATCTTTGGTAGACATAGCTAGTATGGTATTGGTTCTAAGCCTTCCTGATTCCAATGCTGGCTTTCTATAGATTGTCACACTGCTTCTTAACTTCGTAATTAGGTTCGCTATACAAAATTATAATCACACAGTAAATTGTTGTCCCCTCAAATTTTTTGAGGATTTTGTTAAGGTCAATACTGACATTTTAGCATGGTATTTGAAAAAAAAAGATCGGTGATCCCCTTTCCTAACTTTTTAGGGTCCTTGTTAGCCAACAACATAATATAGTGTAAAGAATCCAGGATTTGGAGTCTGGAGAATTGGTTTCAAATCTCAGATCTACCACTTGCTATCTATATGATCTTAGGCAACTTACTTAGTGTCTTTGGCCTTCAGTAAAATAATTAAAATAGAAATATCAATTGTTAGAATATGTTCTGAAATTCCTGGGGAATTCCAAGATCTCTCTGAGGTTCTGTGGGGTCAAAAGTATTTTCATAATAATATTAAAATGTTTCAATTGATAGTACAGTAGACATTAATAGCTATAACTCACAGGAACCAAACTGTGTCCTCAATCATTTTTAAGTATGTAAAGGGGTCCTGATGCCAAAACGTTGGAGAATTGCTAAACTAAAGATTTCTAAGGTTTTTTCAATTCTAAATTGAAACTCATGTGAACTGTTAGTTCTTACATTAGAATGAATTTTGTTTTCAAATCCTGGCTCTATCACTTCTTTGGAATATGACTTTGGACAGATCTCATTTCTTTAAGTGTGTTTTCATTCATAAAATAGCAGGCAAGGGGAAGAGGAGAGATGGGTTGTAGTGAAAGAGACTTGTTACCTAAAAGCATCAAGGGGGATGTATTATATTTATCTTGTAGATGAGATAAATCTGTGATTTCTGTAAAGGATAGGATTTTACTCATAGGATTATACTGAAAGAGCTTATTAAGCCCTTATTAAGAGAGGAAGCTTTGGTCACAAGAACTATTTGCCAAAAATGTTCTTTTTTAGTTGAACCTTAACAAGCACCAACAAATAGGAACATTTCGATATCTAAAGAACAAAAAGAAGATAACCTCAACTGTGTATTTCTGTTACATTCAATTTGTTCAAATATATGTTAAATTGAACAGCACAGTAGCACAACTGCCCTGCTTATCTGGGTCCCCTTGGGAACTTAAACCGTTTCCAAACAAAGTAGAGCCAGCTTTCTTTACCATCTCCAACATGTAGATCTTTGTGTTGATCAGTTGTTAGAGTGAGAAAGAACCTCAGGGACCATCCAATACAACCCCCTCCTTTTATAAAGGAAGAAACCATATCTCGGAGAAACAAGAATGTTCTCAGGGTCACATAGCCAGAGCTGGAACTCAGCCATTTTCTTTATTTCAAGCCTATTGGTTTTTCTTCTGCACTTAAAAGCCCTGGGTAAGCATCTTGAAGGAAGAGAAAAGTTTGTGTTGGTGAGAATGCACAGATTGAGGTAAGCTTGAATGAGACTGAGGAACACTAAGGAACCCTGTTTATCTAGAATATAGATGTGGGCAAGAAAGTGTCGGAAATAAAATGCCATGATTCTACATAGCAAAAACATGGCAGAATTTGTCAGGCCCTGAGATAGAGAGAAGACTAGTCCTGCCCAAATACCAGGTTTACAGATGGGACCCAACTATATCTTTGGCTAACATAGTATCACTGAAATGAACCAAACCACCCGCATCATTAATGGTATGTTATTGCCAAAGACTTGGTATGGCTGGTCTAAAAAATGTCATTGAGCACACATGGGACAAAAAAGGAAGCACTCAGGTCCTCTAGTAGAGCAAGGGGTGATGGGTGGAGAGCCTTGGGCTGGGCTGGTAGCCCTCAAATATTGAAACAGTGGAGTAAGGCCCCTGTGTGTGTGCTAAGTGGAGCAGAACAGGGACAGGTCTCACTCACCTAATTCAATGTAATTCAAACATTTATTAAGCATTTCTCTGTGCAAAACCCTGTGCTGGGAGGTGGGGGATACAGGGAAAGTTAAGTAAGACACAGTCCCTGCCCTCGTGGAAGTCAGAGATAGATGGTGAGATGGATAGAGCAAGACAGGAGTCAGGAGAACCTTAGCTCAGAACCAGATCAGACATCTGCCAGCTCTGTGATCCTGGCCATGTTATTTAACATCTGGTTTGCCTCACCTGTAAAATGGGGTAATAATAGCACCTACTTCACGGGGTTGTTGTCAGGATCAAATGTACTAATTATAAAGTACTTTAGCACAATACCTGATATGTGGTAAGAGCTCTATAAGTGTTAGCTGTTGTTCTTTGTATTAGTAATATAGGGATGAAACATAGATACTAATGATGTGGAATAATTCATAAGTGTATCAAAGAATTGCAAGCACAGTGCTATCAATTCTGAAGGATTTTGTTTGGCTTTTTAAAATTGTTTTTACTGGCTGAGAGAAGAGATCAAAGGGGAGAAGTGAAATAGGTGATGATAGAATTAGGGTGAAAAGGATGGGCAGAAATTTAGCAGGTGTCAAGAGGAAGAAGACATGTTTCAAATGTTTGTGGGCATCCTGTTTTTGGGGGGGGTAAAATGTCTCAATGAGTGATTCTTCCACTGAAATGGATGGGAGCCCTTACATTCTAGGGAGATGTTTGAGAGAAATAGAAGTTGAGTGGCCTCTCTAGGGTCATCCAACTGTCAAATATCAGAGGAAGAAGATGACGGCCAGTCTTTCCCCCTCTAAGTCTAGGGTCTTATTTCCTGTGCTTCAGAGCAAAGGCAGAGATGGAAGATCTTCAGGCAGTTTTAGAGAACATGGTGGTCAGAAGGCAGAGTATAAGAGCAGCAGTGTATGAGAAAAGGAAGTTTCCAGAATGTGGGGGTTCTTTCTGACTGTTAGGCTAAGGATTTCAGACTTTATTCAGTAGACAACAAAGAGCTATTAAAGGATTTTTGAGCAGAGAAGGAATAATCACAGTTACATCTATGCAGGAAGAAGATGAATCTGTTTTTAATGAATGATGGAAAGGACAGTGAAGAATGTGGGATAGGGAGAGAATGCATCCTTCTAGAGGGAAATCATAGAGCTAATCAAAGGAAATAATATAGCTAAGAAAATATTCTAACAATACTCTAAAAGCATTCATTATTTCCTGTTTAATGAAGAAGGCTCTGGTTCAATTCTAAAAATCAGATGAGGCAGCGTTACATAGTGGACAGAGCAAAAAACTTGGAATCAGAAAGATCTGAGTTAAAATCCCACTCCAGGTGCTTGCTGTGTGACTTTGGACAAGTCAGTACAATTCAGACTCATTTTACTCATTAGTAAAATTAAAGGGTCATTCTAATTCCTTACAAGATTGTTGGAAAAATCAAATGAAATATTGTATGGAAAGCACTTTGAAAATTTTAAAATGCTATAAAATATCATCTATTGCTATAATTTAAAAGAGAAATTCTAATTAATAGAAACATCCCTCAGGGATTAGTCTTCCAGGGTCAAGGATGAATGATATTATCTATACCTTGATCTGCTAACAGATGTTTCTGATGCTGTATGGCAGTAACTTATTCATTTTTTTTTTTTGCTAAAATGGGCAAATATCCATTTGAGGATTCAGTTGGATCAGACTGAGTCATTTATATGTTCAGGGCCACTATTAGGCCAGACTTGTGAGTCATCAAGCCTACACAATTTCCTAGTGCCAGAAGACAGTTTGCAGTACTTGCTTGCTAACTACTGATAATGATTCTCACCTCCAAGAATTGCTTTGGGAGCTAACTTTATAACTTCATGCAAAAAATATAAAGTCTTGAGAGACTGAAAGAAAAATTCTCTTTTATTTAGTTGTGAGAATAACTTCAGACATCATTAGAGGTTCTTTTTGGCCATTCATCTCTACATTTATTATGAATTGTAGGGACTAGTCATACAAAGCACAAAATGTCTGGCTACAGATCAGAAGATTCCAACTTAGTCTTCTTGCTGCTTTTGCTCTCATCCCTTCTTGCTAATTATAAACCTCATGGAGAGATAGAGCTAATCTTTTCAATTTTGAATTTCCCACGTGTCAAATAGATAAATATTTGTTGAATATATGAATTTCCTAATACTGATAAAACAGTTCAGTATGCTTTAAAGTGTCTTTTTTTTTTAACCAAATTACTTTAAGACTTGAAAAAGACATTTCAATATTTGAATGGATGTCATATGGAGAAAGGATCAAACTTGTTCTTATTGATCTCAATAGCTTACTATAAAATGAGAGAAGCTTGCTGGTCAAGTACCTCCAAAGTAACATTCTGACCATTCTGGCCTTGTGCTAATGAACACTTTTTTCCTTAACTGAAAGGAAGATATAAATATAATATAAATGTAAAAACTTTTCAGACTTATCAATGACACAAAACTAAAAGGTCTAACAACTACAGTGGATGATAGAATCCAAAAGGATCTTAACAGTCTAAAAAGACTATCCTGATCCAAGAAGAGATGTTTAACATAAATAAATATAAAGTTCTACACTTACGTTCAAAAAAATCAATTTTATAAGTGTGAGCTGAGGGATTTGAATCTTAACCAAGTGGAAAAAAATCTATAGGAGCTATCAGTCAACAATTCAGTCATTCAACAAGAGTATATTAAGTGATTACTATGAGTTGGCTACCTTGTTTAGTGGATATACTAAATAAAGATGATGATGATAATAGATAACATTCATAGAGTGCCTACTATGTGCCAGGCACTGTGCTAAATATTTCACCATTATTATCTCATTTGATCCTAACAATAACCTTGAAAGGAAGTGTTATTTATCATTCTCATTTTTTACAGTTGAGGAAACTGAGGCAAACAGAAATGAAGTGATTTTCTCAGCCTCACACAGCTACTATGTATCTGAGATTGGATTTCAACTCAGAACTTCTGACTCCAGACCAAGCACGCTATTCACTCTGCCATCTAGTTGCTCCAACAAACTCTGTATGAGTTAACTATATGATAAGCAGCACAAAAAGTAAAGGTGATTTTAGAACAAAGATACAATGAAGAACATATGAGGCAATAATCCCATTGGACTCTTGTTTAGTTGAACTCTCTATTGGTTATTATACTCATTTCTGTGTGGTACATTTTAGAAAAGGCATAGTCAGATCAGAGAGGTTCCAGGGCAGGGTGAGCAGTATGATGAAGGACTTGAAGACCTTGACATATGACAATCAATTGAATTGACTGGGAACACTCAGACTGAAAAATAGAATACTTGGATGAGGTTTGAGATAGGGGGAAGGAGCATGATAATTATCTTCAATTATGTGAAAGATTTTCATATGGAACAAGGATTAAACTTGTTCTTCCTCACACTCCTATGGTAAAGCTAGGAGTGATAAGTGAGAAATGCACAGAGGTAGATTTAGGCATCATGTGATGATAACTTGTCTAATAATTGGAGTTTCCAAAAAGTAGAAGGCAGTCATAAGTTCCCACCACTTTAAGTCTTCAAGGAAAGTTTGGATGATACCTCACTGGGAATATTGTAGAGAGGGCATTTCATGAGTACATAGTATAAGTGGGACCAAATGATCTGTGAGGTCCCCCAAAACTCTGATAATTCCATGGTTGTGTGACTTAGATACAGATGGAACAAGGTAACCATTAATCCCCTACTAGGTAAAAGACAAACAAAATAAATATATGGTGCTTAAGATGAGACACTATTAACTAGAGGAAACAGGAATGGCCTTTGAAAGTCGGGGGCCCTTCAGCTGAACTTTGAAGGGAGCTGGGGATTCCAAGGCTTGGAATTGAGGAGGAAGAGCATTCCTGGCACGGGAACAGTCTGTACAGAGGCCCAGAGACAGGAGATGGGCATAGGAGGGAGGCTAATTTGGCTGGACACAAAGTACATGAGGGGGAGCAATGTGTTATCAGCCTGGAGCTAAACTAGGAAGAGCTTTAAATGCCACATAGCAGTTTCTAAACACAATGGGAAGCCATTGACACTTTTTTGTTTAGAGGAGTAACATCATCAGACCTGTGCTAAAAGGAATATCAATTTAGTAACTATGGGGAATGTGGATTTCAAGAAAGAAAAAAGCTATCTGTAATAAGACCAATTAGGGAGCTCTTACAATAGTCTAAGTGATCAAAAATGAGTTCTTGGACTAGGGAGAAGGGAATAGATGTTGAGAAGACATGGCTGGCAAGATCTGGCAAGTGAATGGAAGTAATGAGTTGAGGATTATTCCAAAGTTTGGATTTGGGTGACTGAAAAATAGCAGGTCTTCTACAGAAATAGGGAAGTTAGGAAGAGGGCTGGATTAAAGAAAGGATCATGAGTTCTATTTTGTACATGTTGAGTTTGAGATACATTCAGGTGGAGATGAAGGATGCAAGTTGTAGGACTATCTTCTCTTCCATGACTCAGGAGGAGAAGAAGATGTGAAATTATGCTGAGGAAATTTGAATATTGGAGTGGGCAGTGAGAGGAATCTCATATTTGATGGTTTCATTGTTCTCTGTCAATTATAAGAAGAAGTATTCCATTGAGAGGAAGTCCCTGGGGAGTGGATGGCATAGGTAGATTGTAGGATAAAGTCTATCAGTGAAGAGTAAAAGGTTTGGTATGCAGTAAGAGAGGTCCAATTGAAATCTAATAACACAAGTTTACAGCAGACCCAGTCGGCATAGTTGTAGAATTCCTCCAGTAGTATTTGGCAACACCTAAACCAGAATGGAGAGAATAGATGGAGTTATTCAGAGGTGGGATTTAGAAAAGTGATGAGTGCTAGCAGCTCAGCAACTGAACAGTGAGGCAAGGGGTTGAAAGATTGAGGACAGTCAAACTGGTTTACTAAAATATTTTTGAAGGGAAGAAAATGAGACCAGAATAGGGTTGGTGACCTGAGAATGTAGAGAGGGGAGGGGAGTAGCTTCAATCAATCAACTTTTATTAACAGCCTGCCAAGTGCCAAACACTATGCTAAGTGCTGGGGATATAAATATGAAAAAAGGAAGTGTGTGCCTTCAGATAGCTTGCCATCTAATGGGAGAAGAAGATAACCAAAAGGAAGCTTAAAACTAGAAGTAAAGGAAGGAGAAGGTACAGATTGGTGGGAATGGAAGGGGAGCAGACTGAAAAATCAATAAGAATTCTCAATGTTGTATAGCCAGAGGAAAAATTATTTGAAATTTCAATGAGGATGGAGAAAGGGCTTAGAAGAATGGAGAAGCCTTAGAAATGATTTTAGTAAGGCACAGAAAGAAGGACGGACATGAAGGTATATAGTCAAATAGAAGAATTTCAAAATCATAGGTAGAATATTTTGGGGTGAGTGATGGTGAGATTAAGGGTATGTCCATCCCTGTTTGAGAATGAGATAAGAGTGAGGGTAGAGATCAAGGGAATAAATGTTTCAGAGTTCATCCAGGGTTATTGAAGAGACATCAACATTTAATTTGAAGTCCCCAGGGATATATAGTATCTGCTAACTATTTACTAAACAATCAACATTCATTAAATACAACATTTATCAAGTGCCTACTGTATGCAGAAGTACTATGGGAGTTACAAAGTTTAGATAAGAAGCAGTCCCTTTTCTTTATTTTCTAGTTGGGAAGGTCCATGTCAATGAATAACTGAGCACAGAAAAACCATAATACAAATTAGAATATAAATTCATGAATGTCTTACAGATAGTAGATATTTGGTAGATGCTTGTTGGATGAATGTTTTAAACTAATAACTGAAGACTTTAAAGTCTATGAAAATAAGTGAGAGAAAAGTGGCCCCTAATCCTGCCTGAGTAAAGCTTCTTAAGGAAGATGGCATAGGAATTAGGCCTTGATGGATAGTCAGGATCTTATAGAGATGAGAGAGGAGAATGGACAGAGAGAAAACTGAACAAACTTGCTCAACCAGGCAGAACACATGACATATCAGGCAGTCCAATTGGTTTTTGCTTTCATTTTTGTATTTGTGGGTTTTTTTCAGGTTAGGGTCATTTCAAGGGAATTTCCCTGCCCATTTGAAAATGGTTTTGCTCTGTTGGCCATCAAATCTAACACAGAAATATTTCCTTGGCTTCTGCTTATCTAACCTCAGTGTTTACAAAAGCAGAGCCATGCTTTTGAGGACTATAATAAAAGGCAACATAGTAATACTCTGGAATACCCTTTGCTAAATGCTCCCCCACCCCCCTGCCCTTTGCCTCTCTCCACCCATTTGTGAATGAGTGTTGTTCTTTTATGGCCAGAGTTCTGGATACTGATCAAGAGAAAATGGCTGTTGTGTGCTGCGTTTCTGGAAAAGCAGAGTTCTCTTACAGATAACTGTTCATCTGGTGTATCTCTGTAAGGCTGCAAGGATCTGGAGGGAAGTTAGTGGTGATTGGTGCTTACTGAGAAGAGGTGAATTCAAGATAATGCATTGTTTTTCTTCTGAACATGGGACTGTGATCCTATTTCCCAACTTGTGTTGAATTACTATACTCAGGAAATGGTTTGATAACAGATCACAATCAGTTTTGAAACAACTATTGCTGTTTAGAATTTTTATAATGATTTAGATAAAGGGACATGAAAGTATGATTTTCATATTTTCAGGTGATAAGGAGGTAAGAGAGAGAGAATTAATTCATTGGACACTACAACGAGGATCCAAAACATCCCTGACCAGATAGAATGAATTGAAAGTGACCAGATGAGGGATATGAATAAACACTTATCAGTGATGTTATAAAAGAACTCCTGATTGGACTAGAGAATTCTGAGGTCTCATTCAATTCTGAGAGTCTGTGAATCTATGACTTATGATTGATTTCACTTCCTTAGTCAGTTTCTCTTAAATCTTTTTTGGGAGATCTCCATCATTTTGGGGATGATTTGATTTAAAGAAGCTTTCAAAAGTCATAATATTATGTAGTTCCCCACTCCTGCACTTACCAGGGTGAAAAAGGCTAGGAGGGGTCCAAGGAAAACTAGGTTTTGAACATCTGCCAGGGCACACATATATATTCACATACATGCAAACCTCCACTATGAGTATTTCATTGTCCCTACGAGCATTCAGTATAAAAGAAGGCCTTGGTTTTTTTGGGGTTTTTTTTTTTTTTTGGTGGGGGGGACTGTGGTTTCTGAGTGGCTCATCAGATTTCCATAGGAACCATAGGGCTGAGAAGCCCTGGGCCAAGGTGGATTTATTTTTTTCTGCCAAGCACTTCTCTTAGAAGACTGTGAGCTTGAACGATGAATGTGTGTTCCTGCTGAGGAGAAGGCCCACACTTGTTGTCAAGCCTGTCACTTGGCTGAAAGGAATCTAGAAGCTGGCATTCTTTTCAAGCCAAGTGAGAGGCGGATTGACATTGCTAGTTGCTTCATTTTGAATGACATCACAGAGAGTTTGGCTGTAATTATTTTCTTCCAAAGTCAAGATGCTAATGTTTGCATCAGTTTGAAGGATTATATTTTTTTAACACGTGTGTGTGTGTGTGTGTGTGTGTGTGTGTGTGTGAGAGAGAGAGAGAAAGAGAGAGAGACAGAGACAGAGAGAGACAGAGACACTTTGGGCAGGAGGCCCAGAGTCAGCCTTCCACTTTTCTGTCTTTTAAGGGAAAATAGAGGATTGAGAAAAGAACTTCTCTGAGAGGCAGAGGACCTTTCAATCTTCACTCAGCTACTTACTTTTATGGCATAGATCCCATCACTTCAGGTTGTTTTCTCATCTATAAAGCAAGAAAAGTTAGATGGGATCACCTCTAGTGTCTTCTTTCAGCCCTAAATATGACCCTGTGATCATTTCTGTTCACTTCTCTGGCTTCTGGGTTACTGCTGCTCAGCGCTTGAGGTGATTCAGCAAATATTCATTGAATACCAGCTGTGCTTAGAGCTGTCTCCATTCCTAGGAGAAATAACAAGGTTTAGATGAAACATTCATTTCCTGCATGCTCAGGAAATGGCCCTCAGAAGGGCCAACCTCCTTTCTAATTCATAAACCAATTCATATAATGTTTGAGCTGGATGAGCCTTTAAGAAACCATGTATTCAATTATGTCATTTTATAGATGGGGAAACTGAGACCTAGAAAAGGAAAGTTATGGTTTTTTTTGTTTTTTCCCAAGATCACACAGTCACTAATAACACTAAGTTGACATGTATATAGCACATTGACATTTGCAAAGAGTTTTCCATTTATCCTCTCTACTGATCCTTACAACAATCCCGGAGATAGGTGCTATTTTTATTATTTCTTATTTTACATATGAGGAAACTAAGACCCAGACATGTAATTTGCTCTAGGGATAGCTAAAACATGTCAGAGGTGGGATTTGAATCCAGTTTCTAATTCACTATCTCGACTAGTCATTGCAGTAGCCCTCTGATCCCCCCTCAAGTCTCTCCCCACTTTTCTCCATCCTCCACTCAGCTGTTAAAAGTAATTTTCTCTAGTGGATCTGACCATGTCACCTCACTCCTCAGCAGATTCCAGAGGTCTCATCTCTAGGAGAAAAGATTAAACTGCAGTGCAGTGATCCAGCTTCAGGATAACAGTTATACTATGCCCAAAGGGCTATCAAACTGTGTGTACCCTTTATTCCATCAGTGTCACTACTAGGTCTCTATCCCAAAAAGATCATAAAAAAGGAAAAAGGGCCCACATGTGCAAAAATGTTTGTGGCAGTCCTTTTTTGTAATGGCAAGGAACTAGAAACTGAGTGGATGCCCATTAGTTTGAGAATGGATGATTAGGAAAAATAAAATACTATTCAGGGTAAAAAAGAGAGAGAGAGAGAGAGAGAGAGAGAGAAAGATAGAAAGATATAAAGTCTGGAAGACAATGTTATGGCCTCTGAAATGTACATGATGATTTTTTAAAATTGTCACCCTTCAAACAAAGAAAATGAACTTAGAGAATATCTTAGGGAATGTGGAGTAATTGGTGGGATAATGGGTGGAGTTTGACTTGAGCATTTCCTCCCCGCAAGTCACTTCTGTCTGCCTTAATTTCATAAGATAGGGATCTTAATAACACCTGCCCCCCAAAGCGTTGTGGGGAGAAAAATGGGCCAACATTTGTAAAATGCTTTGTAAACCACCTTGAAATGTTACATAAATGCTAGCTATAATTGTTAATGTTGCTGTCTTCAAATGGATGAGTAGAAATCAGGCTAGTTACATCTTTGGTTATAAAAGATCCTAAAGCATGATTCTTAAGCTCTATAACATAATACCCTATGTTTTCTATTCAACTATTTTATCTCCTTTCCCTTAGTTACCTGAAAAATCCACTTTCATTTTCAGTATGCTAAGAGGAAGGAATGGAACATTCTTGTTGAGGTCAAGAGAATGGGAGGAATGAGGGGATTTCCAAAGCCAGACATAGATTGGTGGCCAGCAAGAGAAACCAAGGCCCCTTCCCTAAATATCCCTCCAACCACCTCTATCCTAGCAAGGAGTTATTTTAGCATAGTGAGAAAAGAGGTAGCTAGGGAGCAAAGTAGATAGAGTTATGAGCCTGGAGTCACTACAATCTGAGTTCAAATTTAGCTTCAGACATTTACTAGCAATGTGATGCTGGGCAATTAAATTCTGCCTCATTTTCTACAATTATGAAAATGTGGATAATAATAGCATTCTTCTCCCAGGCTTGTTAGGATCAAATGAGATAATATTTGTAAAGTGCTTAGATGTTTGATATCTAATAGGAGCTTAATAAATGTTTGTTTCTTTTCTTTCTGGAATGGAATTCTGATGACCTGAGTTCATATTCAGTTTTGCTGAATATATTGTGTGATCTGCTAGTTAAGACTACCTCTCTGATCCTCCATTTTTTCGTTTGTCACATGAGGTTGTTAGATTAGATGTTCTTCAAAGCCCCTTTCTCGTCTTGTGGTCTAAGAGCCCTTCCAGAGCTAACATATGGTGATTCTACATTGCTGTTTTCTGGTTCCTTTTACAGCACATGTGTTTGGGCTTGTATAGCTTCTGTTTCCAGAAGGCATTTTATGCAAACAATGTCTGTAGCTATTAGGAACATGAGGAAAACTTGGGCTTTGTGCTTATCATTTGGCACAGCCAACTAGAAACATATGCTAGTGATTGCATTTAGCTAAAATCTCAGCAGTGCCATCTTTCTGTTTGTTAAACTCTCAGTTCTTTTTCAGGAGTGATATTTAAAAGGGCTCTGTTGTGTTTATACATGCAGTGAGCAGTTTGTCAGGAAAGCTGTAGAAAGGACTTATACTTATAACCAGAGTCTTAGCATTGAAAAAAGCCTCGTAGAACAGCTTGTCAGGCAGAGCAGTTATGCTGTTTGCAACCTCTATGATGAACAGTCATTCTGACTTCTAGTAATAAATCAACAAGCATTTATGGAGTGCTTATTTCTTTAAAGCTTTTTATTTTCAAAACATATGCATGGATAATATTCAACATTGACCCTTGCAAAATCTTGTGTTCCAAATTTTCCCCCTTCTTCCTTCCCCCCTCTTCTAGTAATCCAATATAGGTTAAACATGTACATTTCCTCTATGCATATTTCCACAATCATCATGATGCACAAGAAAAATCAGATCAAAAAGGAAAAAAAATAGAAAACAAAATGCAATGAATAACAACAAAAAAAGTGAAAATGCTATGCTGTGATCCACACTCAGTTCCCACAGTTCTCTCTCTGGATGCAGATGGCTCTCTTCATCACAAGATCATTGGAACTGTCCTGAATCATCTCATGGTTGAAAAGAGCCATGTCTATCAGAGTTGATAATTGTATAATCTTCTTGTTGCCATGTACAATGATCTCCTGGTCCTGCTCATTTCACTCAGCATCAGTTCACGTAAGTCTCTCCAGGCCTCTCTGTATTCATCCAGCTGATCGTTTCTTACAGAACAATAATATTCCATAACATTCATATACCACAATTTATCCAACCATTCTCTGGCTGATGGGCATCCACTCAGTTTTCAGTTTCTAGCCACTACAAAGGACTGCCACAAACATTCTTGCACATGGGGGTCCCTTTCCCTGCTTTATGCTCTCTTCGGAATACAAGCCCAGTAGGAACACTGCTGGATGATTTGATAGCCCTTTGGGCACAGTTATGGAGTGCTTATGCCAAGCATGGGTGACACAGAGACATAAACCAAACAGCCTCTGCCCACTGGGAGCTGACATTCTTTCAGGAGAGGATATATATAAAAAGTACATTCTAAATGTATATAAAGTAAATTCAAGGTAATTTGGGGGAGATACTAATAGCTAAGGGAAGGAAGGCCTCATGTAGATTGTAGTAGAATTTAAATTGAATTTAAAAGGAAATAAAAGATTCTAAGAGGTAAAGGTTAGGAGGAAGAACATCCAAATCTGGGGACAGTCTCTATATGTCCCCACAAGGACACGAAGTATCATGTATTCTCGAGAAATAATCAGAAGGCTACCATAGAAATTGGAGCCAAAGTGCAAGGAAACTGATTGGATATGTAGGGTGAGGGAAAAGGGGAAGAGTCAAAGATGTTGTGAAGGCTACTGGCCTTCCCTTGAAGATCTATAGTCATAGGGATTCATACCTCTCGAGAAAGCCCAATCATTGTTGTAAATTGGCTCTGATTGTTATAATTTTGCTGGTTTTGAACTGAAATCTTTTCTAACCCTTTTCTCCCATTCCCCGTGCCCCTCCTACCAGGAGTCAAGCCGAATGAGACTAACCCTCACTGTCAGGAGAATCATTCAGATACATGCAGTAGCTGTCCTGTTCCTCCTCAGTTTCCTCAGCCTCAAATATTCTGAGTTCTCTCAACTGATCCTTGGATGTCAGAACTTGGTATTCCTTCCCCCGGTTGTCCTTAGTCCCTTTCCCTTAGAGATTCTATGAATTACTGACTTCACAGGATATTAGATATTAACAGCGATCTAGCCCAAATCCTGTTTTTCATAAATGAATAAACAGGACTAGAGAGGAGAAGGAACTTCTCCGGAGCAAGGACTTGAACTCAGCCCTATTACGTGTATTGAGGCAGCTGTGTGATATTGAAGAGAGAGGGCTAGTCCTGGAGTCAGGAAAATTTGAGTTCAAATATGGCCTCAGACATTTACTTTGTGACCCTGGGCAAGTCACTTAATCTTTGTTTGCCTCAGTTTCCTTCGCTGTAAAATGGGGATTGTTGTGAGGATCAAATGAGATACTTGAAAAGTACTTAGCACAGTGCCTAGCACATAGCAGGTCCATATAATGATTATTCCCTTTCTCTTTCTCTTCTGGTTCCATTCTACTTTGTTAGAATCTCTATTGACCTGAAATTCAAAATGGTATATTCCAGGGGGAAAAAAGCCAAAGATTTTCTCGAATTGTATATATAAACCCCATGAGCCTTTGCCATCTCACTGACACACTGGCAACCAATAGGAAGGTAGAGAGAATGACTCAGGTTAAGAATTAAAGGCACTAAATCAAGAGCTCCCTGAGAAATCTTATTTTTGTTTGTCTCAGAAATATAATTTTTGACAGATGGAGCTTATCATTGTCTTTTCCCAAGGCTATCTGAGCTTAATATCTTGGTCTCTAATTTATGTGATAATTCTTCTGAGGGCTATGGTTTGACTCCCACTCTTAATCACATTGACCATAAGAAGAGTAACAGAAAGGAGGCTGACACTGAGTGGGTTTGAGAAAAGGCATCTCAGCTGTAGTGAATCATTGCTTCTAGAAATTACACTTGATTATTCATCCCCCAGTCCTTGAAAAAGAAAGCTTTGGATGAAAGACAGATAGGAATAATTTCATTCTTCAACCCATAGCCAATTACATTTCAGGACTTCACAATAGCCATGATTTCATCTGTGTGGGCACCTCCTCCACCTACATGTATCCCAGACCCTCTGTGCATTCATATATTGTTTTATAAGTTACTTTACAAAGCCATAAAATTAATCCTGATGAATAGTCTCCCTGCTCTGAGAAAGGCTGTTCTCAGATTATAAACACCCAGGCTCTCTTTGGGCTATAGTAGGAGCAAGTGCAGTTTTATAGCATCTGTTCTTTGTCTTAACCTTCTCTTAAAGGCCAAAGGTCAGTCAGGCATATTTATTCATCTTTTGTTATGCCAGGAACTGTGCTAGGAACTTGTGATGCAAAGAAAGGCAAAAACACAATCTTTGCCCTCAAGAAGCTTACACTCCAAGAGTGTTATTTTCTAATCAGAAAATAACTAAACCTACAAAATATAGTGCAAATTGGAGGTAATCTTAGAGGGAATGTATGAGGACGTGGTGGGAAGAATATCAGGAGGTTGTTCTAGGAAGGATCCTCCTATAAAGGTGGGATTTGAGCTCAGTCTTGAAGGAATCCAGGAAAGCCAGGGGACAGAAGCTTTCTTCTGTGTTCCAGGCCCAAGAGCCATCTGCAATCAAGGAGAGAGCTATGGAGACTGAATGCAGATCAGAGCATACTATGTTCACCTTTCTATGTTTATTTGCTTTTTCCTTCGTGTGATTTTACTCTTTTGGTCTGATTTTTTCTTTCAAAATGTGACAAATATGGAAAAATGTTCTCCTGATTCTGCTCACTTCATTCAGCATATATATTCACATATATACCAGTTGTCAAATCTTGTCTTCCAAAACATTTTTCAAATCTGATCCTTTCTCTTTCCTCACACAACCATCATCTCATGTGGATACCCAGCCCCTTTCATTTGGACTATTGCAGTAACCTTCTCCCCTGCCTTAAATCTCTCTCCACTCCACTCTCCAATTCACCCTCCATATAGCTGCCAAAGAGATTTTCCCCAATCACAGATCTGATCTTATCACTGAGCTGCCTCCATGATGAAGTACAAACTCTTCTTTTTTCTTCTTAAAGCCCTTCACAACGTGGCCCAGCCTACTTCCCAGCTTCATTATATATTACTCTCTTTCCCCTACTTGGTTAGTTCATCTGGCCTTCTTGTTCTTCCTACTATATAATACTCCATCTTCTGTCTCCATCTCATCCCCTATATCTGGAATTCACTTCTGCTTTTCCTTTGCATCTTAGAAGCCTTTATTCCCAGTAAGACTCAAGGGTGCCCATGTAAAATGTACATGAGACTTTTCTAATCCTGTCTACTTCCAATTGCCCTCCCTCCCACAACTGCCTTGTGTTTGTTTGAGGCATATATTTGGAATGTTTTTATTTAAAGTTTGTGTCTTCTCTCCCAATAGAATGCCAGATTCCTTGAGCATAGGGACTTTTTCATTTTTTTTATTTGCACCCCCCAGAGCCTAGTATAATACCTGACATATGGTTGGCCCTTAAAAAAACTTGTATATTGATTGGTTGATCCTAAGTTCAGTTTCTTATCTAGGCACAGAGAGGTGGAATGTGGAATTAGTCAGAAAATGGGTGTTATAGGAGAAGATGCATCCCATGATGAATTCTTTGCAAAATAGAAAATCCTGTCACATTAATCCTATTAGATATTGATAACAATTTCCATTTCCTAAGCAAGATCAATTTGGCAGACCTTAATAAGTGCCAACTACATACAAGAAACTGTCTTAAGAATATTTCACTATTATAAAGCATTTTCATATTGTCTTGTTTGAGTCTCATAATATACTTTAGGAAAGATAAAATGTTTGGGCATCATCATCTCCTCTTTATAAATGAAGAACTTAAAACTCAAAAGGATAATGTGGGAATCATAGGATCAGAGTCTACATTGAAGACTCATAGATTATAAACCCCTTGAGAATGGGGACTGTTTGTTTTTAATTTGTTTTTGTAATTCTGGGACTTAGCACAGTGCCTGACATATAGTAGGCACTTAATGACTAAATATTTATCAACTGGTTACTCCTAGATAGTGCTCTGGGTGTATGGGGAAAAGGGTAGGTGCAGATATCACCTATTCTCTCTGGTATGTTTCTTTTGTATTCCGTTCCCCTCATCCCAAACTTGATATTTGAATATTATCCAAACCTTTAATTTTTCTAATCAGGGTTTTGATTTTCCATATGGCTATTTGTGGCCCCTTGCTATTCAATATATGTGGATGGGATAATTCACTTATTGTCTGTGGTATAATTCAATGACTATAAGAGGCAAGCTACCTCAAGCAATTTACTTTTGTATCTTTCTGGAAAACTCTTCATTTGCTCTATAGGGAAATTTTTCCAAGATGATTTTATACACCCTGCTTTCTAACAAGCACTAGAAAACCAGACATCTTCTTTTCTGTCTTTACATGATCCACCATCCCAATGCATAGCTAATCAGTTTATTAGCATTTATTAAGCACCTAATATGTTAGACACAATGCATGACACAGTCATCATCATACCAGGTTGAACTTAACTGCTTGGACTTCCATGGACATCTCTTCATTGGTCGAGTATGTATAATGGTAGGTGAAATTGATCTAGGTTCTACGTTTTATCCATTCCTCATCCATATTCTTATCCTGCTAAAGATGGTAATCAAGGTACTTTCCTCTTGGCTCTCTAAATATATACATAATCTCATTTGGCTTAAGAAAGACCTTGGATAAAAGGATAATTAGAAACTGGGGTCAGAACTATAATCAAGAATTTTAGCACCTGGAACGAATTTTGCTGGATGAGGGATGAATGTTTAAGCTGTCATCCCTGACTTGTGTTTTATTATGGTAGGCTAGAAACCAAGGTCATGGGAGCTGAGGAGGTTAAAGAACTAACTAGAAGAAAACCAGGATGTTTGAAAGGGATGAGGAATCAGGTATTGGAAGTCTTCAAGCCAAACTTGTATATAGAAATTGTTGTAAAGCAGAGGTTCTTAATCTTTTTTATATCGTAGACTCATTGGTGCATCTGATGAAATCTATGAAGCCCTTCTTGGGATAATTTTATTTTAATTTTAATTTTTGTTTTGTTTTTTCTGATTATACATAGACATTTATTTAAAAGAAATTCCTTTTGAATCATGTTGGGAAAGAAAAATCAGAACAAAAGGAAAAACCATGAGAAAAAAAAAAACAAGCAAAAAAAAGTGAACATAGCATGTGTTGATTTACATTCAATGTCTAAAGTTTATTGGGATTGCCTTGGATCACTGAACTGCTGAGAAGAACCAAGTCTTTTATAGTTGATCATCTTACAGTCTTGTTGTTACTGGGTACAATGTATTCCTGGTTCTGCTTGTTAGACTCAGTATCAATTCATGTAAATCTTTCTGGCCTTTCTGAAATCAGCTTGTTCATCCTTTTTTATAGAAAAATAATATTCCATTACTTTCACATACTATAACTTATTCAGTCATTCCCCAGTTGATGATTGACTACCCATTTTCCAGTTCTTTGCCACTACAAAAAGAACTGCTACAAACATTTTTGCACATATGGGCTTAGGATATTATTTTTAAGTACATAAAATAAAATACAAAGATTTACAAAGGAAATCAAAGATTAGTAAAAATAAAGATATAATTTTTGCCCTTTCAAGTTCATAGACTTTCTGAAAGATTTTCACAGAGCTCTGATTAAATTAAGAACTTCAGCTATAAGAAGAATTTTTATTCACATATATAGTTTAGACTAGTCACCCCTGGGGGTCCCTTCTAGCTATGAGAATTCATGATTTGGGGCATCAAAAGACAGTTTAAAATGACTACATCTTTTTGATGAAGATGCCGATGTTCCCAAGATAACAAAAACAACAACAATAATGATAATAAACTTACATTTATATAATACTATACGGCCAGCATTATGCTAAGACCTTTATAAATGATGTCATTTGATCCTCATAGTGACTCTGGGAAGTAGATGCTATTATCTTTAGTTTACATATGAAAAAACTGAGACAAATAGAGGTCAAGAGACTTCTCAGGCTGACACAGCAAGTGTCTGAGGCTGGAGCTGAATTCCAAATACAGTGCTCTCTCCCCTGAATTGCCTCACTGCCCCTGAGAGTTGGAATTTTCCAACTGGGCTGATGTACTCTGAAAACATGATGAGTGGTCAATATGGTCTTTTTCTTTGTGTGGAGATATTCCACTCTTTCTCTATGCTTAGCTGATTGACAGAAAGTCCTTCAGGTTTAATTTTGTACAGATGGGGTCTTGGTGGCAAAAAAAAAAAAAAAAAAAAAAAACAACAAAAAAAAAAACAGCCTTTTTCATCTTAGTGTAAAAATGGGAAGGGAGCAACTAGATGATGCAAGTAGATTCATCTTCCTGAGTTCAAATCCAGATTTCCTAGCTAGGTGACCCTGGGCAAGTCACTTAACTCTACCTTCATTTCCTCATTTGTAAAATGAACTGGAGAAGGAAAGGGCAAACCATTCCAGTTTGCCAAGAAAACCCAAAATAGGAAAACTCAGACACAATTGAAATGACTGAACTACAATAGCAACAAAAATATAGTCAGAAAGACATAGATTTGAATCCTCCCTCTAGCCATGGTTAGCTGTGTATCCATGAACAAATCATTCTTAGCACCCTATGTACCTCTCTAAGCTATAAATCATAGACAATTTATCTCTGGTGGAGGGAGTTCCCATACTGACTAAACCATAGGTCTTTGACATAGAAGTGAGAGTTATATGAACTTCGGGTTTTTTGTTTGTTTCAGTTATAAATGTTTTGAAAGCTGTAAATTTATGGAAATCATCATTATTGTTATCATTATTATAAAGGGGTATTTTTCTTGATCTCCACTCTTATTTTTGGAATAAGACATCACTTACTTATCCAAGTATCCCTATAGACCATGAATCATATCTCTTCTCATCTCCTTCCAGGCCACTGTATCCTTTATATTCTAAGCTTGACCAAAAAAAAATAATTGCTATAGACTTGGGAGTATGACCTGAATTGAATAATATGAAATTTCATAGAGTTAAATATAAAATCTTGCACTTAGAATGAAGAAAAATTAATTTCATAATTAAAGAAATGAGATTGTTGTTTAGTCTTGTTTCAATCATGACTGACTCTTTATGACCCCATTTGGGATTTTCTTGGCAAAGATCCTGAAGTAGAGTGATGCTTTAAGCATCTCTGATTCTGGAGAAGCAATCCCTTACTAGAAGCTGCCTCTATAGTCACACAAAGCACCTCTGTCTTGTAATGTTTGCTGTAGACAAATGATCCCCTTCATGTGTTTTCTTACCTCTGTGCTGCTTTGGAAGGTCTATATTACCTTCTAGGATGGGATCAATATTTGGAGTTGGAGAATTTGATTTTGAATCTTGACTTTATTACTAATTGTGTGACCTTGGGCAAATTATTCCTCAGCTTTCTTACCTGAAAAATGAAAGAATCAGCTAAGGTGCTTAATATGGTTCCTTCCAGCTTTTATTTCCATTATCCCAGGGATTCTTAGCTGGGATAACAGGATTAAAAGTTGGAACCATATGGTTCTATGTACTCAACAATCTCCTTTAGCAATTGCCATGTAGTCCCATTTCCGTCTTCTGCAACTGTCTGGATTTATGAATGGCTTGACCAAGTATCCCTATAGACCATGAATCATATCTCTTCTCATCTCCTTCCAGGCCACTGTATCCTTTATATTCTAAGCTTGACCAAAAAAAAATAATTGCTATAGACTTGGGAGTATGACCTGAATTGAATAATATGAAATTTCATAGAGTTAAATATAAAATCTTGCACTTAGAATGAAGAAAAATTAATTTCATAATTAAAGAAATGAGATTGTTGTTTAGTCTTGTTTCAATCATGACTGACTCTTTATGACCCCATTTGGGATTTTCTTGGCAAAGATCCTGAAGTAGAGTGATGCTTTAAGCATCTCTGATTCTGGAGAAGCAATCCCTTACTAGAAGCTGCCTCTATAGTCACACAAAGCACCTCTGTCTTGTAATGTTTGCTGTAGACAAATGATCCCCTTCATGTGTTTTCTTACCTCTGTGCTGCTTTGGAAGGTCTATATTACCTTCTAGGATGGGATCAATATTTGGAGTTGGAGAATTTGATTTTGAATCTTGACTTTATTACTAATTGTGTGACCTTGGGCAAATTATTCCTCAGCTTTCTTACCTGAAAAATGAAAGAATCAGCTAAGGTGCTTAATATGGTTCCTTCCAGCTTTTATTTCCATTATCCCAGGGATTCTTAGCTGGGATAACAGGATTAAAAGTTGGAACCATATGGTTCTATGTACTCAACAATCTCCTTTAGCAATTGCCATGTAGTCCCATTTCCGTCTTCTGCAACTGTCTGGATTTATGAATGGCTTGACCAAGTATCCCTATAGACCATGAATCATATCTCTTCTCATCTCCTTCCAGGCCACTGTATCCTTTATATTCTAAGCTTGACCAAAAAATAATAATTGCTATAGGCTTGGGAGTATGACCTGAATTGAATAATATGAAATTTCATAGAGTTAAATATAAAATCTTGCACTTAGAATGAAGAAAAATTAATTTCATAATTAAAGAAATGAGATTGTTGTTTAGTCTTGTTTCAATCATGACTGACTCTTTATGACCCCATTTGGGATTTTCTTGGCAAAGATCCTGAAGTGTTTGTCATTTCCTTATCTAGTCATTTTAACAGATGAGTTAACTGAGGCAAAAAAGGTTAGGTGACTTGCCCAGGGTTACACATCCAATAAATGTCTGAGGCCAAATTTTAACTCGGATCTTCCTGACTCCAGGATTAGTGCTCTTTTCACTACATCACCTCCCTGCCCCAGACTAATAAGTCAGTCACTATGCTGACTTGTAATGCCAGGCACAGTGCTTATTCCTGGGAATATAAAGAAAGGCAAAAATGCATCCCTACTCTCAAAGGAGCTTATGTCTAGTGGAGAAGATGACATGTAAACAAAAAAATGTACATATAAGCTCTCTACAATGTAATGAGAAGGTGATCTCAAAGGGAAGAGTTCAATTCTGGGCACATTTCAGGAAGGACTTTAAGAAGGAAGAGAATAACCAGAGAATGATTTTGTTGGTAAGGAGGCTGAAGACCGTGATAGATGAGTCTTGTCTAAAAGAACTGCAGATATTTTTGGTTTTGTTTTCTGTAGAACGTAATACATAAGAACATAAGAAAACATGATGACCTTCACAATTCAAAGAATTGCTATAAGAAAGAGGGATTATGTTTACTCTGCTTCACCCTGAGTGAAGTGCAAAGTTAGAATCCATAAGTAGATATTAGAGAAACACACTTCGATTTAATATAAGGAAAATGACAATGAGCAGAGTTGCCTCTAGAGTCAGATTTTTAAACATAGCTTAGGTAACCATTTGTCAAGGGTGTGGAAAAATGGGATTCCTGCTCAGGTACATATTGGATTAGATACCTCCTGAAGTCCCTTCTGACCCTGAGATTCCAATAGTCAGTGGTCCATTGAAAGTGGAAAATTGCCTTAATGCACCAGGGCTTTAATTTCTCTTGTAGCCTGCACTGTTTATAGAATTTAGGCAGTGTAATGGAGCAAGAACCTGACCTAGCAGCAGAAGGTAGGAGTTTGAATCTCTAGTCTGCTTCCTGCTAACTGTATGATCTTAGAAAATACTTCTTCTTACATTGCCTCAGTTTGATTCTCTGTAAAATGAGAGTTGGTCAAAATAATATTTTTAAGGTCCATTCCAATTCAAAATTCTATGGCATCAAAAAAAAAAAAAAAAAAAAAGCTGGGGAATGGGAAAATAGCTCCTCTTTCTCACACCTGGTATCTACCCAGTGGCCAGGAATGAGAGGAATTGGCCCTGCCTAGTTTGTGGAATTCATTGGAACCTGCTTACCAGACAATTTGGTTGGGGTTTTTTGAGAGGGAACAAGTCTTTGTGGTGGAAATTTTCAGAAGTCATCCCTTCCAGTGACCCTGCTCATGATTTCTTTGAAGATTTTAGGGAAAATACTTTAGGTCAATCCCATCCACCAACACTCTTCAGTCTCATAAGTTTTGCTTTCAGGTACAATTCACAAACTCCCTTCTATGGGAAGGCAAACAGAACGCTCTCCCTTAGGAACCCAAATAAATTTTCATTCAGTCGGGAGTCCAGACACTGGCATTTAGGGGCTGCTGGGTAGCTACGTATTTTAAAAGCTTATTGCTAGCCAGGACTTATAATGTCCAAAGCTCTCTCTATGCCTGTGTCACTAAAATATATTATAAGATTTAGAACTGGGAACATTGTTATGCTTAATTAAACTCACATCAGCTCAAGCCACCAAACAGGTTTCTATGGAGGAGCACCAAGACCGGGGCAGTGCTTCTGTCCCTGTCTGTGGGGCCAGAAATGCCATGAAATGGTCTTTTCTTTCTTTGCTGCTCCTGGGGTATCCCAATGGCTTCTGTAGAAACCAGCAGAGGGCATCAGAGTGCTGCTTGAGCGGGTCCCACCATGGGCATCAGAAGGCAAGAACTAATCAGCTGGAGGAGTGCCAGGCCCTACTGGGAACAAGATTCCTTGTAGGATCTAGTGTCACTAGTTTGGGGAAGATGGAGTCAGTGTAGGTGGAACTAGTGTGACTGGCAAGGATGCAGGACAAGGAAGGAGGTACCCCATACCCACCTCAGGGGCATCAAACTGCAGTCACAAAAGGCAGCTGGCACTAGGGATGATTGAAAATGCATCGTTTGTAGAGAGCATTGTCTGTTCCTGCACTCTGCACGGGTTTAAAATCTCAGCTTCCTGAGAGCACGGGCTGTCCTGACTTTCTATTTGAATCTCAACCACTCAGCATTTTGCCCAGAGTAAGCACTTAGTAAATGCTTTGTAATCCATTGATCATAAATATAATGGAAGGGATGACAGACCAGGATAAGGGTCAATGGCTGCTGCATAGCTTCTGTACCCTAAGTAGTACTGGATTCTGTTCATTCGCCCTGGGCATAGCTACTTATAAGTTCCAGATGTGGGAATCATCCAGGCTTGTTTTTGTGTTTTCTGAGAGAGTGGAGATTTCATTTATCTCTGTCCATCAGTGGAACTGGACAAGAAAGCCAAACTGTCTGGTGAGGCAGTGGAGTCAAGGGAATCATTTGGAAATGGAGTCAGAGAATTCACTACAAAAATTTGATGTGAGGGTAAATAACTCTAATTTTTTTAACTGAGGGCAGAAACATGTATACATACAACCACATTGTGTGTGTGTGTGTGTGTGTGTGTGTGTGTGTGTGTGTGTGTGTGTGTTATATGCAGAAATGTAGCAAGGAGAAGAACACTATAACTGTCATCAAGCCATATCCAAGGCAAGGTGAATGGGGGTAGGAAATGATTGTAACAAAATATGAAAGTTCCAATTGATGTCCCCAGGATCATGATGCAAAAAAAAAAAAAAAGCATTATAGAATAGGGGAAAGACTACCAGACTGAAAGAAAATAATTCTACTTCAGACGCTAGTTTTGCCCTCAGTGGGCAAGTCACATCTTTCTCTGGATCTCATTTTTCTTATTTGTAAAAGGAGGTAGGTAAATCATTAGTTCTCAGAGTTTGATCCAGGACTCTTTCAGGAAGTCCTTGAGATTAAACCTATTTTCATAATAATACAAAGGTTTTTTACATTATAAATATGGTAACTATCAGTTTATATAAGTCACCTAAACCAAAGCTCTTTGGGAGGTTTCCAGTCATTTTTAAGAGCATAACTGGATTGGAAGACCAAAAAGAATCTCTGTATTAGATGATCTCATGAAGTCCCTAACTTTAAGAATGATATCCTATAATTTCTCAGTAAACAGACCTTATACTAGATACAGAAGTACGAGTTATTGTAAACTACAACCAGGGAGTGAGAGAGTTTTAGAAAGACTATTCAAGTAGACTCCCCAATATGAATTGGAGGGAGAGATATTGGCAGGTAGAAAACAGTTGTTCAAGCATGTGTCGGAATCCCTGGAAAACACTAAAAGGTTTCAGGAGGCACAACTAATGTCAATTAAAAACAAACAAACAACTTCCTAATACTCAGAGTTGTCCCAAAGTGGACTGGACTCCCTTGAAAGAGAGAGAATTCTCCACAATTGGAAATCTTTAAGTAAAAGTTGGAAAACTATTTGTCAGGGCTGTTGGAAACTCCTGCTCAGGCATAGGTGCCCTCCAAAGTGCCTTCCAAGTCTGAGTTTCTGGGGCTCACTAATTGGTGCCCAAGCTGGATTGTGTAGCCTCCCATCAATTCACATTTGCTTGAGGCATTTTCCCTTCATGGTTAGGTGCCCATCTGGGACAAAGACCAAACAGAGACCCATAAGCAAATCGCAGCCCACATGTCAGTTAATCAACAAACATTTATTAAGTGTCTTGCATGTGCCCAGCACTATACTAGGCACTTGGCATAATCTAAATGAATGCATGAAACAGTCCCTGCTCCCAAAGAGAGGCACTTTTGACATAGGATTAGAATTTAGAATGGTCAAGGACCTTAATATAAATCATTTGGCCAGAGGTGAGTGGGGAATAGGTATTCACAGCTTTTTTAGAGTTGAAAAGAGAAGGCACAAAAGGAAATTTAGGTGATACAAAAACCAAAAGGTATCAATATTTATTTTTTCAAATAAAAATAATTTTAAAAGGAAAAAAATCATCTAGTGTGACTTCCTGATTTCAGAAGATGAAATGATGTTGGCTCTGAGAAGTCAAGAGCTTCATTTGGGGTCATGCAGGAAATAAAGAGCAGAACCTAAACCTTGGCTGAGTCCCTCTGCCTCAACTCAGCACTGTTTCTACTACAGCAGGGAAACTGCTGAAGAAATCTGACATTGCTAGAAGAATCTTCTTTCTGTCCTTTGACATTTTTTTTCCCAATCTTAAGTCTCTTTTGAGTTTTGCTGTCATGGCAACTCATCCCCAAGAGTAATAGATCTTCCTTCATGCTAGAAAACCATTTTCCTAGCTGACTGGCATATATGCAGGTTTGCTCAGACTAGAAACCAGCAGTCAAAATTTAACTCTTGTCTTCACACAACATCCACTCAATCCAGTTCAGTTCAAAAAACACTTATTATGTACCTATTGTATGTGGAATATTGTGATGGAGCAGATATAAAGCTCAAATGAGACTTACTACTTAGGAATGTATCATCCTGAAATCCTTACTATTGCATGTGAGGCATCTGTGACAGTGGCAAAAGTGCCACAGTGTTTACCCTCAAGGAGCTAACATTTTATTGGGATAGGGATTTGTACAAACACATATACATATTTATATATGTTCATAAGTATATATGCATATATAATATGTAGATAAATAGATTTAAAGGATTTTGCAAAAAGTCTTACTGCAGTCTTAAGGTACTAAAAACCAAGGTAGGCACTATGCTGAGAAAATATAGATAAAAATTATCTCTATACTTACTTGAAATCACAGGATTCTATTTTGAATTCTGCCCTACCACTTATTACCCAAGTCATTTAATTTCTTTGTATCTCAGTTCTCTTATGTAAAATGAGAGGATTGACTAGATTCCCACCAAGAATTCTTCCGTCTATGATTCAGTGTCATCAAATAAATCAATACAAGATGAAAAAAAATTTTAAGCAGTATATAATTTATATTCCATACTATCTATATTATCTCCACAAAATCAGGAAAGACATATTGTAGGCAACAATGAGTTCTAAGAGGCAAGAAGTAGAAGGGAAGGCACTCTAAACAAGGGCTACAGCATGTACCAAGTCATAGAGGCAAAAGAGGGAATGTCATGTACAAGGAATGGCAAGTAGAGCATAGAATACGTGTAATCATCCTGTAAAATTAAGTGGAAACCAGGCTGTGAAAGAGTTGTAAATGTTAAAGAAGGAATTTTGCATTTTAATAAGGAGTCACTGTAGCTTCTTGTGCTAGGAAGTTTTTTTTTGTTTTTTTTGTTTTTTTTTTAAATCAGATCTCTGATTTCCAAATATCACTTTGGCACTTTGGTAGGTGGGAGAGGGGTGAGACTGGATGTCAGCAAGAAAAGATGAAAAATCTGGACTAACTAGGGTGGCTGAGGCACAAGTGAAGAGAAAGGATTAGGTGAAGGAGATGTAAAAGTACAGTTGACATTAGTTAGCAACTGATTAAATATGGGGAGTGGTAACTTTGAAGAATGGTGGTCCCTTTACAGAAATAGGGAAGTTAGGATGAAAGAGGGGCTTGAGTCGATGGTATTTGATGAAATCATCAAAATCGAGTGTCCAGGAAAAGAGAATCCAAGACAGGGGCATAGCCACATCTAGGAGATAGAGATGGATGATGGTCCTATAAAAGGAAACTGAGGAAGGACAGTCAGAAGTAGAAGGTAAACCAGGAGAGAAAACCCAGAGAAGAGAGGTGATGCAGAAGAAGTTGTTCAGTGGTGTCAGATGCTAGGGAGAAGTTGATGAAGATGTGTCTGCATGAACCAGTGGAAAGAACATTGCCTTTAGATACTGAGGATCTGTAGTCAAATCTTCCCTGTCACACTTACTACCAGTGTGATCTTGGGCAAGTAATCGTCCTGAATCTCAGATTCTTCATTTCTAACGATGATCTCTGAGGTCTCTACTGCCTCTAGATTATGACTTTATGATTGGCAAGAAAGGGCTTGTTGGTGACCTTAGAGAGAGAGTAGAGAAAACAGTATCAGTAAGTGGTTGAGTCAGGAACCAGACTGCAAGAGTTGGGCAGTGAGTAGAAGGTGAGACGGTAGAGGTTACAACAACTGGGGAAAGCTTTTTCTAGATGTTTGGCTCTGAGAGGAAGAAGAGATACAGGATAATAGCTTGGATGGCAAGGAAAAGATTTTTAAGAAGGGGGAGGGGGGAAATCTAGGCATATTTGTAGTTAACAGGAAAGAAGCCAGTAGATAGAAATTGAAAATGAAGGCGAGAGAAGGAATGCTAATTCCTGGAGGAGATGGGGTTGAGAGGTAGGGAGGATAGAAATCAAGGGACCTCTTAGAAGGTGGGTATTGGCAAGAAGGGCCCCCTCTTCTTCAGAAACTAGAGCAAAAGAGAAAGGAAAGTGGGTTATCACCCACTAAGTTGATTCAAAGTGTAGAACTAGTCTGTGTAGCACTTTCTGGTTTGTCAGGTGCCTTTCTCTTCGCTACCATGTGAGTTAGATAGTTCAAATGCTAGCACTCCTACTTTTACAAATGAGGAATCTCAGGGGTTAGGTACTTTGTCCATGAGATAGCATCCCAGTCTGGGTGACCAGACTGCAGGGCCATGGGTTTCCCAATGGGCCTCTGGAGAAATCATTGATCTGATTGAATAGCTCAATGGAGGACCATTGATCTGAAGCCAGAGGAGCCCCAGGTGACATTGGCAGCAAGTGCCAGTGGTTCAGGTCCTCTGATTCCCAAATCTACTTTTCTTTCCACTGCACCACACCGCCTTCAAGACATAAAGGCAGTCAAGTAGGATGGTAGATAGGAAGATCTGAGTTCAAAAGCAGTCTCAGACACTCTGGGTGACAGGGGGTAAGTCTCTTAAATGCTGTTTGTCTGTTTCCTCATCCATAAAATGGAGATAAAACCAGCATCTATCTTTCAGATTTGCTCTAAGGATCAAATGAGATACTTATAAAGTTACCAGACTTTAATTAGCTAATTAATTAAAAGACTCATATGAGGCATTATATAAGTATTAGATATTACTTTATTGTTGTTGTTATTATTATTAAAAAATATCAGGTAGTAATCAAAATTTGTATATTGCAATTCTGCCATTCACAAATTGCTAATTTATAAAATGTGATGTTTCTTTGACTTCATTTCCTCATGCCAGCTGACTCTGAACCACTTGATGTGAATGACATGGAGACAGGTGTGAATCTTGCCTAAAGGGAGATACTAGTCTCAATTTATAAGTAATATAAATATTAGCTCATTTCTACTTTATTAGGAGTCAGAAGGCCTGAGTTCAAAACCTGGCAACATTACATAGCTCCTGCCCACTCAGTCTGGTCAGGAATAAGACACACATAGCTAAAAGATCAAAGAAAACTTGGAGAAAAAAGTCAGATTTTGCATTTTAAATGAGAGTAGGAATTCTAAAACTAAAGATGAAATGGATGTTCTGAGCCCAGGGAACACCATGAACATTGGACACAAAGGAGAGAACAAGGTGTGCTCAGGGCCCAGAGAGTTTGATTCAAATTTTGAGTGCATGGAAGGAGAAAAATGATATCAAACTAAAGATGAAATAGAGACTCATGGGAGTGGAGAGTCTTGAAGGCAGAGACATTTCAACTTGATTTAAGTGGAGAGAAGGAAGCACTAAGAATTTTTTAACCTAGGGGTGTAAGAAACAGATCTATTCAGAAGAAGTGTGAGGAAGAAAAGATTGGCCTCGGAAAAAGGCAGACACAATGGAGGCAAGGGATTTGAGAGAACAGAAACTGGAGATTTTTTGGAGGTGGACCTTGGAACAGGAAAAGTCTGAACTTAACCTTGTAGCTTTCTGAGTCTCCTTTTCTTCTCTGTAAAAGCAGGCTGATAATCCCTACACTACTTCCTTCCTAGAGCTATAATTGGATCAGATGAGCTCCTGGACATGAAGCATTTCGACCCTGTAAATTGCTATAGAAACAGGAGCCACTGTTCCTTTCTTAATTTCCTGTGGAAATTTGAATTGTGATCATTCTGACCAGTTATTTCGTGGAGCAGAGACCTGTTTTTGGCTTCTGCCCCATTCTTTTTCAGGTGATTATCCTAGCCAATCTCAGAAAAAAACAGGTCTTTTTTTTTTGTCTGTTGCCAGAGTAACCTTCCTATTCTCCCTCAAACCCATAAAAAACACATGACCCAACTGTCGCCACGGAGACCGACTCTACATGCAAGATTCCCCTGCCAGCTCCTTTGTGAGACAGCGAGGAGAGTTAATTAAGAGTGAAAAAATAATCTGAGACTTCTTTTATATACTGGATGGAATTCGAGTAATTGGATGCTTACGCAGAAAGCAAATATGAATTCTATTTCCTTCCCAGTCGCCCATGGGGAGAAGGGAGAAGGGTAACTGAAATTTCTGTTGGTACCTGAAAGACTATCCCCATTCACTGCTTTATTCACTTAATAAATGTTCATCAAGTATCTATTAAATACATTATATTAGACTTGTTTTTAAGGGATATTAGAAGGACCGGTGGAATTAGGAATCAAGTCCTGGGTTTGTGGATCCATTCATCCAATATTCAATAAACTTTTATTAAGGACTTGGCTGTGCCAAGCACTATGATTCAAACCCAGACTCTGCCATTAACTAATTACATCATCCCAGGAAAGTCACTTCATTTCTCTGGAGATTTCATTGTCTGTAAAATGTTGGATCAGATGATGTATAAAGATCCTACCAACTCAGAATGTCTGATCCTATGATTCTTTACTCTTTTTTGATATTTGTAGTTCTTTCTTGCAGGACAGTAATCTTTGTGACCCAGGCATCTGATGGATGTTTAGTAAATGGATGAACTATTTAAGTTCTTTTTATGACTATCAGTGAATTGAAAGAAAAAGGTGAAAGAAAGAAATATGGTAGTGAAAATCCTACTGTAGTCTTACTTTGTTCTGATTCAGTAATTTTAAGCATAAGGCTTTATTCTTAGCCAAATTAAATCACCTGTGGTTGTGGGAATTTGGGATTTATTTTTTAAATCCTTTCATTCTGTTTGTAATTCAGTTTTAAAAAATGGTACTTCAGGGTGGTTAGTTTGGGATTAGGCAAATCAGTTTCATCTCTGCCTCCTCCTGGTGTGGGGGTGGTGTGGTATACAGTAAATGAGATGATCAAATTCTGTGGAGTATCAGCTCAGAATGAATCAGCATAGTGATTTGGCTGCCAAAAAGGTTAATTTAGTCGTGGGTTGTTAGTGAAAAAAAGATAAGTTTTCAGCATAAGGGAGCTGATACATAATCAATCAACAAGCATTTGTTAAGCCATTATTATGTGCCAGGCACAAAAACAAATGTGAAATAGACCTTGCTATCCCAGTCCTTGCATCCAAATAGAGAGGGGAGGTGGAGACAGGAGCTGGGTATTCACAGGTCAAGAACTAGAAGAGATATATTCAAAATATATCTGGGAATATCAGGAAAAAACATCTTGAACAATGTGTTACAAACTCAGCTTTCAAGGGATCTCAGTGTTCCAAGAGGCAGAGGCAAAGAGAGAGTCTTCTAAGCAATGAGAAATATTTAAAGGCAGGGAAGAAGAAAATGGATTATAGTGTATAGTGAACAGCAGGAGGGTCAGGTGGTATAGAAAGTTGAGTTCATGAAGAGCAGAATCAGTATTGGAAAGACAGACTAGAGCCATATTGTGAGGAGTTTCAAATATCACAGGGCTTTATCTAATCTTGCATAGGTAATGGAGCACCATTGAAGCCTTCTGGGTTGAGAATACCATGGTCAGACCTGAATTAGGAATGTTATTTTAGCAACTGTCTAGAACATGAACAAGATTGGGGAGAGACTAAATGTAGGGAGACTAATTAGGAGGGTATGACCAAGGACTGGACCAGGGCTGTTGTGGTTTAACAAGAGAGGACACAAGATAAGATTAGATTAGATATCAAGGCAGAATCTGTAAGACTTGGCAGCTGACTGCATATGGAGGAAAGCTGAAGAGCCAGGGATGATTCCTAAGTTGGGAACTTGGATGACTGGATGTGCCATCTAGCCTGTGAGTAGGGCAGGTCCTCTCTGAAGCATTGTGCTCAGTTCTGAATGTCACATCCTAGGAAAGCTATCTGGGTGGAATGTGTAGAGAAAAAGGCAGTTCATCTGAATACCTACAGTAGAAGGACCACGTGAAGGAATTAGAGATATTTAGCCAGAAGAAGAGATATGGGAGGGATGTGAACTTTGTTTTCAGTTGTGAGTAAGAACAACATGAAGACAAAAGCACAGAGGGCACACCTGGGACTTTCCATTTACTCCGATGCATCTGGTACACACTTACTTAGACACACATTGTCTCTTCCTTCAGAATATGAGTTCCTTGAAGGCAAGGGATTGTTTTTGTCTTTCTTTATATCATTAACACTTAAAACAGATGCTGGCGTATTGTCGATTAGCGCTTAATAAATGCTTATTTTCTTGACTAATTAGAGAAAGCTGTCAAGATTTTACTTTGATGTAAGAAAAAAGTCATGCCATTTTGAACCGTGTAATCATGGACAGGCTGAATTGTGAAATAGGGAGTTCTAATTATGGGTATTCAGATTCTGGACAAGTACCTGTCAAGGATATTGGAGATAGGATTCCTGCTTGGGGAGGGATTAAGTTAGGGGTTCTTTAGTCCCTTAGAACGATTAGCTATTAGAATTTAGTGATGGACTATATCATCAGCCATCCATATCTCTTTTAGATAATGGCTTCAGTTTAGGTCAAGTCACTGATGGCCATAATAAAAGCAGAATCTTAAAATTCAGTGATGGCTCTGTGTCCAATTCAGAGAAAATGGCTTTGGGTAAGGAGAGCCACTCCAACAGAACAATTCTGTTCTCTCTCTTCTTCCCTTTCCCAGTCATGTCTTTCCCAGCATCTTTAGAACTTTCTGTCATCTCGATCAAAAAGAAATTTGGCCCCAAATCAAGAGATGTAGATTCTCAGCCCTCATTTTGGTACTAATGGCATAATTTTGAGGAGGTCACTTTGTCTTTAGGGGCCTTGTTTTTCTTGTCTGAAAAACTGGAGATAATAATAGTCATGCTCAAGAAATGTCTTATCTGTTTTTAAATCTACCTCTTTGTAACTTGAACCTATAACTTATAGTTCTTTGCCCTTTTCCCCCATTCCCAACTTTTTCTTCTTCAAGTTTTAAACATCCTCAATTCATTGGCCCTTTGACATTCTGGTAGCATTCCTCTCTGATGCCTTTCTCTCTTATCAGTATCCTTCTTTGGATGTGATTTTCTCCTCTTCTATAAAACGAGTGGGTTGGGCTAGATGATCTTGACAGTTCCTTCCATCTTTAGCATTCTATGATTCTCTAATATTCAAAGGATGACTTTGGTAGATCTGCTCTTTAATTATAGCATTACTCATTTCTGATTTTTAAAAGCCTTATGTTTATCATTTAAATAAATAGTGCATGATACATAGGATAATTGGTTATGTTTATATTTAGGACATATTGTATGATCTTCTTAGCAGAAGGACATTGCTTTGCTTATGAAGTCATATCATTGGTGCCCTAATGATTATGCCCTTCAGACCCTTCAAGAGGAAATTGAATGTTATTAAACATTAATGAAAGTCTAAATAAAAATCAAATAGCATTAAGTCTCATTATCCCAGTGTGAGGGACCTGACCAATTTGATTTCGATGATAAAAGATGACTGCCTTTAGAAGTAAATGCCAGATTGTGAATGCCGGTTAACATTACTGATATTTTAATAATGCCTTTGGATCTTTATTTTTATTAATTAAAATAACTCCCATTTCCACAGCTCTTTACAGTTTACAAAGTGTTTCTTCCCACAGCCCTCTGGAGACTTAGCTATTATTTCCAGTTTTACAGACAAGAAAAAAAAGACCCATAAAGACAAATAATCTCTTCAAAATGGGGACTTAAATCCACATCTCCTGACTTGGGGCCAAATATCTTTTTGCTGAGATGACAAAAAGTTCTAAAGATGATGGGAAGACTTTGAAAATCTTGAGATACCAAGGAAAATAGACCATATAGATCATCTTCTAGTCCCTTTGTCTCCCCTCCCTTTTTTAATTTTTAACTGATGAGGAAACTGAGAGTCACATGATTATCAGACAGCCAGAGTGTGACATAGCTAGGACTGAAATTCAGGGCTTTTCACATTCTGCTATTTCCCCAATCTCCTGCTACCTCATCTCTCCTCAGGGTCCATGAGCCTGCTTAAGTTCAGAATTTCTAATGAAATAAATGTTTTATTGAAATGTTTATTGTTGAATTAAGCCAGGAATTGAGTCCAGTGATCCTGACTCCAAGTTCATCATTTTTTTTACCACACTACATTCCTATTTCCACAAAATCCTAGGATAGCATATAAATATAATAAGAAAAATAAAATAAACAATGATAGTTGACACTGGAGCCTGGCACATAGTAAGTGCTAAAAGTTTTACAATTATTATCTCATTTGATCTTCATAATTCTAGAAGGTAGGTGCTATTATTATCCCCATTTTACAGCTGAAGATATTGAGGTAAACATAGGTGAAAAAATATAACTGATAAATGTTTGTGGTCAAAATCGAATTCAGGTCTTCTGAACCATAGCAAAACTTAAGAGTTACAAAGAGAAAGGGATGTTCTCTTTTAAACAAATTGCCCTGTCACTCCCACAAGGCATATATAAGACCTATATAAATACAATTAAAAATCACATCTTAAATAAAGGACAGCATAAATAGCTTGTAAGCAAAGTCAATGATCAAGGCTGAACTACATCAATATGATAAAAATCATAAGACTACCTAATTTCCTCTTTTTTTTTTTGTTATACCAATTTACTTACTCAGAAGGACGCTTTATAGAGCTAGTCAGAATATTAATAAAATTCATTCAAAATCTTAAGGGAAATCTTGAAAAATGAAAGAATAAAAGGAGATTCATATTTCTAGACCTCAAATTATACTCTAAAGCAGTAACCATCCAAATTACTTGGCACCCCTAAAAACAATAAGAGAGTAGATCTGTAGAATAGACTACATAAGGAAAAAACTGTCTATTCTTGATACCATAGGTACCAAGTGCTGTCCTTGCCTTTGCCTCAGTGCTGATAGGAAGACTCCCTGTATCAATTACACTCAATCAGTATGTGTTTCTGACTCCTACAAGCTAGTCTTACATCCCTAATTCAGATAATCAGCAAACCAGACTATAATAATTTGAAGAATGAATCTCACCAAGGTCAAGGGCACACTTTTTAATGTCATATTTAGCTCATCATCTATATTAAACCTCAATAACAGTCTCCTCTTAATCCTTCTGGAAGATGTTGACTATAGGCCAGGAGACATACTCTTATCTCTCATCCCAGAATACATTTAGCTAATAGAAGATTAACTATGGAACGAATTGTTTTGGCCAAAGCAAATCATGAAGACAAAGGCATGGAGGGATTGGGAACTATATTAGTGGAAGGAGTACCAGGTTCAAGGGGGAAGAGGATTCTAGTATGGGAGACAGCTAGTTAAAATGCAGAGGTGTGAGTTGGAGGAAAAACAAGAAAGCCAGTGTCATCAAATTACAGAATTTGGGGGGTTGGGGAGGGTGGTGGTGGTTGTTTGTCCTTGTTCTCCAAGAGGACCCTGACATCTGGGAGGGAATACTATGACATGCAAGTGAATTGGATTCCAGTGAGGGAGCAAAGTCACCTGCCTCACTTTCTCCTTTAGAGCCATTTGGGTCCAATAGCCAGATATAGATCAGGATTACTGGAGATAACCCTGGATGGAATGGGAACCTTGGACTATTTAAGCTAAGGTATCAATAGGTCTCGGTTTGACTCAGGCTGCACCCATTCAGTGATTAAGGCTAGGTAGCAATAGGAAGGCTAATTTGTGAAGGGATTTCATATTTGATCCTGGAGATAATGGGAACCCTAGAGTTTATCAAATGGGGGGGAGGGCAGAGATAATACCACCTGTTCATTGAGAATTTCAATTTGACAATTGATTCGAGGATAGACTAAAAGGGGGAGAGACTTGAGGCAAGGAAACCAAGCAGAAGGACCCTGCAGTCAGACAGGTGTGAAGTTGTGAGAGCCTGCAAAAGGATGAAAGCAGCATCAGGAGAGAAGGGGGTGTATATTGCAAAGGTACTTGGATGTGGGGGTGAGAGAATGAGGGGGTGAGGATGACACCTGGGCTGCCTGCACTGTGGTGAGCTTGACCAGAAGACAAGGACACAAAGTGGAGCATGACCTTTGCCTTCAAATGTTTGAAAGCTTCTCCTCAGGAAAAGAAATTAGATTTAACAGAGAAGGGGAGTAGAGATATAGGACAATAGCTAGCAGAGAGAGTGGGATAAAGTGAGGGGTATTAAGAATGAGGGAGAAATGGGCATCTTTTGTAGGCAGCAGAGAAAGAGCCAGAAGATAAGGAAAGATTGAAGATTAGAGAACGTGGGGAACAATAGAGAGCACAATCTGCCAGAGATGACAGGAAGGGATAGAATGGGCATGCAGAGGGTTTTGCCTTGGCAAGGAAGAGATATAGAAAAAGAAGGAAATCAATGTTGGCCAGAGTTATTGGAAAAATCTGAAAGAGTTCTTTTCTCTTTTCAAAATTGCCTCATCTCTGTGATCTGATTTCTTCAAGCACGAAGATAGGTTTTAAGTATTTATCATTTATATAGCAGTTTATAAATTGAATAGAAGAGACATTTAGAGCTTGGTTGGGGTGTGAAGGACAGCATTAAATTCTCCAGTCACTCTCAGGTTCAGGGAAGGGAGACTCACACTTAGCCCTGAGCTGAGACATTAACATTAATATTGGATATTAACAGTGTGGGCTCATTATGAAATATGGAATGATATCTTTTCATTAAAAACCAAACCTGGGGTGCCTAGCACAAATTCTTTTCCAGCTTCCAGCTTGGTTTGTGCCCTGTGAGAATGTTTTATCAAACTGTGACAAGAGAAAGCTTAATGAAAAATTAATTTCCTGTTTTGGGGGCTGGGGAAGCTCTACCAATATGCTTACCCAGCATGAAGTCCTGACCCTCAGCAGTCTTTGCTGTCCCTACTCACAGGTCCTAGAGTTTCCCACTGTTCCAGAGAGATTCTTAAACCAGTCCTGGCTATTAAATCGCATTAGGTATTTTTTCCATTCATCACCTAGCCCATGTAAGCCAAGAAGTTGATATCTGTGAGTTAGGCAGGGGGAAGAGAATATTAGCATCAGCCTGCAGAAAACAGAAGAGTCTGATAGAATGGGGAAGCTTGCTGGATTTAATATCAGGAGACCTGGGACCTACCCCTGATTTTGTCACTACCTTGCCCTTTGACGTTGGGCAAATTCCTTTCTATTGATGGGCCTCAGTTTCCTTCTCTGTGAGACTATAATGATATTATGTATATTTTCTGTTTCACAGGGTAGGAACCATAGAGCACAATAGAAACAGCTTTTATCAATTCTCTGAGACCTAAGAAAATCATGCATCAAAATGACCTCTCCTGGGCTGATCTATTGATTGGGATATGTTTCCTCTTCTCTCTCGTTGGTTATAATCAATCATTAACTCATATTTTTATAGCACTTGAAGGTTTAGAAAGTGCTTTTCTCACAATAGCTCTGTGATATAGGGAGTGAAAATATATTAGCATCCTTTCACACAGGAGGAAATTGTAGCCTATATTTATTTTCTAAACCTACCCAATGTCACACTGAAAGTTAGTAACAGAAGTAGTCCTAGAACCCAGGGTACCTCACTCCAGATACAGTGAATTTCTCTCGATACCTCATGAAGGCATGCCATAGCTATTATCCATCCAGTAGTTCATCTGATAGGTGCTGACCACATGAGAAACATTTTTATTCATGTGTATCCAGATTACTGCAAAAGGAAATGGCAAATCACTCTAATATCTTTTATTTAAAAAAAAAATTCCTATCCACCCTAGTATCTTAGCCAAGAAAACCCCATGGACAATATTGATGTGCTATGGTATATGGAATTCCAAAGACTCAGACATGACTTAACAACCACCACAACTGTCCAGCTTATATACCCACATCCAGGTAGCACAGTGATGATCTCACTTAGGCAGTTGTTTTTTGTTTTTTGTTTTTAGTATACCTGTACAGATATAACTGAGCATCAAATATGCTTTATTTGGAGTTTTATTGGGTGATTAGGCACTCATCCATTTTCCTTACTAATGATCAGCAAATACTTTCTAAATTATTGATTTTTGTGGTGTAAGTTAGAAAAGTTAAAAAAAAAAATGACCCTATATACAAAACTTAAGTATCTGAAGCCAGATTTATTGGAAGGATATTTTATGGTAAAGTTGCTGACCTTTGGTCTCCCAACAAGATACTGGAACAGTATCAGTATTCAGTAGTGGGTATGTAGTTCTAGGCGTGCCCTATGTCTCATTGCAGCCCTACTGCTCATCCATTGATGTAAGTTCTTTACCTGGGAATCATATCCACAAGGGAACAGTGGCCCAAAGAGGGAAATGCCTGGCTTTCTCCATAGCTAGGAGGGGTTACTTTTCTCCCTCTGTGGATTCTTGTCATTTTTTCCCAGCTTCCAAGATTTATACCTTGTAGAGTCAGAAAGTAGCCTTCAGTTTTATTTCATAGTTAACTGTTTCATAACCCTTGGGCCTGTGTTCTGCCCACTGTTCCAGAGAAACAGAGCATTAGGAAGGATCACTAGTTTGTGGATAAGAAGGACTTACTTAGTCTTGGGTTAATGAGAAATAAAAGACCATTAGGATAGTTTAACAAAAGCAAAGTAAATGATAAATAATCCTAAAGAGAGGCAGCTAAGTGGTATACAGTAGATAATACACTGGACTCATGTGAAGATCTGAGTTTAAATCCAAGCCTCAGGCACTTTACTAGTGCCTGGATAAGTCCTCTGTCTGATTCAGTTTCCTCATTTGTAAAACTGGGAAAATAATAGCATTTACTTCACAGGATGGTTATGAGATAATTTAGTATTGGATAAGTCTTGAATAACTATATAAATGCTAGATAGTAGAAACAGAGAAAGGAGAGAGAGACAAACAGAAAGAGAGATACAGATTGTTTTCATAGTCTAGTACAAGTAGCTTTATAATAAAAATCACACAGCTCTCAGAGCACTTAGTCCTATAGAGAGCATAGGAGAAAAGAGACCATTGGAACAGTATTTAAGGAATCTGTTTTCTCTACTTTCAACAATCACTGGTAAATGCCAAGCACTGTGCTAAATCACAGAGATACAATTAATAACATAAAAATAGGACAGTCTCTGCTTTCGAAGAGTTTACTTACATACCAGTAGAGGAAAGTAATATATATCAGAGAGTGGGGTAGAAAGGTAACCAGAGAAGAGTGTTCTGGTCCAAGAGGTCAGGATTGGTAAATTGAGTCACACAGCAACCTGGCTGGCATGTCCTTTATAAGTATGTCAAAAGTCTTTTGAAACATTAAATTATTATATAAATGTTAAGTCCAGTCAACAAACATTCATTTGTGTCACCCACTCTGCTTAGTGCTTTACAAATATTATCTCATTTGATTCTGACAGTAATCTTGAGAAAAACAAGTGCTATGATTATTCCCGTTTTACAACTGAGGAAAATGAGGTAGACAGAATTTAAGGGACTGCTAAAGTCACACTGCTAGGAACTATTTGAGGCCAAGTTTGAACTCAGAACTTAGTGATGGTAGGTAAAAAGTAGTGAAACACTTGAGGGGAAGGGAGGGATAGAGACACCAATAACTAATACAGGACAATGCCTGATAAGTTCCCAGAAGGTAGGACACAGATAACTACAATACAATTAGAATGGGATAACTTAAGAATAATTGAATGTGGCAATGATCAATTGAGAGCCTCAGACTTTAATTCCATGATTTATCTCTCTCCCCCACTTATTGCATACTGCCCATTGACAGCAACTAAGGAACTCAGAAGCACTTTTGAGAAATAATATGAAAAAACCTGCCTTTCTTGGCCGAGAAAGCTGCAATTAGACGTCTTCTTGCCCTCTATCCAAATAGCCCCTCCTATCTGGTCCCAGCCCCACATTTTACTAGGATGAGAATAATGGTATTCTCTGAGCTCTTCTAGCACTCAGTGGGGTATAGGGATAAAATAAATTCTAACCGAGTCAATATATACTACTTGGGGACCACTATTGATTTACAGGAAGTCAGGATAAGCCAATTATCCATTTCTATTTGCAAAGTACCTCTCTTTTGTTCTAAATAAGGAAAAGCAATCTTTGGACTTCCAGATAGCATTTATCTATCTCATTGGTTGGGAGAGGTTTTTGGTGGGGTAGGTTTTCTTTAAGTGATTGAGAGGGGGGAAAAAAAAACCCTAGGAGTTTAATAGGACAAAGAAAAGAACATTAGAATATTTGTTCACATACCTAAATGTTTCAGTAGTTAGAGATAACAGGACATGGGTATGATTGTCACTCATATCATATATTTTTCACTGCTGCTCTTAAGAGATGCTTATAACCTGGAAGGATTTCCTTTTATTTTCAATTGCTTGTGAAATCTCTTCTAAAGAAAAGTTCATAAAAGAAATCTCCCAAAATACTTGATCAGTATGATCTCCATTCATTATTCTCATCCTAGTAAAATGTGGGGCTGGGACCAGATAGGAGGGGCTATTTGGATAGAGGGCAAGAAGACGTCTAATTGCAGCTTTCTCGGCCAAGAAAGGCAGGTTTTTTCATATTATTTCTCAAAAGTGCTTCTGAGTTCCTTAGTTGCTGTCAATGGGCAGTATGCAATAAGTGGGGGAGAGAGATAAATCATGGAATTGAAGTCTGAGGCTCTCAATTGATCATTGCCACATTCAATTCTTCTTAAGTTATCCCATTCTAATTGTATTGTAGTTATCTGTGTCCTACCTTCTGGGAACTTATCAGGCATTGTCCTGTATTAGTTATTGGTGTCTTTATCCCTCCCTTATCCTCAAGTGTTTCATTACTTTTTACCTACCATCACTAAGCATACTGATTTGTATGGAGGAAATGCTCAATTAGCATTTGTTGAATTAAAATAAATTTAATTATTCTAGCCTCTTCCTAAACTGTATGCTGGGCTTTTATTCATTTCTGCTTCTACTGGTGCTCAATTATGCTAACTAAGTGTAGTGCTCTATACAAATTGGGTGCTAGAGAGATGTTTGGTGGGTGTAGTAGAGAATCATTTCCAGTCTCTTCTTCTCTTCCCAATGGATTTATGTTTCATGACTATTTCTTTCTGTCCATTTATCTCACAGGTGAAAGAAGCTATGCAGAGAATCCATGACAGGGGCAACATAGGAAAATTAATTTTGGATGTTGAAAAGGCCCCAACTCCCTTGGTAAGTATAGAGCACTGAACATGAAAACCTAAGTTATGGGCAAATTTAATTGCCTGATCCTATTACCTAATGAGAAAAAATGGTGTCCTTTGAGGTAGATTTGGAGGTATAACCTGTCTGTACTATGTTTCAATCTCATTCAGACCCATGAGTTAAACTACTGAATAATTTTGGGACAAACTGAGACCCAGGAAAGACCTTGGCTCAGAAAGGCCAAGGTCTCCCCCTGCGTCTTGAGCCATGGTCAGCCTCCTGACTCTCTTGCACATTGGACCCCAACGATTGGAGGAGAAAGCAGAGCTGATGACTTTGCTCAGCCCTGAATCACTTATATCCAAATCACTTGCAAGAAAAGATGTCACCCTTCTGACGTCATTGGTCTTTTTTGAGAATGAAGACAAACCATAGCAACAACCAGAGCCGTGGATCCAAGTGTGATCCCTATGCAGATGATGTCTTAATCTCTGACTGCCACAGGACTCCCTGCTTACTTGCCCTCTCAGCACCTCAAACTCAGCATCACCAAACCAAATTCATTTTCTTTTCCCCTAAAACTGCTGCTTCTTATCTGATTTTGCCCATTCTGCATGGGATACCACCATTTTTCCATAACCTTGTGCTTATGATCTTGGGGTTGTCTGTCTTTCTTCTCTCTCCATCACTTCTGATAGTCAGCTACCAAATCTTATTAATGATGTGTCCTCGGTATTCCTCCCATGCCCAACCCCTCTCGCTACCCCCGGGCCGGCGTAGAACCCCATTCATCACCACAGCCTCCTCCTGTCGGCTCTTGAGGGCAGGAGCCATTTTTGCCTTTCTTCCTATTCCAGGCCCTAAGTGCCTGGCCCATAATGGGGCCAATAAATGCTTGATGGCTGCCGCCCCCCACACATCCCTAGATTTATCTTCTCTATGGTTCTGGTCACTATCACTCCTGTTAACAATAGCCCCTTTTTGCCTCCTGGATATATTGACTTGATTCCTGGATTAGACATGTACTATGGCATGTGCGAGTAAGCAATTTAGCTTCTCATGAGCTCAGTGTCCTCATCTGGAAAATAAGATTCCCAACTACACCAAGTTGTTGTGAGCTTCAAATAAAATAATATAATATAGAAAGTGCCAGCCTTAAATAAATGTCAGCTAACATCGTTATTATTACTCCTCCCCCCTCAAAAGGTTGGACTTTCCAATTCCAGATTAAGGATATATTTCTATATCATTGGATCACAAAATCTGATATCTAGTGTTTCCCCTCTGATATTATCTCTGACTTATTCTGCATAGATTTTTTTTTTTTTTTGGAGAGGCAATTGGGATTAAGTGATTTACACAGAGTCACATAGCTAGGAAATTTTAAGTGTCCAAGGTTGTATTTTAATTCAGCTTCTCCTTATTCTAGAGCTGGTGCTCTAACCACTGAGCCATCAAGCTGGTCCCCTGCATAGATCTTGATTGCATCTTATCTCTCCCATCAGGATGAATCCTTGAGAGCAAGAACTGGTGTTTATCTTTCTTTGTATCCCCAACATTTAAGACCAAACTTGGCATACAGTAGGTGCTTGTTAAATGTGTGCTAATGAGAACTGGCAGTGACCTTATAAGGCAGCTAGTCAAGCCCTTTCCTTTTACCAAAAAGGAAACTTAGATCCAGGGAGTTTGAGGAACTTGCCTGAGGTCAGTCAAATATTAAGGGCAGAAGCAGGATTTGGACTTGGGCTCTCTGGCTCCACAACCAATGATCTTCCCATTGTCTCATCATACCTCTCCTTTGAGCTTTACAAAGTTCTTTTCTTCCAATGATCCTGTTAGGTAAGTTCTCCTACTATGATTATTCCCATTCTAAATTAAAGAAAATTGAGATCCATGTAAAGTGACATGATCAAGCACATGCTCCCAAGTTCAATGCTTTTTCTTTATGTTGCCTCATTAGCCCATTGTGAATAGGATAATCCTAATTATCCTAGCCTGGAGACTAATAAGTCTTTGAGTCTGATTGCTGTCACACAGCCTGTGTGCCTTTGAACCAAATCCCACTCTCCCCCTTTTTATCCCTTCTGGATCCCTATTTCTAGGGTCCAGAAGTCCAAAGTGCCAAGAGGAAATATCGGTTCTTTTCCCCTCTGCCTGAAAGGATTATCCTTCACTTTTTGCTTTTAGAATACCTGCCCTTCCTTTGAAATCCATCTCAGCTGCTCTCTTCCAGGAAGCCTTCCCTGATCCCTCACAGTCAGGATTGATCTCCTCTGCCACCAACCATCTGTCCCCAGAGGCTCATAACCCTTTGTTTTACCTCTTTATTATGCTTTTCTTGTAATGTTGTGAGCTCCATGGGTGCTTTATTTAATGTTATATTCCTCACATATAGTGGATTTTTAAAAGTATTTGTTGAAGTAGTGATTGAATCAATGAACATGAGGTCTTAGTGGAGATCATTCAAGATCAATGATCATCCTTTATTCCAAGGCCTACTATGAGAAATAGATTGTTTTCCTTTCTTGCCTGGATGAAGGCTGCAAATTCTATAACTTGCCAACACAATGAGCATCTGCCTCCAAGTGGCTGCTATTGAATTTCTGTATAGTTTGTATTGAATATCTATAATCAAGGTAAAATTATCCTATCCATTTCTGTTTATTTGATGAGAAGCAAACAGCTTCAGGGAGCCCTGCCAGTTTTAGAAAATTCTCAGAAATCTTATTGTCCTTAAGTGGTGAAATTGAGGAGAGAAGATTGAATGCAAGGGAGAGAAAACTATGCTGGGTGTCAGGAAACTGGGTTTTAAGGCTCCATCTTGCTATCAACTCATTGTCCCTAAGAAATGACTCCCTGGGACTTGGTTTCCTCCTCTATAAAATGAGAGGCTGATTTTTTAAGATCCTCCTTCTAGATCTAATATTTAGTGATTTTTAGTCAGTACCAATATTCCTAATCAACTACTATTGGTAGAAACAATTATTTCTACTTTCATAGTTCTTCATTGCTGTGTAAAGGGTTTTTTAGATCATTGAAGTTTGTGTCATAGCATTCTGGAGTTGGAAGGGACTCCTGAAATGACTAAGATAGTGTGCTTCACAATGAAGAAGTTCCTCTACAACATCTCCAACAAGAGGACATTTCATCCTTCCTTGAACACTTCTGGTGACAGAATTTAGCCTTACCCGATTCCATTTTGGGGCAGTTCCAGTGATCAGGAAAATTCTTCCCTCTCTGCCTCCCCTCTGTGACTCCAAGTTCTGTGCTTGGGATCCAGCAGACTAATCTCTCTTGCACATGGCCATGTGTCCCAAAGTTATCTCATGTCCAGAATGTGTCATTTTTTAACTAGTTCACAACTGAACTGATCTCAATTCACTTTACCGAGTGGGTTGCCCTTCATTGAATTCACTCTAGTTTGTCCATATTCTTTTTAAAATGTTATACCTACAGCTAACTACCTGATGTGGCCTAATCAGGGCAGAGCACAATGGGTTCATTTCCCATCCAGCTCTGAACACTAGGCATCCAAAGTCCAAGATCACATTAGCTACTTTTACTCTTGCATTCATTTGGCTCAGATTGAACTTAGCCTCTGCTACAACTCCTAAATGTTTTTTGTTTGAACTGCTTTAGTGCCAATATTTTGTAATCAAAGATGGCTACATGCCTTTCTTTTCATCTTTTGTATTTATTATAAAATAGCTATAATGGCTAGCATTTATATAGCACTTTAAGATTTAAAAAGCACTTTACATTTATGATCTCATTTGATCCTCATATAAAACTTGTGAAATAAGCACTATTATTATCCCCATTTTTATAGATGAAGAAACCAAGATTAAGTGACTTGCTCAGGTTCACATAACCACTACATGTCTAAGGCAGTGTGAAATTGGTAAATTAGAAAGCTCTCTGTGAAGAATTATTTTGGGTTCACTTTTCTTCTTCCTTATTGTCAAAATTTCATTTTTGTGAGGCTCTCACCTCTGTTGAGCTGCCTTCTTTTTGGAGGCTGAGGTCATGAGATCTCTGCTTTACTTACTCTGAACTCCTAGAAATATACTTGTCTAAGTCCCAGGGTAAGCATAAGGCAGTGAGTGTCCTGTGTTTCCCTTCTTATAGATCACAAACAACTTTGAGATGATGGGGTTACTGCCTTCCTAAGATGTTCACTCCTTCATTATTAATTTCTCCTTGCTGTCAGAAGCAGGTCCAAAATAGTAGTTGCCCTCATTATTTCTTGTACTCTTCAAAAGATGAAAATTATCAGCAAGAAACATAAAGCATTTACCAACCACTCTGCTTTTGTCAGAAAGTAGGCTCCAGCACATGTCCATAGAGTTAAAATCCTCCATCACTATTATTTTTGGTTTTTGCCTCTATGCTAGCCAAATTATCTGCATTAGGAAATGACTATCTATTTTCTCCTTTAGGCCCAGAAGCCTATAAGGTATTCCCATAACAATTTTGCATCTGTTTTTCCTTCCTTTCTCTTCATCCAGTGGTTCTCCACCATACTTCCTCCCAATCCTCAGGTTTTTAGATACCTGCACAAGAGTATATAATTTATCAGTCAGTGCTACTTTACCACTTCCATCCATATCCATGACTGAGGTCTCCCCACACACACCTTTCCCATCTTCTAGTACTTTATATACTGTCTCTGCCTCCTTGGACTTTGTGAAACTGTGACGCCGAGCTCACGATTTTTCCTCTCACTAGACACTCCTCCTACTCCAGGCATTTACGCTAGCTGTCTTATGCTTGGAACTCTTTCCCTCCTCATCTCCATTTCTTAGAGTGGTCCTGGCTTCCTTCAGGTATTCCTTGAATGTCCCATCTTCTGCAAGAAGTCTTTTCCCACCCTCCAAAATGCTGTCTTCCCTCTGTTAATTCTCTCCCATATATCTTATATATGTCTTGTTTGTACCCAATTTTTTGCTTTCTGTGTACCTCATTACATTGTGAGTTCCTTGAGGGCAGGGATTGTCTTTTGCTTTTATTAAAACCAGGAAAGTAAAGGCAGGAATTCAGAGGGATCAAGGAGCCAGATGGAATGTACCTGGCAGACCAGGTCCCAGATCTGTCTAAAGATATGATAATTTAATTTCTGCTTTTATCCCCAGTATTCAGCACAGTGGCTGGCACATAATAGGTGCTTAATAAATTTTAGCTGAATGATTAATATCTTCTTGACTAAAAGGTAAACTCATTCCCATATTTTAGTTATGAATCCCATCCTGCTGATGAGGTCAGGGTAGCAGTTTGAAATAAACATGACAAATTCACAAATTCACAGTGGCCATTCTCTTTGCCAAAAGGTAGGTTTATTTAAGGGGAAAAGGTTACAGACCAAATAAGAAGAAAATAGGTACCAGAAGGGGCAAATATGAAGTAGAGTTGGAAGAACAAAAGGGTTATCATTATGGAGGAAAGGACTTTGAAAGAATCCATTGAAGGAATTGGCTATAGGCCTGGGTATGCCATTGACTGGCAGGTTAAATCCATAGAGAAGTTTAGCAGACTAACCAGAATTAGCTAGAGTAAGGAGAAAAATGTCATTAGAGGGGGAGAGAGAGTACCTCATAGTGGGTTTAGTCCTGAAAAGAATTTAGCAAAAATTTTCATTATAAGCAGGTCTTTTATAGGGAGAATACAGCCTTGGAGGTTCCTCCAAGGGAGGGGAAAAGGAGAAGTAAAGGTGGCAACTCACAGGGAGGGAGCAAGGAGGAGCCAGATATAATGCGTTGGCAGACGAGGTCCCAGACCTGTCTAAAGATATGCTAATCGATATCTCAAAGATTGTCTATTCCCCCATCTAGCTTTACTTTTAAACAATGGAGGCTGATAAGAGTTCTATCCTTACAACCACTCTACAAACAACATAGTCTGGGACTTGGTTATGCCTGTTAATAGCTGCTTGGGCGTCTTCCTGACAAGGAAATAGAATAAGTCCACATCACTGTCAAATGTCTGTAATGCCTGGGAAGTCATTTTAACCTCCCAGGGTTCAAACCTCATGTTATTATACATGGTCTGCATTTATATTAGAAATATCTCAGAGCATGAGTATGATTTTTGTCTTCTCTTTTATATTGTATTTTCTTGGGGCTTCCCGACTATTTCTATTCAAGATCTTCCCATGGAAAGTTGGAACAGAAGGTTTTGCAAGGGACAATGTTGAAAAATTACCCATGTGTATGTTTTGTAAATAAAAAGCTATAATAATAATAATAAAATATTTTCCCATGTTTCTAACACATCCCATGATCCCTTAGTTTTGGAGCTGGAGAGGGAAAATCACATAGTGAACAGAGCATGGAACTTGGAGTCAAGAAACATGCCATTTAACAGTACGACATGACCTTGACCAAATCACTCTTGCTTTCTGAACTGGAGTTTTGTCCCCTATGAAGTTATGACCAAGAAGTCCTTGCCCTCAGGGAGTTCCCAGTCTAAAACAAGCAAACTACCATGTACAAATATATAGAGAAAGAATTGAAAATAAAGAAAGAATCTTGGGCAGGGCCTTAAAATATAGAATGTCAGAATTGCGTGGAAACTTAGAACATAGCATTTTGGATCTGGAGAGAACCTTAGTGAATCCTTGTATTTCAGAGTTGAGATCTCAAGGCAATCTGGTTCATTCTGTAGCTCAACAGCCATCCATCTATGCTATAACATTCCCCTAAAGTAGCTGGTCAGCTCCTGTCTGAATACCACCAGTGATGGAGATCTTACCACCTTCTAGGCCCACAGCATGTCTGTTTAAACGTTGCCTTTACAATTCAGGGATTATTGATCCTGGAGTAGAAAGAGAAGCAGCCAGCCAGCGGGAATGTGACCTGACCATATTGCTCAAACTTCTTTTTTTGATAATGATAGCTATTGCTATCCTAACTCTATTTCATATTTCCCACTCCTGGTACCTATTTTTATCTTCTTATCTTTTTTTTTTTTTATCTTTTTCCCCTAAATAAACTTGCCTTTGAGCAAAGAGAATATGGTCATTGTGAATTTGTCACACATTTATTTTGAACTAGGAATTGCTATCCTGACCTCATCAGCAAGATTAGATTCATAACTGAATCAGTATTTCAAAGTGGCCCTTAGATAGCTAAATCTGAGTACATTAAATAATCCATGATCCCAAGAACATTAATTAAGCATCTCTTCTTCTGTAACTAACCGGCACTGGGCTAAGTGCAACAGTTTTATAGAAGTATGAGTCTGGTATAATGAACCAAGCAATGGCTGGGAAGCAAAAGCCCTAGATTTGAACCCTCCCTCTCTTCTCTTTCCCACCTCTCTCCCCTCACCACCTAGAGGAATGTGGTGAACATACTGAAAAGAGCTTAGTTTAATCCCCAGATAGGATAATAGACTGAGAATCTGGATACCTGGGTTTGGATCACAATTTAGCTACTTACTAGTTAAGTGATCTTGACCAAATCACTCCCATAAAGTTTTTATACAGTCTCAAATCTTATGTTTTCTGTGAACTAAGGATCAACCATTTTGTGAATGATGATACAGGGGTTCAAAGAAGCAAAGTCTTGCTGATAGTAAAACAGCTAACATAAGCCAGGATCAGCCTTACACAGGACATCCCAAAAGTATTCATGCAGTTTTAAGCTTTAAAATATGTTGATATACCATTCTGGAGAGCAATTTGGAACTATGCCCGAAGGACAATCAAACTGTGCTGCATGCCCTTTGATCCAGCAATACCATTACTAGGAATGTATCCCAAAGAGATCATAAAAAATGGAAAATGACCTACGTGTACAAAAAGTATTTATAGCAGCTCTTTATGTGATCAAACAATTGGAAACTGAGGAGATGCTCATGGAATGGAATACTATTGTTCTATAAGAAATGATGAGCAGGCAGATTTCTTAAAAAACCAGACTTTCATAAACTGATTCTGAGTGAAGTGAGCAGAACTAGGAGAACATTATACACAGCAGTGACAATGTTGTATGATCATCAACCACGACAGACTTAGCTCTTCTTAGTAATACAATGATCCGAGACAGTTCCAAAAGATTCATGATGGAAAATGCTACATCCAGAGAAAGGACTGTGGAGTCTGAATGCAGATCAAAACATACTATTTTCCATTCTTTTTGTTTGTTTGTTTGTTTTTTTAGTGGCTTTTTCCTTTTATTCTATTTTGCTTTTCTTATATTCCCAGTACAGTCTGACTTATAGGAAGTGCTTAATAGGAATGTATTGTCTGACTTAGGAGGGAAATAATTCAAAACTGAACCTTCCTGCCACAGTTTGGCTGAACCAAAGAAGCCAGGGAAGTTGGAGGGTCTATCACCAGTAATCCCATTTATTTTTCTGGTTGCAGATGGCCAATGACAGCACGGAGACGAGTGAGGCTGGAGAAGAGGAGGAAGACCACGAGGGAGACAGCGACAACAAGGAGCGAATGCCCTTCATCCAGTAACGGTCCCTCCATCCAACGAAAGGAGGGCAGATGTGGTTGGAGGAAGGGAACCGGACTGGGGAATCTATTCTGTGCGCCCGTGAACAAAAGCCGTAGTGCCGTGTGTGTTGTGTTTGTCTGCAGTCCGCCGAGCTATAAAGCTGTTGATTGTTGTTTTTTGAACTTCAGTGCCCACCCCGCCCTGCTCAGTCTCGCATCTTGGCATTGGTGTGACCTGCCATCCCTCTTCCTTGTGTGAGCGAGGTCTGCCGATGGTGGTTTCCTCTCAGTATTCCTACAACAGCCTTGTAAATTAGGATGAGCCCACAGGCCCAACACCTAAGAGATATCCCTGCTTCAGGAGGGATTGGATTCCTAGATCCTTTCTTAAGATTGTAGGATTTTTTTTGCCTGGCAGTAAACATGGTAGAGTTTGAAGAAAAGATAGAGCATTTGATAAGTCTTAGGATTTTTCAGACCAGACCTGCTACTCACTGCCCCATGGCAGCCTGCCATTGCCTTGGCTTTAGGATATAGAAACCAGACCGACTCAAACAAAGTAGGCCAAAAACAAGGGCCATGGGTTAGTGGACTCTTGAAACCATTCCAATACCACTACTCTTTTACCTAATCATTGGGTCTCTTTCTCGTGTTTATTAAGTCATATCACTGTTCTCTCTTGTGGAACCTCCTCCAAATCTTTATTTGTGGCTCTTTTTAGGAAGGAAAGAAAAGGTGTACAATCTGTGGGCTTTCAGGAAAGACAATGTAAATGGCCTTGTTTGAGAAAGCAAGAGGTAGAACGGTAACAGGTGTTGTCTGAAGTTACATTTCATCTCCAACAAAATATTCTTCCCAGATGCCACATTTTTAAATCGATGAAATTATATCATAGAGTGTGGCAGGTGGGAAGCCCAAATTAGTTCCTGAGAGGCTGTAATTACACTAGGATTTTTGCACATTAGCCATCAGAAGGCCAAACTGAGCTGTATTTAAGCCACTTTCAGTATTGATCCCCTAAGAACCAGAAACTTGCAGAACTTGTATACAAAAGTCAGGGAAAATCTTTCCTTGTTTAGAGCTTTGTGCCAATCTTGAACGTTTGTTGATGATCCAAAAGGTTAATTTTCATTGGCTAAAGCCAAACACAAAAGTAGCCGGATCTTTTTTGATATGCAGTGTTTCCAGAGAGCCACCATTTCAGAGACTCTTTGGAATAACTTTCCCTTCTTCAGTTCTTCAGTATTTTAAACAATCTGCAGTTTCATTAGTATGGGTGCTTCCTTCACTTATGCAGATCTCGGCCCCTTCCTGCCTTAGTACATGTTCTTTTTGAGAGACTGTGGCCAAAAACATTCATCCCAAGGTGACTAACCATCTGGTGAAGAGCCTTTCCATACACACAGCTAGGCTGGTCCCAAGGTGACAAAGTCTGGCACTAGAAGCAAGTAGCTGGAATGACCTAATCCCTTTGAAACCAATAACCAATTATCCGTATACCTCTGAAAATATTAAACATGATTTCCCTTCCCCTTTTTTAAGGAACAGCTAACATAGCTACCTCCCAAGGATGGGTAGAATCCCTAGGCCTTAGACAGAAGCACTTCATATTAATTGTCTCCACTAAGCAGCTCCACAGACAGGCTCTCTTCCCCAAAGACATCCATATGACCACGCCAATCTCCAAACAAAATAGGAAATAGGGAGAGGCTGCCTGGTGCCTCAACTTACTTTCTGTTCCTGTAGGAAATAGGAGGATTCCGAGGGCCCCGTCTCTCACAAACTGAGGACCCTAGTTCTCCCACAGTACTCCTGGGCAGTCGTGATGAATATTTATTCCAATACCCCCCAAAGTGATGGGAATGAAGGAGTCTTTTGTAAATTGTTTACACATTTCCTAAGATACCCTCATTTCTCCTCCATCGATGTAGCATATTGGACACCTCAGAAATTGTGCTCCTTTCATGGCATTCAGCATGGGGTAGGGAGGGCAGCTGTGAAGTTGCCTCATTTGTGCCAAACCTAAGTCAGAAATGAGTTTCCCTTGATTGTGTACATGATGTAAGTAATATTATACATTTAGAGGAGGGGAAGGAGGGGCTACCCTTAGAAGTTTATCAAAAGGCAATTTTCCATGGAAATAAAAAATATTTCCTAGTTAATATTGATAGAATTTTCTCTTTTCCATGTCAGGAGCTAAGTATATTCCATCCCCGTGCCATTTAGAGAGATGGGCGATATACTCTAGTGAGAACTGTTGTTGGGTTTTACTGTGGGCTTTGTCCCATTCTGTAGTTGTGTCTTGTTTATTTGTCTTACCTCTCCCAGAAACACATCCAAAATGGAGGCAGAGGAGAACCCCAACAGAGCTATGTACCCCGTGTGTCCGAGAGGCACTGGAAAAGCTTCTGCCAGCTGGAAAGAGTCAGGTGGTAGTGGGGAGATCCAAGTGGGATGGCGAAGGGAAAGTCCTGGAGCTCAGCGGTTTAGAAATGAAGCATTTGGGGGAATCTCGGTAACTGGGAAGGGGAAGCGGGATGCCCATGCTCTCCAGCTCTTCCTGGTGTTATAAATGGGCCAGTGTAACCATCTGCCACTGTGGCAGTCAAAGGCCAGTGCTGCCCCCCAGACACTGCCTGCAGGCACCAAAGGGGGTGCCAGGGGATGCGAGATCAGCACGCCTGACAAAATCTGTCCCGACCAGGCCAGAGCTGATCCCAGGGCTGGAGGGATGCGTGGAGCGAAGATAGATGCGAGCTCTACCAGTTGCTGTTTGTATCACCCTCTTTCCAGTCAAATGATTGTTTTCCTGGAGCAAAGGAAAGTCTTGATTTGCCTTAAAGGAACTGTGAAGGCCTCTTTGGAACTCAAGCCTGATTGGAGTGATTTTAAACATTGTTTAATTGTCCCTGTTGCTTTAGAGCTTTGGTTATATTGTGCCTACCAAGTAAGTTATGTTTACATTAAAATATGAATAAAATATCACGCATAGCATTAACCCCTGCCTGGCTGTCACTGATTGAACAGAAGCAAAGTGCTGTTGCACCTCGGGAGGCAGCAGGTCCCAGCAGGACTCTGAGATGCTTCTTCTATAAGAACATGCATTATAGAAAAGCCTTGTATCTGAACTTATATATATATCTTAAATCTGAACTTATAAAACATGGAGGGAAAACCACCAGTATCAGGAAATTCCATTTAACTCATTTCAACAATTTTTATGAACCTATGGAAGGCTTGATGGGATTTAGATAGTAGATGTTTATCCCACAGACTCTGACTTCAGAGAATTTACAAATGAATGGGAGTAAAGACAAGGACACAAATATGGGGGATGGGGGGAAAGAGTTGTTCAGATAAAGTGCTTTGAGAAACATGAGGTGGGGAAGTTATAGGAGAGGCCTCATAGAGGAAGTAATAGCTGAACTGGGCCTTGAAGGAAACAGAATTTGGGCTGAGGAAGGGGACAGAAGAAGTCCACTCTGATAAGTGTGAGCAAAAGCCGGGTAGCTGGAGAGGGTAGGTCAGGAAGGAGATGGAGTTCAACTAAAAGGTCAAAAACATGAAGGACAAGATAAGGATGAAAAGGTGATTTGGAGTCGGTATAAAGAGATTGGACCAGACAGACTCTTTGGTCCACGTCCAGCTCTAATAATTTATGAATGAATGAACAAGTGAATGAAAAACACTTAGTAAACACTGGTGATATGCAAAGCCCCATGCTGGGCATACAAATACAAATAAGACAGTCTCCATCCACCCTCAAGGACTGTCTTTCTAATGGTCAACAACACATGAATCCTTGAGTCTATATATCGAAGAAAGCTGCTTGAGCTTTCTCTGGAGATTCTCCTAAGACAAAAATCTCCTTTTCCCTTTCTTAACATTTTTTTTTCCATCAGAATGTCATAATATGGTCCATAACATATGTCCAACCTGTGCCATGTTGGGCAAGTCACTTTTCTAGCCTCGTTTGCAAAATTAAAGGGCTGAATTAGTTACCTCTCAGGTTCCTTCCACCTCCACATCTCTGACCCTGTACAGATTTGCATTGTGATTCAATTTTAGAAACGATGATGGAGAGACACCTTTTCAGGTACACATGGACTTTTTAAAGTGAGGCAAACCTTCACTGACTTTCTCTCAAAGATTAATAAGGAGTCACTACTTTATAATGCTGGAGGACATGGGAAACTCCTTATGGCTTCCACAAATTCCCCCAACTCATTTTTTAAATTGAGCAAATTGCTCAATCCTCAGTTTACTCATTTATCAATGGGTCTGTTCCTCAGTGCAAGATTGTGTACCTATCTCTGAGAATGGAATAAATAAACAGTTGTAATTGATTTGAAGCAGTGTGATACAATGAAAATAAGACTCATTCTGGAGTCAGAGGACCTGGGTTCAACCCCACCTCTGATGTTTGCTGCCTATAAGTAATTTAAAAATTAACCCCTTTGGAGCCCCATTTTCCATTTCTGTAATATTAGGATGTTGGACTAATTGGCTGTAGAGGGCCAGGAGGTAAGACTCCATTCCAGGTTTTGAGTCTTACAGCAACTTGACTCACCAAAATTCCTTTATTGAAATAGCAGAGACTGCTTATCGATATAATAAATTAATAATCTAACGACTGAAGCAAAATGCAAACACTACTCTTTGGATTAAAAGCTAAACCTTTAAATTTAGAGCACAAGGAGACTAAAGGTATTTGGGAGAAAGATACCTGAGATAATAGTATAATAAGCTTTACTCTGATGAGTATCTCAACTATTTACATCTCTGTCTAAGTAACTAAGATCGAGGGCTTAAAGGGTTTAATCATTTACATCATAGCAGAATTTCGTTAGGCTATAGGAATTTTAAAAGAGTACTTTGTATCAAACCTATGAGCCTTTGAAGTATATATATCTGTGTATCTGATCAATAAACTTCTACAAGTACATAACCAGGACTTCTCCGCCTGGCCCCGGTATGTCACATCCTTCATCTCACTACAGGAGCTGGACTCCAACAGTTGGCTCCCAAAGTCCTTTGCCCACTTGAATATAAAAGGCTGTTAGATATGAGAATTAGGTTAACATATTAAGGTTTCTAATAGATCTGTTGAGACACCCCAGTTTCCATGGAGAGTTATGAGGCATAGAGCACTGAAAGTAGAAGCATCAACAATTCCTTTTTTTTTTAATAATAGCTTTTTATTTTTTAACATATATGCAAAGATAGTTTTCCACAAGTTTTCCTTGCAAAACCTTGTGTTTCCTATTTTCTTCCCTCTATTCTCACTTCCCCTTTCCCTTAGACAGCAAATAATCCAATATAGGTTAAATACATGCAGTTTTTCTAAACATATTTCCACATTTATCATGCTGCACAAGAAAAATCTGATCAAAAAGGAGAAATGTTGTTTCCAGCAAGTAAACAATAAGAAAAAGAGTGAAAACACTATGTTGTGATCCATACTCAGTTCCCAAAGTCCTCTCTCTGGGTGTCCCATTCACCATAGTATCTGTAAGCAAAGGAACATGGAAATGTAATTGATCAGTACGGTTTTCAGGTAACATAGATGGATTGTGCAAGATGTAGAATTATGAGAAAATTTGCCCAAATCTCTGATCTGAGTTTGTCAGCATAACCTAGGTCCTTAGTTAAGGGTCTTTAAATAGCAGGAAGAAGTGGTCCAGTTTTCCAGTCACAAAAGGCTAGGTTCAAACAATGCAACACAATTTTCTTTGAATTCCTATAATTGAATAAAGTTTTCTCACAGGACAGATATTGGATTAGACCCATAATTGAATAGAAAGGGAACTGAGAGAGCTTCAGAGTTGAGTCACAAGATGGAGTCAGTGTGGTTCACTTAATTCCCACAATTAACTACTTGCTCTCCTGATCTCAATTCCCTCAAAAGTCAAGGAAGCCCAAATCCATTGTGTAAAAAACCAACCAAAGTAAGTAAGATACAATTTAATGACCAAAAACTCCTTTTCTTAAGACTCTACCATGTATGTTGGGCTAGTTTTCCCCAAATGGCAGTGAAGTAATCCCCAAGTACTTCATTGAGCCAATGGAAAAGGGATCTAGTCATCAGAATTAATGGCTGTCCCACTGCTCTGCAAGTCAGTGAACCCTCCTGCACAGATGCCAAGTCACCTAAATCAATGCTCTAGCCTTGCTGAGTATATTTTTCATGCTATTAGTAAATGAATTATGTTTTATTAAGTATTGTATGGGGTGGGAATGCCTACTGGACCAGCCTGAGTCTAGTTTGATCCACAACACACTGGATTTTAATAGGTTTTAGAACTAAAAAGAACCTTAGAAATCACCTTGCTCTACTCATTAACGAAAAAAAAAATTTTTTTTCAACTAAAAGATATTTACTTTCTTTCCTTTCCACTTCTCCTCCAATGAAAATGAAAGAAGAAAAGAGAAAATCCTTATAACAAATATGCATAATCAAGTAAATTCCAACAGTGGCTACATCTAAAGAAATATATCCATCCCCAGCATCTTGAATCCATCATCTTTCTGTTGAAAGGCTAATCTATTAATGTTACAAGTGAAGAAACTAGGGCCCCAAGAAAAGTGATGCCCTAAGCTCACACAATTTGTATAAGTAAGAGAGAGTTTTAGGACCCAAGTCTACTGACTCAAAATCCATTGCATTTAACATTATTCTGCACTGTTATTTATATATATTTGCTAACAATTCCTTTGAAATGTTAGAGGATCAACAGAGTAGGAGTTGTTATGTCCCCTATTCCAATAAAACACCATTTTTCTCTTAAAATTAGTAGAACACAAGGGCAAAGCATATGATTCTAAAACTTAGCCTTTAAGATTTTAAACCCTCACTTGCTTATAATGGCCACTGGTTGAGGATGTGACTTAGATAGCATGGTTCTGAGAAAAGACCCGGACTGAGGTAGCTTGGGTGGAAGTCTTGGCTCTGCTGCTTATGAACTTGATAATCCTGCCCTCTTCAGGCATCCCTTATCTGTAGGACAAAGGGGCAGGTCTACATGGCTCTCTCAAGTTCCCTTTCAGCTCTCTAATTAAGCCTTGGGGACTGAGAGGATGGAGAGGGCTGCAAGCAACTCCCCTCCTTTTTCATACAGGATAGATCGCCCAAGACCTAACATCTAGCTTTCTGATTGGTATAAGATGATTTTTAGTCTCCAAGCAATAAGCAGGCTCCTATTAACAGCCAAGCAAAGCTATTCGAAAATATGCTTTATGAATTATTCAAGTTAGGTTTTAGACAAAGGATTGCAGCCAGGCAGGAGCAGATTTAACAAATGCACGCACACGCAAATATACACCCACACTCACAGGCTGGCATGCATGCACATACTTTTTATATGAGGAGAGAGACCCAGAGTCCTGATTAAATATTCACTTAATCTTGGCACAAACTATTGAGCACCTACTATGTGAAGAACCCAGTGGTTGTATTATCGGGTAAACAGAGAGCAGTCTCACTATGGGAGGCTAAAGAAATCATCTCCCCCTCTCTATGTCTGAATTTAATCCTTTGTAAAATAAGAAATTCAGATCAGATGGCTTCTAAAGTCCCTCCCACCTTTGCTATTGTATTATATGTTCTAAGGTCCCTTGAAGACCTAATGTTCTATGTTTAGATCTAACATTCAATCTTTTTTTTTTTTTTTTAATTAAAGCTTTTTATTTTCAAAACATGCATGAATAATTTTTCAGCATTGGCCCTTGCAAAACTTTGTGTTCCAAATTTTCCCCTCCTTCACCCCTCTCCAGATGGCAAGTAATTCAATATATGTTAAACATGTTAAAATATAACATTCAATCTTCTAAAGTCTTTTTAATAGGACAGCTGGGTGGTACGGTGGACATAGTACCAGCTGTGGAGTCAGGAGGACCTAAATTCAAATTTGGCCTCACACACTACGTGGAAACAAGTCAGTTAACCCCAGTTGTCCTCCTCCCTAAAAGCTATAAATATATTTCCCCCCAATTAAATAAAGTTCTTTAAAGTTCTGATACTCCTCTATATTCTTGAATCCCTTCTAATTCTGATATTCTGGGCTTTTTAGGGTCTTTTCCAATTCTGATGGTCCCTTGGAATTCTGACAATCTATATTCTATTATTCTGATATCCCTGGTCTTAAGGAGTTTACAAGCTAATAGGAGAGATAAGATAGTAAGTCTAAGACAAAATATAATAATGTGAATCAAGAAAGGATCCATTGAGATGTGGCTTCTGAGCTGGAGAGAGAAAATGTTAGCAGATAGAAATCTGTGGGGAAAGTAAGGGAGAGATCAATTCTAGATATTAAGGAGGGAAGTAATATATGGAAAAGCATGGAAGTGGGAAATGATAGGACCATATCTGAACAGGGTAAGGATCTAGTTTGGCTCAAGGTTAGTATATGTGAAAGGAAATACATAGTATGAAAGAAGGCTGAAAAGGTAGATTTAACTCAGATTATGAAAGGGGTTGGCTGCCAGGACTAAAGTTTGGACTTCACGCTGTTTAGCCAATAGGAAGGTGCTGAAGGTTTAATAAGAGGAGAATTTTGGATTAAAGTTGGATTAAAGAAAGATTGAAAATGAGAAAACCAGTTAGGAGTCTATTATGATAGCTCAGGCAAGAGATAATGAGTTTCTAATAATAAAGACGAGGGGATAAATGCAGGAGATATTGTGAATAAAGAATCAATGAAACTTGGGAACTGATTGAAAGGGGAATGAAAAGGAAGAGCCAGTGATTTTCCAACTTGAGTGATTGAGAATGGGGTGACAGTAACAGAGAAAAGGAAATTAGGAAGAGAATAAAGGGATATATGGAACTCCAATGGTAGTCTTCTTCAAAAGTTGATCTGAGTGATATAATTCCTACTTATGACAAGAAGTGATTGGTTGATGAGCAGCTGGAGAAGTGGGGGCACCTTCCTCTTAGGAAGTGTAACTTCATGTAATTCTTTATAATTACGGACTCCAGCTGGAGCCACAAATTGGAAGTAGAAAAGAGTTCCACAATTGTGTGCCCAATGGAAGCATGTCTGATAGCAAACAGCATCAACCAGGATCACAGAAGACCAATATCTAGCAATTGAACCAAAGGGATACTTAAATATACTTAAAATACTTAGACTACACATAAGTAAGGGACTGAAGTTTCCACAAGATCACCAGGGAGAAGATCTAATAGGAGCAGCAACATCACAATCATCACAGACATCACTACAACACATTGACACGATGATATCATCAGAACACATTGACACAATGACATCACCAGAACACATTGACACAATGACATCATCAGAACCCATTGACACAATGACATCACCAGAACACATTGACATGATGATATTATCAGAACACATTGACACGATGACATCACCAGAACATATTGACACAATGACATCACCAGAACATATTGACACAACGACATCCTCAGAACACATTGACCACAATGACATCACCAAAACACATCGATCATAATGACATCACCAGAACGCATTGACCACAATGACATCACCAAAACACATTGACACAATGACATCATCAGAACACATTGACACGATGACACCACCAGAACACATTGATCATAATGACATCACCAGAATGCATTGACCAGAATGACATCACCAAAACACATTGACACAATGACATCATCAGAACCCATTGATACAATGACATCACCAGAACACATTGATCATAATGACATCACCAGAACGCATTGACCACAATGACATCACCAGAGCACACTGACCTACCTGCAGTATCCAAGCTGTGAGTTGCCTCTGCACATGGGTTCTTAGCCAAAAGCATTGCTTGTGGTCCCAAAGGACCAATGGTCCCTTCTCCCTGTGAGCCTGGTTACATATATTGCCAAATGAGCCCATTCTTCCACTTACTATGTATTGGTAGGAGGATATGACTGTGAGTTAACCCTGGGTTAACCATTTTGTTGAGGTTGTTATTGTTTTACTAAACTAAATTAATTCGGTGTTTTTGCTTTTAACTAATTGGATCCTCTCACTGACAGTTGCTGAGGCTGACTCAGCAGCTCATACTCCATCTTACCCCTTAGCTCAATTCCTCTTGATGCTTTACAAACTTGGTGATTTGAATTATAAAAGGATTGGCCTAAGGGCAGAAAAGATTATCAGAAATGTTTTCCAGATGCAAAGGCCTGCCGGGTGCTTCCTTCACATCCTGACTGCTGAAGGGGAATAGAGTTTTACATCCTTTTAATTCTTATATGATGTGTTTTCAAACTTCAATTATTAAAATAATGTTCACTGGATTTTTATAGAGTTTATTGGATTTTAAACAAAAACTCTTGATCTTGATCTAAGCCAGAGTTAGCCTTGGTAATGTTGAGATTGGGAAGGGGGGGCCCAGAAGTTTGGGGTCCCAAACTAGTGTCACGAGGTATTTTAAAAGAATTTTCAGGCTTGAACCCATCTCCTTAGCCAGGGGGAAAAGCTTTATTGCAATAGTAACCAAAGCAGGCTAAATTATAAGTGAATTCAGCAGAGAAACAGAAGCAAGGAGATACATTCATCCAGCTTTCAATCATAGATATGCTAATTTTACGGCTCCTAGGTGGGAAGGAGTAGTCTCTGGAATTTGGTTCTCACTGACCAGATCATCAGTTAGCAATGAACTGAGGAGTGATTGGAACTTGGTTTCCATTGACAAGATTATCAGTCAGCGATGAATTGGGAAATAGTTTATTCAGAATCAGATAAATGTTCTTAGATTGGGAATTGTAGGAAATCTCTGAGGCAGATTCCAAAGCCAAAAGATTTAGGATTTCTTGACTTGTTAGAACAGAAGCTCCCCCTAAAATCAGGCAGTACCAATAAAAGATAAACACATTGATGGGGTCTTCTGAACTATGGTGTTGAATTAATGCAGACTTTGTAATGCCAGAGAAACTGAGGCAATATTTTTTATTTTAATAGTGGAGAATGTGGGTTAGCAAAGCTAGTCAGCTGAATGGGACTCTTGTCTCAAAGCATCCAGCATCCAGTAATTTCAGAGACTTTTATAGGGCTTTAGCTATCAGGGAAACAAAGGTAAGGGGAAGGGGTGAGTGAAAATTCCAGGAAAGCATCATAACTTAGTCCTGGACAGATTGGGGGTCAAGATAAGGAAGTAGAACAAGAGACAGATGTTTGAGGCAGGAGATAACCAGGCATTTGAGATAAGCCATCTGGAGTTTTATGACTCACTGAAATATAAGACTAACCAGACCTTTGAAGCCCCAATTCTCTCAGTCCCAATGGGGCAAGGAGGGAGGGTGGGTGGCTACCATGAAAACAGAGGCAGAACAATTCAGGGAAGTTGAGGTATTACAACCCTTTAAGAGGTAGCCTTGTTGAGGAAATCTACCTTGCAAATTGGTGCCCCTGTAGCTAAAAAATGACTCTTATTTACATGAGCTAAGTGAAATGAGCAGAACCAGAAGATCACTGTACACAACAAAAACAACATTATATGATGATCAATTCTGATGGACGTGGCTCTTTTCAACAATGAGATGATCCAAATCAGTTCAATGATCTTGTGATGAAGAGAGCCATCTGCACCCAGAGAGAGGATTGTGGGAATTGAGTGTGGATCCCAACATAGTATTTTCACTCTTTTTGTTGTTGTTTGCTTGCATTTTCTTTCTCATATTTTTTTTTCCTTTTTTGATCTGATTTTTCTTGTGCAGCAAGATAATTATATAAATATATATACATATATTGGATTTAACATATATTTTTACCATGTTTAACATTGCCATTAACTTGCCATCTAGGAGAGGGGGTGGGGGGAAGGGAATGGAAATTGGAGCACAAGGTTTTGCAAGGATCATTGTTGAAAAATTATCCATGCATATGTTTTGAAAATAAAAAAGCTTGAATAAAAAAGAAAAGACTAGCTCTTTTCACTTCTGAATGACATTGCTATTGTTCTAGAGAATAATGAGGGCTGTGCTGATAAAGGAATTTCAGATAGTGGAGGTTGGGGCCCTTCATGAAAGACCCAGTATAAGAAATACCCACGTGGTACTCCAATATGTTACAGCAAAGTGAGAGCCCTCTAAGGAAAGTTCAATGCCTTGTTTCTTTTTTTGATAGTGAAGTGTTGCAATCACACCTCATCTCACATTTATTTCCTCAGATTTTGTTTGGATCCATTTGTTTTTCTTTCCAATTACTAGTCTTGGCAAGTTTGATGTTTAAGAACTTCCTGGTTCCAATCCTCTATGCTAGGAAGACATGGACTATAGAACTTATGCATTCAGCTACCATCTGGTCAAAGCTGAGACCCCACCTAGACTCCAATAGAGCATTTATCAAGCACTTACTATGGAACAGGTACTAAATGCAAGGAATACAAATCCAGGCAAGCAAATTCATATTTGTCCTCAAGAAGTTTATACTTTAATGGAGGAAGAACCTGACAATCCTATGTGAATTTCCTATGTCTTTCTTCCTTCCCTCTTTCCTTCTTTCCCTCTTTTCTTCCTTTCTCTTTTCTTCCTTTCATTTTCTCTCCTTCTCCTTCCTTCCTGCCTGCCTTTCCTTCTTTCTCTTCTTTTTTTTTCTCTTCCTTCCTTCCTTGTCTCATTTTTACTTCCTCTTTTCAGAAGCAGCTAGATGGTACAGGAGATAGATTGTTAGATCCGGACTCAGGAGGACCTGAGTTCATATTCTACTTCAGACACTTATTAGTTATATAACCCTAAATTAGTCACTTAACACCTGTTTGTCTCAGTTTCCTCAACTATAAAATGTAGATAATACTAACATCTACCTCACAAGGAGCATCAAATGAAATAATATTTATAAAGCACTTAGGACAATACACAACATATATTAGATGCTTAATAAGTGTTTGTGTCCACCTTCTTTTCCTCATTTCCCTTTTCCTTTCCCTTTCTCTCTCTTTCCTTCCATGCTCTCCATCCCCCTACTTCCCTCCAGCCCTCTGTACATGGAGGCAGTTGATTATTTGTTGCTGTTCAGCCAGCAGACAAGTCAGAAACCACAGAGAAGTCATTAGCAATCTCTACAGTCTTTTGACTTTGAAAAAGATTTGGATTTTTAAACCCAGACTCTCATTCTCTAAATGCAAATGTTCAAACCAGATCTGGAAGAAATAATTATCCAAGGACCTTGGCTTCTATGTCCTTGTCATTTTAAATCAACATTATTTCCTCTGTTTTGACTTAGAAGTTCCATACCAATATCCTGATACATTCCAGAGCTTTCTTTGGTTGATTTTTTGTTTTGTTTTTCTTTTGTTTTGCATAACTTCCTGCAAGAGCTTCTTAGAGCCTTATTCACAGAAATGTTATTTTGGCCCCTACAGTTACCCATGGGTCAAGATCTGAAACACACTGGCTGTGGGATCATGAGCAAATAAATCACTCATCTTTTCTGAAATTCAGTTTCCTGAGAGAAAAAGTTCCTAGAATTATCCACCTCATCAGGTTACTATATGACTACAGGCAAGTCATTTATTCTTTTTTAGCTCCTACTTTCTTCCTCCCTCAAGTGTAAGAAGGACAAATTAGTCCTACCTCTTAACCTTGGGCAGTGATGGGAGGAAGGGAACAGAGGAGGAGAGGGAAGGCTTGCCAATAACAAGATTCCCCATTCCAGATAAGATTCCAGGAGTCACAGGGCTTATAAAGCCATTTCCCCAGAATTCCTTGGGATTGTTCATAACTGGATTGCCCAGATTAGAAGAGATATACTATGATATTTCCCTGGGATAAAGGAGAGAATATATCTCCAAGTGGCTAGACCCTCTCTTCATTTACTCTCAATTCAAAAAGGGTTAAATGTAACTCCTTTCAGAGTTCCCAGCATCCTCTCAGCAAGTAGCTCAGTCACCATGGCAACACAATCACCAGTGGCCTGATGACTTCAGAATGGGCAGAGGAAGTAATGGCCCCTCCTCCAACTCCCTCAAAGGTGCTCTGCCATGAGTCTGGCCCCATATCTGCAGGGGGGAGGCACAATATGCTATAGATGAAAGAGCACTGGACCTGCAGTTAGGAAATCTGACTTGGAAAGGGAGGGAGAGAAGAAAGGAATATCAGACCATATTCAACAAATGGTTGTGATATAAAGCACACTATACTAAGTGATGGTGATATAAAAAAATGGCAAAAACAGTACCTACCCTCAAAGAGCAAGTCCAAGGAGGCAGCTTATAAATAACCAGGAATAAAAGATGGCTAAGAATTTGTATTTGATCCTGTAAGGGTGAGGTTGCATTAAATTAAAAATCCTCCCCATATCTCTATAAATTGTAATCCTCATTGTACAATTTTGGAAGTTGAGCATGAGAAAAATTAAAAATGACTTTGTCTGGATCACATAGTAAGTGTTTTTAACTCAGGATTTGAGCCTAGATTTTTGTAACTCCAAGTCTATTGCTCTACCAGGCATGTGCTGGTAAAAGTTTAACAATCAGTTGGAGGGAAGGGAAATATATACATGACACATGAATTATTTAACATGCATTTTTAATATTATTTTCTCTATCACTTTCTTCCATCCCTTACAAGAAGGGAGTTCTCACAGTAACTCAAATTTTAATTCTTAGCATTTGTGGATTTCCAAGGTAAATGCTTACACTAAACATATAACAATCAGCTTTCCTGAATACATCCAAGCTGGCTATGGCACATCTCTGACTTCTTTCAAGGGAAGAAGGGAAGAAATGGGAGCTCTGCCCCTCGTATAAGGAGCGGCAGATGTTTTCCCCTAAGTAGGCTTTTGCCAATTGCAATTCTCATACAGATGCTCAGTATTGGACAAGAGTTCCAGAAAGATTTCTTACAATTCCTATAAATATCTAAATTAAGCCACCTACACTGTTCCTACCTTCTCCTTTTACAGAGCTGGAAAAAGAGGCCTTGAGTGGGGGAAGAGGGTGTCCAACATCATACATGCAGCTGGGCAATATTAGAGATCCAGGCTTCAACCCTAAACTTCAGGGTTATTGTTGTGGTTACAACCTGTTTTTAGCTCAAATCAAGTGGCACATGGCAGCCCCAAAGGTAAACAATTTCAGCTTCCATGAATAGAAGCAGAGTTTCCGGGACAATTCATATCTGCCTTCAGACACTAGCTGTGTGACCTTGGACAAGCCATTGTTTGTCTCAGTTTCCTCATCTAAAAAGTGAATTGGAGAAGCATATGACAAACTACTCTAGTATTTTGGCCAAGAAAACCCCAAATGGAGGATTGATAATGAGTGAACCACAAAAAAAAAAAAAAAACCTGGGAGACAGATGATGATCCTAATATCTCTAGCCCTACATGCCACATTTCTGGGTACCACATTTTAGGAAAGACAGTGATGATGTGAATGAATGAATAAATGAATGAAAAGAATTTATAGCACTGGGCAAACAATCAGGAAGATGATGAAGGTGAGTTCAGAGGGAATGTTTTATAAGAATCAGATGTAGAAACTTTTAGCCTGAGAGAGACTTAGAGGAAAGCTGCAGGGACATTAGAGAGGGAGACTTGACATTCTATTTTCACTAGGCAGAATGACAAGCAATGAGAAATGACACTTAAGTAAATTTATGCTCAGTAGAAGGGAAAGCTTCCTGATTCCTGGAGTTACCCAAAGGTGGGATGGGTGCCTCAGAAAGCACTGGGTTTCCTGTCTCTGGAGGTAAAGACAAGATGACCCTTTGACAGGTAGGGGGACAGATGGTCTCTGAGGTCCAATCCAGTACCCTCTCCCCAGATGGCAAGTAATCCTATATATGTTAAATGTGAAAATCTTCTATACAAATTTCCACAAATATGCTGCACAAGAAAAATCAGATCAAAAAGTAAAAAAAAAAAAAAAAATGAGAGCGAAAAAAATCTGTGAATGTCTGATGATGAATCTGAAGAGATCTGTTTGTCTTAATGTTCTTTTTCTGATGGGTAGGATCTGAGCTTGCTCTTGGCTCCGGTTGCCAGGTCAGGGACCGTGGCAGACTTATTGCCTTTCTCATAAATCTCTGTGACGTCAGACTGCTCCTGGAGACATAAACGCCATCTGGCACATAATTAAGCCTCAGTGCCATATACTGTTTTCTGTGGTTATTGTACTGACTCATAGGTGGGGAGAGGAGGGGGGAAGAAAAGGAAGAAGTGGGCATCTCAAACCTGTTGGTAAGGAAGAAATTAATGAAGTAATTGAAAAAATGTTCCTCCCACCCCACTCTGACCAAGAGCTTTGAGTGTACTATGGGTTTCAGTCTATACTGGGCACAGTCTTTCTGCCATCTAGTGGACTTTGAAGAATCACTTCTAAGCCTTCTCTTCAGCATGCATTAGATCAGTCCTATCTATTTATCTGGACCCAGTTTTCAGATCATGTTTGTGAAGCCAAGGAGAATATGAATATTACTACTAATAATAATAATAGAAAGAGGAAAAGAAGGAAGAAGAAGAAAGCAGAAGGAAGAGAAGAAGAAAAAGAAAGAGGAGAAGGAAGAGGAGGAGAAGAAGAAGAAAAAGGAAGAGGAGGAGGAGGAGGAGGAGGAATAGAAGAAGTAGGAGGAGGAGGACGAGGAGCGGGAGAGGAAGAAATAAAATAGAAGGACAAGGAAATATGAGGAAGAAGACATTATGATCTCTAACATCCTTATAGAACTTTCAGTTTTCAAACCCCTTTTTTCTTTTTTTTTAAATTTAAAAAAAAAAAGAAAAAAGCTTTTTATTTTCAAAACATATGCATGGATAGTTTTCAACATTCAACCTTGCAAAACTTTGTGTTCCAAATTTTTCCCTCCCTTCTCCCCATCCCTTCCCCTAGATGGCAAGTAACCCAATATATGTTAAACATGTGCAATTTTTCTTACATATTTCCACAACTATGGTGCTGCAAAAGAAAATCAGATCAAAAAGGGAAAAAATGAGAAAGAAAACAAAATGCAAGCAAACAACAAAATGAGTGAAAATACTATGTTGTGAACCACACTCAGTTCCTACACTCCTCTCTCTGGGTGTAGATGGCTCTCTGCCTCACAAGATCATTGGAACTGGCCTGAATCATCTCATTGTTGAAAAGAGCCACATCCCTCAGAATTGATTATCATATAATCTTGTTGTTGCTGTGTACAATGATCACCTGGTTCTGCTCATTTCACTTATCATCAGTTCACGTAAGTCTCTCCAGGCTTCTCTGAAATCATCTTGCTGGTCGTTTCTTACAGAACAATAATATTCCATAACATTCATATATCATAACTTATTGAGCCATTCTCCAACTGATGGACATCCACTAAGTTTCCAGTTTCTTGCCACTACAAAAAGGGCGACAAACACTTTTGCACATGTGTCCCTTTCCCTTCTTTATGATTGCTTTGGGATACAAACCCAATATAAACACTGTTGGATCACAGTCTGATAGCCTTTTGGGCATAGTTTCAAATTGCTCTCCAGAATGATTGAATGAGTTCACAACTCCACCAACAATGTATTAGCATCCTAACTTTCCCACATCTCCATTCATCATTGTCTTTTCTTGCCATCTTTACCAATCTGAGAGGTGTGTAGTGGTACCTCGTCTTAATTTGCATTTCCATAATCAATAATAATTTAAAGCACTTTTTCATATGACTAAAAATGGTTTTAATTTCTTCATCTGAAAATTGTCTGCTCATATCCTGTCACCATTTATCAATTGGAGAATGGCTTGAATTCCTATAAATTTGGGCCAATTCTCTATATATTTTAGAAATGAGGCCTTTATCAGAACCCTTGAATGTAAAATTTTTTTTTCTCCCAGTTTATTGCTTCCCTTCTAATCTTGTCTGCATTGGTTTTGTCTGTACAAAAACTTTTTAACTTAATATAATCAAAATTATCTATTTTGTATTCAATAATGTATTTCAGTTCTTCTTTGGCCACAAATTCCTTTCTTCTCCACAGATCTCAGAGGTAAACTATCCTTTCTTCTTATAATTTCCTTATATCACCCTTTATATCTAAATCTTGAACCCATTTTGACCTTATCTTTGCATACAGTGTTAAGTGTGAATCATTGCCTAATTTCTGCCCTACAGTTTCCAATTTTCCCAGCAATTTTTGTCAAATAACGAGTTCTTATCCCAAAATCTGGGGTCTTTGGGTTTGTCAAACACTAGATTACTATAGTCATTGACCATTTTGTCCTGTGAATCTAAGCTATTCCACTGATCGACTACTCTATTTCTTAGCCAGTGCCAAATGATTTTAATGACTGCTGCTTTATAACATAGTTTTACAAACCTCTTTTTCTAACAGCCCTTTGAGGTAGGGAGTAGAGCTATCACTATAACCGTTTTACAGATGAGGAAGCTTGAGAAAGAGAAGTGATTTTCCCAATGATAAAAGTAGTTAGTGGCAGAAGCAGCCCTTGAATCCCAATTTTCTGAATCCAAGTCTCATCTTTTCCTACTGTGACCATGTTACTTTCTAATATCAGTTCTATTTCTATAATACTTTAAATTCTTTTTTTTTAAATACTTTTCTTCTCAACAACCATGTGACAGCAGGGAATGAAAACATTCTTATCCCCATTTTAAAAATGAGAAAACCAAGATTTAGAAAGGAAGAGCTTTACCTAAAGTTATAGGGCTAGCCAGAGACAAAGCCAGCACTCTCAGACTTAGATCTCATATAATTCCAAAGCTGAAAGAGACTAATAAGGCACCTGGTTCAGTACACACCTAAAGAGAAATCTACTCCAAGCTTCCCAGAGAAAGGGTTTTAAAACCTCCACATGAGAAATGATGCTCACTACTTCACAAGGCAGCCCAGTGCCCTCTGGGACAGTTCTAATTGTTAATGAGTTTTCCTTAGATCATTTTAAAACTCTGAAACTCCCTCCCCTGGCTCCTAATCTGCCTCTGGGACCAAGACTACCATAATCCCTTTTGGTAGAGAGAGCACTACTTGTATGATCCTGGGTAAATCATGACTGCGGCTTCATTTTGCTCATCTATAAAGTGGGGATAAGCTTAGCATCTACCTCTCAGGATTGTTGTAAGGATAAAATAGATATTTATAAAGTGCTGTGTATTCCTTAAAACACTGTATAAATGCTAGCTATTATTGGTACTTAGTCCAGTATAGGCCCAGGTACCTCTACTGGGCTGTCTTAATTTGTCAATGTTATTTGTGTCTTTTCAAACTGAAAATAGCCTTCAGTTTCTCTATTAGAAATAACCTTCAGTTTCTGTTATTCTTTCTTTTGAATCCTCTTACAAAAAAGCAGTTGAAGACAATCCAGTACAAGTGTACAAGAATTTATTAGGAACCTATATGTACAAAAATATAGCAGCTTTCTTTTTTATGGTGACAAAGAATTGGAAACTGAGAGGAATGCCCAAAATTGGGGAATGATTAGACAAGTTGTGGTACATAATTGGATGTGATATAAGACTCTCAAGAAAAACCTGGGAAGGATTACATGAACTGATGCAAAGTTAAAAGAGAAGAACCAAAAGAACACTGTATATAGTAAAAAGAATATTGTATGATAACCAACCATAAATGACTTAGTCATTCTTACCATTACAATGATCCAGACAATTCTGAAGGACTTATGATGAAAAAACCTATTCACTTTTCTAGAAAGAACTGATGGAGTCTGAATGCAGATTGAAGCATATTTTTCTTTTTATTTTCTCAAGGATTTTTTTTTCTGTTTTCTTTCACAATCTGCCTAATACAGAAATATGTTTTACATGATCATACAGGTATAACCTATATAAACTTGCTTGCCTTTTCAATGAGGAGGAGAGAAAAAGGAGAGGGCAAAATAATTTGGATCTCAAAGTTTTTTAAAAAACAAATGTTAAAAATTTGGGGGAAAATAAAATTTTAAAAATGCTTTGTTCACTAGGAAAAAACAAATGAACAAATCTCAACTCACATGGAGACCAAAGTGGAATATGTAGAATAATAGGTGCAGTTAAAGAACCTCCCATCCCATGGTTACTCAGTTTCTAGAATCAGGAACTAGATTTCAAAGAAGGTGAACTCCATTTTCTATTTGCTGTTGAGTTTCTTCGGTATTTTATTTCTCTTCCTTATCCCATTCCCTTCCATCACTCCACCTCATATCCCATCAATAGTTTGATCTAATGGTACTGATTCTGAAGTCAGGAGACTGGCGTACAGAGTTCTGCCTTCTTAATTGATCGGCTACACAATCATGGGCAAGTTATTATGCTTTGATTTTCTATCTGTTCAATGGGAAAAATAATCCTTACCTTATCATGTCAAATGGTTATTTATAAGGAAAGTGCCTTGGAGAGCCAGAATTATATGGTGAATGGAATGCAGACCTTAGAGTCAAAAAGGCCTAGATTCAAATGGTGCCTCTGATACTTAAAAGCTATAAAACATTGGCTAAGATAGCTTATTTTTCTAAGCCTCCATTTCCTCATTGGGAAAATCAGGGAGTTGGACTACAGTCTAACTTCCCTTCTAGCTCTATATCTATACAACTATAAACTCTTATATTTTTAATCACCTTTTAAGGCAAAAAAGTTTGGCTTGAGTGTAGGAAGGAATAAAGGAAACAAGAATTTTATTAGGCACTTACATGTGCCAATATACAAAAAAATTGACAAAAATTATCTCATTTGATCCTCTGCAAGATAGGTACTGTTGTTATCCTCATTTTACAATTGAAGAAACTGAGACAAAGAGAGGTAGTGATTTTGTCCAAGGTCACAGAGCTAAGTGGCTGAGATTGGATTTGAATTCAATTCATCTTGATTCTTTCTAGCCACTGAGCAACTAATAGCAATGGAAAAATATAGAGAGCAATCATAAGGAAATGAAGTTGGAAGGACCCTAAACAGACTGCAGTTCAAATGTCACTTCTCCAGGGAGTCTTTTCTAATCTCTCTCGAAGGAAAGCGACAGTCCCATCACAGTGTACTTTGTTTCAACCTCTTTAACACATATATCAGGGCAGCTAGGAAGTGCAGTGGATAGTGTCAGCAGAACCTGAGTTCAAATTTGACCTTAAGCACTTACTAGCTATGTGACTAAGTCATTTAATCCTATTTGCCTCAGTCTCCTTCTTTGTAAAATGTGCATAGAAAGAAATGGTGAACCATGCCGATCTCTTTGCCAAGAAAACTCCAAATGGGGTCACAAAAACTCAGACATGACCAAACAGCAGGGACATAAACATCATATAATGTTGTCTGTTTCAATTATTTTTTTCCAAAACTGGGCTTCCTGTAGGAAAAGATCATATATCTTTCTAGCACAGAATTCAGATGTCTACAATGCGGATAGTTAATGAATATTTATTCTGTTGGTTTAAATTAAATTGAAATGATAAAGTGAAACAATTTTTTTTCCTGAGATAGAGATATGACAAAGTGATGAGCCAGCAACATGCATCTTGATAGGAGACAATAGATCTTGGATCAGTATAACCAGCCTATACACCACATTTGCTCTCTTATTTCCATCCAAAGTGCCTTTAAGGTTAAAGATAGCAGAGTGAAATAGTAAAAATGTTGGATAAAGAGCCAGATATCCTGGATTTTACCCAAGCTCTACTACTAACTAACCATATGACCTTGGGAAAATAATTCCCTGTATTGTATAACTTCACATGTGGTTTCTGGGACTGGGAGTGGGAATAAGGGAAATAATCTGGAATTCAAAAGTTTTAGATGTAAAAAATTCTTTAAGTGTAACTGAGGAAAAATATTAAATAAATTGTTTTGTTTTGTTTTGTTTTAAAGAAAATAATTTTCTCTCTCTGGGCTTCAGTTTCCCTTTCCATAACATGAAATGGTTGGACTAGATCTTGCAGACCTCAAGCAGCCCTCTATTTTAAGGATCTTTCCACCTCTAAATTTTAGTTCTTAATGATCTTCAGGGATTCACTGACTAGTCTTGGGAGTGCATGGCAAGTGGCTGCCTAGATTCTTCAGAGTAGCATCCTCACAGAAAATTAAACCCCTGTTGTCCCCAGTTCCCAATCTCTTCTGCCCTCTCTTTCCCACTATATTCTTTTTTTTTAAACAAATTTTCCTTCATACCATAGGTTTTCATCTGACATTCTTTATTTTTTGCTGATCTTTTTGTTATTTTATTCTAACCTTAATATTTTATTTTTCTCAATTACATGTAAACAATTTAAGCTTTTTTTTTTTCAAATTTTGAGTTTCTTTCTTTTTTTTTTTTTTAAATCAAAGCTTTTTATTTTTCAGAATACATGCACAGACAATTCTTCAACATTAGCCCTTGCAAAACCTTGTGTTCCAATTCCCCTCCCTTCCCTGACCCCTTCCCCTAGATGGCACATAGTCCAATATATGTTAAACATGGTAGAAATATATATTAAATCCAATATATGCATACATATTTATACAATTATCATGCTGCACAAGAAAAATCAAATCAAACCAGAAAAAAAGAGAAACAAAATAAAATGCAAGCAAACAACAAAAAGAATGAAAATGCTATGTTGTAAGCCACACGGTTCCCACAGTCCTTTCTCTAGGTGTAGATAGTTCTCTTCATCACTAAATCATTGGAACTGACCTGGATCATCTCATTGTTGAAGAGAGCCACATCCATCAGAATGCATCCTCATATAGTATTGTTGTTGCTGTATATAATGATCTCCTGGTTCTGCTCATTTCACTTAGCATCAGTTCATCTGAAATTCTTTCCATCTCCTGGAATTTACTGAAACTAATCTTTCTCTTGAAGATACTAAACCTTTTGGCACCTACTCCAAAACTGGATTGACCTCTGTAGGTGACACATTGAATAAAGGGCAGGCTCTGGAATCGAGAAGTCTCATTTACCTGAATTCAAATCCAGACTCAGATACTCACTAGCTATGTGACCCTCATCTGTAAAATGAGCTGGGAAAGGAAATGGCAAGCCATTATCTTTGCCAAGAAAACCCCAAGTGGGGTTACAAAAAGTCAGACACAAGTGAAACAAGTAAATGACTGAACATGGCAGAGGTTTCCACAGCCACTTTCAGCCCCTCCCTCTGCCATGATCACTGGGGTAACCTATGTGGTCCATATTTTTCAATTCCTACAGACCTCAAGTTCACTTTTCCTTCCCACTAAATTCAATACCTGACTCCTCATCCCTTTCAAACACCCTGGCTTTCTTCTAGTTAGTTCTTTAACCTCCTCAGCTCCCATGACCTTGGTTTCTAGCCTACCATAATAAAACACAAGTCAGGGATGACATCTTAAACATTCATCCCTCATCCAGCAAAATTCGTTCCAGGTGCTAAAATTCTTGATTATAGCTCTGACCCCAGTTTCTAATTATCCTTTTATCCAAGGTCTTTCTTAAGCCAAAAGAGATTCACTCTTGCCACAATTTAAACCTGTATAGTTTATTCAGACTGACATTTCTAAGCCTTAGTTTCAGTATTAAAAAACCTGGGGAAAAAACAAACAAACAGAATAACCCAATAGCAGCAGGCTTATTTTCTCCAAACACTGCAATGAATTTGAAATTGGCCAAGAACTACTTATTTGGAGGAAAACATTTCACAGCACCTGTCTATGATTTGCTTTCATTCAGAGAGCCTTTGCAGATCAAATGATAGCAATTCAACTGACCTCATTTGGACAAATACATATTAAGCACCTGCTCTGTGTATGGGGTGAAGGGTGGATGGGGATTAGTGGGAGTGGGTGTTGGTGTGGATGTAGTGACTAGCACTTAAGCAAATACAAAATGAGATGAGACCTGCTCCCTGATTTCTTGGCATCCATACTGAAGCTGCAGGATTAAAGGGGACAATGGACTGCTCCAATATAAGACCCTTCCAGGATCAGATTTTTCCAGTATAGGTTCCCATTAATTTTGATTACTGTGTTCTTTGTCTTCAGGTTTTATGATCCTGGACATGGCCAATCATTAGGTGCTTCCTCAGGCTTCCAAGAGTCCCAATTTCAAGATAGCAGAAAGTAGGAAGAAAACCATATGCAGAATATTAGATGATAATATGCAAGTGTTTCAGGGTAAGATGTAAGGGATGCAAAACACTATAAGAGAGGAAAGAGGATGAGATGTGAAGTCAGGGATGCTGGCTGGGAATCCCAGTTGTACCTCTTGCTTCCTCTATCATTTCAGGTAAGTCATTTTAATTCTCTGGGTCTCAGTGTCCTCATATACAAATAAGGAGGTTAGGTAAAATGATATGTAAACTCTAAAATCTTATAATCCTGGCTCTAACACTTACTAGCTATGTGATGGTGGATAATAAATCCTATTGTCTCTTTGGAACTCAGATTTCTCCTATAGAGATAATTATGTGATCTTCTATTATGAGAAGAGTTTTATAAATCTTAAAAGATCATTTAATTCAGGAAAAATAATAAGGAATCTATTGTATGCTAAGTGTGGAATGAGGAGCCAAAGATGTGTTCAATTTCTTCTTACTCTTTATAACTCCTTTATGGGGGGTTTCTTGGCCAAAATACTGGAGTGGGTGGTCATTTCCTTTTCCAGCTCATTTACTTGTGAAGAAAATTGAGGTAATCTGGATTAAGTGATTCACCCTGGGTCACATAATCAGTGGCTGAGGCCAGATGTGAATTTAAGGAAGATAAATCATCCAGATTTCAAACCACTATGAGAACTAGCTGCCCAAAGGAACCAAAGATACAAAGACAAAAATAAAACAGTGCTTGCCTTCCCAGAGCTTACATTCTATTGGAAATGAGAAAGAGCATGAAACATATTCAGAAAGAAGTTAATGCAACAGGAGGAAGTAGAATAGTAACAACTAGGAGGTAAAGAAAGGCTTTATTGGGAAGATGGCACCTAAACAGACTTTGAAATAAAAGAAGGCTTCTTTCGAACCTGAGGCATTATGGGTAATGGGCCTGTATGAAAGCAAAGGTAAGGGACAGAATATGTAATTTGAGAATCCCTAAAAGTGAGAGAAATGATTCATTCAGAATCCCTGCTTAAACTCTAATCAGTATTAGTTCATTATGATTTTATAAGGGATAATGTTTATCAATAATTATTTAAATATAGTCATCCAGTGACACATATCTAGTCAATCACCTAGTCATAAGAATGAGCAATGTTTTAAGAATATAGATTCTAATAGAAGATCCCTATAATAAGCCTCAAACTTTAATGTAATTTTCATTGCTTGTTTACCAGATATAAAGTTCACTTGCACATCCATGAGAATGCTGACAAAGGTATCTCCTGTTTTGCTCAAATTCCATGACCAAACCAAGCATGGGAAATGGGATGGTATGGAAATTCCCTCTGTTAAGGTTATAGGATGTAGATGGATTCTCCCTATACCAACTCACTAAACGATGAGATACAGGGTATTATCCCCAAAATAGATTGGAGTTATGGACTCCTGTCACAAATCATCTCAAAAGAATGTGTAGATTTCAACATCTTCCAAATCAAGGGGCAAAGATTTCATTATACTTCTAACAATAGGCTAAATTCATAAGGGTTTTTAGTAAGAAAAGATGTTTTAGCAATTAATGAAGGGGAAAGATAAGCTCCTTAGCAGTAACCAGGAGGAAGACCTCATGAGCTAGCCCTAAAAAGATTTGGGGAGAATTTACGCTGAGCTGATCTTTTTTGCAGACTTTGACATCATAATTTAGCTTTCTGATTGGATACTGTAAAGGTGAGGTTATGATTATTTTTATCAGAGACCTCCACCTGGGGTGGGGCTGTAATCAAAATTGTCCACTTGAACAAAAAGCCTAGTAAGATACCTGTCCTTAGTTCTTGAAGAGGACCAAAATGTCATCACTATGTTAGAGTTGAATTACAGTATATCCAACTATGATTGATTAGTCCAATACGAAATCAGGATGTTCTGCCACAGGTTGGACACAAATAGCCCCTGTAAACATTTGAGGGGACGCCTCTAACTTTGTGCATCTCACATTTCTTCTGAGTTAATTCAATTTTGCTTTGTTCACAGAGCACTTTCTCTCATGAGGTGAGTAGTCCTGTGCCAATGTCTCCCATATCATACAATCAATTCTAATGTTCTTAAGAGAGACCTTGAGGATGTCCTTATATTACTTTTCCTAACACCTGTGAGTGCTTGCCCTGTGTGAGTTTCTCATAAAATAATCTTTTTGACTAGTGTACATTTGGCATTTGAACAATGGAGTTATTCTCTCTGAAGTAGAGTTGAATGCTTAGCAATTTAGTTCAAAAAAGGACTTAGTGCCTTGTGTTTTATCCAGCCAGGTGTCTTCCGAATCTTTCTAAGACAATTCAAATAGAAATGATTCGGTTTCCCAGCATGGCCGAGTTTCCCAGTTATACAACAATGAGATCAGCTCAAGGACTCTGTAGACCTTCAGTTTGGTAGTCAGCCTAATACTACTCCTTTCCCATACTTTCCTTTGAAGTCTTGCAAAGAGTGAATTAGCTCTGGCAATGTAGGTGTCAATCTCATTATCAAAATGAACATCCCTGGAAAGTGTGTTGCCAAAATAAGAGAACTTATCCACAGCATTCAAAACTTTATTGTTTTCTATAAATAAGGGTTCCACGTATGGATGATATAGTGCTGGCTTATAGGGGAACTGTGTTTTCTTGGTGTTAATTATTAGGCCAAAATTATCACAAGAAGCAGAGAATTGATCTACACTTTGTTGCATCTCAGCTTCCAAGGCTACATTGAATGCACAAACATCTGCAAACCAAAAAATCACGCACCAACACTCCTTGCACTTTAGTTTGGGCTTGTATTCTTTTCAAGTTGAAGAATTTACCATCAGTAAAGCAGCTGACTTTGATTCCCATTGAGGGCATTTGAGAACATGGCTGAAAACATCATGTTAAAAATCATGGGAGCAAGCACACAGGCTTGTTTCACTCCATTGGGGCTAAAAAAGCTCAAGAGTATTGTCCATTGTCCAGAACCCAAGCAAGCATGCCATGATGAAACTATCCATGATTTCTCTGGGTGACCAAATTTTGATATGATTTTCCATAGATCTCATGACTGACAGTATCAAAGCCTTGGTCAGATCTCCAAATGTTGTATACAAACTTCTGTTCTGCTCCGGCCATTTTTTCCAGCCATGATTATTTCTTGGCTCCTTCTGAAGTCACACTGGCTCTTAGATGACTTTTTTCCTGGTGTAGGGTAAGACTGACAAGAATCTTGAAGCAATGGATGACTAAGAAAAAAGATTCTCCTTTGATTATTACAGGATGATCTAGTCTTTTTACCTTTATAAAGATGGACAAAGGAGGCATCCTTGAACTTTAACTAAGCTACTAACAGCAGGCTAAATGCATAGGAGTTTTTAAATAAGGAAAAGGTTTTTAGCAATTAACAAGGGGTAGATAAGTTCTCCACAAGTGACCAGAAGGGAGATAACATTAAGGGAAAGACACCATGACTGGAAGGAAGGCTAATCCTAAAAGAGATTTAGTACACTAAAAGAGTTAGCAAGTTAATAAGGTACAGTTGAATCCTTTTATAGGGAAAATATAACGTTAAAGGTTTAACATCATAACGGCTTTTTGATAGAAACCATCATAACCCTCACAATTACTGTATCCTATCAAAGACCTCCACTTGGAATGGGGCTGTAATAAAGCCCACTTAAACAAAAGGCCTAATCAAAATTTTAAAAAAGGTTCACTTATAATCCTATCAGTGCTCTTCCCTGCTTGCCTTAGGGACTAGCTAAATATCCAGATTATTTATAGTAATTAAGGCTCTCTAGGTCAAGGCCCACTTAACTATCCAGAATCTCATCAATACTGATGTCATTTTTTGGCCCTCAAGAACAAGCTCTATCAATCAATGAGATTCTGTATTTTACATGCCTCTTTTTCATTTTGAGGTAAAAGAGTGGAAAAGCAATAGCAGGGAAAGGGAATATATTCTTTTTCCAAGTAAGAGAGCTAGAAATATGAATGAAAGTGGAGGGGCTGCCTTGGGTAAACTCCTGGCAATGGGGTTATGATCTGATACAGACTCTGAAGCAGATGGCTTTAAGCTAAGTTGGATGGCACTATACAGGTCTTATAAATCTAGTCTAAATTACTGAAAAACAGTCAAGGTGACAGGAATGAACAGGGTGTGTTCTACTGGAGGGGAGTAGGCTAATGGGGCTAGAATAAAAAGCAAGAACAATTCAGTATTGTGAGATAAGACTGGAAAGACACACTGGAGCCAAACTGTAGAAGACCTTGAATACCATACAAAGGAGTGTGAAGGTCTTATTAAGTATATAATAAGGAATCACTAAATATTTCTACACAGGGGAATGACATAGTTCCAATGCATAAGGGAGATTAACCTAGCTGCATTTAAAGGATGGTTTAGAAAGAAACCAGAAGCAGACTGGCTACCAAGTGCTCAGAAAAAACAAGACATTCGTTGTTTTTGTCCAGAGTGGAAAGAGATTTTCCTTGAAGCTTATCCTCCAGAGGCTGACAGCCAGTGCTCATGAAGGATTTTCCCCTTTCTGGACTGTACTTTCTCTGTGTAGAACAAGGATAAATAGTGACTGACTTCTAAGCTAGTTGTACACCACATAAGAAGCCCAGCCAGCCTCAAAATAAATTTAAAAGAAGCAGACCCAGAAATAGCACGTTACCTAAATGTTTGACTTCCTGAATAACATTAGCTCAACTCTTTGTTGGAAAACTTCAGAAAAAGAGAGCTCTTGAATGAATCTTAGAAAAGAGTTAAAAGAAAACATCATTACCATATCTGAAGGGATGGTACCTAGATGGAGTCAGAAAGACCAAAGTTTAAATTCAGCCTCAAACACTGCCTAGCAAGTCACTTAACTTTGTTTGCCTCAGTTTCCCCATATGTAAAAATGAGCTGCAGAAGGAAATGGCAAATCATTCTAATAGCTTTGTCAAGAAAACTCCAAATGGAGTCTTGAAAAGTCACTCAAGGACTAAAGCGACTGAACAACAATATTTTGCCAGACACAGCTCTAAGTGACAAAGATATAAAGAAAGACAAAAAAGTAACTTCAAGGAGTTTCCTAATGAAGGAGACAACATAAAACAACTGTATACAAACAAAATTTATACGGTATATAATAAGCAAAATGATTTATTCACTTAAAAGTTGTCCTTAAAACAATATTTCTGTTATTGTATACAGTATCCTTTTGGTTCTGCTTATTACACTCTATTATTTTGTGCAAGTTTTCCAGTTTTTCTAAAATCATTGAGCTCATTTCTTATAGTATAATAGCTCTGCAAAACAATCATATACCACAATTTGTTCAAGCATAAAGGACATATGAGAGACACTATCTGCAAACAGAGAAAGAATTGATAAACAGAAGTATGTACAGGATAATTATATATGCATGCATACATATGCCTATTATCTAATGGTACATCACTGTCTAGGAGGGGAATGGGTGAGAAAGAAGGAAAATAAAAAGAAATTTACATGATAATTTTGTTGGATATAGTGCAGAGATTTGCAGTTTCGTTTATAATAATCTTTTTGTTGTCCTATGTTATAAAAATGCTTGTTTTATTCCATAAGGTCAAAATCTTTTAAATGTATATAGCACAAATTGGACACCATCTTAGAAAAAAGGCACCAAAATTCAGGAAGACCAGAACAAGGTTTTATCAAAAGGAGCAACTTTTGCTGAGACTTGAAGGAAGCCAAGATTAGACAGGCCCCATAGGGCATAAGTAGGAGGAAAAGGTCTAATTTGCTGAGAGGTAGACTATGTTTCAATACAAGGAAACTTTCTAGGAACTAGAGCTCCCCTGAAGTAGAATGAGCAGATTGATGAGGAAGTGTGTTTTTCATTTACAGAGATCTTTAATTCCATATTGAATGACAATTTATCAATAATGTTGCAGAGGACATTCTTGCTGCTCATAGGTGTTGGTCTAGATGGTCTTCAAGGTCCTTTCAGGCCCTCACACAAAACAGGTATATAGTAACATTTCCATTTTTACAAATGAAGAAATCGAGGTCCAAAAAAGAAAAGTTACTTTGTAGACTCCTAATTTAAGATTGGAAAGGAGCTTCAAGGTCATTTAGTACAATCTCCATCTAAAAGATTATTTCTTCTGCAACATTGTCTAACATTGTCCAGTAACCATCCAACTTCTCCATGAAGATTTTTTGTCTCTCACAGCAGTCCACTCTATTTTAGGATATCTAAATTTTTTTGTTATATATCGCTGAAATTTGCCCAATGGCAACTGCAATTTCTACACAATGATCACTCTTCATTAGTCAGTTATTCCTTGAGTCAGTTATTCAAATTTATGTTTGTACAAATATTTATATTCAAATTTATCTTGTATATAACTTGTTTATATGTGATTATCTGCATATTATCAACTCCCCCTTTAGACTCTGAGCTCTTTGAGAGCAGAGGTTATCTTTTACCTTTCTTTGTATTCCCAATGGTTACCATAATATCTGGTGTATTGTAGATTCTTTTTTTTTTTAATTTTAATTTTATTTTATTTAATAATAACTTTGTATTGACAGAATCCATGCCAGGGTAATTTTTTACAACATTATCCCTTGCACTCGCTTATGTTTCGTTTTTTCCCCTCCCTCCCTCCCTCCCCCCCAAGATGGCAAGCAGTCCTATATATGTTAAATATGTTGCAGTATATCCTAGATACATGTATTGTAGATTCTTAAAAATTGTTTATTAACTGGCTGACCAGCCCTTCGTGTGCCTTTTGGAACAAAATAGAACAAGCCCAATTCTTGACAGTTATCACATCCTTGAAAATAGTTATGATAGTTTACCTAAATCCAGGGTTTTTAACCTTATTTGTGTTATAGACCCCTCTGGCCATCTGATGAAGCATGCAGACAAGAATGTTTTTAAATAATTGGAAGAAATACTGAATTTCAATTGGAGGTTAGTGAAAATAAAAATGTAACCTTTTTCCTCTATTCAAATTCATACACTGCTTGAAATTTATCCAAAAAGCCCTTGAGGATCTATGAATGTCAGGTTGAGAATGTTCAATCTAAATTATCTTTCTTTTCTCCAGCATAAATGTCCCCAGTTTTTTCCACCAATCTTCATATGGAATTGACACTTGTCTTCTTTCCATACTGGTCAACCTCTCTTGGATGTACTACAGCTTGTTCAATCAATCAAACAATCCATAAACCTTTATTAAACTTTTACTATGTTACTGTTCTTCCTGGGACAGCCAGGAGACCAATGCTCCCTAAACTGAATGTATTAGTCCAAATATATACTAATGAAGGAAGGACTATCATCTCCCTCATTCTCTGCTATATGCCTCATTAAATATAGTCTAAGAAAGCATTAGCTTTATTTTCACTGGTTATTCCCCATGCTTGGAATTTCCCCCTCTTCATTTCCAACTCCTTCCCTGACATTCTTCAGATCCCAGATAAAATCTCACTTTTTACCAGAAATCTTTCCTAATTTCTCTTAATTTTAGTGATTATCTCCAATTTACATATCTTTATGTAGCGGTATAAATATATAAATTCTATTGATAGATAAATTATAGGTGTATGTGTATATATACATAAGTCCAATATATATAAATCTCCAATTTATATCTCTTGTATATACAATTTGCACATTGTCAACTTCATTAGATGGTGAACTTTTTGAGATCAGGAACTATTTCTGACCTTTTGTTGAATCCCTGTAGCATAATTGTTGACACATAGTAAGCACTTAGAAATGCTTACTGGACTGGACTACCATACCATTCTGTTGATCCAGCTGGGTTTCTGACTTGTCTACCATGCCTCAGATGCCTTTTCACCTGGTATATTTCTATATCATACCAGTGCCCTTCTATTGGCAAGTTTCTTTTGGGATTTTCATTTCGAGGAAGATCTCAGGCTCATCATGTTTCATTCCCTTCGTGGCTGTGTTTTCTGCTTTTCTGAACTTCACCATTATGCCCCTTTCTCCTACCTTTACTATCCTAACTCCTCTTTCCATTTTATGTGGTTGTCTTCTCCCAGATATGAATATAAGCAAAATATCTCCAGTGCTTTTTATGTTGTAAGCACTTAAGTAAGTGTTTATTGCCTATTGCCTCCTTGACTAGCTAATTTACCTATATTAAGTTTCCTGGCCACCAGAGCTTCCTACAATATTTTAATAAAAATAGCATCCTTGATTTGAATCCAGGTCTCCTGACTCAGGTGGCTGATTGATTGTCCTTCACCTTCAAAGAGGACCAAAGTGACATCATTATGTTGGAGCTGAGGTACAATGTGTCCACTGTGGCTGATGAGACCAATATGAGCTTGGAAGACTCTACCACAAGTCAGACACAAATAGTCCATGCGAACCTCTGGAAGGGAGAAATCTAAATTTGCACATCTCATGATTCTTTTGAGCTACTATAATTCTGCTTTGCTCATAGACCACAGCACCCTCTTTGTAGGCGCTGTGCTGGGATGTTCTTGTGCCAGGGCCTCCCATTTTGCACAATCAATTCTGAAGTTCTTTGAAGAGACTTTGAGAGTGTTCTTGTATCTCTTCTTCTGGCCTGCATGTGAGGGCTTGCACTGTGTGAGTTCTCCATAAATGAGTCTTTTAGGTATATATACATTTGTCATTCTAACAATGTGGCCAGCCCATCAAAGCTGCACTCTCTGCAGTAGAGTGTGAATGTTTGGCAGTTTAGTTAGAGAAAAGACCTCACTCAGTGTCTGTGATCTTGTCCTGCCAGGTGATCTTCAGTATCTTCCTGAGACAATTTGCATGGTGCTAATATTCTGTTCAGGTTTCACTGACATTTAACAATAAAGTCAGCATAAAGGCTTTTTCCTGAATCCCACACTTTCCCTATGAGACTCTCAAATACTGAGCTAGCTCTGGCAATACGTGTATCAACATCATCATGTACATCCTTAGAAAGTATACTGACAAGAAAAGTGAACTTATCCACAGCATTCAGAATCTCTCCATTTGTTATAATCAATAGTTCCACATATGGATAATATGGTTCTGGTTGTAAGAGGATCTCTGTTCTCTTGGTGTTAATGGTTAGGCCAAAATTAGCACAAACAGTAGAGAATCAACCCATACTTTGTTTCATTTCAGCCTTAGAGGCTGCATGGAATGTACAATCATCTGCAAATAAAAAGTTACACATGAATTCTTCCTCCATTTTAGTCTTGACTTGAAGTCTTTTCAAGTTAAATCACTTACCCCTGGTAAGTGTCACAGCTGATCTTGATGCCATTTTTGTCCTCCTTGAAGGTGTCTGAAAACATCTTTGAAAACATCATGCTAAAAAGCATGGGAGCAGCCTTCCTTCACTCTACTGATCACTGGGAAAGCTTGAGAGCAACATCTATTATCCCCATAAAGGAAAGAACTGTGGGTTTTAGCCAAAGTGTCTAAATTCCAGCCCCAACACTCATATCTGCTGGCTATGATGAGAAACTTCCCCTTAATTTAAAATAAGGGAGTTGATCTCTTAGGATTCCTTTCTCCTCTGTGAATCCAGGACCAATGTTCTTTCCACTACATCAGGCTCCTTCCTAGAATCTGATTCCATAATTCTAATCTGTGTGTTAGCTAGGTTAACTGATCTTTAATTTAAAGTCACAGGGACCCTAAGTAATGATTGTATAAGACTCAATGTTTTTGGCCAAGGACAAGCAGCATAAGAGCTACTAATAATAAGTCCAAAATTCCTGGGAAGGCTATGAACACAGAGTCCTAGAGGAGGGAAGAGATCCTCAAAATGAGGTCACACCTGAATGAGAAACTCACTGAGAATGAATAGGAGGTTGAAACAATCTTGACTTCTACTCAGGCAGACTGGATGAGACTGGGACTCATGAACTTGTCTAGGATTAGTAGTGATCTACTATTAGAAACTAGATCTTTTGATCAAGTTTAATTTCTACTACTCTACATTTGGCAAATGGTTACAATTCTAAGCAAGGTTGTACTTAAAGCAAGGTAAGATTTTCTTTAGTTTGTATTCCATGACAGAGGCTTCAAGAACTCAAGGTTACCTCCATGTCACACTATTTTCCCTCAAATCATTTCATATGTACTTATTGGTGGAGAAATATCAGATAAATAGATATATAAGTGATAGATAATATACAGATAGACAAATTATGGATAAATAAGTAATATACAGATAGGTAGACAAATATGAACAGATAATAGATAAATATAGATAGATAAAACATTTATTAAGTACTTACTGTGTGTCAGGCACTGAGCTAATCACACAATGTGGGATTTGTATATAACACAAATACAAGCAAAAAGAAAGACAATTCCTACCCTGAAGGAGATTACATTTTTAAAAAAATGTCTTTTTTATTGATTAATGAGTTTAATATTTAATATTTTCCCCACATATAAAACAATTTTTTACATTTGTTTTTAAAGCATTGAGTTCCAGATTCTGTCCCTTTCCCACCCTCTCCCTCAATTAAGGAGGCACAAGAGAAGTTATGCAAAACATTTTCATAAGAACTATATTGTCAAAGACAATATAGATCTCCATCCTTCGCACCCCCCCAAAAAAAAAACCCTCAAGAAAAATAAAGTTAAAAAATGAAAACAAAACAGTATGCTTCAATTTGTATTTAGACACCATAAGTTCTTTCTCTGGGTATAGATGGGATTTTTCATCCTAAATCATTCAGAGTAGTCCTGGATTATGGTATTGCTAAGAATGGCAAAGTCATTCACAGATGATCATCCCAGAACATTACTTTGTCCAAAGTACATTCCACTTTGCTTGAGTTAATGGAGGACTTTCTAGGTTTTTCTGAGAATTTTATATTCTAACAGAAGGCAACATTTAAAAAGGAGTTGAGAGGTTTGGGAGAGAAGGTTGTCCAAGTGAAGTTAACATCCACAAAGAGATCCTAGAGGTTCATGGTTTAATCCTTTTGAAGTGCAGGCACCTTGAAGTCAGGGATTACTTAATTGCTTTTTTTCATTGTGTAGCACTGTGTGTCTCAGTAAAGGCTTAATAAATGTTTGTTAAATTGTATTAGCATGTAAAAAATGGAGCAACAATCACAAAACAAACAAACAAAAAAACAAACAACGCCTGTTTTCATCAAGGAAACGTATCAGAGCAGCTCCATTTTTTTTCTTTTTTTTAAATAGTTAGTAGATCCAAGGAATGATGTACAGCCAGTTTATCTAGATTTGAACAAAGCATTTAATAGGAGCCTCTTATGCTCTTTATTCAACCTAGATGATAGTACATGTTGTACTGGAAATAGCAGATGTACTCCTCTTCCACCTCTTACTGTCATTTTTTTTTTTTTTTTTTTTTTTGCAATTTCCTTCATGAGAGCTTTCCATTCTTCCTATGATGCTTTGAAATAATAAAACTTTTTAATCAGGACAGAAATAAGAAATAAGAGGCAGTAAGCATTCATAAAGCACTTAGGATATTTCAAACATTGTGTTAAACTATTATGATACAAAAAAAAAGGTAAAAAATTTCCTGCCCCTCAAGGAAGTTATATTCTAAAGTGGGGAGAGAGCATGTAAGTAAATAATTAGAGAGAAATACATACAAGACAAACAGACCCAGAGAGCTAGATAGACAGCCAGATAGAGTGCTGGGTTTTGAGTCCAGAAGACCTGAGTACAAATATGGCCTTAGACATTTACTAATTATGAGATGCTGGGCAAGTCACTTACTTAATCTCCATTTTCCTTAATCCACTGGAGAAGGAAATGGCAAACCACCCCAGTATCTTTGCAAACAAAAACAAAAACTCACGACCAATATGTTCCATAGGATCACAAAGATTCAAACACAATTGAATAAAAACAATAACTATGTGTGTGTACATGTGTATATATAGGTATGTATATATATATAGGTACATATATGTACCTATATACACATACATATGTTTACGTATGTATATATAAATATATGTGTGTATATATATATGTATATATATATGTGCATGCACATATTTGTATATACACACAATAGATGAAAGATAATTTCAGAAGCCAAAGCACAAGCAGCTAGGGATACTGGGAAAGGTTTCCTGCAGAAGGTAGGACATGAGCTGAATTTTAAAGCAAGACAGGGAAGGGAGGAGGGGAGGAGGGAGAATATTAAAGGCTGAGAGAAGATCATTGCAAAGAATCAGAAATGGGAGATGGAAAATCGTGTAAGGTCAAGTAGACATAGAACTTGTGGAAAGGAATAAAATGCAAAAAAAAAAAAAAAAGCCTTGAAAGGTAGAAGGCACCAGATTTTTAAATGCTTTAAATGCCAAATGAGGACTTTATATTTCATCTTAAAGATAATAAGCAGCCACTGGAGTTTATTAAATACAGTGATATGGGCTCTGCTTTAGAAATATCACTTTAACAATTGAGCCAGGTGACAAGCATAGTAGCTAGCATTGCTATAGCACAAGTGAATAGAGCACTGGTTCTATAGAGTCAGGAATATGTGAGTTCAAATCCAGCCTCAGACACTTATTAGGAATATGATTCTACTTATCACTTCAACCTGTTTGCCTCAGATTTCTCAGTTACAAAATGAAGATAATCATAGCACCTATCTCACAGGGTTGTTGAGAAGATCAAATGATATAATATTTGTAAAGTATAACTTATCATAGTGCTTAGTGCATAGTAAGTGCTAGATAGGAGATTATTCCCTTTCTCTTCTATTTTTAGGTTTGCAAAGTACTTTATAAATAGTGCTTCATTTTGTCTTCGTAATAATCCTGAGAGAGAAAAATATTTTATTATTATCCCCATTTGACAAATGAGGAAACTAAGGTAGAAAGAGATTGTGACTTGCCTCAGGACATATATTTAGTAAGTATCTGTGGCTAATTTGAATTTGAATTTTCCTTACTCTGGACTCAGAATTATTATCCATTGTACCACTTAACTGTGGTAGTCAACAAATATTTTTTCAAGTGCTTACTGTGTGCCAGACATAGATGGCCTGAACTCTGCCCTCAAGAAGCTAACATTCTAATGGACAAGACAAAATGCAAATAACTGTGTATAAGGGCCACACATATGGTATCAATGGGAGATTATTGTTGTTTGTTGTTCCTTCTCAAAGACTATGACATCAGGAAGATAATGTCATAAATTGGATTTGATTTACCAAAGTCACCTGCTTCACTTTCCCCTCTAGAGCCATCTGGGTCTAGTGGCAAGATCAGTACCACTGGGGATGACCCTAATGCCATCACAGAGGGAAGATACCACTGGTCAGAGGTTGGATTGGAGTAAGAAAAAGGCAATAAAAACTCTGAAAGATTATTCTCTATTTAATGGAGTATTGATACCAGTCTGCATAAAACCCTGACCTGACTCTCATATTCCTATGGCACACTCCCCTGACCTTTCAAAATTCCCAAATCAGAAACTCCATTCCCGTAATCTAGAACAGAAAAAACAAACAAACAAACAAAAAGGGCAAGTTTGAGTTGCCTACTCTGTGGTGATTTACTTAATTCACCAGCCAAATGGCCTTATCCCATTATCTCTGACACAAAGTTGGAATAACTTTCCTAAAAATCTGCAATATCCTCACTGACCACCAAGTGGCACTTAGCTTGCAGATGTCAACCATGCTCTTCCTCCTGCCAAGTCCAGACCTTGGATTGATGTGCCATTTGGTTTAACTCAGTCCCTAATGGTGCAATTTGGAATTTACCTAGGATGTGAAATAGAATATTACTCAAATGATTAAAGTATAAAATCTTTATTTAGACTATTTGACCTTATCCAATCAGTCTAGATTCTCTTTTCTCAGTTTAGGAATCCCCATGTTCACAAATTTGAACTCAGCATACTGTGATCATTGAATTTATTTTAGGTAGTAAAGCTGGTAAATATTTAACAATCAGCTCTTGGGGTAGCGGCTGAGATGGTGGTGGTAGATGAATCTGACACACTTTAAAGATTAATATACATCATTAGCATTTTCTTCACCATTTTCTCATTTTTCTTAAATCCAAACAACAAAACAATAAATCAAGCCTTGATTATGTAGAAATATTCACATTGAAATTTTAACAATCAAATCTGAGCTGACTCCAGCACATCCTTGGAAATAGATCAGATGCTCCCATATGGAGACATTCTCCTTAAGCCATTTCCTAAACTTTCAAAATTATCTTCTGGGCTATGTGTGTGTGACCAAGGAGCATTTCTGAACCATACATTTCCACAGTTTCTGGGAGAAAAGGTTTGCCCTAAATCTCAGCATCCAGGATAGTAAACAATGTCACAGAGGAAAATGATAAGGGGGCAGGAAGGAGGGAACAAACATTTATTAAGTGCCTAATAGGGGCTAAGTGCTTTACAAATTTTATCTCACTTGATCTTTCCACAACCCTGAGAGAAAGGCACTATTTTTGTGTCCATTTTGCAGCTGAGGGAATTGAGATAAATAGAGGCTAAGTGCCCTACCCAGCATCACATAACTAAGAATTTTCTGGGAGCACACTTAAGTTGAAATCTTCCTAACTAACTAAGACTAGCATTCTATCTACTATGCTACTATTCTTCCCCCAAAGTGATAGAAGTTGACAGAATTAGCCACTAAGAATCCTCTTTCCTCAAGATTCCTATCTCTGCCCCTACTCCAATATTAGATTCCCCCAACATACTGGCCTCTGATCATTTTACTTACATAGTACTGTGACTTTATAACATTGGCTACTATATGGGCACATTTACTCTGATTTGAACATCCCAACTTAAGGACAATAGAGAGAGGGGAGGAAGCTAAACTCGAATCTCTCACAGTTAGATTACATCATTCTATGCTTTATCATGGGGCTTCCTACCCTTTATAAATGTGGATTCACTGAGAGCTCCAGCAAAAGGGGGGCAGGGTAAAATAACCTTTCCTGTGTCAGGATCATCAGATAGCTCTTTGCCAGTAGGTTTTCTCTGAGTCATCTCCCCAGGTCCAGTGAAAAATAATAATTCATATATACTATATAAATATAAAGTTAATTAAGTGACAGAGCATGGATTTGAACCAAGATTTGAACCAAAGAATTTATTAGGATGCTGATTATATATTTGGCGTAGTGTTAAGTGTAGGTGATACAAAGAATTGGAAAGAAAAAAATGTCAATCCCTGCTTTCAAAAAGCTCATGTTCTAATAGTGGAGATAACATGTAAACAGCTGTGCACTTATAAGCAGTTAGGTGACTTAAGTTAGGTGAAATGGCTTAAGGAGGCAATACCCTCATCCATCTCATGCACCAAACTTGAGTTTCTAAAGCAGGTTTAGATGTGGCAGCTGAGGATGATTATCCCCCTCACCCTGGGCTATGAAGTTTCTTTATTTAAAGGCCCACAAAACAAAGTTTTTGTTTTTACTATAGTCCGGCCCTTCAACAGTCTGAGGGACAGTGAACTGGCCCCCTATTTAAAAAGTTTGAGGACCCTTGCTAGAGGTTGGAAATAGTCAGTGAAAGAAGTTCTGCCATAGCCTTCCTACTTTTTCCATCCTCAGTATAACAAACAGCCACAAGATTATGAGTTCTTCCAAAAGAGCTAAGACAGGCTTATTTGTCTAAATTTGAGATTCTGGGGAAACTCTGTGGAAACTTTAATAGTCACTCGTGGAATAACATGTTGGTTGCCCAGTTGGGCCAAGGACAAAGTGGTATAAACAGATAGCTATGAACCAAAGCCCTCACGCAATGCCAATCCAGCAAGACATTATTCAACTCAGAGTAATGTTTGTACAGTGGCTATAAATGGGTTCCTCATCTTTAAATGGGCCATTCAGTCACCACCTGAATTTCTATCCTGAATTCAGTGGCTTAGCCAGGAAATAAATAAGTTTTCTTCACAATAACTTATTATTCTATCCCAAGCAATGAAGGCAGTGGATGGTAGAGGAATGAATCTTGAGTCTACATTCAGAGAACCAAGATTCAACACCTGGTTCAGGTACTATTTGGGTGACAATGACCACATCATTTACCTCTGAAATTATCTCTCATTAACACTGTTATCTATATGGTAAGTACATTTATTTTTTTGCTTGCTGTCTTCCTCATTAAGCTATGAGTTTTTTGAGGGCAGTTTTTTATGTATTTCTTTTTATCCCCAACTCTAGGCACAGTGCCCAGAAAAAAAAAAAATTAGTAGGTGCTTAATAAATGCATGTTGACCGACTTTCCCTTTCTAGGTCTGTTTAAGTCTCTATCAATTGACTATTAGATTAGATTATATGACCCTTATATATTCTTCTAGCTCTAAATCCTATGATTTACCTTGTCCTCTCATCTCCACCCCAGAAATAGTCAAGTACATTAAAGCCTCCCTGGTTGTCTTTGGGATCCTGGCCCTGATCTCAATTTTGAGAATCCACAGCTTTTTGGAAATTTATAGACTAAGCCTTTGCTCATTGTCAGAGCCACCAGAAGTCCTTTCTTTTTGAGTGGAATGGTGCCCAAAATTACAAAAGAGACAGATATGGAGACAGAGAGAAATAGCAAAGTAGGAGAAAAAATTAATCTTCTCTTCCCCTGCTGGCATAGAAAAGGGGAGTGAGCAAGACTTCCTAGCCAATACCAATCTCTTACTATGTACCAGACAATTGCTAAGTACTGGAGATATAAAGAAAAGCAAAAACAAGAAACTCACAATCTAAAGAGAAAAACAGCATGTAAATGACCAGGTAAGTAGATAGAAGGTAACCTCGAAGGAAGGCATTAGTAGGAGGGAGGTAAGGAACTGGGAAACCATTCTTAGAGAATGTAGAATGTGAGTCTTGAAGGAAGCTGGGGAAACTAAGAAATTGAAATAAGGAGAGGAAATTGAAAGGAAGAGGGACAAAGGCCTGGAGACAGGAGATGGTATATCCCAAAGATTATCTCATAGTCTAGGATTATAATCATGTGGAGGGGAATAAAATTTAAGAAGATTGGAAAGTTAGTAAATGGGGATCTGGTGCATGTGCATATTCCCATCAATTTGCTAAAATGTCATTTCCACATGGAGTGCATGAAGGAACTGAATGTGGGAGAATTGTGATGACTAGAACATGCATGGATATCCTATAATTAGTTCTGGTTGTCCTATCATGTGGTTAAGAGGAACCTTTTTTCATTGACTGTAAAGCTGGAACTTTCTGTGTCTTCAAAAGAGCCTAAAAATATCTGGTCTTTTCTTTGCTGTATTTTCATCTGGGAAAAATATGATTCCTTCACTTATGACATCCAGTGAGACCATGTGGTAATAGGCCTTTTTCCTACTACCAAAGGCCATATGGCCCTTGAGAAATAGGATATACTAGGGTTTTAGTTCATTCTTTTCCATTCTACTTAAGGAGTTTCAAACCTTGGGAGTTTCAAAGATCTGGAGCATGAGCAAAGATTTGGCAGTTTGGAATCTAGACTAAATGTTGTAGCCAGTCTAGCATTTATGTCCTGCGGAACTTACAAAGATCTTCTGAAATTATTTTGGGGCTCTAGCCTAGCTGAAAACAGCAGCAATGTTGTCTTTGTACATGAACCTGGTGGGGCAGATGTTACAGAGCAACTGAGTTAAATTTGAAGCTTAATCCCTGCTCCTTCCCCAACATTATGAAGTAAGGTTTAGGCCTTCTAGGTTTGGGGGAAAATGTTTTTTATTCTGATTCTGTTTTTGGAGCAAATGTTATTTTGTCAAAGCTATCCAGTGTTAAGTGGTTAAATGAAACTGGAGGACTAATCACTGGACTTTAAAAATGAGCGGTGCACAGCTAATGGAGAGTCAAGCCAATGGCAGAGAAAAGAAGTATTCCAACTACCTCAGGGTACCTGAGAACCCTGATGGAGAGATGTAACAAGGGTTTCTTCTCAGAGAAAGAGAGATTCAGAACATACATATTGTAATAGAAAATGACCAGGTTATATAGAGATTTAAGTGTCAAAAAGAAGTCTTTACATTTCATACTCAATATATACTAATATGGAGCCATTGAATTTAATGACTAGAGAAGTGAATAGTTAAAATTTTGTTCTAATAAAATCATGTTGGCAGCTGAGTGGAGAATGGATTGAAATCAAGAGAAAGTTGAGAAAAGTAGATCAATTAGAAGACTATTGCTATAGGTTAGATAAAATGTAATGAGTACCTGAACTAGAGTACAGGCAATAGTAAATGGAATACAGGAGACATCTAAAGATAGAAGCAGCAAGATTTTGTGATAGATTGAGGATGTATATTGAGTAAGTGTTGAGAGAGACTGGGTGACTGAAATTATAATTATGCCTTCAGCAACAGAGAAATTCAGAAGATGTGGGAACTTGAGAGGGGAAAGATGATGAGTTCTGTTTTAGACATATTGAGTTTGAGATCCCATAGAAACATCCATTTTTGAGGCAAAAGACATTTGGTACAAGATACTCAGGAGAAATAATAGTACTGGATATTTAGATCTGCAAATCATCTGTCTAGAAATAATTTGATCTCTTGGAGATCATCAAGTGAAATAATGTAAAAAAAAAAAAGTTCAAGGCAACATCTTGGAGGGACACCCGTTATTAATGAGTATGGTATGTAGAAGAATATAAAAGGGAAACTGAGGAACAATGAGATAGGAGAAGAACCAACAGAGAACAATATTATGAAAAGCTAGAAGGAAGACTATGAAGGAAGAGAGTAACCAACATTATATTTTTTTTCATAATTATAACTTTTTATTGACAGAACTCATACCTGGGTAATTTTTTACAACATTATCCTTTGCACTCACTTCTGTTCCAACTTTTCCCCTCCCTCCCTCCATCCTCTCCCCCAGATGGCAAGCAGTCCTATACATGTTAAATATGTCAAGTATAGATACAATATATGTGTGCAGAACTGAACAGTTTTCTTGTTGCACAGGGAGAATTGGATTCAAAAGGTAGAAATAACCCGGGAAGAAAAACAAAAATGCAAACAGTTTACATTCATTTCCCAGTGTTCTTTCTTTGGGGGTAGCTGCTTCTATCCATCCTTGATCAATTGAAACTGTGTTAGATCTCTTTGTCGAAGAAATCCACTTCCATCAGAATACAGTATCGTTGTTGAAGTATATAATGATCTCCTGGTTCTGCTCATTTCACTTAGCATCAGTTCATGTAAGTCTCTCCAAGCCTCTCTGTATTCATCCTGCTGGTCATTTCTTACAGAACAATATTATTCCATAACATTCATATACCACAATTTACCCAACCATTCTCCAATTGATGGGCATCCATTCATTTTCCAGCTTCTAGCCACTACAAACAGGGCTGCCACAAACATTTTGGCACATACAGGTCCCTTTCCCTTCTTTAGTATCTCTTTGGGGTATAAGCCCAGTAGAAACACTGCTGGATCAAAGGATATGCACAGTTTGATAACTTTTTGAGCATAGTTCCAAACTGCTCTCCAGAATGGCTGGATGTATTCACAATTCCATCAACAATGTATCAGTGTTCCTGTTTTCCCACATCCCCTCCAACATTCCGCATTATCTTTCCCTGTCACTCTGGCCAATCTGACAGGTGTGTAGTGGTATCTCAGAGTGTGACCAACATTATTAAAAGCTGATGAGAAGTCAGGAAGATTGAGGATTGAAAATGCCATTAGATATGAAAATTAAAAGTTTAGAGAAGGAAATATCAATTGAATGATGAGATCAGAAGCCAGTTTTCAGAAATTTTAGAAGAAGTAATAGGAGATGAAGTGGAAATATTTGGTGTGGCTGGCTTTCTTGAGAAGTTTAGCTGTGAAGGGCAAATGAAACAGAGTTACCAGAGGAGATATAACTGAGGTTTTTTTTTTTTTTTTTAAAGGATGAAATTAATCTGATTGTGTTTGGAAGTACCAGAGAAGTCAATAGATGGGGAGAGTTGGAGATAAGCTATAAAAGGAGCAAAATACTAGAGAAGGCAGGAGAGGATGGTACTAAAGGTACACATAGGGGGTTTAATTTTGGCAAAGTGAAAGGTCACCTTTTCACATAAGAAAGGAGTTGAAAGAGGAGGCAATGGGAGAACATGTCTGAATGATATGAGATGAGGAGACAGATGGGCATGGCAGGTATGGGAAAGTGGGGAAAGACCACTAGATCCAACTGGCCTTAAGTGAAGTATTTTTTCTTCATTCTTCACCCACATGCCAGATTGGTATGGAGCTCTGATCATGTCCCTTGCTAGAGAATTTTAAATGCCTCCCCATTGCTTATAGTATGAAATATAACATTACTGAGCTTGATAGAGTCCTCCACAATCTTGCCCAAACTTATCGCCACCATTGTTCATACACTATTTTATCTGTGCCCCAATCAAATTTTAATATATTGTCTACCTTGGTTTGCTATGGAAGAGAAAGGACACTTAGGAAAGGACGACACAACAGGAAAATCATCACTAAAAAATTAAGGGAAGTTAGAGTGATGAAACCTGACAATAAAATGCATTTTAATTTTAAGGGTATTTGATAAGGAAAAAGTTGATACCAAATTGTTTTGGAGGTTTACAGGAAAGGTTTTTGAGAGAATGAGACAGCATAGGCCTTTATCTGTGTATCTTGTAGGCAATTAACGGTTGAAAGGAATAGTAAGGTTTTTTTTTTTTTTTTTTTTTTCTGTAAAAGGAATGTGTCTCACTTGAGAAGGCAGAGTCTACCGGAGCTTGATGAACAAGATCATGATGAGGACCATGCAAACTTAGCAATAAAGAAACTAATATTTTGGGGAATTAACATTAGGTGGGCAAATAGAATAGATTTCCATGTATATTGGCTTTCTGGTCCAAATAGAGCTTCTTAACCATTAATCTCAGGCAATCTTTCTATTTATCTTATTCTCTAACTCTCCATGCTCCATGTTTATACCCTGGTACTATTTCAGCTTGACTGTTCTATTCCCAACATGAACCTTTTTATTTTGACCCCGGGCAGAGATTGCCCTTTTTCTGGCCAGGAGTGTACTTATTGGTACACAATGATCCTTCCTGCAATGGGATGTACCTTCTTCTCAGAATTCTGCTTCTGTTAACTGCTAATTCTATGGGTTTGCCAACTATGAGACATACTAACCTTGATTATGTCTGGTGTGAGTGATCATTAAAAATTTGAACACACTCCTCAGGTGTCAATATCTGCCTGCCTAAAGGTTATGTCTCAGCTCCACTTCTGTTGATCACTTAAAGTTGATATATTTTGAGTATTTCCTGGGATCATCAGCCCATATGATTAATTAAAGATCATCCATTTACTTTATCTCTCTTGATATCTGATAGCATAATTGCAACTTCCACTTTCCTGTATTCATCTGATAAACAGTAAATTTTGTTCTAGCTTTTCATTTTAATTCTGTGCATGTGTGTTTTTCACATTTATTTTTTGAATAAGAGAGTGTTGGGTTTTAGTTTTTATCCAGGCTAACATTTTATTTTTTATATTCTTCATGTTTAAAATTATAATTGTTAGGCCTGCATTTTCCTTCATTATTTCTTCAGTATTGATTTTTATCCCCTTCTTTGAAAACAGGATTTTGTCTATGTGTTAAGTTTTGTTTGCACTTCTTTGATGCTAATCTAGTACCAAGACTCTCTGCATCTGTATGTCACTGTTGTAAACCAAGTCCTTTGAATTTAGTTAAAATGACCATCTCTCTCTCTCTCTCTCTCTCTCTCTCTCTCTCTCTCTCTCTCTCTCTCTCTCTCTCCTGAGGCAATTGTGTTTAAGTGACTTGCCCAAGGTCACACAGGTAGGAAATATTTAATGTCTGAGGCCAGATTTGACTCAAGTCCTCTTGACTTCAGGGCTGGTGCTCTATCCACTATGCCATCTAGCTGCCCCTTTTTCTTTTCTTTTTTTATCGCTTTGTTTATTTTTCTACTTCTTTTGGGCCTTCTCTTTCCCTGCTCACTTAAACATGTGGTTCAGAATTTTTCTAGTTCCCTTCACCTTTATCATCTTAAAGTAATTTTTTTCTTGTGTCTTTTTTCCAATTAGTTTTTCTTTGATTTTTCCTCCTCACTATTTCTCTTCTGCACAGACTATCTATTCTGAATTTTATTTTCTGATCCATGGGCTATATTTTTATTCATTCCTTTTTTATCCTTTGTGTCTGAAGTTAAGACTTTTGCAATAATAGGTCTGAAATTCCATTTCTAGCCAATTCCTATGACATTACTTTTGTAGACTATATTCCTTTCCCTTCCTCTTTTTTATTTTGTTTTGTTTAGTTGGCCACATCTTGCTCTTAAAAATATAATATCAATTTGTGAAGAGAACAAATGTAAGAGAGAAGCAGTGGTGACAATCACATTGTACTCAATATCATAAGATTTGGTCCTATCCATACCAAGGTCAGTCTCCATTATTAAAGTCATTTCCCCATATCTGATATAATAGTTCTGCTGATATTCTGGATTTTAGCTAGTAAACTTACATAGCCTTTTTTTCTGGGGTGGAAAACTGTCCAAGAAGGCATGGATCTTTCAACCTTCCCTTCTTTTTTTTTTTTAAATAGTATTTTATTTTTTCTAAATATATGCAAAAATAGTTTTCAACATTCATTGTTGCAGAACCTTGTTCAAATTTTCTTCCCTCCCTCCTTCCCTGTCCCTTCTCCTACAACAAACAAGCTGATAGATTAACCATGTGCAATTTTTCTAAATATATTTCCATATTCATGAAGCCGTGCTAGAAAAATCAAAGCAAAAGGGAAAAAATATAAGAAAAAAAAGCAAATAAACAAATAACAATAAAGGTGAAAATACTGTTTTGATCCACAATCTTATCATTGCTGGGTACAATGTTTCTGCTTGGTTCTGCTCATTTCACTTAGTATCCATTCACGTAAGTCTTTCCAGGCTTTTATGAAATCTGCTTGCCCATCATTTCTTATAGAACAATGATATTCCATTGTATTCATGTAACATAATTTATTCAGCCATTCGCCAGCTGATGAATATCTACTCAATTTTCAGTTCCTTGTTACTATAAAAAGAGCTGCTATAAACATTTTTGCACATGTGAGTCCTTTCCCTTTTTTATGCTATTTTTGGCTACAGGCCCAGCAATGGCACTGCTAGGTCAAAAGGTATGCACAGTTTTATAGCTTATTGGGCATAGTTCCCAATTGTTCTCCAGAATGATTGGATCAATTCACAGTTCCACCAAGAATTCATTAATGCCCCAGTTTTCCCATATCCCCTCCAACATTTATCATTATCTTTTCCTGTCATCTTAGCCAATCTAAGAGATGTGAAGTTCAACTTTCCCTTTACTGATTCTTTTAGTTCTGTTACAATTTTAGCTCCTTGTCATGTCAAGAAAGTCTGATGCATTCCTATTACAGATAATGAACCCAGGATCCAGAAAGAGAAAATTACTTTCCCATTTGTTAGAATCTGTTATATTTGTCTTTGTATAATTGTTGGGGAAGAAAAATAGGAAGTTTATCAGAACTTATATCTCTCACCAAATGATTTCCTTGAAGTCCATTTTATGTAATAAGAGTAAGAGACAAGAAGTTATCTAAAACAAATTACAAAGATGAGCTTACATTTTGTTACCTTTTTGTGAATAACCTCTGAAGGGGATGAAATACCATACAAGGTATGTATGAGGTATGTTTGGGATGCCTTACACACTTTGGGAGGTAGCCAGGTAGTGCAGCGAATAGAGCATTCACCAGGAATCAGGAAGATTTGAGTTCAAATATAGCCTAAATTGCTGAACTGGCTTAGATTAAGTCTGGTCGAGAGTGTACATATAAAGAAACCAAGAAATCACTAAGGAAAGTTGAGGCTGAAAAAAGACGGACGTTTCACGCATGCATCAAGAGTCAGGTAGTATAATTCAATCTTGGAGCACCATCTTGTTGCCTTATCAAATTTAACAGCCAGGTTTAGGGGCTCAATCCACAAAATACCGAGTGGAATACTTGAGGCAGCTAAAACCTACATTGCCACCTGGTGGCATAACAAGACATAACAGTCTGAGTTGAGAGAGCCCATTTCCTACTGTTTTTCCTTAGGTGTCAAAGGGAAGTAGTGTATTTCATTAGCAAATCCGGATGTTTTGTCATCACTGAGCACAGCTGATTATCTTCTTCCCTCATATCCTGATACTGCTACAGCATCCTCCCTAATCAATCTCAATTGGCCCTGCCCTGGATGAGTAATGCTATTTTTGGTATTACTGATAGTAAGCAATGCTCTTCTTCCCCAATTAGGATTGAGAATGAATAAGTTGCAACGATGATAAATAGAGTCAGGGCAGTCAAGAAACTATCCCTTGATAGGAGGTAGTGTTAATTTGATTACTGTTCCCAGAATAACAAATGAAAAGGTAGGGAGTAAAGAGGGGAGGAAATGACATTTTGACAGTAAGTAACATGGCAGAAAGTTGGTTGACACATAGTACATTCAAAAGTCTTGGGATAACTAGACAATTGAGAACCTAGAATGTCTAGCTATCCCTAAACTTTCTTTTTTTTTTTTAAATTAAAGCTTTTTATTTTTAAAACACATGCATGGATAATTTTTCAACAATGACCCTTGGAAATTTTTCCCTCCTTCCTCCCATTCCCTCCAGTAGAGGGCAAGTAATCCAATATATGTTAAACATGTTAAAATATATGTTAAATTCAATATATGTATATATACAATTATCTTGCTGCATAAGAAAAATCATGTCAAAAAGGGAAAAAGTGAGAAAGAAAACTAAATGCAAGCAAACAACAGCAAAAAGAATAAAAATGCTATTTTGTGATCCACAGTCAGTTCCTACAATCCACTCTCTGGGTGTAGATGGCTCTCTTCATCACAAAATCATTAGAACTTATCCCTAGACTTTCAAACGTACCATATCCACTTATCATTGTTGTGATTTATTCCCTGGATGTTTTCTAGCTCACACGTCTCTAGAAGTATTGTCTTTCCCTCTTTCAGCTTCATAGAAACATGGGAAGACTTGTAGGATTTGGTACAGAATGAAGCAATAAAAACCAGGAAAACAATTTGTATGATAACAGCAACCTTATAAAAATGAACAATTCTGAAAAATTTAAGAATTCTGATCAAAGTAATGACCAGTCAAGATTCCAGAGGACCAGTGGTGAAGAATGCTACCTACCTGCTTAACAGAGAAATTATGGCTTAAATATGCAGAATAAGAAATATAAGATATACATTTTTTGATATGACCAATGTATTATTTTGCTTGACTATGTATAGTTGTTACAGGGATTTTCTTTTCTTTTGGGGTAAGAGGGAGAGAAAATAAATGTTAGTTTTAAAAATTAATTTTAAAAAGAATATAAACTCCAGAAAGGCAGGGACAATCTATTTTGTATTTGTAGTCTCATCATTCAACATAGTGCCTGTTACATGGTAGGTACTTAAATAGTATCTGTTTCTTTTTAATTTTAAGAACAAAAGAAGTATTTCCATACACATATCAGAACACAAAAAGATTCTACATGAAATTATGAAGTTCTATTTCAAACTACTTGTTTTAAAAAAGCTCACAATAAATTTTACACATTACTCTCTTTTTAAAAAAATGTATCTAACATTTTATTTTTCCCCACTTACATGAAAAAAACAATTTTTTACATTTGATTTTTAAATTTTGAGTTCTAGATTCTTTCCCTTCTTCCTTTTTCATACCCCTCACACCCATTAAAAATGTAAGCAATTTAATATAGATTATATTGCAAATGCAAAACATTTCTATAATAGTCATCCACATTATTTCCAAAACCCTCCTGCTTGTTTATATTCCCTTATGAATTTCGTTGTTCTCTTCCGTCCATTTCTTAAAAGGTTTTGATAGTCCTCGGTTTTTTTTTGATATTATTATTGATAATCACTCCCCCATTAAAAAAGAGAGGAAGATTTTTGTAATAAATAATAATCTTCTGCGTCTGAAATCTATCACCACTTTATTAAGTAGCATGTTTTATTGTCTTCTGAAGACATGGTTAATCACTACATTGATCAGAAATCTTAACTTGTTTTTCTTTATCTCCTTATTTCCCCCCTCTTCCCTTTGCATTGATTTATCCTACTCAGAATTCTCTGAAATTATCATTTTTTTAGGGTATAATAGTATTCCATTAGATTCATATTTCATAATTTTTCAGCAATTTGCTAATTATAAAAGGTGATACAAGATCCGTAACCCTCTTCTTAGATTCTAATTCTTCTCTTAGGCTTTATCATACTTTTGTCTCCACCATCAGTAAATTTGTTTCCAACTTTCTTTCCCTCTTAACTTCTTCCTCCTCAGTAGCCCTGTTTGTTTCCTTCTTGAATATGAATTTCTGTACCAAATAGTGTATGTCTGTATGTATGTGTTTATGTATGTTTGACCCTCATTTGTCCTTTCAAATAAGAGAGGTTATCTGATGCTTACACACCTCCATCTCTTCAGCCATGTTTGTATAGTATTCTCATGCACCCCATCTGTGAAAAATAGCAAGTTATATACCCCTTTGACTTGCCTTTTTTGTATTTTATTTTTCCAAATACATACAAAGATAGTTTTCAACATTCACCTCTATAAAACTTTGTGTTCCAAATTTTTCTCCCTTCCTCCTCTCAAGGCAACAAACACTCCAATATAGGTTAAACACATGCAGTTATTCTAAACATATTTCCATATTCATCATGCTATGAAAGAAAAATCAGATCAAAAGGGGAAAATTCATGGGAAAGGAAAAACACAAGTAAACAAATAACAACAACAAAAGAGTGAAAATACTATGCTTTGATCCGCATTCAGTCTCCATAGTTCTCTCACTGGGTGAAAATGGTACTTTCCATCAGAAGTCCATTGGAACTGCCTTGAATCATGGCATTTTTTTTAAATAAATATTTTATTTTATTTTATAATAACTTTATATTGACAGAATCATGCTAGGGTAATTTTTTTTTTTTACAACATTATCCCTTGCACTCGCTTCTGTTCCGACTTTTCCCCTCCCTCCCTCCACCCCCTCCCCTAGATGGCAAGCAGTCCTATATGAATCATGGCATTGTTGAGAAGAGCCAAGTACACCACAATTGATCATCACATAATCTTGTTGTTACTGGGTACAATATTCTCTTGGTTCTGCTCATTTCACTTAGCATAAGTATATATATATATATATATTTAAGATTTGCAAAGCACTTAATAAATATTTTCTCATTTTATCCTCACACAAATCAGGAGATAGGTCCTATTATTATCTCCATTTTAAAGATGATCATAGATCTTACTTTATAGTCTCTTTAAATCCCTAATTTCCATTAGGTGGTATGATGCTTAGGGAGCTGCACCTGGAATCAGGAAGACTAAAGTTCAAATCTGAGTACCAAACTAAAAGTATACAGAGCCATTGTGATGACCTCATTGTATACCTGTGAAATCTGGACAGTATATCAGTGCCATGCTAGGGAACTAAATCTCTTCCATCTATATTGTCTTGGGAAGAGAATAAGATAGTAGACACTGAGTCTTTCTGGAACTAAACTCTCAGACATTCAAAGTCTGCTGTAGAGAGTGCAGTAACTCTGTTGAGCTGGCCACTTTATTTGAATATCAAACATATGCTTGCCAAAAAGAATATTTTATGGAGAATTCACACAGGGCAAGTGATCAAGTAGTGTTCAGAAAAATGTGCAAAAACACTTTCAAGATCTCTCTCAACTTTAGAATTGATTGCATGACATGAGAGACACTGGCACAGGGCACTCAGTATGCCGTGCCCTCTATCAGCAAAAACAGAATTGAATTAGCTCAGAAGAAATGTGAGATGTGCAACATTAGAGAATCCACCCCAGAAGTTCACATGGCCCTGTGCCCAATCTGTGGGAGAGTATTCTAAGCTTGTCTTGGTACGATCAGCTCAGTTAGACACACTGTAACTCAACTGTAACATAGTGATGAGAACGAAGGACAACCAACACAAATCAACCAGCCAACGTATGCTTTGTATTCACTTGTCTGTATATACACTGTAACTCCTGTACCTAACAGTGCCTTGCATATGGCAAGCACTTAATAAATACTTATTGAATGTCAATTAGAGATTTTCTAGCCCAATGTCTTCCTGTTTAATTATAGTGGAGGAAAAAACAATGAGAAAAAATGACTTGTCTAGGATAGTGCTGGGTAGTGTCCATCTCAAAACAGAAGCCTCGGGTTCTCAACTTCAATTCTGACATTTTTCCATTACACCAGCTTTCCTTCTAAACATGTGTTTTTAGGGAAAAAAACAGACCCAAAAACTGTGTCTAGTATGTTTGCAGAGTAATGATGGTGATGGTGGTGAATATCTGTGGATTTCCTATGGAAAAAGGAAACCTTGTCTCAAGCTGGTCTATTTGAATGCAGCCCAGATGCAAAAGAAACTCAACCTTTTCCATTGCTGCTTTTCCATGCCATGAAATCATCATTACACAGGATTTTCCCAGGAAAAGATTTTAAAAGATGTAGTAAAAACAGCTGCTGAATCAAAGAGAAGTGTTTAATCCAAAGACAACCTTGATCCATCCCCAAATTTACAGCAATGTTCATTTTGTTACCTAGGATCATGGTGTCCTAGAGTTGGAAAGAAGCCCAGAGATCACCTGGTCTAATTTGAATTAGATTTCCCTCTAAGATCCACAACAAGCCATTAATGGTTATCCAGCCTCCCTTTGAATACTTCCGAAAGTGATGAAGAACTCACTCCTTCTTCAACCCTTTAATAGTTCCAGGATCTTGTAGATTTAGACATATCGCTATTATTTTAACATATTTATATATTCTGAATTATTTATATGTAATATAAAATAATAAAAATGCAACAAATATAGTACAATATCAAATTATTGTGTGTTTGATTATACGTTATATAATAATACATTTATATATTTAGGTACATTATTATCCTGGCACATTGGTACATTGTTATAAAGGCACAGAATGTATGCCAAATACATGGTCTTTTCATCCTCTGCAACAATTGGCCATGACCTCCTATAAATTTTCCAGAAGGGTTTCACTCGGCATGCTTCCTCTAGATCTCTTTATAGAGCTTCACATTTTTTTTTTACTATCACTACATGATTAGCACTCTTATACTCTTACACACTCCAATAATATTCTTCTTTTTGTTGCCACTTATTCTTAATAGTTCTTTTTTGGTAGTTGGTAATATAATCCAGGCCACTCTCCTTTACTATACATCTCTCTACTATTGCCTTTTAAACAACTAACAACATTAACTGTGATATTCTTTGCTTGATAGTCATATGAAGAATATTGGTGTCAGAGATAGATGTTTGTTCCAGAGAAGAGCCACAAGGAATCCAAATGGAAAAAGGAATTCTTACAGATGAGAAGGTTTGGAATGACATTATTCTGATTTCATCAACCTCTAGAACATTGCAGAACATCCTAGATAAGTTTCATAAGTTTTGTTTTGTTTTTACAGAAACATGAATTGACTGTAATTATCTATATAGGAAAAACAAATGAATGACAAATGACTTTTGTCTTAATTATGATATGAAGTAGGATCCATAGAATTAGTCCACCAGTTTAACTTCGGATAGACTCTATGGATGTAAAGTGAACTGGGTCCAGAATTAAACTTAATAGGAGGAAAAGAGAGAGCTACCTTACCCTTTGGAATTTGAATGTGCTTTCTAACTCAAATCAAATTAATTAACATTTGTAAACTTTGCAAACCTTAAAATGCTGTATAAATGCTATTTTTACTATTATTATCCAATTTCATTATTACCTTACTTCATTAAAACACATTTCTCTGCAAATTTTATGTGTGAGCCTTTAAATAAATATTTCTCTGTGGGATGACATGCTTGCTTTTTAGAAGAAAAGGCAAGTTAAAGATTTCTGACCGTAATGTATCTGTTTTCAAAGTTTCCCCATGAGTCCTAGGGTATTTAGGGAAAGTCCCCTAATTCAACATATCTAAATGTCCCTATATGCATATATGCATATAGTGAAACCCCAGCTATCCTCTTTCATGATTCATATCAGACTTTTGGGAAATGGAAAGAAGGATGAATTGAGGTAAGTTCATTGGGAAAAATCCCCCACTGAATTTGGAGTTAGGAAACTTGGGTTCACATACCCAACCAAACTCTACTTACAAATGTGTGACCTTTCAGATACTCCATTTAAGAAGGATGCTCAGGGCAACCATCTCTTCATTTCTCACTTGACTCTTCTGGATTTCATCACGATCTCAAGAAATCTTTGAAATGTACACCTCCTCAATATATCTCCTGCCTCTGAGGCTCTTGTCATCCTCTGATTGGAGAGGATGGAGGGTGGACATTAAAGAAGAGCTCCTCCTATATACTACATTTAAGGAAGATGCCCCAGACAGCCAAGTTATCATTTCTTATTTTATTGCAGGACTTCATCATGCCTCACTCCCAAATCCACATTGGATTTTTTTTTCTTTTTATGTTCTCTCTTCCCCATTAGAATGGAAAATCCTGAGAGGTAAAAATAGTTGTTTGCCTTTCTTTGTATCCCCAGCACTTAGCATAGTAGACTAATACAAAAACTGAATGACTTGTAGCAAATCACTTACCTTTTTTAGGTTTTAATCTTCTAATGTAGAAATTCAAACCATGAACTAAGTTCATTTTTTTTTTTACCAGACTACCATCTAGATTCCTCCATTATATCCCAGAAAACTCTACATACTAGAAGATTACTTCAGCCCTGGAATTCTCTCTTCTGCCTTTGCTGCCCCTTCTTCTGAGTAGAAGCTTCTCCAAGCACATCCATTTAAGGAAGAGACTCTGGCTAGCCATTTCTTCATTTTTCACAGACTGCAATCCAGCCTCTCCCATCAGTATTCCTTTTATATATTATTTTCTCTAATTAGAATATAAGGTCCTTGAAGATGAGAAGGTTTCTTTTTGCTTCTCTTTTTATTCTCAATAGTTAGAACAGTGTCTAGTTCACAATAGGCACTTAATAAATACTTGTTGATTTGTGTTATCTAAGTGAATTCTAAGATCACTTTGAGCTCTAAGTTCTACAATTATATTTTTTTTCAATAAGTAGAGGCAGATATGCTGGTGACCTTGTGTTATAGTTGGAAGAACACTGGATTTATAATCAGAGAATGTAAACTGGAGTTCTGGTTTTAACACTTATGATCCTAGACAATTTAGTTTATAATTCTAGCCTCAGTTTCCATACTTGAAAAATAGAGAAACTAATATTTGTAGTAACTCATATGGTTCTATGTGAAAAGGGTCTCGTAAATCTTAGAGGGCCTTCTAAATAAGAGCTATTATCTTGATTATTACCTAGTACCATTAGTTTCAGAAATTTAGTCTGATACTTAAAAAATAGGTTTCTCAAACATATCAATATTTTGGGAAGTAAGGAAGTAATGGAGGAAAACTGTCAAATGTGATATACCAGGTATAAAAATCATCTGTCAAAATGCAAATCAGCCAAGAAATGTAGCCAAAATGAGCTTTTTTAACTTGAGGAGGGAGAACAAGGAGCCACCTTATACTCCAGCCAACAGAAGCACTTTGACTGGTTTCATGGGTGAGAAGAGCCAGCTTCTCTAGCTCATTTTTATAAAGCCCAGGACTATTCAGCTGCACCATTTGCTCCTAACTGCTCCTGAGTTCCCTGATACTTCTTGGAGAGAAATGGCCCATAATGGACTTGGAATCTTCATCCTCATCATTATTTTACTCATTGATCAAAGCCAGCCTGCCAAACTAAAAGCCAGAAAACACAGCAAACGTAGAGTGAAAGGTAACCATTTTCCTTCATACATTAAGAAGTTTGGGAAATAAAAGTGTTGGAAGGGAACTTAGAACATAGAATATAAACATGCCAATGCTGATATTCTTTTTTAAAATCTCTCCCAGTTCTAACATTTGATGCTCTGAGGCCCCTTCCAACTCTGATAACTGGATGTTTTTTTTAAGAAATATCTTAAGGGGGAAAATTACCAAAGAATCAAGGCAAGGGAAAGGATCAAAATTTCTCTCTATTACTTTCAATAATTCTCTAATCTTTAGAGAATTCCTAGTTAAAGGTAACTCTTATGTTTCCTTGTCAATTTTCTTTCATTAACAATTAACTCCACAATTGAACATATTACAAATAATAAAAACAAAGAAAAAAAGAATAGAATCAGTATCCACATGTGACACCAAATAAATGTGTGAAGAAGTCAAATCATTTATACTTTTCTTTTCTATAATTATAAAGATCCTTTCCCCAATTCCCTATTTTTATAAATACTAATCTGGGCTTAAGTGTTTAGAAGCTAAGTTTTTTCTGGGCAATCTTATATTTGCCAGTGTATTTTCTTCAAGTCCAATTCTAACATCTCCTTGTTAGAGAATGCAAGAAGGAGGCTAGAGAGAAAGGAAAGAAAAGAATGAATGTAGAGAGAAATAGATGATGTGGCAAGTTTATATAACCTCCATTTTGTCTATATTAAAGAATCTGCAAAATGGTGACTGCTGTAATGTCTGAGGCCAGACAATGAGGAAGAACAGCAATGTTTATGTGTATTTGTTAGTCATATCTCTATGTGTGACTAAAGTAGATAATTTTTTGGCCCCTAACTTAAAATGGGCCCATTCAAGGGTCAGTCTTTATACCCAAAATGATTTTTTTTTGTAACCTCTCAACATTAGACTAAAGAAACTGAGACTTCTAAGTGGGAGTTCTTTGGGATAGGAACCACAGTCATCTGATACAGAGGAGGCTTTGTGGGAAGTCTGAGTGGTGAAAAATAGCCATATTCAAGACTCAGCTCTGGGAAACAGGTCGCTAGGGCTTTAACTATATACTTTACACCACATGAATCCCAGACCATAGAATAACAGAGTTGGATGGGATACAACACATAAAGAGAGATTAGAGTAGAAAGAGGATTTCAGTGGGAGAAAGAAGACCTTGCTTCAAGCTCTGGCTCTGCCATTTTTTAGCTGTGTGATCTTGGAGGCAAATTGCTTCTCCTCTCTGATTCTCAGATTTCTGACCTGTAAAATGAAGTTTGGGATAACGCTTCCGTGAGGTTGCCTCCAGTTCTAACATTCTCTAAGAGTAATTAGAACTGGAAGGATAACTAATAGAGTTAAAAGGGACCTTAGATTATATAACATAGATTGTTAAATATGGGCAGAAACTTAGAACAAGAACATGGAATGTTAGAGGGTAGAAAGGACATTTTGGAGCATTTAGTTTAACTATATCATTTTACAAATGGAAAATTTAATGTCTAGATAGATGAAGGAACTTGCCCAAGGTACCCACAAAATTTCATCCCAAAGCTTAGCTTTGTCCCTGATTTGGCTGACACCCTGTTTGATGCAAAGAATATCAGCCTAGTGTGAGGAAGGCTGATTCTATTGGTTCAAATCCCTGACAGTTCTAATGTAATGGGAATAGCAGTAGATTTGGAGCCAAAAAAAACTAGATTCTAATTTCAGCTGTACCTTTTATGAAGTCTGCAATACTCAACAAATTCCTTCATCCCTCTAGGACTGTTTCCTTATCTCTAAAATGGAGGTAAAAAAATTACTTTCCATTTTTCTAGTACTTTATAGTTTGTAAAGTATTTTCCTCATGATAAAACTGTGAGTATAACAATTATTATTCCCATTTTACAAATAGATAAACTGATATTCAGATAGGGAAAGTGACTTAGCTGAAGTTACTCATCTAATTTAAGATAACCAAACTGTCAATCCTGACTCCAAGTTCATGGATTTTTTTTTATATTTTTGTAAAATAATAAAAACTATTACAACAAAATTAAACAATACCCATTAGCCTTACTGAAAAGTCTAAAAGACATGGAAGAAGAGAAAGATCTATTACTGGTATAGTGGATAGAGACTGAGGCCTGGAGTTAGGAAGATCTGAGTTCAAATACAGCCTCAGATACTTCCTAGCTGTGTGACCCTGGGCAAATCACTTATCCATACTTGCCTCAGTTTCCTCATCTATAAATGAATAGGAGTGGGGAATGATAAACCACTCCAGGATCTTTGGCAAGAAATCTCCCCCAGCCCCCCACCAAAAAAAGGATCGCAAAAAGTTAGCGTAACTAAAATGACTAAATAACAACAAAAATTACTGGGTTAGGTCTGCAACCTTTTCCACCAATGAATGTTAAATAATAGAGCTAAAAAAATTTATTTCATATTTCATAGAGCTAAATCACAATTCTTAAAGGGACTTTAGAGATTGTCCAGTCTGATGGCTTCATTTTACATATAGTAAAACTTGGGCCAAAAGGAGGTAAGAGACTATTCATAGTGACAGGCCTGGGATTTCAAGTTATTGATTCTAAATCCAGAAGGCTTTCTGCTGTCACATGGCCTCCTAATTGCTGTACTCTGTAATATTTATACTTTTTTCCTTACATAATTGTGCAGAACGTTGTAATCTGGCCTCAATGTTATAAACCAAAAATTCTCAGTAAATTCCAATGCCTCCTTGTTCTCTCTAGAATCAAAAATAAGCTCTTTTTTTTTTTTAATTTTAAAGCCATCATAATATAGCTCCAAACTATCCATCCAGGCCAATTGGACATCATTTCTCCTCCATGCAGCCAAACTGATGTTCTCTCAGTTCTTCACACACGGCAATCTATGTCTTTGCACATCCCCATGACTAGAAAACCCTGCCTCTCCTCTTTGTCTCAGTCATTGTCTTCCTTCAACATATACCTCAAGCAGAAGATTCCAAGTGAATTTTTTGCCAATCCCCCACTAGTGTCTTCCCTTTCTTAACTATTTTGTTTTAATATTGTTATTCTTTTTTTTTTTACTTATGGCATACATACCTATATATCTATATTTTATATGTATATAGTTATATGTATATACATAAATATGTACTATAATTTAAATTATACATAACATATAATAAATCTATGTAATACATGTGTCTATAATATGTACTATAATTTGTTCATCTTTAAAATATAATGAATCTATGTAATGCATTGCCTATATATACTCATATATATGTATCTACACATATATATATTTGTCCTTGTTGTCTCTCCTGTAATACTATAATTTCTTAGCCAGTAGGGATTGTTTCATTCAGTGTATTTGTATCCCCAGTGCCTACAGGTACAAAAGGGGACAGCAAGGGGGTAGAAGAGACAGAATACTGGACTTGGAGTCAGAAAAACCTGAATTCAAATCTGGCTTTAGACACAGCTAGAGTGTCACTCTAGTCAAGTCACTTAACGTCTATCTGATTCAGTTTTTTTTTTTTATCTGTAAAACAGAGAATAATAATAACACAACTCCCAAGGTTCTAAGGAAAAAGTAAAATGATATTTGTGAAGCACTTTGCAAATCTTAAGCTCTAAATAAATGCTAGCTATTGAAAACTTGCCAGTTGATTGACAGTATTTCCTATTTGAATTATCCAGGAAAGGTAGTCTAGATAGGGACTAGATTGTGAGGGCTTTAAAAATTTAACAAAGGAGCTTATTTTTTATTTTAGAGGAAACAAAGAGATGCTGGAATTTATTGAGTAAGGTATGAGTATTTTTGGCTTACAAAATTGAGGCCAGATTACAAAGTTCTGCACAAAACTGTAAGGGAAAGAGTACAAATTGCTTATTTCAAAGTGTTATTGCAATGAAAGCAATTCATAAATCTTAAATCACCACAGACATGCAAGTTAATAGTATCATTATTATAGGGTCATGCTTGTGGCTAAGATACAGCTTGTCCCAACTGAACTTTGAATTCCCTGACAATCAGGATAGAACCTTATTTAAACTTTGTTGAGACCTCAGTATACAGCAAAATATTACGTACACAGTTGGGGGCTCAATAATTATTATAATGTATGTAACTCTATTCTAAACCTGCTACAGGCCATGAATAATTAATTCAATGAAGGATGTTATATCCCAACATTAATTATAAAAAATAATAACAATAATAGAACTGAGCTGAACAGTATTTTAACAGGCAATCTGATGTGGTGCAAAAAATATTGTATTTAATCAGAGAACTTGTTTTGAATTCCAATTCTATGTAACCTTGAGCAAAAAACTTCATTTCTCTATAAAAAAAAGGTTGGATGAAATGATCTTTATCATAGTTTCCAGCTCTAAATCATATAATCTAAGGATTACAAACAAAACAAGCTTCATTTACACTTCACAATCACTCCATTAAGTAGATAATGAGAATTTTATTTCTTTTTACAAAGAAACTAAGTATGTTAGAGAAGAAAGTAACACAACAACCCTAGGTATTTTTATTCCCATTTTAAAGAAGAGAAAACTGAGTCTCAGTGAGAGAAAGTGGCCCAAAATGTCACGGAGTATCATCCCATGTAAGTTCTTGAAAGAAACTTTATCAAGACCATTTGTTTGTGGGTCATATGAATCAAGGTATTTTCCTTTGTGACTGCCTACTGGCATCTTTGTTCAGCAAAACTACTTTTCAATATCCTTGTTTTGTTGTCTTATGTCTTTGTCATGTACACAAAAGAAAAGGATGGTGACCTAAAAACACAGGTGGAGAAGCTCTGGAGAGAAGTAAATGCCTTGAAGGAAATGCAAGCCCTGCAGACAGGTAAGAATGTATGTCGTGGGTGACTTGTTGCTGAAAGGTGCAAGATGTCACCAAAGATCTGGGACCAAAGTGTCACAAAATGTTAGAGCTGGAGAGAACCTTAGAAATCAACAAATCCCCCCCAGTTTTACAAAACTGTCTTCTTTTTCTTAATTATATCCCCAGTGCTTAGCACAGTGTCTGGCTCACTGTATTCATTTAATTTAATCAACTTGAGTGATTGACCAAGATGACAAAGCTAAAAGATAAACTATAGCTTATATATATAAGTTACATATTAGCGAATAAGCTATAAGTTTATATAGCTAAAAGCTAAAGCTTTTATAGCTATAGCTACAGCTAAAAGATAAGAAATGGCTTTGCAGAAAAAGAGAGGCAGCTAGATGGCACAATGGATAGAGCACTGACTTGGAGTCAGGAGGACCTGAGTTCAAATCCAGCCTCAGATCCTTAACACTTACTAATTGTATGACCCTGGGCAAGTCAATTGACCTCACAAAAAAAGAAAGAAAGAAAACTCAGAATCAAACTCACATCTTCTGATTTCAAATCTGAAGATTTTTTCATTGTACCACAATAAATGAGAAGAGAGCCTTCAAAAGCTGAATTGCTAAAAATATCCTTATCATTCAACACCAAGAAGAAATAAATCTGTAAGAGCAAACAGAGATGATTCATACATAATGGGAATGGAATAAACAATTATATAGCTTCTACTATGTGCTAAGCACTGATTATACTAAATTATTACTTCATCTGATCCTCACAGCAATCCTATAAGATAGGAATTATTATTACACCCATTTTACAGTTGAGGAAACTGAGGTTAAGTGACATGCACAAGGTCACACAACTTGTACTTGTCTAAGGTCATGAGCTTGTCTTCTTAAGCTCAGTCTTAGTGTTCCATCCACTGCACCACCAGCTTCCTTTGCTTGTGCCAGCACAGCACTTTGTGGTTTACAAATTGTAGCATTTTCAGGTAAGAAAGGAAAGAAATATTATAGCCATTTTCTAAATGAGAAAATCAAGACTAAGGGAAGGGACCTGCCTTATTCAAGAGCATATAGCTATTGTCAGATCTGGGATTCAAACTTAATTCTCATGCCCATCTCTTTCCATTGCTCCTGCCCAAAGATCCCTGGTCATAGACAAGCCTGAGTTTCTTTGCTATTTTTCTGTAGTCAATTATCTACAAATTAAGAATCAGCTTTTTCTCTACATCAAGGCCTGGCTTCTGGCTTCAGCCCAATGGCTCACTTATTGAACATTATTCTTTGGTAGTTGAGACCCCTTTTTAGGGGTCTCAACATCACCTCCATTCTTATGCCAAATGAAAGTATTATTAGAAATAATAATAGAGAAAATTATGAGAAATAATAAATATTAGTAAATAAAATAATAAACAAAATTATTAACAGATAATAGAAAAATAGTATGAGAGAAATGAATCCTGGAAAATGAAGGTGCCTTAGCTCACAATTCATTAGAATTACTGGAACTGGAACCTTCGAGTCCTGGCTCCTAATTGAACATCCTGTTCACCATACTAGTTGATTATTTGATGGTATTCAGAAGGATTTTTTTAAAGGAATAAATATAAAATTCAAAATGAGGAATTTTATATTTATATATACTGAATATATATGTAATTTATATTTAATTAATAAAAATAGATTTAATTTCCACTCATTTAGTGAAAAAAATTAATCTACTATGAATACGATGACAGAAATTATCTGAGTTCCTAAAGGTTATTACCATGAAGACCTTAGCAAAATGAAAAAAACTTGAATATGAACCTGGCATCATACACTATGTTTTTCATCCAGGAAGTGAAAGAATGAAAAGCATTTAATACTTTCTGTGACTAAGGCACTGTGTTAAGTATTGAAGATATAAATGTAAAATCTTTTTTCCTCAATAGCATTTTATTTTTCTAAATAAAATTAGTTTTCAACATTCATTTTTGTAAGACTTCATGTTCCAAATTGTTCTCCCTCTCCTTCTTACTACCCCTCTCCCAAGACAGCAAGCAATTTGACATAGGTTAAATATGTATAATCCATTTAAACATATCTCCATATTTAAGACTTTTTTTTGGAATAGATTCTTAACTTAAGGTCCATGAATTTATCTTAAAATATATTTTGCTAATTATATTCAACATAATTGGCTTCTATTGTAATTTTATTTTATGTATTTAAAATCATACTCTCTTCACAGTCTGCCTCCGAGGCATGAAAGTACATAAAAAATGCTACCTGGCATCTGATGTCTCCAAGCACTTCCATGAGGCAAATGAGGATTGTATTTCCAAAGGAGGAACCCTGGTCATTCCTAGGAACAGCGATGAAACTAATGCTCTGAGAGATTATGGAAAAAAGAGTCTACCAGGCATTAATGATTTTTGGCTGGGGATTAATGACATGGTCAATGAAGGCAAATTTGTTGATGTCAATGGTATAGCCATTACCTTCCTCAACTGGGATCGTGCACAGCCCAATGGCGGGAAGAGGGAAAACTGTGCCTTGTTTTCCCAGGCAGCTCAAGGAAAGTGGAGTGATGAGTCCTGCCGGAGCAGCAAGAGATACATATGTGAATTTGTCATTCCCTAGAGGGTTCATCTTGAACACAAAGCTTCCAGGCAGAATGTGATATTGATCCTTCCCATTGGTAGATGCTGCTCAACCATAAGATTCAGAAAGGCAAGAATGGAAATCCAGCAGCCATGTGTTATTAGAACAAAATGGTTGGTCTGTCCAATTGACCACATGTCATCTTCATGGAATTTTCTATCCTGCAATATATACATTATTAAAACTCTTCCCACTGGGTCTCACCTTGTCAAATATTTCAGTCACTGGCTGGTGGGGTTGCATTGGGGGAAATGAATTTGAATTCAAAACTATTATAAATATTATTATTTAATGAAAGAATAATTGGCATTAAGCTTTCTGAAATTTGCCAGTCTCTAGCAGAGTTTGATCAAACTTCTTGAGCAATGCCATGACAATTTGAGAGTTAAGATTTCTAATTATTAAGAGTGAAGAACATATGAGGAACCAAATGGTTTTGGCAGCTTAAGAGAGCTATCTAGAAATTATAGATTCTGATGGAATTATGGAAAGAGTAATGGCTTTAGAATTGGTGACCTGAGTTTGAATTGTTGCTTTAGTACATAAGCACTTTATGACTATGTCCAAGTCACATTATCCCCTTTAGTCTCAGTTCTCTCACTAGTAAGGCTTGTACCATCTACCTCATAAGGTGAGGGAAGTGCTCTGTTGCCTTAAAACAGTCTAAAAATTTTTTTTTGTATTGTTAGCTATTAATACTTGTTAGCCTTCACTATCTAGCTAGTCTTGAAATTAAAATTGATGTATCTTTTTTAATTGAGGAAGTCTAGCTGAAAAAATGCTATCTAGTCCAACCCTCTTCTTTTATAGAAGAATCTGAGATTCAGAGAAGGACTTATGCAAAGAGCTTGGGTTTGAATTATCCTCTCTTGATTCCAACTTCAGTGACTTTTCCCCTATATCCCAAATGTAGATAATTTACAGCTATTAACTATTAAGTTACCAAAAAACTACAATACATAGCTAGAAGTTGCCAAAATTTATCAATCTGGTATTCACGATCTCACCTCTCAGAGCCTCAGTTTCCTTATTTGTAATATATACATGCTTCTATTTGTACCTTCAACTTCACAGGAGGGCAGAGGCTGAAAGATCATGAGAACCTCCATGTCAGTTATTATTCTCTTAAGTAGAAATTCCTAATCCTCCAGTATTTTAAGCTTGACAAAACATTTTCTTCATTACAATCTTGGGATATAGAGAACACAAATATTGCTATCAGTTTTACAGGTGAGTAAACTGAAATCAAAAAGGAAAAGGTGATTTATCCAATTAAATGATGATATTAAGATTGAAACTTAGAATCTCTGACTTCAAGTTCAATGATATATCTGCTTCCCTGGTATTTCTCAATAAGAAATTGAAGATGGGGTAGCTAGGTGGGGCAGTGGATAGAGCACCATTTCCTAACTGTGTGACCCTAAGCAAGTCACTTAACCTCAATTGCCTCAGGGGAAAAAAAAAGTTGAAGGCACTAAAATCAAACTGTGGACAAGAAAAGTTAGTTTTGACCACCATACCAGACATTCCCAGAGCCATCTCTGTATTTTGTATTGCAATCAAATCACACACAAATCACGCACAGCAAGAAAAAGAGGAATAACTGTCATTTAAGTAATAAATTATGAGGTAAATCAGAATCTGTGGAATGAGGGGAAAATTATATTCCATTAATTTAATTATCACCATTTAATCTAATTTATATAACATTTGAAGATTTATAAGAGCTTTCCTATGAAACATAATGCTAGGAATATTGTTTCAGAGTCTTGCACATAGTAGGTACTGAATTAAAAGATACTGAAATAAAAGATCACCATTTTGCAGATAATAGGATTTTGGTCAATATTATACAGGTAGTTCCTAGCAAATTCAGAATTTAAATCCAAATTTCCTGATTCCAAAATCAATGTGCTTTTCATTTTCATTTTACTACAATGGATATACTAATGATTGGAGAGGTGATATTAGGAGTGTTCTGGCAAGTACTTAACAACTGACTCTGAGCTGGGTTAGGAGTAAAGGAGTACACATGACTCACTTCTACAAATTCATCTGCATTATTCATATTTTCTTCATCATTTTTTAGGTCTAGAGAAACAACAAAACAGTAAATCAAGCCCTGGAATATAGTGTTTGCTATTGTCCAAGATATAAATGCTCACACTGAAAATTTAATAATCAATCCTCAAGTCATACAAGTTGGCTACAATCTATCACTGGGTGGAATGAGATGTCATTGCTCTTAGTTCCAAAAAAGTGTTAGAATCAGGATTTGATAAGATCATAAAATAAGGGCTAGAAGGGCATCAAGTGCTATTCCCTCAGTTAATAGAGGAGAAAACTGAGATCCAGAGAGATGAAGTGTTTTGTTCAAAGTTTATAGAAGAAGAAAAAGAATAGCCAGACACTATTACCCTAAGTTCAGTGCTCTTTTCACTGCATCATGTAACCTCTATTTCAATGCATATATGTGTGAACCTTTTATCTGAACCTCTTGATTCTGACCCCACAATACTTGTTTTATAAATACTCTGTACTGAATGGACGATTTCTGTCCCACCTAGAGTACAGTCTTCTGAATTATAAAATTTAGCAGCTATAGTTGAACACATTATACCTTGATCCCAATATCATGATGTCATTGATCTTCAAGTATGAAGGATGAACAACAACAATAGGGCGATTAAGAAAAGACATTACTATGTATATGTTTATCTGTCTGTCTGTCTGTCTACTTAAATAGCTGTCTATTTATGGCTTTGTCCATTTATTCATCACACACATTCTCTCCCTGTGCATCCATCTCTCTTCCTATTTTATAGTTGTTCTCTCCCTGAGATTCATACTTACCCATTATTCATGAGGGACTCGATACTTAGATTAAAAACTAGATTGAGAACTATCTCTTTGTATTCAATATTCTATTGAATTTTGTCAAACTCTGAATAATAAAAATACAGCTTGGAGGGAACTTTAAGAATAGCTACTCAATTCAATTTCAGAAATTTGTTAAGCATTGGTTGTGTTCAAGGTACTATGATCCGATTCCACCCTTTTGCAGAGGCAGAAACTTAAAATGTGAGGGGAAAGGACCTGCCCCAGATTACTCAGTGAAAGAGTATAGATTTGAATCTAGGTCAAAAAGAAAATCTAGTCAAAAGATTAGAAGTCCAAGGTTTTTCCATTATACCACACTGCCTCAAGTTGTTTAAATAACTTTCATATGCATATGCAAAGATCTCATTGTTCATCAAACACCAGAATTAATAATCTCACACTTGATTTCCATTTCTGAACATCCAGACTCAAACATTTGCTGTCCATTTTTTGCCACATGGATCATAGATCATAAATTTAGGGTTGGGAGGTACATTTGAAGTCTTCGGGTCTAACCTCTTCATTTTACAGATGAGGACACAGAGGAACAGGGGGTTCAGTGATTTACCCAAATTCACACAGTCAGTGTCTGAAGCAGGATCTATGCCTAAGCCTTCTTGACTTCAGGCCTAGTATGCTCCCTTTACATCATATTGTCTACCTTGGGATACAAAAATTACTTTCAGATTGACATTCACAGTCAGATTTCTCACCATTCATCACTAATCTGTTGAGCACCAGAAACAAGGATCTCTCACCCATAATTTCCATCTCTGAACAACGAGATCTAAAAAATTGCTGCCCAGTCTGTAGGTCTGAAAGCCCACCTGTCATCTTTTATTTTTGCTAAATGGCCCAGGATCCTGTCCCAGAAGAACGTGATTTTATTTCATTTGTGAACATATTCCTCAAGTTATTTATCTAAAATTATTTTAGGGTTCAAATCATCAACTATATTTCTCTCTGAAAAATATAATTTTCTTAGTCGACAGAAGCAGAATAATCCAAAATACTTTTTATTGTTTCATTTAAACATAACTTTTTCTCATCACATCACTCATGCAATATTACATAATGTTTTAGCCTACAGTCTCCTTTTCATAATGTGCTTAGAAATAAATTTCTTAGTTATAGATCTTATTTACTGTATAGTAAAGGCTGAATGCTCTTCAATCAAATACCCTTGGTCATCCTGATGTGAAAATTATGTTCTCTGCCATGTTTGACAATACCAGAGGTGTTCAGTCTTTCAGACACAGCCTAGGTAACTGCCGAACTAGACTGCCGGTAGACTGGCCTCCAGAAAAATAAAGCATTGCAGGATTGAAGGACTAAAAAAAGTTTAAAATTTAGTAATTACCATTTTTGAAGTGCTTTAAGATTTGTAAGGCCCTTTTTCTTACAACATCCCTAGAGAGCCTTTCATGATTACAATCCCTATTTTACAATTGAGCAAATGAAGATTCAAAAAGTCATAAAAGTTGTAAGCTTCAGATCTGAGATTCAAAACCAAATTCATAAAAATACCATTGCAACAGAAATTGCTTTCTTTGTCAGTGACCAGGCTCCTTTTGCCAGTCTAACAATGATTGTATTGGACCTCCTCAAAATAAATGAGCCATTTTCATTTGTGATAATGCCATTATTAGTCCAGTATCTGTCGGTATGAAGGGAGAAGTATGGGTAGATCTTGAATAGTTAAATCAAGGTAATCCCTAGAAGGAACAGGGGACACCAAAGGTATATAGTTGAGAGAAAATATTGAAAGGCAGCAAAGATTGTAATTAATCACTTCATAAGAGGTTATGAAAAGGTTGAAGGAGTAAATTACAAATAATTAAAGAAATTCAAATTAAAGCAACTCCAGTTCTATTTCACACCCATCAGATTGGCAAACATGACATAAAAAAATATAACAAATGTAGGAAGAGCTTTGGGGAAATAGGTATGGTGTGGAGCTATGAAATGACCAATCCATTCTGGATATCAATTTGGAAGTAAGCCCCCAAAATTGTCCATACTTCTTAACAATTCAGCAATATTACTACTAGACTTATTTTACCAAGTAGACCAAAGAAAAAAGAAATGGACCCCATACATACAGAATTAATTATGACAACTCTTTTTATGCTAGCAGAGAACTAGAAATTAAAGGGATGCCCATCTATTGGGGAATGCCTAAGCAAATTAGGATATAAGAATGCAATTATAAAATGAAATATTAAGCCTAAGAAATGATAAAATATACATGAGAAATGAGTATAACCAAGAGAATAATTTGTATGACAATACCAACTTTCTAATAAATAAAGTGAAAGAGCTACTCTCCCAGAATAGTGTGGCCCACAGCCCAATGGATATGATCCCACAAAATTGGGGAGAGTAGGATGCTAGATGAACTGAAAACCATACTATATACTAATTATTTAATGATAGCTAACTTTTATGTATCACTTACTATGTACTCTTCTAAGACTTTATAATTATTATCTCATTTGATTCTCACAACAACCCTGGAAGACAGCTGCCGTTATTTTCTCTATTTTTCAGTTGATGACATTAAAATAAACAGAAGGTAAGTATCACAAACTAGTAAATATCTGAGGCTGAATCCTCAGGTCTTCCTGGTTTCAGGGGCAACTAGGTGGCATAGTGGATAGAGTGCTCCATCAGGAAGAATCATCTTCTAGTATACATATGGTGGATTGGACTAAATGTCTCTTTCAAAACTGACAATCTCCGATTCAGATCAAACACATGCCCTGGGACGTCTTTCCCATACCAATTTTTGCACAGGCAGGTTGGGTCCCCATAGAGTTGCTATGGCTTCCTTCAGGATCTAGTAGACCTGAGCAGTTTCGTGTTGTCTTTCTAACTCTACAGCTTACAGACCTGAATGGTATGTTTGTGGAATCCTATGATTATCAGTGGTTACCAATTAGTCAGCCAGACTCACTTGGCTCTTAGAAATATTCACTAAAATAATAAAATATCACCCCGTTTACCCAAAATAGTCTGTTATACACTCTCCCATCAGTACATATAGAGTTCTGGAGAAAGAGACTTAAGGGCCTAAGAGACAAAGAAGTGATCTACTATTCTTGAAAGTCCTTTTGCAGTAATTCTCAAAATGCTCCCTCAGATAGAGTATAGCTTTTGTGTTGGCTTCTTATAGAGCCTCAAATGTGTCTTTTATCATCATGTCCAGCCTATTTTCAGCTCTTGATGGAGACTGTTAGGATTCCTGTGACAAACCTTCAGATCTTCTGTAATTTACTAGGCTCTATTTTCATCAAAGAAGGAGGGGAGACTGGCCAAGATTCCCTTTCAGAGCACTGGCTAGAAGCTTCCACCATTAAATGATAGATGCTTAAATTCTTGATTTCAAACTATCTCATTCCTCACAGGGAATCACCAAACTCAATCATTCCAAATATATTTCCTATGTGGCTTTACTTCACTTCATCTAATGACTTCTAAATTGGTCAGGAACTTTCTGCACTGGATTAAAGCCTATGATATTATACTAATTGGTGTCCCTGCCATGTTCACAATTAGTTCATGTGATTATTTGATTGTTCTCATATGATCAAAATACTAAGACGTAGCTATTTGAGTTGGGAGGGTATCAAATTAATTTACTAACTCAATTAATGCTCATCCTTATACTGAGATTCCCATAAAATATATTAAAGATTAAGAGTTGTAAGAGATTTTAGAAGTTGGGCCATGATACTTAGATTTCTCCTATCTACCCTAGGCAAACCATTAAACCCAAGTCTGCCTCAGTTCCTCATCTATAAAATGGGGATAAAAATAGTACCAAACTCTTAAAATTGTTATGAGGATAAAAAGAGGTATTATTTATAAAGCATTCTGCAAAGTTAGTGTTATATAAATACTAGTGATAATAAGAATTAGTTATTATATTATTTATGAAGTACTTTGTCAACATAAAATATCATATAAATGCTACTAACAATAATAATAATTGCTGGTGTTATAATAATATTTATAAAGCATTTTGCAAACTTAAAATGCTAGTAATAATGGTAATTACTATTATTATCATAATTTTATAAAGCATTTTACAAGAATGAAATGTCATATAAATGCTAGTTATAATAATAATAATTGCTATTATTATATAGTATTTATAAAGCATTTTGCAAACTTAAATTGCTGCATAAATATTAGTAATAAAATAATAATTACTATTAAGCCACATGATCTTAGAAAAGTCATTTTCCCTTTCCTGAGTGTTAGTTTCCTCATCAGAAAAATAGGACTTCTTATTTCCCAGGATTTCTGAGGAGAGAGCTTTAAGGAACTAACATCTAATCTGAGCCTTGATCTGTACTGGAGATGCCAAGAATCAATGGGGACAACTTATGCATTGGAAGTTGGAGAGAGAATGTTTTGTGCAGGGAACATTTAGTATGCTGGTTTTGCTGGAACTTAAAATGTGGGGTGGGAATAATGGGGAATCAACTTGGAAAAGCAAATTGAAGCCAGATCGTGAAAGGCTTTAATTGCTAAATGGGAACATTTGTATTTTTTTTTTTTGAGGCAATAGAAAACCACTGAAGCTTCTTGAGCAAAGGAATGATCAAATCTGTGATTTAAGAATATCAATGTGGAAGTTATATGGAGAATCGATATGAAAGGAAAACAACTAGAAGCAGGAAGACTTATTTGGAGGTTATTAAAATAATTGGAGAGAGGTGATGAAGGCCTCAATTAGTGGTTAAGAAGAGGTCTGATGCAAAGGATGTTGTGGAGGTGGAATTGACAAGATCTGACAACTGATTAGATATTAGGGGAAGAGAGTAAAAAAGAATAAGGCTAGAGTTGCTAATCTATATTGCATAAAAATGATAAACTTGGGAAATTAAGAGGAAAAATAAGTTTAAGAGGAAATATTGTGATTTCTGTTTTGCATGTGTTTATGCTTATTTTTCCCATGATGCTGAGTATTTTTTGGTAGAATCCCTTATTTATGGAAAGGGGTGTTTTGTAGCTATTGTTTTAATAGGTAATATATTATAACATATTATTATATACCATCATAGAAAATGACTTTCCTTTGAGCTAAATATATTTGCTAATTAACTACTTAAAATATAAATTCACCAGTAAAAACTTATGAGCTGTAGTTTGGACCCATTTACTATTCTTGGAATCTGTGAAATAATCATCCCCCTGCATACCCAACCTGTAAATTTGTGAGTATCAGATTGTGGAGACAAAGCAGAAAAGATATTATGATAATTATTATATTAAGATAAGAGAATAAAATAAAATATAAAAACATCACCAGAGGAAATAAAATTAGCTCTATTTTTCAGTGGTCCAAAGAATCAATAAAATAATTGAGATTCTTAGTAGTTGTTGCAAAGTTTCAGAATAATGATACTAATAAAAGCTGGACAGGTAGGTGGCTCACTGGATAAATTCCCATGTCTACAGTAAGGAAGAATTGTCTTCTTAAGTTCAAATCTAGCTTCAGACACTTATTAGTTGGGTACCTGTAGGCAAGTCACTTAACCCATTTGTTTCTGTTTCCTCATCTGTAAAAATGAGCTAGAGAAGAAAAAAAGAAACTCTAGTGTCTTTGCCAAGAAAACCTCAAATGGTGTCAAGAACACAACGGAAACAACTGAACACTAACGACAGTAATAAAAGCTAAAATGTATTTTATATTAATGTTTGTAAAACATTTATAAATATTATTTCATTTGATCTTCACATCAACCCTGGGATGTAGGTACTACTATTGTCTCCATTTTACAGATGAGGAAACTGAGGTAGAAATGGTTAAGTGACTTATCCAAAGTCATACAGCTATCAGGTATCTGAGGCAAGATTTGAACTCTTGGTTTCCTGACTCCAAGTTGAACTTTTTGTGTGCTGCACTATCTAGCTGCCTTGAAAATTATTTGTAAAAATAAATTTACAAAAATTTCTATACAGTATTATGAAGAAGAAGAAATTTCATAAAAGAAATTCAACTCATAATTACAAAATTCTAAAAATTTTTGGGAATTAATCTATCAAAACACTAGTTTAGAGAAAATAAAGTTATAGAACACTTTTGACAGAAACAAAGGAAAACAATAATTAGAGATATTCCCTTACATGGTTGAGTTGTTCTAATATAAAGAAAATTATTATAGCATTTTTATTTACAGATTTAGCACTATAGTAATCAAATCATTGAGGGAATACTTTATAAAACATGACAAAATAATAACAATGTTCATTTGGAAGGACAAAAGGGTCTAGAATCTAAAAAGAAATGATCAGAAAAAATACAAATGAAGTAGATTATTTCCCAGCTTCATAGAGTATTCATCCAAATTATATGATACTGACTTAAAATCAAAAAGCAGATCACTGAAAAATAGTAATAAACAGGGGGATTTGGTGTGATGTTCTGTAGTTATTGCTACTTGGAAAACTGAGACTGGTAGATTACTCGAATTTGGGAATCTCCAACACCAATATGGTGAATCCCTGCAAGGGAAAAGGGCACTAGCTACCTAAGGAGTGGTGAAATGGCCCAAGTCAAAAAAGGAACAGGTCAAAGTCTCTGCGTTGATCTTGAGTGCGATTGGACCCCTGAATAGCTACTGTATTTCAAGCCTGGAAGAGACAGGAAGACTTATCTTATTTTTTATAAAAATAAAAAAAGAATTGCTAGAGAGAAAAAAAAAAAAACTCCCTTTTTTATAACAATTGCCAAGAAAACTGGACAGTCATTGTCAAAAAGTAGGATTACACTATACAACATAAGAGGTTCAAAGTCGAAAGACATTCTGAATGTAAAAGATCACACTATTTTTAAAAATTACAAGAGAATGAGAAAATATTTTTCAAAACCATGGCTAAAGGAAGGCTTCTTAACCAAAGAAGGGATAGACTGTTGTTCCTTGGGAAAAGGAACTATACATCTTTCCTACTTGTATTTCCAGTGATTAATAATGTTTGGAATATAATTAAACAATTTTTTTTATCTTACAATAGATAATAAATAAAATAAATGAGTTTTATGGTATTAAAAAACCGTTCATGTCAATATTATCAATGAAGGTATGATTAGAAGCTGAATAATGAAATAAAAGTCTGATATTCAAAATGCAGAGAGAATTGACACAACTTTATAACCCAAAGAGCTATATACCCCAGTAGATAAATGGATAAGGGATGTCAATAGGTTTCAAAAGAAGATTAGCAAATTGTAAATAATCACATAAAAATGTGCTCCAAATTACCAATTGTAAGAAAAATCAATATTAAACATTAGTATATATAAAAGGACCCTGTTTGCAGCAGCCCTTTTTGTAGTAGCAAGGAACTGGAAGCTATGTGGTTGCCTATCAGTTGGAGAATGACTGAATAAGTCATGTATATGAATGCAATGGAATATTATTGTTCCATAAGAAATGATGACTAGGCTGATTTAATGAACTTATGCTGAGTGAAGTCAACAGAACCAAGAAAACATTTGACATAGTAACAACAAGATTATATGATAATCAACTATGATGGACTTGGCTCTTTTCTTTTTTTTATTAAAACTTTTTATTTACAAAACATATGCATGGATAATTTTTCAACACTGACCCTTGCAAAATTTTCTGTTCCAAATTTTTCACTCTTTCCCCCCACTCCCTCCCCTAAATGGCAGATAACCTAATACATGTTAAATATGTTAAAATACACGTTAAATACAATATATGTATATTTATTTATACAGTTATCTTGCTGCACAAGAAAAATCAGATCCAGAAAGAAAAAAAACCTGAGAAGGAAAATAAAATGCAAGCAAACATCAACAGAAAGCATGAAGAAATTATGTTGTGGTCCACACTCAGTTCCCACAGGCCTCTATGGTTTTCTTCATCACTGAAGAATTGGAACTGGTTTGAATCATCTCATTGTTGAAGAATGGACTTGGCTCTTTTCAAAAATGAAGTGATTCAAGGCAATTCAAGACTTGTGATGAAAAGTCCCATTCACATCTAGAGAGAGAACTATGGAGACTGAAAATTTCTGAAGAAGTAAATTAAGGGTAATAGTTACATGTTTAGGGTCCTTATGATGACTGTCCCAGAAGAGGAATAATACTTTTTTTTTTTGGTCCCAGAAGGCAGATTTAGGAATGATTGGTGGAAGTAGCAGAGTGTGTCAGATTTTGGAAAGAATCTTCTATGATAATTGGAACTATCCAAAAATAAAATGATCTGAAAGCTAGAAAACCCTTTGTTCAGAATGTTACGTTTAGAATTTGTATTTTCCCAGTTGGGAGAAGGAATACCTTCCTAATGTTCCCTCTGAGGTCCTTACCAGTTCTAAAATTCTGTAACAATGTGTTTTAAAATATGCAAAACAATGAAGTTAATTGGACATTCAGATTTGAATTTGTATTGATTCCATGTAAAACTGTCTTTCTACTACATCCCACAAATATTGTCACTTCTATTTCCAAGGCCACAAGAAAGAAGAAAATGGGAGCAATGGGAGACATAGCAGAGAAGAAAAAGTCAGAGGATGTGGGTATGAATTATGCAATAGGTTATCTTTAGCAAGTCATTAAACTTGTCTGAGACTCAGTTTCGTCATCTGATAGATGGATCACTTGAACTCTAGGGTCCCTTCCAACATTAAATTTATGATTCTGTGACCTGCTAAGTGAGATAGGCTATTTTACTTTTAGAACAAATCTCATTTTTAGAATTTTTTTCTTAGTACCAAAGTGAATCATCTCCCTGAACTTCTGCCCATAATTCCTAGTTCTGTCGTCTGGGGCCAAAAAGAATATATTTAATCCTTCTTAATATTTCAATACCTCAAAATTTTTGAGAACTGCTATCTTGTTTCTCCCTTCTCCTAACCATAATCCAAATCTTCACTTTGCTCATTCAGAAATTGTTGAAATATAAAGAGACAGAATTTCTTATTTTATTTTTTTCTGGGCACAATATGGTATCAAAGTCAGGGGAAAGGAAAAGCATTGTTGTTGATATATAGAGAATAAAGTTAGGCATATAGGTCAAGTGTGTGAAAGACAATGGCAAATCCTCTTTCATTTAGCTTTGTTCTGATTGATATTTATTTTTTAAATTTTATTTCTAATTTATAGCATAAAACAAGCATTTCAATAACAGTACACTAAAATATGATTACTCACAAAACTTCAGATCTATAATGCACAACTTGATATTCCTTTCAAATGTATATCAAAATTATGTAGTAAATTTCTTTTTTTCTTCCCATCCTAGAGACAGCTACCATTAGACATGAATAGGTATGTTGTGTGTGTGTATAATATATTAATATTAATTATATTATGTAGAACAATAGATAATTATATAATTATGCATTAATTAATTATTATTCTATTGATCAATTCTTTCTCTTTATGCAGTTAGCATCTTTCTTCATATGACCTTTATAGTTAATTTGAATAGTCGTAATAGTCAAAATAACTTATTTGCTTAAAGTTGTTACTAAAACAATATTGCTTTTCCTATTCAGGGTCACATAGCTAGAAAGTACCTAAAATTGGGTTTGAACTCAGGAAGATGAGTCTTCCTGACTTCAGGTGTGGCACTCTATCCACTGTGCCATCTAACTGCCCTGCAATCTAAGACTCCGCCAAGAGTCAAATGATCACGACAGGAACTGTGTCAGCTTACAAGTCTGTTATTTTGAAACACTATTGTCTTCCAGATTGCTGATAATGTCTGGGACAAATAACTGTCTGCTGGTGTTCCACCTTAGGTGAGTCTGTAGTTCTGCTGCTTAGACTGAAACCAGAGTTTGGGGCAAAGGAAGTCTAAAGAAGTTAAACCATCCCCTAAATGAAGCCAATTAGGGCCTTCTGAAATTTTGTAGCTCCCTGGCTTGAGCCATCTCTGTGATCCTTGAAGATCAGAGCATTCATTGCCTAAAGAAGAAAGCAGCAAGGATAGCTAAATGATGCAGTGAATAGAGCACTGACCCTGGAATCAGGAAAACTGCAGTTCATATCCAGCCTCAGACACTTAACACTTGCTAACTGTGTGAACAAGTCATTTAATCTCATTTGCCTCACCCACACAAAAATGTTTGTAACAGCAGGACTCCAGATGATACAGATCAGGACCTTACAAGGCATCAGTATTCTATCTAGAAATATAACAAGCCTAATCCCAACACAAAGTCCTAATTTGGGAAATATTCTTGAATAATTAGAACAATAATAATGGAGGTAGTGGTGGTAGTAATAGCTGGCATTTATATATTATATATATATTATTTTTGCTGAGGCAATTGGGGTTAAATGACTTGCCCAAGGGTCACATAGCTAAGAAGTGTTTAGTATCTTAGGTCACATTTGAACTCAGACCCTTCTGATTTCAGGTCTAGTATTTTATCCCCTGTGCCATCTAGTTGCCCCACTAAATATTTTTAAATAAAGTATTAGCAATATTAGACAATAGCAACTTTTCACAAAGTTTATATACTATGACCAAGTTGGATTTATATCAGGAATATAGAATTGGTTCAATACAGTAAAAAAATATAAATATAGTAGATTAAATCAATCATAAGAAAAAGAAAAATCATATGATTACATGGGAAATGTGGGAAAAGCTTTGGGCAAAATACAACATGAATTTTTGCTATAAATTAAATTAAAATTTTAAAAAGTGAACACTTCCTTAATATGATCACTATCTATTTAACCAAAACCAACTAAAATTACTATCTATCTAAAACCAACAGCTAGCATTAACTATAATGGAGATAAAACTTGGGGTTTGTTCAATAAATCAAGAATGAAGCAAATATGGCTTATTATCACCATTGCTATTTGACATATTGTTAGAAATGCTTTAGCAATGCAACAAGAAAAAAAGGAATAATCACAGCAAAGAATGATCCCTTTTGCAATTGATATAATTGTTTGCTCAGAGAAACCTAAAAATTAGTTGAAATAATTAGCAATTGTTTCTTTAGTAATGTTACAAAATATAAAATAAAGCCATGTAAATCATCAGTATTTCTGTATAAGATCCACAAAACCCAGAAGAGGTGGGAAGAGAAATTTTATTTAAAATAAGTAGAGGATGTATAAAATATTTAGAAATCTTTATATATCAAAACATATCTATATCTCCCAAGACACAACTACAAAACACTCTTTACAGAAATTAAGACAGATATGGATAACTAAAGAAAATTAATTACTCACAAATAGGCTCAGGCAAACTGTCAAAACCAAAATAGTTCATCAGAATCTTAATTTTATAAATGGGAAAACAGAGGCTCAGCAAAAAGAACTCACTTGCTAGTCAGAGTCAGGATTTGGGGTCTGGAAGATAGTAATCATTAATTCCTATAACAAGCATTTATTAAATGCCATACTAGAGCCAGACACTGAACTAGGTACAGAGCATACAAAGACCAAAAGGAATGAATTCCTTCCATCAAAGAACTTACATCTTATTGGAGGGAAATGATATGTATATAACACGGTCTTTCTTTTCTCTGAAAGGAATGAGAGTTATAATTTTAGACCAGTGATCAAAGTGAGAGAGACCTGATGAGTAGCTCGAATTATAGACTTTCAGACCTGGGAAAATATAGATTTGTAAGTGCTTCATTGATCCTCAGAATACAATCTGTCAGAGGGAAAAAGAATTTTAGAACAGAGCATAGAATGTCAGAACTGGAAGAAATCCTAGGACAGAAAATACAAAGTTCTATAAATAGCTAATCAGGAGGAGGAGGGGAAGTAGTAGGAGGAGGCAGAGGGAGACTAGGAAAGGGTGGAGATGTGGGAGGAGAAAGAGGAGGAGGAGCTACCAGCGGTGGAAGAGAGTGGAAGGTGGGTACTGCGCTGAGCACGGAAATCTGAGACCGAGGCTGCCACAGCCTAAGCAGATCAGGGGAAGAAGGAAGGTTTGAGGCCTCAACTGAAGTGGGGCAGGAAAGAGAAGGGAGCTGGGGCCCAGGCTGAGAGTATACACCTGCTGAAGATGGAGGTCATGGGAGGACAGGCCCCTGCTGGGGCTGGAGGTCTGGCAGCCGTAAACATGGGGCCCGAAGCCCTCATTTTAGCTGTGGCAGTGGCTGGAGCTGGAGGGGGGCCATCGCCTACGACGGCTGGGAGCGGATCGAGCCCTGAGGCCGATACGTGGACTTGGACGTGGACTTGGAAAGGGGAGTGGTCAGGGCAGGATATAGCACTAGGCCCTACTTTGGCCGCTCTGTTGCTTCTGTACGCCGCGTTGTGGGCTAGTGTGGTAGAGCTGAGATGGAGGGTCCTGGATCTGGCTCAGCAGCAGGAAGAGGAACCGGACCCAGAGACAGGGACAGAGGAAAGGGCAGAGACAAGGACAGAAGCAGAAGCAGGGGCGGAAGCAAAGCAGGTGCTGAAGAGGGAGTCCGAGCAAGAGCTCAAACATAAGGCGGAGGCAGTGCCCGAGAGGGAGACGGAGCCAGAAGCAGAGGCAGAGGCAGACGCAGACGAAGAGCTGGAGGAACTGCAGGAGCCTTCGGGTGCTTGGGACTCAAAGAAACCTACATCTTTATGTGAGATTGGGCCCCGGACCAATGTGCCTGTGCGGGGGATGAGCGCCCGCCCTGTGGGAGTAGCGGGTGTAGTGGTTGCTGTCCGCTCGGGTCTGGTGCTGAAACTGACGACATTGGACGCAAGAGCTGGGAGTTTGCTGCCGGCCCGCTCACAGCAAGTTATCCTAGACCAGGGAAGCATTCGCTCCCTGCGTCCTTTGGGACTGGACTTGGTCCACATGAACCACTGCTGGAACAATGGACGCTTCTTCCCTCTGCTGGGAGCCTTCCAAGAGCACCTGCTTAACCTCCTGGAACAGGAGGCTTCCCGAGCAAGGACCAACATCCTCGTCCTCCTGGACACCAAGGTGAGGCTATCACTTGAATGGGCCAGTATCCAGAACTGCCTTAGCCAACCATAAAGTGGTCCCAGGATTCTATAGCTAATTGGTCCTCACCAGCCACATTGTAGGAGCTACCAGGCTGATATCCAGCATCTTCCTGGGTATCAAGATGAGGATGGTGAGGACAAAATTAAAGTGCAGGAAGGAAGACTATAAGTCACTCAAAATAGTAGGCGTTATCCATTTATTTCCTTGTCTTTCTGTACAACAAATAAAAAACTGGCACTGAAAGCAGTGATCTCAGAGATGTGTATGTGAGCCATTCAGAGAGACTGTCATCCTTGTTTCCATCTCTTGCCCCACCCCCTCACTGCAGATGGTAGGGTAGGGAAAATCCTAGGAAACCATGGAGTTCTAGGACCTATTTGTTAGACATTCACAGAATGGGCCACAAAATATTTTTAATTTAAATAACTCTAAGTCAGTTCATCATACTTGATCTTCACAACAATTTGTGTAGATTATGCAAATGTTATGCCCATTATACAGAAGCTTAGATTAGTTAATTCCTGCTAGGGATCTTATCACAGAGATCATGATAGAAAGATGATGAGGGGTCCCAAAGCTTCTGGGTTGTCCCCTTAGCAGTGAACCAAACCCTCCCACTTCTTACTGGTCCATTTCAGGGTTATAAAAGATCATCTCTACTCTTTATAAGAATAAACTCTACTAGAAGCCCCCAAACCATTTTGTGAAATTTGGAAATACTTTTTTTTCATTTTTGATTTTCCTTTCATTAGGATTTACTTACCTTTATATGATCTTTACCTCCAACACTCTCAGTTTACCTGAGACTTTATATTTCAGGAATGGAGACTTCCCAAATTTGAATCCCAAACTTCCTTTGAAGGAAAAAAAATAGTGTATTAAAATCAACCATTCTCGCCCCCCCCCCAACTCTAACTCAATATATAGGATGAAAAGGGAAACAATTTCTCTACAAAGGTGATTTTTTTTTCTGATATAGTACATGGATCTGAGCTTATACTATACTATATACTATATGGGTCACAATCTCCTTCCCTGATCCAAAAAATCCTGGCTTTTACAAATCTTGAGTACAATCTGTTATCATCTGCATCACTTAAAAAAAAAACCCCAAGCACAATGAAAGTGATAATATATTTACTTGAATTGTAAGAAACAGAAAAAGCTTTTATCATAACTTTTTTCATGCAGTAATTTTGGGTAAGTAACACTTGTCAGAGTTTGTTCTCTTCTTGCAGATATTTGAAAATTTAAAATTTAATTTTGCTAAGCATTTAGTATATGCCAAGCCTTATGGTTGGTGCTGTTTATACAAAAATTAAAATCAACATAAAACTTGACCTAAGGAAACATATTATAATCATCCTTCCAAAGATATGTAATGACATAACATTTTGTTATATTACTTAGAGCTTATTTTATGTGATGCTTTACATCCAACATATTATTTATTTTCACAACCCTTTGAGGTTATTGGATATTATCCAAATTTTACAAAAAAGGAGAAAGACTTAGAGATGTTAAATCACTTGCTAATGGTCATACAACTGGTAAATGGCAGATCAGAACTTGAACCCAAGTTTTATGATGTAAAATTATCTTTTCACTGATATGATAGCTACTATTTTCAGAAGGAGGATTATGTTTAGGAACCAATCATATTTGGAATAATAAATATTAGGGAATTGTTCAACTTCAGATTTTTTAAAAAATCACAATGTGTATTTTCCTTGGACACATGAAAGAATTTCTGTTAATCTAGTATTGTTTGGGCCAATGAGTAAGGTTGCTGAATAGGCCTTGTTTCTTTCCTAAATAGAAACATTTAGTATGAAGAAGAGAATGCTTACTGAAGGAACATGATAATTATTTTCAAATATTTGAAAGATTGTCATGAAGATGGGATTGAATTGTTTCTGCTCAGTCTCAAAGGACATAACTAAAATGAATAACTAGGAGTACTATGACACGTTAAAAGAACTGATGGATTTTGAATGAAGACAAGTTCAAATCTTGGCTTTTGTTTTTACTAGTGGTATAAACTTGAGCCAATAAATTCTCTCTATGTTTTATCTTTCTTATTTGTAAAATGAAGAGGCTAGATGAAATCAGACGAAGATATCTTTCAACTTTGACTTCTGTGATAAATTGCAAGAAGGCAAATTTTGGCTTGTTGTAGGCATAATCTTAAGGATAAAATTCTCCAAACATGAATTGAAGATACTGGGTTCCTGCTACCTAGAGGTCATTAAGTGAAAGCTAGATAGACACTTTTTGGTGATGTTCAAAAGAGGGTTTCTTTTTAGGTACAGTTTGGACTGTATGCCCCTAATGTTTCTTTTCAATCTAGAATCCTACAGTGACAGACAATTTAACTGGGATAAAAATTATATTTATTAAAACAAAATAAGCCTTATATCTTTTAACATCTTAAGAAAATCTTCTAATACAACATATATTCTTCTTTTATTACAATCACTTGCCAGACCTGATTCAACTTTTAATATATCTTGTTTATATATAGTCTTTATTTCTTTTTTTATCATGGCACTGAATTTTTTATCATATTGAACCATCCATTTCCCCCATCTAACCTTGATTTTGTCCCACAAGTTTTTATGGATATTTCAATCAAGCAAGTTCCTAAGCTACAGATATATGGCTATCTCTACCTCCTTGATCTTTTGCAACATTTATGAGGATATAAGGGTATATACCATATATTATGGTGTATAGTATTCCATTCTCATTTGGGAATATCGTGATCCCAAAATAATTCTGCTTCTTCATATATCATTATATTTGGTAGTATAGTGCAAATCACACTCTGAGCTTAAAGAACCTAGGGGTAAGTCTTATCTCTGACACATTCTGGCTTATGAAACTAGGCAAGAAAGTCATTTAATCTATCAGTATTGTAGGCAAGATGAATTGAAAAAAAAAGGAGCCAACATGGTTGGAGAATTTAAGGGTTTAGGGAATGAAATCATGAGTTAAATCTACATCTCCAGAATCCGGTAGAATTCTCAGGCTCAGTAGAATTTTTTAAATCTTCCAAAAAAATTTTTAGGAGTGGATGTTTTAGTGTCTGATAAAGGATGCCCAGATCTTACAATGTTATTTAGATTTCTTAAATGAAAAAATGAATTTTAATAGTAAAAATTACCTTTTTCCAAGTTCAGTACTCCAGTCTTTATTTTGTTTATGCCATGTATGAATTCTTCATAAGAATAATTAGCTGTCTTTTTTTTAAAAAAAAGGACTCTTCTCACTGTTCTTTCAAATTCAGAAAACCTATGCCACACTATAGGAGAATCTATAAAAAATCCCTTGACAAGTCTGTTGTAATTTTATGGAGATTAATTCAGCTATTTTGCAGCAATTACTTGTCAAGTTGGAGCTTTTTAACTTCATTTTTTACTTTGGTACAGCTAATCTTATTTTATTGTGGATTTAAATGATCTTTGAAAAGCTTGACTTTCCTATATAGTACCAATAGCCACTACCATTGGCACTTACTGAGGTGGGCTCTTTAAAAGCTACAACTTTAGTATGTTTCCTTGGAATAATATTTGTTCTTAAAGACCACAAAATTTAATAAGCATTAACAAGAAAAGAGAGTAGCAAAACAGCATATAAGTTTTTGTGCTGATGCACTATCATGGTTTCCTTATTTGTCTGAACATGCTTTTTCAGTCTACTTTATGGAGTCTTTATTTATATCTCAGCCCTTTTGTATGGTTATACTCTTATGCGCATTCTTTGGACCTCTTGTCTTTCTTCCATCTTAGTGAGCTCATCACCTTCCACCAGTTCAGTTATCATGCAGATAACTAACAAATCTATATATCCAAACTCACCTCTTTTGAGCTCCTCTCCCATTGCACATCTCCACCTTGATGTCTCATAACCCATCTAAAACAGACTTTATTATATTTTTCCCTTTTCCTCTAACTTTCCTAATTTCATCAAGGGCACTATTATCCCTTCTAGTATCCTAACCTTGAAGCCTGAATCCTCCTTCCCTATTCACTTTCCCTTATACACCTCCCTTCTTGCCCATATGTTATCAGTTTCCAAAATCTGTCAATTTTTGTTTCTATAATATCTCTTTTAAATCCACTTATGCAGTTGCCACTCTAGTTCAAACTCTTATCTCCTTCCACATTATTACAATGGTCTACTCATTGACCTTCCAATCTTTAGTTTGTTCCTTCTCAGATCCATTCTTCATACTGCACTAGAAGTGATACCATTAAAGTACAGTTTTGACCTTGTCACCTGCTCAAGAAATTTCATTATGTCTCTTTCCTTTAGTTTAAAATATGTTTCCACAATATAGCCTTTGTTTTCCACTTCAATTGTTCTCACCCAAATGCTCTTCATCATTCTTCTTTCCCACTGGTTTCAATCAATGAGTCAATAAACATTTATTAAGCACCTATTATGTATCTGGTACTATACTATGCACTAGGTTTATGAAAAGAGGAAAAGGACAGTTCCTGCCCTCAAGGATCTACCAATCTAACAGGGAAGACAACAAACAAACAAACACATACAAACAGGTTATATAGAAGATAAATAGGAAATAATTGATGGAGGGAAGGCTTTTTTTTTTTGGTTGGTTGGTTGGTTGTTGTCCTTTGTTCTCAAGAGAACCAAAATGACATCACTATGTTAGGGTCCAGTTACAGTGTGTCAGACTGGCTGATCAGACCAACATAAGGGTGGAATGCTCAGCCACAGTTCAGACACAAATAGTCCCTATGAACATATGGAGTAGCTTCTTTAGCTTTGTGCATCTTGCATTTTTTATCACCTAATTCAATTTTTCTTTCCTCATAGAGCATAGTACCTTCTCTGATGAGGGCATGTCATGCCTATCAGGCCTGTGCTAGTATCTTCCAGGTGTATGAATATGTGTGTATATGTGTGTATATATGAATATATACATCTATATGAACATGTATGTATTTATATATATACACATATGTGTGTGTACACATGTTAGTATGTATACACAGAATAGATGGAAGGTAATTTGAGAAGCCAAAGCACAAACAGGTAGGGGTACTGGGAAAGCCTTCCTGAAGAAGAAGCTCATATCCTGGGATATGAGCTGAATTTTGAAGCAAGACAGGGAAGGGAAGAGGCAGAAAGGAGGAGGAAGTATATTGAAGGCAGAGAGAAAACCATTGCAAATGACCTGAAATGGGAGATGGAGAATCTTGTGTAAGATAAGTGAACTTATTGACACTATTCAAAATTTCACCATTTGCTGTAACTAATGGTTCCACATATGCATGGTGTGGTGCTGGCTGATGGAGTACCATGTTTTCTTGGTGTTAATTGTTATTCCAAAATTAGCAAAAGCAGCAGAGAATTGATCCATACTTTATTCCATCTCAGCTTCAAAAACTGCATTTATGCACTAATAATCATTTGCAAACCAAAAAAAAAAAAAATCAAGTACCAATACTCCCTCTACTTTAGTTTTAGCCTATTCAAGTTTGAAGAACTTACCATCAGTGCAGTGGCTGATGTTGATTCTGTTTGTCCTCATTGAAGACATTTGACAACATGGCTGAAAACATCATGCTAAAAAACATGGGAGCAAGTATATAACCTTGTTTCACTCTATTGGTGACTGAGAAAACAGAGGAAAGGTGCTGGAATTAAGAGAGGTTGTAAAATACTTCCTGTAGAACATAGTATTTTAGGTGGGACTAAAGAAAAACCAGGGAAGCTAGTAGATGAATATGAGGAAGGAGAACATTCCAGGCATGGGAGACAGCCAGAGAAAATGTCCAGAACCAGGAAATGGAGTGTATTATACATGGAATATCAAGGAAATCAGTGTCACTGGATTCAAAAATGTCATGATGAAAGATTAAAGAAGACTGGAGAAGTGGGAGGGAACTAGATTATGAAATATTTTGCATCTTTTGCAATTCATCAATATTTTCATATAAAATTTTCATATGGAATTTCCTGGATGATTTTTTTGGAATTAAAAAAATTCAAACAGAAGACTTTATATTTAATTCTAGAGGCATTAGGAAATCACTGGAGAATATTGAGAGTGTGTGTGACATAATTGACTTGCACTTTTGGAAAATCACTTTGGATAGATCAGTGGAGAAAGGATTGAAGTGGAAAGATACTTGAGGCAGGTAGACCCACCAGCAGGCAATAATCCAAGTGTGATGTCATGAGGGATTGGATTAAAGTGATGGTAGTGTCAGAGTGATGGTCATGTCAGAGGAGAGAAAGAGCATATTTGAGAAATGTTGTAATAGTGAAATCGACAAGTCTTCCTAATGGATTGGATATGGTAACAGACAGTAAAGAGTTAAAGGTGACACTTAGGTTGAGAGTTTGAGGGACCAAGAGGAAGATTTTAACCTTTATGGTAATAAGGAATATAAGAGGTGGGGAGGCATTAAGGAGAGAGATAGTGAGTTTGGTTTTAGACATGTTGAGTTTAAGATGTCTATTGGGCAATCAATGGTTGGTGGATTTCTTTCTATTACTATTAATATGCAGTACTATTCCACTGCAATTTATTATTTACTCTATTGTATTGAATAAGTTCTACTTTCCTAGAGTAATATTGCAATAATCTTCCTGATTCCCATCCCAGCAAGTGTGGCTAATATTTATGGATTCAACTTTGCTTTCCTGTGTTAATCTTTGTTGTTAACATGTTTATTACCCATATTTTATTTATATCTTATTAGTGTATATAGTGACCTCTCCACACCCTCTCATCTTTTTACAATTCATCTATATTTTTCAATATAATCTTTATAGGAAATTTTGTGGAGAAATTTTTTTGGAATTTTTTAAAAAATAATTTGTGAATTACAATGTTAACACTGAGGTAATCCCACAGTCTTGCTACATCACTGACAAGCCTCCTTTCCCAGACCTTGATAATGTCTTTTATGATATTTCCTCTATAAAAGTCATATTTGATATCCTGATACAGATACTTATACCTATCTTCATTTACAACCATCTTCACAGTATTCTTTGAGGCAATCGTAACTGTGGTTTCATCATTGTGATGTTCTATTATTTGTAGTCATGTAGCATCATTAGGAGATTTCTACTCAAGAGGTGAACTATTGTGTTGACAGGCACATTAGCTTATAGCAAAGTATCAATGTATTTGGTTCTAAAACACACACACACACACACACACACACACACACACACACACACACACACACAGCATTTTCCCCCTTGGGAAGTTTTGTAAAAGTTTATAAAGCACTAAAATGGTCTAGTTAGTGGACCTAAATCTGGCACTGATGTGTGTATGATCTTTAGCAAGACACTTCACATCTCTTTCCTCATATAAATTATTTATAAGACCCCTTCCAGTTCTTACATTCTGTTTTGTGTTCTGAAATGCCTTTTAGTTCTGGAATTCTATGTTGTACATTCTAGGGTCTCTGTTCTTTTATTACATGAAATTTCAAAGTTAATGGAAAAACTCAAATTGGTGTTCCAATTAACATCATGATAGAAAACAAAGATTACAGTAAGGTGATAAATGTTTTAGGCTCATAAACATCAAGGATAAAGGCAAACATTTTATGAGTTAAGAAATGTTTACTGCAGGCAGTGAGATTCAGTTATTCTCTAGCTGTTTTTTAAACTGTTTTGCATTAAAGTCAACAAATTATTTTTATCAGATAGATTTGATGATGGTCAAAGGCTAAGCAGCTCAGTGTGATTAACTTGCAATAGATCTGGTTCCAGGTCATTTTAAAATGAGAAATCTTTTGAATTGTAAGAAAGCAATAGGATTGAAGAATTAGACAGCAATATAACCATTTTAGTATGACTGGTAATAATTTATTCTGAACTTAACAAATGCCACAGCAAATGGACATCTTCATAATATATCTACATATATTATATACATAAAACATACATCTATATTAGAGCAAAAAAAGAGAACAATATTCAAAACTGTGAATCTCAATTATATACAGCTCACTTTTCTTATAAAATATATAAGAAATTCAATGTAATCTTCAAAACTGTCCAATTTGCCTTGGATTCTTACTAGCTTTGTTTCAGATTTCTTTTGTGCATTAAAAATTTATTTAATTGAGTTCAAATCGGGCTTCAGACATTAATACTTTCTAGTTGGGTGACCCTGGGCAAATCACTTAACCTTAATTGCCTCAAGAAAAAAAATGATTAAATTGACCATTTTCTTTCTTTCCTTTTTTTTTTTTTTTTTGCTACCTCCATCCCAATCCTTCTCTCCCTCCAACTCATACTTCAATTGAAACAAAAGAAAAACATGAAATAAATATGCATAGACAACCAAAATAAGTTCTCATATATTCTGAATCTAAAAATGAATATTTTATTCTATGCCCAGAGTTTATTATTTTTCTATTAAGAGATGAATGGCATGCTTCATCTTTGGTCCACTGAAATCATGGGTGGTTATTTTGCTAATCAGAATTTTTAAGTCTTTCAGAGTGACATTTATTTATAACATTGTTATTATATAAATTTTTCTCTGCGTTCATCTTATTTCACTCTATATCACTTCATACAAATCTTTCAGATTTCTCCAAAACTATCCTATTGACAATTTCTTATAGCAAAATATATTATATTCATTTATAATATTTGTTCAGCTATTTCTTATTTGATAGCTAATCCTTAATTTCTAGTTTTTAAAAGAATTTCTATAAGTATATTTTGTGCATATGGGATCTTTTCTTTTTCTGTTCTTTGGGTTTTTATTCTTTGGTTTTTTGTGGGGTATCAACCCCACAAAGTTTTTGAGCCACAAAAGCCATTTTTGTTGCAACAAAAGCCATATACAATTTAGTGACATTTGGAACATAATTTCAAATTGTTTCTCAGAATGACTGAACCAATTCATAGCCCCACCAACAATATATGACATTACCCAATAATGTGTCATTTTCCCAAAAGCCCTCCAAGAACTTTTATTTTCCTTTTTTGTCATCTTTGCCAATCTGATGATTATGAGATAGAACCTTAGAGTTGCTTTAATTCACATTTTTCTAATAATTAATTATTTGTGGCATTTTTATATTATTACTGATAGTTTGAATTTGTCCCTTGAGAACTACCTGATCATATTTTTAAATAATGTAAAAATGTAAACAATTTTTAATATTAATGAGTAATGTTTCTTATTCTTATATATTGGATTCAGTTACTTATATAGGCTGGATATAAAATGTGTCAGAGTAACTTATTGTAAAAATGTTTTCCTAATAAACTGTTTCCAAATTTCAACTATATTGATACTGTTGTGAAAAGTTTTTAGTTTTATATAATCACAGTTCTCCATTGTTATTCCCCTTGTTTTCTCATGAACTCTCTTTTATCTATAAATATGAAATATCATTTCTTTCTCTAATCTGTTTATACTACGATCCTTTATATTTAAGTTATGTGTCCATTTGGAGCTTATCTTGATATATGGTATTACATTTTAATCTAATCCTAATTTCTATCATCCTATTTTCTGGTTTTTCCATTATACCTGGAAGTTTGGAGTCTACTTAGTAGAAAGTTGCTAGGTTGGTTTCCTTTTGCATGTTGTATGCCTAATATGTTATTGTGGCTAATCTCTCTCTCTCTCTCTCTCTCTCTCTCTCTCTCTCTCTCTCTCTCTCTTTCTCTCTCTCTCTCTCTCTCTCTCTCTTTCTCTCTCTCTCTCTCAATTGACACCATTAATTTTGATGATTACTATTTTGTAAAATGGTTTGAAATCTGATTTTAGATGTTACTTTTCTTTCAGCATTTTCCATTATTTTCTATATTATTTTGACCTTTTGCTCCTCCAAATTCATTTTTATTTTTCCTACCTTCATAAAATAATCCTTTAATAACTTAATTGATATGGCACTAAATAAATTAATATTGTCATTACTTTTCGATTGGCACAGCCTATCCATGAGCAATTGCTATTTCTCCAACTATTTTGGTTATTTCTGTAGAGTGTTTTATAGTATTGGGTAACTAGATGACAAAATGATTAGAATGCTGACCCTAGAGACAAGAAGATCTGAGTTTAAGTCCAGCCTCAGATGCTAGCTGTGTAATCCTTGACAAGTTACTTGATCTCTGTCTGCCTCAGTTTTCCTAAACTTATTGTTATGCATTATTATGCAGATAATAATAGTACTTTCCTTCTAGAGTTTCCCATGATGGTAAAATGAGGTAATATTTGTAAAGCACTTAGCACAGTGCTTGGAACATAGTAAGTACTAGATAAATATTAACTATTAGGTGTTATATTATAATTTTTATGTGTCTTGATAAATTCTCAAATATTTTATATATTTTGTAAGTTATTTTGCTTGTAATTTCTCTTAACACTCTTTCTGCTGGGTTTTTGTTAATAATACACAGAAAAGCTTATGATTTATGTGGATTTATTTGTGTCCTGCAACTTTTCCTTTCCCTTACATTTCCTTCTTTTCGTAAGACCATCAAATAGAACAAAACCAAACCCCAGACTTTGTAACTGTCTTATTTAACTTTCTTTATGACTATTAAAGACTAGAGATTCTACATAGAAACTAGTATCAATTCCCCATATTTGAATGTAAATAATTCATCATATAGTTCCTTCCATTGATCAAATTAATTTACCTTTTTTCTTGACTCCTATGGTTGCATTTTAAAATTCCTATTCAGTTCTGACTTTTCATCAGAAATGCTTAGAAGTCATTTATTTCAGTGAAACTTCATCTTTCCACTTTTTGAATGAGACTCGGTTTTCCTAGATCAGTTATTCTTGGTTGCTTTGGTTGCTTGGAAGCTTTTAATCTTTTTGTATTCTGGAATCTTGTATTTCAGGCTCTTTATGGTGGCAGCAGCTGAGTCTTGTGTGATACTGACTATGACTCTTTGATACTTGAATTCTTTTTAGGGGGCTGAGGGTGGGGCTACTTTCATAATGATTTTCCTTTGATCTGGAATCCCTGCATTGTTAGATATGATAGTCTTTAGAAGTTATCTTGTTCAATTGACTCATTTTACTGACAAGGAAATTAAGATTCAAAAAAGTGAAAGGACTTACTGAGGATCCAACAGAGTTAGGAATCAAATCTAGGTTTTATTATAAATACAGTGTTCTCTCTATATAATACAACATTGACCTCTTAGCTCTAAAATACTATGATTGTTTCATTGTAAAGATGTAAATCATAGGTGTTGATCCTGTCGCCTGGAAAATATGAGTCCAGATATGGCCTTTAAATACTTATAAACTGTGTGAGCCTGGCAAGTCACTTAACCTCTGTCTACTTCAGTTCTCTCAATAGCACTTACATTTCATGGTTGTTGTGAAGATTAAATGAGAAAGTATTTGTAAAGCACTTAGCACAATGTCAGGCTAATAATAGGTACTTTGTAAATGCTAGTTATTATGATCATTACTATGTCATCATTATATCATCTATTTTAAAAGTCATATCTTCTTTGATCCTTTTCTTTAATTTTTTTTAAATCACTTTTTTGTTTTACTCAGCTCATTCATTGCCAGCTTCAACTGATTATGAACTTTACAACATTCTCATAGTATTTTGCTATATTTTTAGTGTTTATCCTCTTATTATTATCATCTTATATTACCTTACTTCCATCTGCAATAGTTTTTAAAATCTTTGATGATTTTCTTGAAAATCAGTTTCTGTCTAAAGAATTCCACATAAATTTTGTTTCCCTCCAAATAGTCTATAGATCCTCCCCGCTCAAATCCAATTCATGTGTATGTCATAGTATCACCTCCCTGATGTCATAGTCATCTTGAAGAATGAAGGACAAATGACAATGTACTGTTTACTCTAATGGCTATATCACTTTGTTTTTCCTTCTTTTGATTTTAATTGATCATGTATATTTGGATAATTCACTTTCCTATCTCTGGGTATCCATTTTTTCTTCTCTAAAATGAGCTGGCATTCAGACAAGATGGTTTCCAAGATATCTTCCATCTCTAGTATTTTTTTTTATTTTTTTATTTTTAAAAATATGCATTTCAACATCAATCCTTGCATAGCCTTGTGTTCCAAATTTTCCCCTTCTTTCCCCCACCCTTTCCCCTACATGGCAAGTAATCCAATATATGTTATACATTTTAAAATATGTTAAATCTAATATATGCAAATATATTTGTACAATTATCTTGCTGCACAAGAAAAATCAGATTAAAAAGGAAAGAAAATGAATAAGAAAACAAAATGCAAATGAACAACAACAAAAAGAATGAGAATGTTATGGTATGATCTACACTTAGTTCCCACAGCCCTTTCTCTGGGTGTAGATGGCTTTCTTCATCATGAGATCATTGAAACTGCTCTCAATCATCTCATTGTTGAAGTCACATCTATCAGTCATCTATAGTATTCTATGATCTATGATCTAAGATTATTTCTTTTCTTATCCATTCAAAGTTCCACTTTAAAGTTTTAAAACAGTTTAAAACAGTTTCTATAAGATTATTTCACTTCCAGTTTCTGAAAAGGATGTGCTAGATCTAGGAAAACAATTTTATTTATTATAGATATTTAAAATTTGCTGAGCACTTCACATATTGTTTGCAAGGCATTTTACATGTTTTACCTCATATTAGTTTTACATCAATCCCGTAATATGTTTTCTTTTTATCCCCATTTTATAGATGAAACAACTGAAGCTCAAAGATTTTAAATGGCTTGCTCTCAGAGAATTAGTGTCAACTCTTCCTAATATCAATTTGAGTGCTATATTATATCACAGTACTGCTATCTGTTTATCAATCACTGGAAAATCACTCAATCTTTCAGAAGGCAGTGAATCTGAGTAGAAATCTTCTCCACAGTTCCCTAAATTGTATTCAACTTTTACTTGAAGACTTGAATCTATCAAAGGTACCAAGGTTCTTAAGGGCAATATTGATATTTGCCTTGAGCTTCGGTTGCTTTTAATCATTTTTTTCTCTCCCCACTCCCTAGTTTGATTCTAGAATTAGTACTTATTTTCCTCTTCCATGTTGTTTGCTTGATGGTATAAGCCATCTTCTCTCAGGAACAGAACAATGAAAAATTCTCAACTGTAATGTTACATAGGGAAAAAAAGAGGGCAACTGAGTAGATATGGAACTTGGGAGTGCAGGTATCTTTTTCCTCTTTAAAAAATAAAGAAGACCAATGAAATAGTGACCTTGAATTCACAAAAAAGGTTTCTTATAAAACATTGGGCCCAAAATTTTACTTTCTTTCCCTTTGTGCTTAAGGAATGAATAGGAAGAAAAAATTGACAGTAGATACTAAGGTCCTGTAGACTATCAGAGGTGGTGGAAGAGACTTTCAAATATGGCCATTTAGAGATATAAGGGACCTTAGAGCTGTCTAGTTCAATCCTTTAAGTGTACTATTGAGCAGCTTAAGGACAAGAAAAGGTAAAATAATTATTCAAGATTGTAATGTTCTTGGATGGTTTTCTGGTGGTTTCTAGAATAGCCTTTTTAGCAGATTAATCACCACAAGAATAGTCAGGTATTAAAGTCAAAATTCTTTATTATCTCCTTCAAAATCCTATCTCCTTCACTTGGGCCTTGGCTGATTTTCTCAGAGGTCTTCCAGAGTCTTGATTTCAGTGGAGAAGTGTAGGAAGACAGATCTGCCACCACAGGATATGAGATGGGATGAATGAATCTGAGTCCAAAGGCTTGTGCTTCAGCCTCCAGTTCGCTTGCTCTGAATCTGGCTGAGGCTCCCAGCTTATATGCTCTACACTGAGTATAAACCAATGATTATATCACTAGGAAACTATTATTTGTTGTAAGATTAAATCAATCATACTGAACTTAGAGAACTATTAATCACCATGCTAAACTAGATAGCCATTGTCTCATCAATTCTACTGACTTAACATCTTAGAAGAATCCTTGTTTCAGAGTTCTGGCCCATAACATATCCCATTTTCTTTTGTTTTAGAACATAAGGTGGTCACACCCTCCCTGACTTCTCAAGGAGGTGAGAACCCCCTAAAAGGAGGTGATCACACCTTCCCTGAATCCTCAAAAAAGGGGTGAAAACACCAAAAAAGGAGGTGATCACACCCTCTCTGACCTCTCAGGAAGGGAGATGAAAACCAAAGGAAAATGAGGAATCAAACCAGATTAGCAGGTTTTTGAAGGGTCTCACTTGAAACAGGAATACATAAATCCATCAACATGGGAGTCATTACATAACACATAATAACACAGGCTAGTAGTGATGTTACAAACATGATTCAACATGAGGAATTATGCATGTCCATAAGTCCTAGAAACAATCCAAAAGGAATCTATTGTCCACTATGTCATGTGTGTAGGGAATCCAATGATTCCTGCAAGTTTTGAAGTCCTGCAATAATCTCATCATGTGTTAGGGAATCCAATAATTCCTGCAGATTTTGAAGTCCTGTATCAGTCTTATCATGTCTCAGATAATCCAATGATTCCTGCTGGTTTTGAAATTCTGCAACAGTCTTATCAAAAAATTTTTTATCCCAGGAAATCCAGTGATTCCTGCTGGTTCTGAAGTTCTGTAACAGTCTCATTATCAGCCATGCTCTTTCAGTGCCAGATATTTTTTTAGCTATTCTCCTTTTTCTCTTTTTCTGTCTCTCTCCAGGTGCTCATTGGCACCCATCTGATTCCTTCTTCATCTGTAGAAATATAAGCAAACCCTTTCCCCCAAGTAGTTAACCTACCTAGTCCCTTCTATTTACCACTTTTCAGATTTCTCCTCATCACCTGGCAATTATACTGGAGCTGCTCACATTGGACACAGCCCTTCTGTTGGGTTAAAAAGCCTATATTCTCTCCAGTTGTAATCCCTTTCTCCCATCTGATTGCTTTTGGCTGCTTGATCATATAATCCCTTTCTTCTATCAGCTTCTCTGCTGATTGATCATATCAGAGTCCTGAACTTCTAAAGACACTCTGGGTGTAACTTTGGCTGCCATCATGGTCCACCTGTTTTTTGTTTTAGGTCTTGGAGCTGGGCCCCGCCTCTCCTTTCCTTGGGTCACTCTACATTCTGAAGCCTATTGGAAGCCTTTATTGCATTTTGGACATGGGGTTTTGGGTCTTCTTCTCCCATCCTGTCTTCTCACTCTATCTCTATGCCTACATTGAGCTTTCAGATGCCCTATTTTACAACACTGAAAGCATTGACGAGTCTATCTGGAAGTCCCTTGTCAGAGACCCTTTCTTCCCATGTTCTGCATCATAGCCTGGGTATAAAAGGCATTTGTGCCCATTGTGGCACAGCATCTTATGATCTCTTTTAAAGGAGCATCTTTGTGTAGTCCCCATATAATTCTTCTACAGACCTCATTGGCATTTTCCTTAGCCAGTTGTCTTATCATAATTCCTGTAGCTGCATTTTCTGCAATAGTTCTTGTGACAGCTGTCTGCAGACATCCCACAAAATCAGCAAAAGGTTTATTTGGACATTGTTCTATTTTTGTGAAGGCTCCCCCTTGATCTTTTCCTGGGAGGGAGTCCCATGCTTTGATAGCAGCAGCAGCAATTTGCTCATATGCTGCTATGGGGTGATTAATCTGTATTGAAGTGTCTACATACTGACCTTTACTTGCTAGTTGGCCAAAGTTGTATATTAACTTCAGGTTGCTGATTTCATTGGCTTGTAGTCAATATAATTCACTATACTCTGAAAGCCACAACACGTTTTGTCCAAGTTCTAAACAGTCCTTGCTATAAATTTCCAATCACTAGGGGTTAAAATTTCATAAGCCAAATTCTCTAATATCATCTTAACATAAGATGAGGAAGCCCCATAAAGAGTGCAACCCTTTTTCAAATCTTTAATAATTTCCAGATCAAAAGGAGTGTATCTTCTCCTGGCTTGACCTGAAGATTCAAATTTTTCAATCACAGGATATACATTAATCAAATCAAATATATCCTGTCCTTTTTTTTAGCTTTAACTAATGCCTTCTGTAATTTTGTCATAGGCTGCCTCATAAGTGGTGCTGGTTGTGTTAATGGCTCCTGCTGTGAAACCACATTCCTTAATTTCATCGGAATTGTACTTTATTCTTATCTAATTCTTCATCCTTTTCACCTAGATTATCTGGATCCTCCCTCTTCTGTACTTTTTTCTTTTTCCTTATTCTATAACTTAGATAATTTCCTAAAGCCAATTGTATTAAGTTATATGTATAAAATGCTTCTTTAGGAATTGAATCAGTACCATTATCCTTGTAGTATTCACATAGTTGCTCTCCTACTAATTTCTACTTGTTTGGATCTAATTCTTTTTCCTTAGAGAACCAAGTCGATATGTACTGTACTGTTTCTAAAAGTTCAATGATCTGCATCCAAGTTACAATCAAACCTTGGTTTTTCATAAGTCTATCAATGTTCTCTACACATTTTCCTTGAAGTGGAAAAGATTCCTTTCTAAATGTTTGTCCTATTTCAGATGCAATACCAGTTAATCCCTTTACAAAGTTTCCTTCTTGTCTATATTTGTATTTACCCTAATTTCTGGCTAGATGTAGGTCCCTGGTCCCCCATTCAGGTGCCAAAATGTAATGTTCTTGGTTTGGTTTTCTGGTAGTCTCTAGAGCAGCCTTCTTTTCAGCAGATTAATCACCACAAGAATAGCCAGGTGTTAAAGTCAAAATTCTTTATTATCTCCTTCAAAGTCTATCTCCTTCATTTGGGGCTCGGCTAGTGTTGTAAGAGGTCTTCCAGAATCTTGGTTTCAATGGAGAAAATGCAGGAGACAGACCTGCCACCACAGGGTGTGAGATGGGATGAATGTATCTAAGTCTGAGGGCTTGTGCTTCAGCCTCCAGTCCACTTGTCTTCCCCAGCTTTGAATGAGTCTGGCTGAGGCTCCCAGCTAATATGCTCTACTCTGAGTATAAACCAATGATTATATGACTAGGAAACTATTATTTGTTGTAAGATTAAATCAATCATACTGAACTTAGAGAACTATTAATCACCATGCTAAACTAGATAACAATTGTCTCATCAATTCCACTGAGTTAACGTCTTGTAAGAATCCTTGTTTCAGAGTTCTGTCCCATAAGACAAGATCCCAGTCTATCCAGGAAATCTAGTTTGGCTGGAATATAGGTGAAATGCATGAAGACAAATCATGATCTAAATCTGGAAAGCCAGGTTGCAACCAAGTATGGAAAACTTTGGACGTAGGATGAGAAGTTATACTTTATTTGGTATAGAGCTCAGTTTAAACATATCTAACCATTTAATGCTTCCTTTGACTTGGTTTAACATAAAATTTAAAATGTCCATGTTGGATATGCTAAGTAGTTTCTGTATTCTATTCTAAAAATATTATCACATACAAATGTCTTATAGATCCTACTGATATGATACTGACAGAAATCATAATCAAAATATAGTATGTTTATATGAGACAATTATTCTTTAGGTAACACTTGAACCTATAATATCTCTTTACTAAGAGAGATTGAAATCTCTAGCATAGAGAGAACACAAAAAACTTTTGCGTATAGTTTTGGGCTAAATAGCCTCAGAGTTTTTTCCACCTCTCCAAAACAAATTCTGTGATGATTTTCCTGACTATATTACTGCCGGCCTTTAGTGCCAATAACCCCTTAAATGATTGATTCTGTGATAACTAATTGGCATACTCAGGGAGGAAAGAAGCAAAGATATGAACAGAATTTTTTTAATCTAATGAGATTTTTTTAAAGGCTAATTTTTGCAGCCAGTAGACATACAAAATGTTTCAGATGAGATGAAATATTCCCTTGGTCTATGTTTCCTGCAGAGTCTCTATCAACTATTTGAGTAGCATAGAAGACTACAGTCTGAGCTTAGCTAGTCAGAAATGGCAATTGCCAGACAGATGATGTGGACTGACACCCCCAAAGGAGCTCCCTAGTTATCTGAACAGCAGAAATCTGAAGTACCAGACTAATTAATGAAAGCAAGAGAGAGAGGAAGAGAAGAAGGAGGAAAGGAAGGAAGGTGGAAAGGAAAGAGGAATAAAGGAAGGAAAAAAGGGAAGGAGAGAGGAAGGGAGGAAGGGAAAGGAGGGAGGAAGGTAGGGGAGGAGGAAGAAAAGAAGGAAAGAAAGAGGGGAAAAAAAGAAGAGAAGGAGGAAAGAGAAAAAGAGGGAAGTTCAGAAGAAACAAAAATGACCAGGATAACATTCTGAGCCAGTTGTTTCAAAAAAAGGTCTCAATACCTAATAAATAAAAACAAGCCCAAATCGCATGGGGATGGATTGCTCAAACCTCAGGGAATATGACAAGAGAGATACATAATATATCCAACAGGTATTTGATTGTTGCTTTCAAATTCTGAATGAATATGTGTGTGTGTATGTATTCAAAACCTTAAATGATTTTTTGTTAGCATGTAAACTACCATAGGCAGAGAGTATATAATTTGAACTAAAAGACTATCTGGTCTCAGTTCCTTCCTCCATAAAATCACAATCATAAAATAGATAGTGTATATTATCCTTTTCAAGTTTAGACTATCATATAGAAAAGAACCTCAGAAGCCTTCTGGTCTGACACCCTCATTTTACAGGTGAGAAAACTAAGATCAAAGGAGAGGAAGGAATTTTGAATATTTTTTATTGCTTATAATGGAGCAATCATAAAATTTTTTGACTTTATGGCTACCACATCTGTAACTAGTTTCTCATCTGTTGAAGGTACAAAATTAATACCATGATTGAGAAATGGAAAACCTCCAATATACTGAAATACCTTTTTCGGTAGGGTTTAGCAAAGGCCTGGCTCCAGATTTTTAAAATTTCTTGTAATTAATAATAACACTAACAATATTAAAGATAATTCTCATTTACCTAGCATTTTAAGGCTTATAAGCCATTTTAGATAAATTATTTAATATGGTCTTCATATTATAAATATTATTTGTATATTGCTAGTATACATATTTTATACATACATATACGTATATACATATATATATATATTACTAATGTACATATTGCTACAAAATAAATGCTATTATCATTCCCATTTTACAGATTAGGGAATTGAGGCTCAGGTAGGTTGAATTGCTTACTTGTGGTCACAGAACTAATAAGTGTCAAAACTAGTATTTCTGTTCACTATATCATGTTATCTCTATAATATATAGTGCCTAATGTCTTTAATAAAATCTCATCTGAATATATATACCTTTCTCCCTATGCATTGAAACTTAATTTTTCCCATAATTTGAAAAATAAAATCAAAGCACTCTCCTATCAGTTAGAGCAACCTTTCCAAGTCCCATTGATTCTACTCCAGAGCTGGTTTAGGTTCCATTTCCTAACCACAATAGAGAAGAATGTGAGTCAAATGAAAAGGAAACTGGGATCAATAGTTATATAGTTAAACATGAAAGTTCTAAAAAGTTCCTTTTACTTTTTCTATGTAAATTTTTCAATCCCCTTCATATAATCCTGGTAGGATCCCTAAGAATCCATAGAAACATGTAAAATGCACTTAGCTTCTAGATTTTGGAGCTGATTTCTTAGGGAGACTATTTTTCCCAGTCTTAATTCAGGACTGGGATTCAAATATAAGTCTCTATGTTTCAGTGAAAAATGTACTGGATTTGGAATCTGAGAATTTCAGTTTGAGCCCTGACTTTGCCACTTACTGTGTGATTCTGAATAAACCCCTTTCCCACTCTGGGTCTCAGTTCCTTCCTCCATAAAATCAGAATCATAGAATAGATAATGTGTTTTAGGAACTATTATCTGTGATGGGAGTTCTCATTCTTGCTTTATCAATTACCAGCTTTTCTTCTCTCCAAACATCAGCATATAAAAAGAGATTAATAAGCCCTCCACTGCCCCTCTGCCATGTAAGATTGGCATGAAGCTTAAATGAGAAGATGACCATAAAGTATGATTGTATGTGAAAGTAATATATGCATATGTGAGATCTTTAGCAATAGAGTCACCAAGTTTTGCTCTCCTATGCTCTATTCTTTCAGATATTGAAGAAAATCTACCATCAAGTTTCTAATGCCTACAAAATGGATGGAGACCCAAAAATGAGTGGCCTGTCACTCCAGCAGCTCCTTGAGATTTTGCTGTCTTGTAAGAAGATCACAACTACCTATATTAAGAGGAACAACATTGCTATCACAGTGGAGGGAGAAGATGCTTGTCTGTTCAACTCTAATGCCAGTGAGTTGCCAGCCCTCCATTAAGCTTTAAAAATATATATATCCAAGGCGTTTGTAACCAGAAAAGGGTTGTATATCAAAGTTGGAAACCTCCTCAAAGGATATCAAGGTGAACCTTAACCAGAGCCATGGAGGGACCCCAATAGCCTCATTTTACATGTGAGGAAACTGTGGCCCCAGGAGGCTAAGGTGCTTGCTCAAGTTCATGGAGATAGTAGGGATCAGAGGCTAGTCAGTCACCAACCATTTATTAAGGGTTCACTATATGCCAGGCACTAAGAAGGAGAAATTTAAAAAGAAGCAAAACACAGTCCATGCCTCTAATGAGTTTATGATCTAATCCTCTTACTCAATCACTATTTTATTATGCAATGCTAAATCTCTACAACATCAGTGATTTTTCACTTTTCTTTGAGACCTTCCAGGGATGAAGGACTCACTACCTCCCAAAGAAGGTCATATCACAGTTTTAATTGCAAGGCAGTTTTTTCTAGAAATAACTTAGTTATTAGGGATAACCACTGATAGTTCTACCCTATCAGACCCATCAGAACTTCATTTGGTTTTTCTTTAACAAATGAAAATTTCCTAAGTTTCCTAAATTTAAGGATTTGGATTTTGAAAAGATCTTAGAGATCTTCTAATCAAACTTCCTTCCTGTGAAAAATAAAGAATACAAGCCCTTGATTGGTCAAATGACTTGCCTCTAAATTATTAATTTAGTTGGGGGGAGTTTGAAATCATTGAAGTCCCAAAGTCACACAACTAATAAATTTGAACTCAGATCCTCTGGACTCCAGGGCCAGTGCACTGTAACACCCAGAAATTACTCATTTAGTAAGAAGAAATAAAATCAGAATTCAAACTCAGATTTTCTGCCTTGAAATTCAGTGCCTGCTTCTTTGCTACTTTTCTTTCCCAGGCTAAACATCTCCAGTTCTTTTAATCAATGCTCATAGTCTCTAGCTACATCCCTCCCCTAATCCCTATCTCCAATTTTAGTTGTCCTCCTTTGAAAAAAACTCAGGTTGCTTCCAATGTTCTTTCTGAAAATGAGAACTGAACAACATATTTCAGCTATCATTTCCCTTGGGCTGGATACTATATTTCTATTTATTTACTTGAATAACTGCCTGGCATTTAGGTTCTGGCTGACTCTCGGAGAAAAAAAAATTGGAGAGAGAATTTTTGATGACCATTATGCTTGAGGAAACAGATAAGGGACATGGTGAAAAAGAGACATACAAAGATAATGATATAAATAGTTCATACAGTTTATAATGTATTTTCCTCCAGATTGTACAATGAGGGAAGTATTGTGTTCATCATTATCCCCATTTTACAGATGAGGAAAATATCTCAGAAAGGAGGAGTTTGAGTCAAAATCTGCTCTTTTATCTCATATTTTTTTGGGTAATGCACAGTGTACCTATATGTTCCATTTTCAAAAAATCATTGTTGTATTTCAGATGTGATATCTAGATCTAATAGTCAAATCCTAATCACCATTTATAATTTCCTTGTTTTTCTGAATTTTTTTCAGTGTATGGTGTGAATCTTGGACTGAGGGGCCTGGAATCAAAGGAAGAACTAGCCACCAACAAGGCAATAGATGGGGATCATAGAGATGTCTTCCAGCCTTTGTCAGCTAACACTAAACAGTCCAGAGAAACTGAAGAATCTAAAAGTGAGAGGCTGTTTGGTACAACTTCTGAGTGAACAAGAACAAGAACAGGTCTTCCATAAAGGGTAGACCTAACTAGCCAATATATTCTTGTAAAAGCCTCCAAAGTTAGTTAAAGTACTCCTAGTGAGCAAATGATGTAATTATGGTTCCATGCCAAAAAAAAAAAATGTGTTATAAAATAAAAGATTCCAATGAATTGTCACACACATACACACACACACAGACACACACATGCATACACACCACTGTTATGCTTAGTATTTACTGGGTTATGTAGAATAATGCAGTATTTGATCTTTCAGGATTTTCATGAGAAAGAGTGAGGTACTAGAGCTCTGAATTCCCCTCCCTCATACTGGTAAAGGTGCCATCTTAGAAAGTCAGCATAGAAAGGTTCTTTACAACATAGAAAACAGAATGTAAGAGTTGGGAGAGACCTCAGAACATAGTGCAGTTGATGCCACATTTAGAAAGGATCTTAGAAAGGTTCTATTAGAGGAGTCTGCAGTTAGCTTTAGTGTCTCTCTTCAAATATGTGCCAAAATAAGAATGGAGAGTGTACTTGTATGTAGATTCCCTTCATTAATGCACTATGAATCACCCCATTAGCAAAATGTTGATTGTGTGTGATTTTATAAATAATGTCCATCTCTAAAGCATAGTTATTGAAGTGATATTGTTTCTTATATAGCATATGAATATTGTTGGTCTTTTTGTATTGTATTAATGTATAAGTTAAATAAATATATAAAACAGTACCTATAAAGTTGGTGGAAAATTCTCTTGAAATGAAATAATATTTACTTAGATATTTATTACACTAAGAATTCCCTAAAAGTATAGAGAATGGCTTAAGTAAACTTTTGTTCTACCTTTGAATACATAAATACTGAATTATTTACTGAATTATTACTGAAGTGGTGTGGCCACCAGTGAAGATTCTCCTCCCCTTTTCAGCCTTTGTAATTCTTGTATATCTTTTCCCACAAACCACTGGATCATACTGATACCTAGCAGTGATCCCAACAGAGGGACCACTCTTTTGGAAAAGGAACACTTTCCCATTTCCCTTTGAAGAAATGGATGGAATTGATGTTCCTTGAGGATGCTTTTCTCCACCTTCTGGGACTATTTTAGGGTGTGACTTTCTATCAAAAATGACTTCTTTGCATGAATATGAATTTATAAGGGCTCTAATCCAGGGGAAATGTCCCAGGTCTACATGATTTTGCTTTTCTACAAAATCAGAAAGCTTTCAATACAGACTCTTAATAAAATTCATGGGGAAAAAAAAAAGAATATGAACTTGAACAGACTTCAAGAGATAGTGGCAAATAGAAGGTCCTTCTTTGCTCCACGGAGTCAGGAAGAGTGGGACAGGACTGATGGACTAAACAATAAAATTCACAAAGCTCTGAACCCCCAGAATATTATTTTGATTATCAAGTTTAAAAGGGAAACTTCCCCACAAGTTGAATTTGGTATAATTAATTATCTATAGGTTTCCCTACCATTCCACCTTTCATGGCGAAAAACCAATTCAGGACATAAAATGATCTTTATCTAGAAAATCATCATTAAAAAATAAAAATAACTGATAAGAAAAATTTAAAATAGCAAAGAAACACTTGGAATGATACCCAATGCATGCAGCAATATAACAGAAAAGAGAAAGAATGAAGTAAATTCACCGTTGCTCCAGTAATTTGCAGACATAGGCTTTATATCTATGGATTCCAAAACTAAGCAGAGGGGCTGTATAGGAAAAGGAAAAAGCTTCAGTCACTATGGGGCTTATAATCACTCTCTTGAAAAGGGTTCTGTCTTTGGTGGCTTTTGTCACTGTTCATTTTCTATAATTCTCTCTGTGTATTTTTCTCTATAGAGATCTTAAAACACTGAAATCTCCACCCCACCTCCCACCCCCACTACCCATAAGATAGTTAACCTCTTCCTCATTCCAGCTTATCTCTGGGAAAAGTTATAGCCAAAGTCTTTAGTAATTCCCCACCACACACCCCCTCCAAAGCAACCATTCCAAAATTGCCAGAATTTGTATTACAAAATGATCATAGATTTAAGAGTTAAAAAGGAAATTAAAATCACCTAGATGTTTGGGGCAGAAGGATGGTGTACTAGATAAAGTGTTACTTTTGGAAGTAGAAATACCTCCATTTAAATCCAGCATCAGACACTTAATAGCTGTGTCAGTCTGGGCAAATCATTTAATTTTCATTTGCTTTCATTTTCTCAACTGTAAAATGGGGAAAATAATAGCACCTGAAACCCAGGGTTATAAGAATCAAATGAGAATATTTGTAAAATGCTTAACATAGTGCCTGACACATAGGAGATATAGATATAGATATAGATATAGATATAGATATAGATATAGATATAGATATAGATATAGATATAGATATAAATGGTTATTTCCATTCCCCTGTTGTTGTGCCAAAGTTCTCTTTTAATGTCCTGACCCAGTTTTAATATTTAATAGGATAAAGATCTTATATCTTAGACCTTAGGCTATGATCATTCCCTCTTAATGTTTGATGGGATAAAGGTCTTTATGCATTTTAGACATCATTAGAATATCAGGAGTCTCTCTGGTACCTCCCTCCATTATGTCATCCTAGGTGCCTGCCTCCATTATGTCATCCTCATCCTAGGTTCCTCTTCCCATTAGGCCCCATTATGTCATTTTTCTTGTTACATTATAAAAGAATCTTGTATTGGACATTCAGGGCTGGATTCTTTGAGAAGACAGTCTCATTCAGCCTTGAGACAAAACATGGATCCAATTGGTCCCAGTAAATCTCTCCATTTAATAAACTATTAAATTGTTCTCTAATCTCTGTCTTGCTCTGTTTCTCCGGCCTACACTGTTCCAAGAGAAATTATGAGAGAATTTCACAGTATGATCCATTTATTAATAAAGCTAGCTATTACCAATAAATGGGGTTAATGCCCTCTCCCCATGACTATAGACTTTGGATGAAGGCTGATGAGGTCTTTTGTAACAGTTAGGAAAATCTCAAGCAACTTAAGGGTGATTTCTTCTGATTGGCTATTGATGTCATAGTCAGAATTGAAATTACATTCTATGAATTTCTCCTTCTATATCTCCCTTAGACAGTCAAGACATGCAATTCAAATCACAAGACAAGGGTTCTCAGATAATAAGAGTTTGTTTGTCCTTCATTTTCAAAGTGGACCAATGGATATCACAGGCTGATGTCTTGACTTGTGTATGATTTGGATTTAAATGAAAGAGTTGCACAAAGTCCTCAATCTCATTCTCTCTTCCAGAATTATTAAAGACCAGTGGCAAGACAGGTCAAGATGACTGGCTGGCCTGGGATGTAGTGGATAACTTTGGCATCTTCAGTTTCTGACCAGGCTCTAAGCCTTCTAGGCATTTGCTTCAGTTGCCTTATGGCCATTGGAACACATTGTTCTCATTCACCCAAATGCTGAAGCTTGCAGTAGACACCTTGCAACTTAACAACTGTTTTGTAACCATTAGTTAACCACAACTTGCATTATCTGCCAAGATACAATGAAAGTACTTTCATTGAGCTGTGGTCCCTTCACATACTACAGACCTCTTGGAGACACAGGTGAGAGTTGGTGAAGGTGAGTGAGTAGTCCTGAAAAGGTCTCAGCAAGCCCTCACACTAAAGGTGTTAGTCCCCCTTGAACAGCCATACACTCCTAGGGATAGGAGTAGTTTTTAGGTACTAGAGTTGCTACAATAGTTTAAACTTACAAAGTCTGACCTTTTAGATTAATTAAATTTCTCTGAAAAGTGGGTGATGAATAGGGGTTACAATTTTGTCAATTGTTGAGCTATTTCAGTTTTGTTCAACATTTCATTACTCCTTTTTTTTTAAACAAATGATAGAGTGGTTTACCATGTCCTTCTCTAGCTCATTTTACACATGAGAAATTGAGGTAAATATAGTTAAATGACTTGCCCAGAGTCACACAGCTAGTAAATATCTGAGGTCAAATTTGAACTCAGACTCACATGAACTGATGCTAAGTGAAATGAGCAGAACCAAGAGATCATTAAACACGGCAACAGCAAGATTATAGGATGATCAATTCTGATGGATGTGGCTCTGCTCAACAATGAGGTGATTCAGATCAGTTCCAATAATCTTGTGATGAAGAAAGCCATCTGCACCCAAAGAGAGAACAGTGGGAACTGAATGTGGATCACAACATAGTATTTTTACTCTTTTTGTTGTTTGTTTATTTGCATTTTGTTTTCTTTCTCATTTTTTTTCTTTTTGATCTGATTTTTCTTGTGCAGCATATTTGTGGAAATATGTATAGAGGAATTAAACTTGTTTAACATATATTGGATCACCTGCAGACTGGGGGAGGGGGTAAGGGGAAGAGAAGGAAAAAAATTAGAACACAAGGTTTTGTCGGAGTGAATGTTGAAAATTATCCATATATATTGAAAATAAAAAGATATAATTAAAAAAATAAAATAAATCAGGCCCTCTAAGAAAAACGATTTTCTCTTACTCTAAAGGAAGATAATATTTACAAGAATAAAACACTTTATTCAACAACAACAACAACAACAAAATTTGAACTCAAACGTCCAGACTCCAGGGCCTACATTCTATCCTCTGATCCACCTACCTGTGGGGTTTTGTAAGTAGATGTAATTATAAGACAAAAATAGGCCTTTAGGCAAGTTTCTCAGGAATGTGGGTGATAGATGAAATTTATCAGGGAAAATTATCGTGAAAGGAAATTCTAAATCCGGCTTGATATCTTCTTAGCAAAATAGGATTTTAATCAATTTTCAATTTTATATTCTTTCATTTTATATATGGGAGCAGTGAGATGGCACATTGAATAAAGTGTAGGGCTCTGACCCATTCTCTTTTCATCACTTTCCTCATCTGTTAAATGATCTAGAGAAGAAAATGGCAAGCCATTTCAGTATCTTTGCCAAGAAAATCCCAAATGGTGTCATGGATAATCAGACCTGACTAAAAAATGACTGAACAACAATAAAAAAAATTTACATATAAGGAAATAGAGACCCTTGCTTTATTTATTACTTGCATAAAGTTATAAATTGCCAAATGATAGAAATCCTCAAACCTTTATTAAGAATGTACCCATGGAGACAGCTAGGTGCCACCCAGCTAGGTGGATAAATAAAGTCTTCATAGACTGTATGATAATGAGCAAGTCAGTTGAGGTTACTCCCTTAAAATTTGGAAGAACACAAAGAATGGAGCCTTGCATGTTGGAATTACTCAAGGATATCAGTGTTTAGCAGAGAATGATTTGGCCTATAAGGATATATTCAGATCTCTCCTGGAAATTTCTAGAGACTCCAGGGACATGGAAATTTAGCATATAAGCATGTTGGAGATGACTAACTTATAAGTGCTTCTAGCCACATATTGACTTAAGTCTTAAGAACTAAAGTACTTTGAAATAACGAATTAATTCCCTTCTTGGCTTCTGTGCCAGAGGAATCAGTAACTCAGTGGATAATCTAAGAGGATAGGAGATAGAAAATGAAAAAATCCGTACTCACAAGAAACATATATTATAAAGAAGCAGAGGAGAGGGAGATGATAGATGGATAAGAGGGTGGGGAGGAAGGAAGAGTGAATTACTAAATAAAGATTTATGCAAAATAATCAAATATAAGATAATTTGGGAGAGGGAAAACTAGCAACTGGAGGACCAGGAAAGGCTTCATGAAGAAAACAGAGTTTGAGCAATTCTTAAAAGGACAGAATTGGATTAAACCTGGCTCATTTCACTGGAAGATATAAGCTGGTAGTTGTATAATATGAATCCTAGGAATAGTCCTATAAACTACTTTATATTATATTTTAGGAAGTTTATGTACCAGTTTCCAAGAGATTATAACAGCAGCTAATACATTATAGAAATGAGTTTTAAGTAGTACTAAGTAGTTCTGTTATTGTATTTTGTGAGTCTCTTATATTTTGCATTTCTTTTATGGGTAGGAATAAATTGCCTGTCCTACATTTGATTTATGTTGTATATCAATTATTTTATCATTCTACTATTTGGGTAGATATAGATATGAGCATCAAACCTAAGCTCTAAACAATTTATCCTCAGTGCACTAGGATAGAGGTCATAGGCTGAAGAAGTTAGTAAAAAGGAGTCTAATCCCTCTATTTATTAGAGAGCTGGCTCCCCAAGGACCAAAAGTTGGCAGATTATATGACTGTATCCAGAATAAAGACTCCCCACAGGGAGAGAATGTAGGTGCAACAAAGCCCTTCAATTAAGCTATATTTCCCCTAGAAGTGGGCAGCATGTAGGCATGGCATCCATTGAATATTCTCATTAAGGAGCAGATCAGAGAACCTATTGTTACAAACCTACTGTTTCCCTCTTTCATTTCAATTACATAGGTAAAATGATCATCTGTTTCTTAAGCCAAGAGTAATCATTACATTTAATATACTGCCAACACTTTTTAGCATTGTTTCCATTTGCATATTGTAATCATGGTATCTATTGTTAGAATACTAAAAACTATTGGCTACCTAGACTATAGTCTTGGGCATCTTAAGCCCATGCTGTGTAATATTAATCATTCCTTACTTTTTTTATTCCAATTTTGATAATATACCCACTTCCATATTACTATCATGGGAGGCACCTGGGACTTGACTGATAATAACTTCTAGTAGTTCTTCAAGCCTTCCATTTCAAAGAGAAGAATTTTCTCAGACCACTTTTGTAAAGGTTAGCAGTCATAAAAGTGAAGTGCATGTGTGTATGGATAAAGTATGAACTAGCTCTCTGGGGGACCTTAGGATCAGCCAGAGTCAGGATAAATTAAAGACCTTGGTCTTTAGGGGGAGAAGTAAAGGAGGCAGGTAAACTGCCACAAGGCTTGCCAAAGATGTATCCTGGATTCTGGAGTCCAGAGTCTCCAGCTTCTCTCCTCCTTGTCCTACTACCAAGTCATTCTGACTTCTCTCCCCGAGTCTTCCAATGCTTCCTACACACTACTACCCTCATTGGCATCCATCTAATTCCTTCTCTATCTGTAGAGATACAAACAAACCCTCTCCCCCAAGCAGTTAACCTATCTGGTCCCTTCCATTCACCACTTTCTGAATCTCACCACATCACCTGGCGATTATATAAAGATAGTGGAGCTGCTTACACTGGACACTGCCCTTCCAGTGGGTTATAAAATCTGTCTGCCGGAGCCAGGACATCTTTGTCAAAAATCAAGAAGTTAATAGTATAGAGAGCTAGATTTAGAAGTTCTCCAGGGTTACCTGTGGTTCCCCCTTTCTTTTGTTTTTGGAGAAGTGTCTTGATGTCTCTGTTTCTCTTCTCTACTATTGCCTGTCCTTGAGGATTAAAAGATATGCCAGTGGTGTGTAAAATCTGATACTGTGCACAAAAGTGTGCAAAATGTTTAGAAGTATATGCAGGACCACTGTCTGTTTTTATTGCTTGTGGCATACCCATAATTGCAAATTCTTGTATAAGGAATTCAGTGACCACTCAGACTGTCTCTTTGCTGCTGGTGTTGCAAAAGTGAATCCTAAAAAGGTGTCTACCACAACATGGATAAAAGACAGAAAATCAAAAGATTTATAATGGATCACATCCATTTGCCAAATTTCATTGGGTCTTAAACCATGAGGGTTCTTTCCTGGAGAGAGTGTAGGAGTGTGGAAAGGAAGGCAAGCTGTTCAGGCTTTTACTATGCTCCTAACTTCCTCTTTTGTTATCCCAAATTGCAAATGTAAAGCTCGAGCAGCCTGATGATATTTAGAATGAGATTCTTGGGGTGCCTGAAATAAAGGAGTATTGGCCAACATGGTTAGAAGGCTATCTGCCTTTGAATTACCATTAAAAATAGGACCTGGAAGTCCACTAGGAGAGTGAACATGCAAGATATAAATCTTACATGGATGCTTTCTCACTTGCTCTTGAAGTTCCTTAAAGAGCTGATATATATTAGAAGCCCCAAATTTTATTTGGGCTGTGACAATTCTTTGTAGCACACCAACTGAATAGGCTGAATCAGATATTATATTTATAGCTCCTGGATAATAAGTAAGAGCTAGAATGATTGCATACAATTCATTCTGCTGAGTGGATTGAAAAGGAGTTCTGACTACTCTCTTTATAGTTAAGTCACAAGAGTACACAGCACAAATATTATGTTTTGATGCATCTGTAAAGCTAATTATGTAATAGTGGGGTTATCTTTAATGGAGACCTGTGTGTGAAATTTGAAGCCATGGCTAATAAAATTTGCCACTCTGGGATGGTTTCACAGCATACATTAATTGGTGCATTGGTATAAAAAGTGTATATCCCAGATCTTTGTACTTATCCCATATACTTGTACTGCTCGCTTAATGGCCTTTAATAAAATTTTAGCCACAAACATTGGGTAAGGAGTAAGGCTTATTCTGGTTGTGCCAGGAGGTTCACCAACTCTATCACAATATCTCCTTGATGAAGGACTGCTGTGGGTGCCTTTTGTGTAGCAAGATATTTCCAAGGGTTTTTGAATGATCCTTTCAACCACATTGGATAACGCCAATTCAACTTCTTTCAAAGCTTCTTGAGCTTCTTTTGTAAGCTGGCATGGTGAGTTTAAAGCATTGTCTCCCCTTAAAATGTCATATAATGGTTGCAATTGATAGATAGTCAAGCCTAACACTTAACATTACTTTTGGAAATGCTTTTCTTACTGGAGTAAGAGCAGCAGAAAGATACATTTGACACATAGTAGGGATGTTTTTCATTCCCTGTGGCAAAACTATCTATTCATATCTTTTAAAAGGCTCAGCTAAGTTAATACTGGGCACTGAACTGGCAAATCTTTTCATATCCTCCTTATCTAGAGGGATAGAATAGAAACAATCTTTAATATCTATAACTCAAAGAGGCCAATTTCTGTGCAACTGAGTAGGACATGGAAGTCCAGGCTGAAGAATTCCCATAGTTTCCATTTGTTCATTTACTCTTCTTAAATCAGTCAGCAACCTCCATTTTCCAGATTTCTTTTTTACAACAAATACTGGGGAATTCCAAGGACTTAGAGAAGGTTGTAAGTGTCCTTGGTCAAGTTGCTCCTATATTATATCTAATAAGACCTGAATTTTATTGCTACCTAAGGGCCACTGTTCTTTCCACACTGGTGTATCACTTTTCCATTGGATAGAAACAGGTGAAAGTGTTGGCAGGCCTTCAACACTTGTCCATATTGCTATCGCAATCCTTATTCACTTATTTCCAATCACTAGGGGTCAAAATTTCATAAGTCAAATTCTGTAATGACATCTTAACATAAGATGATGTAGACTTGTAAAGAGTGCAAGCCTTTTTCAGATCTTTGGTAATTTCTAGCTTAAAAGGAGTGTATCTTCTCCTTTCTTGACCTGAAGAGTTAAGCTGTTCAATCACAAGATAAATTTCTTTTCTCAAATCAGCTGTATTCTGCCCTTCCTCTTTGGCTTTGGCTTTAAGTAGTGTCTTTTGCAATCGAGTCATGGGGTTGGGGGTTGCTGGGGGGGTGAAATGCTGGTGATATCACTGACCCTCCCACTCCTCCTCTCCCCTCCACCCAGAAAGGTGAAGTTGATGGGAGAAAGTCAAGAGCCTGCTAGGGTGTAGGGGGAGGTGAAGCTGGGCTGTGAGAGTGAGAATCACCATGCTCTTTAAGTTCATTTAACTCCTCATGTCTTTCAGCAATATTTTCATTACCCTTTCCCTCCTCCTCCTCTTTCTCCTCATGCTTCCTTGTCTGACAGTTCTCCTTAGAACTTTTCTTTTTTCTAGAACTTGTGGGATTATTTAAGGCCAATTATATTATGTTGTATATATAGAATGTTTCCTTAGAAATTGAATCAGGACCTTTATCATTATAATATTCAGATAATTGATCTCCCACTAGTTTCCAGTTATCTGCCTCTATTTCTTCTTCCTTGAAGTACCAAGGGGACATGCATGCTAATGTATCACGAGACCAGCAATCTGCTCCCAAGTTACAAGCAAACCTTGCCTCTTTATTGGTCTGAGTTGCTTCCTGTAGATGCTAGGGATGGGGGTGGAGGTGAGGGAGAATCTGCCCCATTTCATCTAGAAAACGAAAGTTCCTAGTTTAGCCCTTGACAAAGTTTCTTGTTTATCTATTTTAATACCCTATTCCATGGTCACATGAACTTCACTGAAATTAGGGTCCTGGGTCCACATTGGGTGCTAAATATAAAGTTTGAGCTAGCTCCCTAGAGGGCCTCAGGATCAACCAGAGTCAGGATAAATCAAAGTCCTTGTTCTTTAGGGAGAGACGTGAAGGAGGCAGGTAAGCTACCACAAGGCTTGCCAAAGATGTATTCTGGATTCTGGAGTCCAGAATCTCCAACGTCTCTCCTCCTCGTCCTGCTGTCAAGTGACTCTGACTTCTCTCCCCCAGCCCTCCAATCCTTCCTATGATGATCTCACTACTACCCATTCAGTAGGCGCCAATCATGAGAAGAATCATCATCTAAATGTATGCTAATATCACATCAAAATGGTAATTAGTCTTAAGTGCTCTCTTGTCTGATTCAAGCACACCTTTTTCAGAGTTTTAGCCCTCTACATGTATGCATGTGTGTGTGTGTGTGTGTGTGTGTGTGTGTGTGTATACATGCTCATGTGCTGCTATATGGACACATCCAACATCACATTCATGCTTAGAATAGACCATCTCTCACATACCATCTTCTTCTCAAATGACTATTCATTTTCCTTCATTCTTGAAAGGAGATGATGCCATGACATGCAAGTAAATTGTTTTTGAGTGAGGGAAGGCTGTACAAAGTCACTTGCCTCCCTTTCCCCTCCAGAGCCATCTGGGTCCAGTGGCCAGGTATAGATAGGAATTCTCAGATTGTTCCTTCCATTCTTTAGGCATAGGACTCCAAATCAAACTTGTCTGAATCCACATGCATACTGCAGAATCCATGTGTCCTTGGTGTTAGCTCTCTTTAATCATCCACAAAGAAGATGAACCTGTTGTTCATTGTATTATAAGAGTCTTTTAAGTATTGAGGCCCCTATTGCTTTCTGTAATATTTTGCCCATACCATAAATAGGGTGGAGTTGGTTCCAAACACTCTCAGAAGTGTCAAAGATGTTTTCCAGTTACAGATATGCACAAGGAACTGTATTCATTTTCACATTGCCCCCCAGGATTTTTTTTTAGGAATTCTTCATAGGCTATGGAAGTATAAATTACAAATGTCTTTCATAAAATGAGTAGGATATGATTGTTAATTGAGTTCCACTATTTAACAATTTAAATTCCAAAACTCTCCATGTTTATTCTTTTTTTTTATTATTTAATTTAAAATTTTCAAATGACAAAAGTTCATTTTATTTCACTTCTATCCCCCAAGTAAGGAACAAATCTTCTCATTGACCATGTCCAAAAAAATAAATGTTTTAATCTGCATCCTGAGCCCATCACCTTTTTTGTTCTGTGGTACTCTCTATCAATTGTTTGGCTATGAACTCTTCTCTTATTCTTAGATCTGAAAGATAATTTTCACCTTGGTTTTCTAATTTGTTTATGATTTCACTCCTTGTATTTTGTTCTTCACTATCACTGAAAGCAGAGGGTCAATCAACCAGACTGAATTTAATGTGTGCTAGGCATTTTATTATATGATGGAAATAGGAAGGCAAAAATGAAAGTCCTGCTCTCAAGAAACATGTATTCCGCATAAAGAACAAAATATATATAAATATGTAAAAAAATATAGATGTACCTGGCCTTTTTGTTTTACCTTCATTCAGCCTCAAAGACCCAGATGTTATAGAAGTAGAAATGATAAAAGATGGTAATTAATTGGATATGTAGGGTGAGGGGGAGTGAAGAATCTAAGATAATTCTGAGACTGCAAGCTTTGAGATTAGAAACAGGGAAAGAATGAAGAAAAAATGGAGTCATAAAAAGCCAGAGAGGAGAGAATAACTAGCAGAAAGGGGCATTCAGCACTGTGAAATATTGCAGAGGTAAAACAAAACAAAAACAAATAAGGATTGGAAAAAGGATTATCAATTAAGATATTGTTGGTTAGTTTTGGAGAGCAGGTGGAAAGCAACAAGGTCATTTGACCATATCTGTACTAGAACTCAAATCTAAATCTGCTCAGTCCTCTTCTTTCTACCCTAAATCTCAAAATCCGTAAAATTATCACTCAGCTAATCCCTAACTGCCAATTCTGGGGTAAGCTTTTAACAGTCTTAAGAAATAGAATTCCAGGGCTACTAATTATTTTTTTATAAATTACCATTTAGACCAGTTTTGTTCAGCAGAGCTAAAGGACTAGCCTGGAAGCTCATGCTAATTTCTATTCCTGCATTATAATTTCCAAGAAAAAACAGAAAACACATTAAAAAATGTGATAAATCCAAGGAGAACTAGCCTGCAAATATACAATCATACAATTATGGGCATATAGAGCCATCTGGTGCTCAGTCCAACAAATGCATCACAATAAAATCATACTACTTTCACGGTCAATGTAATTTATTTGATTTAGAGAGAAAAGTTCTTTTTAAGACTTTTGGTTCCAGAGACTAAGTTCAAAATGTGCCTTTCTTCTTTCTACCTTCAAAAAGACAAAAATGTAACCTTTATCATAGAAACATGAAATCTCAAAATTAGAAAGTAGTTTAGTTATTCATACCTGCAAAAAAATCTCCCTCTACGATGGCCCAAAAGATGTGGCATGAACTTAACTATAAGTTAAGAACCTCAAAATACATTTTCTTGCCTGATCCATGAGCTTCCAGCATCTTTGAAATTGTTCTCCAGTTGTGGTCCTTCCACCTCCATGCTTATTTCTAATATTCTTCTGGTTGTTGGTTGCTACTTATTATTCTCTCTGGGTGATCCAGACTAAGCTTAATCAACCAACCAATCAATCAAAAAGCATTTATTATACATGTACTGTGTACAGGTAGTCATTAGATTTAATTCCCAATCCCATTTATTTATAGACCTTTAAGTTTTATAAAATATCTTCTTCCCAACATATGCTTTCTTCCATGTAGAGTTAAGTAGCACTCTTGATTAGTGACTGATTCCATTCAGTGATGTTGACTAGCTGCCATGAATCACGTGTTCATTCCTACCAGCTATATGCAAAACCCCTGGAGTAACTCCCTAGATTTATCTGATTCTCAGGATAGTGAATAGTATCAATCTTTTCATTAGTCTAGGATTTTACTAGGATTGGATTTATCCAATCAGATCTTCCCACTTGTTTAGGAAACTTTTTCTCTTTATCTCATTTTTGCTGTTTATGTTATTCAAATTTCCTTGCATAGTTAGAACATATATTTTAATGGAAGTGGAAAAAGGGAAATAAAATGTAAGCTTCTAGCCTTATAACTGGAAAGATGTTAGTGCCTGCAATGGGGGAATGGGTTTAGGCAAATGATGAGTTCAGTTTTGAACAAGTTGCATTTGAGATATCTATACAACATCCAGTTAGAAATGTCCAATAGGTAGTTGGTGATAGGAGAACTTTGAAGAGAAACTAGGGTTAGATACATACCCACACACTCACACCCACATGTATATGTGTGTGCCTATATATAAAGATATATATGTAAAAAATATATATATGTACATATATATATATGTAAATATGTGTATGTATATTCTGCACAAATAATGGTGAGAAAAGAGAAAAGGATCCAGATAAATCTTGAAATATATTAGAATTAGGAGTCAGGTTATGCATGCAAAATTCTGTGCTGTTGGTAGTTTGTCAAATAATGGCTATGGGAAGAATTCTTTTTAAAAATCCCCTTAGGTGAGCACATCACTGCTAGACAAGGCACAGTATTGTTTTTCCTATTTTATGGTTGAGAAACAATTGCCCAGGGTTTCATAGTTAGTCATTATCAGAACAGGGACTGGGATGACTTCCTCTTTCTTCCCTCATAGTTTTTAACATTCTTTTCACAGTCACACAATTAGGCCTATGGCTGAACTACTAAACCATCACCAGCATTTGGTCTTTGTTTTGCTACTGAACTCTAATGACTTTGGAGGGGAGAATGAGACCGATGACCTTGTACAAACTCTTGCTTACACCCAATTTACAACCAAGTCCAGACATCACCCTCATGATCTATTATCAGTCTTCTAGAAGAGCAAAGGACAAAAAACAACAATCAAACCAATCAAGTTTCTCTTTTAGACTGGCTGGGGTTGAAATTCAAATCAACAGCTTTCAAGGTTTTAGAGACAAAGCATCAGACTATAGTTAAAGGAGGAGAGTCTTAGTGATATTGTTAAGGAATTACAGCTCTCCATTTCTCCTCTATATTCTTAGATCTCAGATTTCTTGCCTTTCTTGATCCAGCTACTTGAACCTTCCTCATCCAGTAGTTTCATAGTCAGATCTGCGATAGGGAGACTCAAATCTCTCTCTCTGACAACAGAAAAAGAATAATAAAAATGAATGGTTTAGTATTTATAAAGTTTTTCTTCTAGGATAAGACTAGAAGGTAATTTATCCAAATTTTTTTATCTCCATTTTATAGAGAAAACTCACCTTCTGCAAAGTTAAATGATTTGCAGGAATTTGCTACAAGATCGCACTATTAGGAAATATCACAATCAGAATGGGTTTTCTCCACTCAGAAAATAATCATCATTTTCCCAGGGACTAACAAAGAAACCCAATTGTTCTCCAATTTATTCTCTACCAGAAATGGGATGAGATTATTCAAATCATTTAAAGGTATTAGCACTTTGCACTAGGGCTCACTCTCATTTAGCTGAGGTCTGTGGAACATGGAGAATGAAGCTTCATTCCAAGGGAAGATATAGAAGGCTCTACCTGCTTTCGGCCTATTTGGCAGAGGCTTCTCAGTCTCTGGAAAGTTTAGACATGTAACAGAAGGACCCAGCTCCTCAGTATGGAACATATGCAGACATCCCCTAATTAGTCTGTTAAACACTGCATGAATAGAAATAGTTGGTTAGCTGCAGAGGTATAATTGAGTTGCATTTAAAAGGCCCTAACTAAAGAGAGGCTCTTTGTCTTTTTTTCTTTCTTCCCTGACTATATTTGAGAGAGACAGTGTAATGGTTTGGACAGGAAAGGCTTCATTCATCTCCATGTTGGGGTAGCTCCTTTCTTTGCTCTTCACATTTGTTATTTCTTGTTTTTGAAACAAGAGATGGCTACAACCCGTAGCTTCCAAAAGCTTCCAAAAAGGTGATAGTGGCAAGTCATAAATGACTTGGAATTAGAGTCCATGTTGGGAGTGGCTGCGATAGCAAAGGCTTTGTAGGGCAACCTCCTTGATCCAGCCCAACACCAGTGAGAAATTAACTCATCCAGTGGCTATGCTAAATTTGGAAGTGAACTTGATTTATCAAATGCTTGATAGAAATTGCTTTAAATTTGAATCCACTCTCTTGAAAGAGTGTGACCACTATTCTTCCTAACACCTTTAAGGAGGAAATACTTTATAACTTCTGTATTCCTTATATATTCAAAGTAAATATTCCTTAGTAAAATCAAAATAAAATAAAATAATAAAAATGAGAAGATATTATGTGTAATTGCAGAAATCTCTATTTAAAAAGCTATTAATCGGAACACATCAAGGGTAATTAAATGCTATCTCACTATTTCCTTATTTATCAGCTTCAGTATCAACTCCTGATTGGCCAATTTTATTCTGTCCTTTATTATCTTCCAAATAGGATTCTCCTTAGCAAAGAAAACAAAAGCACAATAAGAGTTGAAGAGTCCTGATTCCTTTCTGCTGTCTGAACATTATCCCATCTACCTGGAATAATTGTTCTATCCCCTTTGTGAAGTGTGTCTTCCTTCCCCTTATCCCCCAATATACAATGTAGTCTGTGAGAATAGTATTAGTTTCCAGTTACAAAAATTAAACTAGAGAAATAAACTTAAATTTAAAAAATGAAACTGAAACCTAATAAATGAAATCTAAAGGTTACAAAACTTAAAGAGGAAAGTTGTAAATTAGAATAAGAAACACAGTGAGATGAAATCAAGAGTGGAGACTCACACTCATGGAGAATGGGGACAGTCCAGAGAGACTATAACCTCCCTAATACCCAGGCAATGGGGAATCAGGAGATGGACTGAACTACATCCAAATAAAGTGAATGCCAAGGGGAGAAGTAATTAGGGGTGGAGACTCACATGAAGAAATTAAGCTCTCAGTCAGCAGGGAATCAGGGATGGATTTGTTTTTTGGGGAAAGGGTATAAAAAGTCATGCTTGGTTGATCCTAAGATGTACCAGTTTCCAGACACCTGGTCTTGTAAGATCATGAATAAAAATCCTCTATAGAGTACTTGGTTAGACCTCTCTCTTACATAGATCTATCCCTTCTTTGAACTTCTTCTTTTCTCCCATGTATAATATAGATATTATACCCTCTATAGCTCTCCTACTCTCCTTATTTGAGTAGTAGGATCTTTGACTAAGTATAGCATTAAAACAACAACAACAACAAAGATATTGTTTAGAGGCGCTATGCTCAAACTCAAAGTAAAAAAAAAAAAAAAAAAAAAAAAAAAAGGAACAGTAAAACAATGTCAGTATAACTCCTTGCTGGGGCTTTTTTGAGTCTATTTACTCTCCTTCAAAAATATATTATTCAAGGTCTGAAATAGTCAAAGATCCATACTAATGACTAGATGATTGAGTTCCAGTTTGTATGTCACTGTAAATCCAACTGAATCTCCAGTTGCTACTGTGCTGAGAATCACAGGATGAGAGTTCTTCCAGAGCGTCTTCTTTCTGTCTCATGAATCTAGCATCAAGTATTTATCTTTTGCCTTCTCAAATAATAACAGGAGTGAGGAATTAAAGAAACTTAAATTGTGTATTTCCTAGAACTCCTGGGTCCAGAGTGGTTCTATATCTCAAGGAAATTAAGGACTTTCAGATTTTAAAAGAGTAGAAGGCTCAACTGCTCAGTAGATAGTTCACTGTATTATTATGCATTGATTTCTAGTTGAGTGCTTTTAATATCTTATTAATTCTATGGGTAGTACCCTATCTAGACATATCTCCACACTTGCAGTTGTATTTGTAAGTCTCCAGAAGACTGCTCTACTTCCAAAGATTCTAGTGTATCCTATAGGTCTGAGTTCTTACAAGCTCCTATGGGTTTGCTTCCAGTTAATAGTAATCCAGTAAATACAATTAGCTCTTAATGAAGGTATTAACTAAGATGGTAACTAACATGGTATATAAAATGGAAAGAGAATAAGAATTTATTTGGCACATACTATGTGCTAGGTTCTTTGCTAAGCACACAGACAGTATTTACTAATGTTATCTCATTTGGAACTATTCCTATTTTACAATTGGAGAAACTGAGACAAACAGCTATAAAGTGACCTGCGGAAGGTGGCAGTAAGCATCTGAGGCCAAATTTGAACTCAGGTGTTTGTGGTTCTGAACCTAGCACTCTATACATTATTTTCCCTAGATCTCAAAAAAAATATATATATATATACAAGAGAAGGGAATCTTCATTTTACAATTGAGGAAACCAAGGCAGGCAGAGTAAGTGATTCTTTTGGGATCATATAGTTAAAAAGTATTTGAGGTTGAATTTGAATCCAGGTCTTTCTGACTTCAGGCCTAGCATTGTATCCATCTAACTGCCTCTCTATATGGGGGTATGTAGCAATATATTCACTTTTTTTTTTAGGAGAAAAGAGAAAAAAATCCCCTCTTACTACCAACAATTTTTGAACTTCTGCCTTTCTCTTCAATTCTTGAATTTCCTGATGATATAACTATCTCCAAACTTTAGCTATTTAATAAACCACAGATGTGATTAATTTTATTTTGTTTGCTTACCAATGGCTGTTGCCATTAACAGTATCAGGGAAAGATACTAAAGGGATCATCACATGATAACAAATTGCTACTCTATCAACACTTCATCATCTGTGTCTTTATCCTATGACTATATTAACTGAGATGGGAGGGCACCAAATATCTTTGTCTTCCTTGTGTTACATATTCTTTGACAAGATGCTACATATAGCATCCAAGCGAGTCTCAATGTTTCTCCAGAATAAAATCTATCATGCTAAAGTTATCTGACATAGTAAAACTTGTTTTTGCAGAAGTACTTAGGGTTTATTTATGGGTGAAAGCGCAGAGCTAGTTTTAATTGGCTAGATCTATAAAAACACATATTAAAAGTATGTTCTGGCTCCACTCTCTCAAGACCAGGTCTGTTGTATCTCCTCTTCAGGTTTCAGGTAGGATCTTTTTTTTTTTTTTTTTTTTTTTTTTAACTTGAGCTTCTACTGATGATGTTTTCCAATTGTCAGGTGGAGAGGGGTGATTTCAGTAATAAGACCTCTGGTTCCATTTGACCACTCTATATTGCTTACTTTTTACAAAGGAATATTTACTTCAAAAATATAGTAAGTATATAAAAATATTTTCCCCAACACTTTAGTGATATTGCCTCTTTTCCATCTTACTTTCAGGGAGTGAGGAAGTTAGGTTTAAAACTTAGCTTAGTTATTACATAGTTACTGTTCCCACCTCATGTTCAAAAGTGGCATTGCTATTAAATGAATTCTTCCAAAGAGTTGGGGTCCTGAATGTCATTCCTGATGAGGTGTGAGAATTGAGGGTAAGAGATCCCCTCTGGTCGATGTCAAAGATCCTTTGCAAAAGAGTTCGAAAACTGGAAGTCTCTGGCAAAAGGGGATTTATTTGCACTAAGAAGACAGCTTTCTTATTGGTCAAGGTCCTGTTAGGACTATTGCAAAGGTGGCTTGACACTGAGAAAAAAAATCTTCATCAGTGGGCTAAGTCCAGAAGGGCAAATAGCTCCTGATTAGAAATTAGCAAAAGGTGGATTAAGAAAACAGTACACTAAAACAGCTTTCTTAGCAGGCAAACTCCTGATTAGGAATTTGGCAAAGGTTCAGGGTTCAGAATCATTTTTTAATTAGCTTTCTAATCGGGGTTTGCCCAGGACCTGAGCTGGGAGCAGTTCAAGGGACTAATCTTCAATTCAATAGAGGGCACTGATTATGCCCCTGGCCATGATCTCCAATTGAATGAGATTACTTATCAAGAACACTCTCCCCTTCCCCACCCCTACACTCCCCCTTCCCCACTCCTACACTCCCCCCTCCCCAAGGTGTACATCAGGGCCCTTCCAAAGCTTAAAGGGGGGCACAATTTACATCATTTCCCCTTTCAAGCATTCCCCCCCAAATTCATTTGGGGAGCAAGGTCTCATCTTCTGGAGCTGCTTCAAGTTGACAAGGGTCATATTGTTGGCCCTACCCAATGGGGTCAGGACTGAAGAGGGGAGATGAATGAGTTGTAGGTGGGGGCAGCAGTGTCTGGTGCTGAATATCATAATCAGGTTTTAGGTGATTTCAGGTTGACCAAGTGGTTGGAATTTCATGACTTAGAGTCTGAAAGAAGCAACTCACACAAGTTTATTAAAAATACAAGGACTAAATATGAGCAAAAGAGAAAGAATAAACAAAAGTGTAGTTAATATAGAGGTTACTAGGGATGGGAACCAGGAACCAGAAACCCACCCAGAGGAAGGCTGGGGGAGTACCAGGGGGTGATGATGCTATTATAAATGCCTCTCATCCAAACAGCTTTCCCAGGATAGATACCAAAGAATGTTTTTCACAAATTCTTGCTTTTATTTCCTCAAAGGAGTAGGGGCAATGGGAGAACATGTGCCCTCCAGTGAGTATGATATCTTTTGGCAAGCGCCTTAATACTTCTTGGACTTTCTCAGTCCTGCAGGGAAAAGCTTCTACCCAGTTAGTAAAAGTGTCAGCAAAAACTAGAAGCAACTTGAAACCAATCTCCCCTGGGTATGTGCCCCTTGAGGCTTCAGGAGAGGGGGGGATTTAACAGCTAAAAGTTGACTTAAGGGTGCTTGTTCTGGTGGGCTATACAGAGAGGTGTAAGAATCAGGGATCTGGAGGATCAAAGCCAGGGGTGAACGTGGCAGAACCCCAGCAGCTATATCTGCAACCCTATTTCCCTTGGCTTGAAGTGAATCTCCCTTCTGGTGTCCTTTACAAAACATGACTGAAACCTCTCTGGGTTTATGGACAGCCTGTAGTAGCTGTAGAATTTCGCCCGCATATTTAATAGGAGAGTTCTTTGCTACCAAAAGTCCCCTTTCTGTTCTGATAACAATAGAGAAAACAGCAGTTACTCAGCACTTCTGTTAGGGACTATAGCAAACCATTAAAGGGACTGAGACTTGTCAGAGAACGGCTGTCAATGCCATCTGGTGGTTAAACAAAAACTCTTTTCATTGTCTTTATCTTTTCTTGCCAGTCTCAGCTTACTTTGGGTTTCAGCATTCTTAATACTCTTCTTACAGTACTATTCAGTACTTGTGTTCATTGTCTGTTACTGCTACTTACCCTTACTTCCATATTCTATATGTCTTCTTTGAATGAATATTTGTTGGTGACTTCTCAATGTATTCATATTAATCTCCCTGTTACACCACTCTTTAGAATTGTTCCTCTTCAGAATTTTATTCCTGAATGCTTTCTCTCCTTCCTGAGCTGACTTTATTTGTGGAATTCTAATCCATAGGAATCCACTGATTCTTTCTTTGAACTCTGAAATCTGCTCCCCAAATTCGGTTGCATATCAGACTATTCCTGATTTTCTACTTTGCTATCACAAAAAGAAGTGACATATAGTCAATCACTTTCTACAAAGATTCCCCAACAACTAATTAAGCTTTGAAAATCACATTCAGAGTAGATTTTCTCATAGCTAGTTCCTTTACATGGAAGAAAGATGAGATTATTAAGATAAAATACAAAATGGTTAATTGTTTGATGGAGTGATGGGAAAAGGAGGTAGGGATTTTAGGAATATAGGTTAAAATTCTGCTTGGAAATGTGTTCTACTAGGGCTTGTTCTATATTGGGCAGGGCACTTCATTTTATCATGGTTTCTACCATCTCCAGCTCCTGGATCAATTGAAATCTTGGGCATGGGGTATTGCTATGTTATTTTAGAAATATCAGCGCCCACATCTATATAAAGAAGGAGGAATCTTAACCCTGCAGTCTGCTATCTTCCAAGCAGCATACTAGCTCCAGATGTTAAGCTCTGTCTCAAGTGATAGCCACCACTGGACTCAATTAATCTGCTGGAATCTATCTAGTCTTATATTTTTGATGAAGAAGCCATTGTCACTTTGGCTAGGGGGTGAGAGTGGGATGAAAGTTGGGGAAGGGGAGAAGGGAATAAGAAAGGGAGAAATCCCTTTCCTTGACTCACTGCATTCTATTAGAGGCCCACATTTGCGAGAGCTATATTCTTTCTTTAAAGCTGGCTCTTTTCTTGACTCTACAGATTCATTCTTTTAAATTTTACACTCTCAGGAAGGCTAGATACAACTACACTGTCACTATGGGCCAAGTTTCCTGACTTTCATATGTAAATGAACAAATCAAAGTCTGGAAAAAGGGACACACCCTTTATTACTTCTAGGTGGTTTGAAGTTGAAAAGAAACACGCCTTTTATAGGATGTAAATTAATTAAAAGTGAAAGTAGCTTGCCCTAACACTTCATTCTCACCCTTACTTGTTTGTCTTTTACTACTTGCAAATGCATTTTCTCTCAATCTGAAATCACTATAAAATTCTACCTCACTTTTTTGGGGGTCAAATTAATGGACATTTATCAAGCTTTTAAGTGCCAGGTACTGTGCAAAGCATTGTGCAAAAATAATGTTTTAAACCCAAAATTTCATCAAGTGGTTTGGTGGACCCCAATTGATATGGGGGAGAGAGTCTTTGAGCAACCTTTTCTTATATATATCAGTTATCAAAATGATATTCCTAAAGTGAAAATCTGACCACAGCACTCTCTCTACTGAATAAACGTTAGTGGTTCTCTCTTAACTCTGGTTTGAATATAAAATTCTTTGCCTTTTGAAAACATTCATAACTAGGCCTCTTCCATACACAGTGGCCTCCTTGCTGTTTTTCTTGGAGAACACTCCAATATATATTTTTATTGGCTATGCTCCATGTCTGGAATGTTTTCCCTATTTATCTTCACCTCCTGGTCTCAGTTAAAATCTCACTTTCTAAAAAAAGTCTGTGAGATTATCTTCCCAATAATTATTTAAATTTTTTTTTAAAATAAGTTTTTGATAGTTCCTGTTTCTTACATTATCACAGGTATCTAAAGTATCTCTCCCCTTATTCTTCCCAGAGAGACAACCCATATAATAAAAAAGTATTTTTTTAAAGAGGGAAAAAATTAACACAATTGACCCATAATTAAACAAGTCTGAAACATGTGTAATGTGTTATACACATGGACCTCCAATCTCCCGGAAGGAATGAGTTAGGAGTAGCATCTTCTCACATTTCTTCAAGTTCTACTTGATCTTTATAATTTTGTTACATTCACTTTTGAATTTTTAGTGTATAATTCTTTGTAAATTATTAGAATTATTCTGTATATTGTGTTCTTGGTTCTATGTTAAGTGTGGATAGTAAAGAAAGTGATAAAAATTAAATCCTGAGACAGGTAGGGAAAAGACTCTTATAGAGATCAGTTTAGTTCCATGGTCCCACCCTTTGGGGAGATCATCCAGTCTGAAATCCAAGCTATGTCAAATCCCAAATTATGTCAAATCCCTGAGACTCCCTCTGTAGAGGTCTTAAGCAATCTCATCTTGCTATGCCCTGTCAGAAATTCCATAAAACTGTACATGTAAAAATAATTTTTAACTTTTGTTTAAAATTTTATTTTAGTTCCAAACTTTCTCCCGCCTTCTTGTATGGGACAAGCCCACCATCTCAAAATAAATAAAATAAATTAAGGAGATTTCTCAAGGTAAAAGCAAAAAGGAATTTTCTTTCGATCTTGTGAGAAAGGGCATCTCCCTCTCCACAAACAGTTGGGCAAGGAGAGACAAGGCCCAGGTAACAGACACGAATTATATAGGGGCCTGGCCTAATACTCCCTACAGGCTGGATCTTTACCCTGATTAGCCAGGACAAATGACCTCACATTCTGTCATAAATGAGGAAAAGCGTTCAACCCAACCACATCTTTAAAATTACTAAATTACCTTTTATGGGAATTTCAATGCCAAGGTGGCCCCAAATTAGTCTCACAAAGAAAAGGTCCCACTCCTTGTAAACCACGTGATTTCTGGAGAAAGAAATCTGGTCCTGGGCCATAGCTGGGCTTCACTCAGTCTTTAGAACATTGTCTCCATCTTGTCAGATAGCTTTCACAGTTCACTTCATTCATTCTCTTTTCTGAGACACAACCAATTAGATGTTGGTCTAACCTTAACTTCTGTCAGTCTGCTTTCTAGTTTTCCCAGAAATTTTTATCAAATAAAAATATCAAATACATTTTTTCCTAGATAATTTATGTTTTTGATTTTATTACAACTGGGTTATTGAAGTCCAGTGTTTTTTATTCTCCTTTTTCTAGTCTGTTCCATTGATATATCTGTTTTTTTTTTTTTAAACCAGTACTTGGATAGGTTTTTTGTCTGCTGCTTTATAATATAGTTTGAAGTCTAAAATTTTGATTCTATCTTAATATCTCCCTCTTTTCATCATTTCTCTTGATATTAGTTTTTAGAAATGAATTTTGCTGTTATTTTATTAAGTTCTATAAAAATTTCTTCTTGGCATAACATTAAAATTTTAAATTTAATAGAATTATAATTTGTATTAAGTTGGTATTGTCTAACATAAGCTATAAATAGTCCACCAGTTGTTCTTTCTTACTTTACATAGGACTTTGTATTTGAAGCATTACAAATATTTGCTTTAAAGGGGTTTATCTCCAGATATATTATGTATTTTGTAGTTATTTAGAATGGGATTTTCCTTTCTATTATTGGTTCTTCTGTTTTGTTATTATTATATAAAGGTGGCATTGATTTTTGAGGATTTTTGTTGCTTGCAGCTTTTCTGAAGCTACATGCAACACTCCCCACCAGAAATAAAAAAAGTGAAATAAGTATACTTCAATCTGCACTTAAGAGTTCATCAGTATATATGATGAGATATCAAAATGATATCATAAAGATATCAAAATGATTACAATTTTTTTCATAGGTTCTTTGTGATTGTCTTGGATCATTTTTTTATTTTTTATTTTTACCAGAATAGCTAAATCTTTCACAACTGATCATTGTTATTGCTGCTACTGTATATGATGTTCTGGTTCTGCTTACTTCACTTTGCATCAGTTCATATAAAACTTCCCAGATTTTTCTGAAGCCATTTTGCTAGTCATTTCTTATAGCACGATAATGTTTCCTCACAATCATAAACCACAACTTGTTTAGTCATTCTCCAATTGATAGTTAGCTCTTCAATTTCCAATTCTTTACCTGAACAAAAAGAGCTGAAATAATTTTTTCCCCCTATAAATAAGTCCTTTTCCATTTTCTGCTGAAGTTATCTTAATATCTTTTTTGGATTTTTTTCAAGTATAACATCATATCATAAATAAATTAGATAGTTTTAAATCCTCATCATCTATGTCTTTAAATTGTTTTTTTCTTGTCTTATTGCTCTTGTTAGCATTTCCAGCACTATATCAAATAATAGTGGGGAAAGTAGGTATCTTTGTTTCCCTCCCATATATTTTGAAAAAAAATTTAATGTATTCTCATTGTATATTATGCTTGCTTTTGGTTTTCAATAGATGCTTTTTATAACTGAAAAAAAAGACTCCTTTTGCCTATATTTTGTAAGCTTTTTAGCATTAAAGAGTTACATAAATTGTCAAAGGCTTTTTTCTATATCTATTGAGATGATCATGTGATTTTTAGATGTTTTGGTTTTTAATACAATTATGTTGTTTTCTTAATGCAATACCATTTTTGCATGCCTCATATAAATCCCATTTGATCATCATGAATACTTTATTGGATAAATATTGTAGTCTGACAGGGTTTTGTTCAAAATTTTTAGATCAATATATATTTTTTTGTTATATCTTTTTATTTACAAGATATATACATAGGTAATTTTTTAGCATTGACAATTGCAAAACCTTTTGTTCCAACTTTTCCCCTCCTTCCCCATACCTCTTCCCCCAGATGGCAGGTTGACCAATATGTGTTAAATATGTTAAAGTATAAGTTAAATATAATATATGTATACACGTCCAAACAATCATTTTGCTGTACAAAAAGAATCGGACTTTGAAATAGTGTACAATTAGCTTGTGAAGGAAATAAAAAATGCAGGTGGACAAAAATAGAGGAATTGGGAATTCTACGTAGTGGTTCATAGTCATCTCCCAGAGTTCTTTCGCTGGGTGTAGCTGGTTCAGTTCATTACTGCTCTATTGCAACTGATTTGGTTCATCTCATTGTTGAAGAGAGCCACGTCCATCAGAATTGATCATCATATAATATTGTTGTTGAAGTATATAATGATCTTCTGGTCCTGAACATTTCACTCAGCATCAGTTTATGTAAATCTCTCCAGGCCTTTCTGAAATCATCCTGCTGGTCATTTATTACCAAACAATAATATTCCATATTATTCATATACCACAATTTATTCAGCCATTCTCCAATTGATGGGCATCCACTCAGTTTCTGGTTTCTGGCCACTACAAAGAGGGCTGCCACAAACATTCTTGCACATACAGGTCCCTTTCCCTTCTTTAAAATCTCTTTGGGATATAAGCCCAGTAGAAACATTGCTGGATCAAAGGGTCTGCACAGTTCGATAACTTTTTGATCATAGTTCCAAATTGCTCTCCAGAATGGCTGGATATATTCACAATTCCACCAACAATGTATCAGTGTCTCTGTTTTCCCACATCCCCTCCAACATTCCACATTATCTTTCCCTGTCATTCTAGCCAATCTGACAGGTGTGTAATGGTATTTCAGAGTTGTCTTAATTTGCATTTCTCTGATTAATAATGATTTGGAGCATCTTTTCATATGGCTAGAAATAGTTTCAATTTCTTCATCTGAGAATAGTCTATTCATATCCTTTGACCATTTATCAATTGGAAAATGGCTTGATTTCTTATAAATTAGAGTATCAATTCTTTCTATATTTTGGAAATGAGGCCTTTATCTGAATCTTTGACTGTAAAAATGTTTTCCTAGTTTATTGCTTCCCTTCTAATCTTGTCTGCATTAATTTTGTTTGTACAAAAACTTTTCACTTTGATATAATCAAAATTTTCTATTTTGTGTAGATTAATATTATTTAACAATATTAGCTTATTGCTTTCCTTTTAAGTTTTTTTTCCCCCTGCTTTTCTTATAAAAGGATTCTGATAGGATTCTTTCTTTTTCAATTTTGAGAATAATTTGAACAGTATGAATACTAATTTTTCCTTAAAATTTGGATAGAATTCTGTGTTATCAAAATCAAGAATTTTTTCTTTGTTCATCTCTTTACAGTTAGATTTATTTCCTTTTTTGAGATCAGGTTATTTAAGGTTTATGTCAGGTCTTCTGATAGTTTGTCTAGTTTATGTTTTTGAAGACATTTCTCTATTTCTTTTGTATTTGCAATTTTGTTAGCATATAATTCTGTATGCTATGTTCTGATTATTAGTTTTGTTTCTTCTAATTTTATTTTGAGATATGTGTTAGTGTATGTGTATATTTTCAAAGCACCAGGTTTTAGTTTTAGTTTTTGTTTCTATGGAAGTTTTGTTTCCAATTTGTTTATTTCTCATTTAATTTTTAAAAATTATTTCCTCTTTTGTGCCCATTTTAGTTTGTTAGTTTTTCAATTTTTAAAAATGCATATTCAGTTTATTAATCTCTATTTTTCTATTTTATTAATTTTTGTTTGTAGGATATGATTTTCCCTCCTTAGGATTGCTTTAGCTACATCACTGCAATTTTTTTACTTCATCATTATATGTTTTTAACATAATTTTTGTTTCTATAATTTGCTTATGTGATTTGTTCTTTGGCATTATTTTGAAATTCGTTATTAAGTTTCCATTTGGGTTTGTGTCTTTTGTTTGTGGTCCCTGAATCAATAATTATTTTTATTATAGCTATAAAGAATATTTTAATTATTTATGCCTTTTTACATATGTTTGCAATAGCTCTGCAACCACATACATTGTCCATTTTTATAAAAATTCCATATGGTGCTAAGAAATATGAAATTCTTTTGCAGTCCCACTTAGAAGATGTGATACTTCAACTCTAACTATCCTAGTAATTTGTCATTTCAGGATTTTCCCTTTTGCATATCCTCTATTAGACTTATTTAAGACTTGAAAAGAGCTATTGAAATTTCCAGTCATTATTGTATTACTGCCTGTGACTTCTTTTAGCTTAATATTTCCAAATGCTAAGATATTCAGAGTCTCTAAATTTATTTCTGCTGCTAGATTGTTGTCAATGGCTCCTCTAAGTATGGTGTAGTTTTCTTTTTTTATATGTTGAATTTGTATTTTTACTTTATCAGATAGCATGATTGCATTTCCTATTTTTTTTGGATTTATTTGTTGCAGAGTAAATTTGTTTTCTACCCCTTCAGTTTTATTTTGTATATGTCTTTATTTTTCAAAATATTCTTGAAGCAATGCATTATAGGCTTGTTTATTTATATATATATATTTTAAATCAGTTTTGTTTTTACTGAATCATTTAATCCATTCACACTTAAATTTATGAGTTGGGTTTATATTTTTCTCTTTATGGAATATAATACACTTTATGTTTTTGTTTCTAGTTTTTTTCAAGTTATGTTCTCTCCTCCCCCCTGGTATAAGCAATATGTTCCTTAAGCTTTTGTAAACTTTTGTAAGATGGCCCTATTGCCATTGGATCTCTTCCCCCTATCTCTGGTCCAACCTCTTCTTATTTGTTACATCTTTCCCTTTGGGTTTTGCATATTAGTTCTTCTTTATTTTTTGATTTTGCCTAGTTATATGATTATTTCTTCTTCCTTTTTTTCTACTCAAACAAATAGACTCCTCTTACTCTCCTCCCCATGAAGTAGTTCTGGTCCCAGTTTTTTTATTTCTTTTTTTGGTACCCCTTTGTAGAGAGGACTTTTTTCTCTTCATTATCCATTCTACCTTTCTATGTACTCTTGACCCTCAAATTGTGGTTAATGATCATTACAATTATCTAGTCTCTCTATTCTCTGCATTCCTCATACAATCAAAACTAAGGTATCTGTTCTGGGCTCTCCCTGTTAGACAGTATCTGCCTTATAAAACTTACTCTATAGATTCCCCTTTTCCATTGGGCCTTACTCCCAAAACAATGCCAATTTTTGCAGATGTCAGAGAGGACACTTCCCTATAGTAGTCTCCTATGCATCACATCACTGATGATGTTGATTTATAGAGCTTTCTCTCCCTCCCCCCTTCCCAAATGTCTTAAAAACTCTTTCCTGGGTCAATACCTTTTTACTTCCCTAGGGGCCAGTTGTCCCCAGAAGTTCAAATTCCGTCTTCACAGAATATCTCTTTTCATCCATAGGAGCATTTATCAGTGAAACCCCTTTACATCACCAAAGCAAAATATACTTCTCATACCTTCTTTCCTCCACCCCAATCTCTTTATCCATTTCCGTGAAGGCTTTTCTCACTTTCACGGCTTTGTTAGTCCTACATTTAAATCCACACATTCTCCTCTATGTTCCAGCTCTTATTTGCTTCTTCCTCTTTCTTCAAATATTTTCTCATTTTGTAATGTAGTCATAAGGAAATACAGGAATACACATACATGTTCTGATTCATTTATAGTCAGGGTCTCATCAGGTTCTATCTATAAAGCCTTAGGCTTGACTCTTCACTATTAGTTCAACTGGACTTTTCTTTGTGTCCATTTCGAAAGAAGTTTCTTACCAATCTCTTTGCCGTCCTTCTGCTGCTGTTGCATTTGACTAATGTACTTATTCACCCCTTCTACATTTTTGTGGTCTGGGGTGTTTGAAAATCAAATAATTTCTTATCTTTTAGTTTTCTTTCTAAGTGTTTCAAATGCTTCTTTATTATTTAACTTTTTTTTTTTTTTATGGTTAAGCTGAGATTTTTTTGGGTAGATCACCCTTTGTCATATCCTGAGCTTCATTGATCTTCAAAATACATTATTTCATTACCTCCTGTATTTTCTTGTGGGTGCAGAACAGTCTTATTATTTTGTATTTTATTAATTTTCTTTCCTTTGTATTTGAAGGTCTTTCCCCTAAAGAATTGGAGAACTTGTTTCTCAATGGAATTGTTAAAATCTTCTATCTCACAAGTGTGGGATTGTTTTCCTTTATTTTGCTGTATTTATTCATAGATATGTGAACTTGTTTCCAAATTTTGAGGACATACTACTATTATTACTATTTTCTGAGTTAGTTTATCTACTTAGGTTCAAAGATTTTCAAGTTTTCCTCTTTGTGATATCTTTAGTATTTTCATTTTCTCCTCTCCTAACTTCAATTTATTTACCTTATCACTTACTTTTCAATTCTTTCTCCAACACTGATGGTTTCCTCTGAGGCTGGATCCTAAAGCATCTTAACCTCTTCCCACACTGGGCAAGTCAAGTTTTACCAGCTATGTCTCTGTCCTGATTTTTAGGAGAGCAGGACTTAACCTTAGCTGGATGCTGAGCTTTTTCTCTCAGGCTTATTGGAAATCTTTGAAAGATTGTCCCTTACCTTTATGTTTTCCTGTCTTGGTATCCTGTCCTCCCTCTATTCCTTAGTTATAGGGCCCAGAATTGGCAGACCAGAATTTTGGAGCTGGAGTGCTACAAGGTTGATCTCTGTAGTTTATGTTACTTAGGTTCTGGGAGAAAGGGGTGGTGAACTTGAGCTTTCTTTCAAGATGGAGTATATGTTCTATTCTTAGCCCTCTGTTCTGCTTTCTTGTAGAGTTCTTTTGTAGCACTGATGCTGAATTGTTGGATCTCTAGCAGGCTTCTGTCCCTGGTACATTGATGTAACTTTGGCTATCTGTCCTGTTGTTATCATCAAGACTCTGGAAAGAGGGAGTTCCACTACTTTTTAATGCTCTTGCCTTTCTTCTAAAATTATCTTCAGTTTACATTGCTTCTGTTTTATATGCACACAGTTTATAAGTTCTCTCTCATTAAAATATGAGCTCCTAAAATTCTGGGACTGATTGTCTTTTCCCTCCTTTCTTTGTATACCCAGCACTTAGCACAATACTCTGAACATAGTAAAGGTTTAATAAACATTTTTTGAATATTGAATTGAATGTGTATAATATACTTTACTTTCTTGTACCCTTTGAAATACTATATAAATGAACTAGAGAACATTATGAAATGCAAAATAGATAATTCTGATTACATCAAATTAAAAAGTTTTTGCAAAAACCAAACCAATACAACCAAAATTAGAAGGGAAACAGAAAGCTTGAAAAAAAAAATCTTACATTTAGTGTTTCTGGTGAAGATTTCTTTTCTAAAATATATAGAGAATTGACTTAAATTTATAATAATACAAGTCATGCCCCAATTGGTAATGGTCAAAGGAAATGAACAGATAATTTTCAGACAAAGAAATTAAAGCCATTTCTTATCATACCTCCCCCCCCCAAAAAAAATGCTCTAAATCACTATAGATTAGAGAAATGAAAATTAGGATAATATTGAGTTACCACTTCTGACTTCCTAGATAGGCTAAGATGACAGAAAAAAATATTGATGAATATTGAAAGGGATGTGGTAAAACTGGGACACTAATGCATTGTTGGTGGAATTGTGAAATGATCCAACCATTCTGGAGAGCAGTATGGAACTATGCCCAAAGGACTATAAAGTGTGTATATCTTTTGATCCAGCAGTGTCTCTACTGAGTCTATATCTCATAAAAGAGGGGAAAGGACCACATGTGCAAAAATGTTTGTAGCAGCTCTTTTTGTAGTGGCAAGGAACTGGAAATTGAGTGGATGCCAATCAGAATGAGGAATGGCTGAATAAGTTTTGGTATATGAACGTGATGGGATATTACTGCTTTATAAGAAATGATCAGCAGAATGATTTCAGATAGACCTGGAAATACATACATGAAGTGTTGCTAAATGAAGTGAGCAGAACCAAGAGAATATTGTAAACAGCAACAACAAAATAATATGATCCCAACTATGATAGACTTGGCTCTTTGCAACAATGAGGTGATTCAAGGCAATTCCAATAGACTTGTGATTGAAAGAGTCATCTACATCTAGAGGAAAAAACTATTTAAGCTGACTGTGAATCAAAAATTAGTATTTTCACCTTTTTTGGGTTGTTGTTTGTTTGCCTTTTTTTTTTTTTCTCTTTTTTCCCCCTTTTGATCTGATTTTTCTTGTGCAGCACCATGAATATGGAAATATATTTAGAAGAATTGCATATGTTTATATTGCATTGCTTGCTGGCTTGCTGGGAGAGAAAGAGGCGGAGAGAGATGGAGAAAAATTTGTAAAACAAAGTTTTTCAAAAAAGTTAATGTTGCATCTATTTTTAAAATAAAATATTATTAAATGCTAAAAAAAAAACAACAAAAACAAAAACAAAAAAAACCCCACTATATAAATATGACTTATCTTCATGAGTACCACTAGAATGCTCTCTTCCTTGAAGTCTGTAGGATAGGATAATGAGGCTGGGGTGAGATAAAAACTACAGGAATCTAGTGGACATTTGGTTTTCCAGGGGCTAGTTTAATCCCTGGCTACTGATGATTTTTCTTGTGAATTGGGCAACATCATTTCCCACTTTGATTTATTTTCTCATCTTTTAAATAAATTCAGCAGTGCAAATGTTAGATCTTTCACAACCAGATTCTGAGGGGAAAAAAAGATGTACTTACAACATACTTTTAAATTTAATCTCATTATTAACATTTCCTCATTATTTTTTCGAATTTGGACTTATGCTAAGTCAAGTTGTAATATGTAGTTTTTGTCCATTTCAAGGGGGGCAAAGGATGCAAATTAAACATTTGAAGAGTCCATGATAAAATGCTCCAGCGCAGCAATACAAGCATCCTTGGGCCGTAAAGGATTTGTCAATTTTGGGAAAGAAGTTGAAAGCCTTGGGCAGGCCCCTTCACTTCTGCCCAGAACTACATTTCCCAAAAGGCTTTTCGCGCGTAGGCTTCCGGTACAGTGCATTGAAGGGCCATCCAGTAATGCGGTAGGACCTCACTATTAAGGTGACGTCTTCGTTTCTACATCTTCGGCTGGTTCCCTGGCTTCTAGTTCCCTCCCAGAGGAATTTTAGTCATGTAGAAAAGAAGCGGGGGCGAAATAATGGAGGGGGGGCAAATAAAATCTTCTTTGTTATTTGCGACTACTGTTCTTATTCATTTATTTAATTTGTTATTATTTATACTCTTCTGGTCTCCCAGCCTCTACTTCACTGACCTCCTAGAGCCAGACCCAGCCCGGGGGCGCAGTGTTGCGCATGCCCACTCGCAGTTAGAAGAGAGGAGGGCCTCCGAGGGAAGCCGGGAGATCCGAGCGCGCGAGCGCGGGAGGGTGAGGGGAGCGGGCGGGTCGCGCGCTGGCGAGTGAAGCCGAGCCGAGCCGAGCGGAGCCGAGCCGGCGTCGTGCAGGGGGTTTGCCTGAGCTTGTGCTCCAGTGCCCAGGCGGGTAGCAGTTTGCCGGGCTAGGCAGCGCTCCTCTCTCTCGCCATGGCTGCGTTGCGCTACGCGGGTCTGGACGACACTGACAGTGAGGACGAGCTGCCGCCGGGCTGGGAGGAAAGGACCACCAAGGACGGCTGGGTGTACTTCGCCAAGTAAGGGGCTGGAGGGGCCGGGCAGTCGCCCCCGCCCGACCTCAGACCTCCGAGGCCGCCACCCTCGCGCCGCACCGTCTGCCTGCCCCTGCAGACCGACCCTTCCCGCCTCCCGCGGTGCCCCTTACCCCCCGCTGCGCCCCTCCCCTTACCCGGACGCTGGTGCCGGCCGCTCCTGCACGTTCCTGCAGCCGGGAGCTCACGCACACTTGCACACCGACACTTGTGCACACGACTGCGCCACTGCTCTCCCTCCCTCCCACATTTACACGCTCCTGCGCACGGGAACTCTCGCCCACTTGTGCACACTCATGCACGTGCCTAAGTGACTGCTTTATATACACACCTGTGCACACACCTCTGGCACACACACTTAACCCCTAACACCGAGGGATCCTCTCCAAGTCCGTGATTTGGAAATTCCGCGTCCATTCTTATGTTCACTGATACATTCTCATTCTCTTGTCAGCTATCCCACTGTGCCCTGCTCACTCACAGAAACTTCCTCCTTTGCACTATAAATAGTCTTACACACAATTCTACATGACTACATCCTTACAACTGTCACACTGATAGAATATGGATGCTGTCATATCCCTCACCCTGAAATTCATATTCCATACCACTGTGATATATTGCCTAATTTGAACCTCACAACAACTCTTATTTTACTGATTAGGAAACTGAGGCATACAGTGATTAAGTGACTGTCCAGAGTCACTCATCTTGTAAGTGACTGAGGCCACATTTGAAGTCCACTTGCCAGTGCTCTCCACTGTGTATGAAACTCTCTATTAAAAGTGGTCTTAAAGGAGTTTATTTAAGTCACACATAGGCACTGTCATCCTGTCACATAAACCATAGAATCATAATGACTTAAGAGAGAAAGCTGTAACCCAATCCTGTCTTTGTAAATAGTGATAGAGTGAGAAAGGAAGTGAATTGTCCAAAATCACATGGTTAGACAATGGCAGCTTGACTGGTAAGTCAAGCTTTCTGTCTTTAGCTTTTTCTACTCTTCCACACTGAGATGCTTTCATACACCTACAACATCCCATAAAGGCTTACCCATTCAATTTCATGAATCCATCTTGTCTTCCATTCCCTGTTAAGTATAGAAGGAAGGGAACCTTCTTACCAATATGAAGGATTTTCAGAGAACTCTTACCTTTCCCTCCAAGCACAGCTTCTTTCTTTTCCGAGTGCTATTGTAGTCTGTTCCATACTTAGAACGAATTTCTTCTCTTTAAGTGTTAGCTGAAGGTGGTTTCTTTTTTTTTTTTTTTTAATAATTTTTTATTGATAGAACGCATGCCAGGGTAATTTTTTACAGCATTATCCCTTGCATTCATTTCTGTTCCGATTTTACCCCTCCCTCCCTCCACCCCTTCCCCGAGATGGCAAGAGTCCTTTACATGTTGAATGGGTTGCAGTATATCCTAGATACAATATATGTGTGCAGAACCGAACAGTTTTCTTGTTGCACAGGGAGAATTGGATTCAGAAGGTATAAATAACCCGGGAGGAAAAACATAAATGCAAGCAGTTTATATTCATTTCCAGTGTTCTTTCTCTGGGTGTAGCTGCTTCTGTCCATATTTGATCAATTAAGGCTCTCTTTATCGAAGAGGTCCACTTCCATTAGAATACATCCTCAAACAGTATCATTGTTGAGGTATATAATGATCTCCTGGTTCTGCTCATTTCACTCAGCATCAGTTCATGTAAGTCTCGCCAGTCCTCTCTGTATTCATCCTGCTGGTCGTTCCTTACAGAACAATAATATTCCATAACGTTCATATACCACAATTTACTCAACTGTTCTCCAATTGATGGACATCCATTCATTTTCCAGCTTCTAGCCACTACAAACAGGGCTGCCACAAACATTTTGGCACATACAGGTCCCTTTCCGCTGAAGGTGGTTTCACTGGAATTTATTAAGAAAAAGGCTGCCTTTTTTTGCTGCTTGTCTTTAGAGGTACTGACTTATAAATCTAGAGAGCATCTCCCCATTTTTCCTTCTTCGAGGATATTTTTCTCTCTATAGTTTAATATTTTCCCTTATTTACAAGGATATTACCTGTCAATGATTTGGAATTCTTAGTGTCAACCTAAATAATAAATTGGTACATTTTCGCCCCTGACCCCCAACCCCACCCCATTACTTTCCCTTGGAAAAACATTGTAGATTCTGTTCCCTCAGTCCTCTAGAATTTCATTTGTCACTCTTTTTTGATTAAAAAAAATTTTTTTTGGAGGCATTCAGGTTAATTGTCACATACTTAGTAAGTGTCTATGGTCATATTTGATTTTAGGTCCTCCTGACTTTAGGTCTGTCCACTGCATCATTCCTGTTTACTCATTTATTTTAATGTAAAATCATAAAGCTTAGGGATACAATCTAAAATTTAATTGAAATACAGAACTCCCAGATAATGAACTTGGCCCAAGGATGAAAGTAAGCAAAAGTGAGGCAACTTTGTTGGGTCATAAACCAATGTTGGGGATGAGATTTGAATCCAGGTCTGTTCTGGCCTTGAAGCTAGTTCTCTATGCTGCCTTTCAACCTAAAAAAGGCCCAAGATCATAAAATTACAGTTTTACAGGACCTCAGAGGTCACCTAGTCTAATTCGGATATTTTATAAATAAAAAGAGCACAGAGATTGTGAATTGTCCAAGATTACACAGATAGCGATTAGTAGGCACAGAGATTTAAATCAAGAACCCCTTCCATTGAACCTATGGTGCTATCACCATTTGTTTTTTTAAAGTAATAAAAAGGAGTTTTTTTTTTTTAAATCAACAAGTAACTCTAAATTTTTACCAGATAATTTGAGAGAAGAGTTACTCTGATAGAATGAATGTAGCCACACAGTAGCTAAAGGAAAAAGAAACTAGATAATACTTTGTAGTCACTGTGTGACTACATTCATTCTTTCAAACAGAATAACTTTTTTGTTTTCAGAATACATTTCTTCCAGCTTTTGATATAAAAAGAAAAGAGAAATTGAAATAAAGATTTATGTGTGTGTGTGTGAAACCATGTTGACAGAAAATAGAGCATTAGATTATGTATACAAATATATATTTTGCTCAAACATTTTTATATTTGAAGTGAAACATTGTACCCTAAGTAGAGAAAAGGTAAAGTAAATCTCTACTGATTTTAAGTATCTATTCATCTTCAAAACCAGGTATAACTTGTAATGAAGTTCTTTGCACAATTCAGTAGAAAAACCAAAAACATTTTTGTGTTCTTGAAGGCTTTCTTCTGCTGGGCTTAATGTATGGATTTGTCATTTTCGTTTATCACAAAAGCATCTCAGAAGTAAGGGAGTTAGCAACTCTTTGAACCTATTTGATGTTGGGACTTGTAGTTATAATAATCAGTAGTAGTATAACTCATATGTATATAGTATTTATTATTTAGAAAGTACTTTTCCTACAACAGTGATTTTTAACTTTTTTTGTATCATGGACCTCTTTGCCAGTTGGGAGAAGGCTATGGATTTGATGTGTTTTAGAATGTATAAAAGAAAATACATTGGATTACAAAGCAAACCAATTATGTTAAAATATTGTTCCCCAAATATTAAAAAAACAAACAAACCCAAACTTCACAGATCTCAGGTTAAAGAATCCCTATGATTTATGGCAATAGTTTCAGCTCTTGTAACTTAATAATTATAACCCTAGGTAAGTTTATTCAAGTGAATTTTCACTCACTGAAAATACAGATGAGGAGGGGGACTGGATTAGATGATCTTTTAATGTAATTTTCATTTCTGAATCCATGATGCTCTCTGACCAATCCCACAAAATAAGTAGTGCAAGATATTATCCTTGTTTTACAGAAGAGGGAAAGAGATTGTCAGGTTACCTTGGATCGTTAGGCTAGTAAGCAGCTAAGTAAGACTTGAACCTAGGTCTTCTGATTCCTGTTCCTTAGCTTTTCCTGCCGTCTGGCAGCAGGGTGGAAAGTACATTGACTCTGGGGTTGAAGGATCTTAGTTCAAATGTCTGGCACTGATAATCTTATTTCAGATAAGTAAATTGGTCTTCCATGGCCTCAGTTTCTCTATGTGTAAAAAACTAGATGTCCTTTATGGTCCCTTCCGGTTTTTAGATCTATGATCCTATGATTTGGATTGAAGTTTAGCTTAGAAGATGTATGATTTTGCATAAATAATTTAAATTATTTGAGTACATTTTGCTCATCTGTAAAATGGGAGTAATAGCACTTTCATTAGCTACCTGAGAGTTATTGAGAGAGTTAAATTCTATAATATTTGCAAATTGTTTTGTCATAGAAAATGATGCTGAAAACTTAACTATTTTTTAGATTTTGTTTAAATTTTTATAAGCATGATTTTAATTCTTATAATTAAAATTTAATATTTTCCTATATATAGATTAAAAAAAACATTTTATAAATTTTTCAGGATATATTTTCTGTCCTAGGCCCACTTTTACCTACCCTTCAGGGTTTTAGTGGTGTGAAAATTAATTTGGATAATAGCCTGGTAAAACCTCAGGTAGATAAAATCTGTTCCCAGAATAAATATAAGATGGCCAAAGCTAACTACAAACAATTATATTTTAATTATCTGTTATTTTTGAAATATCTATGTTGCTGTTCCTTCCCATTTGTTGTTTATATTACTTTTCCTATTTTACAGTGCAAGAAAGCTATGTCTACTTGAGCATGGTTTTAATAGTTTGATTTTATAGAAGTTCATATGCAATTAGCAATTTAATTTTGACATGACAAGCATGCACAGATGGAGACCTTTCCTTACTAGAAGAGAATACAAATGAAATAACTATGGGTTGAGGATAAACTAAATCATACATTGAGAGTAATTTTAGTTCATATCCATGTCAGATAAATTATTTCTCCTTGAAAATGAAAAGCTGAATATTCTTATATTTTGAAATAAAATAACAACTCAGAGGCAAAAAAATTATGAATACTTTTCCTTGTAGAATATTTGCTAGACACTCCCTTTTATTTAATAGATATGTATGGATATATATATATATATATATATATATATATAAACTTATTAATATCTTAACACTGTTGATGATGTCTTTATCAACCCCTTATGAGACTGTCCTACTATTTTAGTAGTGACCTTTGTATTTTTATTTCCCATGATAATATTCACAATTTATTACTATACTGAAACTCTTTTCTCCAAACTTATTAGTAAACTCTTTTTTAAAAGAATGAATTTTTTCATCTTTTTCAGTTTGCCAGATATGGGGCAAAACATCAAAAGGGTTTCCCTCTTTAATCCATTCCAAATAAGAGTAGGTTCCAGCACTACCCACCCTTTGTACTACTAGTTTTGTTTACATCAGTTTTTTTTTCCCCTTTTATATCTCATTTGTATGAGATAATTACTCTTTTTATCTCTCTCTACAATTTAATTATTTTAGGATCATCTCATCATATTTAGCTCAACCTACATCTATATTTCAAACTAGCTAAATAATGATGAAAATTATAAAAGTATTTTCACATATATGAAGGAAATGATTTGACCTTATTGAGTCCTTTATAATTGGTCTTTAATGTTTATCTTATTTGTCTTCTGAATGTTATATGTTGATTTTTCCCTTAAATTCTGGGGTTTCTATCACAAAAAACATGAAGTTTTGCAGTTTGTTAAATGCCTCCCCCCACCCCGTTTTCCTATTCATAATTATTTAACTTTTCTGAGTAAGTTACCCTTGTTTATAACCCCATTTATTTTGCTCTATGGAATATAGTATTCCAAGACCTATGGTCCTTCAACATAATAGCTGCTAAGTTTTGTGTAATCTTTATTGTAACTCCATGATAATTTAAATTGGTTTTTCTTGCTTCCAGTGTTTTCTTCTTAAACTGGGAGCTTTGAAACTCAACTGTGATTTCCTTCTGGGATTTCTTTTGGATGGTGATTAGTGGATTTTTTTCTATTTCTGCTCTGCTTTCTCATTTAGAATGTTAGGGTGATTTTCCTTGATAATTTCTTGTAATAGTATATAAGTATTCTTTTTTTAATCGTAATTTTCAGGTAGTCAACTATTTTTATATTATTTCTCCTCAATTTATTGTTTGATTAGTTTTTTCTAATTAGATGTTACATGTTCTCTTATATTTTTTCATTCTTAGTGTCTTAGAAAATTATTTGCTTTGCCTTGCTCAATTATAGCTTTCAGGGAATTATTTTGTTTATTAAGTTTTGGATTCTTTATTTCAGCTTGATTGACTTTCTTTTCATGATGTCAAGATATTAGGAGACATCCTATTTTCCAGAGCTAAGGCCCAGCAATCAGGCTGTGCCCTGAGTTTGGCATAACAACAGTCTTTTGCACTTATACACTGGGTGATATCAACCACAGCAAAAATCCTAGAATTTTTTCATATGATTATTGTATATGCTTTGACCACCAATGGATATTTTCCGAGCTTAGCCAATCACCTATTATATCCATGTTCTGCTCATGAAGCCCTGTTGTGAATCAAACTTGTCACATTGTTGCTGTTACTCCTCATTGTCAAGGCTACAGCAATTCTGCAGCCATTGGTATAAATATTGAGATCTTCCCACAGTGACTTGGGTCCTTTCACTAGAGGTGAGACTCTGAGACAAGTGTCTTTGCTTGCAAGCTGTTTCTTTCACTGTGAAATTAAACTTCTGTTGGAATCCTAACTCTCCTGTCTCTAGCCTGCTCTGTTTGACTCTTGCTACCCACAGATTTGAGGCTGGTTTGACTCTTGCTACCCACAGGTTTGAGGCTGGTTCTGTCCGATTGACAATAATTTTTTTGATTTTCTTGGGTTATTCTTATTTTTTTCTTCTAATTTTTTCTCAATCTCTCTTATTTGACTTTTAAAGTCCTTTTAAAGGTTTTCTACTAATTCTTTTTTGTGCTTGAGATCGTTTGACATTTCTCATTGAAAAAGGAGTGATTTTTTTTTTTTTTAGCTCCATTATCTTCCTCTGAATATGAGCACAGATCTTTATCCTGATAGTAGCTGTAGGTTCTTTCTCCTTTGCTTACTCATATATATATTTATTTTTGTTTTATTTTGTTTTTAGTAGCTTTTAATATCAAGTTGTAGTCTTGAAGTATATGGAACGATGCTCCAACTCTCAGGTTCATCTTACTTGTGTCTTCAGTCCCCACCTTGGTATCTCCTCTTCATTCTTGCCACTTGGGGCCCCCAACCTTCACTCTACATATTTAATAATTTGCCAAATCTTGCCCTTTCTACCTTGTATCTTATCCCTTCTTTTCTTTTTTACTACTACCATCCTAGTTCAAGTTCAGAACTCTTCTTCTAGATTATTGCATGAATCTTTCAATTTGTTTTCCTTGCTGCAGGTCTTACCCACTATCCTACATCATGGTGCAAATTAAGTTTTCTGAAGTTCATATCTATGTGACCATGCAGTTCCCCTACCTAGTCAACTCCTGTCTCTTCTTTTTATTTCTAGGATAAAATATAAATTCTTTTTATCTTTTAAAGCCTAATACAACTTAACTGCATCCTATCTTTACAGGTTTATTGGACTTTACAGCCAATCCAATTGCTCAGTCATCCAGCCAAATTGCCTTTTCTCTATTCTTTACATAGGATGCTCCATATTGCATTTCCATGCCTTTTTACAAATATTCTCTATGTTTGCAGTGATCTCTTTCCTTTTCCTCTGCCTTAGAGAGTCCCTTTTTCCCCCATGATATAGCACCATCATCTTTTATGATTACTCCAGTTCCTACTTTTTAGTAATATCCCAAACTATACTGTATTTAGCTATTTTGTAATTGTGTTCATTAAGCCCAGCTAAGTTGAGAAATGGATAAAGTTCCAGGCCTAGATTTCACTACCTATTTTAAGTCTAAGATGAAGAATCATTTAAATTCATCTTGAAAATATGACCAAAGAGTCAATTGTCAGACAAGTTGGCTGTAAATATTACAGAGTCTGGAAGACTCATCTTCATAAGTTCAAATCTGACCTCAGACACGTATTAACTTTATGACCTTGGGCAAATCACTTAACCTCTTTGCCTCAGTTTCTCATCTGTAAAATGATCTGGAGAAGGAAATGGTATATCATTCCATTGCTAAGAAAACCCCCATGGTGTCATGATGCATCATATGTGACTGAAATGATTGAACAGTGAGAAGATTGTATTTATTAGCTTTATAATTATGCTATATGTCTCCCTCATTAGAATATAAGCTCATTGCAAGTTATTATTTCATTCTTTGTACTTGTATCCTCACTGGCTGGCACATAGTAAGTATTTAATAAATATTATTTATATTTATATTATATATTTATTTATATTTATATTATTTGTTATTTATAAATATAAAAATCCATTGTTTTTTACAGTGTATCAATATAAAATAATGTCTCCCTAGATTCTGAACCCTTTCTCCTTACTCATATTTTTCTCCCAAATAGTTAATCAATACTATCCTTCCCTCAACCTAGTCTACTGATTCCCATTTTGCTTCAATATGACTTCTCTTGAAACTAGAACTTGCCTTTTCATTATATGTTCATGGTAAAGTGATGTTTTTGTTTACTATTTCTAGGTCCATAATGAAATAGATATTACAATATGGAAGCAGCTTTCTACTTAAAAGTAATATTTACAGCCAACTTGTCTGACAATTGACTCTTTGGTCATATTTTCAAGATGAATTTAAACGATTCTTCATCTTAGACTTAAAATAGGTAGTGAAATCTAGGGTCAAAATAGAAGTTCTCCTTGTTAACTTTGGTCTCTGTCAGTGATAACTCCTGTGAAGTAGTATCATCATGGAGAAATTTTTTCCTCTAGAGGAATAGTTTTAGAATGGTTTATAGTACTTCTAAGAACTTATCCCTATTTTTAATTTTGATATGGGTATTTTGACAGCCATACTGAAGAGAAGACACAGTGGGAACATCCTAAAACTGGAAAAAGGAAACGAGTAGCAGGAGGTTTGTATTATTTGTTTGGTTATTTATAGCATAGATAAATACTAATATGTAAAGCGTCAATTACACAGTAAGTCTATCATAGGCAGAGTATTATCTAGGCAGTTGTTATAACTGAGTAGATTTTAGAAGAGGAGAAAAATTGATGGAGCAAACTTTATAAAAATTATAATTATCAAATTCTATTTGGCAAGTATTTGCTTATATTTAAGATACATAGACAAAATGAAAATCAATTCTTTCTTTAAAGGACTTTATTCTACTGCAAGTTATTTATAGAATTATGGGAATATTTTTGCTGAGGCAATTAGGGTTAAGTGACTTGCCTAAGGTCACACAGCTAGGAAGTGTTAAGTATTTGAGATCAGATTTGAACTCAGTTCCTCCTGATTTCAGGGTTGGTGTTCTATCCACAGCACCACTTAGCTGCCCCAGTTTTAGTTATTTTTGATAATTATTTGTTCATCAAGACTATGTTAAAATTATGTTATCAGATATTTTTTAATAGCATTACATTTACAAATGACACTTAGAATATTCACCTTTCAGCTTTTTTCACCCTATAAACAAGAATTGAATATCTTTAATATGCCTAGCAATGTGCTATGTCCTGAAGGGAATATAATAAAAGCATAAGATATATCCCCTGTTCTAGAGGAGGCTAATTAGATGAGACACATATAAAAAGAAAATAGTATGACTGATGTTATGAGGCAGGGTCTAGGTCCAGATCCCAGCTGTGTTACTTTCTACTTGTGTGATTTTGACCAAGTTACTTGGTTTCCTTTTCTCTTAAATGAGAAGATTGGATTATATTACCTCTCAGATTCCTTCTAACTCTAAATCTTCAATCATATTATGGGAGATGGTCATGGTCACCTCTGTATTCATGGAGATGGTTAAAAAGACTTGGAAGAAGTACTAACTGACTTGCACCTTAGAGGTTGGGTAGTAATTAGATAGTTGGAGAGGAAGTAGAACACTTTGTTTTGTGGAACAAAAAAAAACAGGAATCTATAGTTGAAATTTGCAAGACAAGTCTTATTTATAAACATGAAATAATTAGAGAACAAGTACCTAATCAAATGTTATGTTATATGGCATAGAAAACAAATGTAATTGAAGTTTTACTAAATGAGTGATAGAAGATGAAATCATTGAGGAAAGCTTTGCAGGGAGAGATAGTATCAGGCTGTTCAAAAGGGGGAGTTTATTCTGGAGACAGAATCAGGAAATGTGTAGAGGTAAGAATGAGCATTGGCCTTTTACCTTCTTATTCATATATAGGATTAAATTTTTTTCTTCAAGCAGACTCACAGTTTTTTTCTGTTTCAGACCTGCCCTATGGATGGGAGCAAGAAACAGATGAGAATGGACAAGTGTTTTTTGTTGAGTAAGTGCTTCAAGAGATAGAATGTAGTTATCTAAATGCTTTAAAAGGTGTTATCTTTCTTCATCTCGAAGTCTTTTTTTAAAATTCGGGCAGATATGAAGTGATTATCAAATAAATTTTTTGTGTGTTGTTGGGGTGGAGGTAGGGGGGAGGTTTCTTAGATTTTACTATTGTGGTATAAGTATAGAACCATATATGAGTAAGCCATATATGACTTAAATTTTTAGAAGCTATCATATTCTTAAAATAAGGTAATCAACTAAATGTTCAGACAACTAATTTAAAAATATTATTATGAACTTAATATATAACCAGATAAAATAAACTGTTCCATATACATTCAACAAATTAGTTTTCAAAAAGACCTTCAATATATAGTCTCAACAAACTGTTATTCTTTCTATGTTTTTCATTACTTTTATCTGCTTGTCAATCCTTTTATTTGTGTTTTTATTAGGCTTTTATCAGTTTCCAGTTTGGCTCTTTTTTCTTAATTTCCTACTGTTTTATGGAACTTTCCTTATTACCTTATAGTCCCCATGTTTCAGACCTTTAATTTGCAGCATAGTAATTGTGTTATTCCAATTTAGTCAGCCATTTTTCACTTATTGGGTCACATAATAATTTCTCTATTTGGAGATAGATTTCCATATTTTTGGAAATTGGAAATTGAAATACTGAAGACCTTTTTTTTTTGGGGGGGTGCATCATTTTCATTTTCTATGACTAGAATGGGCTCTGAAACATCAGAAAGAACTAAAAGGAAAAAATATGAATACGCAGATTATTATTCTAATCATTATTTTTAAACAAAGCAATTTAGATAGTTTTTAATAAAATAACTATATTTTACATTGGTGATAATACACAGTTAATGGTTCTCCATATATAGTTAAATGTTTAAGGAATGAATCTTTTGATTTTGGTTAGAGGTTGGCACATAAGATAGACCCCTCAATTTATTTGTGAGGGTTTTTATGAATTGATAATGAAACCTAATCTTTTACTATTTGATGAAACCTTATAGTTGGGCTTTTAAAAGATTTTTTGATTTTTCAAATTTTGAAAAAAAATTCAGAATTTATTTCTAACATCAAAATAATTTTGAAGTTTCTGTTAAAATGATGGTCATTCGTAATTTCATGTATCCTTACTAAAATAATTTTGAAGTTTATTAACTCATTTTAGATTAACATTCAAAGGTTCATATACTACATGTAATTTTAGTCAAGACAACTTAAAAATTAATTTTTTTATAATCAGAATAGGAGTGTGTTATTTATATATAATCATTTAATGATGTATAGTAATGTTTTCATCACAACTACTCTCTTAGGGAGGTAGTGTAAACATTTAGCCCTTGCTTTATACTGCAAAGCATGAACTATGTAGACCAATTTTCAGGCCTTCCACAATCTGGTTTCATTTTTTTCTAGAATTAATTCATTCTTTCACTTAACTTGTGATCTTGCCAAGCTGGGCTCCTGACCAGTCTCCAATTTTGCCTTCTCTCCTTTACCCTTGTGCATTTATTTATACTATCCTTCATGATTAGAATAGACTGCCACCATGTCAGTGATCTGTACACAGTAGATACTTAATAAGTGACTATTTAATTGAACTAATTTTTTTTATTCTTTAAGACTCAACTCTTGCAATTATTCCTCCATGAAGTTTCAGTTATAAGTCAAAGGAATATTTAATTTAAAAAAATTGCTGTTAATTTTATGTCATGCTTTTCTCTACTGGATATACTGGTGCACATTACCGAGTGCATATTAGGTCCTTACCAAATATATATTGAGGTTATGTAGAAAGACAGAATAATTTTAGTACTATAAATCAGCTGAAAATGATGGTTTGTTTTTTTATTCCAAATCAGAGGTATAAAATACATGGCCCCAAATACTTTAGATTAAGATGTAATTGATTGGGAAATATTTAGCAATGTTAGCAAAAATTGATATGTTAACATGCAGTTTTCTGAGCCAATATGAGCTTGGGAGATCCTTATGTATGACTTTTTTAGGTTCTTTTTCAATTTGATTTGTCACCATTGTTCTGAAGAAACTGATTTTGAAGTGATTGTTCCATATCAAAGTATATTTTCCAAGAAATCTTAAAGTAAAGAATTTGGTAACTTTTTTCTGAATAAGAGTGTATTTTTTCTAGAGGCCTGCGGGAAGGAACTAAAGGACATTTCTTTCTTAAAGTTGAAAGAAATAAATAATAAGACTTTTGTTATGTAAAAAAAATTGTTATGTAATATGTAAATAGTAAGATAATCTAAATGCCTGTGTTCACTGCTGTAGGTTAACATGATTTTTCCCCCCTTTTCTTTGTAGCCACATAAATAAAAGAACCACATATTTGGATCCCCGCTTGGCATTTACTGTTGATGACAATCCAAAGAAGCCACCAACCAGACAGAAATATGATGGCAATACTACAGCTATGGAAATACTTCAGGGTCGTGATTTAACTGGAAAAGTGGTTGTAGTCACTGGAGCTAATTCAGGAATAGGTAGGCCAGTATTTAAATTTATTGAGAATGCTGTAATAAGAACCATTTTTGAAAATTCTAATCATAGTAAGTTTAATGGAGTGACTCTCTGCTTCTAGGAAATTTTATTTTTATGTATTGTACTTGGATCTAATATATCATTGTAATCATGACCTTTCTTTCCAAAACCCGTAGTAGTTGTGTCCATCATCATAGAAAACTATATAAAGTCTGACCCTGAAATGGAATACTCAGCAAAGATGTTGGCTAGTTTTTAATTTAGGTGTAATAGATAACAGATTCAAAATGCTAGTTCTTTATCATCAACAAATTTAGTCTGTGTAGTATACAGAGTAACTATATAGGTTACCTGAGTAGTTTAGGCAAAAATAAAAGTATTTGTATGATAACTTGATTATAGTGCATAATGTTGGAAAAATACTGTAACACTTTCTTACTAGGGATATTCTATTGCATTCAGATTTAAATTGATTGCTTTAGTTCTGATATCTTTTTTTTTTTTTTTCTTTTACTAATGACTTCTGTTCCCCCTAGAGACACAAAATAAGTTGGGCATTTGATGACCTAAGTTTTGGTGCTTCTTTTCCCCACTGGGTGGTTACTGAGGGAGTGGCCCAATGGGTGCTCTGACCTTGACTCTGGTGCCTTTTAGGGACCTAGACTATTAAGCACAAACCATAAATACTGTCTTGCTTTTTCCTCCACTAAACTCTTACTTTCTTTAGTTGTAATTTTTTCCCTTGTGTGTATAGAAGATTTCCTATTAGATGGATCTTTAGATCTTTCTCCCTCTAATTTGTACAGTGGTCTCTATTCTCTCCACTCCAGCCCACTTTTCATATTGTCCCATCTCCTTCTCTTGGCATTATTCTGGGTTCAGTTTCTGCCTCTGTGTTAGACTCACTGAAAACGTGCAGCTCTCTCTAATTAGTATATAAAGTTCATCAAATGCATTTGATATACTTCACATTAAAACCCACTGAGTGACTAGTGGGTCTCCAGAGTCTTAGTCTTGCTGCACTGATAAGATTAAATTTAAAAGATCACTGTTTTTCTTTGGAATAGAAATTATTTTTTTTTGGTAAAAATTGGGGAATTCTTGTTTTTTTTTTTTGCTTATCAAATTACTTCCTTATTCAATTTTAGTTAATACTTCTATATTGGTAATATTATTGGAAAGAAACCTATTATGGGAGTTAGGAAATAATATTTTAGAAATCCCAGTGCTACCTAATGCTTGTATCATTTAAGTAAGTTACTTCCCTCCAAAGAGTTTTGATCTAAATGATCTCTTAAGGATCCTTCAGTTCCAAATTCTCTATCTATCTATCTCTTTGGACTTAATTTTATATATCAAATCATCAGAGAAACTTTTGTTATGAAATGTTGGTTTTTGTATCACAAACTTTCTTTATCTTTGAGTATTTTGTGGTGGTGATAAAAAGTCACAGTTTTAAAATTGTTATAAAGTAGGACTTGCATTAAAAATCATCTGGTTTGAGAAAGTCTGTGGCCAGATATCTGAGAGGGGTATGGAGTGAGGTGTTGCAATTGTTCTTTGTTAAAGTTCTCAGGTGTGGATTGATGAGGTATTGTTTTTATGGTTTTTTTTTTTTTTTTTTTTGGCTGAGGTAATTGAGGTTAAGTGGCTTGCCCAGGGTCACACAGGTAAGATGTCTAAGGCCAGATTTGAACTCAAGTCCTCCTGACTTCAGGGCTGGCACTCTATCCATTGTACCACCTAGCTGCCCTGGATTGATGAGGTTTTTAACTTGCCTGGGGGTTAGGGAGTAAATGGGTCTTTTTTTGTGTTTTGTTTTTTTTCTTGTGGACTTAACTGTAATTATTCGAAATGGTTCCTTTAAAGTTGAAGAGATTTGTAGAAACTAAATAATCCACCATCATCTTTCTCAGTCCTTACCCTCTTAACCTTTCCAGTATATTTGATAGTTTGGTTCTTCTTTCCTCCTGGATAATCTCTCACTTCTGGTTTTTCCTTCTACCTGTATAAATGCTCTTTTGCATATTCCTCATCAATATTATTACCTCAGCTGTTCCTCGGTGCTCTTTCCAGGGTTCACTTTTTTTTTTTTTTACCTTTGGTAACTTCATTACCTTCTCTGGGTTTAATGATCACATCCATGTTGATTGATTGATTAGTTGATCTTGATGGACAAAGTGGGTAGGGAGAAGAGGAAAGTGACATATATTGGCCAACCAATGGTATATTTTACTTCAGCCACTGGTGTTACACTGGTTATTTGATTTAATAATCTTGAGTGGGAAGTGATAAGTTTTTGTTTGTTTGTTTTAGCATTATTTGGAATTAAGAAACAGATGGCTAAATAGAAAAATGAATGGAAGTAACTTCCAGATGATGAAAATAACAAATATTAACTAGGAATCTTATTTCAAGATCTAGGAATATAGATGCTAAGATGACTTTTCCTGTCTTGAAAAATTTCCATGAAAATTCCAATAATAAATTTGGTTATGTGTACAAACAATTTTGGAGAACTAGATGACTTATTGAGCCTGGAGTCAGGAAGAACTGAATTCAAATATGGCCCTAGATACTATTTGTGTTAACCTGGGGAAGTCTTTTAAACTGTTTGCCTTAATTCACTGGAGAAGGAAATGACTAACCACTCTAGTATCCTTGCGAAGAAAACTTCATGGACAATATAATAATGTGACTGAACAACTGATCAACAACATAATTAGTTTATCATGAATTTGTGTCTAATTTACAGGTAGATTTGCTTTATCTGAAGTGCTCTATATTAGCTAATATATGTTAAATGTCTTTAAAATTCAAGTGTCCATTTCTTTTTATTGTCTTGCTAGTGCTAAACATCATGTGTTTTTGAGATAAAAAAGTACTTATGGCCTATCTAAATTCCAGCACCAAAAAAAAAAGGGGTGGGGGAAGCTTTATTATAGGTTTGGATTAGTTTGGAACTCAAGGCATTTTAGCACTTCTCAAACCCTATAGTAAATTTGTTGGATTGCTTTTCGATTTTGACCCAGCAGTGAGGTCTACAGATTCTATAGTTCTAAGTTTTAAAGATGAAACTTTATTGACAAGGTAGTGAGGTACCTTACAGCGAAGTTTTTAAGCCGATGCTTAATAGCCTTTTAGGGGAAGTTGTAGGGGTCAGGCAGGGTTTGGACTTGTTAGCCTACTTGTAAGCTCACTTCCAACTTTAGGATTATGTTATTTCATGGATAGTAAATCTTATTGTTTCCTACTAAGTGTTCTCTGTTTTCCCTTCAGATTTTAATTTTTGTTTTCCTTTTTCAAATATAGCTAGAGGTCCCCACCAATTACCCTAAGTATGCTATTACCTGCTAAAAGTTATTCTGAAATATTCTTAACTTCAAAACTGTTCAAATGAGCTCTTTGGGGAAGGATATTCCAAAAGAAACTCAGGCTGGTCAATTGATAACTGGAATTCTAGAGAGAGGGAGAAGTGAAACAAAATCAGTTACCATTCTCCCTACTTTCCACCTCAGTTTGTATTAATATCCTATATTGGACTGTAATAGTTAAGATTTTGAGCTTTGAATCAGAGAAACCTGGATTTAGATGTTGCTTCTAATACATATTAGTTGTCTAGTTGTGAGATAGACACTAATTTCTTTAATCTCAGGGTTTATCAGGCTTTATAAAACCTCAAAGCATAATAATATAAACAGGAACAATTATCATTGAAAGCTACCTGGCTTTGTGGATAGCAGGCTGGATTTGGGGTCAGGAAAATCTCATGTACTCATGAGCTTCATTCTTATTGGAAATCATTTAGCTTTTGTGAGAATCAGTTTTCTCATTTGTCAGATGCACAGATGAAGTCTGTATTTTGTTTCAAGATGAGTAGTTATATAAAATTCAAATGAAATTATGTCAAGAACCTTGGAAACTTCATAGAGTAACATTAATGCCAGTTATTATTTTCTCTTAAGTCCTAGATAGATATAGCTTGGTAGGAGCATCTTCTATATTGGAAATTTTTCATGCTGATAAAATGATATTCTATTGATGGGACTCATTTCTTTTTAAATTAGTGGGGATGGGGACTATGTTCTTTCTTAAAAAAACTGCAGCTAATTGAAATGAGGGATGGAGCCCTACTTTTAAAATAGTGATTTCCAACTTTTTTTGAAACTTATGACTTTCTTTGTTTTTGTGCTATTTTCTTTTCCCTTCCCATCTTATGTTCTAAATTAACAATACAAATGTTAAGCCTGAAGTAAACAGTAAACCTGAGATGAGCATGTGCGCTTATACACACAGACACACACACACACACACACACACACACACACACACACACACACGTATTTGTTAAAATAAATTTTTGTTGATGCCTTTTGGTTTTTAAACATCGCTTAATATTTATCTCTCTTCTCCCCCTATAGAAAGCCATCTCTTTATAATGATTAAAACAGTTTTTTTAAAAAAGTTCATTTATGCTAAACAATGCATTGGAAAAAGCCTGACATTAAATGCATTTTCTCACATCATAATACCCATTTCTGCAAAGAAGGTGAGGTAGATGTCTCATTTTTCTTTTTGGGGGTCTAATCTTGGATATTACTATTTCACAGTATTCAGTTTTGATTGTTCTTTCCACTTTCCTGATTCTACTCTTTGGGTACATTATTTTCCTGTAAGTTCTATACTTTACTTTGACTTATTTTATTCAAGCCTTCACATGCATGATTCTCTGTATTCAATATATCTTTTTTTTTAATTTTTTATTTTTAAATAATTTTTTTATTGACAGAATCCATGCCAGGGTAATTTTTTTACAACATTATCCCTTGCAGTCACTTCTGTTCCGATTTTTCCCTTCCCTTCCTCCACCCCCTCCCCCAGATGACAAGCTGTCCTATACATGTTAAGTAGGTTACAGTATAACCTAGATACAATATATATGTGCAGAACCGAACAGTTCTCTTGTTGCACAGGGAGAATTGGATTCAGAAGGTATAAATAACCCAGGAAGAAAAACAAAAAGGCAAGCAGTCTATATTCATTTCCCAGTGTTCTTTCTTTGGGTATAGCTGCTTCTGTCCATTCTTGATCAATTGAAACTGAATTAGCTCTTTTTATTGAAGACATTCACTTCCATCAGAATACGTCTTCATACAGTATTGTTGTTGAGGTATATAATAATCTCCTGGTTCTGCTCATTTCATTTAGCATCAGTTCATGTAAGTCTCGCCAAGCCTCTCTGTATTCATCCTGCTCGTCATTTCTTACAGAACAATAATATTCCATAACGTTCATATACCACAATTTACTCAACCATTCTCCAATTGATGGGCATCCATTCATTTTCCAGCTTCTAGCCACTACAAACAGGGCTGCCATAAACATTTTAGCACATACAGGTCCCTTTCCCTTCTTTAGTATCTCTTTGGGGTATAAGCCCAGTAGAAACACTGCTGGATCAAAGAGTATGCACAGTTTGATAACTTTCTGAGCATAGTTCCAAATCGCTCTCCAGAATGGCTGGATGTATTCACAATTCCACCAACAATGTATCAGTGTCCCTGTTTTCCCACATCCCCTCCAACATTCTGCATTATCTTTCCCTGTCACTCTAGCCAATCTGACAGGTGTGTAGTGGTATCTCAGAGTTGTCTTAATTTGCATTTCTCTGATTAATAATGATTTGGAGCATCTTTTCATATGTCTATAAATAGTTTCAATTTCTTCATCTGAGAATTGTCTGTTCATATCTTTTATCAATTGGAGAATGGTTTGATTTCTTATAAATTAGAGTCAGTTCTCTATATATTTTGGAAATGAGGCCTTTATCAGAACCTTTGACTGTAATAATGTTTTCCCAGTTTATTGCTTCCCTTCTAATCTTGTCTGCATTTGTTTTCTTTGTACAAAAACTTTTCAATTTGATATAATCAAAATTTTCTATTTTGTGGTCAATAGTGATCTCTGGTTCTTCTTTGGTCATAAATTCCTCCCTCTTTCACAGGTCTGAGAGGTAAACTATCCTATGCTCTTCCAATTTATTTATAATCTCCTTCTTTATGCCTAGGTCATGAACCCATTTTGACCTTATCTTGGTGTTCGGTGTTAAGTGTGGGTCAATGCTTAGTTTCTGCCATACTAATTTCCAATTTTCCCAGCAATTTTTTGTCAAATACTGCATTCTTATCCCAAAAACTGGGGTCTTTGGGTTTGTCAAACACTAGATTATTAAAGTTATTGGCTGTTTTGTCCTTTGAACCTAACCTATTCCATTGATCAACTAGTCTATTTCTTAGCCAATACCAGATGGTTTTAGTAACTGCTGCTTTATAATATAATTTTAGATCTGGTACAGCTAGGCTACCTTCATTTGATTTTTTTTTCATTAATTCCCTTGAAATTCTTGACCTTTTGTTTTTCCATATGAACTTTGTTGTTATTTTTTCTAGGTCACCAAAATAGTTTTTTGGGAGTCTGATTGGTATAGCGCTAAATAAATAGATTAGTTTAGGTAGGTAGTCATATTTATTATATTTGCTCGCCCAATCCAAGAGCATTTAATATTTTTCCAGTTGGTTAGATCAGACTTAATTTGTGTGGAGAGTGTTTTGTAGTTTTGCTCATAAAGTTTCTGATTTTCCTTTGGCAGATAGATTCCTAAATATTTTATACAATCAGTAGTTACTTTAAATGGAATTTCTCTTTGTAACTTTAACTGTTGGGTTTTGTTAGTGATATATAAGAATGCTGATGACTTATGTGGGTTTATTTTGTATCCTGCAACTTTGCTAAAGGTGTGGATTGTTTCTAATAACTTTTTAGTAGAATCTCTGAGGTTCTCTAAGTATATCATCGTATCATCAGCAAAGAGTTGATAATTTGGTTTCCTCTCAATATATCTTTCTTTCAACTTAGTAATATTGCATTGCATTAACATACCAAAACTAATTTAGCCTTTTCTTAATTAGTGAGTATTTACTTAATTCCCAGTTCTTTGCTACTACAAAAAGTTCAACTATAGATATTTTTATATATAAGAAGCATTTCTTTTTCTTAAGCAGTTGGATAAATGACTTGCCCAGAGTATGCTAATTGTTAAGTGTCTAAGGTTGGATTTGAACTCAAGTCCTCTTAACTTCAAGGCTTGCACTATGCGCACTTAACCACGCAGCTGCCTGAGGCATTTCTTTTTATCATTGACTTCCTTGGGTCATATGACTAGCAGTAGGATCTGAAGGCTAGATGGTATGGACATTTTAATCACTTTCTAATCACTTTCTTATCCTAATTCCAAGTTGTTTTCTAGAATTGTAGTACCATTTCACTGTTCCACAAAGGTATTAAAAGTTCAAGTGAATTAAAATAATTTAGGTTTTATAAGTTTTATTTTTTTGAGAATTCTGTGACATACATGGAAAAACACTGAAATGTCATTTAACAATTTTAAAATGCCTGCCTTAGAAGCAAAATAAATACTGTGCATCTTTAAAGAAAAATAATTTTAATTCAAAAAATTGGAATATGTAGTTGTTTTATAATGAAAATTTCATTTAGTTCACATGTATAGATCATTTGAGGAGCTAACTTATCTGAAATTGGAAATGTCATTTATGAATCTTATTGAAATTATAAATATAATGCTCTTGTTGCTGTATAAAATGGGAGATTTGAAGGGAAAATTTTATTATGTAGAAAATAAATATGCTTTTGAACTTTTTTTGCAATCTTTTTCCAAGTCATATTAATAGCTAAAAAAAAAAAACCCACATACTTTGTATAATAACATGCAAATACTCAGAAATACGAGTGAATTTGTGACCTGAGTTACATGATCTGTAATGTAATACATAATACATCTTCTGCATCAGAACCTTTCCATAGCTACTCATTCTGTATAGCTCTCATCTATATCTTTCCATAAGCCGTCCATAGAGGGTCCACTGAATATGATGGAAGTTTTATTCTAGTTCTTTTAATTCCTAACATGAAAATTAATGCATGCTGTTTTTTGAGGGTAGCAATAAAAACTATTGTTTCTATAACAAATTGGTTCATTCTGTTGCATATTTTAAAATGATCAAAGTAGTTTTTCAATCAAACATTTATTAAACTCCCGTTATCAAAATAGTATTAAAAATATGGCTTGTCAGCACTTAAACAATCCAATTAGACCTGAGCTAATTTTATGATTTAATGTAAGCCATGAAAACTAGTTATTTGTTAGAACTGTGATTACACTGAATGAAATTAATTTTGTATTTAGCATTCTCTTTTGCACTTTAACCTAGAAGTATATGGAATTTAGTGACAATGAAAAAAGGTTTACCTATAATCATTTCTTAATTTTTTTCTCCACTAGAGGGCTCTGTTGCCTTTTAAAATAATTTAAAAGTAGACCAGAAAGCTTAATATAGTTCTTTTGGACGTGTGTGTGTGTGTGTGTGTGTGTGTGTGTGTGTGTGTGTGTGTGTGTAGTACATTTTATTAAGATCATTTTAGGCCTTAAGTTCATGGTGGAAACTATGGAATAACTGAAAATATGATTAATGCAGTTTTTTTTTTTTACTTTTTTTTTCGTATTAAGTGGCAAGAGGAAGAAGATCCTTTTACTTAAAAAATACATAATATTTAGCTTTCACAAAATTCTGCTACATTATACAAGGACTTGGGTTTTTATGGAATTATTTGTTTTAAGTATCCTGTTTTGCCAGTAGTGTGATTTTTTTAGGAAATAACAATTGGAATGTTTATAAATATGAACAGTTCTAGTTAGAATTTATATTGAAATATCTTGATGGTATTGCTAATTAATTTTTTAAAAAAATTACCTGGTTGTATATGATTTATTGTAAATAAATGTTTTTTGCTTATAAAAGGAATTAATGTATTTTTAGCAAGAGTCATAAATTTTGGTTAAAACTGGGTGCTAATGTACATGAAATGTGCTCTAATTGGAGAGAAAGGCATAGGGGTTGGAATTGTGCTATCATTGTCATAGAGAGCTCATAGGGTACTCACTGCACTAATGTAGGTTGGGTCAGTGCCTTCTCTGCAGTTCAGAGTCTTAGAGAATTTTCTGAAATCCTAATAGGATAAGTGACCAGCTCAGGGTTCCATGGACTTCCTGGTTTGGAAGCACAATTTCTATCTACTTATATAGAATTATTTATTTATTTAAAATTTGCAACAACATTTTGTTTTATAAATACATGTAAAGATAATTTTAAATATTCGTTTTGTAAGAATTTGTGTTCCAAATTTTTCTCCCTCTTCCCCTTCTTTCTTTCTTCCCCAAAATAGGAAATAATCAGGTATAGGTTAAATATGTGCAGTTCTTTTAAAGATATTTCCATATTTGTTATATTGTACAAGAAAAATCATATCAAAAGGGGAAAAAAAAAACATGAGAAAGAAAAGCAAACAAACAAAAAATGAAAATATTATACTTTGATCCTTATTCAGTCTTCATATTTCTTTCACTGGATGTGGATGGCTTTTTCCATTCCAAGTCTTTTGAAATTGTCTGAATCACTGCATACTTAAAAAAAGCCAACTTCATCATAGTTGATCATCCCATAATAATATTGTTGTTTCAGTGTACAATGTTCTTTTGATTCTGTTCACTTCACTCAGCATCAGTTCATGTTAAGTTTCCCCAACCTTTTCTGAAACCAGCCTATTCATCATTTCTTATAAGACAATAATATTCCATAACATTCATATGCCATAACTTATTCAGCCATTCTCTAACTAACGGGCATCAGCTCAGTTTCCAGTTCTTTGCCACTACAAAAAAGATTGCTACAAACATTTTTGAACATGTGGTTCTTTTTTTTCCCCCTCTTTTATGATTTCCTTGGGATACAGACCTAATAGTGACACTGCTGAGTCAAAGGGTATGCACAGTTTTATAGCCATTTGGGTATAGTAAAATCATTTTGAAATAGCCAATGCTTTAAACATTAAAATTTAAAGAAAATTAAAACTTATTTTGACTTTATCACTAAAATTTGAAGCTATTCTATTGAACATTTTGGAAAAAACAACCCAACAGATTTGTCTCAAGATAATAGATTTTTGTCTTTTGGGATTTAGTTATAGTTTGAAGTCCTACCCCACTTTTCCCCAAAACATCACAATGTATATTACCTATATCAATTATTTGTTGTACTATTATCTTTCTACTCTTGTTTTTGTACTTTTAAAAAAAAGAACAAAAGATTAAAATATTTTTAATATTGTAGATTTAAAAAAATAAAATAAAGGCCTTTTGTTTATTCATATAAAATACAATTACTATTAAATAGTTTACATGCATTTAAGGAAATTATTAGCACTATAGTACTACTCTGGAGATTGTTAAATTTTATCCTAAGACATATGCTAATTATTAAGATATACCATATCTAAATACTATAGGATATTTAAAATGACATAGTTTCTGTTATCTTTTTTCACAAGCTTTTTTTTTTGGGTGTCATTTGGGTTAATAGAAAGTTTTATTTGTATAGCTTTCTTATGGTTAAGCTAGATTATTTACAATATATTCTACCCAAAAGTTACCAATTTTATTGACTATTACTAAGAACAGTGTCACATTTCATAACCTATCTTTTTATATAAACATCCAAATGAGGTAAATAGTGTTTTTATTTTTCATGATCCAGGAACCATATTTTAAATTTTAATGTGTAAAATTTTGAAGTGTGCTGATTAAAAAATATATATATCTACCTAATATTTTCTCCAAAGTTACTAGTGATCTCTTATTTGACAAATCTAATGGTCTTTTCCTAATCCTTATTTCATTTTTGATTCTCTTCAGCTTTTGACACTCTTGATCACCATCTTCTAGATAATGTCCTCTCTTAATTTTTATGCCATTGCTCTCTCCTCATTCTCTTTTCACTTGTCTGACTGTTTCTTCTCTGTCTTTTTTGCTGGACCTTTTTCCATATCATACTTATAATGTTTGTGCTAAAGATTCTCAGGTTTACTTTTCCAACCCTAATCTTTCTTCTGACTTCCAGGGTCTGATCTACTCAGAGTCTGATTTAAAATAGGTGTTACCTGTCTATTTTAAATCTAATTTTTCACATATCCATATCTCTATATCTCTGTCTCTTTTATGTATTTTGTTTGTTCATAATTGTTTGCATGTTGTTTCCCTCATTAGATAGCTCTCCTTGAGAGAAGGAATATTTTTGCCTTTCCTTGCATCTTCAGCATTTAACACAGTGCCTAAGACATAGCTGGCACTTAAATGTTAGTTGATTGTATGATTGATAAGATTTGCAAAGCACTTTTTTTATTCGGCAATCTATGTTGCTTTTGTTTTATTGCTTGTCCAGATAATGCTCTTTTCTAGTACTGGTATCGCTTTAGTACTTAGTTACTTTTTGTTTTGTGCTTCACTTAATTTATTGGATTCTTTCAAAAATAAAATAAAATTTGGGCTATATTATTCAGTGCTTTACTCATTTATTCAGTGTTTCTTATGCGCCAAGAACTCAGTGCTCACTATGTGCTAATTGTTAGTGCTACAGATACAGTTTTAAAAAAGATAATCTCTACCCCCAAGAGGCTTACATTCCAATGAAGGTAGACATCACATAAAAGGGAACTGGAAAGAGGTGTAAGAGGGGAAAGTAAAGCTGCTGTGGACAAAGTGGAATAATCTGATGAATGAAGTTTGGAGCCAGAATTGAAGTGAGCCTATCCTGATTCTTCAGGGCAGGGACTCAAAGATCCAAAGAGAGGGTCGGTCACAGAATGGAGGTGTTTTCAGGTTGGGAAGGCTGCTTCCATGGAGAAATGGAATAGAAGTGAGCCTACTCTGAATATAAAATGGCAAATGTAGTTATTTCAGCTTGCATTATAATATGCATGTAATTTTGAAAAGTATCAAACTAGTATTTAGAAGAACGATATCTCAGCAAGGCTTCATGGATAGTTTGGTTTCAGTCAATAAATCTCTAGTTATAATACTAAAATGCTCCTCTCACAACCCCTAGTTGTCATTCTTTCATCTTTAAACTAGACTGCAATTATTCACTTTTATCCTTTTCAGTGGGGTGTTCTGATGATTTAGGGAATTCTTGAACATTTATTGATTTATTAATAATTACATTAGATCCTTTAGTACTGTCTTGCTTACTGTATTATAATTAATTTGAAAAATATTTCCTTCTCTCTCAGACTGACATGTTAAATATATGAAACTTCTGTTTCTTTAAATAAAAATTCAATCTTGTCATTAAATTCAGGTCTTGAGAGATTACAGCATTATTTCTCAATTTGCTTTACTAGCAGTTTTTATGCACATGAAATACATATAATGTCAGAGAGTTTTAGTCTTATATGTGGTGCCTTTATTTCCTACTTTCAGGAAAGTCTATCTAAGGCACTTAAGACTGTGTTTAGTAGTTATATCTCAGTATTGAAGAACAAGTAGAATTTTAATGCTTTAGGTATATTTAATTTTTTCCTACCTTTCCTACTTTTTGTTACTATTGATTCCAACTTGTAGTGATTAGTGTTTAATACTTTGACAAAGGATTCTCTTTGCTAATGTTTTATTAAGATTTTTTGCATACATGTTCATTAGAGATATTGGTTTTTAGTTTTCTTTCTCTATTTTGATACTCTTTAATTTAGGTATCCAGGTCACATTTTTATGGTATTAGGAATTTGACAAGATTCTTTCTATCTTTATTTTTGTAAATAATCAATATAATATTGGAATTAATGGAACTTTGAATGTCTGATAGAATTTGCTTGCAAATCCCCCTAGAACAGAATTGTTTAACTTAGAGCTCATTTATGTTTGTTTAATTTTTTCTTTTGAAATGTCATAATTTAAATTCTCTATTTCATGTTCTGTTAACTTGGGCATTATCTGTATTTGTAAATATTTACTTATTTCAATACCTATTTGTACAACTTCATGAAGGTGTCAGTTTTATTGGCATATAGTATTGAGTAAAAAGTTTCTCCTTTATATGTTATGAATTTTCTTTTTAGAATTTTTGACATTGATAATTTCATCTTCCTTTTAAAAAAACCTCAATTAACTAATGATTTATTTGTCAAGTTTTTTTTTTTTAATCAGCTCCTAGTATTATTTAATTTTTTTTTATTTTTGCTTTTAATTTCATTAATCTATTTTTTGGGCTTCATCATTTATAATTTAGTCTTTAGCTGAGGCTAGAATTGTGTTTGTTTTCTAGAGTTTTTTAATGTTCGTTTTTTGATGTTTTCTTTTTTCCTGAGAAAAACTAAGGCTGTATCTCAAAAATTTTGATGTATTGTCTCATAGTTGTTTTTATTTTTAAGATTATGTATCATTTTCTTGATTTATTATTGGAACACCAATTCTTTAAAATTGTGCCATTTTGTGTTCAATTAATTTTTAATCATTTTTAATAGTCTTTTGTTGAGCATGATGTTTTACTTTTTAGTTAGTAAAGATATGTTTAATAATTTCTGCTTTTTAACATTTTTTTAGAGATTTTAATGCCCTCATTTGTAATTAGTTTTTGTGATGATACCATGAACAGCTGTGAATATGTATTTCTATTTTTGTTCAACAATTTCCTGAGCTCTTATCATATCTGACTTTAAAAATTCCATTTTGGTCCTTAACTTCTTTTTTGGTTAGATTTATCTAGTCTGAAAGGGGTACATTTTAAGTATTCCACCGTTATATTTTATTGTTTCCCCTGCAAGTTATTTAGCTTTTTCTTTAAATATTTAGATGCTTTGCCATTTCTTTAATTTCTGATCATTATTTATGGGCATATATGCAATATCTTTGTATATCTCTTTTAATTAAATCTATTTTTTTCTATAAACTTATATGAACGTAAAATTGCTATCTCAGCTAAAGTATTTTAGCCCAGCCTTTTATTTTAGCTCTGTGTGAGTCTTTATGTTTTAGGTGACTTTCTTGTATGTAACATACCGGTGAATTCTACTTTTTAATTCATTCTGCTATTTTGTTGTGTTTTGTATTTGAATCCATTACATTCACTTGAACAGTTATAATCATCAAATGTGTATTTTCTTCTATATTAATCTTTTATTTTTCATTTTTCTGTTCCCTTTTTTTATAGAGAGTAAAATGGTGAGAAATGAATGTTTATTCAGAATCCATCAGAGATATATCCTTGATATAGTCTACTTTTGTTTCTCTGCTCCTCTTCTCTTTTTTTTCTTACCTTCCTTACCTTTCTCTCCCCCTTTCTCTTATCCCATCTATCCACTTTACTCTCTCCATATCCCTATTATGAGGGTAACTTCCTCCAGACATCTAATTGTTATAGTTCTTCCTCTATTTCCTTTCATAGTCTTCATAATCTGTAAACTCTGCAGTTAGTTTGTTTGCTTGTGACTATTAATGTCTTCATTAATCTACTTATCGTTTTTTCTCATGTTCCCTTTCTTTCTCATTTCCCCATTGAGTTGAATGTAGTCTTACATGAAACTGTGTGTATATGTATCCTTCTTTGACTAGTTCAGATGAGAATAAGATTCACTTAAGAAGAAACAGACATGGGGCAGAGCAAGATGGCAGAGAGTATATGGGTTTTTGAGCTCTTCCTGGCTTCCCTCAGAATCAGCACTAGTTCAAACTTCTGAACAGTTTTTAGAGTGACAGAACACACAGATATTTTTAGTGTAATAAATTTCCAGCAAAAGATATTTTGGAAGAACTTTAGAAAGGTCTGTCTCAGGTGGGCAGAGGGGAAGACATCCGAGTGCAGGCAGGGTGCAGCGCAGAGAGGCACAAAGTGCAGTGGTTCCATGTGCTGGAATTCTAGTGGGAGGCTCCTCAGCCAAAATACTGCAGCATGGCTATTCTGTCCTGGATCAGGAGCCAATGGAAAAGCAGACTAGCTGTGAGACTTTCAATGCAAATACAAAAGGCAAATAGTGAGCTCCTGAAACCCAACATAACACAGGAATTGGCCATGCCCACTCAGCACTGGAAGGAAGCCCACAGCCCCAGGCCCAGGGCAGTGTGAAGCTTCCTATAGAAGAAAGTTCGGACAATCTCCCCTTGCTCTACTTGCCTAACTCAACCTTTGAAAATGAGCAAAAATGCAAAAAGAGCTCCAACCATAGTAGCTATTTTAAGACAAGAAACAAACCTCAGGTCCTCAGGATCTAAAAGCAAAATGTCTCCAGATGAAGCCTCAAAGAGTGATTTGAGTTCTTCTTCAACTCAAAAGGCTCTCTCTCTTGGAAGAATTCAAAAAGGATCTTGAAAGAGAATAAGAAGAAAAATGAGGAACATAATTGAGAGCTTTGGAAAAGGAAACACAGAAATTGTCTGAAGAAAATCACTCCTTAAAAAATAGTTTTGATAATATGGAAAAAGAAGTCCTTGAAAAACAGATTTGGTGAAATGGAGACTGAGAACAACTATTTAAAAAATAGAATTGGTGAAATGGAAAAAAAAAAATCAATAAGCAAAACAACTCATTTAAAAGTTCAATTGTTGAAAAAGTAGGTGTAAAAAAGCTAGTTAGAAGAAAATAATTCACTAAAAATTAGAATTGAACAAATGGAAGCAAATGATTCAATGAGAGACATCAAGAATCAGTCAAATAAGAAAAAAAAAGAAAAAGAAGAAAATGTAAAATCATCTGAAAAACAGTTGACTTGTAAAACAGATTTAGGAGAGACAATCCAAGAATTATTGAAAACCATGATGAAAAAAAGAGCCTAGACAACATCTTTCAAGAAATCATTAAGGAAAACTGCCCTGATATCCTAAAATCAGAGGGTAAAATATCCATCAATCCTTCCTCCTCCTAATCCATCCTCCTAAAAGAGTCCCCAAAATGAAAACTCCTAGCAACATTGTAGCTAAATTCCAGAATTATAAGATCAAGGAGAAAATACTTCAAGCAGCCAGAAAAAAACAATTCAAATTTCAAGGAGCCACACTCAGGATTATCCAGGACTTAGTAGCTTCCACTTTAAAGGATCAGAGGGCAAAGAGACTTGGATGGACTGCAACCAAGATGCAACTATCTAGCAAAATTAAGCATTATCTTTCAGGGAAAAAGATTGACATTCAATGAAATAGAGAATTTCCATTTATTTTTGATGAAAAGACCAGAGCTGATCAGAAAATTTGATCTTCAAATACAGACTCAAAAGAAGCATGAAAAGGTAAAAAGGGAAGAAAAAACCCTGTCTTTTTAAAGGTTAAAATTTTATACCTCTATATGGGAAGATGATATATTCAACTTTGGAGAACTGTATCTTTGATAGAGATATACTTAGAAGGTATAAGTATAATTTGTCTTTATTGTGATGCAATAAAAAAAGAAACTAGAAATGGAAAAGGAATTGTACTGAAGAAGAGGAAAGAAGAGATAAAATATATTACGTGAAGATGCAAAAAAGACCAATTACATACAATTGAAGGAAAGAAGGAAGGGGTAATGAGCATTGTATGAACCTTAATCTCATTAGATTTTTCTCAAAGAGAGAATATCAGACATATTTAGTTTAATAGAAAAACTTGTCTTACCTTATAGGGAAGTAAGAAGGGAAAGGGGAAAAGAAAAGGAGAGGCTAATAGAAGGGAGAATAAAAGTAGAAGGGGAAAGGGATAACAAAGGGAGGAGTGGCCGTAAAAGGAGAGGACAGATTAAGGCAGATGCTGGTCAGAAGGAAAACACTGGGAGGAGGGAAGAGGGGAAAGGAAAGAGAAAAGTATAACTTGGGGAAAATAAGATGGCAGAAAATATAGTTTTGACTGTGAATGTGAGTGGGATGAACTGTCCCATAAAATGGAAGCATATAAACAGACTGGATTAAAAGCCAGAATCCTACAATATGTTGTTTACAAGAAATATTTAAAGCTGAGTGATACCTGCAGAGAAAAGGTAAAAAGCTGGAGCAGAATTTATCTTTGGAGAAAATTGAATGGGAACAGAAAGGAATGTACTTTTTTCTTAGTTGTACATGAAACCTACACAAAAATTGATGGCATAAACTTTCAAAATCAAATGCAGAAAGAGTGATGCATGATTCAGGTCATGATGCAATGGAAATTACATGTAACAAAGGGTCAGGGAAAAATAAACCAACAATTAATTGCTTCCTCTGTTCTTGCTTAGTCTGTGTCCAGTACACAGTCTCAGGCCCCATTTGAGCTGCATCTATAGCCATTCTTTACCCTGTAACATAGCCACATTTCATACTTATCTTTTAAGTTTTCTTTTAAGTCTGGATCTATACATTCCAGTTCTAATGTCAAGAGTGATGTGACTATTGGATGACTTTGGTTCCTGCTTCCTTGGCTGTGAATATGACATACTGTCTTTTTTTTTTTTCTTTTGATTTCCCACTGACTACTTATTTTAGAACTCTTCTTAGATCTTTATCAGTTTAGTTGCGGGCAGAGCTAACCTATTTCTTCTGGTATCATGATTAGTATTCCCAAAATGTTGTCTTATTGTTAATATGTATTTCTTTGAATTAAGCCTATTGGTCATTTAATGGAATTGTACTAGTGTGATTAGTGAGATTTCAATGGACTTAATTCCTTTTGGAAAGGTAGCCTGACACCAGATCACATTTCTGCAGTATTTTTGGACTAGTTTTTTTAGCTCCTTAATTTTTCCCCTTAGAACAAGCTTATCATACTATTCATTGAATTGTCCTTGATTACCTTTTTCTAAGGGAGATAGCAGGGCATAAAGAGTTTGAAATAAACTGGTTTTGAGATTTTCTATATATAGATTTAAACCAGTCTCTTTAGATGAATTTCATACTATTCCCCTTCATAATTCTGTATTTCAGAAAAACTGAATTACTAACTATTCCTGGCTCTCTTCCTGCCTATAATATATTCCTGTATTCAATACTTCATGTTTTCCTTTTGAAAGCCTTTCTTTTTTCACTTGAGGCCCTCCTCTCTCTTCTCCTTTAGATGTGACCCCAAAATAATCTTTCCTAAAGCCTAGCTTTGATTATGTCAACTCCCCTTTTCTCCTAACTCACCAAATTCAAGTGGCTTATTACTTTCAGGTTCAAATATAAAGATCCTTTGTTTGTCACTTTAAAGCCCTTTACAATCCAGTTCCTTCCTGCCTTTCTGGTCGATATGCTCTGTGATAGAGTGGCATTGACTTTTGTAGTGTTTTTCCTATATGAGATTCCATCTTCTGACTTTGTCTCTTCTCACTGGCTGTTTCTCATGTCTAGAATTCTCTTTCCTCATCTCCTGATTTCCTTAGTCTTCTTTCAAAATTCAGCTTACATCTTGCGTTCTCTAAGATGTCTTTCCCAGATGTCTGCTAGTTTCTTTTCTAGATTACCTTCCATTCAGGCTCTATATATCTTGTAGATATGTAATTATTTGTCTATTTTCATTAGAATTTAACCTTCTAGAGGTAAGGGACCAAATTTTTGCCTATTTGTATATCTCCAGTGCTTAGTATATTGCCTGGTATAGAGTGAATGCTTAATTAATACTTGTTAACTGAGTGATTGACTGAACCTTTTCTTATTGCTTCAGCTCAAACTAATCTCCTTTCTCAAATTATCTTAAAGTGTTTTTGATATATCTTTGTTTTGACCTATAATATTTTATTACATTCTAAATTTCTTATGATGGATACTGTTACTTTTCATCTTTGTATCCACAGAATTGAGCACAATACCTTGTATGGGTAGTAGACATTTAATGTATGTTTTAAAAATTATTTTGTTGAGATCTGGGTTGTAAGCCTGTTTATGAATGTGAAGTGTATGATCTTGGTTGAAGCATAGAGGCTTATAGACTTAGTGAGATGGAACTTTAGTGATAACCTACTATAACATGTTCTTTTAAAAAGTGAATAAATTGATGCCCATAAAAGTTATGCCTTGTTCCTGCTTCACATGTATAGTCTCTGAGATTCTTGCATTCATGTTATATGAACTGTGTCATCTTCTCTATCAAAGCAAATATTTTGAATATTTTTCTTCTCTTTTGTCATATTTGTAGAAATCACTGAAAGATAGAAAAGACTATATTTTTTAAAATTGCAATTATGGAAGACAAAAACAAATTGACTTTTTAAAAAATCAGGTTACATTAAGAAAAATGTACATTTAAAACAATCTATCACACTTCTAACTTTTTTTTTTGGTAGAAACATTGGTATTAGTCCATTTATTCACTTGGCACTTACAATTATTAGCATGGCTTTCTGTTATATTAGGTTGTTGAAATTTTCTGTCACTGCCATCTCAGACACTCGGTAATTTCTTGGAAAAGTTCAATATTTGAATATAACTTTTTAGCACTTTGCAGGCAATGGAAAAAGGAAATACAACCAGACAAGTACTGAGTTCAGATAGTATTATTACCTATGCAATTTTGGGTCTCTTTGAGTCTCATATCTCACTTGTAAAATAGGGATAATATTATCACAGTACCTTTTGTTTAGTAGACATTTAATAAGTAATTATTTTGGATGAGATAAATGAGATGATGTCTGTGAGAATATCATATTTTAAAAATTAAATTAAAATTTAAATGACTTTATTTTCTGTCCTATCATTTAAAAGAAAAACAAATATGGAAAATAAAGCAAAACATTTTTCTATATCGTCCACATCCAAAAATGTATGTTTTGTTCTACATCTTAAATCCATCACCTCTGTCAGGAAGTGGATGTGAGAATTTATTGTTCTTCATGGTCCTGAATGGTAGGTGTGTTGGCAGAGAAAAACTAAAGAATTGATAAAATTGATCCCTGAGGCAGGCAGGGAGAAGGTACTGATAGAGATTAGTGTAGCTCTGTGATCCCAATTTCTGGGGAAGTTTTTCCAGTCAGAAATCCAAGTTATGTCAGACCCCTGAGGCCCACCTTCTGTAAAGGTCTTGGACAGACCCACCTTGTCATGTCAATAATTCCAGTCATGTTCCTGAGGTTAAATTTTCCCTGTAAAATTGACTTATGACCCATGTCATACTCACTGCCCTCCTTTGGATCAATCTGCCATGGCATTCTGCCTGGTGTGCCTTTCCCCTTGCTCCTCTCCCATGCCACATGGTCTCTCCTAACCCTTTCCCTCTCCCCCCAGTGCCTTGTGGTGTCTTTCCTGATCCTACTTTTCCTCCTTATAGCTAACTCTTTTGGGGTGCTAAGTCCCGTTTAGGACTTAGCTTGCTTGCTAAGGGCATGCCCCAGCCTCATGGAGTGTTTCCTTTCTATTGGCAAATGGCAGGTTGCATCAGGAAACTCTCTTAACACTATTTCATATTTACCATTCCTGGTGTCTCTTCTAAGCTTTCATTTTGTCAGTAACTTCTTCTAAACAAATCTGTCTTTTGTCAAAGAGAATGACATTTGTGAATTCTTGACTTTGAAATCATGACTGAACCTCAATATTTGGTGTCTACCATCATTTGGTGTCTAGATGAGCTACATCGATTGTATTGATCAGAGTTCTTACATCTTTCAGAATTACTTATCTTTTCAGGGTTGTTATTATATAAATTGTTCTCCTGGTTCTGTTCACTTCATTCTGCATCAGTTCATAAAGTATTTCTGTTTTCTCTGAAATAATGTTTTAATCATTTCTATTGACATAATAGTATTCCATTATATTTATGTATCATAATGTGTTCAATCATTCTGAAGTGGGTTGTAGTCCCTTTAAGAAACTGTATTTCCTATTGATTGGTGATTCCTTTCAGATTCCTAGTCCCTCCTGGCTGAGGCATATCCTCCCTAGACAAATTGTCTTTTCTGGATGCTAGAGCCTTTGATTCACAAATCCTGGTCAAAAAGCATCCCTTTGAATTCCAATGGGGGATCCTGGCTTGTCCCAGCTCCCATTGTGACTTGCTTGGGCTGCCCAGCCCCCACTGATTCTGATCTGCTGGGGCTTCCCAATCCCCACTAAGACACCCAATATAATAAGCTTCTATCAACTAAAGTCTTTGCAGAAGGACCTTGACAGCCCTCTTTTGCTGCTAGGACTTTCTGTCCACTGAGAACTGCATTTTCATTGCAAAACTCCATTTTCCATAGATCTGCCACTATAGAAATCAGTCTCTGGGTAAACTGATTTTTATCTAACAGTAAGCTTTCATTTTGCAACTAATATTCGGGAATGAGTGAATTCTTTCACTCCTAAAAGCTGCGACCGATTTAAAGGGGAATTCTTAATAACTCTCTTATAGCCACTAACCTCTAGACCACCAGGAATCTAGACCATTCTAAACCTCATCAATTCCCCTTGGATATCTTCCAAGTTTCTGACAACAAATAAAAAGCTGCTATAAATATTTTTTATCCATAGGGGTCCTTTTCCTCTTTCTTTGATTTCTTTAAGGTGTTGTTCTACTGGAGATATCATTGCATCAAAGCATGCAACATTTCAATGACTTTTTGGATTAGTTCTAAATTACTTTTCTGATTGGCTAGACCAAGTGTATTCATGTATCTGTCAGTTTTCCTGTCTCCCTTTATACAATTGAAATTTCTTTGTCCTTCTTTGTCTCTTTTCCAATCTAATGGGTGAGAGGTGGAACTTCAGAGTTGCTTTAATTTATATATATATGTATATATATTTTGCTGAGGCAATTGGTGTTAAGTGACTTGTCCAGGGTCACACAGATAGGAAATGTTAAGTGTCTGAGATCAGATTGAACTCAGGTCCTCCTGACTTCAGGACTGGTGCTCTATCAATTATTCCACCTAGCTGCTCCCTTTACTTTATATTTTAAAAATTATTATTGATTTGGGGCATTTAAAAAAATATGGCTGTTGATAACTTGTCTTTCTTCCTTCGAAAGCTGCCTACTCTGATCTTTGATCAAAAGTGTGACTTTAGTTTATACTTGTATTAGGGCATGCAAACACATTTCAGGAACATGCTTTCTCAGGGATAGAAAAGGAGCCAAATTTCATGTGAAGCTGTTTTTTAGTTCATTTGTCATGATCCTGAAGGCTAAAAAGCTGGGAATCTTGCCAGTGAATAAACAATTCAAGATCTTTTGTATTCAGGAAATCAGGTCTGACTATTTGGAGGTGATCAGAAGAGGATGGCTGGAGGGTGTGAAATAGTAGCTTTGCTTTTTTAATGTTCACTATCCAAACTGATGACATTTGCTTGCCTCCCCCTTTCCCTTACATTCCTATCTCCATTTATTGGTTTTGGTGGCAGTGTAGTTTTGATAAAGCTGTGGATTGGCAAACTGTATACTAGCTTCTTAATCAAAAATTTCCCATTCTTTCCAGACTCCTGAAATTTTTTTATTAATGAAAATAAGGTAAAAGAAAGAAACTATGCCAATTTTTTAGTCTCATGAAGGACCAAAACAACATGAAATCAGAAGAATACTCTACCACCAAAAAATCTTTCAAGACATAACCCTTTCTTTGTTTAATAAGTTTTATTTTCATATATTTCCTTTGGAATTTTTGTTTTTCTTCCTATAAAGTAATAGTGTTCAATTTTAGGACAAGTTTTGAAAAGGACTCATTAGTATGTCAGCCTTGAGTACTAAATACTCAATTATTATCAGCACTTTAGTCAGTTAAGAAACATCCATTAATGTACCAGACATTGCCATAAGTGCTGGAGATACAAAGAATGGCAAAAATAACTAATAACATTTTACTTCTTAGTACATGAAGAATGATCAATTTGATCAATTTGCACTCAAGATTGAGTGCTTTTACCAGATCTATGTAGGATAAGGATGCTGAATTTTTTTGTGTCATAGATCCCTTTGGCAATCTGAAAAAGCCTTTGGATTCTTTCACAGAATGTTTTACATGATACCTAGAATGTTTTCTTTCATCTCTGCTTCCTGGCTTCCCTAGCAGAAATTGCCTTTCACTTTTCTTTTTTCTCCAAAAGTTATTGAGTGCTGGGAACAGAGTAGGTGCTTAACTAATAATAAGTTATAAACTCATTGACTTTCCAACTTCATGGTCATTTCCTTATTCATTAGCTGCTGCTCATTTTTGAGTTTTTTAATTCTATTTAGGAGGGATTTAAAATTAGCCTATCCCCTACAGTATCATGTCTATCCCCTATCCTTTGTATATTTTTAAAATGTTCACTTAATTCTGGGCCTCAGTCTCCTCATCTCTAAAATAGAGTTTTGGACCAGACCCCTAGAGTTTCTTACAACTCTAATCGTCTTAAGATTGCATGTCTCCAATGCAATAACATCATGCAAAGATGTTTGTCTCAATTCACTTCTTTTTTCTTAATCAGTACTTGAGACAAGGGAAACAAGTTTTTATCACAAAAGAACACTATTTGGACATTTTCTTGGTTCACTCAGTTTGGGGGTCTTGACCTAAGTGCTCAAAAGCAAAACTGGTCTAGTAGGGTATGTTCCCTCAGTAAAGAGTCTGTAGATGCTAAAATACCAAAGTTGAGGGTTTTTAATCTATAGGGGAGGGAAGAAGTTAGCAAAGGGAAATGATGTTACTCAGCATTGATAAGCCTTATTATGCATGGTCAGTTTGAGAATGAAGAAATAAATAAATGAATGTGATCCCAGATGAAGGGGTACTTTGTTGTTGTTGTTTTTTTTTTTATATTTTTATTTTTTATTTAATGATTACTTTATATTGACAACATTATCCCTTGCACTCGTTTCTTTTCCGATTTTTTTTCCCCTCCCTCCCTCCACCCCCTCCCCTAGATGGCAAGCAGTCCTTTATATGTTGGATATGTTGCAGTATATCCTAGATACAATATATGTTTGCAGAACCGAACAGTTCTCTTGTTGCATAGGGAGAATTGGATTCAGAAGGTATAAATAACCCGGGAAGAAAAACAAAAATGCAGATAGTTCACATTCGTTTCCCAGTGTTCGTTCTTTGGGTGTAGCTGCGTTTGTCCGTCATTTATCAATTGAAACTTAGTTAGGTCTCTTTGTCAAAGAAATCCACTTCCATCAAAATATGTCCTCATACAATATCGTTGTCGAAGTGTATAATGATCTCCTGGTTCTGCTCATTTCACTTAGCATCAGTTCATGTAAGTCTCGCCAGTCCTCTCTGTATTCATCCTGCTGGTCATTTCTTACAGAACAATAATATTCCATAACATTCATATACCACAATTTACCCAGCCATTCTCCAATTGATGTGCATCCATTCATTTTCCAGTTTCTAGCCACTACAAATAGGGCTGCTACAAACATTTTGGCACATACAGGTCCCTTTCCCTTCTTTAGTATTTCTTTGGGATATAAGCCCAATAGAAACACTGCTGGATCAAAGGGTATGCACAATTTGATAATTTTTTGGGCATAATTCCAGATTGCTCTCCAGAATGGTTGGATTCGTTCACAACTCCACCAACAATGCATTAGTGTCCCAGTTTTCCCGCATCCCCTCCAACATTGCTTCCTGAAGGGGTACTTTGTATAGAAGAAGTAGAGTTTGTATCCTGCTGTGCCTCATAGCCAGAATGTCTTAGTCAAGAAATAATAGTTTTAGCATATTGGACCAAAGTTGTTTTGAGACTGATAGAAAATTCTTTATTTTCTTATTTTAAATTAAAAAACACTTTTGAAGGCAAGCTGTGATAGGACTAATATTTATTAGTACTTCTTTGCTGCAGCTTCTTCCTGTCCTACCCTCATTTTGGGGAAGGCCTAGGAACTTCCTCTTTTCCTACTTTGATAGGGATTATTATTTCCTAATAGAAGACAAAAGTGTCCCTGGGACTTCCTTGACCCTAGCTTCCCCAAAGCAGCCTCCTGGCCACCTACAGTCCCAAGTCACAGGCAGTCATCCTCCTATAACTTGGTAGATTTCTGAAGACCATGTGTATCCCCATGTCCTTCACTATATTTTAACTTGAAGACCAGACTATCTCTGTCTTGAGGAGCCAAGTGTCACTGTATCCTTGTTGTATATCCTTACTGTATTATGGCAAAATAAATCTCTTTAGATCAACTATTCAAAAACTTTCAAGTTCTGTCCATGCTTTGAACCTGAACAACAATAATGCTGACATCAGAGCCATCGTCTACATAGGGTGTTTTTTGCACATGTGTGTATATATACACATATGTATACATGCATGCGTACAGATATACATGCATGCCTTCAGGAATTATTTGTGGTTTGTAGTTATTGTTTCCTTAAATTGTCAGGATTCTATGTCAGCTGAGAGTAAAAACTATTTTATTCTTTGCATTTTTATCCCTAGGCCTATCAAAGTCCCCAGCAGAATAATTTCTTGGTTTGTTGATTAAGACAAACATGGCATCAAGGTCAGGTATTGCACCTATGGTAAATTCTTCACTTTGAAAAGACTACAGGCCAAAACTAAAATGGAAGGAGTGCTGGTGCTTGATTTTTGGTTTGCAGATGATTGTACATTGAGTGCAGCCTCTAAAACTGAAGTGCAGCAAAGTTTGGATCAATTCTCTGCTGCTTGTGCTAATTTTACCTAACAATCAACCCGAAGAAAATACCCATACTTCATCAGCCAGCAGCATCACATCATCCATATGTGGAACCATTGATTACAGCAAATGGACAAGTTTTGAAGGCTGTGGATAAATTCTCTGTCCTTGGCAGTATACTTTCCAGGGATGTCCACATTGTTAAAGTGATTGAGACACACATTGCCAGAGCTAGCTTGGTGTTTGGGAGGCTCCATAAGAAAAGTGTGAGGAAGGGGAGGTATTAGACTGATCACCAAGCTGAAGGTCCACAGAGCCCTTGTGATGACCGTATTATTGTACTTGTGTGAAACCTGGACAGTGTACCAGCACCATGCCAGGAAACTAAATCAGTCCCATTTGAACTGCCTTAGGAAGATTCTGAAGATCACCTGGCAGGGTAAAATACCAAACGCAGAGGTCCTTTCTCAAACTAAACAGCCAAACATTCCAACTCTACTGCCGAGAGCACAACTCCATTGGGCTGGCTATACTGTTTCAATGCCAAATATATGCTTGCCAAAAAGACTACTTTATAGAGATCACACAGGGCAAGTCCTCAAGTGGGGGGTCAGAAAAAGCGATCCCAGGACACTCGAGAACTTTAGAATTGATTTCATGGCATGGGAAATACTAGCACAAGGCTGCCCAGCATGGCATGCCCTCATCAGAGCAAGAGAACTCCTGAAGTCAGTTGAAACTAGGTCAAACTGGACAGAACTAGTTGTGTAGTAAAAAAGGCTGAAAGTAGGACAAAGGTTATAGCTTAGTTAGAATATGCATGCTTCATTATTCCATAAATATTAAGTTCTTCTCCCTAGGAGGAGCTAAGGCTCATTTTAATGGTCATACAATGTATGTAGTGAGAGGGTTGACATATTAAGGGGTATATATGTTGTAGGGGGATTGGGAAAGAATGTTAACTTCATCACCCCAGTCCCTGGGGAGATGGGAGAGGGACTTTATGACTGGGAGAAAGGATAAAAGGCTATGTTCTTGCCTTTGAAAAGGGTGTGAAATGTCATTTTTAGTTGCATACCTGCTTCCTCCATGGATGCATTAAAAGTTTAAACTGCTTCACTCATCCTGAATTTGTTCATTTAAGTCTCTTACTTGGGGTCAGAATTTTGTTTCCAATAACTGAGAATGAAGCAACCAAGTTGTTTGGTTATTGTAGTTCCTAATATTTTATTGGGGGTTAACTTTATAGCTTGTTATTTTGACTTATGTTTAAGTTTGTTGTTAGCATTTCTAATTTTTTTTCCTATTTCCTTCCTCTTCATTTTATAATTGTTTAAGAAATATATGTGGATGTATATATACAAACATTGTATATACACCCATATTCTTTTTCATTTATTTTCCTGCTTTTTTATACATATACTTGAAAAAAGTTATGATAGTTGAAGATCAGCGTATCAGTAGGTTGAAAAAGAAAAGAACTTGTGTATTTTGTGTATTTTATTTTCTTAGTATTAATAAATGTAAATAGTTATGTAATTGAAGGTATAAATACCCTCTAATAAAGTGGTAATTTTTAAGTTGAGTATAAAAAATTAGCTCCTTATTTTGGAAAACTTATCTTTTTGGTGGTTATATGTAATTTTTGGACTCTTCATTTGCTATATACTTTGTGTTAGTATGTTAGTATGTATTTGGATTTGCCAAATATTGTTTCTGTTATTAATGCAATCTTTGATAGAATTTTCCTAATCCTTATTAATTAATTTGATAATACATCATACAAATTCAGTTCTTTAAATTGCTATAATTCTTCCTTGCTTTCTTCTCTCCATTCCTCAGGGCTTTAAATAGTGTGACATCTGTAAAGAGCAGTATTAGAGTAAAAAGCATTAATATAGAGCATCACAGTTTAAATGAATTTGCCATTTTCTGTTGGAGTGCTTTAGAGAAACTGAAAGTGATAAAATCTTTGAAAAATAGTAGGTTCTACAAATTACATTGAACCTTTTATTTCTTATGATAGTTTAGCTATTGCTAGAAAAAATGGATAAATTATCCTGGCATGTCTAAAATATATTTTCTAAGTAGTGAACCTGTCAGTGGTTTATTTAGTCACAAAAAAAGTAGTGTTTGGATTGATGATGAGCAGATGTTACATAGTACATGCTGATCTTTTAATGATGTTTATTTTTTTTGCGTAATCTAAATATTTATTGAGTACTTATTCTATTCAAAGCTTATATTCTATTTGAAATGCCCAGAAAAGGGAAATAAAAGTGAAGGTATTTGAAATAATCTCTGAAGGATAGATGCTAATGATTGTAAATAGCAAATAAGAGCCTCAAACTGTATAATATAATTAGTTACATGGAAATTGGAATGTAGCCCGAAGACTTATACTTAAAGAAACCAAAATATTGAATTACAGAATTGTTACATTTGTAAATGAAAAAATCATGATGAGAATTCTACATATAAAATGAATAGTCTGGATATTGTATAGATGCATTACGGAAGCCCAGTTAAATTAGTTTTCATAATATTTTTTCATTTTTATTGATGCTTTTTGTTGTTAAATCACATTATTTTCTGACTATATGTCTTCGCCTCCTTTCTGCTAGGTCAATAAGAATGCTGCCCCTGGAGTTAGGAAGATCTGATATTCAGTGTGTTGCAGCCAACTTGAATTGGCTTGTGATAGCTGTTGGTTATTTTTTCAGTATGAGCATTTGCACCTTTGAAATTGGCAAACTCTACAAATCAGTTTGATTTATTATTTTCTTGATTGTCTAGACTTAAGAAAGTGATGGGAAAATGTTAATAATGAATATTAATCTTAAAAGTGTGTAGTGTATGCACTTTTTCTTCTGGAGAGCTATTTGTTACCAGCACACTCCTTGAGTTCAAATTTGATCCTAGACACTGACTAGCTTGAGACCTTGGACAAATTATTTAACATCTGTTTATCTCAGTTTTTTAATTAGTAAAATATCACCTATGTCCCAGTTTTATTGTAATGATAAAATGAGATAATATTTTCAAAACATTTTAAAAATCTTAAAGTACCATATAAATACTAGTCATAATTATTATCATTTAAAAAAAGAGAGAGGAAATAAAACAGCTCATCAAAACCATACTGTGCATCAACTAAGCTTGAAAGTATATGTTATTTTTCATATCCATAGCCTCCCACTTTTGCAGCAAAGGAAGAGAGATGTATTTTTTCAACTGTTTTCCAGGGCAAGGTTTAGTCATTTAATTTATATAATATTCAGTTTAAAAATTAAAAAATATATATTGTAGATAGTTGTTAGTGCTTTTTTTTTTTCTGCATCAATTCTCATACATTTTCCCATTAATCTTTAAACAGTAAATGCTGATTCTCATTACATATTTAATATTCAATTATACTCATATACAACTTTTTGTTAGTCATTTCCCAATTGATTTATCCCAATTCTTTACTACCACAAAAGGTGCTACTATGAATATTTGAGGATATACGGCACTTTTATTTTTCCTCTTTATTCTCCTTTGAATACATGCCTAGCAGTAACATCTCTGATAAAAAAGGTATGACCATTTTAGAAGTTTGTTTGGCATTCTATGTTGCTTTCTTTTTTGTTTGTTTTTTTATTTCAAATTTTTTATAAAGCTTTTTCTTTTCAAAACATATGCACGGATAATTTGACAACACTGACCCTTGCATAGTCTTCTGTTTCAGATTTTCTCCTCCTTCTCCCCTACCCTCTCCCCTAGCCAGCAAGCAATTCAATATATGTTAAACATGTTAAAATATATGTAAAATCCCAATATGTATAAGCATATTTATACAATTCTCTTGCTACACAAGAGAAATCAGATCAAAAAAAAAAATAAAGTAAATGAGTAAGAAAACAAAATGCAAGTGAACAACAACAAAAAGAGTGAGAATTCTATGTTGTGATCCACACTCAGTTTCCATAGTCCTCTCTCTGGACGGAGATGGCTCTCTTCATCACAAGGTCATTGGAACTGACATCATCTATGTTGCTTTTTTAGTAGATAAATGCTTCAGTTATTAGAATGGATCAATTCATAGTTTATCTTCCCATAATAGCTATGGCATTGATTAGTTTCATCTTTTGTCATTTTTGCAATTTGGTGAGCGAAGTGAAATTGTGATGCCATTTTGATTTGCATTTTTCTTCTTCTTCTTATTCTCCCCCTTTTGCTCTTTTCCCCTTCCCCAAGACAGAAGTAATCTGATACAAGTTAAACCTTGTACAGTTCTAAATATATTTCCACATTTGTCATACTGTACATGAAAAATCAGGTTAAAAAAAAACAAGAGAAAGAAAAACCAAATAAGCAAACAAATAACAACAAACAAAAAAAAGGTAAAAATTCACCTTGACTCACATTCAGTCTCCAAAGTTAAGTTTCTGGATACAGGTGACATTTTGGAATTGCCTTGATTCACCTCATCACAGAAAAGATCCGATTCCATCACAGTTGATCACATAATCTTGTTACTGGGTATGGTGTTCTCTTGATTTTATATATTAGTTAGCATTAGTTCATGTAAATCTTCCCAGGCTTTTCTGAAATCAGCCAGCTCTTCATTTTTTTAAATAGAACAATAATATTCATATACCATAACTTTTTCAGACATTCTTCCAACTGATGGATAGCTACTCACTTTCCAGTTCCTTGCCTACAAAAACATCAGCAATTCTTTTGACTTTTCTTTGTTCATAGACTTTAACCATTTGTTGATTCTTGGTCATTTATATTTTTTATTATTTACCGATAAATGTTGACTGTTATCAGAGATAGTTGATACAATTTTTTCCAGTTGTCAGTTTCCTTTATTAATCTTGCTATAATGATTTCAATTGTATTCATTTCCTTCTACATTTTCAGAATTTTTCCTTTGTTATTTATTTGGGGGTTTGACCGGCTTATGATTTTTAAATGCATATCCAATTCATTGACTTTTCTTTTGTTGTTGTTGTTATTGAAGAAGAGATTTAGAGATATAAATCTCTCAAAGTTGCTTTGGTGTAGTGTCTCCTTATTGTCATTTTCTTTGATGAAATTATCTATTTTATAAATTTGTTCTTTGACCCATCAATTCTTTAGAATTGTGTTATTTAGTCTCTAATTATCCTTTTCTTTTTTTTTTTTTCTAGTAGTATTTTATTTTTCCAAATACATGTAAAGATAGTTTAATGTTCATTTTTGTAAGACTGTGTTCCAAATTTTTTTTCCTTCCCTCCCACCTCCACAAGATGGAAGATATCTTATATAGGTTATATATATGTAATTCTTTTAAACATTTCCATATTTTTCATGTTATGCAAGAAAAATCAGACCAAAAAAGAAGAACCCACAAGAAAAAAAAAACATAATCAAATAACCAAACAAAGGTTTTAAAAATACTATGCTTTAATCTGCATTCATTATCCATAGTTCTCTCTCTTCCTGCTGATGGTATTTTTCATCTCAAGTGTACTGGAGTAGGCTTAAATCATTACATCTAATTACTTTTCAATTTATTCTATAAGGACTGTCACTGAATGCAGTTTTTATTTAATTGTGATTGGGAAATGATGTCTTTAATATTTGTTTTATATTATATTTCTCTGTGTGTATGTGTGTGTGTGTGTGTGTGTGTGTGTGTGTGTGTGTGTGTATGTATGTATGTATGTATGTATTTGGTGAAGGCTTTATGTCCCAGTAATGGTAAATTTTTGTAAAGATATGCAATGCTGTAAAGTATGTGAATTTCTTTTTCTTTCCATTTAGTAAAGTCCAGGGTTCTAACATCTCTCATTTTTCTGAAGTTCTATTTAGGTTTTTAATCTCTTTTTTATTTATATTTTGGTTAGCATTTCTCTCTAGGTCCCAAAAGAGTAAATTCCTTTGCCCCATTATTGTAATTTTATTTTACTTTTTCTCCTGTAGGCCAGTTAATTTTTCTTTCAGGTCTGATGCAACCCTCTATTCTGGCAACCATTTTCTTTCCTTTCTCTATTTTCTGCCTTTCTGCATTTACCTGGTTAAAAAAAAAAAAAATCAGTATTTTTTGTTTCTGGTGGGTTGAGTAGAAGGAATAATTGGATAGAATTACTATAGAACTGGGAGACAGTATTATAAGTTTGGGATCTATATAACCCTGTGATGTTGTTTACACTCCTGTTTCAGGTATGTGATGAGTGATGGATAAAGATGTACAAAGTATATTTAATATTAGAATTTTCTGAAATGAATTTATAAAGGAATTATCTTGTTGGCATTCTGTTTTCTTATGTGGATTTAGTTGTAATTCTTCTATATCCTTTTGGAGGGAGAGGCCTAGAAAAAGGTGTGAATCTGCTAGTTATATGACTTGGCCTTATTTATTAATTATTATTATTATTATTATTTTTGAGGTGGAGTATGTTTTAATGATATTACTTATTTCTTTTCAAATTTGTTTGTTTATATCTACTTTTAAAAGTATTCAATGATTGTTTATTAAGCAAGTGCATTATATATATATATATATATATATATATATATATGCGCCCTTATAATAATGTAGGCTTCTTGAGGGCAGGGGCTGTTTTTCTTTTTTTGAGGAAGGTGTAGTGGATAGAAGGCTTAGCCTGGAGTCAGGAAGATTTGAATTCAAATCTGGCCTTAGATACTTACTTGCTGTGTGACCCTGGGCAAGTCACTTAATTCTGTTTGCCTTAGTTTCCTCATCTGCAAAATAATAATAGTACATAGCTAGCTCCCAGAGTTATGAGAATCAATGAGGTAATATTTGTAAACTGCTTAGTGTAGTACCTGGCACTTATTATTATTGTTGGTTATTATTATTTTTTGTTATTTTTATGGCTTGTATTTATCTCTCTAGTTTTTAGCAAAGTCTCCAGCATATAGTAGGTATGTAATTGATCTGACTTGACTCTATTTCTAGAGTCTATTTCTAGATATGGTGCATATCAAACAAAATCACAAAAAATGAAATGTTATGTTTTAACACTAGTCAGTAAGCATTTGTAAATATTAACTATGTTACAGGCACTGTGTTAGCTGTCAATTAGTAAATGTTTATTAAGCACCTGCTATGTGTTAAACACTGGGGAAACAAAATGGAGCATAAGACAACTGGGCTTATGTTAAACATTAGTTTAAATCTAACTGGTGGGAGACATTAAGCAAAGAAGGGTGTGTGTGTGTGTGTGTGTGTGTGTGTGTGTGTGTGTATAAAACTAAGCTATATACAGGATAAATAGGAAATAGGAAAAAAAATAGAAAATAGGCAAATAGCGTTAAAAATGACTTAGCAAACACTTGACTTATTTGCAATATTGCTTCAGAATCCTGTTCATAAAATCTTCTGAAGAAGAATGATAGAGGATTATGAACAGCATTGTAACATAAACAGGCAAAACTTGGCAAGAGTCCCAGTGCCACAGAGTTATACAGAAAGTGTTTAAGGAAAAAAGTTGATAAAGGACAGTAAAAGAAAAAAGAGAAAAGATTGCAGATTAGAATTTGAAAGAACCTTAAAAGCTTTCTAGTTAATCTTTTAATTTTATAGATGAGGAAACTAAGATCCAGAATATTATTTAAGGACATAAAAATTGTAAGTGTTAGAGTTGGATTTAAACCCACTTTCAGTGCTTTCTCCTTTCTACCAGTTTGTCTCCCAAATCATTGTTAAAGAGTCTGTTTTCACCATCAAATTCAGTGGCCCCATCTTAACCTCATAGTCTTGTGTGCACATATAGAGGAAGTAGCACCAGAGAGAACAAAGATGAATAAAGCAGCTAGATTAAACCAATTGTACTTGGAGATCTGTGTTGGAAACAGGGGGCAGCTAAAAGGCTCATTGGGTGGAGTGCTGGGCCTAGAGTCAGAGAACAACCTAAGTTCAAATCTGGCCTAGATACATATTAACTCTATGACCCTGGACAAGTCACTTAACTCTGCCTCAGTTTCCTCCTTTGTAAAATGAACTGGAGAAGGAACTGATAAACCATCTCTAGGATCTTTGACCAGAAAATGACAGAACAAGGAGCCCCCCCCCCCCAAAAAAAAATGCTAGAGATGACTATCTCCAGCTATAAAGCTATAAAAATATTGAAGGAGTCATTTCACAAGATGTGTAAAGGAGGGGGGAAATATACCCAAGGCGTGTAAAACAATTCTCTTATTAATTAAAAAAAAAAAAAAAGCAACTTGGAGAACTTCAGTTGTGAACCAGTATACTTACTTTTTTATCTGTGTAACATTTTTATGACAATTCTCTTCACATTCTTGAGGGAATTCTGAATGTATTTCTAGGAAATACATCGATTTTTGTGAGCTGTATTCCACAGTAGAACACATTTTTACGAAAACACAATTTAAAGATGTAGAAGGTGTAGGATCCTACTGTATTTATTGTTCATTTATTTTTTTAAAACACATTTGATTCGGAGAAAAACACTACCTTAAATAATCTCTTCCAGCAAAATGTATCCCATATATATATATATATATCAGAATAGTTCTAGATCCCTTGAAAGATTTAGCACAAAATAATATTGTTTAAAGACCTTTTGATCATAAGTATTGGGTAAGTTATAAAATGGGAATACATATTCACCAAAATGTTTATCATGAGGAAATTTAATATCAAGTCCAAGTTGAACATCTTTCATTATTCAGGTGCCTTCTGCCATTTTCCCCTCCTTCATCTTTTCACATGATGAAATGACCTCCCCCCTTACCAAAGGTAACTCTTCTGCATATTCAAATGAATCCATTCTGTCCTGTTTCCTCCAATAGGTTTCATCCCTCTCTCATGTCCACTTTTCCATTTATTTTCAATTTCCCCCTCCCCTCTACTGGCTCATTTCTTACTTCCTACAAACATCCTTATGCCTCCTTTAGCTTTAAAAAGAATTTCATTTGATCCTTTTTTCCCTGTCAATTTCTTTTCTGTCCCATTTCTCTTCTGTCTTTTGTAGCTAAATTCCTTGGAAAGGGCATTTATAATAGGTTCTTCTACATTCTTCCTTCTTAATCCCTTACAATCTGACTTCCAGCCCTATCACTCCATTGAAACTGCTCTCTCCAAAGTTACTACTGATCTCTTAATGGTCAAATACAATGGCCTTTTCTTAGTTCTCTTCTTAACCTTCCTGCAGTCTTTGAGGCTCCTGTTCACTCTTTTGCTTGATTCTCTCTTCTCCCTAGGTTTTTGGGACACTTCTCGCTATGTTCTTCTTTCTATCAATCACATGCCTATCTATCTACCTATATTCTTTTCTGTGTCCTTCAGATTATGTCTTTCTACCAACATGTCCCTCAGGATTCTGTCCTGGGTCTCTTTCCTTCTCATTCTGTACTGTTTCACTTGGTGATTTCATTGGCTCCCATAGATTTAATTACTATTTTGATGGTAATTTGTCTCATATTTATGCATCCTGCTCCAGTCTTTCTGCTGACCTCCCGTCTTACATCTTCAGCTGCCTTTCAGGCATCTTGAACTGGATGTCCAGTAGATGTCTTTGACTCAATATGTCTTAAACAGCTCATTATCTTTCCTCCCTACATCTTCTTGACTGCCTTCTGTGACGTTCCTATTACTAAAGAGGACAACACCATTCTCCCAGTCTCTCAGGGTCCCAACTTGGTTGTTTATTGGATTCCTTATTATTCCCTCCTGTCCCTACCTCCATTTCTAAACTATTGCCAAATCTTGTTTTCAGCTTTGCAAATATCTCTTGAATGTATCCCCTTTTCTCCTGTGACATTACCCACCACCCTGATATGTGTCTTTGTCACTATATAACTTGATTACTGCGATAGTGCTGATGGGTACACTTGCTTCAAGTCTCTCCCTACTCCAAACCATCTTCCATTCATGTAATGACCGCGTATTTAAAATCAGCTAGAGTCAGGAATTCAGGTTAAGGGAAAAATCTTCAATATTTATTGAAGTGAAGAGATGAATTAGGATTGCGATAGCAAATATAGGCAAGAAAGATTGTGATAGCAATATGGGCAGTTGCGACAGGAAGCCAGCTAACAGAGACAGATCTGAGCTGAGCAAACCGTGGCAATGGCAATGCCAAAAGTCTCTCCTTCCCCTTCCTTTGCCACTCCCCTGCCTCCACCCACCAAAATCGTCATTTCCTATACAACACATCAGGACTTGCACAAAGAGTGGGCGCAGGCCATTCTTTCTCCAAGCTTATATATTAATAGAGTATGGTCCAATTACTATTTAGCCTCATGTGCTTGGGACCTCAGTGCATCAACTCAAGCCTCAGCCCATTACATCTCCTGCTTTCTTTTGTTTTAGAACACAGGTAACCATGCCATCCCTGACTCCTCAGGGAGGTCAGAACCCCCAAGGGGAAGTGATCACACCCTCCCTGACTTCTCAGGAAAGGAGGTGAAAGCACCGAAAAGGAGGTGATCACGACCCTCCTGACTTCTCAGGAAGGGAGGAGAAAGCACTAAAAAGGAGATAATCACGCCCTCCCTGACATCTCAGGAAGGGAGATGAAAAGCACCAAAGGGAAGTGGGGGTTGCCAGCAGGTTTCTGGGCTGAAGGGTCTTATTATGCATAAACCCATCAGCATGGGAGGTATTACACAAGCACATAGCAACAACGCAGAGGCTATTAGTGATGACTCTCCCCACAGTCAGTGCAGGCTTGATGTGGTGTAACAAACATGAATTATACACCCAAGTAATGGTATAACAAACAATATAAATCAACATTGTGTTGTAAAAGATTGCCAGAAGTCCTAGAAGGAGAGTATGTAGACAGCAGTCACACATGCACCTTCTTCAGCAGCCAAGAGATAGTCCAAAACCAATCTATTGTCCATTGCTTCCCATATCAGGGAATCCAATGATCCCCCCAAGTTTTTAAAGTCCAGCAAAAGTCTTTTTATGTCTTAGGGAATCCAATGATTCCAGCAGATTTTGAAGTCCTGTAACAGTCTTATCATTTCTCAGAAAATCCAATGATTCCTGAGGGCTTTCAAGTCTTATGTCTCAAAGAATCCTATGATTCCTGAGGGATTTAAAGTCCTACAACAATCTAATGTCTCAGAGAATCCAATGATTTCTGAGGGTTTTGAAGTCCAATGATTTTCTATGTCCATGAGTCAAACGCCATAACTGCCACACTCTTTCAATGGTGAGCACAATCAGCAACAGAACCACCCGATGTTTCTTGGGTCTTCTCCTTTGTTTCAAGGGTCTGCTCCTTTGTTTCAAGGGTCTGCTCCGTCTCTCTGCGATGGACAAGGCGAATATGGCTCGTTGGCACCCATCTGATTCCTTCTCCACCTGTAGAGATACAAGCAAACCCTCTCCCCCAAGCAGTTAGCCTATCTGGTCCCTTCCATTCACCACTTTTTTTCCATTCACCCAAGAAACATCGGGTGGTTCTGTTGCTGATTGTGCTCACCATTGAAAGAGTGTGGCAGTTATGGCGTTTGACTCATGGACATAGAAAATCATTGGACTTCAAAACCCGCAGAAATCATTGGATTCTCTGAGACATTAGATTGTTGTAGGACTTTAAATCCCTCAGGAATCATAGGATTCTTTGCGACATAAGATAAAGATAGTGGAGCTGCTCGCACTGGACATTGCCCTTCCGGTGAGTTATAAAACCTGTCTGCCGGAGCCAGTGCATCTTTGTCAAAAATCAAGAAGTTAATAGTATAAAGTGCTAGATTTAGTAGTTCCCTAGGGTTACCTGTGGCTCCCCCTTTCTTTTGTTTTTGGAGCAGCGTCTTAATGTCTCTGTTTCTCCTCTCTACTATTGCCTGTCCTTGAGGATTAAGGGGTATGCCAGTGGTGTGTAAAATCTTATACTGTGCACAAAAGTGTGCAAAATGTTTGGAGGTATATGCAGGACCATTGTCTGTTTTTATTGCTTGTGGCACACCCATAATGGTAAATGCTTGCATGAGGAATTCAGTGACCACTCGGGCTGTCTCTTTTGCTGCTGGTATGGCAAAAGTGAATCCTGAAAAGGTGAATACCACAACGTGGATAAAAGACAGACGACCGAAAGATTTATAATGGGTCACATCCATTTGCCAGATTTCATTGGGTCTCAAACCACGAGAGTTCTTCCCTGGAGGCAGTGTAGGAGCTTGGAAAGGAAGGCAAGCTGTACAGCTTTTTACTATGCTCCTAGCTGCCTCTTTTGTTATCCCAAATTGTAAACGCAAAGCTCGAGCAGCCTGATGGTATTTAGAATGGGATTCCTGGGCCTCCTGAAATAAAGACGTACTGGCTAACATAGTTAAAAGGCTATCTGCCTTTGAATTCCCATCAAAAATAGGGCCTGGGAGTCCACTATGTGAGTGGACATGCAAGATATAAATCTTACCTGGATGTTTTCTCACTTGCTCCTGAAGTTCCTTAAAGAGCTGATATATATTAGAAGCTGCAAATTTTATTTGGGCTGTGGCAATTCTTTGTACCACACCTACTGAATAGGCTGAATCAGATATTATATTTATGTCTCCTGGGTAATAAGTGAGAGCTAACACGATTGCATATAATTCGTTCTGCTGAGTGGACTGAAAAGGAGTTCTGACTTCTCTCTTTATAATTAAGTCATAAGAGTATACTGCACAAATATTGTGTTTGGATGCATCTGTAAAGATAGTTGGTCCTTTAAGAGGAACTTTAGAAACTTTTTCTTCAAGAATCCATCGCCAATTATGTAAAAGTCTGGTTATCTTTAATGGAGACCCATGTGTAAAATTAGGAGCCATGGCTAATAAAATTTGCCACTCTGAGATGGTCTCACAACACACATTAATTTGTGTATTGGTGTAAAAGGTGTATATCTTATCAAGTCTTGCCCCAGATAATTGTACTGCTCTCTTAATGGCCTTTAACAAAATTCTAGCCACAAGCACTCGGTAAGGAGTAAGGCTTTGTTCTGGTTGTGCTGGGAGGTTCACCCACTCTATCACACTGTCTCCTTGATGAAGGACTGCTGTGGGTGCCTCTTGTGTGGCAAAAACTGATATTTCCAAGGGCTTTTGAGTGACTCTTTCAACCACATTGGATAAAGCCAGTTCAACTTTTCTCAAAGCCTCTTGAGCTTCTTTTGTAAGCTGGCGTGGTGAATTTAAAGCACTGTCTCCCCTTAAAATATCATATAATGGTTGTAACTGATAGGTAGTCACGCCTAACACTGGTCGCATCCATTGGATATTTTCAGTTTCTGAAAATCATTTAAGGTGTTTAGCTTCTCTGTTCTTAAGGACAATTTTTGTACTGTAAGCATCTTAGGGTATACTTCATATCCTAAATATTGAAAAGGAGCATGTCTTTGAATTTTCTCTTCAGCTATGTATAATTTGTAGTATCTTAGTGTTTCTATGGTCTTTTGTAGACATGCTTCTAGCATTTGTTCCTCAGATTCACATCCCAATATATCATCCATATAATGTAATAGCATCTTTTGGAAATGCTTTTCTTACTGGAGCAAGAGCAGCAGCAACATACATTTGACATATAGTGGGGCTGTTTTTCATTCCCTGTGGCAAAACTGTCCATTCATATCTTTTATAAGGCTTAGCTAAGTTAATGCTGGGCACTGAAAAGGCAAATCTTTTCATATCCTCCTTATCCAGAGGGATAGAATAGAAACAATCCTTAATATCGATGACCCAAAGAGGCCACTCTCTAGGCAATTGAGTAGGAGATATAAGTCCAGGCTGAAGAGTTCCCATAGTTTCCATCTGTTCATTTACTTTTCTTAAATCAGTGAGCATCCTCCATTTTCCTGATTTCTTTTTTACAACGAACACTGGGGAATTCCAAGGATTTAGAGAAGGTTGTAAATGCCCTTGTTCAAGCTGCTCCTGTACTATATCTAATAAGGCCTGAATTTTATCGCTACCTAAGGGCCACTGTTCTATCCACACTGGTGTATCAGTTTTCCATTGGATAGGAATAGGTGAAAGTGTTGGCAGGCCTTCAACAGCAGCCCTACTTAAAAAACCGAAGTACTCATTTTTAACCCTAATTGTTGTAAAACGTCTCTTCCCCACAGATTGATGGGGAGTTTTTCAACTATAAAAGGAGTAAAAACTCCTGTTTTGCCTTCAAAAGTCCATCTCATAGGGGCAGCACTAACTTCAGCTGCTATTGATCTTCCTACTCCAGACATATAGGTGTCTTTAATCTTTGGCCAGTGACTGGGCCAACTGGCACCTCTAATAACTGTATGATCTGCATCTGTGTTTACCAATCCTTCCAATGGTAGGCCATTTATATAGATCATGAGCATAGGTCGGTCAGCTGTTACAGCTGCTGTCCAGTATATTCCTGGATTTTGTGGTCTGGAGTCAGAATCTGGGTGACTATCACCAGGTTGCTTATTAGGATTCTGTATGAGTAAACCTGATGCTACTACTTCTCCTGGATGATAAGTCACACAATGTCTACCTGTATTAGTGACTGGGATACTATCTACACATTCCCCAGTTTCCCACATCAGTGTGTGGATGGACACTGTTTTGTACGTACAAAAAGGAGGTGAAATGGTCAAGCCTACTGTGCCTGGAGGTAGGGGATCCATAGGCTGGAGAGGAACAGATTTCACCTCTCCAGGGGGTATCTCAGTTGTCCCAGTTGCATACAGCTCTATTCTCCCCAACTGTAATTCCCTTCTGCCATCAGGTTGCTTCCTGGCTGGTTGACTGTGTAATCCCCTTCTCCCATCATATGGCTTTCTGGCTGATTGGTCATGTCTGGGTACTGGACTTCTAGGCACTCTCTGGGTGCACCATTGGCTGCCATCATGCCCCAAGTGTTTTTTGCCTTGGGCCCTGGGGCTGGGCCCTTCCTCCCATTTCCCTGAATCTGTCTACATTCTGAGGCCCAATGGAAGCCTCTGTTGCATTTTGGACATGGGGTATTGGGTCTTGTTCTCCCACCTTGTTTTCCCATTCTATCTCTATACCAACATTGAGTTTTCAGATGCCCTACCTTTCCACACTGAAAGCATCTACGAGTCTCTCTGGAAGTCCCTTGCCAGGAGGGACTCTGTCTTCTCATGTTTGGATTTTGGGAAGTCTGCATCATAGCCTGGCTATAAAAGGCATCTGTGCCCACTGTGGCACAGCGTCTTATGAGCTCCTCTAAAGGAGCATCCTTGCGCAGTCCTAGTATAATTCTTCTGCAAACCTCATTAGCATTTTCCTTAGCAAGTTGTCTTATCAAAATGTCTGTTATTGGATTTTCCCCATTTGTTCTTGTGATAGCTGTCTGCAAACATCCCACAAAGTCAGCAAAGGGTTCATTTGGCCCTTGTGTTATTTTTGTGAAGGCCCCACCCTTGTCGTCTTTATTGTGAAGAGAAGCCCACGCTTTGATAGCATTAGCAGCAATTTGCTCATATGCTGCTATAAAATAATTAATTTGTACTGCGACATCTGCATAAGGACCTACACCTGTTAGTAGGTCACAGGTGATTGCAGCATGAACTCCACTTTGACGATTTTGTTGGGCTTGTATCCTACAGAGCTCACTATATTCAGAAAGCCACAAGTAGTTTTGTCCAGGTTCTAGGCATATCTTTGCTATAGATTTCCAGTCATCAGGGGTCAAGATTTCAAAAGTCAAATTCTGTAATAACATCTTAACATAAGCTGATGTAGCCCCATAAAGAGTGCAAGCCTTTTTCAGGTCTTTGAGGATATCTATATCAAAAGGAGAGTATCTTCTACTTTCTTGACCTGAAGAATTAAACTGTTGAATAACTGGAAAAATGTGGTGTTGGAATTCCAATACATTTTTCCCTTCTTCTTTGGCCTTAATTAGTCCCTTTTGCAATCTACTCAAAGGAGCAGCTGGATGCTGGGGGGGAGGTGCTAGATGCTGGGGGAGAGGTGCTGGATGCTGGGGGGGAGGAGCTGGTGCTGTCACTGCCCCCCCCCCCCCTTACTACCCCTCCTCCCTCTATCCCAAAGGGTGGAGTTGATGGAGGAGAGCCAATTACCTGCTCCTTAGGTGGGGCTGAAGCTGCCTCAGATTCACCACACCCTTGAGCCTCACTTAAGTCTCCATGCCCTGTGGGGATATGGCCATTAATCTGTTCTTTGTCTTCCTCCTTTATCTCAGGCTTCCCCCTTTGGCTATTCCTAGTTTTTTCCTTTTCTCCTAGAACTTATAAGGTATCTTAAGGCCAACTGTATGATATTGTATAAATAGAATGCCTCAAAGGAAATTGAATGAGGACCGTTTTCATTGTTATATGCGGAGAGCTGTTGACCAAGCAATGCCCAGTTATCTAGAGAGATTTGCTCTTCCTCTAAGAACCAAGAGGAGGTGTGTTTTAATATACCCAGAAGTCTAGCTGCCTGTTCCAAAGTTACAAGTAGCCCTTGATCTTCTATCAGGTTAAGCAGGCTTTCTATAGCACCACTCCTGGGTGGGGTGGGAGTTGGGGGGGGTGTTGGGGGGGGGGGATGGAGAATCTTTACCTAGGATCTGTCCCATTTCAGCCAAAAAGTTACTGCTTTAGTCTTTAAGAAAATAAGTTCCCTGTTTGTCTTATACTCACCTAAGTTCCTGGTCACTGGAGACTTCTTCAGTGAAAGTAGGGTCCTTGGTTCCCACGCTTGGACGCCAATTGTAATGACTGTGTATTTAAAATCAGCCGGAGTCAGGAATTCAGGTTAAGAGAAAAATCTTCAATATTTATTGAAGTGAAGAGATGAATTAGGATTGCGATAGCAAATATAGGCAAGAAAGATTGTGATAGCAATATGGGCAGTTGTGACAGGAAGTCAGCTAACAGAGACAGATCTGAGCTGAGCAAACCGTGGCAATGGCAATGCCAAAAGTCTCTCCTTCCCCTTCCTTTGCCACTCCCCTGCCTCCACCCACCAAAATCGTCATTTCCTATACAACACATCAGGACTTGCACAAAGAGTGGGCACGGGCCATTCTTTCTCCAAGCTTATATATTAATAGAGTATGGTCCAATTACTATTTAGCCTCATGTGCTTGGGTCCTCAGTGCATCAACTCAAGCCTCAGCCCATTACACATTCAGCCATTAAAGTGTTAGTCTTTAATTGTAGGTCTGATTGTATAATCCCCCAATTCAGTAAACTATTCCATCCAATAACACATGAACAAGCTCTGAACATTCTCTTTGACTGCCCCTGTGCTTGGAATTCTCTCTGTCCTCCAGTCTGAGTACTCCACTTGTATTCTTGAAATGTCAGGAACAAATAAGGAAGGCCTTAAGCATATTAAGTGTCAGATCCTCTGTGGTGAATTTTTAGGAGCTCATAGATAAGCAACCTACATGATAGGGAAGGTTGGATGGGATCTGCATGAATTTGTAACATAGGAGAAAATAACCAAACTGATGAAGTTCATTTGAATATGCATAGCCTTGCATCCTACTTCAAATAATTTTCATGTCTAAAATCTTTTTAGATGATAAAGTATTATAATCTGCAAGAGAGCTAGATGTAGCTTATATATCCTGTTCTTCATAGATAAAGAAATAGATCCAGAGAGAGCAAGTGATCTGTCTAGCATCCTGGGCTATTGAATGAATTAGTGTGAATCTTTTAACTCCTGTTTTCATTACCACTAAACTAAGAGAATGCAAGTAATAGGTATGCTGAATTCTTGTGGAAATTCATTTCTATTGAATCTTACTCATGAGATAAAGGGAGAAACCAAATTTATAAAAGTGATTGGCTTTCTTTCTAGCGAGCCACATTTGTCTGATGACCTGAACATATAGTACATGTGCATTTATATTACTTTTTAGTTACATTTGGTAGTACTTTCAGTTTCTGTGCCAGAATTCATGTTTGCAAATGTTGGTTATTATTTTATGTATGGTTTTCATGGAATGAAGGTTAGCTAGGTGTGATAATTGTATAAAAATTACATTAAAGTCCAAGAGACCTCTCCTTTATGAGGTGGCATGGAAATGGCATTGGATTTTCAGATGACTTTTTCATGTCCATTTTGATGAATCTATTTATTACTTCTGTAATGAGTAGTACACATGGTTGGTTACCTAAGTTATTGAACTTTATCAACCTTGGCTGAAATTCACAATGCATACTAAACTTCTTGTAACATGTAAGAAATTACATCTGGGCTAAAAGATTCAATCCTGATTACTCTTGTAATACAATATTTTTATAAAGCCTGTGATTTCATGATATGCTTGTGCTTTTTTATAATTAATATTAAGAGCATGAAACAATAAATAACATCTGTGTAACTGAAAAGAAAATGATTATGTTATAATGATTTAGAATGTTTAATTAACTCTTTTAACATGATGAGAAAGATTGTAGCCTTCTCGCTTTCTAATCAAATGTATAGGAGACTTCTCTTAATAAGATGCTTTTTTTAGTACATTTGTTCAAGGTCCCAAAAAGGATTTATAAACATTCCAGCTCTGAAATGTTGTGAATCTCTGATTTGTCAATACTTTATGGTATTTTGATGACATAATATTAATCCCTTTTTATCATTAGAAGAATAAAAGTACAAATGATTATTTAAGTATAAAAAAGATTTGTAATTTTTTAGTCTTAGAGAATATAAAAGTAAAGGGTGATGTCATTGATCAGTCAGATAGTTTGTCCTGCTACTGTTCTAAAATGATGTACTTTCATTTCTCTATTGTCAAAAAATGATTAGCATTAACCCTAAGTACATTAGGGTAGATTAAGAGAGAGCTTAAAAGTAAAGAGAATAGATTTCTAAGAAGGACTTAAAAAGAAATTATTGGGTTCAGGGCAAGGGAAAGGGAATAGGGAAAAAAGGAACAGGAACAGATTGTACCAAACTTAGAGCACTAGTTCTACACTCATTTTTTCTTTCTCAGTACCCTCTTTATGATAAGGTAGATGAAAACAAAGAGAAGGAAGAGTTTAAGAAAACAGCAGGGATGGAAATATGTGATTAATCATAATTGAATGTGAATGGGATGAAGTCACTCAGAAAATGAAAGAGACAGCAGAATGGATTAGAAAGTAGAATCCAGTAATATCTTCTTTAGAAGAAATACTTGATACAGAAAAATGTACAGAATTAAAATATATGAAGCAGCAGTAAAATCTTCAGTTGAAATAGCAACAGTGATCTTTAAAAAAAACAGTAGCAAAAATAGAAGTCAGTATAAGAAGTAAACAGGGAAACTTCATTTTATTCAATACTTAATATATACATCAATAGGCATATCATCTAAATATTTAGAGGAAAAATTAATGAGTTGTAGGGAAAAGTATACAGTAAAAGTATAAGAATGGGGAATCTCAGTTTATGGCTTTTAGACTTAGATACATCTAGCCAAAAAATAAATTAAAAAAAGAAATGAAGAACCTGAATAGAATTTCAGGAAATTTATGGTGATTAGGGAGATTTTTATTGGAAATAGAAAATATATACATATTTCTTAGCTCTGTGTAGCACCTTCACAACAATTGACCAAATGATGGGGTGTAAAAACCTCACAGGCATGAAGAAAAGAAGAAATATTAAATGTGTCTGTTATAAAACACAATACAGTAAAGTTATATTCAATAAAGAACTATTGAAAAAAGTGTTATTTGTAGACTAACTTAATCCTAAAGAATGAGTGGTCAAAGAACAAATCATAGAAACAATCAACAGTTTCCTTAAAGATCTTGAAAGCAATGAGACAGCATACCAGAAATTTTAAGATATAACTAGAACAATCTTTCGAGAAAAATTTACATCTCTAAATATTTTCTTCAAAAAAAGAGACAATAAAGACCTATGAGTTGGTCATGCAACTGAAAAACCATCTGGAAAATCAACAAATTAACTCTTATCCCAATTAAACACTGACATAGAAATCCTAAAAATCAAAGAAAAGATTTAATAAAATTGAAAGAAAAAAGCCCAAATAAACATTGAATTAATAAATAAAACTAGTAGCTGGTTTTTGTGAAAAAAAATAGATAAACTTGATTTAAAAAAGAAAGAAGAAAACTAAAATACTATTATCAAAAATGAAAAAAAGATAAATTCACAACCAGCAAATAAGAAATAAATTATTTCACTAAATTATGTGCCATTAATACTGACAATCTTTGTGAAATTGAGGAATATCTACAAAAAAAGAAAAAATGCCCAGATTAGTTGAACAAGAAATGAGGACTTCACATAGTCTTTGAAAAAGAATTTGAACAAACCATAAATTACCTCCTGTTGAGGGAAAAACAAACCATTTGTATATATAAGTGAATTCTTTGGAATATTTAAAGGAGAAACAATTCTAGTATTACATTAAAACACATTTCTGTGTATGTGTGTGTGTGTGTGTGTGTGTGTGTATGTATATATGTATGTGTATATATATGTATATTTGTATGTATATATATAGTGTGCAGATATACATATGTATATACATCTGTATCTGTATTTATATCTATACTTATATGTCTAGAGTAGAAATTTGCTTTGCTTGATTTTACAAGTTTGTAAAGGAATTTTGTTTTTCTTGCTTTTCTAGTGAAGGAGGTGGAGTGGGAAGGACAGTGGAATTTAATTTGAAACAAAATTGTAATTTGGAAAAATTCCTATGAGAATAGGTTTCCTCTTATGTTATTTGGTAAAACATCTATTTCTTTAGTGGAACAGAAAGTATAAAATAGGGTTTTCTTTAAATAGTACACATTTTCCAAAAAACATATAAAGAAATATAAAGAATAAGGTAGATTATTGAGCTAGCATTGAAAAGAAAGGGAAACTAGTTTGAGGGAACTGAGAAAATATATAAAACAGTGATCTAAGTGGCCTCAGCAATCAACAAATTGGTAGAATGAATATCGTACAAAGTGATAGAAAGTGACTCAGCTGTTAACTTGTCATATATCTTTAGGTAAATCACCTCACCTTTTGAGAATTGTTTATTTTTAAAATTGGGATATTTACTTACATGACTTCAGACATTGCTAAGTTTGTATATGGTTCTAATTCATTCAGATAGATTTTTTTTTTTTTTAAATCCAGCTGAATGACTTGATCCATCTTTATCATAAAGTAATGCCTGGGTTCCCTGCACCATCATTGTAAAAACCAATTCTCTTCCCACACTCCCTACTTTTTTCTGCTGACAGCACAGTATGCCTTTTAATTACTTTGCCTTAGATGAAATATCCCTTTTTAATTTTATTAAATTTACTTCTTATATTAAGATCGTGCTATTGCACTTGCCAAAAGGACATTTAAAGCATGCAACTAATTTATTTTTTTCCCAGTGTTTAATTAGAACTCAGTTCAGCAGCAAAGATGAACTTGATGTAGTTAGTTCAAAATAAAGATAGAAAACTGAAGGGAAAATGTGAGTTCCAACAGAATCTGTTATTTACTTCCATATGGTTTCCAAACTAAAGTTCATGAGGGGTGATGATTTTCCTAAGATTTTAAATTTTTATGGTAAGACAACAGAAATATCTGCTTTCTAATATTTTGAGAAATGTATATATATACAGGATCCATAGTCAGTTTTTCATTTTAGTCTTGTGCATTTGTACAGGGCTCTGGACAGTTGCCTTTATTCCCCCTCTACATGATTATAAAATGCAGTCAGTAAAGCCCACTCAAAGAAAGCAGCAGGAGTTTGCTTGATATCAGTAGCAATCACCCAACTGCCATATATAGTAATCAAGCTCGTGTCAGCCATGTGCTCTACACTGCAGGAGGGCAGGACTAAAGTGTTTAATGTGCCACTCCACTGATGCTAAAGAGGAGCAAATGTTGAAAAGTGGTCTTTTGAATTGTAATAATCATTTGGAGCCACTATTAGCTACAGCTGCTCAAAGATGTTTTTAGTGGGCAAGGTTTTTCTAAACTGAGACCCATACAAAGTGATAGCATCTGATGTTATCAACCTATTTGTGTTTAGTCCTTTTTATCTTTCCCCTTAAAATATTTATTATCAAGGGAGATGTAAATGAATAACATTGGCAGCATATTCCCTTCATGTAGGAGTCTACTTATTGTGACTCAGCACTGGTCTTGAGTATGTTGTATGAAGGGAGAAGAAAATGCTTTATAATGCATCATTGTAACACATGTGCTATTGTTGTTTGGTCCGTCAGTTGTATCTTTGTGAACCCCATTTGGGGATTTGTGTGTGTGTATAATAATAGCTTTTTATTTTCAAAATATATGCATAGATAGTTTTCAGTATTCATCCTTACAAAACCTTGTGTTCCAAATTTTGTCCCTCCCTTTCTCTTATCCCCCACCCCCAGACAGCAATTAATCCAATATATATTTAACATGTGCAATTACTTTATACATATTTCCACATTTGTTATGCTGAACAAGAAAAATCAGATCAAAAAGGAAAAAAATGAGAAAGAAAAAAAAAGCAAGCAACAAAAACAAAAAAAAGTGAAAATACTGTGTTGTGATCCCCATTCAGTACATAAAGTCTTCTTTGTGGGTGCAGATGCTTCTCTTCATCACAGATCTACTGGAATTGGCCTGAATCCCCTCATTGTTGGGAAGAGCCACATCCATCAAAATTGATCATCCTATAATCTTGTTGTTACTGTGTACAATGATCTGGTTCTGCTCACTTCACTTAGCATCAGTTCATGTAAGTCTCTCTAGGCCTTTCTTAACTCATCCTGCTGATTGTTTCTTGTAGAACAATACTATTCCTTAACATTCTAATACCATAACTTATTCACCCATTCCCCAAATGATGGCCATCTACTCAGTTTCCAATTCCTTACCACTACAAAAAGGGCTGCTACAAACATTTTTGCACATATTCAGTAGAGACATTGCTGGATCAAGGGTATGTACAGTTTGATAGCCTTTTGGGCATAGTTCCAAATTGCTCCCCAGAATAGTTGGATCAGTTCATAACTCCACCAATAATATATTAGTGTCCCAGTTTTACCACACCCCCTCCAACATTTATCATTATTTTTCCCTTTCATCTTAGCCAGTCTGAGAAAAGTATTAGTGGTACCTCAAAGTTGTCTTACTTTGTACTCTTTGGCCAATAGTGATTTAGAGCATTTTTTCATATGACTAGAAATGGTTTTAATTTCTTCATCTGAAAATTATCAGTTCATATCATCTGACCATTTATCAGTTGGAGAATGGTTTGTATTCTTATAATTTGAATCAATTCTTTATGTAATTTAGGCATGAGGCCTTTTATCAGAATGCTTTGATGTAAATTTTTCCCCCCACTTTTCTGCTTCCCTTCTAATATTGTCTGCATTGGTTTTGTTTGTACAAAAACTTTTTAATTTAATATAATCAAATTTATCCATTTTGCATTTCATAATATTCTCTACTTCTTCTTTGGCCATAAATTCTTTGCAGATCTGAGAAGTAGACTATTCTTTTTAGATTTTCTTGGCAAAGATCCTGAAGTGGTTTGCTATGTCCTTTTCTCTCTCATTTTACAGAGCAGGAAACTGAGGTACTGACTTCTGAGGGTCACATAGCTAGTTAAGTAACTGAGATAAAATTTGATCTCCTATCTTCCTGAATCCAGTCATAGAATCCTTATCCACTGCCCTATCCAAGCTGCTCTTAATGTGAACTATTGTTTTTTTAGAACAGTAGAGCCTAATTCTGTAGATCAACTATTTTTACTGTCAATGACAAGTTCATAATTTTTTTATGGATTTTCATTGACTTGTTGGTAATTTATTTTGTTATATACTTCAATACATTAAAAAAAAAGAGATTTATCTGCATTGTAACTAATAAAATATTATATAATTGAATTTCAGCTGACCAATACATTAGCTTTTCACTAAACATAATATATATCCTCCAAATAACTGTCATATAATGAACATTTTTCAGCTACTGTCAGTCTGTCATAGTTGAATTTGAAACCCGGGGCAAAATACATATATTGTGTATAGTTTCCATTTCTAGCCCCCAAATGTCTAAATTTCTTGCTCCAAAATTAAAAAAAAAATCCTTATATTAGAAAAAGAATCTCATAATTATCTATTTAAAACAATTATTTAAATCAATAATTGACTAATTTTCACTAAGGATATAGTTATTAAAAATCCTTTTATGGGTAGAATGGACATAAATATAATAGAAAGGTTGAATTTACATAGACTGATTAAAAGAAAATGGCAAATCTTTTATCTGTGTAGTCTATGTTAACTATTGGCTAAATTGGATTTTGAAGTAGTCAGATTCAACTAAAAAAACATTTTTATTCAGACTTTGAAACAATTCAGACACTCTTCAAAAGTGAATTTAATGATGGGTTGTGTAGGCACCAAAATTATTTTGAGATTCTAAGATGGCATGAATCATGTAGTTTGTATGATTGTAATGAAACTGCCTGGAAGTATATTATCATAGCAAGTTTTATCACATTATTCATCTCCATACATATTTTGATTCAGCTAAATTGTACTACTTGCTTAGCTATTGTAAATGTCCCATATGTCTTTATTTCTGTACTTTTACCCATAAACTTTTTTGGAAGGCCCTTCTGTTCAATTTGTTAAGCATTTAAGCACCTACTATGTGCAAAGTACTGTTATCAGGAATTTTAAAACCAAAATGAAGCAATCTCTGCTTTCTAGGAATTTATAGTATATTAGACACTTATATGTGTGCATATGTGTGTGTATATATAACATACTTCATATACACATACATACATTTATAGACGTACATATATATGTGTGTGTATATGTGTGTGTGCTCGCATGTGTATAAAATACAATGTTATTTTAGGAAGAGAGCATTAATAACTAAGAGGGAAGATCATGGAAGCCTTCATGGGAGAGGTACCAAATGAACTGAGTTTGAAGATAAAATATCTGATAGGCAGAGGTGAGAGAAGAGTTCATTTTCATGCATGTTGCATGGCCTATATGAATGCATGGGGAAGATACAATGTCATTCTTAAGAACTACTTAATAATTTGGCAGAACATAGTATGCGAAGAGTAATATAAAGTCTAGAAAGGTAGATTGGAGCCAGATTGCGGAAGGTCTTAAATACCAGACTAACCATTGAAGGTTTAAATTATGTTTTATTTAAAAATTTCTGAATTTAGCAGCCATCAGCAGTTTTTTTCTAATAGCTCAACCTTTAGCAAGTAAATACAGTTATGAAAAACTCATAAACCATGTCTGAAAATGTATTGTCGTCCCCTTTTGCTGAAGAGTCATAGGATCAGTTATCCAGACAGAACTGCAAGGAACCTCTGAGGTCCTGAATCCAAACCTCTCATTTTATGAAGGAGTAAGCTGAGTTTCAGGGGAAGTAAGTAAATCACTTACTTAGCAAAAATAATTTAGGCTGTAAATGTCAGAGGCAGGAATCAAATCCAAGGCCTCTGACTTCAGGGACAATGCTTTTTCTTCTTTTTACTAAGAAGTAGCTTAGCAAATACTTGTGCTAGAGCCTCTCTAGCTTCATTTAGTCTGATTACCCACAGCCGGACACACTGTACCTCAACTCCAACATTGTGATGTCATTTTGTCTTGTTTGAGCACAAAGGACAGGCAACAATATCAACAGCTTAGTACCTCTACGTACACAGTGGATAGAGCACTGAACCTGGAATTAGGAAGAACTGAACTCAAAAACAGCCTCAGACCATAGGTAAGTCACTTAACTTCTGCCTCAGTTTCCTCATCTGTAAAATAGGGATGATAATAATACCTGTCACCCAGGGTTTCTATAACAATCAAATGAGATAATTGTAAAGTGAAAACTTTACGATGTGTAAACTTTTAAACTGCTATAAATATGCTAGCTATTATGATATAGCAATTATTATTATTACTAATTATTGATAGGTAGCCCATTTCATCACCTATGTTTTGAAGTCATGCTTGTTCAATGCATTGGACAGAATCATTTCATGTTTCAGAGATGTTTTTGACCAAAGCTTTTTGATCAAAGATGACATAGTTGAAGAAGGAAAGGAAGAAAGGGAAAGAAGGAGGCAAAGAATATAGGAAGGAAAATTGGTTAGCCTTGGCAAGGACGAAGGCTTAGAGTTTATGGCAGAGGAAAGAATAGAGAATAATACAGAGTGGTTTTGAAGTGTAGACTTGGGGAGAAGAAGAATTTCATAGTAGAAAAATATTGAAGGTGAGCTTCTTGAGAGGTAAGATTGTTTTGTTTTTCTATTTGTTCCCCCTGCTTAGCATGGTGCTTCGTTTGTGTTAAGAATTTAATAAATTCTGGTTCTCTGACTCTATTACCACTTGTTAAAATTCTACTTTTTCCTTAAGTTTCAGTTAAAATGCCACTTTTCCATAATGCTTTCCCTCTTTTTCTCAACTGATAATTCTTTTTTCCCCTTTAGATTTTGTACCTCTTTTAGTTCCATTTTTCTTTACATTTATCAGTTTCTGAATGTATTGCTTTTTCCCCATTAGATTATAAATTCCCTGAAGACATGTACCACACTTTAGTTATTCTTGGCATTTCTCCTCAGTACTTAATAAATATTTGGCAACTTTTTCTGAACTTATTAGCCAATTATTATTAGTTTTATATTTTAAGCAAATTTAATGCAACCATTTGGAATAATGTTAATATATCTTTAAAAAAAAAACCCACTCATATAAAAAACTTGAAGGAACTTGTCCATCTATCTCAGTATGCCATTCTAATTTCTCAAGTTGTCATTCACCTTGTCAATAATTACTTATATACCAGGCAGAGAGAGCTCAGGTTTGCCCTGAGCATATGGAATCTTTTATCAATTGTGATTACGATTAAAAGGTCAAAAAATGCACCTTTTTTTTCTTGTTTGCATAGAATATTTTAGTAGGAAAACTAGAATTAATATTGTTGAGTATGCATGAGGTTTGTGTTTTTCTAATTTCTCATTTTGATTTTGATCTAAGGAAAGATATTCATATTTCCATTTATTTAATAAATGAATTTCTTGTTATACTGAGTATTTTTAGCTTAGTAACTTCCTTGACAAGCTTCCTCATTCAGTATTTGATTTTTAAACTTGAGCTAAAATGTTGAATATCATGTGAAATGGATATTATATTAACATTAACATTTTATTGGATTATTAACAGATGTAACACATTAGTCACCTTAAATCAGTTTAATTGATTTCTTCCAGAATTCAAGAGCAATACATTTGTCAGTTTTACATAAAAAAGGAGAGTGAGGATGAGCGTAAACATCCACTTACTGAAGGAAAACCACAGAAATTAGTATATGTTAATTAAGTTAAATTTGGAGTGAAACATATTGCAACATTTAAAAAAATACAAATTAAAAGAATTTGGAATTTACATATTATAAAATCAATATGTATCGATTTTATTTAGGGATGCAATAAATATGTGTGCTGTTGTGTAGCAGTCATCTACAGAGTTAATTCTTTTTCACAATTTAAAGTCTCTGTGGTGCAACATTATCTTTAATTCTCACAAATATATTTACATTTTGTTTTAGAATGACTAAATCTCAGAGTTTCTAAAGAGTGCATTGGAATGGAAATCAAAAGACTTGGGTTCTAGATTGGGGTCTGCAAATAATTTACCGTGTGACCTTGGATATATTCTTTCCCTTCTCTGAATCTCTTTCCTCCTCCATAAAATGCCAGGTTAGACTAGATGACATCTGACATTCCTTCAGTGTCAGAACTTTGTGATTTATTCATTCTGTCCAATCTCTGGTACCTTTTTTCAGTAAGAAAGATCTGGGGAAGTTTATTGTATAGATCATGTGTTCCTTTATGTAATAGGAAAGCATTTGTTGCCATGTCTCTAACAGACTAAGCTTAGCTGACAAATTTTATAAACTCAAATAGTAACATAATTGTTACATTTCTTTCATTTTTATAGAATTAAATGTATGTTAGGATATCACCTTATTTTGTATTATAGGAGTCGGGAGGGTTAAGTAGAGTAGGAAATGGTAGTGAAAATGTTTCTGTTATCAATATTTAGAACAAAATATTGTTAGACATTAATTAATTGAATTTCTGTTATGTTGGCATATATACTTTTTCAGTTTAAAGTATTGCATTTGTTCTGAAATTTTTGATAAAGGAAGACCCTTCCCTCAGAAGACAGATTTTAGATGAAAGTTGCATAATTTAAATTCAATTATCTATAAAGAAGTCTTTATAAGGTACAAATATTAATCCTGTTTTACATATGAGCAAGTTGTATGTGATTTTATAATAGAAAAATGATGGAACCTGTACTTAATTTCAGATTTTGGATGAATAACTATGTAATAGTAATACTGACTACTCCCCCTAAACAATAGGAAAGTTATACTAAGACTTGATTGGTTCAGGGGAATTAACTTGTTGACTGGACTTTTCCATTTCCTCATTCCTGCATAACCCAAAATATTCCCTGTTGACCAGGCAGATTTTGCTATGGAAACCAGGTTGGCTTGATCACCTTGAATCAGTTGTTTGTCATTGTTGAGTATTTTTTCCATACTGTTGTTAAATAATATGTTTCGGGTTTTTTTGATCTGTTAGTGTCTCATTTTGTTTCAATCACAAATCAGAATCATAGGACTGTTTTGAGACTAGTTTGATCCACAATATACCTTACATCATGTAAAATGGGCTATTATATAAACATTACATTTGTCAGAAGGACAGAATTTCTGCCTTGGAAGGGAGTAGAGGTAGATCACCTTTGCAGGGTGACTAATCCAAAGTGTACCTTTATTTATTTCTTCATTCAGCAAATTTGATGGTTTCAGGTTTTCTTTTGTTTCTATGAAAAAAGCCAAGTCTATCACTCTTAATCAACCACTGCAGAATGTTGATCCTGTACTAGTTATTGCTTCTGTCTTAAAGCTGGGTGCATGCTTGTGTGAAATAAAAAATCTGGTTCAGGGTACTGCTTTGAGCTATCTAGGCCAGGGAAGAAATTCTCAGGAAAAAAATTTTCTGTGGCTACACTAAATTTCATATGATCTAACAGCTGGGAGCTGAGTTTTTCTTCAAAGTGCTCAGCTTGAAAGAAAGTACAGTGTTAGAGTTCAAATGTTGGAGTTTGTTCTTCTCAGAGGCACAGCCGGTTTAGAGGCTTGGAGCCCTTCGGATGTCTCCAAATCCAAAGGTTCTGTCCTTCAGCCTCTGCCTCTGCTTTTCTTCTGCCTCCAACCAAGACAGAGATGGAAGGTCTCTCTTATCTCCTTCTGGGGAGCCCAGCCACCAACTTGCCGCGGAGAGAGGGCTTCTGGCGTAGCTCCACTGAAATCCGTCAAAATGTTCTCTGCAGCAGAGTCGTTCCTCTCGAGTCCAGCGCGATCAGCCAGCCAAGAGGAAAAAATGTATTCTGCCATAGATCCCTCATCGCTGGCTTTTTATCTGCCTCTTCTGAGAGAATGGGATTATGGGTTTTCTCCCATAGTGCTCTCTGGCCCAATGACTTTAAGGGAGGTGTGAACTCTCTTGAAGTTAGAAAGTGTACTTTGTGAAGCTAGCATACTTGTGGACTCCAATGAGTAAAGGTGTGAACACAAGCCTTGTCTTAATTAGTTCTACTTAGTACCTTGTTTCAGGTTCTGGCCAAAACAACTTCTTGTAAGATTAGATCAACTCTAATTACTTAGCAGTTAGTAAGGATTCCAACATCTCCCCCTTTCTTTTGTTTTAGTTCCTGAAAAACCAGCAAGAATCACTGGATTCCCTGAGATGAAAAATTATTGATGAGACTTTTTGCAGTACTTCAGAGCTTACAGGAATTATTAGATTCCTGGCGCATGAACTAATGGACAATGGATTCCTTATGGACTATTTCTAGGACTTATGGACATTTGTAAATTTTCAGGTCGATTTATGTTGTTACATTACTACTAGCCTGTGTTATATTACTATGTGCTTATGTATTTTAAGCAATTGCAAGAATCATTGGATTTCTTGAGATGAAAGATTGTTGATGAGACTTTTGCAGTAGTTAAATTTTCATGTTGATTCATGTTATTTGTTACATTACTACTAGCCTGTGTTATATTGCTATGTGCTCATGTAAATTATGTATAATGCCTCCCATATTGATGGATTTATGTATACCATGTATATCTGTTACAAAGTTCTGGCCCATATTGATGGATTTATGTGTACCCCCTCAGAAACCCCCTATGTTTTAAAACAAAAGAAAGGGGGAGATGTTGGAATCCTTACTAACTGCTAACTAATTAGAGTTGATCTAATCTTACAAGAAGATGTTTTGGGCAGAACCTGAAACAAGGTACTAAGTAGAACTACCCATAATCCCTCTCTCTGGAAGGAGCATAAATAGGCCAATGGGCCAGGCGGAGAGTTCTTGAGAGGAAGAAGCTACAAGTTGAGATTTCACTGAAATGACATGAAGACTGGAGCTGGCTGGAGGCTGAAGAAAGCAGAGGCAGAGGCTGAAGGACCAGACCTTTGTATTTGGCAACATTTGGAGAGAGCTCTTAGAACCAAGCAGAGAGATAGGCCTCTAAGCTAACCGGGCTATATTGGAGATAATAAAAGATCTGAACTTTCATCACCTGGCAGTGTTTCGAGAAGAAAAAGATCACAACAGTACAGGACAAGTTAAAGTCCTGGAATCAGGGTTTGATGCCCTTAAAGTAACTATGAGCTATCTTATGTTTTTGAATTGAAGAAAGGTAGAGTCCCTAATCGTGCTCTTTGCCTAAGTTAGTGTTCCTACCAGGACCTTCTTGACCACAAGGCAATAGCTCTGTTAGGGTAGCCAAAAAAAAAAAAAAAAAAAAAAAATTACTGCTGGCTTAGTCTCCAGGAGCTGTGCTAAATCTGTTTCAGCTGGAGTTACACTGTGCATATCTTACATTTATATTGAACAGGTGTCTGCTCATGTCTGGGTAAGATAGCACTTTTTTACTAGGAAGTGTAGATTTTAAATTTAAATGTTTCATAAATCACTCATCCTGATGTTTCAAGAGAAAACATGGTCATGTTAATAAGTACATTTTTTTCCTTCTCCCAGATGGCCAGCTCATGCACAGGGATTTTGCAGATCTCCTTAGCTTTTGAAGTGATGATTTAGAGGCTCTTTCATAAATTGCCAGTTCTTTAAGGGTGTAACACTATTAAATGTTCATTATATTATACAGCCTTCATTGAAGTCCTCTGATGCCTGTTTGGGGTATAAGGTGATCTGGTTCTTTTCTTAAAATATTAATTTCTTCACTTTTATTGCTATCTTTTATTTTTACATCATCTTCATTTCCAAATATATTCCTCTTTCTTTTCCTTCCCAGAGAGCAATCCCTTGTAACAGTTATCTTGGGTTCTTATGCCAGCCAAATGCCTTCTCTGGTGGATCTTGACATATTAGAAAGGTCCACAATGTAATTCCAACAAAGATATAACAACTTGCATTCTCCAGTGCCAAATATAATGCATTGGATAAAGTAGTTACTTAATAAAGGTTTGTTGAATTATTGAATTGGATTGCTTCTGGTAACAGAAAGGGTCATTTAAAATACAGCTTTTCAAGTTGAAATAAGGTGGTATCAGTATTTGTCTTTTCCCTGAACCTACTAGATAAAGTTGCCTTCTAAAAATAACAAACCAGAAATTATTATTATTAAAAAAAGGAGTAAATGACTGAAGGGGATGTAATTTTTGAAATGATTGTATTGGTAAAAAATGATTTGCCGAAGAAGTATATCTTTTTTCTCTTGGTGTTTTTGTATGACTTTAGTTTCAAAGAAATCTTTATATTACTTTCCTGCCTCAAATAAATATTTTAAAATTATTAATATGCCTGGATCTTTCCAGAATGGTGTAGAAGAAACAGTTTTGGTCTTGAGGTCAGAAGTGCCCACTTTGACACTAGCTCTGCTATCCAAGACCAGTCTGTTCACATCTCTGAGGTTTGATTTCTTCAGTTGTGAAGATGAAGTTATTAAGATCTTGCACTACTCTTTATTTTGCAGGATTGTTGTGGGCAAGGCACTTTGTAAACCCTAAAGCACTAATGTGAGTTTTTATTATTGCCATCAGTTATTGTAGATATGGTCTATTTGTCAGTATTGTTAACACATACAGTTGAGAATTTAAAGTCATTGATTTCCAAATTAGAACTTTGTGCTAGTGGACAAAGGAAAACTCAAATTTTAGTAAGTCTAGAATTTCAAAGAGTAAATTCAAGTAGTAAGTTCTTGAAAAGTTCTCTTTGCTAGGGGAAAAAAAGTAATAATGAAATATGAATGAAAAATGAATTTTGATGGTTCTGAATTTCCTTGATGATAGGTTTAAGAACTTTTACATGATATTTGCAGTGCAAAGAATTTAATTTCTCCAAGAGGCAAAATTACCTCTATTTTAAAGATGAGAGCAAATGTTGGATTATAAAAGTAGTTATGTTGTCCATGTCAGAATTTTGAGATGGAATAAGCTTTTCACTTTAAAAAGCTGTCATTATAATGAAGTATTAAAAAAAGAATTGATTCCTTTCCAGCCAACTTTTAATTGGTTGAAGGTGAAAGCTATTCCAGGAGACACGATTATGGCTTCATCATCCTATAAGTAAAAAAGTTTAAAAGGAAATCTCTTTCTGTGGAGAATAGTTGTGACAGATCTGTTTATTTTAAATCATGAGGAAGCCTGTCTTTGGCAAATAGAACAGTAATTTAAACCCTAGCCATGAAAGAAAATCTTAGAACAGCTGTGAAAACAATAAAAGGTTCTGCAATGGAATATGAATGCACTTGTAAATTCAGAATTGGTTTTTTTTTCTTTCATTGAAGAGGGCATAAATTAATCCATCAAAATAAAAAAAAATAGAACTTTATGGTCAGATTTTTCATTTCTTATCTTACAGAAATGCTTTAAATTTTTTTTTTTTTATTCTGATACTGTTGTTCCGAATAAAGTGTAAGAGGTGCCACCATTTGATTTTTTTTTTGGCGGGGGAGTGAGATTGGGGGAATGGATAAGGTCATTTGTTTTTTAATTCCCTGATACTAACTTTTGGAAAATATTAAATATAACTAGACAATTCTCTCAGGCCTTTTACAATTCAGATTCTGTGTCTATGACACTGGCTAACTCTCAAAACAGATATTCTCAGGTTTACAAAATTATGAAGGTATGGATCCTTTTGCCTCAGCATTATAATGTATTAGGATTTTAAGAGGCACTGCTATTCTAAATTTCAAGATATGCCGATTAAATTATGTTTAATTTTGTTCCTTTTTATTTTTTTAATTAAAGCTTTTTATTTTAAAAACATGAATGGATAATTTTTCAACATTGACCTTTGCAAAACCTTGTGTTCCAAATTTTCTCTTCCTTCCTTCCCCACTCCCTCCCCTAGATGGCAGGTAATCCAATATATGTTAAACATGTTAAAATATATGTTAAATCCAATATATGTATACATATTTATACAATTATCTTGCTGCACAAGAAAAATCAAATCAAAAAAGGAAAAAAATGAGAAAGAAAATAAAATGCAAGCAAGCAACAACAAAAAGAGTGAAAATACTATGTTGTGATCCATATTCAGTTCCCACAGTCCTTTCTCTGGGTATAGATGGCTCTCTTTATCACAAGATCATTGGAACTGGCCTTAATCATCTCATTGTTGCATCCATGAGAATTGATCATCATATAATCTTTTTCTTGCCATGTATAATGATCTGGTTCTGCTCATTTCACTTAGCATCAGTTCATATAAGTCTCTCCAGTTCTCTATAAAAGCATCCTGTAGTTCAGCTTACTCTTACAAAAACCCAGAGAAATGTTCATTTCATCCCCATGAGAAAATCTCCAAAGAAAGGAAAATGTCTCTCTCCATAAACAACTAATTTTATTTTGAGACAACTCTAATTATTAGGAAATTTATCTTTACATTGAGCTTAACTCCTACTCATTGTTATTCCCTCCCGGGCTAAGAGAAGAATAGTTATCTGCCTACTTCATATTTTTAGCTAGTGGTAAAGGTGATCACTTTTCATTATATAAAAAAAGAAGCTAACACTTTATAACCTTTACTGAATATCTACAACATTGTTTGGTGTATTCCAAGTTAAACAGTTTTAATAGAAATGGAAGACACTTTCTATGATCAATTAATTTAGTCTATTTAAAGATTTTCCCTAAGGACTATTGTTATAGATTCCTAAATGATATTCCCTTTTTGCTTGAATTTTTTTCTTCATATGATGCCAGATTCCTAAACTAATTATATCCTTCCCTAGCAAAATCCTTTAGTGATTTTCTGTTGTAAATTAAAGTCCAAATTTAGGATCTTGGCATTTGCTACAGTTTGATTTCAACCTGCCTTTCAGCTTTTCTTCCATTGTATTTCCATTCATATATTCTTTTTTTCAACAATCAAATGGGAGTGCTTTAGTGATTTCTGTCTTATATTTCGTTCTTCTGTCTTTGTTCCCATTTTTCATTCCTGGAATGGATTTCTTCGGAATTGTGCATATTGGATTTATTCCCTTTCTTATTAATTTCTTCTTAAAGTATTACTTATTAAAGGTATTTTCTAATTCACTTTGTCCTAACTAAAAATCTAATATCACCCTTTATGACCTCCCAAATACATTTATATTTTAACTTTTAGTTCATTTATGTCTTTTTTTTTTTTTTTTTTTTTTTTTTGGCTTTTGCTGAGGCAATTGGGGTTAAATGACTTGTCCAGGGTTACACAGCTAGGAAGTATTAAGTGTCTGAGGTCAAATTTGAACTCAAGTCCTCCTCACTTCACGGTTGGTGCTCTATCCACTGCGCCACCTAGCTGTCCCAGTTCATTTATGTCTTATCTTTCTTCATCAACATGCCCTCATCAGCTCCTTGAAAGGGAGGGACTTTGTCTTGATTTGTCTTTGAGTCCCTGGCATCCAGCCTGAGGATGTATATATAAGTATTAAATGAATGGTTGTTCAGTTGCAACTCTTTATGACCCCCATGGGCACTACACACGAGGACCTTCTATTCTCCATTATCTCCCAGTGTCTGTCCAAGCTCGTGTTTGTTGCTTCCATGACATTATCCATCTCATCCTCTGCCCTCCCCTTTTCCCTTTTCTCTTCAATCTTTCCCAACATCAGGGATTTTTCCAATTTGTTCTGTCTTCTCATTATAGAGTCAAAGTATTTAAGCTTTAGCTTTCAGCATTTATCCTCCCAATGAATGGTCTGAATTAATTTCTTTTAAGTATTGACTGATTTGATTGCCTTGCTGTCCAAGGGATTCTCGAAAATCTCCAGCACTAAAACTTGAAAGTATTGATTCTACAGTTTCTCGGCTTTCCTTATAGTCCAACTCTCACAGCCATACGTTGTTACTGAAAAAAACATAACTTTGATTTATGCCTTGTGAGCAAGATGATGTCTCTGCTTTTTAGTACACTGTCCAGATTTTCTTTTATTCTCATGGCTGCAATTATCAACTGCAATGATCTTTGAGCCCAAGAATTAAAATCTGACATTGCTTCCATTTTTCTCTATTTGTTTGGAAATAATGGGATCAGTTGTCATGATTTTAGGGGTTTTTTTATTTGTTTGTTTTTTGGCGGGGAGGTGGATTTGTTACTGATGATGTTTTTTAATGTTAAGCTACAGGTCAGCTTTTAGAGTTTCCTCTTTCACCATCATTTAATTCTTCACTTTCTGCCAATAGAATAAATTAATTTGTATAATTGAAATTATTGATATTTTCCCAGCAACCTGAATTCCAGATTTTGGCAGTAATCCTCCTTTCCCAATCTTAAACCTATCATCAGCTGATGTTCAGTTCTAACTGTTGCTTCTTGACCCACATACAGGTTCCTCAGGAGGCAGGTAAAATAATCTAGTACTTCCATCTCTTTGAAGATTTGCCATATTTTGTTGTGATCCACACAGACAAATGCTTTAATGTAATCAGGAACATATGAACAGAAGTATAGACTGGTTTTCAAAGAGTCAAAGAAACAAGTCCAGATTGCCAAAATTCAGTGGATTGTGGAGAAAGCAAGGGAGTTCCAGAAAAGAAGTCTATTTTTGCTTCATTGATTACTGCCAAAGTCTGGAATTCAGGTTGCTGGGAAAATGTCAATGATTTCTGATCTCTATCGAGGGAGCCATCCTATGTAAGAAAATATAAACAAACAAACAAAATCAGTCTAATGAAACTAACTAGTACTATCAATAAAATGTGTCAGTATTTGTTGTATTTTACATCCATATATACTCCCTTCTGCAAGGGGGGAAGAAAAGTACATTTTTGTGTCTCTTTGTAGTGGATATAAGGTTGTTAGTATTTTCTGGGAAATACTAATTTCAGATGGCCATTCTTATTTTGACTGTCAATTATTCATTAATTTAATCCATGATCCTAAGAATTCATATTTGTGTTTTTCTCAAAGTTATTCTTAAATAGGATTGTCATTTGAAGATTATATTAGAACTCATTCAACCAGAACATTGCCTGAAGAAACAGGCAGGCTGATGCCAATTTTGGAATCTGTTATATAGTTTTACAAAATATTGTTGCTTCACCATTGTAGAGCCAGAGAATTTAAATGCAGGCTTGGCAGTACATCAAAAGATACTACTTGTGAGTAAACTGTTTCCTGCTTTTGCCTAGTCATTTCTTGGAATATTGTCTTTCTCTTAAGTAACTTATGTAGATATTTTAGTCATGGTTTATTTATTTTCCAAAAACAATTTTAAAAGTTCTGTATAATTTGTTCCTAATTGTGGGTAATGCATTTAAGCAGTACTTTCTATTACTTATTTTTTGACCAAGAGATCCATCTTGTTTCCTGGGATTAGGTGTCTGTGGAGAATATTTTAGAGTAGGTATTTAATTCTTTCTGAGCTTATAGCTGTTCAGCCAAAATGATAAAGTGATTATGTAGCTGTCTACACAATTCAGACAACCAGAAAAGCCCCTTATGGACTTGGTTCAAATCCTGACCTTGCTATTTGCCTACTTGTTTGACCTTTGGCAAGTCTTCTAGCCTTTCAATATTCAGCTTCTTCCACTAAGCTGCTTCATAGTTAGATGGAATAATGTATATGAAATTATATGTAAATGGCAGCTATTTTTTATCAATCTTCCATAAAATTTAACTTAACTGCTTTACTGTGGTATGGAAATGATTTGGAGTTAAGTTCTTCAAGACATTGTGGGTAGAATTCCAATTCTTACAGATTGGGAAGGTGGTAATAATGCTACTGTAGCTGCTATTGCTGGAATATCCTCATATTCAGATAACAATGTAATCAGTTGAGAAGAGGAAAGCATTTAGGATTAAAAATGAAGAGAACTAACCTCTGTCACTGGGACTAATTAAGGCCAGAGAAGAAGGGAAAAATGTATCAGAATTTCAACACCACATTTTTCCTGTAATTCAACAGTTTAATTCTTCAGGTCAAGAAAGTAGAAGATACTCACCTTTTGATATAGAAATCCTCAAAGACCTGAAAAAAGCTTGCACTCTTTATGGGGCTACATCAGCTTATGTTAAGATGCTATTACAAAATTTGTCTTTTGAAATCTTGACCCCTAATGACTGGAAATCGATAGCAAGAATATGCCTAGAACCTGGACAGAACTACTTGTGGCTTTCTGAATATAGTGAGCTCTGTAGGATACAAGCCCAACAAAATAGTCAAAGTGGAGTTCATACGGCAATCACCTGTGACCTACTAACAGGTACAGGTCCTTATGCAGATGTCGCAGCACAAATTGGTTATTCTGTAGCAGCATATCAGCAAATTGCTGATAATGCTATCAAAGCGTGGGCTTCTCTTCACAATAAAGACGACAAGGGGGGAGCCTTCACAAAAATAACAAAAAGCCAAATGAACCCTTTGCTGACTTTGTGGGATGTTTGCAGACAGCTATCACAAGAACAAATGGAGAAAATGCAATAACAGACATTTTGATAAGGCAACTTGCTAAGGAAAATGCTAATGAGGTTTGCAGAAAAATTATACTAGGACTGCGCAAGGATGCTCCTTTAGAGGAGCTCATAAGACGCTGTGCCACTGTGGGCACAGGTGCCTTTTATAGCCAGGCTATGATGCAGACTTCCCAAAATCCAAACATGAGAAGACAGAGTCCCTCTTGGCAAGGGACTTCCAGAGAGACTCGTAGATGCTTTCAGTGTGGAAAAGTAGGACATCTGAAAGCTCAATGTTGGTATAGAGATAGAATGGGAAAACAAAGTGGGAGAACAAGACCCCAAACCCCATGTCCAAAATGCAACAGAGGCTTCCATTGGGCCTCAGAATGCAGACAGATTCAGGGAAACGGGATGAGGGGCCCAGCCCCAGGGCCCAAGGCAAAAAACACTTGGGGCATGATGGCAGCCAATGGTGCACCCAGAGAGTGCCTAGAAGTCCAGTACCCAGACATGACCAATCAGCCAGAAAGCCATATGATGGGAGAAGGGGATTACACAGTCAACCAGCCAGGAAGCAACCTGATGGCAGAAGGGAATTACAGTTGGGGAGAATAGAGCTGTATGCAGCTGGGACAACTGAGATACCCCCTGGAGAGGTGAAATCTGTTCCTCTCCAGCCTATGGATTCCCTACCTCCAGGCACAGTAGGCTTGACCATTTCACCTCCTTGTATGTACAAAACAGTGTCCATCCACACACTGATGTGGGAAACTGGGGAATGTGTAGATAATATCCCAGTCACTAATACAGGTAGACAATGTGTGACTTATCACCCAGGAGACGTATTAGCATCAGGTTTACTCATACAGAATCCTAATAAGCAGCCTCATGATAGTCACCCAGGTTCTGACTCCAGACCACGAAATCCAGGAATATACTGGACAGCAGCAGTAACGGCTGACCGACCTATGCTCACTATCTATATAAATGGCCTACCATAGGAAGGATTGGTAGACACAGGTGCAGATTGTACAGTTATTAGAGGTGTCAGTTGTCCCAGTCACTGGCCAAAGATTAAAGCAGATACCTATATGTCTGGAGTAGGAGGATCAATAGCAGCTGAAGTTAGTGCTGCCCCTATGAGATGGACTTTGAGTTTTTACTCCTTTTATAGTTGAAAAAATCCCCATCAATCTGTGGGGAAGAGACGTTTTACAACAATTGGGGTTAAAAATGAGTACTTCGGTTTTTTAAGCAGGGCTGCTGTTGAAGGCCTGCCAACACTTTCACCTGTTCCTATCCAATGGAAAACTGATACACCAGTGTGGATAGAACAGTGGCCCTTAAGTAGCGATAAAATTCAGGCCTTATTAGATATAGTACAGGAGCAGCTTGAACAAGGGCATTTACAACCTTCTCTAAGTCCTTGGAATTCACCAGTGTTCGTTGTAAAAAAGAAATCGGGAAAATGGAGGATGCTCACTGATTTAAGAAAAGTGAACGAACAGATGGAAACTATGGGATCTCTTCAGCCTGGACTTCCATCTCCTACTCAGCTTCCTAGAGAATGGCCTCTTTGGGTTATAGACATCAAGGATTGTTTCTGTTCCATTCCTCTGGATAAGGAGGATATGAAGAGATTTGCCTTTTCAGTGCCCAGCATTAACTTAGCTGAGCCTTATAAAAGATATGAATGGACGGTTTTGCCACAGGGAATGAAGAACAGCCCCACTATGTGTCAAATGTATGTTGCTGCTGCTCTTGCTCCAATAAGAAAAGCATTTCCAAAAGTTATGCTATTACATTATATGGATGATATATTGGGATGTGCACCTGAGGAACAAATGCTAGAAGCATGTTTACAAAAAACCATAGAAACACTAAGATACTACAAACTTCATATCGCTACAGAAAAAATTCAAAGGCATGCTCCTTTTCAATATTTAGGATATGAAATATATCCTAAGGCACTTACACTACAAAAACTGACTTTAAGAACAGAGAGGTTGAACACCTTAAATGATTTCCAAAAATTAATATCCAATGGATGCGTACAGTATTAGGTTTAACTACCAATCAATTGCAACCCCTATATGACATTTTAAGGGGAGACACTGCTTTAAATTCACCACGCCAGCTTACAAAAGAAGCTCAAGAGGCCTTGAGAGAAGTTGAACTGGCTTTATCCAATGTAGTTGAAAGAGTAACTCAAAAACCCTTGGAAATATCAGTTTTTGCTATGAAAGAAGCACCCACAGCAGTCCTTCATCAAGGAGACAGTGTGATAGAGTGGGTGAACCTCCCAGCACAACCAGAACAAAGCCTTACGCCTTACCCAGTGCTTGTGGCTAGGATTCTATTAAAGGCCATTAAGCGAGCAATACAATTATCTGGGACAAGACCTGATAAGATATACACCTTTTATACAAATGCACAAATTAATGTATGCTGTGAAACCATCCCAGAGTGGCAAATTTTATTGGTCATGGCTCCAAATTTTGCACATGGATCTCCATTAAAGATAACCAGACTATTGCATAATTGGCAATGGATTTTTGAGAAGAAGGTTTCTAAGGTTCCTCTTGAAGGACCAACCATTTTTACAGACGCAGCCAAACAAAATATTTGTGCTGTATACTCTCATGATCTAACCATAAAAAGAGTAGTCAGAACTCCTTTTCAGTCCACTCAGCAGAACGAATTATATGCGATCATGCTAGCTCTCACTTATTACCCAGGCGACATAAATATAATATCTGATTCAGCCTATTCAGTAGGTGTGGTACAAAGAATTGCCACAGCCCAAATAAAATTTGCAGCTTCTAATATATATCAGCTCTTTAAGGAACTTCAGGAGCAAGTGAGAAAGCATCCAGGAAAGATTTATATCCTGCATGTCCACTCACATAGTGGACTTCCAGGTCCTATTTTTGATGGAAATTCAAAGGCAGATAGCCTTTTAACTATGTTGGCCAGTATGCCTTTATTTCAGGAGGCCCAGGAATCCCATTCTAAATACCATCAGGCTGCTCGAGCTTTGCGTTTACAGTTTGGGATTACAAAAGAAGAAGTTAGGAGCATAGTAAAAAGCTGTACAGCTTGCCTTCCCTTCCACGCTCCTACACTGCCTCCAGGGAAGAATCCTGGTGGTTTGAGACCCAATGAAATCTGGCACATGGATGTGACTCATTATAAATCTTTTGGTCATCTGTCTTTTATCCACGTTGTGGTAGACACCTTTTCAGGATTCACTTTTGCCATACCAGCAGCAAAAGAGACAGCCCGAGCGGTCACTGAATTCCTCATTCAAGCATTCGCAATTATGGGTGTGCCACAAGAAATAAAAACGGATAATGGACCAGCATATACCTCCAAACATTTTGAACACTTTTGTGCACAGTATAAGATTTTACACACTACTGGCATACCCTTCAATCCTCAAGGTCAAGCAATAGTAGAAAGAAGAAACAGGGACATTAAGACAATCCTCCAAAAAAAAAAGAAAGGGGGAGCCACGGGTAACCCTAGAGAACTTCTAAATTTAGTTCTCTATACCATTAATTTTTTAATCTTTGATAAAGATGCACTGGCTCCAGCAGACAGGTTTTATAACCCACCAGAAGAGCAGTGTCCAGTGCGAGCAGCTCCACTATCTTTAGATAATCGCCAGGTGATGTGGAGAGATCCAGAAAGTGGTGAATGGAAGGGACCAGATAGGCTAACTGCTTGGGGAGAGGATTTGCTTGCATCTCTACATGTAGAGAAGGAATCAGATGGGTGCCGACGAGCCGCATTCGCCTTGTCCATCGCAGAGAATGGAGCAGACCCTTGAAACAAAGGAGAAGACCCAAGAAATATCGGGTGGTTCTGTTGCTGATTGTGCTCACCATTGAAAGAGCATAGCTGACAAAGAGACTGTTAAAAAGACTTTTAAAATCTTCAGGAATCATTGGATTTCCTAACACAAGATGAAACTGTTTTAGTTCTTGAAAAACCAGTGAGAATCATTGGATTCCTTAAGATGAAAATTTCTTGATGAGACCTTTTGCAGTACTTCAGAGCTTACAAGAATTATTAGATTCCTGGCACATGAACTAATGGACAATGGAATCCTATTGGACTGTTTCTAGGACTTATGGACATGTGTAAATTTTCAGGATGATTCATGTTATTTGTTACATTACTACTAGCCTGTGTTATATTGCTATGTGCTTATGTAAATTATGTATAATGCCTCCCATATTGATGGATTTATGTATACCATGTATATCTGTTACAAAGTTCTGGCCCATATTGATGGATTTATGTGTACCCTCTCAGAAACCCCCTATGTTTTAAAACAAAAGAAAGGGGGAGATGTTGGAATCCTTACTAACTGCTAACTAATTAGAGTTGATCTAATCTTACAAGAAGATGTTTTGGGCAGAACCTGAAACAAGGTACTAAGTAGAACTAATTAATACAAGGCTTGTGTTCACACCTTTACTCATTGGAGTTCAATGAGTTCACACCTCCCTTGAAGCTGGTTGGGCCAGAGTGCACTATGGGAGAAAACCCATAATCCCATTCTCTCAGAAGAGTCAGATAAAAGGCCAGCAATGAGGGCTCTATGGCAGAATACATTATTTCCTCTTGGCTGGCTGGTCGCAGAAGAAAGTTCAGCTGGACTCGAGAGGAGCGACTCTGGTGGCAGGCGAAGGGTTTTCAGAGGATAAAGCTACGAGTGGAGAGTTCAGTGGACAACCAGATTCATCTCTATCTCACACCACTGTAGTTGGTGGCTGGGCTCCCCAGAAGGAGTCAAGAGAGACATTCCATCTCTGTGTTGGTTGGAGGCAGAAGAAAGCAGAGGCAGAGGCTGAAGGACAGAACCTTTGGATTTGGAGACATCCGAAGGGCTCTAAGCCTCTAAATCGGCTGTGCTTTGAGAAGAACAAGAACTCCAACATTTGAACTCTAACACCCATCTGTGACATGAAGGAGTTGGACCATATGACATTAAAGCTTTCTTCTGGTTATAAAGTTATGTGATTTCAGTTCTGAAATCAGCATGAAAGATAAAAAAATATATTCTAGTTTTATAGAGAATGGTAGATTTTTAAATGAATGGCAGATTTTATTGAGTCCGTTAGGATTAGTTTCTCATGTTTACCTCTTTATTTATTTATTATTTATTATTCTGTCCTTCAGTCTTCCTCTTGTCTTCTATCTAATCCCTCACATTGTCTATGAGGTGAAAGTTCCTGAGGCTGCCTCTGATCCAGCTGCCCCAAGAATTTGTTGTTTGTTGATTCTGGAGAGTCTGGATGGAGGTATTTGCATTTTACTTGGGCAAAACTCCTGCACTGAAAGTAGTCTTCCTTGAAGTTCTCTCTAGAAGAACAACTGCTTTGCATTGACTTTTATTTAATTCTGCCTTTGTATATTCACTTGAAAGTAAAAGTCTTCTCTTTTTTTTTTTTTGTGGGGAAATTTGATGAGCCTGGAATTTTCTGACCTACTTTGATATCTTCTCAGAATCCTCTGCCAGGCATCAATTTTCCTTTTATAATTTTCTTGCATCACTATTATTACTTTCCCTAAATTTTTATCTACTATTCATATTTCATACTCTTCCAAGAATTCTTGTTGAGCTGGTGTCCAAGTAGCATTTTTGTTTGATGATTTTCTTGTATATTATTGTTGTCTTTTCAGTTTATTTCTTGGTCTCACCTGCCACTGTAGTAGTATTTATTTTCCGGTTCTTCTTCTTGTTTGCTCGTTTTTCCAAGGTCCTTCCTCTCTTGTCAGCAGTCACAAGTACTCCTCTCCCAAGGAATCATAGAGAAGAGAAAATGACCCACATGTGCAAAAATGTTTGTAGCAGCTCTTTTTTTTGTGGTAGCAAAGAATTGGAAATTGAATAAATGCTCATCAATTGGGGGAATGGATGAATAAGCTGTGGTATATGAAGATAATGAAATATTATAGTTCTATAGAAATTGATGAACAAGCTGATTTTAGAAAGGCTTGGAAAGATTTATATGAAGTGATGCTGAGCTAAACTAGCAGAACTAAGAATATAGCAAGAATGAGCAATGATCAACTATGAAAGAATTGGTTCTTCTCAGTGGTTTATCCACTGCAGTCCCAATAGACTTTGGAGAGAAAATGCCATCACCATCCAGAAAAAGAACTATGGAGATTGAATGTAAATCAGCACATATTCACTTCTTTTTTCTGTGTTTTTTTTTTCTCTCCCATGGTTTGTTCTTTTTGCTTTGATTTTTCTCTCTCAACATGATTCATAAAGCAATGTGTATTAAAAATAAATAAATTTTTTTTTAAAGAGGGGAAGTTGAAAGCTGGGAAACATTTCAGACAGTTTCTGATTAGGCTTCATTTCTAAAATATACAGAAAATATATTTCCTTGGGATACAGACCCAGTAGTGGTACTTCTGGATCAAAGGGTATACATTTATCACATGTGGATATGATGGGATGTGCTACAGCTGCAAGCTACATTACCAACTCTTATGTTAATTTTTTAAAAGAGCCCTTAATAAACTGAGCACTGCAGTGATCAGAGTGCTGAAATCTTTCAAAGTGATTTTTTTTTTTTAGTATTGTTACTGTATAAAATGTACAAGTTCTGCATTAATTTTTACAAAGATTCCTAGATTTCTCTAAAGCTGTCTTATCATTCTTATGGTGAGTGACATTTTATTACATTCATGTATCATGTTTTCAGCCATTCCTAAATTGATACCTCTGTTTTCATTGACATTAAGAAAAGATTTACTATAAATATTTTTGTGCATTAAAGTATTTTTCTTCTTTCCTTGGTACTTGTGGCATATAGTTCTAATAGTATTATCTCTAGGTTAATGCATAGTTTAGTGATTTTGGATAGAGTAATTCTGAATTACAGAATTATAATGGCTAGGCCAGTTCACAGCTCTATCATTAGGGTATATGTGTGCCTATTTTTCTGTTGCTCCCTAACATTTATCATTTTCCTTTTGTGATCATCTTTCCTGACCTGATTTTGAATCAGAAGTTATTAAATTTTCATTTCTCTAATCATTAGTGATTTGAAGCATTTTTTCATATGGTTATTTATCACTTGAATTTCTTCTGAGCACTGCTGTTCTTTTTTTTTTTTTTTTTAAACCATTTATCTATTGGGTAATGGCAATTGTTCCTATATATTTAAATCGTTATCTTATATATCATAGATATCAGAACTTTGTCAGAGAAACATTATCCAGATTTCTATGTTTATACTTCATGTATATGCAGTGCTGATTTTTTCATCAGAAATGTTTGGAAATCCTACATCAAGGTCTATTTTCTCTCCTTTAAGATTTTACTTACTTTTGTATGCTAAGTTGTTTTTGTTTGAAATTTATAAACTTTTACCTCTGAAATATTATGTTCTTCTTTCTAGCTATGGCTACTAAATCTTTTATTACCTGTCTGTGATTTCTTGGTCCTTGTAGTCTCTCTCTCTCCTCTCCCTTCTTCTCCCCCCTCCCCCCCCCCCTCCTGATTGCTTATAGTATTTTTTTGTTTGTTTATTTGTTTGACAGAGTTTCTCTGGATTTTGAAAATAAAGTTAGGTTTTGATTATCGTAATAAGTGAATACCCTGATAAAATCACATGTATTTAAATTTATACTATTTAAAGTTGTAATTATGTAAAATAAGATAATTTTTTCAGCCCAAAAGAAATATTCTGTTTAAATTCAAATAAATTTGAGCATTCAGAGAATTATTCATTTTCACTAATTGGTACTGACTATAATGTTCCTAGATATTTAAATTTGGAATTTTTTATAGGAGGTGACCAGTGGCTTCTTTCTATTTCTATATTGCCTTCTGATTTTGAAGAGATCTACTTATTTTTATTTGATGATTTCTTAAAATATGATGTGTAGCTTTTTTTTTTTTTTTTTGGTCATGTTTTTCAGGTAGTCCAAAATGATTTCCTTGATTTATTTTCCTTTTTTTTGCTCTGAAAATTTTTTTTAATACTTTGTTTACCATAAAAAATTTCTTATTGTCTTAAATGGAGTCATAATCTTCTGTTTTATCCATTCTAATTTTCAGAAAATTTTATTGTTTTAGTTATGCTTTGTATATCTTATTCTGAACAGTTTATTTTCAGTTCTGTCTTCCATAGTTGTCATTCCCTTTCTAATATTTCCTCTAGTGTTCTCATTTCATTTACATGAAAAAATTTTTTAAAAAGAAAAAACCTCTTGCTTTAAAACTTTCAGAAATTCTAATTGAATTTGTGTTCAAGCTGTGTTTTGTCTTTTTTTTTTTTTTAAATCATTGCTTGTGGAAGTTTTGGAATTATTCTTTTCTCTAGCATTTGTGTCTTGAATATTCCTTTTGGTGTAATAGCTTTTTTGGTGGGACTTTTTTTTTTTATTTGATCATTCTTCCAGCCTATTTCTTCATTTCATATGTTATGGTAGGACCAGGGTCTTTAAATTTCTGAAGGAAATTTCTGGGCTGAGGTTATGACTTCTAGGGTCTACCTATTCCTTTTTTGAGGGTAATAAGTATTACGTTATTCCAGGATCTTAAAGATAAGTTAGACTGACAACCTGCAAACTGTTAGTGGTTCCAAAGTAACCTAATTCAGAATAAAGATTGATTGTTGCCCTCTTATTTTTGGCTTTGTAAATTCTTGATCTGGGTTTGGAGTTTATATCTATATTTGGAGTTCAATAATCTGTCCTGGATTTAGCCTTTATCAATTGGCAGGAAAGCTCTATTCATTCTCATGGACAGAACTGAGGGCTTCTTTTTGGTCTAGAAATCCTGGTCTGATTTTTCCATGGCAGATTTCAGATTGGACTGGCGGCGCTTTAATTTATTCTTTGCTTAGATAGATTAGGGTCAGGAACTACCTTAGAACACCAACTCTTGGTACAAGTTGTGTCTTCAATGTGCTATGAATCTGTCACCTTAAACTGAAGAGTGAGTAAGAGGGCTTTTCATTTGTACCTTTCCATGTTCCTATGTTAGTGGTGAGTCTTCCTTGCTATGGTGCTCAGCCCCGCTCTCTCTCTCTTCCTCTCTTCCCTTTTCCCTCTCTCCCAGTCTCCCTTTCTCTCCCTCCATTTCTCCCTCCCTCCCTCCTCAGTGCACAGCATTCTGGAACACTTTCTAAGAAACAAGAAAAGTTCCTGACTAGACTCCATTTCCAGACCTTTCTGTATCCCTGTACCAATCTGGTTTGGGAGAATGATTCACTGTGTTTTGGATTTTTTTTTTTTTATAGGAGCAACATGTTGTTGACTGCTGGATATTCCAGGAGCCATCTGCTAGTGGCTGTTGGGGATCTACTTCTGACCAACAGAATAGATCCTTTCATGTGAGAGGATGATAACAATACAAGAAGATTGAGAGGCAGTTGTGTTGTCTGACTTCTCTCCTCTTCCCTCTTCCCTCCAATTTATTTCCTTCCCAATTTACAAGCAACATCTGCATCAGTAAAGGCTGATTTGCAACTCCTTCAAGTGTCATAATTCATACTTATGGGGCTTTCTGGAGAATTGACCTGTCCCTTCACACTTAGGGGAGTCCTTAACAATTCCCCAATTTTTGTTTTATGGGAACATGATTATTTTCCCCCAATGACATGGTCAGTAAATTTGTCCAATATTGTGAAGCAGCTGCTATCTGAGTCCACATAATAATGAGGAATGCAAACAGCACTGTCAAAGTCTTTTCCATCCCAATCCTCTGGATCATTGTGGGGTGAGACATTTTAGCAGGTGTTGAATCTTGTTAGATGTCAGGAAGGCAAATTTTCTGATAGAGAAGAGGACTGTAGTCAGAACAAACATTTTTCATAAGTCTCATCTGTCTCCTGGCTTGGTCCTTTGATGTGTTGGCCCATTTTAATTACCCCGACTGAACAAGTCTTACTGTATCTCTTCTCCCTTTCCTTTCCTGCAGGTTACCAAAGGAACTTTCCTGGGAGGATCCTACTCAGGAACAGCTCTTGAGCGCTGCTGCTTCTTTATTTCTTGCATTTCTTGTGTCCCTGTTTGGGCACTATTTATTATGGGAGCCACCTGCTAGTGGTTGCTGGACATCTAATTCTGATCAGCAGAATAGATCCCTCTATGTGAGAAGATGATAATGATACAAGAAGACTGAGAGCAGTTGCATTCTCTGACCTCTCTCCTGAGAGAGAGTTGCTGTTCTCTCCTCTTTCCTCTTGCCTCCAATTTATTTCATTCTCAATCCACAAGCAACATGTGCCTCAGTAAAGGCTGCTTTGCAATTTCTTCAAGTGTGTTATGATTCACAGCTCTGGGGCTTTTTGGAGAATTGACTTGCTCCTTCATAGTTAGGCATGGTCCTTAACATCAAAACATTTTTTCTTCTTGGATTTCTTTTTTTTTTTTTTTTTTTTAAATTTTTTAAATTTTTTATTTAATAATTACATTATATTGACACTCGTTTCTGTTCCGATTTTTTTCCCCCTCCCTCCCTCCACCCCCTCCCCTAGATGGCAAGCAGTCCTTTATATGTTGGATAGTTGCAGTATATCCTAGATACAATATATGTTTGCAGAACCGAACAGTTCTCTTGTTGCTTAGGGAGAATTGGATTCAGAAGGTATAAATAATCCGGGAAGAAAAACAAAAATGCAGATAGTTTACATTCGTTTCCCAGTGTTCTTTCTTTGGGTGTAGCTGCTTTTGTCCGTCATTTATCAATTGAAACTCAGGTCTCTTTGTCAAAGAAATCCACTTCCATCAAAATATGTCCTCATACAATATCGTTGTCGAAGTGTATAATGATCTCCTGGTTCTGCTCATTTCACTTAGCATCAGTTCATGTAAGTCTCGCCAGTCCTCTCTGTATTCATCCTGCTGGTCATTTCTTACAGAACAATAATATTCCATAACATTCATATACCATAATTTACCCAGCCATTCTCCAATTGATGGGCATCCATTCATTTTCCAGTTTCTAGCCACTAAAAACAGGGCTGCTACAAACATTTGGCACATACAGGTCCCTTTCCCTTCTTTAGTATTTCTTTGGGATATAAGCCCAATCAAAGGGTATGCACAATTTGATAATTTTTTGGGCATAATTCCAGATTGCTCTCCAGAATGGTTGGATTCGTTCACAACTCCACCAACAATGCATTAGTGTCCCAGTTTTCCCGCATCCCCTCCAACATTCATCATTATTTTTTCCTGTCATCTTAGCCAATCTGACAGGTGTGTAGTGGTATCTCAGAGTTGTCTTAATTTGCATTTCTCTGATCAATAATGATTTGGAACACTCTTTCATATGAGTGGTAATAGTTTCAATCTCATCCTCTGAAAATTGTCTGTTCATATCCTTTGACCATTTCCCTATTTTGGAATGGCTCATAGTGATATATATTTGTGTTAATTGCCTGTATATTTTGCATATCAGACTTTTAGTAATGGTACTTGATATATTCTTCTACAAATTCTATTTTTATTGATTTCTTTTTGCAGACATTAATCTCAGTGCCTTTTTTTCTGCCCCACTCTAAATTATCCTGTCTTTATACTGTTTTTATACATTTTTTTTGTAAACTGAGTCACCTAATCAAATTTTGGGCTCTTGGAGGGAAGGGATTATTTTTTCCTTTCTTTTTATCCCTACTGCTTAGCATAATATTTGATATATAGTATTTGCTCATTAAATACTTATTAACTGACTGATACATATTTATTTTGTATTTTATATAGTAAAAATTGCCTCATAGATTATTGTTGGAAAGAGAAACAATGCTTGTGTTCACACCTTTAGAGAGCTCATATAAGCAAGAAGCTCTTAGGGCCAGAGAGCACTCTGGAGGAAACCCATAATCCCATTCTCGGATCCCACAATCCCACTCTCGGAGAAGGAGCATAAATAAAGCTTCAGTGAGCCAGTCAAGTTAGTTCAGCTGAAAAGATTGAGAGGGGAGCGTCAAGTGAGTTCAGCCAGAAGTCCTCTCTCAGAGGTAAGAGAGATTCATTCCATCTTCCACCTTTGTGCTGCTGGAAGCTGAAGAAAGCAGAGGCAAAGGATAACTACAAGAGCTCTTGGAACCAAGCAGAAAGATAGGCCTCTAAGAAAAACTAACCAGGCTATTTTGGAGGAAGCAATAAAAGATTTGAACTTTTAGAACCTGGCTGCATTTTGGGTGATTATTACTTTTAATTGAAACTAAGGCTGCCTCCAGAAAACCTCCCCAAGAAACCTGCTCCCAGAGAGAACCATCTTATATATTATTTTAAAGAAGAAGAATTCCATAGTTTATTACATTTTTTTTTTTTTTTTTTACATTTTTGAGTTCCAAATTCTCTTCTTTCCTCCTATTCTTTCTTCACAAGAAGGCAAGTAAGTGATATCAGTTATAAATGTGAAATAATGTAAAACATATTTCCATATTAGCCATATTGAAAAAAAATTAAGAAAGTCACAAAACAATACTTCTGTTGGCACTTAGAGTTCAATTATCTCTCTGGAGATAGCATTTTTTTTTTTTTTAATATTGAGTCCTTTGATGTGTTGGCCCATTTTAATTACCCCGACTGAACAAGTCTTACTGTATCTCTTCTCCCTTTCCTTTCCTGCAGGTTACCAAAGGAACTTTCCTGGGAGGATCCTACTCAGGAACAGCTCTTGAGCGCTGCTGCTTCTTTATTTCTTGCATTTCTTGTGTCCCTGTTTGGGCACTATTTATTATGGGAGCCACCTGCTAGTGGTTGCTGGACATCTAATTCTGATCAGCAGAATAGATCCCTCTATGTGAGAAGATGATAATGATACAAGAAGACTGAGAGCAGTTGCATTCTCTGACCTCTCTCCTGAGAGAGAGTTGCTGTTCTCTCCTCTTTCCTCTTGCCTCCAATTTATTTCATTCTCAATCCACAAGCAACATGTGCCTCAGTAAAGGCTGCTTTGCAATTTCTTCAAGTGTGTTATGATTCACAGCTCTGGGGCTTTTTGGAGAATTGACTTGCTCCTTCATAGTTAGGCATGGTCCTTAACATCAAAACATTTTTTCTTCTTGGATTTCTTTTTTTTTTTTTTTTTTTAAATTTTTTAAATTTTTTATTTAATAATTACATTATATTGACACTCGTTTCTGTTCCGATTTTTTTCCCCTCCCTCCCTCCACCCCCTCCCCTAGATGGCAAGCAGTCCTTTATATGTTGGATAGTTGCAGTATATCCTAGATACAATATATGTTTGCAGAACCGAACAGTTCTCTTGTTGCTTAGGGAGAATTGGATTCAGAAGGTATAAATAATCCGGGAAGAAAAACAAAAATGCAGATAGTTTACATTCGTTTCCCAGTGTTCTTTCTTTGGGTGTAGCTGCTTTTGTCCGTCATTTATCAATTGAAACTCAGGTCTCTTTGTCAAAGAAATCCACTTCCATCAAAATATGTCCTCATACAATATCGTTGTCGAAGTGTATAATGATCTCCTGGTTCTGCTCATTTCACTTAGCATCAGTTCATGTAAGTCTCGCCAGTCCTCTCTGTATTCATCCTGCTGGTCATTTCTTACAGAACAATAATATTCCATAACATTCATATACCATAATTTACCCAGCCATTCTCCAATTGATGGGCATCCATTCATTTTCCAGTTTCTAGCCACTAAAAACAGGGCTGCTACAAACATTTTGGCACATACAGGTCCCTTTCCCTTCTTTAGTATTTCTTTGGGATATAAGCCCAATCAAAGGGTATGCACAATTTGATAATTTTTTGGGCATAATTCCAGATTGCTCTCCAGAATGGTTGGATTCGTTCACAACTCCACCAACAATGCATTAGTGTCCCAGTTTTCCCGCATCCCCTCCAACATTCATCATTATTTTTTCCTGTCATCTTAGCCAATCTGACAGGTGTGTAGTGGTATCTCAGAGTTGTCTTAATTTGCATTTCTCTGATCAATAATGATTTGGAACACTCTTTCATATGAGTGGTAATAGTTTCAATCTCATCCTCTGAAAATTGTCTGTTCATATCCTTTGACCATTTATCAATTGGAGAATGGCTTGATTTCTTATAAATTTGAGTCAGTTCTCTATATATTTTGGAAATGAGGCCTTTATCAGAACCTTTAACTGTGAAAATGTTTTCCCAGTTTGTTGCTTCCCTTCTAATCTTGTTTGCATTAGTTTTATTTGTACAAAAGCTTTTTAATTTGATGTAATCGAAATTTTCTATTCTGTGATCAGTAATGGTCTCTAGTTCATCTTTGGTCACAAATTTCTTTCTCCTCCACAAGTCTGAGAGATAAACTATTCTATGTTCCTCTAATTTATTTATAGTCTCGTTCTTTATGCCTAGGTCATAGACCCATTTTGATCTTATCTTGGTATATGGTGTTAAGTGTGGGTCCATGCCTAATTTCTGCCATACTAATTTCCAATTATCCCAGCAGTTTTTATCAAATAATGAATTCTTTTCCCAGAAGTTAGGGGCTTTGGGTTTGTCAAACACTAGATTGCTATAATTGACTATTCTGTCTTGTGAGCCTAGCCTTTTCCACTGATCCACTAATCTATTTCTTAGCCAATACCAAATGGTTTTGGTGACTGCTGCTTTATAATATAATTTTAGATCAGGTACAGCTAGGCCACCTTCATTTGATTTTTTTTTCATTAATTCCCTTGAGATTCTCGACTTTTTATTGTTCCATATGAATTTTGTTGTTATTTTTTCTAGATGAATAAAATATTTTCTTGGAAGTCTGATTGGTATAGCACTAAATAAATAGATTAGTTTAGGGAGTATTGTCATCTTTATTATGTTCGCTCGGCCGATCCAAGAGCACTTAATATTTTTCCAATTATTTAAGTCTGACTTTATTTGTGTGGAGACTTTTTTATAATTTTGCTCATATAATTCCTGACTTTCCTTTGGTAGATAGATTCCCAAATATTTTATGGTATCAACAGTTATTCTGAATGGAATTTCTCTTTGTATCTCTTGCTGTTGGGTTTTGTTGGTGATGTATAAAAATGCTGAGGATTTATGGGGATTTATTTTGTAGCCAGCTACTTTGCTAAAATTATGAATTATTTCCAATAGCTTTTTGGTAGAATCTCTGGGGTTCTCTAGGTATACCATCATATCATCTGCAAAGAGTGATAGTTTGGTTTCCTCATTGCCTACTCTAATTCCTTTTATATCTTTCTCGACTCTTATTGCCGAGGCTAGTGTTTCTAATACGATATTAAATAATAATGGTGATAGTGGGCAACCTTGCTTCACTCCAGATCTTACTGGGAAAGGTTCCAGTTTTTCCCCATTGCATATGATGCTTACTGATGGTTTTAAATATATGCTCCTGACTATTTTAAGGAAAAGTCCATTTATTCCTATGCTCTCAAGTGTTTTTATTAGGAATGGATGTTGGATTTTATTAAATGCTTTTTCTGCATCTATTGAGATGATCATGTGGTTTTTGTTTGTTTGGTTATTGATATAGTCAATTATGCTAATAGTTTTCCTAATATTGAACCAGCCCTGCATTCCTGGTATAAATCCTACTTGGTCATAGTGTATTATCCTGGTGACAATTTTCTGTAATCTTTTTGCTAATATTTTATTTAAGATTTTAGCATCCATATTCATTAGGGAGATTGGTCTATAATTTTCTTTCTCTGTTTTCAGCCTACCTGGTTTAGGTATCAGTACCATATCTGTGTCATAAAAGGAGTTTGGTAGGACTCCTTCCATCCCTATTTTTTCAAATAGTTTATATAACATTGGAGTTAATTGTTCTTTAAATGTTTGGTAGAATTCACATGTAAATCCATCTGGTCCTGGGGATTTTTTCTTAGGGAGTTGATTGATAGTTTGTTCTATTTCTTTTTCTGAGATGGGACTGTTTAGGATATTTACTTCTTCCTCTGTTAGTTTGGGCAAGCTGTATTTTTGGAGGTATTTTTCTATTTCATTTAAGTTGTCGAATTTATTGGCATAAAGTTGGGCAAAGTAACTCCTAATTATTGCTCTAATTTCCTCTTCGTTAGTGGTGAGTTCTCCCTTTTCATTTTTAAGACTAACAATTTGATTTTCCTCTTTCCTTTTTTTAATCAGATTTACTAAGGGTTTGTCTATTTTGTTGGTTTTTTCATAGAACCAACTCTTAGTTTTATTAATCAATTCAATAGTTTTTTTACTTTCAATTTTATTGATCTCACCTTTTACTTTTAGAATTTCAAGTTTAGTGTTTGACTGGGGGTTTTTAATTTGTTCCTTTTCTAGCATTTTTAATTGCAAACCCAATTCATTGACCTTATCTTTCTCTATTTTATACAAATAGGCCTCTAGAGATATGAAATTTCCCCTTATTACCGCTTTGGCTGCATCCCATACATTTTGGTATGATGTCTCATTATTATCGTTTTCTTGGGTGAAGTTATTAATTATGTCTATGATTTGCTGTTTCACCCAATCATTCTTTAGTATGAGATTATTTAGTTTCCAATTATTTTTTGGTCTACTTCCCCCTGCTTTTTTGTTGAATGTAATTTTCATTGCATCGTGGTCTGAAAAGGATGCATTTACTATTTCTGCCTTACTACATTTGAGTTTGAGGTTTTTATGTCCTAATATATGGTCAATTTTTGTATAGGTTCCATGAACTGCTGAAAAGAAAGTGTATTCCTTTCTGTCTCCATTACATTTTCTCCAGAGATCTATCATATCTAACTTTTCTAGTATTCTATTTACCTCTTTGACTTCTTTCTTATTTATTTTGTGGTTTGATTTATCTAATTCTGAGAGTGCAAGGTTAAGATCTCCCACTATTATAGTTTTACTGTCTATTTCTTCTTGCAGCTCTCTTAGTTTCTCTTTTAAGAATTTAGATGCTACCCCACTTGGTGCATATATGTTTAATATAGATAGTGCTTCATTATCCATGCTACCCTTTAGCAAGATATAGTGTCCTTCCTTATCTCTTTTAATTAGGTCAATTTTTGCTTTAGCTTGATCTGAGATCAGGATGGCTACCCCTGCTTTTTTGACTTCACCTGAAGCATAGTAGATTTTGCTCCAACCTTTTACCTTTAACCTGCATGTATCTCCCCGCTTCAGGTGTGTTTCCTGTAAACAACATATTGTAGGATTCTGGCTTTTAATCCATTCTGCTAACCGCTTCCTCTTTATGGGGGAGTTTACCCCGTTCACGTTTATGGTTAGAATGACCAATTCTGTATTACTTGCCATCTTGTTAACCCCGGTTTATGCTTTCCTCCCTTCTTTCCCCTTTCCCCCCCTTCCAAGTATTAAGCTTGTGAGCACCCCTTGCTTCTCACAGCCCTCCCTTTTTAGTGTCCCTCCCCCCGCCTTAGAGTTCCTCCCCCTATCTTACCCCTTTCCCTCCCAGTTCCCGTATTCCCTTCCGCTTAGCTTATTCCTTCCCTTTCCACTTTTCCCTTCTCACTTTTCAATGAGATGGGAGAAGTTTCACCATAGATTGAATATGTCTTAAGATTTTTCACTTAAAGCCAATTCTGAAGGCAGTAAGATACCCACTATATTCATCCCCCTCCATTCTTTCTCTCAGATATAATAGGTTTCCTATGCCTCTTCATGAGATGTACTACCCCCACTTTACCCTTTTTCTGGTACAATGTCCTTTCCACATCAATTTCTAGAACAAGGTATACATGTATTCTTTATACATCTATATAGTCCAAATATAGTTCCCAAGATTAATCTTTACCTTTTTAGATTTCTCTTGAGTTCTATATTTGTAGATCAAACTTTTTGTTAAGTTCTGGTTTTTTCATCAGAAATAGATGAAATTCGCTTACTTCGTTGAATGTCCATCTTCTTCCCTGGAAAAAGATGCTCATTCTCGCTGGGTAAGTTATTTTTGGTTGCATACCAAGTTCCTTAGCCTTTCGGAATATCATATTCCAGGCCCTTCGATCTTTTAATGTGGATGCTGCCAGATCCTGGGTGATCCTTATTGTGGCTCCTTGATACTTGAATTGGGTTTTTCTAGCCGCTTGCAATATTTTTTCTTTCATCTGAGGATTCTGGCATTTGGCCACTATATTCCTTGGTGTTTTGATTTTAGGATCCCTTTCAGTGGGTGATCGATGAATCCTTTCAATGTTTATTTTTTCCTCTGTTCCTATGACTTCTGGGCAGTTCTCTTTGATAATTTCCTGGAAGACAGTGTCCAGGCTCTTTTTTTCATCATGTTTTTCTGGGAGTCCAATGATTCTCAGATTGTCTCTCCTGGATCTGTTTTCCAGGTCTGTTGTCTTCCCCAGAAGGTATTTCACATTTTTCTCCATTGTTTGATTTTTTTGGATTTGCTTGACTGATTCTTCTTGTCTCCTCGAGTCATTCAATTCCACTTGTTCAATTCTGATTTTCAGTGAAGTATTCTCTTCACTCACTTTTTTAAAATCTTTCTCTAATTGTCCAATTGAGTTCTTTTGTTCTGTGGAATTTTTTTCCATTTCGCCAATTTTGTTTTTTAGAGAGCTGTTTTCTGTTTCCAGTTCACTAATCCTATTTTTCAAGGATTTTAGTTCTTTATCCACTCTCTCTTTAACTGACTTCTCCAGGCTCTTTTCCCATTTTTCTTCTAGCTCCCTTGTGAGAGCCTTTTTAATCACTTCTATGAGGTTCATCTGTGCTGAGGAGCAGACAATCTCCTCCTTTGGGGATTCACCTGGGGACTGTCTGTTTTTAGTCTCCTCAGGATTTAGAGTCTGCTCTCTATCTGTGTAGAAGCTGTCAAGGGTTAAAGTTCTCTTCAGCTTCTTGCTCATTCTGTCTATTAATCAGAGACAAACTACCAAAGAAAAACAGAAAAAACTGGAGTCTTTCTTTGGGGGGGGGGGCTGGGTGTGTTATCGAGCTTCCTCTACAGACTGCAGGGGGCAGCAGTGAGGCACTAGCAGGACTGTGCTGCGCCTGCGCTCTGAGATCCCAAAGCGTGCTGAGTCACTGAGGGGGGGGAAGGGGGGGGCGGCCAGGTCCTGAGAGACTCCAGCTGTTTGGGGTTGTATTCTTCATCCCCGGTGTTTTTAGCCTCTCTGCTGGGCTGTTGACTTGCTGCCGGAGGAAAGTATCCAAACCTGTAGCGAAGCTCTCCCCGCAGAGACGGCTACGGTCACTCTCCACCCCCTCTCCAGTCTGCTCCTGTGCCCTCACTGCCGCTGCCCGCCGCCTCCACCCGATCTAAAACCGTCCCAGCTCTCCAGCAAAGACAGACCTTTCTTGGTGGATCTCAAGGATGGCTTCTCTTGGTAGCTGTTTGTGGGTTTTTTTCAGTCAAGCATTGATTCAGAGGCTTGTAATGAAGTGGATAGTGAGAGAAAGCGCGGAGCTTATGCAGCTGTGAGCCTCCTCTCCGCCATCTTCTTCTTCTCGGATTTCATATCAGTTCTCAGTATGGTGCATCTTTGGACCTGTTTTAAAATGATTGTGTGGTAGAGTTTGGTTGTATTCTTTTTAATATTCCATCATCTTGACTCTGTTCCCCTGTGCTAGTCCTTTCATAGCCCCTCCAACACTGGCTCTCCCTACCTTTTTTCATCATTACTAATTCAAATAATGCAAGGTGAAATCTTAGAGTTGTATTTATTATTAGTAATTTGGAAAATATTTTCATGTTGCCATTTTTAATTTCTATATCAGAAAACTGTTCATACCCTTTGACCATTTCCCTATTTTGGAATGGCTCATAGTGATATATATTTGTGTTAATTGCCTGTATATTTTGCATATCAGACTTTTAGTAATGGTACTTGATATATTCTTCTACAAATTCTATTTTTATTGATTTCTTTTTGCAGACATTAATCTCAGTGCCTTTTTTTCTGCCCCACTCTAAATTATCCTGTCTTTATACTGTTTTTATACATTTTTTTTGTAAACTGAGTCACCTATCAAATTTTGGGCTCTTGGAGGGAAGGGATTATTTTTTTCCTTTCTTTTTATCCCTACTGCTTAGCATAATATTTGATATATAGTATTTGCTCATTAAATACTTATTAACTGACTGATACATATTTATTTTGTATTTTATATAGTAAAAATTGCCTCATAGATTATTGTTGGAAAGAGAAACAATGCTTGTGTTCACACCTTTAGAGAGCTCATATAAGCAAGAAGCTCTTAGGGCCAGAGAGCACTCTGGGAGGAAACCCATAATCCCATTCTCGGATCCCACAATCCCACTCTCGGAGAAGGAGCATAAATAAAGCTTCAGTGAGCCAGTCAAGTTAGTTCAGCTGAAAAGATTGAGAGGGGAGCGTCAAGTGAGTTCAGCCAGAAGTTCTCTCTCAGAGGTAAGAGAGATTCATTCCATCTTCCACCTTTGTGCTGCTGGAAGCTGAAGAAAGCAGAGGCAAAGGATAACTACAAGAGCTCTTGGAACCAAGCAGAAAGATAGGCCTCTAAGAAAAACTAACCAGGCTATTTTGGAGGAAGCAATAAAAGATTTGAACTTTTAGAACCTGGCTGCATTTGAGTGATTATTACTTTTAATTGAAACTAAGGCTGCCTCCAGAAAACCTCCCCAAGAAACCTGCTCCCAGAGAGAACCATCTTATATTATTATTTTAAAGAAGAAGAATTCCATAGTTTATTACATTTTTTTTTTTTTTTTTTTACATTTTGAGTTCCAAATTCTCTTCTTTCCTCCTATTCCTTTCTTCACAAGAAGGCAAGTAAAGTGATATCAGTTATAAATGTGAAATAATGTAAAACATATTTCCATATTAGCCATATTGAAAAAAATTAAGAAAGTCACAAAACAATACTTCTGTTGGCACTTAGAGTTCAATTATCTCTCTGGAGATAGCATTTTTTTTTTTTTTAATATTGAGTCCTTTGATGTTGTCTTGGTCCATGCATAAATCAGAGAAGTCAGTGGTTCATCACAAATCTTTGCTGTTACCATGCACAATGATCTTCCGGTCCTTCTCACTTTACTTTAGATCAGTTTGATTAAAACTTTGCAAGTTTTTTTCTGAAGCCACTCTCCTTGTTATTTCTTATAGTAAAATAATACTTCATCAAAATCATATGCTACAACATATTCCCCAGTTGCTGAGTATTACTTCAATTTTCAATTTTTTGTCTCCACAGAAAGAAGTGCTATAAATACTTTTGTACTTCTAAGTCCTTTTCCTTTTCCTTTGATCTCTTGGGAGATACAGACTTTGCTGGATCAAAGTTTTATAGTCTTTTGGTGCATAGTTTCTAATTGTTCTCCAGTATGGTTGCGATCAGTTCATAGTTCACAACTCCACCAAGTTTATTAGTGTTAACTCCAGAATCTGGAGTTATCTGAGAGGTGTGAGGTGGTATCTCATAATTGTGTTGGGTATATTTTTCAGTGCCAGCAAAGGTTCTCCTATAGATTTCTTTATTACCAGTTATTCCACCTCCTTACTTTTACTGTCCTTGGGTTGACAGCCTTCAAAGCTGTTGCTACTACTATCACAGCTTCCAAGTTATATCACTGGTACTGCAACTATGATATTGCAGATCTCTTCTACAGACTTCCTCTGACTTCTTGTTGGCTCTGGTGTTCTCAAGTTTTGTTTGAGGAGTTTTAAAGTTGTTTAGGGGGAATGATGGGAAAGTTCAACTGGATTGCTATCTATCCGCAGCCATTTTGGCTTTGCATCCTCTCCATCAGTCTTTGCCTAAAAAAAAAAAAAAAAAAAAAAAAAGAGTTTACCCTTGTTTTATTTTAAAATTGACTTTAAATATTTTTGTTTGAATTCAATGCTAACTTCTTATAATTTAGCTAGTTTAATTCTAAACACTGTTATGAAATTAATTTTATAAGATGAATCAGGTTATAAAATTTAGTAAACCATTTCTGTTATTATTTTGCACAAATTTTGGCACAGTGGATTGGTTAAGCACTTCTATATGTAGTTAATTATACTATCATCAGCTACAGTGTTATAAGAATGAGAAATGCTGTTCTTATGGGTTTGAAATAGTTCTGTTAACAACACATAAAATTATTAAACATGTCTTTTAGAAAATGTTTCCTAGATATTATAACAGAAAAAAAAAGGTGATCATATTTGCTAAACTCTACTATATTTTGAAATGTCTATATTCAGTTTCCTAGTTTTTAAGGGAATGATTCTGTCCTATCCATTGCATGTTCTGAAACTAGATCATCTTATTTCTCAGATATAGAAAGCTAATGAGGCAGAAGCCAAAGAAATAAATTGCTGAATTACAAATTCCTGAAATCAGAGAAGAAAGCATGTTTATACCTATTGCTTCCATATTGTAAGTTAGACCCATAACTTCACAATTTAAGGAATGAATAATTAGTTTTGTATGGTTGTCCCCACCATTGATGAACATTACAGCCCATCCATGCCATAACAGATAGCTTTATATTTTGGATTAGACAAAGAAACAGATTGCTGGACTATAAATTCCTAAGACAAGAGAAGAAAGCATGTTTGTGCATATTTGCCTTGGTTTTCTTATATGTAAAATGAACCAGAGAAGGAAGTGGCAAACTACTCTCATATCTTTGCCAAGAAAACTCAAATGGGGACATGTAGAGTTAGACACAACTGAAAAATGACTAAATTGGCTTTAATTAAACATATAATAGATGACTCATCTCTCCTATACCTTGCTCCTTTACAGTTTACTTTAGAAAATAATGATAATAATTTAAATAAGATTTTTGGAGCACTTTAAGATTTGCAGATATTTTTACAAATATTTCATTTGATTCCTCATTTGATGTAGGGATCAAATCAAATGTTGCTGTTCCTATTATAGAATGTTCCCATCATAGAATACGATGTTCTGGCATTTTACACATTCAGTACAATGTTATTCACAAATGGGAGAATCTATGTTACTACACCATTTATAAGGAATCTCTTTTCTTTTTAGATTCTTATGAAGATCTTCAAGACTGTGACAAAAATCTTTGAGCATATATTTCCTTGTTTAATGCTTTGAATAATATTAATAATTAGATCTTGTTAATTGACATTTTTCCTATTAGATTCTTTAAGAAATCTTTATTTTTACATTATATTTTAACATGTGACTGGGAGACATTTTGTTTGAGGAACACTTTTACAGTGTGGCATTTTGCTTACAGATATGCCTTTTGGTTTTAACCAATAATCAGTAAACACAACAGGATCTAGTTTGTATCTTTCAGGTAATTATGTACTTTTCAAGATATGTTCCATTTTAAAATATCACTTACAAACAGTCTGCCTCTTCTTTCTTAATAATTTCACCAAAGATGCCTTTGATATACATATAGCTTATTCTTATGAAGATTTTACAGAGTTGGCAAAATAGGCATATAGATGGGCAGTTATTGATACTATACTTTTGATTTTCTTTCTGCAATTGCTCTTTCACGTATGATGAGAATTCATTATTAAGTGTCTTAACACTATTTTTTTTCCAGCACAAATTTTTTTTATTCTTATTTGGTTCAGATCAGCAGTTTTTCTTGTAGTGTTTTCCTTTATTTGGGACTATGATGTTAAATTCCTATGTGCTGACTCCAGTGTCAATATTTGAAAAAAAATTTTTTTTCTATATCAACAGATCTTTTCCATTTTCATTTATTTATTGTCTTTCTAATTTCATTCTTAAATATTCTTGGGATGTTTAATTGGGACATCAAATTTCATATTGACTTCTTTTCCTTACTTCTCACTTTTTTTATGAAGCAATATTGGCTCATGATCTTCTACCATTCTTCTTTGTAAGTTTTTACATGTGTTTATTTTTAATTTTTTTTTTTCCTGAGGCAACTGGGGCTAAGTGATTTGCCCAAGATCATACAACTAGGAAGTGTTAAGTGACTGAGGTCAGATTTTAACTCAGGACCTCCTGACTTCAGGGCTAGTGCTCTATTCATTGCCCTATCTAGCTGCCCCCATGTGTGTTTATTTTTTAACCTGGTATTAGATAGTCTCCTCTCCCTCCTTTGCCGAGAGTCAGGTATTATTGAAGTAATTTCTTAACTAATTTACCTAGTTAAATTTCTTTAAAATTTAATAGTTTAAATTTTTTTCTTTTATGAGGCATTTGGAGTTAAATGACTTGCCTAGGGTCACATAGCTAGGAAGTGTTAAGTATCTGAGATTAGATTTAAACTATGGTCCTCCTGACTCCAGGACCAGTGTTCTATCTACTGTGCTAACCAGCTGCCTAAAAACTTGATAGTTTTTAAAAAATAAATATTTTACAGTTTAAGTGACTCATTTAAGTAGATCATATTGGTGTTGATTAAATTGTAACCCATCTCTTCCTCTCCCCCCCAAAAAAATTGGTTTTGATTCTATTTTATTCTGATAAGTCAGTGGTAAACTATATAGTTTATTTAGAAATAACTTCTACACTGATAACCATCAATTTCTAAAATCATTGGTTAAAATGGTTAAATTAATTTTCAATTTCTTTTCAATCTTATTTGATGATTCCCATATCTAGTACTTCCTCTTATTTTTTAAAGGAAATGTTTATGAAATAAAAGTGCAAAGGGCTGAAACTTTGATTTGATGAATTGGTGTTGGAGCACTTAAGGCTAATTACTAATTGGACCATACTCTATTAGCATATGTTTCGAAAATGTCCCTTCCCACTATTCTGTCCTGGTTCCATCTTTTGGTGTATACAGAGAATTGTGGGAAGGATTAAGGGATGGAATAAGACAAGCCAGAGTCACTTTGGCAGTAGTCTAGGAGAAGGAAGGTCGTGGAGATCCTGTGTCCATTCCCTTCATTTCTACCCCTAAAAACCAAGAATAAAGACCAAGGACTTTTGCTTATCCTGACTCCGGCTGATTCTAAGGTAACTGGGGTGCTAACTCGGTCTTTACATAAAAGTGTGAGACTTTTCTATTATTTAGATAGTTTTAAAATTTTTGGCTTATTTTTCTTTTAAAATAAACATATTTCTCTAGCATTTTAATATTTACAAAGTAGTTTTCTTTGATGAAAGCCTCTTTGAAAGAACTATGATTTCCAGTACTTTTACTTTCTTCCCTTGTGGTCACTTTTTTTGTTGAAATTAAACTATTGGTTTGCATTATTAAATTTATTAAATTGAATATATTTAAGTGGAAATTTTTTAGCAAGTTCTTTGCAGAATTTTCTTGTCTCTTCATTTATTTTGCAACTCCTGTTGGCATATTAGCTGTAGTTATTTTCATGGTGGTCTTTTTGCAAATGTTATAAAAAGCATTAGAATAAAAAATAATCAAGCATCCCATGAAATTATCTTTCTTATTGTCTGTTGACGCACAATTAAAACAGCTCTGCCATTCCAATTGTTGGGCTTGGCATCAGGAAGACTCATCTTCATCACTTCAAATCCAGCCTTAATTGCTTAGTGACTGTGACCCTGGCCAAGTCACTTAACCCTCTTTGCCTCCTCATCTGTAAAATGAGGTGGAGAAGAAAATGACAAACCACTCTTATTATCTGTCATGAAAACTCCAAATGGGGTTAGCAGAGTAGAACACAAGTGAAATGACTGGGCAGCCACAAAGAGTATGAGGCAATATTGAAATTCAGGTCTTCCAAACTCCAAATCTAACATTCTAATACATGATGTACATGATGTATAGTTATCTTCGTTTTATATTTGAGCAAATTGAGGTATAAAGAAGAGCCCATAGTCACAGAGCTAATAAATGTTGGAGTTGAATTTAAATTTAATTTGTACATTTGGCTCCATGTCTAGACTTTCTGCCATACTATATTATTCTGATCTGAAGCAGATCATGGTTGTAATTGTCAGTGAACTTGTATTTTATCTTAGAAGCTTTAGGGAGTCATAACAGGCTTTTTGAAAAGGGAAATAATCTGGTCAAAATTCTGTTAAGAGATAATTCTGAGGATAAGTATTTCACATAAAATAGAGATAATAAAACTTGCAATCTGGGAAAGCTTTTCAAGTTAATTACAGTTATAGTAATGCTGTTTGTGCCTAAGCTATTCTAAGGCTCTTCTCTTAATCCAATCAATGGAAGCTTTGTCCCAATATTGTAGTATTCCTTTTTTACTTTCTCTCTCTTTTTGATCTTTCTTACAAAAAAGTAACAAAGCCAAGTAGCATCATTAATTTACTTCAAAATTCAGAAAGTATCTAGAAATTTATCCAAGAGTTTTACTTTTTTTTTTCCTGTTACTTTTTATGATTATGGGTAAATTCTTTTGAATTGAAAGTGAAGTAGTTTTTGACTATTTTACATTACTTCCATATGGCTGTCAGCATTTCATTAGGCTGATTGATGTTGCATATCACTCAGCAAAATTTCTTCTGGGTACTTATTTCCATCAGGTGTTGGAACAGCTGGCCTTCTTTTTTTTTTTTTTTTTTCATGTTTCTTCTCCTAAAATATCGAAGTACTTTTTGAATCCTGGAGGCACCATTATTAAAATTTGGTGCCATTGCCTAGCACCATTGATGCTGATGACTGATCTTCAGCTTGTAATTTGGTAGAATGGAATAGTAGAAGGAACTTTGGTTTGTAATTAGAGGACATCGGTTTAGATTCTAGCTCTGCTGTTTGTCACTTGTGTGACCCTCAACGTATCAGTTAGCCTCTTAAGTAAGTGATCTCTGAAATATAGTCTTGCTTCAAAATTATGTTCCTGTGAATATATTTCTATTTCTTCTATATGTACCAAAGAAGAGCCTGATCTAAATGTGCACAGAAACAATATTTAAAATTCTTTGAGAACTTGAATGATTTCATATAGCTACTCCCTTTTCTCCAGTCTCATACACACTCTTTTGGTTTCAGCAATCATCATCTCATTTAGATTATTGCAATAACCTCCTAATTGGCTTTCATATTTTCCTATTTTCCCCTTTCCAATTCATCTTTCATTTAGTTGCCAAATTAATATTCCTAAATTTCAGATTTGGCCTGGTCACTCTACTAACTCAGAAATTTCAGTGCCTCTCTGTTGCTCCAGGAATTATATTTATGGCTTCTTTAGCCTGGTATTAAGGCCTTCACATTTAAAGCTTACCTTTTCATATGTAGTTCATTTTTTCCTTCATACTCTGTGTTCTAGTCTAAGTGACCCTAAACCTACTCTTTGAATTTGATAGGCCATCCTTTAGCTCCTTCAGATCTTTCCACAGGTTAAGCTTCCATGCATTCATTTTGTAGTATCCCTTGGCTTCTTTTGGGATACGGTTTAGATGCTGCTTCTTACTTGAAGTCTTCCTTAATCTTCTCTGTTAATACCTGTCTTCAATGTATCTTGTTTTTTCCTGTTTGTGTATCTGAATCCAGTGCCTGGAATAATTCTCTTTGTAGGAACTATATTAATGCTTGTTGAATTGAATTGAAATGTGTATTGTTAGCATCACAAGTTAAGGTTTTTAAAAACACAGTCTAGAATGTAGGGCAGGAAACAGTTTTTGAAGTAATAACCTTCTTCCAAGATTTCTCTAAAATAGTATGCTTTGCTGAGTTCTTTAGTTTATCGACATAGAGGTGGCCCCAAATATTGTTATGTGCTTAATGATCATTTACTTAAAAAACCCAGGGCCAACCCCATGCCAAAATAAATTAATTATTGGAAGAGAAATTTGGAGAGTTATAATGATGATGATTCACATATACACAGTGCTTTGCAATTTAATGTTTTCTTGAAAATTACCTTGTGATTTAAATTATACAGGTATTATTATTCCCATTTTCAAGGTAAGGTAAAATGCTGTAAGTTTGCTAGAGTTAACTGGTTAATAAGTGGAAAAGCCAGGATTTGGGACTCAAATCCAATACTCCAAATACAATTTCAGTTCTCTTTGCATTTCCCTCTTTTAAATTATATAAGATTGACTGACATAATTCCCTCCTCCTCTCATTTTACTTGTCCTTTTCTTTTCCTATACCCTTTTCTTTACTGCCATTCTACATTTCCATCCTTGCTTTTTATTACAATTGATTTATCTGTACAATTACAAGTGCTGTACAAGAAAGACCACAGTGAGATATAGTATATCAGATTTTTAAGGTTATATAAATCTTTCCCCAAATTGACACCTATTTACAATATATTTTGGGTATAAAAAAACCAAACCAAACCAAAACCTGATATCCCTAAAGCAAGCTCTCAATAGATAACTTTGGCAAAGTGAATTTAGGTTAAAACCTGAACTTTCATGTAGAAAAATTCACTTGATCTTAACACCAGGTTAATTTATAGTCTGTGATATGTTGTGCCGTGCTTGCTTTGGGGTGGTAATTTGGTAAGGGGGTGGGCAGCATTAAGGCAACACCACAATTTCCAGTTTGTCTGAGATCTAGAGGTTTTGGTGGATTGCAAGTTCCATATGAGTCATTGGGGATATTATAGCTTCAAAAGCTAATAAAATCTTAATTTGAATTAATAGTGGAATGATTTCCAGGAAAAAAAAAAAAAAAAAGGATGGTTGTCCTATTGTACTTTAGCCTTATGTGATTAGTCACTTAGTTAGCAGACTTTTTTTTTTTTTTTTAAGTGCTTAACCAAGACCTTGGTTAAGTGCTGGAATTACAAAGGAAAACAAAAGGTCCTTGATTTCAAGGAACTCTTATTGTGGTTGTACCCTAGGATCACAGATTTGAGGCTAAAGGAGAAGAAGTTAAAGGTTATTTGATGTAACATTTTTTATTGGATGAGAAAAAAGAGATCCAGAAAGATTAGGTGATTTGTCTAGGGTCACACTGATAGTAAAATGGCAGAACTGAGATTTGAACCCAGGTCTTTTCTCTGTAAATGCAGTGCTTTACAGTATTGTATTGAGCTTTAGGTACTACCTTTAAAAGATCTGCAGAATAAACTGAGGATTGGCTAATTTGGGGAGGAAAAAGCAGGAATAATAACTGTTTTCAAAAATTTGAAGGACTTTGGAAGAGGGATTATGTGTATTCTACTCAGCCTCAGTGATCTTAATTAAGAAAAGTGAGTAGAAGTTGAGTAGAGGAAGATTTAAACTTGATATAAGGAAAAGCTTCTTACAATTACAGTTGATAGCAAAAGTGTAGTGGTCTGCTTCAGGAAGTATTCCATTATCCTTCCTTGGAAATCTGTCTTCCTGTAAAAACTGGATAACCATTTGTTAGGAGTGTTTAGAGGGGATTTATTTCAAGGCACAGAAGGCAGCTAGGTGACTCAGTGAAAAGGATCTAGATCTGGAGTCAGGCAGATTTGAGTTCAGATTTGGCCTTAGATGGTCACTAGCTCTACCACTGAAGAAGGAAATGGCAAATTGCTCCAGGATCTTTGCCAACAAACCCCAAATTGGGCCATGAATAGTTGAACATGACTGAATAGCAACAAAATTTTAAATGGACAGGTTAATTAGAAGGCCTCTGTAGTATTTTTCAACTCTGAAATTCTCTTTAATTGGAAATGATCTCTGAATAGAAATAAGTGATAATTTATTAAATATATCCGAGAGCTCTTTGATAGACTATAACTTGGTTCATTTCACTATTATTAAGTGACTGCTGGATTAGATATTGTTGTGGCAGTTTGTCTCCCTTATTCACTTCTCCCCCTAACGACCAAGGACTTTAATTTACCCTGACTCTGGTTGATCCTGAATCCCTCCAGGAAGCTAGCCCATACTTTACAGTAATGTAGATTTTGTTAAGAGAAGTAAATATGATATAGCTGAAAATATTGGTGGAAGCCCAGTTTTGGAGAAGTATTTTTTTTTTTTTTTTGTCTTAGGGGAAGTCGGACAACCCCTGAAAAATTTTGAGTCAAAGAGTCAGAACTCTTTGGTCAGAACTGTGAAGGAGAATAGGTTTAGGTAATGGGAAGGACAGACTGAGCAAAGGAGATGATGATTGGAGATAATTATTTCAAGTTTAAAATCACAAGATTATCACAGTTATATTGATGCCAAGATCCAGATTTGAGGTCACATCTCAAAGATAACTAAACAGGTATTTTGCTAACATATACATCCCCTGTTCCTTCTTTTTCTTTAAATCATAGGATTTGAAACAGCAAAGTCTTTTGCTCTCCATGGTGCCCAGGTTATCTTGGCCTGCAGGAATATGGCAAGAGCTAATGAAGCTGTGTCACGCATTCTACAGGAGTGGGTAAGGAAATAATTTTTTTTTTAATGTACCATGTATGTAATACTGGCAAATAATTGAAGGTTTTGGATATTCTTTAGTTTTGAATGTAATAGTTTTCATTATGGCAAAAGTCTTCCTTAATTTGGATATATTATACACATATCAGAAGGAAACTAACTGATTTTGTTTACTTTTCATTGCATGTTTTTTTTTTTCCCCGAAATCACTTCAGCCAACACTTAATAAATTCTTTCTCTGAATAGGGCATCATATTAGCTATCAAGAATTCAAAGACATATATGTCATAGTCTCAGAATTTAGGGAATTTGTCTTCTCCATGGGATCAGCTTGTTGTTAGAGGCAGTATGAGGAAAGAGAGTGTATATTAGCTCTTGGCAATCAGCAAAGGTTTTATTTTGGGACTTTATGTCTGAGCAGAGCCTGAAATAAAAAAAAGTAAAGGATTTAGGCAGGTGGATGGGAAAGAGAAAGCATTATAGACATCAAAGATAGCTTTTGTGAAATCATGGTAGTGAAGACATGCCAATTCTGGGAAAAAACCCTAGTATTCTAGTGTTCTTGGAATATAGAGATCAGGGAGTAATGTAAAATGAGGCTGAAAAGTATAGTTGAAGCATATTCAAGAGGGCCTTGAATGCCCACTTATGTGCTAATAAAACTGATGATTTACTTTAAATGGAAGAATATTTGCAGCATTTATATAATGTTCAGTACAATAGAACAAGAGGACTTAAGCTAATCTTAGAAAAAGAAATTGAACAAGCCACAAATGATTCCCAAAGGAAAAAATAAACAATAAAAATAAATATATTTACTAGATTTAAACATTGAATTTTATCAGATCTTCAAAATAAAATGAAATCCATTGTTACATAAATTGATTTTGTTTAAAAAAAGGGGGGGGGGTTAAGAAAGGGTACTACCAAAATTTTTTGTGATCCAAATTTGATCTGTTATCTAACCCAAGAGAAATAAAATTTTGTTAATGTTGTTCAGTTCAGTCATGTCTAATTTTTTCTGACCCCATAGTTTTCCACTATTTCCTAAAGTCTGCCCAAGTTCATGATCATTGTTTCCATGACACTCTTTATCCATCTCATCATCCACTGTCCCTTTTCCTTTTTTCCCTCAATCTTTCCCAACATCAAGATTAAGTTCTGTCTTCTCATTATGTAGCTAAAGTATTTAAGCATCAGCTTCAGTATTTGATCTCCCAATAAATAGTCTGAATAGTCTGAATTAAATATTGACTAATTTGATCTCCTTGCTCTCCAATTTATTTGCAGAAGTCTTTCCCAGCATCATAAAGCACCTATTCTATGATGTTTAACTTTCCTTATTGTCCCACCCTTATAGTCATATATTGCTATTGGAAAAACCATAAGTTTTACTTTGCATTCCTTAGTGAGCAAAGTGATCTCTTTGATTTTTTAATGTGCTGTCCAAATTTGCCATAGCATTTCTTCCAAGGAGCAAGTGTCTTTTAATTTCATGACTGCAGTTGCTATCTGCAGTCACTTTTGAGCCTAAGAACATAAAATTTGAAACTGTTCCATTTCTTCTCCCTTTATTTGCCAAGAAGTGATGGGATCAATTGCCAAGATCTTAGTTTTTTTTTTTTTTTTAATTTATGTTAACTTTCAATATAGCTTAACAGAGAAAGATAACTATAAACCAATATTCCTAATGAACATTGATGCAAAAAATTAAAATAAAATATTGGCAGAGCAACTCTATATACAGAGTTTATAAACTATGATCAGATTAGATTTATATCATTAATGTAGGGTTATTTATGAGTTGAGCTTTGAAGCAATCTAAGGATTATAAAAGATAGAGATGTAAAGGAAGAATATTGTAGCTATATGGGACAGCCTGTGCTAAGGAAGAAAAAAGAGATAGAATGTTATAGGTGAGGTACAAGAAAACAAGTTTATTTAGATCCCAGAGAATGTGAAAGGGAAGTCCTTTATAATTAATCTGGAAGAGTAGGTTGAAACCATAGGCAAACAAGATGAATTCACACAATGATCAAGCTGTTGAACAGCTGTTGAAAACAACCTGCTTGATCCCTTCAGATGGACGGCTTCAGTTCATGCATAGATGATGTTGATAAATATTTTGTATAGATAAAAAGTAAGCATTATAGGTTAGTAGCTATTGATTTTCTCTTGTTACATAGTATTTAAATGTTAATCCTACATTTCAGTCTAGAGAACAATATAGATTTCTTTAGAATATCACTCATTATTAAAGACATCCCTAGTAGAAATTTTAAGGTTTTTTTTTTTTTGTGATCTAGTTATTTACTATAATTAATAAATATAATTTAAATGAAACAGTACATATCGAATTATATTTGAAGCATACATCTAATTACTAGTAATAATAATAATTTCACTTGCAGCATACCTGCCTACTGAGAGGTTTTTAAGATGCAACAAAGTTAAAAGCAAAATAAACTTATTTGCTGTTACTCAAACAAGAAACTCTTATCTCCCTTTAGTGTATTTTCATTATCTATCTTTCTGTTTCCAGAATTCTCTTCTTTATCTCTCTGCTTCCTGGCCTCCTGGGGCTTCTTTCAAGTCTCTGTTGAGATCTCATCAATAAGAAGTCTTTCCTAGTCCTCCTTAATATTAGTATCTTCTCTGTGTTCAAAATCTCCATTTTATCCAGTTTATAGCTTGTTTGTATGTAGTATTATCTCCTCATTAAATTGTGGAGCTCCTTGCCTTTCTTTGTATCCCCAGTACATATTACTATTACTGGTACTTAGTAGGTACTTAATAAATGTTTAATGACATAATTTGCCATTGGATGCAGTGAAATGGAGGCATATGGGACTGGTTGAAGAACTTGGCCATATCCTGTGGAATTTATATAAAATCGGGAAGCTCATTTGGAATTGAGTAGTAGCCAAATTCCTAAGTAATATTTGGCCTTGGTCTCAGACTTGATTTCTTCTCTCCTTACCCTTGTTTGGAGAAGGCTCTTGTGAACTTCCTGGGACTGGAAGATTTGAACTTTTCATTAATGTACTAGCAATACTCATGGAATAGCAATGACAGACAGCCCTGTCAGTGTTGGGACCTAGAATCAAACCAAACCAAACCAAACTAAAAAAACAAAAACAAAAACAAAAACAAAAACCCAAAAATAGATACTCTGAGGAAAGAAGGCAGTTTCAGGGTTTCAGGGAGCCCAGCAGAGAAGCAGCAGAGGCTTCAGAAATATTCTATGCAGGAGAGGAAAGGACTTTTAAGAACCAACAACTCTGACTTTCCCTTTTACCATGTGTGAGTCCTAAACTTAAGCCCACTTTCCACGTACTCTCTATATAATCATGAGAAGTGCATGAGATGGGAAATGTTTCATTTAAAGAATCAGCAAACTCTCTCTTACAGGCCAAATCTGGTCCTATGAGCCTCTTCTTCTGAAGTAAATAGCTGCTTTCTAAAAGCTAATTAAATATGGATTATTAATCAATTTCTTTTTTTTAATAGCTTTTTATTTACAAGTTATATGCATAGGTAATTTTACAGCATTGATAGTTGCCAAACCTTTTGTTCCAATTTTTCCCCTCCTTCCCCCCACCTTCTCCCCCAGATGGCAGGTTGACCAATACATGTTAAATATGTTAAAGTATAAATTAAATATAATATAAGTATACATGTCCAAACAGTTGTTTTGCTGTACAAAAAGAATCGGACTTTGAAATAGTGTACAATTATGCTGTGAAGGATGATTAATTAATTTCAAAAGATAACCTATAAGTAAGCACACTGAGGGGGAGCACATTTGGAGTTACTTTTAAGTTACAGATTTAGAGAAGATACCCTGAAGAGATAGCCCTAGATTTTCCAGAGGGAATCAAATCTGCCTTTTGGGTATCCAATCTGTGTTGCAAGTGGAAGTTGGGAATACAATTTATGCTACATTCAAAAGGAATGCCATATAAATTTTTTTGGAGGGAGTGATGCTGAGGAACGGTACTAGCATCTGTATGAGATGAAGAAAGACTCAATTATAAGGTATCATTTTAGCAGAGTTTTGAATGAAATAAGACAATTTAGGAGATGGAGATGAAGGGAAGTGCATTCCATGTATGTCACAGAGCCAGCAGGACACAGACATAGTAGGATTATTTGTGATGGACACCAAGAAAGCCAGTTTTATTGTGATATGTGATAATGTTAAAAAGCCAAGAACATGAGTTTATAGGGAGTCAGTAGACCTTATTGAGTGGCATAGTCAGACCTATGCTATAGGATAATCAGCTGGAAGGAAGTTATCTTGGAGAGGGATGAGACTTGAGACAAGAAAACCAATTAGGAGGTTATTGTCAGAATTCTGGTGAGAGTTGATGATATAAAGTGGTAGTGTGGTGCTCATGTGAAGAAAGAAAGTTGGAGAGTTGACAACTTTTTATCTTATCATCTTTTTCCTATTAGTTTGAATTTGTTCACATATTTCAATTACTTAAAAATCTTTTTTTTATAAAAAACAAAATAAATTAAAAAAACAGTTTTGGATAGGAGGGATGTTATGAAATTTAGAATGATAAGACGGCAATTGAATGACTATGTGGAGTGAGGAAGTGAGACATTAAGCATAATGTTGATGGTTGCATTGATTATTTCAAGGATGGTAGTACTTTAAATGAAAACAGAGAAGTTTGAAAGAGCTGTGTGTTTTGTGGGGAAAATAAAGAATTTAGTATTGGACATGTTCAATTTGAAATCTCTGAGAATATAACCAGTTTGAAGTAGCCAAAAAGCAATTAGAGATGCATAACTGGAATTGAGAAAAGACTATTGCAGAATATATAGATGAGTCATCTGTAGAAAGATGATAATTAAACTCATGGGAGCTAATAAAATTGCCAATTAAGAGAATGTGGAGAGAGAAGGGCCCCAATACTCTTGGGATACACCCACAGTTAGGTTTTTGTGATGTGGCTGATGAGCTAGCAAAGAAGATTCAGAAAGAAGAAGACGAGAACTCCAAGGGAGTAGTGTCACACAAACCCAAAGGAAAGTATGTACGGGGAGAGCAATGTCAGATGCTGCAGAAGAGTTAGGAAGAATGAGTTTTGAGAAAAGGCTATTGGCTATCAGATGAATTAAGGGATCACTTTTTTTTCTTTAAAAAATATTATTTGCTTTAATCAGCCAAGATATACCTTTCATTTTCTTATTCCAACAATCCTTTTATTCCTCTTCTCCATACCCTGGACCCTCAAAAATTGAGAATACAAAAATAACATGCAAACATGTATAGTCAATCAAAGTAGATTTCCATATTGGTCATGTCCCAGAATTTTTATCTCATTCTTCTTCATTTATCTCATTCTCTTCTCTTATCAAGAGGTGAGTACCACATTCCTACCCATTAATTTCCTGTACTCTAGGTTGTTCATTATGTTGATGAGTTAAACATAAGATACTTATGCATTCTAATTATGTGGGGATCAGTAAGTAGAGATTAAATATTAGCTAGGAGGGACTGTGTGAGAAGGTTGTCTTCTGGAGAAAATGAAAGGAATTGAGATCAAGGGGACGTATTGAAAGGTTGGCTTTGCTAAGCAGAAATGTGTTTGCTCATCTTCTGTGGGGTCTATATAGTAGATGCACATTTGATTGACCATTAATGTCTACTAGTGAGATGGAAGCACCAAGTCAGATTTATACACATCAGTACATGTAATCATTCTATTATTTGACATCTATTCAGTTATCTATTCAGTGAAACAAAAAGCAACTCCTATTAGAAAGAACCACCAAACTGATTCCTGAAGGTTCCAGTAAGCATATTTCCTCCTGGAGCTCATGACAAGGTTCTCTCTCTACCTAGCTGGAGGCCATGTTTCTCCCTTCGAGGTTGCCTTCTGGCAAGTCTCCATCAATTAGCACTGGCATTGAATGAACAGGAGATACTTGAATTTCTGGGGAAGGTAGGAGTCTGTCCTAATCATCAACTGTGAGCAGACTGATGATTGGGATCTTTAATGATTTTTTGTGATTCTGGTTTAGAGTGTTTATAAGTTACATCTAAGTGTTTGTTGGTGATTTTCTAATCTTATAATGAAAGGAAACTGCCAGTAAAAGCCTAAATTTTCTAATGTCATGTACAAATACACATGGTTTTTAACCTATTTTGGGGACACAATCCTTAGAAAGCACCTATTAGTTGCTTACTAGATTTGGGACACATACTTAAACTTAACATTCTTACACATCCACAGCCATTATTACCAAACTATGTGCAAGTGCTTATCTTATTACAGAAGAAAATACCCAACTTATATAACAACTACTTCATCACAAAATGGAAACTGAAAATGGATTTGCCTGTGCTATGTTAATGTATTTGTTCATATGTTAACATATATTAACATATCAGAATTTCAGTCTAATGAATAGTGGGAAGAGTCTTCTATTGATCACACTGGAAGTAGAAGAGGAGAAAATCAAGGATAATTGTTAAAGATATAGATATATAAATAGATATAATGTATCTATTACATTAATGTTATAATATATAATAAAGGTATATAATTATAAAATTATAATATGTAATAATAATAAATATGTAAATAGATATAAAGATATACAGAATGTCCTCTGTATTCTTATGCAATAGAAAGATCATTGAACTTAGAGTAAGGCCTTGGTTCAAGTACCAAATGTTCTGTTTAATAACATTATAACCTTTCCTCTGTTAGGAAAAACCTAGACCTGTAAAAACAGACAATTGCATTAGATAAAGCCTAACTTTCTCCCTGTCTTTGAAATTTTCTGTTTTTATATATTTGTATTTATATGAGATTGTACAGAGTATTCACCTGGGTGGTTTGCTTCTCCAGTATTCAAGTCAAGATAACAATAGCCTTGTAAACTCCATCAAATATGTCATAATTTTATATTAAAAGCTAACTTCCTGTACTTTCCTCTTAAAGATGTAAGAAATTGGTACATAGTATACTAATGAAAATGAAAAAAAAAATTAATCAAATCCTTTTATCTGTCTAAACTGGTAACTTGGTCTTGAAAAAGTGATTTATTAGTCTGCAGATGCCAGCAGATTATGTGACCCAATTTCTTTATTTTGAATAGACTGCCCAAACACAAAAATGTAAAAACACTTAATATTTTTAATAATTTTTGATTGAGAAAAGTACATCTTAAATCAGCTAAAGAAGTTGCTTCTCTTCTTTAAAAAAAAAAAAACCCAACCTTTTCATTAAACATATTGAACTAAATTTAAAATATTGAAATGTGATCTAAATAACTGCTTGATTTGCAAGAAGTATATGAACTAGAATGTTGTAAGCTGAAAGGAGCCACAGAGAACATCTAGTTTAAAGTTCCCATGTTTGATTGATGAGAAAATTGAGGCTCTGAGAAAGAAGTTAAGTCTGTCTCAGTTCCCATGGTGATATGTAGAGGAACTTGAACTCAGCTCTCCAGAGGAGTAATATACATTCCATTTCATTATGCTGCCCCCCTGTTATTATGCCAGAAATTATTTTTTAAAATGAAATATCCCACTGTCAACATCATTATTAAAAATAATATACCAACTCCTCATTCAAACAGATCAATGTGAAGCTCAGTTTAAATTGACAAGCATTTATTAATCACCACATATGTTCAGGACAGGGACAGCTAAGAGGTGTAATGGATTTTCTTGGAATCAGGAAAATCTGAGTTCAAATCTGACTTCAGACACATAGCGCTGTATGTCCCTGGGCAAGTCATATAACCCTGTTTGCCTCAGTTTCCTCACTGTGAAATAAGCTGGAGTAGGAATGGCAAAGCACTCTAGTATCTTTGTCAAAAAAAACCCAAATGATGTTATGAAGAGTCAGATATGGCTGAAAGATGACTAAACAACAACAGTGTTCAGGGCATTGTGCTGGATATATGGTGGTATGAAAGTTAATATCTCATACTCTTCTCCAAAAACTATAATCAGATGATAGCATATTCATAGTTAAAAAAATCACATTAGAATGTAAGAGGATAGGAGATATCAAACATTTTGGGGATAAAAGATTCACTATTAGGTAGAAGGTTCAATGATTTATGAATGGAATTGGGCATTAAAAAAGAAGATATCAATAATTATATATGGGAGGAGTCCATTCTGGGTGTGAGATAAAATGTGCACAAAGGTACAAAGGTAGGATGATAGTATATGTTCAGCCCTTTGGTATGAAGAGAGCACTGGAGGAGAGTAGAGAGATGAGGTTGAAAAGTAGATTGGGATGAGTTTTGGAAGGCTTTGGGTTTCAGATTGAGTTTTCATGAAGACTGTGGGCAGCTACTGATTATTCTTTAAACTTATTAATTTCCCCATGCACTAATTTACCTCTTTTCCATTCTCTGTCCATTTAATTACATTTGTGCCTCTTTTTCTTTGTGCATGCTCTCCCTTAGCTCTGGGATGTTTTTTCGTCTCTTGTTTAGCCTCATGGAATTCCTAACCTCCTTTAAAAGTTCAGTTTAAATATCATTTCCTCTATAAGAACTTTATTGTTAATAATTTTATATTACCTTCAGTCCCATCAGCTTGTATTTATCTATTAACAAATTGTATCCCCTTAATTAATTGTAAGCTTATTGAAAGCAGGGATTGGCTTATCTTTGTATCCCCAGTGTCTAGAACCATTTCAAATACTTAACAGGTGCTTAATAAATGGCTCTTGGTTGATTTATAATATTTGCTCATCTTTTACATGGACTTTAGCACAATGTTTTATTTATACATGGAGATAAATGATCATATCTCTTAGTATGTGTCTTACTTTGGAGTTCCATTCACTTTACTTGACATTCAAGATGCTAAAATATCATTTAGTCTATTCAGAGAGAAAATTTACTTAAATGGACCTTAGTGGCCTGAAGGAGTGGATGTGTCTTTCCAAAGTAAGCAATTTACTTCTTTCTCACTCTCAAGATACAACCTTTTTATCTCATGTGTTGCACAAAATACTTACAGTTCCACTTATGTTGCTGGTTTGACCTTTATTGTCATAGGAGCAGGAAAGACGCTTTCTCAGATAATAAATAATTCATTCTCCATGAAGTCACTATCAGTTGCTGAAATAATTTTGAGTTTCTTCATCTGAAGAATATCTAAAACTTGTATGTAGATGGTACATAGTCTTCAAACTACCCATTAAATTCTTTAGTTATATACTGGTCTGCATTCTTAGTCTTAAATGAGATTCAGTCAGTCTTCACATCTTCATTTTCTTCATCTTTGTCTGCAATCCAAATTTTAAGTCTTGTATTTATCGTTATCTTTGCAATGAGATTCATTACTAAACACAGAATTTTTTACTATGAAAGTCATATATAGGTTGCTAATTTTAAACCTTAATCATGTGAAACCCAAAGCTCATGCAGCCTTTCTCTAATGTGATACACCATAAGCTCTTATTAAGCAATTTTGAGGTTAATTTTGTTTCTAAATTAAAAAAAAAATTTTAAACCAATGACCGCTGTAGAAAAAAAAAGAAAGGTATAACTGACAGTTTTTCATATTTATTATTAGGAATTTACTAAAAGCCATGCATATACTATGGCTTGCGTTTTGTTAAGTGTTAGAATCTTAGTGATAACTCACTGGAATTGGTAGAAACAATGCTTGAGTTTACACCTTTGAGAATTCACACATTGGCTCACACATTGGAGTTCACAAGTACAGGAGATACACAAAACTTTGTAACTTTGTGAATTCACACCTCTTATAATCCCACTCTCAGAGGAGGAATCAACCTTTGAGTTCACACGTTTAAGAGATCATATATAAGAAGCTCTTAGAGCTTCAGTCAGTCAGTCAGTCAGTGGAGGAGATTGAGTCGGAGTTGAGCTAGAGGCAGAAACTAGAAGAGCCAAAAGACAAGCTGCAAGAGCTCTTGGAACCAAGGAGGCAGAGAGGCCTTTAAAAAAGCTAACTGGGCCCAAGGAAAGAGATAAGACTTGGAAGGAGAAAATAAGCGATTGGATTTTATCAGCTGGCTGCAGTTTGAGGTGATTATTACTTGGAACCGAAATTAAGGCTGCCTCCAGAAACCTCCCCAAGAAATCTGCTCTCCCAGAGAACCATCATATATTTTAGAAAAGAAGAAAACACCACAGTTAAGTATGGTGGCTGTTAGCAAGAGAGGTGAAATGCTGTGATGAAAAGAATACTTGTTTCAAAGTCAGGAAATCTGAATTTAAATCTTAGTTCTAGCACTTACTAGTCATATGATTAATTGCAAATTACTTCAGCTCTTTGGTCTCACTTCTTATTTCTCTGTCTTCTCATTCTATTTATTCATTTAATTAATTGGCTAGACCTGTGATTTCCATGGGTATAGAAAATCCCTAGAAAGGAAGTTTTCTCTTCAGTCATAGATTAGTGTTCTATAACCCCTTGTTATAGAGTGTTGCCTGGCCTTCTCAGAGCTAAGTGTTTGCTCAGAATCACAATACAATGCATCCAACATGAGTCAGAGATGAAATTTGTATCTAGGTCTTCCTGATGCCCACATTCTACCCTGAAGAGTTTTCAAGAAAAAAATTTTCAGCCACAAAATGCTATAAAATGTCATTGTGAGTTATGGTGATTTATTGGCAAAATAGAAATGGAACCAGAAAAGAGCAGGTGACACCAGAAAAAGAAAGCACACAAATCCTTTGTTTTAGATTAGATTTCATTTTTAAATATTGAAAACACATCTCATTTCTGGTTTTCCCCATCTTCTGTCCCTTGACTGGACTGCTACTCACGATCTTGTTTTTGTAGATTCTATATTTAGGCATCATGAGAATGTCCTAAATTGAATGGATAAAGGAGAATTAGCAGAGTAATGATTACCAAGTGATTTGTAGAAGAACACAAACTGACCTTGGAGTCAGGAAAGATGGGATTAACCAGATCATGTCTGAATACTGATCCTTCCACTTAGAGGTTCCTTGACTTTGATAAAAAGCTTCACATTTCTAGGCCTTAGTTTTTATCCTTTATAAAATGTGAATTTTGGACTAGGTTAACTCTAAGATTTTCTAAAATCTGGCTTTCTTTGATTTTTCTTGAATGTCGTCTTTTCAGATTTCTTTATTACCATGTGCCCTAAATGGTGCTTCTTGACTATTTTTTCTTGACAGATAACTGTGTGCTTATTTTGTAAATAATTTTGTACAGCACCTCCATGCAGGGCTACTTTCCCAATTCCCATTTCAATCATCAGACTATGTGCAGAGTGCAGATAGTGAATATGTCCTCAAGGAATAACCTTAGAAGTAGCTGAAGTTTTCTAGTACTGTAATGAAGATTCCACTAGTGTGCTTTTCATTGATTCATAGTTATAATTAGCTACCTTTCAAAAGTTAATATCCTAACTAGGTATAGCAAGGACAGTTGTTACAAAATTATCCCTTAAACTCTCCTCTTCACATACTAGCTCCCTTGGTAGAGTGGTTTCAAGCTTAGAAAGCACATGTAGCTAAAGTGTATCTATATAGTCCCTGTTCCCATGAAATCTTTTTTCCCTTTATTCCCTGAGAGGATCCAAGTAGCTTCCATTGTAGTCCTGGAGAGACCTTTCCTGTTTGTATATAGTTTGGCCTTTGCTTGACTTAGCTCCTGTTACATTTGGAGCTGCTATTTACTCTCCTCCATTTCACCCTCCCCACACCAAAGGGTCAATCAGTCTCAGTGACCATTCATTTAGTCTCTTTCAGTAACCAGCATTGACTAGCTTGTTGCTCTAATGTGTAATTTCCAATTGGCTTGGCCAGATGAGTGTTTGCTTCTTTCAGATAAGACATTAATTCTGCTATGTCATCTACTTTTCGCTGATAGAAGTACTTTATTCCTTAAACATCGATTAAGGATTTATTCTCAACTTGTTCCTTAAATAGCTTGCCCCACTTTTGATTGAGTCCAGCTAGCCAATTGGGCCTTCTATGATGCTATCAATTGAAGTAAAGCCTGGGTGTCCTTAAATATATAATTTGTAGATGTAGTACCCCATGCAGAATAAGCACTTAACATATCTCAAATGACTTTTATTTACTTTGCTGCGTAAATATTGCCTTCCTGCACAGAATACTAATAGTCTTGATTGGAAAGTAGGGATTCCAAAAATGGGCTGGGTTTGGGAGAAAATGATTCCTGAATTGGTGATCATTTAGATTCTACTTGAATATTATTAGTGATTGGAAAACTCATTTAGTTTCAGGACTTTCTATTTTATTTTAATTTGCTTTGATTTTTAGAAAGTTCTTCCTTATCTTGAATTCAAATGTGACTCCCTTGTAACTATCACCTTTTATCCTAAAGTCTTCTTTCCTAGTTTCATAGGATGCTTTTTTTCATTAAATTTCAATGAATATATCTTTAAAATCCCCTAAATAATAAAAAATAATAAGTTATTGAAGATATTGAGTTCCTTTAAGTTCAAAGTTATATTAGTCTCTTGGTCATTTCCTTGCAACCTCTGGCCTCCTTTTATTATTGAAGATTTTGATATTTGTGGGGAGACTCAGTAGATGAAACTGTGTATATAGTGTTGTATTTTTTAGCCCATAACTGAGTGCTATGGGAGCCACTGCCAGTGGCTATTGGAGGTTTAACTCAGACCTGTAGAATGGATCTCTTCCTGTGAGAGGATTATGATGATACAAGGAGACTGAGAGACAGTTGCGTTATCTAACCTCTCTCCTCTCCTTCCAATTTATTTCATTCCCAGTCCACAAGCCACACGTGTGTCAGTAAAGGCTGCCCTGCAACTCCCTCAAGTGTCACAATTTACAGCTGTGGAGGCTCTCTGAGAATTGAACTGGCCTTTCACCCAGGCATGGTCCTTAACACATAACAAAGGCTTAATGGAGTCACATTCTGTCTTATCCCCTGTTAATGAACTAGTAAAAATGAAGAACACATTTCTTTAGATTCCTGAGGAATGCTAGCTTTATTTCCCATCATCTTTCTGATTCTAATTGTTCAGAAGACAATATGATCTGTAAACTTGGTAGTTGAAGAACCTTCAATGTATCTTTGTAATGGCTTTCTTGTTTATTGAAAGGGACTAATTAACTTTGATTATTGCACTAATATTATGGCACTTTGACAACCCTTCAGATTTATGACTCTGGGAAAATAAACAAATGAAATGCAGGTGCTGAAGCAGAAAGAATAAGTTATTACTGAACTTTAATTACTTGCAATGTGTAGCCAGGAGAGAATTAGTTGATGAATTACAGGATGCTTAAAATTTATATCAAATTGTGAGCAAAATGCAGGTTAAAAAAACAGAAAGCTGCTGTTTAAAATAGAAAGTGATCAGATGCATATATACTAGGTATGATGCCAGTATTATTAATAATAATAGCCCACATTTTCCTATGACTTTATTATTTACAAAGCAATTTATTAAAAAAAAAAAAGCAAAAACTCAGGAAATAGGGCCACTATTGATATTCCATTTTTACATATTAGGAAACTGAGGCTTACTAAGATTGTGATTTATTCAATATCATATTGCAACTTTGTGTCCAAGGTGAGATTTAAACTCAAGTCATCTGAATCTAATTCCAACATTCTTTCTAGAATTTTGGTACTAACTTTCATCACTTTTGAAAGAAAACATGGACAAATTTGCTGTTGAAATTTCTTTGATTTTTATATTGAGATTGGTTCTTATTATCATCAGGCATTCTTAGCAAGCCTAATTGTGATATGATAATCATTATCCCAGCCAGTTGTTTGCCAAATAAAATCATTAATATCTTATTAAAACGATAATCTAGCACAGTAAATTAATGTGTTATTATTTTTGATAATAGTTCATATTTCCATAGCATTTTACTACATGCAAAATGATTTCCTTATAACATTTCTGTGAAGAAAGTAGTGCAAGAGTATAATCCTCATATTAATATATGAAGAGACTGATGTTTAGAGTGAAGTGACCTGCTTAAAATCACACACTTAGCAAGTGGTGGTTCTGAGACCTGCACACCTGATTGCAGGACCAAAGCAGGCAAGCTCCAAGCACAGGATTTTATGAAAGGTTATGTAATAATTATTTTCATTGTATTTTTCCATTCCCTCCATGCCCCCAATTTTGAAACAACATTTTAATCATTAAAGAACTGAAAAAGAGTTAGAACAAGCTATAGTTTACTGTTTTCTAATTGTTTGATAATTTGTAATCCATGTATGATATGATAATTCGATTTAGTTCTTTCTGAGTTCTAAATCAATAATCTAAATCAATCTTAAGAACTTAGACATCCCATTTCGTAACAGTTCAGGGGAAATAGGAATTTATTGTAATGATATAATGCCTGTTTTTGCTTCCTTTATGCTTTCAATCTAGGGCAAATTGAGATATTTTTGAAGTTGCCTAGTGCAGTGTTTAGTAAATAATAGGTGTTTTATTATTTTGCTTCCCTATTCTATCTAATTTTATATACTACTGAATCATCATATAGATCCATGACTCCAGAAACTCATCCTTTTACTGCTGATCCTGTCCTGGTCATAGCAACTAGTTATTGATTTGTCCATTTTGATTCATCTTTACCTAACACAGTCTCAGTACGAGGGCCCTCTTTTTTCCTCTTGTGGTATTCTGTTATGTGATTCTATTATTTTGGGACTGGAGATCTGCCTTATGCCTCAGGTTCCCATTATTGAGTCTTTACTGTTTCCTACTGGGGTTCTCTGAAACTGGTATGCCTCCTTTTTACTTGTCACGAGGAACATGACTACTTTCATATTGCTCTGATGTCTCAACAAATTGCTGGTTTATCTTAGTATGTTAGGATGGTTATTTATTACCTTAATTTTTAGATAGAGGGCATCTCATAGCTACACTTTCAGATAAGACCTTAATTAGTACTTTGGGTGACAGTTTTTTTTTTCATTATCACATTTTCCTTGTAATTTGTTGGATTGAAATCATTCTCTCATTTCCTCCTGATAGCCACTGATACCCAAAATACATTATCCACTAGATTTTACTATTGTCTCCAAAAATATGCCTCTTTTCAGACTCAAACGTGAAGGAACAGTGCATACCTGTTCAGTGCTTTGCAGTTTCTAGTTATGGTATCCATCAAAATTTCTCCATAATAATTTATCTTAAATGAAGAAAGACAAATGGACAGAGAAGATATTTAGCAACAGACAATGTCTACCATTGGTCCTTATAGCTTATACCTTAATGAGGTGTGGGGAAGCACCAGGTAGGTGTGATTTTGGATGTTTCTCTAGGCTTTTCTATAACTGTATATTTATACTTTCTTAGCCTGATGTATTGTGGTGGAGCTTTTCCTTCAGATATGCACCCTGTGTTTGGAAGGGGTGGGAAGTGGAGAATGGGGATTTCTTTTGTCTACTTCATATGATTGTTATTACTAGCTTTCAGATGCCCAGGATGTATAGCTTCACACTAAGATCCAACATAGCAGACCCTTATAATTCCCTGAACCTACGACTTACTTTGCATGATTGTTGTTGTGAGGATCAAATGAAATAATGTTTACAAAGTGCTTAACCAAATGCCTATGCATAATAGGCACTATATAAATGCTCTTTTTTTTCCCCTCCCTTCTTCTTTTCCTTCTGCCTTGCCTTCCCTCCTTTATCCCCATTCCCTTCTTACTTGTCTTATAGTCTTTCTCATTCCCCTTTTCCCTTTTCTTGCCTTCTCTTTTCTTCCTCCTCCTCTTTCCCTTCATTTCATCTTTCCTTTCTTCCGTTTTGCTTCTTCCTTTCCCTTTTTCCATCCTCCATTCCCTCATTCCCTTCTTTTTTTTCTCCTTTCCTTCCTCCCTTCATTTTCTCTCCCTTTCTCTCATTTTCCTACTAATACATAATATAAGTAGATAGGATTTGTCAAAAATCAGTAATTGCTAAGCAAATTGAAAGGCTTTGCAAAATGATCCATAGATCTTAGATACAAAAATACAAATCCTCTTATTTTAAATTATTCAAGTCAGAAAGACTATCTTGTGCATACTTTGACACTCAGTACACCTCATCCAACTTACATTATAGTTAATTGATAATGGCGATGAAGCTTGTCAACATATATGTCCATTGAAAGAGAAACTGGAAAGAAGAAAAATATCTCTATTGTCTCTCAGGATATTACATACTGTTGTGGAATGAGACTTGATAATACTTTTTAATTTATTTGATCATTTATTACTTAGAAAAAGAGGAAATTAGAATTGCAGAATATGATTTGTTCTAATCTTAAAGAAATTGTCTGAAATAAATCTCTTTTTGAATGCTGGAAAGCTCATCATAGCCATGAAAAATATCAATACTTTTCAAAACTAGAATGATTGTTCTTGTTCACAGCTTAATTAACTTTAAGGCTTAATGAAATATAGTCTGGTGTTGTTGGTATACAGATTACTGTGATAAATACTGCAGTCTATGCTTTGAGAAGAGGAACTTTTGTGTTCTATTTAACTCTTTTCTAATTTGTATAGTTTTCTAATTGATTGGGACTAACAAAGTTTTTGTTAATGATGTTTCTTTCAAGAAATAGATACGTTTCTTGGAATAATTATATATATATATATATATTATAATATAGATATTTTAAACTGTAGCTTTTCTTTTAGTAGCTTAATTGCTATTACATTTCAGTTCCCCCCCAATAATAATAATTTTGTAATTAAACAAATAGATAGATATTAAACAAATAATAGATTTTCTTTAACAAATATATTTATTCTAAATACAAACATATATTTGGATTTATCCATATTGATGGGACCAATGTTATTCTGTAATAGTTTTATTAACTGATATAATAAATAATCACTATTATGTCATTTTATGATTTCCTGAACTGAAGCTCAAATGATTGGAAGCAACTTGAGCTAATGCTTGAATCAAGCAGTATTAACTCCCTTGAGTGTTCATCTCCTCATACAAGCCATACTTTTTGGTTTCTATTCATGGACAGTATTTCCAAAGAATTAACTGCCTCTATCATGTTGTTTCATCTAATGTCTCTTTCTCTCAGGCTCCTTCCATCTTTGGTACTGACAGAGACTTGGCTTCTTTCGGAAGAAACTGTATCTCTGGCCATCCTTTCCAGTATATCTTTTACATTCCCTCATGCCCCTGAGACACTGGTACTAGGAGTCAGCACATTCCTTTTCTTCATTGCCATCATACAATCTGACTTCCCATTTCCTAACTTTAAAATACCTGACAATCTTTCTATATTCATTAACCTCTGAATAATATCGGTTTTAAATTCACCTGTTAAAATCAGACAGTCCCATGTTTGAAAGTGGATGTGTCTGAGAGATGACTAAAGTCATATTCTGAAGAGAATAGCATTTAGCTTTTGAATAAAATACACCTAGAAGAACTCTTTATTCCCCCCAAATAATATAGGTGTCAAATTTATTAGTCTGTAAAGTGTCAAAATGAATATTCCTTCAATTCCTGTCTCTCAATAAAAAATGAATTGGTTATATTTTGTTGTTTAAAACTCTAAAAGAAATGAATTTCTATTATATTTATAGATTCTTTGAAGTTTTGATAGCCCTATCTGAACCTGTAGTAGCAATTTTAAGGATTATTCTCAAAGAACATCCCTGTCCTTTTTGAAGGGACTTTACCATATCCTTGATGTTCCTTATAATATTATGGCTTCTCAGGTCTCCCTTCTCATCTACTCCCATAATTTTCTTCACACAGCCTTAGTTGCATACAGGAATATTATATCTTGATCTCACTGTTACCCACAGTTTCTGTGGCAGCTCTGAATTTTATTTATCTGAACATAATTTAACAATCCATCTGTCCCTACTCACTTCTTTTTCTCTCTGTACCGTGTAGTATTTTCAGTTAAGCATTTCAGCTGTAGAGTGTCCTCCATTCTCTGATTCCTTTACTAGTCCCCTTTGGCTTATTGGTAGTCCTATACTACCTCCTCCATGCTTAATCCCATGCTGTTAAATTGTACTAGGAGGAAGTATGTAGTCTATCAATGGAGTCTGCTACAAGTGTTATGTAATGTCCACTGGGTCCATGTCACAATAAGGCTTGGGAAGAATATTGTATTTAGAAAGACACATTTAAATCTTACCTCAGACATTACTGAGGTGAGCAAGTCACCTTCTTCCAGCCTCAGTTTCATAATCTGGAAAATGGAGATAAAATAGTACACCTATTTAACAGGGTTTCCATGAAGATTAAATGTACAAAGTAAAACAAATGCTACACAATTTATTGTGTAGTGATTGTATGGGGCCGGAACTCTTAAAGGGTATTCTTGAATCTAGGATAGCAGAGTGCTTGTAGTTAAGTACTTACTTAGTGGGAGATGGTGGTTATCCAAGCCTATGCGTGATGTGATATGATGATGTGATAATGTGGTGATATGATGTTCTACAGCCGTACATGTTCGTTATGCTGTGGTGATGTAATCTGCTGGGGTATTTAAAGGAGTCCCAGAGACAGATGGCTCTCTCAGCCGTGGAGATCCCAGCCACAGAGAAGACTTCAAGCTTCAGACTTCAGAGTCCAGACTCTATCTTTGACTAGCCACATGGTGGCTGTTTTCCTGCCTCCTTCATTTCACTCCCCCCACTAAGCCCAAGGTGTTGGGCTGATCCCAAGGCCCACTAAAGAGCTAGCCTGGACTTACAAGTGGTTGTGGTGGTTGTTGTTTTGACTCTCTGTAGTGAATTTTCTTTTTAATCAACAAAAATGTCTCTTCTCCTTTCCACCCTAACCTCCCTACCCCAAAACTGAAAATGACCATATCACAAACATGTATAGTTAAGCAAAACAAATTCCTGCATTGGCTACATATATGTATATTCATATGAATATTGTATGTATATTTATATTTTATGTGTCTCATTTTGTACTCTTGAGTCTTTTATTTCTCTGTTAGGAGGTGAGTAGAATTTTTCATCATTAGGCTTCTAGAATTGTGGTTATTCATTAAGTTCAAAGTCTCTATTTCAAAGATTTCTTTACAATTTTTTTGGTCATTGTATAAATTGTCTTTTTGGTTCTGTTCATTTCACGCTGCAGCAATTCATATAATTCTTCCCAAGTTTTCAGAAGACGTTCTCTTTGTCATCCTTTTATAGCACAATTGTATTCCATCACATTTACATACCATAATTTGTTTAGCTATTCTTCAGTTTATAAGGCAGCCCCTCAGATTCCCATTCTTTGCCACTTCAAAAAGAATTATAAATATTTTTGTGCCTCCTAAGTTAATGTTCAATTTGTTTAGTACTGATTCCACTCTTAATATATTCTCCCTTTCGCTCCTCCTTCTCCCTTTTCTTTATTCAGAGAATTATATTTCTTTACCCAGTTTTGTGTGTGTTCACTCCTTTGATCAGTTCAGATGAGGATAAGGTTCAAATATCAGGTGATCCCCCCAATCCTCTTCTTTTTTGCATAGGTTCCCTGTTTAGTTATGTGAAAACTTTTTTTTTAATTATATTTTTTTCAGTCAGAAAAAATATCTAAATCATATTTTTCATTTTATCCTGATGGTGGCTCCTTGAATTCTTTCTAGTTGTGCCATTTAGTATTTTTTGTTTGATATGGAAGCTCTGGATTTTGGCTACAATATTTCTTAGATGTTTAATTTTAGGATTTCTTTCAGGAGATGACCAGTGGATTCTTTTTACTTGTACTTTGCCCTCTGGTTTTAAGGGATCTAGGCATTATTAAAAAAAAAATGATGCCTATAGGATGATAGGAAATGATAGAGGGGATGTGGAACACTAATACATAGTTGGTGGAGTTGTAAACTGATCCAACCATTATGGAGAGCAATTTGGAACTATGCCCAAAGGGTTATCAAAATGTTCATACCCTATGATCCAGCAGTGTTATTACTGGGCTTATTTCCCAAAAAGATCTTAAAAGAGGGAAAGGGACCTATATGTGCAAGAATGTTTGTGATATCTCTTTTTGGAGTGACAACAAACTGAAAACGGAGTGAATACCCATAAGTTGGAGAATGGCTGGATAAATTGTGGTATATGAATGTTATGGAATGTTATTGTTCTGTAAGAAATGACCAGCAGGATGATTTCAGAGAAGCCTGGAGAGACTTACACGAACTGATGCTGAGTGAAGTGAGCAGAACCAGGAGATTATTGTGCATGGCAACAAAAAAATTATATGATGATCAATTCTTAGTGATGTGGCTCTTTTCAACAATGAGATGATTCAGGACAATTTCAATGATCTTGTGATGAAGAGAGCTATCTGCACCCAGAGAGAGGACTATGGGAGAACTGGCTGTGGATCACAACATAGCATTTTCATTCTTTTTGTTGTTGTTTGCTTGCATTTTGTCTTATTTCTCATTTTTTTTCTTTTTTCATCTGATTTTTTTTGTGCAGTAAGATAATTGTATAAATATATATGTATATATTGGATTTAACATGTATTTTTACCATGCTTAACATATATTGGATTGGAAGAGGAGATAAAATTTGGAACACAAAATTGCAAGGGTCAATGTTGAAAAATTATTCATGCATATGTTTTGGAAATAAAAAGCTTTAATAAGTAAAAAGAAAAAAATGATGCTAGTCTTTACTTTCGGTTATGTTGTTCAGGTAGTTCAGCATTCCTGCATATATCTCTTTACTTTTTGTCTGTCACTTCTCTTTCAAGCTATCTCAAAAGTTACCATTGATTTCTTAATCAGCATTTGATACTGTTGACTGTCTTTTTTTTTTTTTTTTTTTTTTTTTTTTAATCTCTCTGTCTCTGTCGCTCTCTGTTTGCTCTGTTTTTTTCTTTTGGTAACAGTGCCTTCTCTTTGTTTGCTTCCTACCTTTCTGATAGCTCCTTAGTCTCCTTGCCTAGATCATCATTTGTTTGTATCCTTGACCAGTTGGTGTTCCTCAGGTTTCTTGCCTTTCTTGACATTTTCTCCTTTGGTGACCTCATCATCTCCCATGGGCTCAGTTATTATTTTTATGCAGATGACTCCTATATTTTATCTAGCCCTAGTCTCTCACCTGAACTTCAGTACCACATTTTTACTTGCCTATTGAACACTTTGGACTAGATGTCTCATTGGCAATTTTAAATGTAACATCTAAATGAGAACTTATTATCTTTTTCCTCAGATGCATCCCTTTTCCACAATTGCCTGTTTTTATCAGAGTACTGAGATTCTTCCAGATACCTATTTTATTATCATTATTATCTATCTTATTATCATTCAGGACAATTCATTCTTCCTCTCCCTGCATATCAAATTGATTTCCAAATCTTGATCATTCCACTTCCACAATATCTCTTGTGTCTGATACCCTCTTTCTATTCCCATGACCGTTGGCCCTATTTCTCTTGTCCTTTCGTACTGAGAGAAATAAACTTTCAGATAGAAACTGACCTGGATTTCTCCTGTCTGAACTCAGATCACATAAGACTTTAATCGTTGAACAAACGAACCTTTAATAGCGGTTGCATCAATTGGATGTCCTGATCCAACATTGGCTGTTTTACTTTAGGCTTTTTTCTCCTTTTTCTCAGGTTACAGTGACAGTTTTGTTCTTGGTTTCATAGCTTTTAGTTTCTTTGCCTCTCCAAATTGTCATTTACAATGTGATTCCTAAAACAATAATTGTTCCCAAAGCATTAGCTAGTTTTGTCACTTTGTTTCTCAGTAAACTCCAGCCTTACTTCAAGGATCAAATAAAAACTCTTTTGTTTGGCTCTTAAAGTCTTTTATAAAATAATCCCAATCTATTTTCAGCCTTATTTTACATTATTCTAATTTATGCATTCTTTGCCCTAGCCAAACCAGATTAGTCTTCTCGCTATTCTTTCCCCTTGTCTAATGCTCATTTTACTCGTTGCTGCCTTTTAGAAACTAGTTTCCTTCATAGCTAAAGTAAAATCTACCTTCTACAGCCATTCTCTCTCCCCCTCTTTGTATTTATCTTATATTTCATTTATATATACTTATATAGATACACAGTTTGTTCACCTCAATAGCATATAAACTCCCTGAGAATAAGGCTTGCTTATATTCCGATTTACCCCCCATACTCTTAACATGAATATTTATCCACAGGTGATGCTTAGTAAATGCTTGTTGATATGTTTATTGATATCATAGTTTTTGAAGAACCAATTAATTGCATTGGGCAGATGATCCATGTAGAGAGTTTATTTTAGAATGTAAATATAGCATAACTTTAGTGTGTTTAGTGGCAAGAACTCTAGATTTAAAGGCAGAAAATTAGGCAACTAGGTGGCTTGGTGGACTGAACATTTGGCCTAGTGTTAGAAAGATCTGAATTCAAATATAGTTTCAAATACTTATCAATTTTGTGACCCTGGGCAAGGTACTTAACCTTTATTTAGTTTCCTCCATTATAAAATTGGGGTTTATAACAACACCTACCTTTTAGGATTGTTGTGAGGATCAAATGAGATAACAATTTGCAATATTCTGTTCAAAAAAACCATTTATTTAGCACTTATTTTGCATCAGGAACAGTACTAAGTATTTTATGATGATTATTATTACAACTTATTTACAAATGGTATTGATAAAGTGCTCAGTACACATAGTAGACACTATAAAAACTTCTTTGCTTCCCTTTTCCTGCCCATCCAAACCCTGATCTGTTTCTTGTTAACAGTATAGTGTTGGAGAAGTTGCATTACAACTTTGAACTTTATTTTCTCATCTATAAAATTAGGGGAGATTGGACTAGATTCTTGGGCTCATGTCCCTTCTAACTCCCAAATTCTATGATAGTATGGTCAGGATCCTCAAAAAGCATTGTTTAAACACTAATCTGTACCTTATCCCATGTTAAACTTTGCCAAAAGAAAAGAATAACAATTTCTTTTCCTCTCTCTTTTATTTTATGCTTATTTTATATTTAATATTGTAATTTTTTAGGTGGGATAATAAGAAAATTGACTATAAGTATACAAAATAAACAACAAAAGATACAACTATTTAAGAAAAAAGGCAATTTATCATAATTGGTTAGAGAGGGAGCCTCCATCCTGACTTCTTATCTAGGGGCTGTGGAATGAGTAATTGCTTATTTAACATCATGAAGTCATATATTTAGAGGTGGAGGGGATCCAGGCTTGATATTATTCAGATGAGGAAATAAAGGTCCAGAAAAGTTAATAATCATGTGGGTACTTAATGTCAGTGTCTAGATTTGAACCCAGTTCTTCTGACTCTAAAATCTGCCACATTTTGCCTTGTTTCATGCCGACTCTTAGTAATATGCTCAATTTCTGCGTGTTAAATTTGGAAATAAGACTGTAGAAAGATAGGTAGTTTTTTTTTTTTTAAATTTTTAATAGCTTTTTATTTACAAGTTATATGTATGGGCAATTTTACAACATTGACAATTGCCGAACCTTTTGTTCCAATTTTTCCCCTCCTTTTCTCCACCCCCTTCCCTAGATGGCAGGATGACTAGTAGATGTTAAATATATTAAGGTCTAAATTAGATACACAATAAGTACACATGACCAAACTGTTATTTTGCTGTACAAAAAGAATTGTTCTCTGAAATATTGTACAATTAGCCTGTGAAGGAAATCCAAAATGAAGGCAGGCGAAAATATAGGGATTGGGAATTCAGTGTAATGGTTCTTAGTCATCTCCCAAAGTTCTTTCGCTGGGCGTAGCTGGTTCAGTTCATTACTGCTCCATTGGAACTGATTTAGTTCATCTTATTGCTGAAGATGGCCAGGTCCGTCAGAATTGATCATCATATAGTATTGTTGTTGACATATAATGATCTCCTGGCCCTGCTCTTTTCACTCAGCATCAGGGCTGCCACAAACATTTGTGCACATACAGGTCCCTTTCCCTTCTTTATGATCTCTTTGGAATATAAGCCCAGTAGTAACACTGCTGGATCAAAGGGTATGCACAGTTTGATAACTTTTTGATAGTTCCAAATTGCTCTCCAGAATGGCTGGATATATTCACAGTTCCACCAACAATGTATTAGTGTCCCTGTTTTCCCACATCCCCTCCAACATTCCACATTAGAAAGATAGGTAGTTTCAAAATTTTTATATTCCATGGTTTTGTTTTAGTTTATAATAAGGTTATTTTTGAAATTCTTTGAGAAGTGATTTTTTATTTAAATTTGTACCATTGTATTTTTATCAGAATAATGGTAATAATAATGCATTCAGTAAATGCTTAATATTTATTGATTAAATTTGTTGAATTAAGCTTTACAAAATGCTTTTTTTTGGAAGAAAATCATAGTGAGTGTCAGGATTGATAATATGGGTGGCCCAGATCTAACTGGAGAAATAGAGATTCCTTCCAGCAGATACATAGAAATCAGTTAAGGAATGGAAGATATGGCCAATTTTGGACAAATGGACAAATGCTGAAACCACAAAGTTAGAATAGACCTTGGAAGGATTAGTTTATGTTGAAACAGGGAAAGGAAAGATTGTGTGAGTATTGAGAAAACACTACCTGTGGTAGTGTATTTCAAAGGGCAGAAATGGAAGAAATTAAATTTGGAAAGGTTGGTTTGAAGGGATTGTGGGTCAGATAGTTATACTGTTGACAGGCATTGTTACTGAAGAGAAACTGAAAAGATGGGTAAGACAGCAGGTATGAGTTACTCTCAAAGGAGTGAATTGAGTGGATGGAGCTTGTTATAAAAGTTACCTTTATGTGTTCCAGAGTGGATCAGGAGTCATTGTTATTTGATATATTTTTTTGTTTGACTTGGGTAGGGGCCCCTGAAATATGGCACTTACCATAGTCCCTGACAACATTCTTATTACCATAAAGAAATCTATCTTGTTCCATTTCATTTTGGCAAGTATACAACATTTTTTTTTTTTTTTTTTTTTTAAAGTAACGAAGTTAGCAGCTGACAATTCTAAGGTTTATATGATTTGTGGAAACTTTACTTGCAAAGGAAAATGGATGAATTAAAAACATTAAACAGCTTAACTTGACACCCACATGGATGAATTGTGGAGATCTATTTTTACTTGTACTATAAACATATGGCATGAATTTTCTGCTCTCATTACAGATGCTGAGAGAAGGCAAAGGCAAATATTTATATTACATTCATGTTTTACAGTAAAAACACTATTCAGTTTGTTTATACAGTTCCACTGTTACAGTTTTTATGGTTGGTAATGAAACCACTGTAAAACCAAGTCTGAATTATATAGCAGATGTGAACAATCCATAGCATTCAAAAAAGATAACCTGCAAAGGATGTTTGATACCATGGATAAAAAAGTAACAGGTGAGTTGTTTTAGACCCAGTTTAAGGTGAGGAACTTCTTCTTCTACCCATCTAATTTGGTGTCTTATCTACAACTTAAGTCTTTAGAGAATTGTTTGGAAGTATTGAGGAATTAATAATTTGTCCCAGGTTGCCCCCAATAGATAAGAGAAATGAGATTTAAAATCGACCTTTCTTGACTTTGGGACAAATACTCTTTTACTATGTTTGTATGTTTCAGTAGGATACTCTAAAAATTGGAACACCCTGTATTTATTGTATACTTCATCTGTTCCAGTAATCAACTTTTCTGTTTTTTTAACCAGTACTTCCTCGTGTAATAATTTGCAATGAGTTGCTGAAAGATCCCTTTATTTTTAAAAATTATTTTTGCGAACTATTAGTTAAAAATGAAACTATTTTCCTTTTCCTTCCCCATTCATTTTCCTTTGGATTCTTGACCTTTTGTTTTCCCAGATTGATTTTGTTGATTTTTTTTCTAGCTCTATAAAATAGTTCTGTAGTTTGGTGAGGCACTAAATAAGTGAATTAGTTTAGCTAATGTTCTCATTTTCATTATATTGGCACAACCTAACCATGAGTAATTAATAGGTTTTTAATTATTTAATTCTGTCTTTAATGGAATTTCTCTTTTTTATCATCCTGCTGAGTTTTAAGATATGCTAAAAGTTCTCTTTTTATCTTAAGGAGAAAAATGTCTCTACTCCCAGTAAACAATATCAGCATTAGTTAGTCACTAATTAATTAATTAACTGATCATGTTTATATATGACTCCCTTAGAGTCTCCTGGAAGTAGTTGCAGTTTATCTCAAGTACTTAAAGAGTATTCCTCAGAACTTGCTATAAAGATAATATTATAAAATGTTATGAGACTTCATTTCACAGAGGAGTAAACTGAGTTTTAGAGAAGTTACATGACTTGCACAGACTCAGAAAGACAAGTGATCGTAATGATACAGCAAGGAGTCATATTAATTTTTTTTTAATTGCCTGGTACTTGTTTAAATTATACCACAAAATAACGTATAGCCTTTCTAGAGGCTTTTTGCCTTGCATTTTCACTTCATTTATTCAGATTATAAAAATGCATTTATATAATTTACATGAAAATGCACATAAAATTAAACATAGTTTGCTTTGTAACTTAATTTGAAAAAAATTCACTATGTATATTATTGCCTTTGTAGACCTCTACTGCCCCTTTTTTGTTCCTTGTGCCTCACTCTTAGAAGTCTCTATTACTGAAGGAGGCAGTGAGAAGGCAAGTATTGCCCAGTGTTAGTATTCTTCTCTCTGAGATTGTTAAACCACTTATTTTTCCCATTTCCTGTTTACCATGAAATCTCTTTAAATGTGCTTCCCTTCTGGATTCACTCTTTTGGATGCTTTTTCCTCCTAGGAACTCTTAAGCTCTTTTTTATTGAAGGAAGGTATATTACCCATGGGAGTACAGTCCTCTTTAAGAAGAAGCAATCTTCCTTTTTTAAAAAAAAAAATTATTCTTAATTTTTCAATTCTCTCCTTTCCTCTAACTCCTTTCTTATGCAAGAAATAAGATTTGTATTATGTTTATGAAGTTTTACAAAACATATTTCCATATTAGCCATAATGAAAAAAGAAGCAAGAAAAATAAAGAAAATGAAAAAAAATGCTTTGTCTGTACACAGACTTCATCTCTTTGGAGATGGATAGCATTTTTATGCATATGTCCTTTGGAATTATTGTGGAATCATCCTATTGATCAGAGTAGCTAAGTCTTTCACAGTTGATTAATTTTACAATATTTCTGTTACTGTGTTCAGTGTTTTCCTGGTTTTGTTTACTTCACTTTGTATCACTTCATACAAGTCTTCCTGGATTTTTCTGCAACCATACTGCTTATTATTTTTTAGAGCACAATAGCATTTCATCCCAATCATATAGCACAACTTTTGAGAGCTTGATTTCCCTTTGCCACCATAAAAAAAAAAAAAAATGCTGCTATAAGTATCTTTGTATATATGGAGCCTTTTCCTTTTTCTTTGATCTCTTTGGGGTATAGAACTTGTAGCAATATTGCCAATTCAAAAAGTATGCACATTTTTATAGCCCCTTTGGGCATAATTACAAATTGTTTCCCACAGTGGTTGGACTAGTTCACAACTCTATAATAGTGTATTGCTGTTCAATTGTTTCTACTGTGTCACACTCTTTATGATTCTATTTGGGGTTTTCATGGAAAAAATTATGGAATAATTTGCCATTTCCTTCTCTAATTCATTTTTATAGATGAGGAAACTGAGGCAATTAATGGTAAATCTCTTGCCTAAGTATCTTCATATTCCTGCTTTTCTATGTCACCTCCAGCTTTTGTCATTTTCTTTTTTGTCATGGTAGCCAATTTGATAGGTATGAAATGGTTTAAATTTTTAATTCTCTTAATTATTAGTGAGTTAGAGTATTTTTTCCTTATGATATCTTCTTCTGAAAACTGTCTGTTTGTGTCCTTTGACCATTTATCATTTGGGAAATAAAAGTCAATATAAAATTACTGTGTCTCATTACAGAATATCTTTCCTTTGTGAAAGTGCTGTTCCGTGAGACCCTTCTCTTTCCCCCCCTCCCTTAAGATTCCTACTTTCCTCCTCATGTTAGAATTTTTTCCTTTCCTATCTTACCCATTTGCTCTTTTGAGAAACTATAAAAGTTGTCTTCCCTTTGTTAATCTATAAAATAAATTAGGGGATACTTCACATTTCCCTCCCACCTTCACCTCTGCCTTCATTTATTCACCCCTACTCCCATTCTGTAATTTAGTTCCACAAAATATATTGCTTTATCTTTGATGTGGGCTGTGTAGTGTAATGCATGATATTAAGCCTATTTTCCTGTCATTACTACCATTTCCTTCCTTCCTTCTTTCCTTCCTTGGGTCACATAGCTAAGAAGTGTTAAGTGTCTGAGATTAGATTTGAACTCAGGTCCTAACCAACTTCAGGGCTGGTGCTCTATTCATTGCGCCATCTAGCTGCCCCCAATATTACCATTTCTTTAATTTCTGCTTTCACTTTCATCTCCTTGAGTATTTTTATAAAGACATCTTTGTGATTACTGTTTATTTTTCCTTCACTCAACTTAATTTGGTATCTTTCTCTACTTGTACTTTCCATTGTAGTTTGGTAGTTATATTTATTTACCTTTCTAGTATTTCTGTTTTTGGGGTGTTTGTAAGTTTTACAGTATGCCTCTTATTCTTCTCTACCCTTCAGTTTTACCTATTCTTTCTTGCTTTTATTGAATGTTTTTTTAAAACATCTTGAAGAAACATTTTTAAGAAGATACACAATCTTGAAAACACTGAGAGATTACAACTATGATGACAATAACTTCTGTTTATGTAGAATTCCGAGGTTTACATATAGTAAGTATATGTGTGTGTATATATATGTATATACACACATATAAATATATATAATTATACATATATGTAATTATATGTATTTATATTTATATTATCCTTGATCCCTGCAATAACTCTGTGATACATGTGCAATTATTGGAACATCTCTGTTTTTTTTGTAGAATGTTATTTTTGATTGTATCCTAAGCTCATTTGTTTTTTGGAATATATTATTCCATTCCTTTCTGTCCTTTCACTTCATATTTTTCTATTGCTCACTTTTTGATTCCCTGCCCTTTGATGATATCTTTATACCAGGCTTGTAACTTTAATGCTTTCTTAGCTTCTTCTGATTTGGGGGAATTTGCTTTTTACCATCCCTGGTTCCTGTTATAAGTAGACTCCTTGAAGAGAGATCATTATATTTGTCAATTAAAAGATCAAAGTAACTTTGGAAAAAAGCATTTCCAGTTAGATGATGAGGTTGGAAGCCCAGCTTGATTTTAGGCCCATTCAGGTCCTTTCATTTGGGGAAGCAGAGAAAGTATTACTGTCCTTATTTTCTAGTTAGAGAACCTTGGCTATGAGATAGGTTAGTGAATTTTCCAACATCATACTGGTGGAAGAATTGGGTTATAAATCTAAGTTTTCCCATTCTAAATCTACTACTTTTTTTCATATCAGCACATTTAATATCATTGTTCATAAGATAATTTTTTGTATTACTTCTTAAATAATTTATTCTCCAAGTATGGATGATAGAATTTAAATATATACCTAAGGTGGGTAAATTAAAGGGTATATCAGATATTTAGCTGTTTTCCTTGCATTTTAGGCTTCATAAAATTTCCATTTCCATTGAGCATTGTGAATGCTTTCCAAGAATTTAAATAATAATCTTATCACTTTGTTCACTGTAATTCCTTACCAGGGCTATAAGAACTTGAGAATGTTTAGTTTCTTATTTACTGATTAAAAGCTACTTTCATAGAACTTTTCCTACTAGTTATCTTCTATGTAATTTAATAAAAGCAGAAAATACTTTGAAACATCAGTGTATATTAAATTAATATAGCTAAGTGACCAAAAGTATGAAAAAGGATTTTATTTGAAGATGGTTAAGAGAGAAATTAATACTCTTCAATTGAAAAGATAATATAGAAGGTAATTTGGTATTTGGTATTTCCTTATCTGTAAGATGGGAACAATTTAAATGAACAAATATTTATTAAGCACTTATAGTGTTCCAGGCAGGAGAATGCAACAAACAAAAGGAATGTCCCTTCTTTTGTAGCTAGAGTCTTTGATTAGACTGTCTACAACAGGTGCCTCTACTCACTTTTCTCTTACTGTCATTGATTCTTTGAAGTGAGCCTTCCAGCCTGTTCATTTAACTGGAAATGCTTCTTCTTCTCCTCAAAATTACTTTGATCTACTAATTGACAAATGTTATGACCTTTTCTCAGTCTTTAAGTTTTGTGATCTCTCTGCAGTCTTGTTTTGGTCATTTTCTTCTCTTTGATACACTCTTTTCTCTAGGATTTTTTTTGCCACTATTTTTGGTAGATTCTTCTACCCATCAGCTATGTGCACTATGGAAGAGCCCTAGGCTTGGAATTGGGAAGACTTGCAAATAGATCTATCTGTCTTTGACATTTAGTAGTCCTGTGATTCTGGGCAAGTTTCTTCGACTGTAAAATAGGGATAATAAACAGGACCTATCTTGTAGGGTCAACATCATACTGGTGGAAGAATTGGGTTATAAATCTAAGTTTTCCCATTCTAAATCTACTACTTTTTTTCATATCAGCACATTTAATATCATTGTTCATAAGATAATTTTTTGTATTACTTCTTAAATAATTTATTCTCCAAGTATGGATGATAGAATTGAAATATATACCTAAGATGGGTAAATTAAAGGGTATATCAGATATTTAGCTGTTTTCCTTGCATTTTAGGCTTCATAAAATTTCCGTTTCCATTGAGCATTGTGAATGCTTTCCAAGAATTTAAATAATAATCTAATCTGATAATCCTACCACAGGAAGGAAGAAAACTGTCTTTTTTAATGGTTTCTTTGGTGCAGTTAAGGTTATTTTAGTGATGGAAGTTCCTCTTGTAATTTTTTGGGAATTTGACATCAATGTAGGAGGTAGTAATACATTTGGTAGGAGCAGTACCTTTTGTTATATAGGCTGAGCTTTTCCTTTAGAGGGGTATAGTGGGGAGAACATTTGTCTTTGCTGTTTGATTCAGAAAAGGTAGGAGTTGATATCAGAGGTTTTGAGTAGCAATTATTGACCTTCAGGGAATTAATTTCTTATTTAGTATAGTAGTTTGCTATGGCAACTGCAAAGATGAACAAGACTAGTTTTTATCTTAATATCCTTTTTAACTTTAGGAATTGTATTTATTTAATTTTTGTTATGAATATAGTCATTTTTGTTGCATTTTATAGTCCAAATGTGCCTCATTGCATTCTAAGCCCAAATTGATGGGGCCAATCTAGGTTTAGCCTGACCCAGAATATTTGTCATTAGTAAGATGTTTTGGTAACATATCTCTAACTTGGAAGCCATACATCTCTTTAGGAGAACTCATAATGTGTTTAAGGCTAGTCAAAACTATAATGTCTCTTAAACTGTTTCTTGAAAAATGCCATATTTTATGTCAATTGTTTTTCACATTATTGCATTGGGTTTTTTTTTTTTTTAAATAGAGAACTTTTTTTCATTCTCTTTATAGCACATGAGAAACCATTAATGTATAACTAAGCCAAAAGCTTTATGGTGATTAATAAATGGTATATAACTACTGTAGCACTTTGGGGTAACTTATTCAATTTAATAATTTGATCATATGCCCGCAGTTGGCAAGCATTTATTAGGTGTCTACTGGCCATGTCAGATACTGTATTTAAATAACACAGATTCAAGAAACTTCATTCTACTAATTCAAGCACCATTTACATATTGAAGGAGGCAAAACCAACCAAAAAAAGTTAAGTACAAAGGAATTAGGGAAGGAAAGCACTAACCATGGAGAGATTCAAGAAAGTCTTTTTGTAAAAGGAGATTTATTAAGCTGGAATATGTGAATGTATTTGTAAATATTTTTTATGACTTCATTAAAATTGGTTTCTTTGGTAATTCTATGTATTTTATTTTGCACATTTTAAAATGTTATTCTGAAAGAGGGTTTATAGTCCTTACTAAACTACTCAAGGTGTTGTGACACAAAAAAGGGTAAGAATTCCTGGTAAAGAAGGTGGTACTTTAATTAGGTCTTAAAGGAAGTAAAGTATTCTAAGAGGCAGAGCAGAAAACGGAGTAACTTTCTAGGAATGGATGATGATCCCTGGCCAGAAAGGTTTAGACAATTCTTTAAGATTGTTCTTTAATAAATTTTCCTCAATATTTGATTTTCAGTGTCAAGTGTGTTTCTAACAATATTATTGATTTTATTGGAATGTATACGAGTTGATAAAATAGGAGAATCTTCATCCCAGCCATTACCTCCCTGCTATCATGGTTTTCTTCAAGAACAAAGTAAAAACAACAACATTTGCAGTTCTTGGCTCATGTTGAAAGCTATTGATTTTAAGGCATAGTGAACAGAGTGTTAATATTTTTCAGGTTTCTGAAATCATGGTCTCAGACATTTTCCTCCCACTTTTTTTTTTTTTTTTTGAGCAAATTTTTTTCTTTTATTTATTGTTGTAGGGTAATTGATCTTGTGTTCAATTGATATTATATGGCTTTTGTGAATACTTTTTCCAAATTTGTCATGTTCCATTTTCTAGTTCAAAATATGTATAAGAAGACTAGTATTACATTGTTGGTAATTGCTTTAAAATGTTTCTTCCCATTGATCTTTAGTTTTAAGATGCCAATAAATCCCTTAATGTATTTAACCACTACCTTCTTTTTGATATTATTCTTAATATTCTTTGCTTATGGGAGAATATTTGTAGGCATTTCTTTCATCCATTGGTTCAATGTGACTTCCAGATTCAAGTTTGAAGTCGCCAGATTCTGTCTTTCCTTGGTATATGTTAAACATTTTATGCTTAATGAGTCTAAGTAGCATTTTGTTATTGATGGAGAAATATTCCAATAAATTAACTTCTAAAATTTTTTTATTATTTTGTGGAGCCACATAGTTATATGTCATCCAGGTACACCAAATGTTTAATGCCTTTTTTTATTTGGTTGTGATAGTTCTGTTTAGGAGAGATTATAATGGATTTAAGGCTCAGCAGGTTCATAATATATCTAAATTTTCCCCTTGAAAGATGCCACATTGTTTATGTATTGTTCTTTACATTATTGTGTTTATGATTCCTAGCACAGTGCCTGGCACATTGTAGACACTTAATAAATGTCTGTTGATTGAATGTTTAATGAGTGGTTTTAAATAGGGAACAATTTTTTACATGGGCATCAAATACTCTTGAGTCTATTTTAGATATTTGTACTATATGAATAAAACAAGTACAGAACTGAGTCAGAAGTTTTGCAATAATAAACTGTTATTATTATTGTTTTTACTTTCAATTTATACATGAGAAAGCTAAGACTTAGCAAGGTGCTATAATTTATGTCATAATCCTAGTAGGATGTAGAGCCAAGATTTGAACTCTTTTTTTTTTTTTTTTCTGATTTAGTCTTTGCCACTACCCCACCCATAGTACTTCAGTTGTCAGTAATGATGAAGATAAAACTCAAAGAATAAATACATTTAAAACATCTCTATATTCTCTAAATTCTATTCAAAATATAAATAATTTTTATGGGGTAGATGTGTATTTAAAACTACAAGAAGTGTCTGGACTTATGATTTCAATGAAGATAGTATGATGAAATGAAAAGGGCTCTGATTTTTGTAGTTAGAGAACCCGGTTTGAAGCTCTGCTATCCGCTATTTGTGCGATCTTGGCTAGGTTACATAATTTCTTTTGGTCTTGGTTTATTTATCCGCAATATGAAGGAGTTAGACTAGATGACCTCTGGAGATACTTATTTCTTAGTCACACATATATGATCTTACTGTTAGTGACAATGTGAAAAAGACCTAGTAGGCTTTTTTAATATGCAGGGTGTTTTATGTAACATGTACCTAAAACAAGATAAGTTGAAACATTTAACTAACTACACTATGGAACTTTTTTTTGGAAGGGTGGAAGAATAAATAGATCAGTTTGTGTAAAGATAGCATAAAACTATACTAATAAATTACATTTTTTCAATGCTTTATAGTTTACAAAGTGCTTTCTTCACTACAGGGGAGGTATCAGTATTGTCATTTTACAGATTATGAATATGTGGATTCTATGTATAACTATTTATCTAAGAAGTATCTATGCTGAGACTTTAACCTAAATTTTCTGACTTTAGATCTTGTCTTTTCTGTGCTATGCCACACTGCCTTGAGGAAGGTTAGAATGGAGAGGGATAGAGAAGGAAAGTGGAATAAAAATGGAGCAGATGGGGGAGAGAGAAGAGGAAATAACAGTGGTTAGAGAGCAGTTTATTGCAGTAGCCTGGCTTAGTGAAGACCTATCTTTCTTTCTATATACTTGTTTCTTAACTGTTACTTCCCTTGTTAAGGTCAGGAAGTTACCTTTTATATTAGATTTGAGTCTCTGATGTGCTATTGAGTTCCTATGGGATTTTAGGCATGTCACTTGCCCTTGCTGTTCATTAATTTATTAACTTTTGAAATTAAGAGATTGGCATAGCTAGTCTCTCAGGTCCATTCTAGCTCTAAAATTCTTTGATCCTTTGGTTTAAGAAGGACAAGAAAGGTCAGATTGTGTTTTAGACCTGGAGAAAAGTCAAACTACCAAATACATTTCTCCTTACTTGATAGTCTTTTTCTGTTACAGAAAGAAAAGATGCAGCCTAAAAGGAACATGTAAAACAAATGCTCTTTCTTTTGAAAGTTCATTAAAAAAATTCATTAATATAAAACACTGTAGACTTAATATAATGTGTTTCCTCTCTTCATTCCCATAAATTATATTAGCTCTTTGTTTACTTGGTAATCATTTATTAATTACTTTGTTTGGGGTATTGGGTGAGATACAAAGGCCAATAAGACTTTATGTTTATAGTCTATTTAGTGAAAATTATATGTATATGTACATTGATGTGACCAGTTCAAATTATTGTATGTTTTCATGCTTCATCTGTTCAAGGATTTAAGATTTGTCTCCTTTCTCTAGACAGAAAATAGTCCTTTGCTCTAACAGTAAATATTAGATCCAGTATGAATTAATATTTTTATGCCCAGTATGAGTCAGTCAGTCAATCTATCAATCAATCAAGATATTCTTATTAAGTGCTTGATCATATCTAATTTACTGTACTAGTTGTTAGGGACATATATATACTCAAGAAGCTTGCATTCTTTGAGGGTGTCTAATACATATAAAACTGTTTACAGAATAAGCACAAAAGAAACAAAAGTTATTTTAACATAAAGTAGTTAGAGAAGACACCAGTAGTTGGGGAGAATCAGGAGAAACCTCATGTAGGAGCTTGTACTTGAACTAAATCTTGAAAGAAATGAGGGATTTCAAAAAGTAGGGATGAGAAGGGCATGCAGGTGTGCAGGATGTCCAGTGTAAAAGGTATAGAGATGGAGTGCCATGTAAGAGGAAAAACAAGAAGGCCTATTTGACTGGACCATGGAGGGGCGGGGGTGAGGGATAGGCATTTATTACATTCCTGCTGTTTTTAACACTTTACAAATTGTTAGTATTATTGTGTATAAAGTGTATTAAACACTTTACAAATATTTCATTTGGTAGGATACAAGAAGTGATTAATGTATGATGAAGCTGGAAAGATAGAGCAGGGGTAAATTTGAAAAACTTTAAAAACTAAGCAAAGGAATTTATATTTGATCTGGAGGTAATAGGGAGTCAATTGAATTACTGGGTAAATTACATGTTCATATCTGTGTTAAAAGAAAATCATTTTGGCAGTATTGAAGAGAATGAATTGGAGTAGAAAGGAAAGGGCCTTGGGATAGGAAGAGTGTTTAGGAGGACATTTTAGTAATTCAGGTGAGATGGGATGAAAGTATGAATTAAAATGATAAGCTATGTGAGTGTTTAGAAAGGGAAATAAGGAAGGAATATGGAGGCAGAATTAGCAAGATTTGGCAACTGATATCCTATGTGAGCTGGAAAAGTTTGAGCGAATGAGTTTATGAAACTGAGACTGAGAGTAATGGTACACTTGACAAATACTATATTGTATACAATAGTATATGTAATATAGAATATCACCATATTGTAATACATATATATGTAATATAGCATATCTATTACTATTGTATACAATATTATCGTATTTGTTAAATACTACAGTATACAAATAAGTTTGGTAGACAGTTGAGTTTTTGGGAAAAGATATCCAGTTCTGTTTTGGACTTGTGTTTGAAATGTACTGTGGAAATATTATAGAATTTGGGGTAAAGAAACATAGAGGTTTGATTCTAACCATATGACAATAGACAGATCAATGAATGTCTATGATGTTCAGTTTGATTCTTTGTAAAATAGAGATAGTGCCAATTGTCCCTGTCTCACAGAGATGTTATAAAAATAAAAAATAAAAAATGCTTTTAGAAACATAAATGCCAATTATTTATTATTATTGTTATTATTATTATTATTAGATGATTTATTGAGTGGATATATCTAATAAAATTTATCATCTGTTGGCCATCCTAGTAGTAACTCTACCTCTTGGATAATAGACACATGAACAATTTCTAGGTCTATGTTCAAGCCTTTTAAACTACAAAAGGACTAACTAAATAGAACTTGTGGATAGCACCCAGCCTTTTGAGAGTGTAAGGTCACTTTTTCACCATGATAAATTCTTAGTAGGTCTAGGGCAGGATGATAAGAAAATAAAAGGAATACAAAATTATTTGAGATTAGAAGAGGGGAAGATCACGTTTAGATGGTGGAAATGGGTAAAGTCAAGTCATCTGTTTACCTTTGTTAAAAAAAAATGTTTGTTTTACATAATAGACAATAAATATATTTTAATTGAATAGCAAATCTGAAAATACTACTCCAAATAACATATGCCAAATCAAAGAAAGATGCATTCTTGTCTGCATCAAGTGATATAGGAATTAGACTTTTAAGGATTAGGTGGATCTTAATGGTTCCAGATTATGGAGAGAATATCATATTAATAAGGACAGGTTACCAAAGAATGCATCTTTCTTTGGTTTGCCATAGAGGGAAATGGTATTTTAGAATAGTATTTTCAGATTTGCTATTCAGTTAAGTACATATTTATTAAGTGCCTATTATGTACATAGTTTCTTAACAAAGTTTAAGTAGATGGCTTTCCTTTTTAGATACATTCATGATTAGTTTGAATGTGTTGTAAGCTTGTAACATATTTCTGTTAACGAAGTAGGCAAACTAAGCTTATGGTAAATACACTAAGTGTTTATAGTCCATTTCATATTTTACATGATTTCCTTTATAATTCTGCTTATCTTTTCATTCTAATTCCCTAAAGGACATATAAACGAACCCCTAAAGAGAGTAATTACTGCAGTACTCTTTAACCAAGGCTCCTTTTGCAAAGAGAAATCTGATCTGCTTTTTAAAGAAGGCCGTTTTAAATAAAAATGCAAATAAGCTACTTTGTAACCACATTAATTACCCACCTAGCCTCTTATTACCATGTTTGTATTGTTTGCAAACACTATTTACAGTCGTGTAGAAATTAACATTACTGGTCCTGAGGAAAGATTGTTGTGGGTAGGTTGTGCTTTGGAACCAATTAGGGTGAACCTTGTCTCCATTGAGACTCAGGGGAAAAAACCATAGCCTTGCAATGTCAAATAATAGCATTAACTATGACTGCATAGGAATAGTGCTGTAATTATATTATTGGCCCTGTTTTGCTTCTGCAATGAATTTCATTGTTTGCATTTTAAAATCAGCAGGCAGCAAAGTTTCTGCTAAGGATATAATATGCTCCATAATAATTTTTGACCAAAGCCACCATAAGAGCCACAAGGCAATTTTATTACTCAATTGGCTACTGGCTGGAAAAAATGGTTATGGGGTGGAATGATCATTGTATTGGAAATGAGAAACCCTGGAATCAAATCCTGTCACTTTTTTTGGGTCTCAATTATTTTACCCTATAAAATAAAAAGATTGGGCTAAATGATCTTTGACATCAAATCTAGCATGAAAATTCTATGATTCTGATTATGAATAAAAAGATGATGCTTTCCTTATTTCCATACCTTGTTTTCCCAGCTGAAACTATTCTTTCTTGAAATTTTGTTAAAAATTTTTCCCCTCATTTTTCTGTCTTTCATAAACTGAAGTGCCTTTGGGATAAAATATAAATTGGTGACCCTGGCATTCAAGACTTTTAAATCTGACTCCAATCTATCATTTTAGGCTTATTATGTACTAAGCATCTCCCCTACTTTATACTCCATTCACACAATGTTGCTTGCTGTTCTTCTGTCTTATTCTGCCTTCTGTTGCCTCTGGGCATTTGCAAATTTAGCTATTTGGGATGGATTCTCTGTTGAAAAAGCCTTTTTTTTTCCTTCTGGGTTTTAGTTTAACTTTTGTCTCCTTCATGCAAACCACTATGATAACCCAACCATAACTGTCCCTTCCTTTCTCAAATTTTCTTTATTTTTTTTCTCTTTTGTTTCTATCACAATCTACCTTTTATTGTCATTCGTGTTAGTGTCTTTTTTTTTTTTTTTTTTTTGATCTTTGACTTCTGTTCACTTGAATTTCCATTCAAATTAGCAAGCATTTATTGAATCTGTTTTGTAGCCTGTTATTATGTTAAATACTGGGGTTATAAAGACAAAAGGAGATCTGTCAGCAGTTGAATAGACTTATATGAAGTATTATACAAAATTTAGATAAGAAACAAAATTCCTGCTCCCTGGAAACTAACTAGCAATCTGCACAATTCTTTGTATATAATATATCCTTTCAAATTAAAAAAACCTACAAAGAAATAATTCAGGGTTACTAGGGCATAATGGAAGTAGTATTGAATTAGGAGTCAGGAAACTTGGATATTTGTATAAGCTCTAGCATTAATTTGTTTGATTTTAGGCAAGATCCTCTCTCTGTAGGCCTTAGTTTTGTTTTTGTTTTTTCCTTTATTAAGAGAGAGTTGAGGTATAACTTTAATATTTTTTCCAGTTTCAGATCTTGAGTTGCTACATGCCTATTCTTCAGACTCAAGAAGTCATTTAGTTCTTGATGTGGTTTGATCCAACAGCAAATGTATTTGGAGACGTTTATAGTTTAAAATGAGAAATAACTTTCAAGGTGACCTATGTTCTTCTTTAGGAGACAAAAGATTTACTTTTATTTATTGATCCTAGGTAGCACAAAGGTAGGATACCTGGATTCATCATAGGTAATTACTAAATCTCATGCATCTTGCCTAACTTGTTGATCAGTCAGATGATTGATGGATTATTTCATCATAATGCTAAAGGAGATCTAGAGAGGTAAGATTCTGGAGGGTGTGTGTGTGTGTGTGTGTGTGTGTGTGTGTGTTCTGTAATCATACTTGAACTTTATGATAGAAAGATAGGGTTTGGATAAGGATATTAGATTTTGACTGCTGGCTCCGCTACTTTGTAGATGTATGATTCTAGGAAAATTATTTAATTACTACCTACTAGCAAATATATAATAAATATTGAGGAACTAGAGGTGTAAATACAAAAAAGATAGACCCTACTTTGAAGGAGTTTACTTTCTCTAGTGAGATACAACAGTTGTTCACTGATCAGTAAAAACAGGACATATATATTGATATCAGTGAGTATTAGCTATTGTTATTATCTTTAATATCCCTATTGATTAGCTATATCTATATATCTTTATGTATATATTATATTTAATATTTGTAAATTTTGATGGCTTGCTCTAGAAATGTGCGACATAATCGTACATATTGCTTGATCATATATATATGTATATGTATAGATATATTTAATCTCTTAGATTTCATAACTTTGTGGTACTCTTGAATAGCAAGATAATTTGCCTTTTGTCCATTATGATTCTTTATTTGTGGATTTTTATTTAGTATATGATGTTAGGTAGATTTCACAATAGATGAATTATAGATAACTTGGCCTACTGGAGAGTATACTTATTGGATCTAGATTTGGGAAGAACTAGATTCAAGTCCCTTCCCTGATGTTAACTTTTGTGGGGCAAATCACTTATCCTTTTGGAACATTAGTTTCTTCATGTGTAAAATGGAGATAATAATACCTGAAGTATCTACCTCATAGAGTTGTTATGTGACTCAAAGGAAATGAGATTCATAAAGCATTTGTCAGACTGTTAAAAGTTCTGTGGAAATATCATTATTTCTGTATAAAAGCATCACAGATCTATATTTCCAGCCCCATTAGCTCTCCTGAGTTCCAGCGTGCTTCCAACTATCTATTAAATGATAGCCAAAAATATCTCCAACTCAGCATTTCTAACACGGAACTCATTTTCCATTCACATCTCCTTTCTGCCCCTTTCCACCTGTTATGGTCTACTCTTTAACAAACTTTGCTTTCAATTTCTGTTGAAAACACATTTTTATATTCAGCTAGGTTTGTAAACGTGGCCTTATTCTTCACTTCCCAATTAATTGCCAAATCTTAGGATTTCTAACTTCATGCTTTTCTCACATTTAACCAAAATTTCCTATTTACCTAGTTATTACCTAGTTATTACAGGCCCTCATAATTTCTCTCTCTTTTATGTTTTAGATCATTACTTATCCTTCAAATCTCTTACCCACTCCAGTCCCTAAGCAGAGATTTGATCCTGTCATTTCCCTACTCAATCAGCTGTTTGCTCCCTACTAGATCTAAGATAATGTATAAACATCTTTGTTTATTTTTAAGAGCTCTATAACCTTCAAAGGTTATAGACTTTATTTCTAGCTTTATCATACATTATTTTTTCTCTTAAATTCCATAATTCAAGCAAACTGCTCTTTTCTGTGTTCCTTACATATGATACTTTGTCTTTATTGTATCCATTCCCCATGTCTGGAATAAAGTTCCTCTGTTTACTTGTCTATGTACTTGTTCTCTCTGCCACATTGAAATGTGAGCTCCTGGGTGCTGTGCACCCAGCACCTAGCATAGTACAGAGTAAGTGACTAATTGTTTATTGATTAAATTGATTGGGTAGAAGTTTCAATGGCATTAAGAGAAAACAATAGTTTTGGAAAGAAGATATTTCCTATCATGAAATTATTATTTAAAGATTTTTCTTCTTCTATGCTTTGATTGCTTTATCTGATCAGTTTTTTCCTATTATTTGAAATTCTTGTATTCATTATCTTTTCAAATTGTATTTATTTAGTCTCTCACCTTCTTGCTGCCTCCTCTGCCTCACCTTTTTACTTCTTCTCCTGTCCTTCTCTCTCTTCTATGGAAATGAAATGTTCTGTGACTTGATATAGTACTTTTGTTTATGAAAGATATTGCTCCTTTGATACGGGAGCAGTTCAGTAGTTAAAAGTGACAGAAAAACAGCTTTTGTAGCAGAGCTGAGCATGATATTGCTGCTAGTAGGAAGGCTTCAACTGCCATAATGATTGGAAGAGAGCCATTTATTGTGGACTGGCTGAAGGAAAAGTAGAAGCAGATACTAGGATGCTCACTGGAAGAGAGCTGAAGTTGGCTATTCTTTGAGTTGTTGCTCCTCGCCTTCCCCTAGCACTTCTATCACTTGATAGAAGTGAACTCTTTTGTAGAAATCTGGTTGCACTCTACTTCTCTTTCAGGTTTAAGGGGATAATTGGGGGGATAAAGACAAGAAGAGGTTTGGAACAGGTTGAACCAACAAGAATTCTATTGAATGAAGAGTTAGCTGGGCTTCTTAGTATTGTCAGAGAGGCAACCTAAGAAGCTTTGAACTGTCACTACAATTGAGTAACGCTTTCTTGGTGTGCTGTTGGGGTGATTATGATCATTGCTTCATTATGATTATTGTTTCATCATCCCAAAAACAGAATTAGAGATGGTTTTCCCAGACCAGTAGGAGTAGCATATTGCTTTTTCAGGAACCAAGGATATCAAGGATATAAAGCTGTGAATTTTTCTGAGCAATATAAATTTTCCCATTCATTCCTTCTCAGTCAGATTTCTATGTGGGTATTGGTCTCCCTCATTGGTTCTGCATACATTGATGGGTAATTTTAAGGGTAGACTGTGATGTAATTTTATTCGTAATTATTCATAATTTTAAAAAATATTATATAACTGTGATATTGTGGTTATTTTTGTTTCTTTAGTTTCTCTTTTTTCAATTGCTCTTAACTTCTATGAGTCTTTGATTCCAAATCGGTAATCCTCTCTTTTGTTTCTTTGGTGAGACTGTCATCATAGATTCTATTTCTCACTTTCTGACTCATTCCCTTATAATTTCAGTTTCCCTAGAGACTGAAATTCAGTGTTGTCTTAGCATTGTCCCAAGTTGGGTAATTCACATTTCCCCAACCTCAATCTCTGGCAAATTGGCTTAGAGCAAGAGTGAAAGAGGGAATTCCTTTCGTGAAACAAGACTATGTCATGTGTCTTTTATGCATGTATTATTATTATTATTTATTTGTTTTTAAATGAGTCAAAACCAAGAAAGGGGACCAATCTTAGTTATTTTTTCAACTTTCCCACTTTAAACATAATGTCCTGCATTTGGTTCATCTTTTAATATTTGCTTAATTGAATTGTTCAATTAAATGATAGCGCTTTCAAAAGCAGTTTTTGGTAAACTAATGGCAGATGTGCAATCTGAATTTTTTAAAAAAGACATAAGAGTTTTAATAACTTATTTTATGACCAATTCTCTCTTTAACTAAAATATTACAGATAGATTTCAAAGATTAGAAATGAATCGGTGGTGGAAATGAAAGAAAAATTATTTCCTGGCAGTTATTTCAGCTTCTACTATTCCATCTCTCTGAAAATATTCCTTTTATATAATTTTCATATAAAATATATAATGTTTTCTTCAGCTTTTAAGACCAACTACCAAGTGATTCCCTTCCTACCTCTTAAATCCCCCCTGTCTTCTCTATTTTTAGAAGAAAGGCATTTGTGCCTTTTAGTTCTGCCCTAGTAAGACTTCTTAATATATTGAATACTAAGTCACACATTAGGAAAGACCTTCATAAGCTGGAGAGTATTCTGAATAGGGATGAGGATACTGAAGTGTCTTAAATTCTGTAATATCAGAGTTGGTTAATTGTTACAGCTGGAAGGAATTGTAAAGTTCAGCCTCCTTATTGCACAAATGGGGGAAAAGTCTTAGAAAGTAAGCTTCTCCATTGTCTTTAGAATAAAACACAAATTCCTGTATTTGGCATCGAAGGGTTCTTTGGATGTTTAGCCAAAATAAAAAGATTTTAGGGGGAGAGACACATAAGCTATCTTAAAGCATTCCAAATTCATTTGGAAAAAGTTTAATTTTGTTCTGTCTGTTCTTAGGAAACAGAAAAGGGAGCAACTGATTTGAAGTTACAAATTTAACTTTGACATAAGGAAACTTTTTCTAATGATTATGTAATGCCGGAGAAACTGAGGCAGGAGAGAGATTAGAGAGGTTTTTTTTTTTTAATATTTTATTAATTGGAGAGCATATTTGATTGGACAGGACTCTCATCTCAAAGTATCCAGCGATGAATGGGAGAATCCCAAACCTTTAAATACCTTTTACAAACAAAGAAGGGGACAGAAGCGGGAAACTTCTTCACAGACCCATTTGGTTCTGTCAGGATGGGGGGAGGCCATAAATTCTTACTAAAAGCCAGAGTCAGGATGTCTGAATAAACAGAAGTAGAGATGTCAACAAGGTATCCAGGATAGTCTTATCTTTTGGAATATTTTAGAGGGATGGTGTCACAAATTCCTGAGAGCAGAAGGAGCCAGGAAGTCTGATCTCCCCCCTTATCTTGAGTCTTACATTGATAATTTATAACCTTAGAGCAAATGGTCCTCAGTCTTAATGGACCAGAGGCGGGGTTTTACAACTAAGGGGATTGAGGCAGAACAGTTAAGAAAACTGAGATAGAACAATTCAGGGAAACTCAGTCAGGACTAGTGCAAGGAAACTGAGTCAGGACAGTTAAAGAGAACTGTGGCACAACAATTAGAACTATCCAACAATGGAATTGGCTGCCTTAAGAGGTAATAGATTAAGTGTCACTGCATGTTTTCTAGAAATAAAGGGATGACCATTTGTTGTGGTATATTGTAGTGAAGATATTTTATATAGGTATAAGACTGGACTAAGAGGCAGTGTGACAATTGAGAGATAGCTTTGAATTTGAGGAGATATGTATTGAACTCTTCCCTTTATTATATGTAACTATCTGTTTGACCTTGGAAAAGTGGCTTTATTTCTCAGTGCCCCAGGCAAGTCCCTAAGTCTATTAACTTACAGGACATTTACTGATCTGAATCAAGAGAGGGCATTTCTTCATGTGAGACTTCCTTACAAAAGCGTAATCGAAGATCCAAGCTTAAAAATGAAAGGGGGTGGGGAGAGGACAGGTTGGGCTAGTACATTCTCTGAGGTCACAATAGGTTTCATCTTTGACTTTGAATTTGTAACTACTAGCACATTTACTTTCAGATTGTAGATACTTAAATATTTGCTGAATTGTTGGAGGTACAGCTAATAGAGCTGGAAAACAGTGATCCATAAAATGAAGAGACTAGAAACCTTATTATATAAAGTTTCTTTAAAAGAATGGTGGGGATAGTAGTGGGAAGGTGAGAAAGTGTACTGTCTTCTGATATTTAGTGGGAAGGTGAGAAAGTGTACTATCTTCTGATATTTGTTTGAGAACTTGTCATTTGGAAAAGAGATTTTATATATATTCTACTTGGTCTTAGAGGGCAGAATGAACAGCATATATGGGAAGTTATAGGAAGTAATATTTTGGCTCAATATCAAGAACAATTTTCTAACTATTAGACATATCCAACAATGGAATTGTTGCCTTGTAGCATAATAAATGCCCTATCATTGGAGGTCTTCAGACAGAGGCAATATAGCTATCTGAGAAGGGTTCTATAAGTTGGATGTTAGATCAGTATAATTGGACTTGTAGGAACTCTTTCAGTTTTGAGTCTATAGTTTTCTGGTTTCTAGTTCAGTTGTTATTTTCCATAAGGTAATCACCTTATGTTTATAAGTTTTTTCATTTTTTTACAGGGCATTTTACTTCTTAAGCTTAAGAAATTCTGTCTCAGATGACATACCTTGTGATTTGGTCTAATACTTTAAAACCAAAAGAAAGTATTGTTGCCTTTAAGCATTAGTTGCTTGTTTCTATTAGCCCATCCATTTATAGAAAATGCCATGATTTCCAAATATGTCAGCTTGCCCTCTATTGTGGTAGATGTTCTCTTCTGGATGGAAACACTCTGCATATATGCATTTCTGATTGATTGTGCTAGAGGGGAAAGCAGGCATTACTTCTGAATTCCATTTGCTATTAAAAATTCATTCACTGCTTATTTGTGCTGGGTTTGTGTGCATAGTCAAACAATGGAGTACAAACATTGTACTCCATTCTACAATGAAAAAGCAAACATTTGCTTTTAACAAACATAGACAGTGATACTAACATTTACAGGGAAAATGAGCTTAAAACATATTATGTCATTTATTTTTGAATTGCAACCCTAGTAACCAAGGCAGAAGTTAATACATCATTCAGAAATAAAATTTTTTGTTCCATTGTATATGTTTAGAAGGAGATGGTAAAAATAAATTAGAGTATTATTTGTGGTGTTTTTCCTTTCATTCATAATGACTTCCCTGAGTAGCAATTTTAAATTAAAAATAAAACTTTTAATGAATAAAAAGGCAAATTAACACAGCTTCCTTTTCTAGGAAAGAGAAATAATTTAAGGAAAGCTTTAATTATATTGGCATAAAATAATATTAGACCACATTTCGATTGTACTTATAGTTTACAGAACTTTTTACTGTCAATAATCATGTGTTCTTATTCCTGTTATGTGGAGAAGTGAAGCTCAGAGAAGTAATATGATTTGCCCACAGTCAATAAAGCTGCTAAATAGGGCTGGCATTCAGATGTTTTGAGTCTGGGGCCAAATATATTTTTTCATTTTGTTGTAGGTCTGATGGAAAAAATGCTAGATTTTGAGTTTGAGGACCTGTTGTTAAGCATTTTCTATGATATTTACTAGCTGTATGACTAGCATGCCCGTCTTGCCTCTACCCTACTTACCCATCCTCCCAAATTTCTTTTTTTATTTGATTCATCCATTTCTGCTATCACTGATTTTTCTTCTTCCTTTTCTGGTTGAATTCCTTGAAAAGACTGTCTACAATTAATGCCTCACTTCCTTTCTTTTTATTCCCTTTTTTAACTGTGGTTTGTCTTCTGATTTCATAATTTAAATGAAACTCCTTTCTCCCTAGGCACCAGTGACTTTTTAATTGCCAAATCTAATGACCTTTTCTGTTGCCTCATTTTTCTTGATGTCTCTGTAGTCTGACACAGTTGATTCGTTTCTCCTTTTCTTAACATCTTCTCTTTAGGTTTTTGTAATACTACTTCTACCTGTTCCACTGGTTCTGGTTCTACTCCTACTTTTCTGGTTCTGCTCATATCTGTCTGACCATTCTTTCTCAGTGAATTTCTCTGGATCTTTGTACAGGATACACTTATTAGCCTTGGGTATTCCCCTGTGGTTCTCTTCTCTTGTTCTCTATATAGTTTCAGTTGGTGATCTTATCATCTCCCAGTGATTTAAACAGTTATCTCTAGACAGATTATTCTCAGATTTTCTGGCCCTAAACTCTGTCCTCAACTCCAGTCTTGCATCTCCAATCTCTCCTATTAGATGTTTTGAACTGAATTTCCTATAGACATCTTAAATTTAATACATCCCCAACAGAACTTATTTTTTTCCTCCAAAACTTCTCTTTTCCCCCAAATCCTCACATCTTCTGAACTTCCCTGGTGTGTGTAGAAGGGTCAGCACCATCTTCTCAGTTACCCAAGCTCACAACTTAGGTGTCATCCTCGACTCCTCTCGGATCCAATCTCTTGTATGTGCCCCTTTCTCTCTTCTGAGACTACCATTATCCTGGCACAGGTCCTCACCAGCTCAGACCTGGACTATTGCATAGCCTAATAATGGGTTTCTGGGCCTCAGTTCTTTTCAGCATCACATTCCAAACTTCACTCATTTGTCAGATCAATATTCCTAAAGATCAGGGTGATGAAGTAGAGTCAGGAAAGCCTGAGTTCAAATCCAACTGTAGATAATTTTTAGCTCTCTGACCCTGGGTAAGTCACTTAATCTCTGCCTATCTCTGTTTCCTCAACTATAAAATTAGGCTAATAATAGTATTGACCTCAAAGGTTTCTTAAAATTTTTGTAAAGCATTTAGCATAGTGCCTGATACATAGCTGATACATAATAAATGCTTCTTCCCTTTCTCTCTTCTAAAGTATTGATCATAGTACTGTGTGGCTCAGAATGGTGAGTGGTCACCATTTAACAAAAAGCTGGAGAGATCTCTAGGAGCAAATCAAGTTTATTGTATGTTCTTGACACCCTTTGGGACAAGTTTTACACTTTAAATAGTCCCTAATGCAAATACCCCTCCCACCACTGACTATCATCCACATTGACTGAGGGTCTTACATTCTAAATGTAGGAACTACCCAAGAAATTGAACTTGGCTAATAAGTACATAGTTGCCCATATTTGATCAAAGTAGGGAGAAAATGATGTCATGGGATAATGGCAGGAAGAGAACTTAGATATGTATGCCTTTGAGTCAGTGCTCAAGGACCTTCAGGCCTACTCCAACTCTGAAGTAGATGAAGCCTTACTCAACTTTCACAAACTGTCTTAAAGATCTCACCTCATCTTGGTCATTACTGACCATTGAGTAAGCTCCAGTTGCTCACTAGTTCCCTTCAGTATTAAATATAAAATCTTCTGTTTAGTTTATAAAGCCTTTCACACCCTGACCACCTTCTATCCTTCCAGTTTTTTTATACCTTACTCATACCCACTTATTATAGTGACACTGCTCTCCTTGCTATTTCTCAAACAAGACACTCCATCTCCCATTTTGGGCATTTCTGTTTGTTCCCCACCATGCCAGAAACACTCTTTCGTTGTTGGCACTATCTTTTGTTTTTCTTTGTATATCCAGCACTTAGCCTACACCTAGCACATAGGAGATGCTCAGTGAATGCTTACTGTCTGACCTGTTGACTTATTAGCATAACCTCTCTGTGTCAGTTTTCTAATTTCTGAAATGTGAAAAGTAGTACTTAAAGTTAGCACCAAGCTTTTTAACCATAGAGTGCTATTGATTTATCTCTTCTAAATGTGTAAATAGTAACCATTTCTGCTTTGACCAAAAACCCTGAGGGTCTTCCCTTTCCAGATTAATTAATTCATTCATGCATTCATTAAGTTAGATTTTTTTGGACTAGGTGAAAGAGGAGATTCTTTGCCTTAATTGCTACCTAACCTTAATCACTAAATAGGTATACCTTCAGTCAAACTGAGACCCATTGGAGACATTAGCTTAAAAAGGCCAAAATCTCCCATTTTATATGTAAGGATCTCGAGTCATCTTGACCTATAGCTGGCCACTGGACCTAGATGGCTCTGAAGGTGAAGGTGAAGCAGATGACCTTGCATAGCCCTCCCTCACTTAAATACAATTCACTTGTGTGTCATAGCATCATTTCCCTGATGTCATGGTCCTCTTCAGGAATGAAAGACAAACAACAGCAACTGCCATCTACAAAAGAAGTTGTGTAGCACATTAATGGCTTAATGTTCAGGGTGATGGTATTCCTTAGTTGACCTTATTGGTAATAGCTGTAGGCAAAAGTATTATTTTGTTTTTAATAATTTGACTAACCTCCTTCTCCCTCCCACACTCATTTTACACTGGAGAGAATTTAGGCTGGCAGTCATGTAATAAGTCATACAGTATAGGGATCTGAAACCAAATTTCAAATTGTGTTTTTTCCTTTATTTATTCCTTTTTTATTTTAACAACATAAATACATTCACAGTGGAAATTGAGAACATATATTTGATGACATGATATTTGTGATATCCATCCATTGATGGTCTTGTGAATTTGTAGATTGCAACTTCAGTATGAGGCCAAAGTATTATAAGGCAGTCAAGAAAGCTCATGTGAGTTTAGTCTATGTTAAGGGATGAATAGGTTATATCATTTGCTATGTGATCTTTGAAGCTATTTTTCTTAAACCTCACATCTTTTACCTATGATATGGAAATAACATTTGTTACCTATCTCAAATAAGAGAATCAAATGAGAGGGAAAAAAACATTATATAAACATTTTGTAAAATTTGGAATGTTATAAAAACAAGCTATTTTTTTTTCTTTTGCTGTGTCAGTTAGGGACAGATAATATCCTTGGATTTTGATTTGTTTTTTTTTTTTTTTAAATCCATTAAGGTATAGGCTGGACCCATTTGAAAACCACTTCATAAGATCCCATTTATTCTTAGTAGCAATAGTTCCATAGGATTATATAATCAGAAGTGGAAGAGATTGAAGAAATAATTTAATGCTATCTCCTCATTTTATTTGGAGAAGGAACTCAAGATTCAAAGAGAGTAAATTACATGCCTAAAAATCATAAAATTCATAACAGACATAAAATACTTGATCTGCTGGACCCAAGTTAAAGGATAGTTAGTTTCTCCCTACTTCATATTTCCTTCAGCACTGAGTTTGGCTCTCTATCCCTTTTTATCTCTATTGATTAAAAAAAAATTTAATTTAGTTCTTGGTATGATTTTTGTGTTTTCTATTTACTTTAATAATAACAATATAACAATAACAACTACCATTTAAATAAATCTTGTTATGTACCAGGTTCTATGTTAATAATCCTTACAATTTTTACCTCCCATCAACTGTGGGAGGTAGGTGATACTATCATCCCATTTTATAGATGAGGAAACAGACAAAATAAAAGTTAAGTGACTCACATACTAAGTATTTGAACCTAGATTTGAACTCAGGTTTTCTTGACTACAGGCCCAGCACTATATCAATTGTGTCAAAATTCATTCTTCTATATATTATTATTTTTGTCTGTCTTAGACAGTAGTAGTAGACAGTTATATGACCACATTAAAGCATTTGTGTGACAATTGAATTCCCAAAGTATGTTTAACCAAAGGGCTGCATCTAATAACTCTGTAGGAGATGTTTAACATTAACATAGCTGTTGCTAACCTTCTTTCAGTTTTTGCCTCTGGATAGTAAAATAAATTTTCTTAAATTCATATATTTTTTCATTAGGGATTTTAAATATGTATTTTAACATGTATTAAAATGTTAGGAAACCTGCATATTTATTAAGAATCATTATCCTTAGGACGAAAGATGTTAAATTATATCTTATAAAAATCTTTTCTAGAAAAATACATGGTATTGTTATTTATTTCATGATCTGCTTATTCATTCTGTCAGATTTAATATGTAGGTATTGCAAACAAAGGCAGAAATATATGTGTTCATTGCTAATTAATTTATGTAATTAGATTTTAAAATGTAGGTGTTTAGGAAGCTATTCATAGCACACTCCATTTAATGTGTACTGTAGCTAATAAAATATAATAGGGAGAAATACATTTTGAAACTCTTCAGTTGTAACTACAGATTATAAATTGTATCTTTGTTATGTTTATTTTTAATTTTGCAATGTTGCAGATTTTCTGAACATACCAATTAATGTACATGCTTGAAGTAATGACTAGTTAATTATTCTAAATGCTAAATGACATCTCTGACAATTAAAAACTCATCACTTTTGTTTAATTTACTACAAAAGCCTTATTAATAGAAATATAACAAAAGAAGTAGTGGTAAAAAATAAAATGTGGTAACTCACCAGGGCTGATTTTTAAGCATTTTTCACTTTTGTGCATATATATAGTTCTGCCTTATCTTAAGACACACAATAGTGTAGTGTAAAAAACCATTCTTACTCTAAGTAAGAATCAGGTTTCTGTTTGTGAAACTTACTGATCATTCGAAAATTCCTGCTTTTCATGGTATATCGAACATGTTTATCCCTGCCTTTCCCCCTTTTCTCTTCCTCTCCTTTTTCCTCCTTCCTTTGTTTCTCCCTCCCTCCCTCCGTCCCTTCCTCCTTCTCTTTCCTCCTTCCTTCCTTCTTTCCATTCTCCCTCTATCTCTCCTTCTCTCCCTTCTTTCTTCCCTCCCTCCCTTCCTTCTTCCTTCCCTTCCTTCCCTCCCTCCCTTCCTTCCTCCTTCCCTTTCTTCTTCCCTTCCTTCCTCCTTCCCTTTCTTCCCTCCCTTCCTTCCTTCCTCCTTCCCTTTCTTCCTTCCTTCCTTCCTTCTTTCCATTCTCTCTCCCTCCCTCCTTCTCTCCCTTCTTTCTTCTCTCCCTCCTTCCCTCCTTTCCTTCTTCTCTCCCTCTCTCTTTCTTTCTCTTCTTTCCTTTCCTTCTCTTTTCCCTTCCCTTTCCTTTCTTCTCCCTTCTTTCCCTTCTCCTTTCCCGTTTTCTTTCCTTTCTTCTTTCCCTTCTCTCCCTTATTCTTTCTTCTTTCCTTTTTCTCCTTACCTTTCTTTTTCTTCTTTATTTCTTTCATTAGATATACACATAATGTATATATTTATATACATGCATACCTATAGATATATTTCATCCTTTAGCCTGAGTCTATACTTCTCTACCAAGAGAAGGATAGCACATTTTATCATCAGTTTTTGGAACTATTGATGTTTGTTTCAATGAGTTCTTTTGAAAACTGTAAGAACAGTTGTTGTTCTGTAAATAATAGTGTTGTTATTTTACAAATTATCCTCCTGCTTTTATTATTCCTTCCTCATCAATATATACATATCATCAAGTTTAAAAAATTATACTACTGATATAGTACAAATGATTCTTCAGTACTCCTCATACTACTCTGCCTTAGTTCATACAAGTTCTTTCCATGTTTCTTTGAACTCTTTACTCATTTCTTAATTCTATTGTATAATTCTATTGTATTTATCTGCTACTACTTGTTCAACTATTTACCAACTGACAGGCATTTCCTTAATTTCCATTTTTGTGTGTAACTATAAAAAAGTTGTTATAAATATTTTTGTATATTTTTATGTCTTTTCCTCTTTCTTTGATCTCCTTGGGAGTAGAAGACTAAAATCTTTCAGAATAGCAAAATTGGAAAAAATAAGCAAACACCCCTCACACCTCCACCCAATGACAAATATTGGAGGATATGTGAGAAAACAGGCACATTGATATACTGTTGGGGTTGTTTTTTCAGGAAAACAAATTTGGAATTATATGTAAAAAGTTATTAAAAAGTATATGGCATTTGACCAATATTCTTTCCATCCTATTATTTATGTTCTCTGAGCCTCAATTTTTAATTCAGTAAAATAGATTTAATATTATATCCCTTACCTGTCTCAGCATTTTTGGGAAGAAAATTGTTTAATAAACCATAATGCATTATAAATAGTAATTGCAATATTTATTACTAGAGGATTAATCTGTTTACACAATATGAAACATCTTGAATTATTAATAATTTATTTGGAGTTTTATGGCAACAAATTCTAAACTTAGTTACTATCAACAAAAAGTATCCACTTTTGAATAAAATTTTGTCATCTTTAAATCATAAAAACCAAATTATTTAGTCTATTTAAAATTCCTTTTGAATTTTAAAATATCTATCAACTTATTCGAAAATGAAACTTGGTGGCATGTAACCATCAAATTTAAAATTAGTAACTTTATCTCTTTGTGATATGGTGATAATTTTAATTGTAAATTGGTATCTGGCAGTGAATATTATTCTACATTTTTAAGATAGAAAGTTGAATGTCTTTATCTAAAACCAATTTGATATTAGCTTGTCTCCACTGACACTTTTATTCACTTAAGGAGTAGTCTATTTCTTTCAAATACAGCTCACGGTGATTGTTAGCCAACTAGGTCGTCATTATAATGCTTCTTCCCAAGGCATTAAATGTTGTCAGGTATATTGTTATGAATGTGTTTCAATGGCAGAAAATGCCTCTAGTCCAAAGTGAAATGTTTCCTTCTCTGATGAACAGCATATCTAGCCATTTTGAATGTGGTATTGTATACCTTTGAGAAATCACTTGAATCACAGTATTTCTTTGTAAACAAAATAGTTTCCTACAGAGCTGGCTCACTTTGGAGTACTTTCTATGTGCATTTTTCTTATGCCTTATAGGTTAAAGGAAAGTATGCTATTTGCTTATGAAAGTTCATGCTTACTGAGATAAAAATCTGAATAATTGTGTACAAATATAAATACTGTATGTGGAAAAAATGTTATGGATAGCAGTTATGATGAAATATGTATGTCTTTCCAAGGGTAAGACCTTCATAATTCATTTATAAGTTACATGCCTTTCCTCCACATGCAAGTAGCAGAATAGCAATTTTTCTTCTTTGTGAGCCATCATCACCCAGAAAAAAGAGTAAACTTTTCTGAAAAAGAAACACGTCAGAAATGATTCAAAAAAGTTATTAACAGAAAACCTTTTTTTAAAAAAAGTCTCAGTTTTTGTGATATAAGAAAAATGACACCCAAGCATAAGTTCTCAGCATTCAGATTATCTATTTTGTCATGTTATGACAGAAATCATTATAAGCTTGATAGGTTTATTTATAAGGACTTGCTTCAATATTCAAAATACATCTATTTTAGCATTCCTCAGTTTGAACAGGGCTGTGGATCAAGATGAAAGAAAAATTAAATTGTATATTGAAAAGCTGTTAATTGAACTGCACTGTATTTAACAAGGAAGCATCAGCTCCAGGCGGTCGATACTACAGAGAATTTTTAATGTACTGTATCATGAGATTGTCAGCTTATATAACTTTTTTTTGATTCTTGGCATTAGCCTCATTGTAATTCAAGTATTTATTTTCCTTTAATATTCAGCTCCAGAACACCTTCCTCCAGGAGACCTTTTCTATTTTCTCCAGCTATTTGCTGTCCCTTTAAAGTTACCTTCCATTTATTATGTATTTATTTTGTATATTCTGACATATATATTCTTCTCTATTAGAATGTAAGCTCCTAGAGGATGAGTCTTGTTTATATTTTTTCTTTGTATCTCTATAACTTAGTACAGTATCAGACACTTAGAAAACACTTAATGCTTTTTTTTTTTTTTTAATTGCTTGTTTATTGTTTTACTTCCAGCATACTTTCTGTTAATGGAACTAAATAAACACTATGGTTGTGTTTTTGTTGTCATTAAACTGAAGAGTAATAATCCATAATTTATGCTCCAAACTCTTTAGTAGTGTTTTTTGGTATGTTATTTTTGATTTCTTTTTCTGTTCATCAGTGTTGAATAAAACTAAGAATTATTTCTATAGCCATTTAATGTTTAGTTCATTTCACTAAACATTTATTAAGTGCCTACTAATAAGTAGAAGTGTGTTATGTGATATGTAGTACTCTACATATGTAGGTGCTGTGGATATAGACACAAAAATTAAAGAGGAAGGGAGGGAGGAGAGAGAGAATATTAACAGGGAATTAGGGAAGGCTTCATATAATATGGATTTCATAAGAACAGCAGAAATAGGATTCATTTATTCTTCCATCTTCTGACTCAAGATAATCCATTTTACTCTTTGCTAGCCACAGTCATCTCCCATGGGTATCTCCCACAATGCTGGAGCTAGATTCTCAGTTTCAAGTGCTCAAGACATAATATTTTTCTATATATCTATCCAAACTCAAGGTAGTACTTTTGACCAGTTCTCTGTAAATCTGATCGTGTGTAGTAATTGGTGTCTTGTTCTTGTTCTTATTCTCCTCCTTCTCTTTTTCTCCTCCTCCTCTTCCTCTTCCTTCTCTTCTTCCTTCTCCTTTTCTTTCTCCATAGTCTCCTTTTCATATTTTTCTTCTTCTTCCTCCTTCTCCTCCTATTTGTCCTTTTTCTCTTCCTCTTTTTCCTTTTTGTCCTCCCTCTTCTTTTCTAAATACATGAAAAATTAGTTTTCAACATTTACCCTTGCAAAACCTTGCATTCCATTTTTTTTTTTTTTTTTTTTTTATTCCTCTTCCTCCGCTCTCTTCAGGACAGCAAGCAATCTGATACAGGTTAGACATGTGCAGTTTTTCTGAACATATTTCCATATCTCTTTGCACAAGAAAAACCAGATCAAAAGAAGAAAAAACTCAAGAAAGGGAAAAAGATAACAAGCAAACAACAGCAATAACAAAAAGTGAAAGCTTTGATCCACATTCAGTCTCCATAGTTCTTCCTTTGGATATGGATAGCACTTTCCATCACAAGTCTCTTAGAATTACTTTGAATCACCTCATTATTGAAAAGAGCCAAATCCAGCACAGTTTAATCACATAATCTTGTTATTTTGTATAATGTTCATTTGGTTCTGCTCACTTCACTTAGTGAATGGTTTCCTTAAAATAATTCCAGGGAGAATCTAAAGAGAAATTGGGACCTCATCCTCCTAACCCCTGAACTGCCCAGACAAAAAATGGCCATCTAGGCATATTTACTATTGTTTCAATAAAAGTTCCAAGAGATTATGGTGTGGTAGTGATGGTGGTGAAACCATTGAGCCTTGAAGCATGTTAAGGTTTCTGAGAGTCCCATTTCTGCCACTTAAATGAGCTGCATGACCTGGGACAAAATTATTTTAGCAGTAGGCATTTGTTTGCTTTCTTTTTAGATGTGTCTATGTTAGCAAAAAACTGTAAATTTAAGGAAGTGTTCATTCATTGAGTAAACATTGAAGCTAACCAAATCATGGTATATAAATGTAGTATTTTGGTGTAAGAAAAAATGAAGGGTACAGTTTTCAAGGAACATGAAGAGAATTGAATTTACATAAATATTTATGAACAAATGTAGTTCATATAAGCATATATAAGTTAGTTGTTCTTATTGTATAAGAACATTGCAAAGACAAACAATTTTGAAAGATTGAAACACACTTACTAATGCAATGACCAATCATGATTCTAGAAGACTAATGATGAAAACTGTTGCTTGTTTCATGACAGAGAAGTGATGGACTTGAAATGACAAAATTGGCATACACTTTTTGACATATTAAATATAGGGTTTTTTTTCTCACTGGGTGTGTGTGGAGGAGATGGGGGTGGTGGTGATGGTGGTAGAAGGGAGATTACATAAATACTTTTTAATTGTGAAAAGAAGGAAACTCTATCCCCATAGGAGGAATTGGTACCAATCTATTTGCCATAGGCATAGAGTATCATGTCTTGAAAGAAAATATAGTTTACCTTTTTTGAACTTTGATCTTGTGTTAATCCATTTAATTTGCAACTTAATGATCTCTTGCCTTATTTTGAGGGTGTTAGTAAGCATTTATTTTGTTGTTATTGTTTTTTTTTTTTAGTGGTACTTTATTTTTCTAAATACTTGCAAAGATAGTTTTCAACATTCACCTTCACAAAATCTTGTGCTCCAGATTTTCTCCTTCTCCTACCTCCTCCCATCTCTCCAAGAGAGCAAGCATTCTGATATAGGTTAAATGTGTGCATTTCTTTTAAATATATTTCCATGTTCATCATAGTAACCATGTATTAATAGCCTGCTATGTAGCAATCACTTTGCTAAGCATTGTGAATTTAAAGAAAAGTTAAAAACACAGGATGTTTTGGAACTATATTACCTAATTATATGTTAACAGACTGTTAATTTAGAGGAAATACATGTTTACTTACAGAACTGTAAAAAGCCTAAATTACACTACTTAAATAAACTAGTATAAGAAAAAAGAGGGCAAGTAGATAACACATTGAATAGAGTGTCAGATCTGGAATCAGGAAGAGCTGAGTTCAAATGGGACGTTAGATACTAGCTGTTGGGGTAAATCATTCAACCCTGTTTAGTTTCCTCATCTGTAAAATAAGCTAGAGAACAAAATGGCAAATAACTCTAGTATCTTTGTCAAGAAAACTTTAAATGGGGTCACAAAGAGTCATGTATGACTGAAGTGATTGAACAATAATGATATAAGAAAAAAAAAGTGGAACAAGATATAAATGAATTCCTAGAGGGAAAAAAATTCAGGAAATTAAAAAACATTTATTTTTAATATAAACTGTTTGCAATAATAATAGAAGGTAACTTTCTTTTTTTTATTATGGCTTTTTATTTACAAGATATATGCATGGGTAATTTTTCAGTACTGACCTTGCAAAACCTTCTGTTCCAACTTTCCCTCTCCTTCCCCCCACCCCCTCTCCCAGATGGCAGGTAAACCAATACATGTTAAATATATTAAAGCATATGTTAAATACAATATATGTATACATATCCATACAGTTATTTTGCTGTACAAGAAGAATCAGACTTTGAAATAATGTAAAATTAACCTGAGAAGGAAAGCAAAAATGCAAGCAGACAAAAACAAAAGGATTAGAAATGCTATGTAGTAGTTCACACTCATTTCCCAGAGTTCTTTCTCTGGGTGTGGCTGGTTCTCTTTATTATTGAACAAATGGAACTGATTTGGTTCATCTCATTGTTGAAGAGGGCCACGTCCATCAGAACTGATCATCATATAGTATTATTGTTGAAGTATATAATGATCTCCTAGTCCCACTCATTTCACTCAGCATCAATTCACGTACATCTCTCCAGGCTTTTCTGAAATCCTCTTGCTGGTCATTTCTTACAGAACAATAATATTCCATAACATTCATATACCACAGTTTATTCAGCTGTTCTCCAATTGATGGGCATCCCCTCAATTTCCAGTTTCTAGCCACTACAAAGAGGACTGCAACAAACATTTTTGCACATACAGGTCCCTTTCCATTGTTTTAAGATCTCTTTGGGATATAAGCCCAGTAGTAACACTACTGGATCAAAGAGTATGCACAGTTTGATAACTTTTTTGAGTATTGTTCCAAATCATTCTCCAGAATGGCCAGATGTATTCACAATTCCACCAACAATTTATCAGTGTCCCAGTTTTCCCACATCCCCTCCAACATTCTGCATTATCTTTCCCTGTCATCCTAGCCAATCTGACAGGTGTGTAGTGGTATCTCAGAGTTGTCTTAATTTGCATTTCTCTGATTAATAATGACTTGGAGCATCTTTTCATATGGCTAGAAATAGTTTCAATTTCTTCAACTGAACATTTTCTGTTCATATCCTTTGACCATTTATCAATTGGAAAATGGCTCAATTTCTTATAAATTAGAATCAATTCTCTATATATTTTGGAAATGAGGCCTTTATCAGAATCTTTGACTGTAAAATGTTTTCCCAGTGTATTGTTTCCAGAAGGTAACTTCTAATGCATTTTTATGATATAAACATGGCTGAAAGTTGGAGGGACAAAGGAGAGGAAAAAAAATTAAGACCAATATCCCTAATCAATATTTGTGCAAAAATATTAAGTAGAATGTATCCTCATCAAAATATATCACAAGATATTAGATAATATTCTGTGAACATATTGAGTTTATACCAGACATGAGAGATTGGTTCAACACAAGGAAGAGTACAAATATAATAAAGAAGTTAATATTATTAATAAAAATATAAGATAGTATCAAGAGATGAAAAGACTTTGCAAAATCCAATGCTCATGTTTATTAAAAACTCTAGAATCATGAACATGAAGGAATCTTTTCTTAAATAATAAATAGTATTTCTCTAAATATAAGAGCAGTAAACCTATGATCATTGTCACCACCGCTATTTAACAATCCTAACTATAGCAGTCAGACAAGAAAAGCAATAATTGAGAGAAATAAAAACTTCAACAAAGTTGTAGAATAAAAATAAACCCTTATTAAGTCATCAACATTCACAGACATATAGATATATCTCTAGTAAAACCCATTCTAGAAAGAAAAAATCTATTTAGAATGGCTACAGGTCTATTATTAGAGAGTGTATCTTCTAAGATTCATTTTGGAATGGCATGATTCTATACATAAAATACTTGTAGAGAAATACAGATACTCCTAAGTATTTGGAGAAACATTATTGCTCAGAGATAGGAACTGATATAATAAAAATAGCTATCCTACCTAAATTACTTTCTTACTTATTCATCACTATGCTGATCAAGAACAGCTAGGTAATGTAGTAGCTAATATGCTGGATTTGGAGTTAGGAAGACTCATCTTCCCCAGTTCACATCTGCAGAATTTTTGCCAAGTAATCCCCAAATGGGGTTATGAAGTTAGACACAACTGAAAAAAACAGCCCAATCAGATTTCCAAAATAATATAGCAATAGAGAAATTAATAATGAATTTTTTTAATAGGAAAGCAAAAACCTTAAGGCTTACAGTGGAAAAAAATGAGAAGAGATTGATCTATTAGGACCAGTTCTTAAAGTATTCTATAAAATTATAATCATTAAAATGATTTAATAGAAGTTTTTTTTTTTAAAGGAAGTTCATCTGTTGAACAGATTATGTATATGACACACCAAAGCAAATATGCATAGTAACATAATATTTGATAAATCCAAAGACTGCAGTTTCTAGGGGAAGTACCCCATTATTTGGCACAGGATGCTTGGAATATTGGAAAACAATCTGGCAGTGTGATGTCTGGGCTAGCTTTCTGGAGGTGCTTCAGAAGGGCCTTGGTCTCAGCAGGATAGACATCCTGAGAATGGTCAGGAATAGAGTCTTTATTCTGGCCCAGTCTTGATCTTAGTGGAGGAGTGTAGGAGGCAGGAGAGTCACCAGGAGGATGGTCAAAAATGGAATGTCTCATTTTCAGTCCTTTTTAGCCCTTAAATACTTCATTAGAATTATGTCATTACAGCATATTGATTATGTGTGAACTAGAGAACCAAAACATCATCATGCTAAGTACTAAATATATGTATTCTAGAGAACCATCATCTCATCAATTCCACTGAGTCAAAACCTTGTGGTAAGTATCCTTGTTTCAAGTATACTTCTCCAAAGTTCTGGCCCTCTACATGGCAGAAATTAGTTTTAGAACAATGCCACTCTATTTGACAAGACAAACTCCATATTGATACATGACTTCAATAATAAAGTTCATATCAAAATAACTTAGAAGAACAAGGAGGAAATTAATCTTAGATGTATGGGTAAGGGAAGAGTTCATGAATGAAAGGCTTGTACAAGATAAAATAAATCATTTTATTTATTAAAGTTAATTTTTTCAGAAAAAAATCTAATTTAGCAAAGATTAGAAGAGAAACAGGGGATTAGAAGGGGAAAAATATTTTCACAGATCTCTGTGAATCAGGAAGACTGAGTTCATATTCAGATATTACAAACTCTGAATAATGCATAGGCAAGTCACCTTAACCTTTTTTAGTCTAAATTTCATCATCTGCAAAAAAAAACCCTGTCATCAGAATCAAAAGAGGCAATATATGTAAAGCTCATTGCAAATTTCAATGTGTTATATAAATGCTAGGTGTTTATTATTGACAATTATTATCTTTTATCTAGAGAGTTCATCAGTTTCTATGGACTAAAATTAGGTAAACTTTACAAATCCTACCGCTACAGGATTCTTTCAAATAGTGTTATGGTCAAAGAAATGTCTAGCTTCATAGTGATGAGACCCTCTGGACCACATTGCCTAGAACAAAGTAAGCACTTAATAAATGCTTGTTGATTGACTGATTGTTCAACAAGTCTGGTCCTAAGACATTAGGTGCATTCTATTGTTGAGAATGGATTCAACATCTTTTCAGAATCTGTTGGAATTTGCCCATCACTCTCATCTCTTTAAGGAATCCATGTCATTTCACTGACAGACTGAGATGTAAAAATTATGGAAGAAGTCATTATAGGATTAGCATTTAGATTTGGAAGGAAGACCTACCTTTTACACATAAAAGTAGAGTTGAACCTCTCTTAACTTAAATTTCATCATCTGAAAAAAATATATGTAGATAATATATATAAAGTGTGTTGTAGATTTTAATGTGTTGCATAAGTTTTAGGCATTTTTATTTTTAATTATTATTACTTTCTATATAAAGAGTTCATTAGTTTCTAGGAACTTTAAAGTTGGATAAATTGTACAAACTCCATCTGCCTTAGAATTCTTCCATATATTGTCATGGCCAAGTGGTCAGCCTAATAATTATGAATCCCATTCAGACTCTCCGTTTAATCCCACTCCATTTAAACTCTGATACTTTATTTAGGTGAGAACAAATGTCAATCAATCACTCATTCAGTTAAAAGATCTTAGACTAAGTATCACAAGTTATTTAACACCATTGGAGGAAGTAAAACTATACCAGACAGGGAGTTTGTCCTGTTAGGCTAGAAATGTATGTAGTCATACATAGAAGAATCATCTGTAAATTATTAAACAAGATGAGAAGGGGAAAGAATTCCAGAATTGATAGTGTAGGCCTTTTCAGGAGAGGTAAAGCTGAATTGTAGCAAAGAAGATAGATACTTAGGCATTTGAAAGAAAGATCCAGGCTCTTGGAAGTCTTAAGAAATCAGACTTTCTCAGCTCCCTCCCTTTCATTGACCCTATACTATGATCTGCTGCTTCTTTATACAAATAGTTCTGGTAAATTGAATTTTTCCTTAATTACAAAGAAGCAGAGAACTAAACCTTTGCCAGAATTTTGGGAATTTTCCTAACTGGGGGCCTTGAAACAATTATGACTGAACTTGTAACTTTTTATTAAAAATAAATGATTTAGAGCTGAAGAAGAAAGAACCATATGGAATTTAGGGGACATTATATTTCTTTTCAAAAGCTTCAGATAAACCAGTTATTTCAATAGCATTGTATACTCATGAAGAAATTGAAATCCAGATGTGTTAGAGGACTTGTTTATAATTATTGTGTGTCTTCAATAGCAGAGGCAAGATTAAAACCCAAGTTCTTCTGACTCTGAAGCCAAAAAAAAAAGTCTTTTTTTTTTTTTTTAATTATCAAAGTAATGGTAAAAAACTTTTTGACTTCCTAAAGAATGATTTTTTTCCACTTGAATTGTAATATCAATTGATACAAATAATTCTTTTATTGGAACAAATCATTAACTGTGGTTTTTTAGTGTGTACTATTCTAGTATATATCTTTTTTTCCTCCTGAGGCAATTGGGGTTAAGTGGAGTTACACAGCTAGGAAGTGTTAAGCGTCTGAGATCAGATTTGAACCCGGGTCCTTCCGCTAGTCTGTATCTTTACATAATTTTTTCATAGGAAGTCCATATACTAGGAGTCTGTCTCTGATTTTAAAAATATTTCATTGTTATCAGACCAGCATTTGAGCTGTCCATGTATTAAATATAATCTGTTAGCTCTTGGTCACAATTTACATGACTAGGTTTTTCTTTTTCTATTCATCTGTATCTTTGATAGTATTATTTATATCTCTTTTTATGTACCAATTGATAATATCTTATAAACATGTTTTTGCTTACTGTATTTTTCCATTGCCTTTTGAATAACATTCAATTTTTATTCTTATAGTAGAGTCTTTCATAATTTGCAGATATATAACTTCATTGGAATATTTTTTAAGAAAATGAAATAAAGTCTACTCAGTTTAGTTTTCTTCCATAAAAACATCTAGACTTGTTAGACCATGACAGTCATAGATGTTATCTGTTTTGACTTCATTTAAAAACAGTTAATCACCCTACCATAACTCCATTGGATAATCAATGGGAGGACATAAGTACTGGTTGGAAGATTATGTGCAAGCAGACATGAGACAAATTGGAGCACTTGGCAGGATAGCTTTGATAAAGAATTCCTTATAAGGTTTACTTTTGCAAGTCTTTTTCTGAAGTTGATTTTGAGTATGTTATATAGGCAATTATGATATATTATTCATTTGCATTTTTTACTTTGATTGTTTTCCAGCTTTCATTTTCGTTTGTGACATGAATAATCATGAAGGAAAATGGTATATTTTTAGGCACCATTGTGTCCTTCACATTTTGAAACTTAATCAGTTAGCTTAGTAAAATATTACTTTTATACAACTTTGTGGTCATAAAATAGCCAAACACAAGACTAATGTCTTGTGAAATAGAGCAAGATTTCAGTGAAATTATAGAAATCACTTGTAATATAAAATCTAGACTAAATGCAAATTTTCAGTTACTTCCTACAAGTTGGAATATATGAAAAGAAATAGACCACCTATTGAATCTTATAAAACTCTTAAATTAAGTGCAACAGTTTCACAATTATTCTGTTTCAGTAACTATCCATTACATTACTCCAAGGTAGTTAATTCATGCTAATATGTTAATATGGTCATAGAAGAAAAATGAATTTTTGAATTTCTAAATTAATTTGAATAGTCTCTTAATCTCTAGACAATCAGAGAAGTCACATGTTGGCTGGATCTCCCTATATACCACGTAGCCACATTATGCAATATTTTTAAAATGTAAAAAAGACTCGAAAATGCATAGTCTGATAACAACAACAAATCTAATCTGAAGTGACACCAGGAGACTCTCCTAGACTTTTCTCTCTTTAATATAACATGACTGCAAATTGATGCAGTCCCACAGTGATTGAAAAACTCTCCGAGCTTGTCTCCTATGATTACATTTCTGATCTGTACAACTTAATTTTTTAACTCGGTGAGTCTCAGTTTTGCGAATGAACAACTTTCTTTATTTCTTTATTTATATGGAGAAAGAGCTCATTTGATGCTAAGGCAGATGAAATTGTATGGTAGTAGAAAAAAAATTCTTTATGATAATCACAGTAGGCTACAAATGATGCAGTGGAAAGAACTCTAGACTCAGAGTCAGATGACCTGTGTTCAACTACTGGCTCTGCAGCTTTAAGTAAATGTGAGAGCTTTAGGAAGTCACTTACCCAAAGAGCCAAATATATGAAATTTGTGAATGCCTGGCCATCTGCAGCAGAGATAGGCTGATACCACTGTGCAACACATCTTCTGAAGAGCTAGAAATACATGCTGCCTTGGCATTTGAGTGTCAAGACTGACTCTAAGAAGTCCTGCTTGGTCAGTATGGGTCTCAAGGATGACTTCTGTTTACCACTTCATTCAAGGACCAGAAGAGTGGGCATGTAGAACAGCTAGCATTCTTTTCTCAGCCAGCCTTCTTTGCAAAATTAGACATTAAGAATTCATTAGGGACTTACTGTGTGACTGGCCCTTTACTACATACTAGGCACACAGAAAAAGGGAAAACAACCTGTTATCTTTGCTTTTAAGGAGATCATTTTCTAATGGATGAAACATCATGTGAATAATTATATACCTGTAAGGTATGTACTATGCAAATGGAAGGGCATCTAAGAGGGAAGACATGACTGGGAAAGGTCTCTCCAGTAAAAGTTGGAATTTGAGTTGGGTATTCAAGGGAAGGGAAGAGGTGGACATTAGGAGGGTGAACATCCTTGGCATAATGCACAATCACACCAAGGTATGAGATGTACAGTACTACTTAGTACTCTGTTAAAGGAGCAATGAGAATTGCAGAGCTGGAGTTGTGCATATGGAGGGTAACAAAATGTAAGAACAATGGAAAAGCAGGGAGGGACCAGAGTTGAAGTTAAAATATGTAAAACACATTGGAAACCTTAAGTCACTTTATAAATGTTAATTATTAGTATTGTTAGCCAGGCAGAATTTTATATTCAATTCTGTAGTTAATAAGAAGCCCCTCAAATTTATCAAAAAGGGGTCATGACATGGTTAAAATTGCATTTAAGGAGAATCTTTTCAGCAGCTGATTAGAGAATGGATTAGAATGCTGTTAGAATTGAGGCTGAAAGATCAACCAGTTGACTGATGCCATAGTCTGCACCAGGGTAGTTACTGAGTGGAGAGAATGAGATGCATATGAAAGAGTCATAAGGGTAGATACAACCTCTGTGCAACATTCCAAGTGAACCATTGAACTTACTGAATCCTTCACTTTCATCAAAATCCAACTGAAATACTATCTTCATGGTATCTCTGAGGCCTTTTCATCCCCCCATCCCCAATTTCCTATTTCTTTTCACCAGAACCATGTTCTAATATCACTACAGCATAGGTTTCAGTGGAATTTATACTCAGAAATTTTTATTTCCTTTGGATTCCAAGGTGGTGCAATAGATAAAAGTATGAGGCTGCAGTCAGAAAGATCTGAGTTCAGAAATATTCTCACATCTTTTCTAACTGGACAATTCTGCGCAAATCAGATAATCACTGCCTGCCTCAGTTTCCTCATCTCTAAAATGATGATAATAATACTGCCTGTCTCACAGGGTTATTATGAAGAGCAAATGAAGTAGTAATTTTAAAGCATTGAATGTAGCACCTGTTTGATAATAAGTATAAATGATAGCTATAATAATGATGATGATAATAAAAGTAACAACAAATTATATAATAATAATCCATAGTGCCTAATAGTGATTTGCACATGATAGGCATTTAATAATTATTAGATTGGATTAGAGATGGTTGAATTAGATTGTTTCTGAAGTTTCTTTCAGCTTTTAATCTAAGTGATCCTATATTCTTCATTATAGGCTATTTCTAGGGCTTTGTTAAATGTATATTCATATTTATAGAGAATGGAACTCTATAATCTGTAATCCTATTGCAATATTAAAACTTAAATCCTTTTGTGTCTTCATTTTGTTGATTAACATTCCGTTTGAGTAGTTGGTCATTATTTATACTAACATTTAAGTCGCATTAAATCTCTTTAGAATTAGTTGTCTTCATCCTCTCTTTATATGTGAATACTCATAATTATATAGCACTTTATAGTTTTTAAAGACATTTTTGTCACAATCCTTTTGTCCTCTTTTTAGAAGAGAATGATGCTCAGAGAAATTAATTGCTCAAATTGTTTGAGCCTAGGTCTTCACTACATTTTCCCCTATCTCACACAATTCCCATGAAGCTATCTATTTGCTAAGCATAATGTTTTATCTAAAGGAATTTAGTGAATCATTTATTATTTTTTTACTTAAGATGAAAAAAAACATTGTTACATTATAATGTTTTCAATTTTAGTTTTAGAAGAACCCTGTGGAGCTAGTTAATGTTTGCCCCAAGAAGACCAAGGCTCACAGATTAAGTGATTTGGTCATGGCTACATAATTGGTGTCATAGAGAAGTTTTGACCTCTAAGTGTACTACTGTTTCTTCAGCACCACATCAGGCACTCCACATACTGAGGCAGGGATCCTTGGTATCAGCGATGACCTCTCATCCACCTAAATGCTTGCTGGTAAAGAGAACCAAGATGTTTTATGGTGGCACAACGAGTAACTACAGTCTTTCTTTGCTTGTGGAATTCTTTTCTGGAGTAAGGAGGGCTCCTAAGAGTTTCTGAAATGGTATAGGGCTGGCACTAAAATACCCACACTCACTAGGCTTTCTTTCTATTTTGCTACAATAACAACAATAATAACTAACATTTATATAGCTCTCACTATGTGCCAGACACTGCTAAGTGCATTCTTTACTCTCCACCATAAAATCCCTTTGAGCTATGATATTGTTTTCTGTGTTCTAAGGTCCCATCAAGATATGACATTTTATGAATTTTTTTTGAGGATAATTATCTTTTATATGAGACATTTTTGGTGGGGAATTCAGGAAGCTTTTCAGAATTAAGAAATATCAACTGCTTTATCTGGCATTCTGTCAACCACAGCTATTTAAACTGGCATCTCTGTACATTTATGGTGGTAAGTAGTATACTTAATAAAGAAACTCAAATAGTGAAAGATGCTTATGTGTCTTCTGAATTGTAGAAAGAAATATTTCTTCTGAAGATGTGATTTGTGTTGTATTGTGTTATAATTCCTTGAACTTGAGTAATACAGTTGTGCTACATGTGTGACCTTTACAAACAATACTATCTGCTTAGATAGAACTCCCAGCATATTAATTCAAGATGAAATATTGGTACAAATATGTTAGATATTTCTCTGAAAAAGGTAAAAGACTTTTTTTGGGGGGTTAGTATAATAGTGATTATGTTTTTATGGTTGAAGGACAAGATAGATATTTCTATTTGGAATTCCTGCAGTTAGGGATGACTAAACTGGTAACCAAACTCATAACTGGATGGTTGAATACAGAAAGACTGAAACTCTGAACTGGTTTTTTTTTTTTATTGCAAACATAAAAAAATTTCAGCTTCCCCCCCCCTTTAAGCAATTTGTTTCTGTTGCAAAAAATTTATGTTTCTGTAGCTACTTTTTAGAAATATTTTATAGTTTAAAAAAAAGTGAGCATATCCTCAACTGATGCAGATCAAACTCCTTGTTCCTTAGTAGATGATCTTTATGAGTTCCTGTGGCTGAAAAAAAAAAATTCATACCCTGGTGGACTTCCCTCCAATTCTAAATCTTGAAACCTCTCTTAAGTTGACAGAATTTTCAACAGCTTTGCTGGCCTCACAGGTGGTAAGTTAAGGTTACCATAGTGCCAAGATAAAGCTGAGGAATAGAGCCTTAGAGGAAACGTATTACAAGGAAAAGAGCAATTCAAATTTCCATAGCACGTAATAGTATAAGGATCATTACTGTTCTGTGGGGTCAGTGGTATCCTATTATTACCTGAAAATTGTAAGATGTAAAGGGACTTACAGAATGGAACACAGAGAATCTGTTGTAGATCTGCAGCTCTAGCTGATATTCCTTGATTATTGTCTACCTCTCTTTTCAATTTGATACTTTATACAATTATTTAAATTGTAGATTATATTGTAATTGTACATTACATCTTTCAGTTATATGAATAAAATACTTCGGATGCTTATTAACAAATATTAATCCTCAAACCTTTAAAAGTTATTTAAGCTTTTTGCAAAAAGGAGTTGAGACTTATTTTTCGGACTAAGGAAGGAAAATTAACAAGATAATGGATTTGTGAGTTTTTCTGCTTTTAAGTAGTACATAGGATAGTGCAGATCATTTAGATAGACATTACATTCTTGATTATACCTTCAGGATGTAAGCAAATATAATTATTACTTTTTCTTTCATTTGATATATGGCATATTTTTAATTGGGTTTTTGCTTTTATTATTTTTTGAAGGTTACTTTTTAAGGAAGTCCAAAAACAGGGAAATTAAATCACTTTCCATTTTTGTGCTTGACATCTGTAAAGCAGCAAAAACAACAGCAATGATAACATAACAATGAACCTTTATGTATATAGACTGTCTCAAATCTTATTGTAGTATTGCAACATATTTAACATATATAGGACTGCTTGCCATCTTGGGGGGGGGAGGAGGGAGGGAGGGGAAAAAACGAAACATAAGTGATTGCAAGGGATAATGTCGTGTAAAAATTATCCTGGCATGGATTCTGTCAATACAAAGTTATTATTAAATAAAATAAAATTTAAAAAAAAAAAACTTGAAAGGATCATAAAAAAAATCTTATTGTAGTATTGATCTTAAAGTTTGCAAAGCATTTTAAAATATTATTTCTTTTGATTTTCACACCAACCCTCAGAATCAGAAAAAGGAATTATGATTCCTTTTATAGTTGAAGAAACTGAATCATACAGAGGTTAACTGACTGGTCCAGGTCCATATAGCTTATAAGTATCTGAGACTTTATTTGAATTGTGCTTGTTCTGACACAAAAGTTAGCATTGAATCCACTGTTCCATAACTACAGCAACAATACAAATGCCAACTTTTAGTTCTCAGTCTTGGCTTTTTGATTTTATTATGTTGAATTTCTTTGACTTTTTTTTCTTTTTTAAAATGGACAATACATCTTTAAGTAAGTGAATACTTTTTTATTACCTTTTATTATGTACATTTTATTACATTTGCTACTGAGTTAAATTCAGATTCTTTGCATTTAGATAAGATCCCCAGTTTATAGAATGACTTTCAAATACTTTTAAAAAAATTTTCTGAGCTTAAAGAAAATATATCTTGATACTGTGCTCTGGGATAATTTATTTTGCTTTGAAACTTAGAGATTAAAGGTGTTAGTAGGATTTTTATACTTCTGTGCAATTTGTGTATATTTTGTAGTAACTGTTCTTTTTATGGAATCACTTAGCTTTTATTAAACTGAGAGATTCTATTATTGAGAGAAGCATTTGCCAAAAAGTATAACATACATGTATTCAAATCTTTCATAGCCTTTTTATTAGCTATAAAGCAATTAATAAATTTAATTAGATATAAGTTGATGAAAGCAACCATCTCTTTGGTCTGATTAAGTGAACTAGAACTCTCATGTTTTTGTTCATTCTTCCCAATTCTTCCTTTTGCACCAAAAAGGTTTACTTATTTCCTTTGAAAGATGCTTTCTAACCTGATGAGGAAGGAATAAAGATAGCAGGTAATAAATGAATTTCAATATTGAGGCAGTACCAGTGATAACAGTAGTAACCTTCTTATACTAGTATCTATAATGGAGGTTGCTAATTGATGACCCAAGAGCAAAATCTGTTTGATGAAATGTGATACACTATATACAGATTGAGTTTGACATGCTTTATTATTATCATTCATTCATGTGCAGTTCTATATTTGGAAGGTTTGTAATTTCTTTTTCACACATATCATTTTGATTTCTGATGTTTACATCCTCAGGTCCCATATTGTAAAAACCTTATTTTCAAAGTTGACTTTGTTTATTTTCTTTGGTAAAATACCTGCTGTGACTTAGTTTTTTCTTTTTCTTCCTTCCTCCCTCCCTCCCTTCCTTCCTTTCCTCCCTCCCTTCCTTCCTTTCCTCCCTCCCTTCCTTCCTTCCTTCCTTCCTTCCTTCCTTCCTTCCTTCCTTCCTTCCTTCCTTCCTTCCTTCCTTCCTTCCTCCTTCCTTCCTCCTTCCTTCCTTCCTTCCTTCCTTCCTTCCTTCCTTCCTTCCTTCCTTCCTTCCTTCCTCCCTTCCTCCCTCCCTCCCTCCCTCCCTCCTTCCTTCCTTCCTTCCTTCCTTCCTTCCTTCCTTCCTTCCTTCCTTCCTTCCTTCCTTCCTTCCTTCCTTCCTTCCTTCTTTCTTTCTGTAAACCTTTGTTCAATGCTGCATATCACTAGAGCCAACAAGAATAAGAAATAAGTAGTGAAATGATACTTTTTTGAATTCTAGTTATGACCTTTGTCATAATGTGAGATATACAGAATTTGAACTCTAACTACTTCCTTAGCAATTCATTAGATTATACCCTGCCTTGATAGCTTATAAATGGAAATAGTTTGGAAAGATTACAGAAATAATTTATTGGACTTTGAAAAGGGAAAGTTTTCTTCTTTCTGTTATTACCAAACTAGACACTAGCATAGACTCAAGCCATTACTCTTGAGGTAAGACTGGTGTCATTGCCTTTTGAGAATCTTTTCAGAAGCAGAGTGTTTTCTAGTTCACTTAGAGTACTGCTAAAGTGCTGAGGGTCCAGCTGGGCATCATTAGGAGTTGGTGCACAAAGATGATGATGTCTTCAAAAAAGATAACCAGCTAAGTTGGAAGATAATTGTGGATATAATCTGTGTCCAAACTTTCCCCATTTAATCTTGCATCATAATGAGCTCTCCAATTAGCAATGGGCCCTGTAGTGACACAATTTGCAGTAGTCAGTCATTCAACTTTTTTTAAAAAGGAAAGAAAAATAAATCTGCCTTCAAGACACCAGTGGAATCTGTTAACTTTAAGCATAACATAAATGTCAGACCTTGAACTAGACTCCCATTTAACAGCACTTTTTACCAATTAATCAGGCCGCATTTCATAGTATTTATAGCCAAGGTAAAGTTGGCCCATTGTTACAATATGGAATTGGGATGTTCAGCAGTTTATAACTTGAGAGCTTGAAGCATTTATTCAAAGTGAATTTGTAATATTAATCGGTCATGTCAGTTCTTGACAAATGCAGTGACATTTGCTTCAAATATTTCAAGTATTTCAGTTTTTTGGTGCTAAAATAGTGACACACTCTCTAAGTTAGTAATCCCACAAAGATTTCCATCCTTTTCTTCCTATACTTCCATCTCTCAGTTCAGGAAACATTCTCAAATAATGTTGAGATTTGGAAGCTGTCTTCTTCCTTCCCCTCAAGGCTCATAAGAAAGCCTAAGGAAATTAGGGAGTGAAGGCATTCATTGTTATGGTGTTCAACTATAAAGAATATACATTTGAATGTACATGTGTAGTATTTCTGAAATCTTTTTTTGCTAAAATAGTCTTAGGACCATTATTTATTTTGATGGGTTTTCTAAATGTTTGTGCAGTTCTGAAAGGATGCTTTCCTGCTTTGCTAAAAAGAACTCACTTTGATTATACCTTAGAAGCATTACAAAATGGGTAATAGAAGCATCTATGTTATGTCACTTTGTCCATAAGAAATTTTTAGTATTTTAATCCATCATAATATTTGTAATAATTTTTGTTTTAAAACTTTTTATTTTCTTTTTTTTTCTTGAAATACAGAACTTTATTTAGAAACAGTTTAAAGTAGAAAAAAACCCTGTCAAGAAAGACCAGGTGGAATATGGTTTCCCAGTTAAATGGAATTTTTAGGGCAACAAAAGTCTAAAAGGCCACAAGAGAGAAATAGCACCACTGTAGTTTAACAATGGCGAGTTACTTGCATTTTTAGCATTATTATTAATATTCACTAATTTTGGGTTTTCCTCAGAATTCCACACAGATCATGCACTACACAACAATTTTTATCATAAATGCTCGCCTAGTACACACATTTTAGGACACCAGAATCTACCACCAGAAACAAATTGATACAAGCACATCAGAACTGATCAATCCCAGTAGTAGGTAACTGAGAAATCTGGCAGGTTCCTACCAAACAAAAGTGATAAAACAGGCTGAGGTGCAAAACAAAAGAGATGGGAGTAAAACTTTTTATTTTCAAAATATATGCATAGTTTTAAATAGTCATCCTTCTAAACCCTTGTGTTCCAAATTTTTTCTCTCTCCCTTTCCCCTGCCTCCTCCCCTAGATGGCAAGTAATCCAATATATGTTAAATATATGCAACTCTTCTATATATATTTCCACAATTAGCATACTGCACAAGAAAAATCAGGCCAAAAGGAAAAAAAATGAGAAAGAAAACAAAATGCAAGCAAACAACAACAAAAAAAGTGAAAATACTATGTTGTGATCCACACTTATTTCCACAGTCTTCTCTCTGGGTATAGATGGCTCTTTTCATCATAAGACCATTAGAATTGGCATGAATTATCTCATTATTGAAAAGAGTCACGTCCATCAGAATTGTTCATGATATAATCTTGTTTATTGCTGTTTTCTTGGTTCTATTCACTTCATTTAGCAGCAGTTCATGTAAGTCTCTCCAGGCCTCTCTGAAATCATCCTGTTGGTCGTTTCTAACAGAACAATAATAATCCGTAATATTCACATACCTTAATTTGTTTAGCCATTTTCCAACCAATGGACATCCACTCAGTTTCCAGTTTCTTGTCACTCATGCAGTAACTTTTGACTGTGAAAGTTAGGAGGAGGTCGTAGTGTGATGAAAAGAACATTTGAATTTGACTGTTAAGGCTTGGATTCTATTCCCAGCTCCACCACTTACTACTTACTACATGAACAAGTCATTTTCCATCACAGCTGCTGAATTTCTCTTTTAAATGGAAGTAATGATCTATACCTTATCAACTATACAGGATCATTGTGGGCTTTAATGAAGTAAAGTATGCATAGGACTTGCTAGATTTTAAAGGACTGAGAAATGTCACTTAGTGTTATAGATAACTTTGATTTATCTGAATTTTGGCATTATTCTGTTATTTCAAATAATCTAGTAAGACTACAGTGCAGGATGTATCGTTTCTTACATAGTGTGTAACATACAAAGTCCTATAGAAAACCTGACTGATGGGGCATTTATTTTCCTAAATACATGAGAATAAAGATAAAGACTCCTAATCTCTAGTTGACAAGTGTTCTAAGAATATGATCAGCTATTTTTCAAAAGAAACACAAAACATCATTAACACATGGAACAGCATCCAAAATCTCTAATAATGAGACAAATGCATATTAAAACTTTTCTGAGAATCTACCAGTCCTTTAGCAAATTGGTCAAGATAATAAAAATTGAAAAATGTAATGCTTTCTTAGCTGTGGTAAAATAGGCACACTATTATACTGTTAGAAGAATTCTGCATTAGTGAGACCTTCTGGGAAAGCATTATGCAATTACTTAACGTGAATTAAAAATATATATGTGTACCATTTTGCCAAGGAATACCACTGGTATTGTACCCTGAAGATGTGATAGGGGAAAAATACTTATCTCTTTAAAAATATGCCTTTTAGCCATTTTTGTAGTAATTCCTAGTCAGAAATAAGGAGCAATCAGATTCTTCATTGATTAGAGTATAATTTTAAAAAATTATAGCATAGAATATGACAGTATCATAAGAAATAATGAATCTAAGCAAGTTAAAGAACTGTGGGGTAAAGCTGAAAAGATCCATGATGCAAAAACTTTAACTCTCTTTGTCATCTGATTCCATAGGAAGATTCTTCACCTATTTACTTACATCTTCTTTTGGGTGTTTCACTTTATATCAACACCCTAATGAGTATATTTTGATTTCTATTTTTAACTGTTTATCTAGATGCCTTCTACATTTAACAGTTATTTATGGAATAATGTATGCATAAATATAGCTTCTGTATTTGTACTTCTTGGAGATGGTGATTTATTTTTGAAAGTCCATATTGAACATTATAACATCCATGACAGTTAGCCTGCAGTATACAATTAGAAATGGTAAGAGGAGGAAGTAAAATATGGCTTTTTAGGCTTTCTGAGCTAGGTTATTTATTTTTTTCAATTAGTAAACAATTATTGAAAACCTACTGTTTGTAATATTAGGTACTAGAGAATACAAAAATAAAGCTGACTTCAGCAAATTAATTAGGTACCTACAAAATACAGTTGATTGAAGCAATTACAAAGATTACATAAGATATGGTTTCTACTTCAATGAAACTTATAATCTCATAAATATATAATGCCCCAGCTAGAGGGGCATTATATAACTATATCTATATACATGTACATGTGTTATGTGTGTATATGTTGATAACTATAACACAAAATATGAGGATTACACAGAAATGCTAATAAAAACAAGAAGGTATTAGTTGGTATGGTGGATAAAGTGCCAATGCTAGAGTCAGAAAAACCTGAGTTCAATTCAAACTTCAATACTAACTAGCTCTATTACCTTGAATAAGTCACTTAACCCTGTCTCCTTCGATTTCCTCATGTATAAAATGAGCTAGAGAAAGAAATGGCAAATCACTCCAGTATGTTTGCCCCAAAAAACTCCAAGTGAGGTCACAAAGAATCAGATACAATGAAAATGACTGGACAACAACCAAGTGTTTCTATAGTAATTTAAAGTTTACAAAACACTTTACAAATATCATCTGATTTTATCTTTACAATTCGGGGGAAAAAGTGCTATTTATTATCCCCATTGTAAACCCATTGAAGAAGATGAGGCAGAAAAATTAAATGATTCACCAAGGATCACATAGCTTCTTAGTGTTTGAAACACACATAAAACCAAATCTTTCAAACTCCAGATCAGTTTGCTCTTTAAAGAGTACTACCTAACTGCCTAAAAACCCAGGATTGTAATGTCTGGTGAAAGGATCATTGATCAAGATAGATTTCTGAGAAATAGTATTTGAACTGGGGAATTATTTGGATTTCAGCAAGTGGAGATGGAAGAAAGAAGGATATCAAATATAAGGAATAGTACTAACAAAGACCGAAAGGTCGGATCATGAGCAGATGACTAGAAGCTGGCTGGTAGCCATAGATTACCTGAAAAATTGTATATGCGGAGCATAACATGAAGAAAATCTGAAAGGTAGATTGATCTGTGTTAAAACAGGGAAGAAAACTCAAAATCACCCTTAGATTTCTGCATTTAAAAATTACAAAACTAGCAGCATATATAGCTTACTTGAATGAGGTATTGATGAGATGAGACTGTGGAGATAAATAAAATTACAAAAATCCTATGAATGAGAAGTACATAAAAGGAGGTGAGATTCATTTCTGGTCAGACATTTCAGGAATCACTTTATGGTGAAGATGGTATCTCAGATGAGTTCTGAAAGTTGATATGGATAGCAATGTAGGAGAGGGCATTTCATCATTTCAGATGCTGAAATTTCTCTCTTGAGATCCAATTTATAATTTTATTCTGTATTTTGATGGAAATGGTCTGGTAATTACTACTTGCCAGTCGAGGATTACTTAATACTATACAGATGACTAAGTTGTTTATTTAAGATTTTAAGTTTAAAAAATGCAATCATTCTTTTCTGGAAATGTTTTGCATGATTCACATTTATCTTCTTAATGAGGGGTGGATGTGGAGAAGAAGGAGAGAATGTAGAACTCAGAGTTTTAAAAACAAAGATAAAATTTTGTTTTACATGTAACTGGAAAAAAAAACATTAAATATGGAGAAAAAAACCTCAGTCATCACGAAGATAAATGTTCTACCAAATTAACTTTAATTATCCCTTCTTTAGAACTTTTTGGAATATACTCATATTTTATTATTTTTAGCAATTTTTTTTCTATTGCTTGTTCCCCTCCCCAATAGCATTACTTATGTTATGGAAAATAACAGGTAACAAATGTCTGTATCTGGTCTTATTTTTTATTATAAAGAATATATAATCAAGTCAAGACATAGTTCTCTTGTGATTTTTGCTGATAGGCACATTTATCAAGATTGTGTATGTAGAGGATAATGAGGTGCTATAGTGGGTAGAGCAGTGGTTTGGAGTTAGAAAGACTTAAGTTCAAATCTGATTTCAGACCCTTGATACTAGTTGTGTGACCCTGAGCAAATCACTTAATCTTGATTGTCTGACTGTGTCTCCTTCACCCCCCCCCCAAAAAAAAAAAAAAAGAAGAAAAAAAGTACAGTACATATGAAATGCATTTCCATGCATGTATGGACCATGAGAGTTCAATAAACTAAGTTTAAAATAAAACTTTCATATAGAATAATGTATGAAATTTTTGCTTCCCTCATATGTAATAATGTCCTTCTGAATATAAAAGTAGATTTATTTGCCTTATTTTGACTTAAAAGAGTACTCTTCTGTGATACATTTTTTGTTACATGATAAAAACTTAACTTTTTATCAACCTCAGCTCTATTGTCTTTTCTTTCTTTTTCATTTGTGTTTACATAAGCTGCTTCTTGCTTTTATTATTCTTTGTTTTGTATTGTATTTACTTTTATTATTTTTCTTTAAAGTTCTATTTTAACACAAATTCTATTTGTGACAAAATCATGATGACGTGGTACAGTAGTTTCCCTGATCAGTGCTTTTTCTACTTCTTATAATGTAGATATATTTAAGGATAGAATTATCTTTTATTTATCATATTGATTTATATACTTACACACCAGTGAGTTTGTGATCTCATCAAAGTAGGCACCCTATGATGCAGATTGAAGCTCATTGAATGCCTACCCATCCTGTGTATCTCCCATCCTACAGTAAGTCTCCTAGGGGAGATGGAAGATAGTAACTCAGTGTATTCTTTTAATGTTGTGCTTGATGAAGAGTTGTCCTTCCTTGTATAACAAAACAAATCCACCTTATTTGATTTGTAAAGTAACAAAAACTTCTTAATATAGTCAAGATAGTATCTTTGTCTTTCAACCACTTCAACTTCCCCTTCCAATTTTAAAAATCACTTTAGTTATGTCAGGCATTTTAAAAGCCCCTAGTATTTAAACCAGACACTGCACTAAGCACTGGGGATGGAAAATACAAGCAAAAAGGGGTCACTGCCCTCAAAAAACTTAGTTTCTAATGGAGAGCTGAAAAGTGAAGTGTGAGGGGGTAGTATCTTCAGAGAAAAATAGTGGCAAAGTATTTAATGAATAATATATAAGTCAAGGATAGCTGGTTTAGGCCCATACTAAAATTGTAGTGGTGTTGGGAAGAATTCATCATTAGGAAAAGGGGGCTGTAGAAGTGGGGAGATATTTCAGAGTGAGTAGACAGCTGATGTTTGATGATGTAATCTCGGGATTCAGAAGTATTGCCAAAAGAAGAATAAACCCTGGCTAACCTGGTCACTTCCCTTCCTTCTCCCCCGCCCCCCAAAATATATTTGGAGATACTCACCAGTGGGAGATGAGTACTTAGAGCCCTTCCTAAGCTAGGAAGTCAGTGGGTTAGAGAGAACTTTCAGGGTGAGAAGGAAAAACTGTATTTTGATAATAAAATTTGGAAAGTCATAAACAGATCCTGGAGAAAAATGAAGGATAGCTGAACTGGTCCCTTCCCCATAATGGAATTCCCAAGAGGAATTCGCCAATGGGATAAGGGGGCCACAGAAATCTGCAGGGGTGAAAAGGCCATAGGAACTTACTAGTTATAAAGATCACTTATATGGTATATACATTGTCTGACTCACTTATAATTGGGTTCTACAATGAAAGATTCATTTTTCATTTGTTCATCATTCAGCATTGAACATAAGTGGATTTAGTGGTCATAATGACTCTTTATTTTCTAAACAACCATGGAAATGAAGAGTGAAGTTACATTGTTGAAAGATACTAGTAGAAACAAATTTCTAAATTGAAAATGTTACAAAGAAAAAAAATTTAGGATTTTCTGCATTTTGTTTCACCACAAGATGTCACCAATACACTATATTAACATGGCAATTGGAACCTCTCTCTGGCAAATAAAGGTTATAAGAAAGTGGACCCAGGAACAGTTGGGAAGAAAGATGTCCTAAATCTGCCAGAGCCTCTTCTCCTGTGTTCTACATGTTTCTCTCATTGGAAGAACTAAAGGATAAATTTAAGAAGAATCTTCTTTTGCAAGGTCACTAGTGTTCCATTAATATTGCCAAACTGTACTTCTCCCACTTTGTCTGCCAGAAGGCAGTAGTAGTTTGAATTTGCTTTTTTTTTTTTTTTAAGAGATAATCTATAGCATCCATAACCACATCCAGTGGTTTGGAATAGACAATGTATTAAAAATCAGTTAATAATCAGCTATTCATGAATGAAACTAGTGTATCAAATGGACAAAAAAAAAAAAAGCTAATATTTTCATGGTAATTTTTAGTGGTCTATTCGGTAATTGCCATTGTTCTGAAAAAGGATGATATGATTTTATCCTTCCCCATTACATTTTCAAATGTATAATCATCATTCTAACGATTCACTTTTCTTTAAATAGATAAAGTAAATAGTTGGTCCTCAGAATCTGGGTCCAGCTTTGGTGTGAGGTTATGGTGACATCTTGTGGCAAGGCTTTTTAAATGCCATATCTTAGTGTTTATTGAACTTAAAATGGAATGTCTAATATAGGAAAATTGAACTAATGCCTCAAGGTTTTTACTTCTTTCTTAATTTCATATAATCTCATAATCTAGTTGTATTTTGGATTTTTCATATAAAAAGAATTTGTTAGGAGTATATATAGAATTTCAAAATTCTAAGGGTTTTAGAGCAGGAATTGGCAAATAGCAGCCCACAGGCCAAATGTAGTCCACAGCTTGTTTTTCACAGCCCTTGAGCTAAGAATGTTTTTTTATAATTTTTGTTCAGTCTGTTAAAAAAAAAAAAGTGGCCAGCCAAAGCCCTTAGGCCTAAGAATATAAGAGTTATAATATAAAATGTCAGAATTTTAAGTGATTTTAGAACAGAGTAGAAGAATTCTTAGAGGTTATTCAGTCTATTTCCTTTTTATATTGCTAAGTCATCTGAGAACCCAATAAGGGAAAATGACCTGTTTAAGGTTAAGCAATTATCAAGTGGTAGAGCAATTTCTGGAATCCATACCTTTTGAGATCAGCTCATATCCTTTCTGTTGTACCATGCTTCTTTTATCTGATTTAAGGATCAAAGACAAAGTTCAGTTTTTATCTCTTATTTGAAAAAAGAAACTTTAATTTTAGTTTTCCCTTTTTGGCTAATTTTTTTTTTGTCTTGGCACATAGTAAATGCTTAATAAATGCTTCTTGATTGATTAATAATGAGAAATTGTTGTTCTCTGTAATTTCCAAAATCATTTTTTAAAGTAATGGAACACTTGATTTCAATGTAATATTGAAGACAACATCAACATAAAGCATTGATTTCTTTTCACATTGGTCTTATTCTAAATTAGATTTCAACACTGATATCAGACTGGTTTAGGAGTTAATTAAGTGCATCATTTTAATACTTGTAGCAAATATAAATCATAGGAATGTTTATTGTATTCAATATAATTAGAAAAATAATGTCTTGATTTAGGATTATTTTTGTTTTGATTTTAATTTCTGTTTGACACTTTATTCCATAGAGTTGTATCAAAGCTATAAATGTTAACACATACACATACACACTACGCCCTAATATTGTCCTGACTGATGCCATCATGCCATAGCACAATTAATATATAATTACTACCTCAAATAATATCACTAATATGACTGTTAATATTTTTATTTTGTTAACCCAAGATGACATTTGAAAGGAACTAATATCCCCAGTTGGTTCTGTTGCATGTCAGTAAGTTTACCATCCCATGCTATTTATTTAGTGCTAATACCAATCAGACTCCTCAAAAACTATTTTAATGATCTAGAAAAAAATAACAAAATTCATCTGGAAGAACAAAAGATCAAGACTTTCAAGGGAACTGATGAAAAAAAAATCAAATGAAGGTGGTCTAGCTATACCAGATCTAAAACTATGTTATAAAGCAGAGGTTACCAAAATCATTTGGTATTGGCTAAGAAGTTGATCAGTGGAATAGGTTAGGTTCACAGGACAAAATAGTCAATAACTTTAATAATCTAGTATTTGACAAACCCAAAGACCACAGCTTTTGGGATAAGAATTCACTGTTTGACAAAAATTGCTGGGAAAATTGGAAATTAGTGTGGCAGAAACTAGGCATTGACCCATACTTAACACCACATACACCAGGATAAGATCAAAATGGGTTCATGATCTAGGCATAAAAATGAGATTATACATAAATTAGAAGAACATAGGATAATTTACCTTTTAGACCTGTGGAGGAGGAAGGAATTTGTGACCAAAGAAGAACTAGAGATCATTATTGATCACAAAATAGAAAATTTTGATTATATCAAATTGAAAGTTTTTGTACAAACAAAACTAATGCAGACAAGATTAGAAGGAAAGCAATAAACTAGGAAACATTTTTATAGTCAAAGATTCTGATAAAGGCCTCATTTCCAAAATATATAGAGAATTGACTCTAATTTATAAGAAATTGAGCCATTCTCCAATTGATAAATGGTCAAAGGATATGGACAGACACTTCTCAAAGAAATTGAAACTATTTCTAGCCATATGAAAAGATGCTGCAAGTCATTATTAATCAGAGAAATGCAAATTAAGACAACTTTGAGATACCACTACACACCTGTCAGATTGGCTAGAATGACAGGGAAAGATAATGCGGAATGTTGGAGGAGATGTGGGAAAACTGGGACACTGTTATATTGTTGGTGGTATTGTGGTAATACATTCAGCCATTCTGGAGAGCGATTTGGAACTATGCTCAAAAAGTTATCAAACTGTGCATACTCTTTGATTCAGCAGTGTTACTACTGGTCTTATACCCCAAAAAGATCTTAAAGAAGGGAAAGGGACCTGTATGTGCAAGAATGTTTGCGGCAACATTCTTTGTAGTAGCTAGAAACTGGAAACTGAGTGGATGCCCATCAATTGGAGAATGGCTAAATAAATTGTGGTATATGACTGTATAGAATATTATTGTTCTGTAAGAAATGACCAACAGGATGATTTCAGAAAGGCCTGGAGAGACTTACATGAACTGATGCTGAGTGAAATGAGCAGAACCAGGAGATCATTATATACTTCAGCAACACTATATGATGATCAATTCTGATGGATGTGGCTCTCTTCAATAATGAGATGAACCAAATCAGTTCCATTTGTTCAGTAATGAATAGAATCAGCTACACCCAGCGAAAGAACTCTGGGAAATGAGTATGAACCATTACATAGCATTTCCAATCCCTCCTTTTTTGTCTGCTTGCATTTTTGATTTCCTTTACAGGTTAACTGTACATTATTTCAAAGTCTGATTTTTCTTGTGCAACAAAATAACTGTATGGATATGTATACATATGTTGTATTTAACATATACTTTAACATATTTAACATGTATTGGTCTACCTGCCATCTGGGGGAGGTGGTGGGTGGAAGGAGGAGAAAAATTGGAACACAATTTTGTAGGGTTCAATGCTGAAAAATTACCTATGCAAATATCTTATACATAAAAAGCTATAAAAATGTTTATCATCCCATGTATAATTTGTATCTGGTGAATGTCACATATTAAATTAATTACATTGTTTCATCCAGCATTACATTTTACAGTAACAGATAATCTTCTATGTACTATATGCCTTTACTTTAAAGTTTTGGATCCTCTTAAAGTCTAAACCTATGTTTTATTCATTTAGAGGTAAATTGAATATATGAAATTTGCCAGTAGGTCAGTGATAGTGTATATAGCAAGATCCATTTCTGTGATACTCTAGATGCACTTTAAATTGAGAATAAGCTGAACATCTTTGATTTATCTACTGTTTGAAGGGCAGATAGAATCTGGGAATCCTGGACAAACATTATGGGGCTATATTTGTGTCAACAGGTATAAAAAAAAGCAATAGTGAATTGAAATACAGATAGTAATTAGAAAGTAAACTGACATCATTACTGGGCCAAATATTACATTCATCTAGAATTAGTGGTTGGGTTAGGCTCAATAATATAGTCATTTCATCTTAATGTAAGTTAATGTCAATTTAATTGGACCTGCTTTTATTAAGTAGTACAAAGATACTGTTTTTATGCTGAGGATAGAATGATGGCAGTCATTTCCCTCAAGGAATGTACAGCTTATTTGGATAAAAACAAATAGAATAAATTAGTACTAATTAGACAACAAATGCAAATAAAAAGTGTATACACAGTGCTTTGTGATATTTTGGGAAAAAAATATGAAAAGGTAAATACATAAGTGATCTGAGATCCAAGGAAGGAAAAATCATTTCTAGCCAGAAGAGATGACACAGTATGATGGAAAGAACACTTGATTTCCAGGCAAAGAGCTATAATTCTACTCTTACTACTTCTATGATTCTGGTAACTTTTTAAACCTCTGTTGACTTCAGTTTCCTTATATCTGAAATGAGGAGTGTTGCATTAGATGATTTTTAACATCTTGGAGAATCTTCAACAACTCAAATTTCTCAACCTGACATTTAAAAGCATCCATAATCAGGCTCCCACTTAACTTTGTAGATTTATTTCATAATATTCTTCTCTTGTACCCCATTTTCTATCAGAGTGGTCCAAAGGCTGTTCTCAAATTTTAAATTTCATCTCTTATCTATAGATCTTTGAACACACTGCTTGCTTTGTCTAGAAGCTATTATTCTTCACTTTCACTCGTCATAATCACTAACTTCCTCCAAGTTTCATTTTATGTGCCAGCTCCTACTAGAAGCATATATGATTCCCCTCTTATTTCTGCTTTCTTCCTCTTGAAATTATCCTGGGCTTCCTTTTCTGTCTATAATGTTGTATTTCTGCAGTGGAATGTGAACTTCTAAAATGGTGCAGGTTAGATTTTAGTTTTCTGTATCCTATTCCTAAAATAGTATCTGGCACATAGTAGGTACTTTTAGTATATATTTGAATTGAATTGTATAAGTATATATGAGCAGACAGGTATTCCAGAGATAGTAAACAATATGAATGAAACTGTAGTGTATACTTGTGGATCTGTGAGTATTTCAATTTGTTAAATTTAGATTGCAGGAGGGGAAGAAGAATATGTAAAACTGAAAAGGAAGAGTAACCCTTGAAGAACTGTCTGCAAATTAGTTTTTCTGCTTAAATAATTATCTGAGAAAATACAGATCATTTGCAAAAATTTCAAAATTTGAAAATGGTCTTGTATTAAGGGACAGGTCAATTTTCCGAGAGCCTCCACAGTTGTGAATCATAACATCTGAAGGATTTGCAAGGCAACCCTTGCTGATACTAGGTAGTGAACTGGGAATAAGATAAATTGGAGACAGAGGGGAGAGGAGAGAGGTCTGACAACACAATGGCCTCTCAGTTAGAGAGGACAGAGAACAGCAGCTGCCTCTCATTGCCTTTGTATCATTCTCTCACACAAGGAGCTCCATTCTGCATGTCTGGGTTGGATCTCCAGCAGCCACTGTCAGGTAGTTCCCATGTATTCCAACAACTGCCGTGAATTCTAACAATCTTGCCTGCTACTTCATGTTCACCTGAATGATTGTTTTTCTTGTATTGATGGGACATAAACTTATTTTAATATTTGCCTAAGGAAAACAATAACTCTTTTGTATTTACAAATACAAATAAGAAAATTCATTTTTAAAACCTAGGCTCTTTGAGATTCTACTCAAATGTTTTCCTGATCTTCTTTACAGACCCCAGACTAGAAATGAATTCTCCTTCACACATCACATGGCACTGCATATTCTTCTTAAACATATAGTTTTAACATTCTGTATTTTAGGGCTCCTTCAAGATCAAGATCCCTTCTGACTCTAAAATTCTACAGTTCTATTATTTCCTATTTGACTGATTGTTAGAGCAATAATTTTTGAGAAGTGATTTAAGCATTTTCTTTATGTCCATAGAAAGTGTTATTACTATGCATTGCACACTTACCACTTGGAATTCTGAATACAAATTAATCTGCTCGCAGCTGTGAATAACAATATGAAACAAGATAATCTACCTGCAAAAATTAGAACATTTGAAATTTTCTCCTGTGGAATCATGAAAGTAACTAACCAATGTAATTGGTACTCATATTTTTGTGATTGCATGATTTTGTTTTTTTTTTAGTTAAAGTTTGTTAGGATTCTTACAAGGTACTAAGACAGTGGAATTGATAGAGACAATAATTATCTAATTTAGCATGGTTCAGTATGGATTGATCCAATCCTACAATGAGATGTTATGGATCAGAACTTGAAACAAGGTACTGAGTGGAATTGAGGAGACAATAGTTAAATCTAATTTAACATTGATTTAATCCTACAACAAATAATGGTTTCCTAGTGATATACGTACAGCATATAAGCAAGAAGCTCTCAGGGCCAGACACACAAGCCCAATCTCGGAGGCGGAGACAGATTCATTTCATTTTCCACTTTTGTGCTGGCTGGAGGCGGAAGCTGGCAGAAGCAAAGAATTAGTGGCAGAAACTCTTGAAACCACAAAGAGAGATAGGCCTCTAAGAAAACTAACCGGGCTCAAGTAAGGAAACAATAAAAGGTTTGGACTTTAACTTCTGGCTGCATTTGGGGTGATTACACTGAACTGAAACTAAGGCTGCCTCCAGAAACTCCCCAAGAAATCTGCTCCCAGAGAACATTATATTTTAGAGAAAAATATTATAAAAATTATTAGTGGTAATATTAATCACTCAAATTTATGTTGATAATGCTTATTTCCAGAGGACTTTAATAGTTATCTAGCATTTTTTAACAGGCTGATAAAATAGATATTACAAGCTTATTCATCCATTTTATAATAAGAAAACTGAGGCTCAGAGAGCTAAAATGTGTTCTTGCTCACAAAGGTTTTGAAATTCCTGAAGGAAAAATATCAGTCATATAATATTAAGATTACCAAAAAGAAAGACTTGGATCTAAGTCTTAGATAGGTCCAAATCTATCCAAGATTTGCAGATGAAAGGGACTTCAGAGACCATATGGACTAGCCTTTTCATTTTACAGTGAGGAACTTGTAATCTTAGAGAATGTCCTGGGATGCTCATAGCCTTGGTCTTACCATTATTTGTGAGACTTCAACTTTCACATTCTAGAACTCTGAATTTCCTTAATCTGATCATAATTTCCTATCTTTCAGCTCCCTTTATGCTTTATTCCTTCTGAACCTGGTCTTTATCCTTACTTCACTCTTTTTAAGTTTCACTATGATCACAGGCCATGATTTCTGCTCTAATTACACTTTCTATCTTTCCTAACATCTATCTCCTTGGTGAGCTAATTTAAGTCTATGGTATTCTCTATTTATTAATCTATTGTTCAAGATAATGTGTTGGGTTTTTTAAATTTTGAGATGTCTACGGGATATCCATTTTGAGGACAGTTGTTTTTGGCAACTAAGAAAGCATTAGCTAACCATCTCTTGACAAAGGTGATGGCATCAGCCATTAGATTTAGATATTCTTTGGGGATTGTCAGTGCATTATTTTTATTTGATTATGTTTATTTGTTTCAGGCTTTGTTTTTTCTTAGCTGATATGATAGGTGACAGGGAGAGAAAATAACATTTTTGTTAGTTAAAAAATATAAAATAAGAGTTTTAAAGAGATCACTGGTATCTTTGGAAAGAACTTGATGAAGTTAATGATAAAAGACAAGATCGAGATGAGCCAAATCGTGTAAGATTTAGAAGAGAGGAAGTGAAAGCACTGATTGTAGACTACCTTCTCAAGGCTTTTAGTTATGAAGGATCAAAGGGATATAAGACAATATCTAGTAGGAATGGTTGGATCAATTAAGGTTTTTTTTTTTCCTTTTTTCCTTCAGGATGAGGAAGACACAAACATATTTGTAAGGAGCCAATAGACAAAGATTGAACTTAAAATATAGATAATTAGTAAGAATAATTTGCTGAAGAAATGGGAAGAGGAAGAAATTTGGTGTATGATAGAGAGTTTGGCCTTGACAAGAAGAACCATCTCTTTATCCAAGAGTAAGACAACCAAGGGAGAAGAGAGAACTTTTAGCAAATGATCTCTGTCTTTGTTGTTATTGTTGTTGTTTTTATGAAATAAGGTCCCCAGTAAGAGTAGAGAGCAAAAGGCATCATTGGAGGCTTGAGAAAGAGATTCAGAGCATTTTGTATGGAGATTTAGGTAATAATAAACTAATTAGAATGTTTACTTTGCTTTAGTGAGGACCCAGTTGAAATTAGATAACATCAGTTATGCCTTGTTAAGGGTAGTTTTGCGGCTTCCTTTTTTCATCAACATGTAAATAAGAATGGAGAATGAAGTTAACAGAAATAGGCTAAAGTTGGATCTTAGTAAATGTATTTTGCATTAAGACAAGTGGGCAAGGGAACTGAGGTTTAAGGGAGAGTATAATGTCTGGGCTAGCTCCCTGGAAGACCTCAGGATCAGTCAAAGTCAGGATCCATCAAAGTTCTTGTTCTTTAGAGGGAGAAGTGAAGGAGGCAGGCAAGTTGCCACACAGCTTGCCAAAGTTGCATCCTCAATTCTGGCATCTGGAGTCTCCAGCCTCTCTCCAACTTGTCCTGCTGCCAAGTGCTTCTAACTTTCTCCCTCCCCCTCTAATCCTTGCCTATGATTACCTCACCACCAAACATTGAGCAGGCACCAATCGTGAGGAGAGCCATCACATCACTATCTCATCTAAATATATATATATATATATATAGAGAGCCATTATCTCACATCTAATAGGTAATTAGCCTTAAGTGCTCTGCAGTCTCAGATTCATGTACACCTTTTCAGAGTTTCAGCCCTCTACAGGAGAGTATCAAGTTGAATTGAGAGACTCTATCTAGAGTAAGGGTAAAGGTCTGAGAAAACACTAAAGGGTGGAAAGAATGGAAGTCAGAATGAGGACAGATACACAATTAAGGGTTTTAAGATAAAGACTTTTGATAAGTATGATAATAAAATATTTTGATTAGATAAAGGAATATCAAATTTCATGAATATAGAATGGAACACTTGTGGGTGATGACAAGATTAATGCTATCAATCATCTTTATGTGTACTTGAGATGGAATGGAAAAATAAATCAATGGAACTGATTAGATTATAGAACTAGGGCATTTGAATATTTGAGGAAAGTATCAATATATCTGCTTAGATTCCCAATATGAGCATAAGAGCTAAGGAAGGAAAAAAACATTCATATGTATGTGTGTATGTATTATGCTCATATACACTGTCTTATGTTATGTTTAGATAGACACACGTTTATATAATGCATATATATATATGCACACATTTATTTCTTGATACATACAAGGAGTCACTAAACTCTTAATGAAGTTTTAAGCTATTAAAGCTTAAAGTAAATATACAATCAATCTAGAATATAAAAAAAATTTTTTTAAATGACACTATTACATAATATATATAATTATAAGTGATGATAGAAAAATGCTGTGGTTACTGTATGTAAAATTCAAAAACTTACTTAAATTATTTTATTCTTGTGAGACATCTTGGAACACCTTGAGTCAGATAAGACCTCAGAATCCATTTCTTTTGCAATTGATCACCCTGTGACCTAAAGTACTTTAATGAGTTGCCCAAAATTACACACACATTAAGTCTATAGGCAGGATTTAAACCCAGGACCTCTGACTCCTGGGCCAATACGTTTTCTGTTTGCCATGCTTCATCCTTCATATTTTGCTCCTTTTTATATCTAGTTTGTTTGAATTTAAGACTTAATATGGAAAAAATCTTTTTATTCTTTATTTCTGAAAATTAAGCATCATCAAAAACACCATCAGTTTTTTTTAAATAGCATTCTTTTGATTATGTTTTATTTTCATTTTCATTTCTCTCTTTTCTCTTTCCTAGCTTTTCACAGGTAACAACTTTTCTTACCTTTGCTTGGTACAAAAATTATCTTTAGAAGTAATCACCAATATTTTGTTATTCAGCTGTGATCTTTACATTATGGTGTTATAAACTCACCTCTTGCAATCAGAAGACTCGAGGTCAAGTTCCAATTCTAGCATATATTAATTCTGAGATATCAGACAAGTCACCCTAACTGAATTTTTGTGTCCCCACAAAAAATGATAATCATACCTATATTCCCTACATTTCTACATTGTTATAAGAAAAGTGCTTTGCAAAGTGAGAAATTCTGTAAACATCTGAAGTATTATTAAAAGTAAAATTTTAATATCTTTTGCTTTTCCATCACCAACATTTCCCAATAAATATTTTCCTGTGTATATCCTATCCAGAAAGTCATCATAGCAAAGGATTCCAATGAGAAGATACAGTTGAACAAAGCTAAACAATACAATTTTTAAAAAAAGTCTGATTTCATCTAGAGCTTTCTATATCTATGTCTTTCTCCATCAGAGAGAAGGGAAAGAATTGCTTTCTCTTCTCCTTTGATGCCAAACTTGATCATTGTAATTTAATAATTTTTCAGTTTTTGTTCTTTTTATTTCCATTATTATAGTCATTATTTATACTATTTTCCTAGTTTTGCACATACCATTCTGCACCAGTTTATCCATCTTCCCATGCTTTTATTCATTACATTCATAATTTCTTACAGAATGGTAATAGTTCATTTCCTTATGACCTTGTAAGGGACAGAAGTAAGTAGTTGTTAGTGCTTCCTTGCTCAGTAATGCCTAGGCATTAATTTGTTGACCTAATAACAAAATTAGAGAAATGTGTTAAGTTCTTGGGGCATGGATTAAAAACATAACAGAGAATTTTCTAAGACTTAAAAAATTGTTTGACAACTGTACACATCTGGTGATACAGATAGGCACAAATGATACTTCAGAAGGAATTTAAAAATATCAGTGAGAATGGAGTCTTGGGCAAAGAACTGAAAAAAGCTGGATAGGTTGTCTAATTTTTCTTTTTTATCCATTAAAGGCAAAGAAAGAATTACGTTGAGTACTGAACAGTTTGGTGGCACAATGAATAGGTTAATAGTTTGCAGTTCTTTTCAGAAGTTTTTGACTTCTCCATTGACCATTTATCTATTTGGGGATGACTTTTGTTTTATATTTCCTTTTCCCAAACATCTTAGTTATCAGACTCTTTTTAGAAATGTGTGCATTTTTTCCCAGTGACTGCTTCTCTTTTTTTCCCCTCTAATTACATTAGTTTTGTTCACACAAGAGGCTTTTAATTTCATGTAATCAAAATCATAAATTTTATTTTTTAATCCTATTTTTGTTTGGCTAAAGATTCATACTCTGGCTGCATTTGTAAAAAGGAACTGATCAGTTTAAAAAAAATATGACTTTTTAAATGACATGTTTTTTTTAATATGACCTCAAACTGATGTCACATAGGCATTTAGTATTTATTTCTGTATGTGGTATAAGATATTTTTCTTAAATTAATTTTTGCTTCACTTGTTTTCCTTCTAATTCTTTTAAAATAGTTAATTCTTTTCTAATTAATTTCTGTTTTGGACTTACTGTATCCTGTGTTGTTGCATGCAATTATTTCTTTTTACTTGTTTATTCTCTTAATGAATATTCTTCATCAAAAGAGGGTAAAAATGGCATATCAAAAAGCTTCTATATTGTAGAGCAGGAAGAGAGAGATTAATTAGAGTATGCTTGAATTCACAATGGAGTCCCCACAGGGAGGGGCTTTGGAATCTGGAAAATAGATGAGTGGTCCAGTGATAGTAATAGATGTGTTTCAGGATGACTTATTGAGCCCCCATAGTAAGCCTTCAGATGCTACAAGGGCCATTTAGAATCTGATTGATTTATGTTGGCCTGATATTTTGTTAATATGGCTCAGATTAATGATGACATCTACTGAAAAAGTTTAATGTAAATAAGTTTGTGGCTTATTAGCTGTCTTTTGTTTCACACATAATGTGGGAATAACTTAGCATTTGATATTGATTATATATTTTTCTTTTTCTATACCTCGCAGAATTCTTTTTATGTCCCTTAAACTTTTCTGATATTATATTTCTGAGTTGTAAATATATGTAAATAAATAGCATTGTATATTTATGGGTGTTGTACCTCTCTTGCAAAATTGTAAGTTTTATGAGGGCAGGAACCATGCTTCAAAAATCTTTATAATTTCCTGAGCTTTCTGCACACAATACTTAATAAATGTTTTGTGAAGGGAGGAAAGATATTTGGTCAACATGTTTAAAATGTTGTTTTTGTTCAATTGTTTCTGACTCTTTGACTCCATGAACTAAAACACGCCAGGTCCTTCTATCTTCTACTCTCTTTTGAAGTCTGGCCAATTTTTGTTGTTTCCATGACACTATTGATCCATCTCATTTTCTACTATCCCCTTTTCCTTTTGCCTTCAATCTTTCTCAAACGTCAAGTCCTGGCTTTTCATTATGTTGCCTACGTTTAGAATATTTCAAATCGATTAAGTAAAAATTTATTGAGCATTTATATTCAAGAAATTATGGCAAATTCTGTGGAAAATAAAGAAATGAATAAGACCTAGACCTTTCTAGCAAGATATTTATAATATAATAGGAAGGATAAGACAAGTATGATATCACAAAAAGGACATTATATTTCAATTTAAGATTATAATCTAACCTAGTCCTATCTCTGCCACTTACTTAATGGTAAGTTACCCTCTCTGGGCCTCAGTTTTTTCCTCTATAAAATGAAGGATTTTTAATATCTTCTCTTGGATGTTCTTTCCTATAATAATATTTTGCAAGTTTTAAAAATACCTATAATAATACACACAATAATATGGATTATAAGGAAGAAACAAAGCTTATTCTCTTGGGATTCAGAAGAAAAGTAATTATGGTTTATTTAGGAGGATGAGGAGAGAACAATGGAATGAAAGTATTCTAGGCAGGCTTTGAAGGAGCAATCCTTTTTTTTTTTTTTCCCTGAGGCAATTAGGATTAAGTGATTTGCCCGGGATCTTATAGCTAGGAAGTGTTAAGTGTCCGATGTCACATTTGAACTCATTGTCACATTTGAACTCAGGTCCTCCTGACTTCTGGGCTGGTGCTCTGTCCAATGTGCTACCTAGCTACTCCCAATCCATTCTTTATAGTTTTTGAATAGACATGAAGGTTGGAAAGAAGAGGATGAGTGGATAGAAATACTGTGAGCAAAGAAATAGAAATAGGGAAGTATACAGGAAATAGAGGGGATATCAAAAAGTAGATTTAAAAGATAGAATGAATGAATCTTTGAGAATGAAGTAATATTAGGGGCCATCTAGTTCAAATGTATCTAAACAAGAATATTCTCTACACTTGTTATCAAACATTTATTTAACCATTGCTGTATTCCAGGTACTATCTTAGAAGATGAGGATACAAAGACACACAAAAATGAAAATTTTCCTCAAGGAACTCACATTCTTTTGGAAGAGACAATATATGTATATTTTAAAAATAGATTCAAGGTACTTACAGAGGGAAGATACTATTATTTGGGAATGGCAAGAAGAGATTGAAATTTAGGTTCTTAAAGAACTGAGGATTTTTGTGAGATGGATATGAGGAGGGTGTCCATTCCTGTAATAAAGAATGCTAGAGCAAAGGCACTGAATTGGTTTGTCATAGGTGAGGAAGAGAGAGAAGGCAAGTTGTACTGGGGAGTAATATAATCATATGTATAATGTATAATCAAAACAGAAATTCATGTTGACATTAAGTTATTGGGGCCTTTAAAAGTCACAGAAAGAAATAGACATATGATCCTAGGAAACCATTTTTGTTGAGTGAATAGGGCAGTGACATTGTAGAATGTGGATTAGAGTGGTTGAGGGAAGGACTTCAGGCAGTAAGACATATTAGGGAACCCTTGTATTAATCCAGGGAAAGGGAGGTAATAAGATAAGTGGTTGCTGTGAGAAGAATTTAAGAAGGGGAGATAACAGAAATATTGTGGAGGTAGAAATCAAGGTTTAGCATTAGATTTATATATGTGGGATGAGGGAAAATAGCAGTTGAAGATATTGCTGAGATTATGTACCTCTGGAGACTAAAAGTAAGGGGAAGACCCTTGACAGAAACTAGGAGATTTGATTGACAGGTGAATTTGAAGGGAAAGATAATGAGTTCTATTTAGGACATGTTGAGTTTGAGATGTTGCTGAAACACCTAGCTTGAAATGACTAATAGGCAATTAGCAATGTAGAACTTGGGTTCAAAAGAGAGAATGGGGCCAGATCTGAAGATCTGGGGGTCATTGACATAGAAATTATAATTATACTCATGGGAGTTGATTAAGTCAACAAGTAAGAGAATATATAGAGAAAAGAGATCCCTACATAGGTAGAACCTTGACATTCCTAACTGTAGTAATTGTGCTTTTGTTGAAGACCGCCAATGAGAGGGAACTCAATAGTTCCTTATTATCTCCATTGCATTTTAATTCAACTCTGATAGTTAAGAACATTTTCTTTATATCAAACCTAAATTTGCTTTTCATCCACCTCCACTTCCTGCTTTAGAATTCTGCCCTCAGAGATCAAGCATAACAAATCTAGTTCTTCTTTCACACATGGCAGCCTTTCAAATATTTAGGAGCTATCATATCTATTCTAAGTCTTCTCTTCTCCAGGCTTAACATTCTTAGTTTATTCAAGTAATTCTTGGATGTCATGATCTTTCAGTTCTTTCACCGACCTGTTTTCTGGATACATTCCAGCTTGCCTTAAAAAAAAAAAAAAAATCAAAAGTAGCACCTACAGCTGTACATAGCTGAGACCTGACCGGGGCAGAGTGTAACAGAATTATTAACTGTGTCATATTCTATACTGCATAATATTAATGCAGCTTTCAATAGGATTTATTCTTTTGCCTGATATATTATATATTTGATTCACATTGAGATTGTAGCTACAAATATTAAATTTTCCAGATTTTTTTTTCACAGAAACCTCTCTAGCTCTATCTTTCCTATCCTCAATTTGTGAAGTTAACTTTTTCTTCCTCAAATGTTGACCTTTGCTATTTATCATAGAATCGTAGAATTTGAGAGTTGGAAGGAATTTCTATAATTATCTATTCCAATCTATAATCCACCTTATTTTATATTTGACATATAGGTATCTAGCTTCTGATTGAAAACTTACAATCAGTAGTATAATCTATGTCTCTTTAAATAACTCATTCCAATTGTAAATAGTTCCTATTATTGGGAAAATTATTATATCAAGCATAGATTTAACTTATTGCAACTTGTTTACTCTTTGATCCTGCTTCTGCCCTTTGGGACTTAACAGGACAATTCAAGTTCCTCTTCCACATGATAACATTTCAAAAACATAAAAAAGATAGTTATCATATTCTGTCTTCCTGTTCAGTCCTCTGTTCTTCAAACTAAATATCCCTAGTTTTATTACCTGATCCTCATACAATATGGATGCAAGTCCCTTCACCATCCTTGTTGCCCTCCTCTGTCCTATCATATTCTTCTTGTAGATTCATGATTCTTAAGTTGACTCTGTAGAATCCTGTATCTGTCATCAGAATGTTTTGCTTGCACACTGAGCATATATTCTCTTAATGTTTTTACTTTTTTACTTCTCTTCTAGGTTGTCCTTTACTTATGTATATTTGCATTCCCTATTTTTCTTTCTTATTTCTTTAGTAAGGAGTACCATTGAAGATACCAGTTTTTCTATTGGCCTTATAATTTTTGCTATGTAGAACAGAAATTCTCATCTCATAATTCTCATTTCTCATCATTCACAAACACTATTCTTTTCAGATTTCACAAGGTCCTCTGTCTCATCAAGTGTTGGATCATTTTCTCTTATTTTGCATTGTGTTTCTAATTTTGTGTCAAAGTTGATGAGTATGTTATTTGCCTTCTTATTCAAGTCATTGATGACACAGGGCCAAGTACAGATATCTAGGATATTCTAGTTCTAGTTCTGACATTGTACTATTAAGAACTACTGTTTGAGTCTGTCCATTTGGTCCATTTGGAATCCTTCTAAATGGGTTATCATTTTGTCCAAATCTCTCTATCATATGCACAAAAATAGTTACTTTATCAAACATTTTGCTAAAATCTAGATAAACTGTATTTGTGGTATTACCATCATCTACAACTTTAGTGACCTGACAGATATTCCATTTTTGCCTTAAGTGATTCTATCAAGTACAGTATGAAATGAATTGTATTTGATTAATTCTTGTTGACACTTTGGAATCACCATTTCTTATTACAGATGTTCCCTAACCATTTCTTTAATGACCCATTCTGGAACTTTCCCAGGAATTGAAGACAAGTTTATTGATCTAACAGTAGTTTTTAGATTCTATTTTCTTTCAGTTTTTAAAAAATCTACATATCTGTCCATATTTAATCTTGTAGTAATATTTTCATATTCCATGATTTTTCTTATATTACTCATAGCAACTCAGCAATTAAATCTATAAATTCTTTCAATACTGAAGGGTGTAGTTTATTTGATTCTGGTGACTTGAATCAATCAAGAACAATTAGGTGTTCACTTATTATCTTCTCTACTTATTTTATCATTTTCCTGTTAGCATTTGTCATTTTCAATGAAAAGATCATTCTCCTCGGCAAAGAAAATAGAAGGAAAATAAACATCTTTGTCTTCACTCTGTTCTCCTTGAGGTATCATACACTCTACACAGAGTTCTTAGCCCTCCTTTAAGCCTTCTTTATTTCTCCTATTAGAAACAAAAACAACCCTTCATTTTCTACACTAGACCTCAGTTCATTTTTAGCTTAAATTTTCTTTACTACTTCTACAGAGAAATGTCATATTCTTATTGCTTCAGTGGTCTATCTATTACTTTCAAAAATCTCATTGGTGGGCTTCCTGTTCATTTGTATAATTTTCAGATTTTTCTTATTTCTCCTCTTTACTGGAACTATTTTCTTTTGGATCTTAAGAATTTCTTTCCTGTGTCTCTCTTATCTCTTAGTTTGACTTCCTTTGTAGAATTTTAGTGCCCAAGATCCTACCCAGTTTTCCTCTTGAAATAAATTTAATTCTATTCAGTTTGAATCATTGCTGTTGCCGAGAGGTAAGCAAACTACTATTTGACAAACAAATTCTTCCCACTTTTGTAAAGCTGATAAACTAAGATTAGCTTTTACATCTTTATATTAAGTGTTATTGTATTAAAATATAGGGAAAAAATATTCTTAGCTTGATGGAGGTACAAAAATAGATGACTATCCAGATTTGTCCTCGGACCACAGTTTGTTGACTTTTGTTCTAGCCTGTTAATATATTTTGGGGTCTTATCATCTAATATGTTATCTCTACTTTACTTCTCTCCATGCCACTATCTACAAATTTTATGTCATCTGTGAATTTGATAGACATTTCACCTCAGTCTTTATCGATGTCATTGATAAATAGATCAGATAAAGCTGAGATCTCTTCAGCATTTCCTTTAGGACCTTCTTTCAAATTCACATAGAATCTAACTTTAGGTCTGGCCAATTTAATCAATTCTGAATTCCACAATAATTGCTAGAATGACTTTTTGGAATGTTTTGTTGGAGTTGAAGTTTATTGTATCTAGCACAATTGCTTTATTTTTATCAGTAAATATTTATTAAGTGATTATTCCCTGCCAAGCCTCATGTTAAACATTTGGGATGCAAAGAAAGACAAAAGACATTTCCTGTTTTTAAGAAGTTCATAATCTAATAAAAAGAAGCTGAAGAGGGAGAGTAAAAGGTAAAGAGGAGAGAGGAGATCCAGTACAAATGGTCTGATTAAAATCCTGCTTCCAGGTGGGAAACAATGAAGTTTTATTACTTTTTTTTACAGGACAATGTCATGCTTTCATCTTCCTTCTCAGTTACCTTGTATTGATATTACAGTTACTTCTCATTTGTGCCTATCATTGAACCCTTTATCATTGAACACTACCACTATCACCATCATTACCACCACCATCACCACTATCACCACCACTAGCACTGCAACAATAATAATTTAAGCAAGTTTTATTGATACCAGCAACACTTGACAGTATATCTCATTTTACGTCTAAAGATCCTATTTATCTATTCAAAAATAGGTATGTCACTGTACAAACTCTCAAGGCCTTGTTCTTTGCAATTCATCATCATTCAATTGCTTTTTAACATTATAATTTACATTGCCATCATCATATATATTGTTGTTTGGTTCACTTTCCTCATTCTATTACTTTACAAAACCCTTTATAGAATTCTCTGAATTTCTCATATCCGTTTTTCCTTGTGGCATAATAATTTTACTATATATTCATATTTTACATTTTATTTATCCATTCCCCAGTGGTCAAGCACCTGTTTCCAGTTTTTTGCTACCACAGTGAGTACTGTTTTGGATATTTTGTTGTAGCAAGGACCTTTATTTTTGACATTGACCTTCTTGGACTGACTACTTGCCAGCAAATATTGGCAGTAGAACTGCTAGGTCAAAGGGTTATGAAAAGTTTGCTGATCATACTCATATAATTCCAAATTGATTTCCAGAATGATTGAAGCAATTTATAGCTCTGCCAAAGTTTTAGTAGTGTGCCTCTTTTCCCATGGCTCTTCCAACATTTATATATATATGTGTGTGTGTGTGTGTGTGTGTGTATGTATTTTTAAAAATTGATTTTGCTGGCAGATTCCATATACTTTTACATCAGTCTCATCAGACTATCCTTTTTCTCCCTCTCATTTATCTTTTTTGTCTTCAAAATGTCATTCTTGAATGCTTTCCATCCTTTTTGGGGGGCTGACTTTCCTTATAGAATTTTAATTCATGGGATCCTTCTTATTCTCTTCTTGAATAATTTAAAATTTAGTCCCCTCCCTGAATATAGGGTGTGTCAGACTACACTTCTTATTCACTTCTGACACTTAATTTCTTTCAAAATTCAACTCAAGTACTACCTCTTACATGAGGCTTTTCCTTATCTGCCAAACTTCTCGGATTTTATTCCTGCCCTATCCTTGTGAAATTCCCTATCATTTGTTTTGTCATAGTAATATTATACATGTAGTTTCTGAGGATAGAATGTAAGCACCTTGAAGTCCAGAACTATTAAATTTTTTGCCTTTTTTGTCCCAGGAACCTAGCATAGCATCTAAAAGTAATGTTATTCAGATAATTCAGTTTTCTCATCTCTTTTACATCATCTTTGTCAGACCTGATATTTATTTCCTGAACTTCTTTTTCATTTCATTCTTCAGAGGGTATATAGTATAGTCCTATGACTGTATTTCTTCTTTTCAGTCTCTACTTATCTTCACTTAAATTCTGTTCATCATTCTTTCTCTGCATAGTCCTAGGTTTCTTCACATGACTATGCCTTCTTACTATTAATTGGTCCTTGATAATAGCTTTTTTGTTAATTTATTCTAAAAATGGAGTTTATCATTTTAGGGGAATATAAGTCATGGTTTTTACTTACTTCAACAAGTATTTAATTACATTGTAATTGGTAGTCCACTTTGTTTTTGTGTATTTGTATTTCTAGTCTATCTTTCTTATTATCTTTATATGGTGCATTTGTTTATATGAGGTTTCATTACTAATTTATTTCATAAATTATACTTCCTCTCAATTTCTGTGTATATTATAGCTATTCTTTTTACTCTGACATTTAGGTTGGGGAATATAAAAAGCATTTTTCTCTATTTTGTTTGTTTTTCAGTTTAAAGCTTTTTTTGATAAATTTGAAAATTCTAGGCAATTGCGTTCTTTTTAACTCCTGTTTAGTGTATTCAGTGCTTGGTCAATAGCTTATTCTTACCATATTTTAAAATTTGCTTTAATCAATTAGTCAAGAAATACTTTGGAGGAATCCATAGGTAATGTCTGTTTTAGTTGATGATTCATGGTACTCTTCACTTATGGATAATATTAACAAAATTATTATGATATGCTCAAGTTCAATCAAGAGTTGCTTATTTGAATTGGATCAGTTGAACATACTTTCAATGGCCCAATCCCAGAAATGTTGCCTGGTGGCAGATATAAGTACTACTAAATAGCTTTGTATGATCTGGCTTTTCCTTTCTTCAGCCATGATTTGCTCATTTACAAAATAGCATTTCTTCAATTAGCTTACATATATTTTGAAGGTCAATTGAAATAATGCATATAAAGCAATTTATAATGGTAAAACTACATATAAATGAAAGCTACTGTTCTATTACTGTGGAGTATAATTTTGTATGTCTTTGTAATCTCATATTTTTTCAACATAAAAACTCAAGAGTTTTTGTCTATTTAATGTACTTATTAATTATTTACAAATTGATATACTCATTTTTTTACTCAGTTATTATATAAAGTCAAAATCTTTGGCAAATGTTGACATAACTTTATTATGTGTGGGCTAAATGAATATTCAGATGATAATAATTTAACATTTTTTCTGGATAAATATATTTCTTCACACATGTATCTTCATTTATGATGAATAGTATTCTTTATGGCTTGATTAAATATTACATTCTATTGATTTATCTAAAAGTGAAAAGATGGATTTTAACTTGATTTTTGAGATGATGAAAGAAAAAAAATGAAGTATAATATATAAAAGTAGCTCACATTTCAGTAGTACTTTATACATTCAAAATAATTTTTCTAGCCACTCTGAGATTTATGATGCAATAAGTATTAGTAATAGCTACTTATTTTTAGTGTTTTAAGGCTTCACAAGCCACTTTCTTCCCAACATTCCAAATAGGATAGTTAGTGTAAATATTATCTTTACTTTATAGATGAGAAAAGAACTGATGCTTAAAGAACTAAGTTACTTATCCAATCACATAGGTAAGAAGTACTGAAGCTGATATGTAACCTTTAACTTTGGAATTCCAGTTCTGTTTTTGTTCTACTATACCAGTCTTTGACACTGCTGGTTTGATTCTTGAAATTTCTGAATTCTTAAGATTAAGATTTGGTAATTTTTCTCTCTATATAATGCCTCTTAAAGTTTTAAACAACCCATCTTCATTTTTTTAGCCTTTGTATTAAAAATAGTACAGAAAAAGAGGAGAAAAACTAATATAATAATAGTACAAGAAAAGAAGAGAGCATTCTGGACGAGTTTGCATCTGCTATAATGCTTGAGGAGTGTAATTCAAAATATCCAAAGAAATAGGACTCAACTACCAGTACAGTGGAAAATACACTGTACTAGAAGTTAAAAAAAAATTGACTTCATCCCTCACTAACTAAATGACCTTTGTACAAAAATTTCAGCAAAAAATGCTATACAGATCTTCAGAAGAATTTCTCAAGTGTCTTAGAAAGGAGGTGAATGGACTTTCAGCCACTGAAAGCCATGTGATACTTTTTTTAAATTTTTGGCCACATATGCCCTCTTATCTTGAATCTATTTTTCCATGGGCTCTGTATGTACTGGTGATAATAGAGAACATCACAGGCTTTTGGGACAGTGTGGCTTATACTAAACATATATGTCACTCAAAGAAAATAAGTATCTCTTTCTAAAGAGATTAAAAGATTTCTGATTCAGTCTTTCTCTCCTCCATTCTGCCTCATCTCACATCATTGAGATGCCTTCTGCTACTATCTCTTGCTTTATAACTCTTGAGTCACAAAATAAGGTGGTACTCTAACAGATTTCTTGCTTTATTATCCCCTCTAGCTTCAATTTTCTTGCTTGTAAGAATGCCCATGATCCCTTATCTTCAAAAAGGTACTCATTTAATTTTTTTTTTTTTGTCTGCTGGCTGTTGTCCCATATGTTTTCTCCTTTTTGTAGCTAAACTTCTTGAGAAAGCCAGATATGATAGGTGCCTCCATTTCCTTTCTTCTCTCTTCTTAGATCTTTGTAGTTTGGGTCCTGATCATATTTTTTGGCTAAAGTTTTTTTTCTCTTAATTGATACATTGGATGGATTCTTCTCAATCATATCTTCCAAATAGCTCTTATTACCCAAAGCCTAAAGCTTAGATCTAACCATTTCACTTACCTACTCAAAAACCTCTAGTGACTCCCTAATGCCTCCAAAATCAAATACAAAATTCTCTATTTGACATTCAAAGCTCTTTATAATCTATCTCCTACCTTTCTGGTCTTATTAGATATCACGTACTCTTTGATCTAGTAACACTGCCCTCCTGGATGTTCTATGAATAAAACATTGCATCTCTTAGCTCTGGGTTTTCTCTGGTTATATCCCATGCCTGGAATGCTCTCCTTCTTCATCTCTGCTTCCTGGCTTTCTTCAACTCCCAGTTAAGATCCCATATTTCACTTGAAAAAAACTGGAAGCCAAGATTAAAGTGAGGAAAAGTTGGTGCATGATATTTTGTTAACAGGTATTCTGCACTTAATGCAATCTTTGAAGATGAAATGCAGTAAATTATAGCTTGATTTCTCTGCTGTTTGTGCTAATTTTGACTAATAATGAACATCAAGAAAATAGTTTCTCCACCAATCAGTATCACATCATCCATATGTGGAACTGTCTGTTACAGTAAATGAGGAAATTTTGAATATTATGGCTAAGTTTATTTACCTTGGCAATATTCTTTCCAAGAATGACCATATAGAAGATAAAATTGATGCATGCATTGCTAGAGCTTGCTCAGTGTTTAGGAGGCTCCAAAGGTAAGTGTGGGAAAGAAGAAGTATTTGACTGCCTACCAAACTAAAGGTCTACAGAGCCATTATGCTGAGTTCATTGTTGTGTGGTTGTGAAATATGAAAAATCTAACAGTGTCATGCTAGGAAACTAAATTACTTTAACTTGGATTGTTTTAGGAAGATTCTGAAGTTAAAGTATGGCATATTGAAGTCCCTTCTTCAGTTAAACTGCCAGACATTCAATATTATCGCAAAGAACTCGACTCCTACATACTGGCCACATTATTTAAATGCCAACCATACATTTGCCCAAAAAGCATTTTATAGAGAACTCAGCATGAGGAAGGTGCTCATGTGGAGGTCAGATAAAGACATGCAAGGACACTCTAAGATCTTCCTGAAAAACTTGTGTACGTGGGAGACACTGGCAAAGGACTGTCCAGCGTGGCATCTCCTCATCAAAGAAGGCAATGTTCTCTATGCATGAAGCAGATGCACAAAAGAAATGAGATGCACAAATGTAGAGACACATTCACTCCAAACGTTTATATGCACTATTTGTGTCTGACCTTTTCTTGATCTTGCATTTGCCTTATCTATCACAATTGACACTACTTTGATTCCAATGAAAGGTTGTTGTTTTAGTCTTCTTTGAAAATGAAGGACAACAACCAAGATCCCACCTGCTCCTGGAAGCCCTTCCCAATCTTAATTCTTATGCATGCCCTCTGTTTGTTATATCCAACTTACCTTGTATGCAGTTGAGTTGCACAGAGTTGTTTGCATTTGCCTTCCCATTAAAATATGATCTCCTTGAATGCAGGGGCTATCTTTTCATTTTCATTATATCCCTAGCACTCAGCACCATGCTCGATATTTTTTAGGTACTTAGTAGATATTTATTGAATGACTAATTGACTGACTAGAAGATTGTATCAGGATTATTTCACAGGATTTTTGAAGGCCCTTCCAGTTATGGCATTCTTTGCTCAATATTGTGAAATACAATTCTCTAATTTTATAGATAATATATATAGAAGAGGAAAGTAAATTTTTTTCTGTTATTACTCATATAATTTCTCCAAAAGATGATATGCAAAAAAGAATTATGAATGAAATAATGAAAATAATTTGTAAATTTTTTGTCAATGAAAATGGAAGAAAGTTAGTTTTTTTTTTTTTTAGCTTATGTATACATTTGATTTATTCTCTTTTCATTATCGTGGATAATTAAGTATTGTCGATACTTCTTTTGCTGGGGTATTTGATTTTTCTTTCAGCAAAGAAGATTAGAAGGAGGCTTTAGAGCAAGGGTCATGAGACTTGTATAGGAAATTGCAGGTTAAGCCCTACTTCTGATCTCTGGGACCAGAACAACTCCTATTTCATTGACATGTCATTGGATTTGGATGCTGTCTGAGTGACAGCACAGAGGTGCCCTTTGGTGACAGAAGCAGAGGTTGAAAAGAAGGAGTTTTTCCTTTTTATACAGTGACTGTATATGTTATATTATGAGTTTATATTAGTCAATCAGTATTTATTTGCTTACTTTCTATATACCCGGCTCTGTGCTAAGTATTGAGGATAAAAGAGAGACAAAATGGTTCCTGTTCTAACGTGCACACAGTCCAAAGGGAAACCCGATTATAAAAGGTTTTCAGTGGCTAGCGGCAAATTGTATAATTGATTCTAGAAGTAAAAAGGAACCATTTGTGTTTGTATTTATGTATATATGTTTCTGTCTGTGTAGCCATCAGGGCTTAGAATAATAAATATGGCTTTGCATTGATATCCATGTGATATAATTGATCACATTTAAATTTATATCTTTTAAAATTTTCTTTTAATATAAAGATTTCTCAAATGTTTTTGCTCAAGTATTTTTCATTTTTCCTTTTTTGGGGGGAGAGGATGAAGTGAGGAAGCACTTAATTTGATGGCATTATCCCTATGGAACTATGACAGCTGCTTTTATTCATTTTTCTTTAGTCTTTTCCAATTTAATAGGATAGTCTATTCATGCCATGTTTTCACCAGCTTTGAATTATGAATATTCTTCTAGTGTTTTCTAATTTGCAAATTTTTTTTTTGGTCCAAATAATCCTGTGAAATAACTTGTCCGAATCCATGGGGTTAGTAAATGGCAGGGCCAATCATACTTTAGTCCAAGTTTCCTGGCTTCAAGACCTGTATTTTTTCCATTGTAGCACCTATTTTTTTCAACATATGTGAGCAGAATAATCACCAGTTCAATGTAGACTGTACAGATAAATCAGCAAACATTTATTAGGTGTCTAGTATGTGCCAGTACTTTATTAAAGACTGGGGATACAAAAAAAAAAAAATAAAATAAAATAAAATAAATAAAAATATGTACCTTGATCTTAAGGATTTCATCGTTTGATTGGAGAGACAACAAAAGAACAACTATGTACAAATAAAGTAAATCCAGGATCAATGGGAGATACTCTTGGAGGGAAAGGATTTGAATTGTGTAAAGGATTGGGAAAGATTTTTTGCAGCAAATGGTATTTTAACTACTATCTAGAGGAATTCTGGGTATGAGGGATGGGTATTGAAAAATATGTGTTAGGATATTGTGTGAAAAAGCAGCACTGTATTCCTGAGTCACTGAATTTTCAGAGAAGAGTAATATTTGTGAAGGCTGGAAAAAGAGGGAAGGGCCAGGCAGGTTATAAAGGGCATTTAGAGTAGACCTGGACAAGGGGTTGTGTCTTATCCAAAATTCATATCATCCCCCACATCTAACACAATCAAAAGGCAAAAGCATAAATATTTATTAAGGTACTATGTTCTATGAACAGTGCTGAGCACTTTGCAAATATTATTTCACTTGAGATGTAGGGGAAGGATACTATATGCCATTTGTTGGAGGGAAAAGAAGTATGAGGGAAGTCTTTTAAGGAAGAGATGGTACCTGAATTGAACTTTCAAGGAAAATTTCAATAGACAGGTGAAAGGAAGATAAGAGGAGAGTCTATACACTTATATAAAGATGATATGAACAAAGAAAGGCACAGAGCGATAGAAGAGTAGGAGGAGGGAAATCATTATAGTATGACCATCCATTTAATCTTTAATTATAGTGTTCTCTTAATAGCTATTCCAAAACTTCTCATCTCTCAGACTTCTTGTGCTATCTACCTCTTTTCCTAGTTTGCAGATAGCATTAAAAATAATAAGACAAAACTACAAAGAGAATGGGAAGCTAGTTTGTAAAGAATCCTGTTTTCCAAGATAAATAATTTTGTAGGCAGTGGGGGAGACAATTTAATGATTAAAAAAAGTCATAAGCCACAGACTGAATATGCTTTTCAAATGATATGGTATAATAAATTTTCAGGGTCAGTGGTAAAAAGGAGACTGAGTTTAATAATAATAACATTCTTCTTTTTAAGAAATTGAGTTTAAAATTCTCTCTTTTCCTCCCCCAATTATTGAGAAGACAAGCAATATATCAGTTATACTTGTAAAATCATGTGAAATATATATATTTTTGTGTTGTTGTATTGCCAAAAAAAGCAAAAAGAAACTTTAAAAATATATTTCAGTTTTCAATGAGTTCTTCCTCTATGCACCAATTTTAATGTTTTAAATATTGCCTTCTACACCCTCATCTTTCCCTCCACTATGAAAACTCTTTCACATGCACTTTTTATGTTAGATATCTCTCCCCTTCTTCCTCTCTCTTCCTTCTTCTTTCAGCCAATTTCTTTTTCTTATCTCTTCATTTAAAAAAAAAAATCTTCCCATTATTGTTGATTCACTCCTGTCCTCTGTAATATTCCTTCTAATTGCCATAATAATGACACCATTTTTAGGAGTCATCATCATCCAGTATAGTAAATAGTTATTTCTCTGGTATATTTTGCTTTTTGTCCTTCTTTTGAGTTTTGTGTTTTATGTCAAAATTTTTATTTAGCTCTGCTCTTTTCATTGAGGATGTTTAAAAGGCTTCTATTTCATTAAATATCCATTTTTTTTCTTCTGAATGATCATACTTACTTTTGATGTATGGGTATTTTTGGCTATATTTATGGAATATCATGTTCTAGGATCTCTGCTCCTTTAGCATGGAAACTTCTAAATCTTGTGTGATCCTGAGGTGGTTCCCTGATATTTAAATGGTTTTCTTTTTGATTACTTATACTATTTTCTCTTTGATCTGGGAGCTTTGAAATTTGGCTACAGTATTCATTAGAGCTTTTGTTTGGTATCTGTTTCAGGAAATGAATATTGAATTTTTTCAATTTCTATTTATAGATCTGGATCTAACATATTGGGGCAGTTTTTCTTTATAATTTCTTGAAAGATGATGTCACAATCTCTTTTTTAATCATGACTTTCAAGTATACCAATAATTTTTAAATTATCTTTTCTAGGTATATTTTCTAAGAAGTTTTTTTTTTTCAATTACATATTTTACATTTTCTTCTTTTTTTTATTCTTTTGACTATTTCTTGATGTTTCATGGAGTCATTAGTTTCTACTAGCTTATTCCAATTTTTAAGGACTTATTTTCTTTAATGAGTTCTGCTTTTTCAGGAGTCTTTTTTTTCCTTCATTGAGTTTTTGTGCCTTGTTTACTATTTGGTCAGTTTTATTTTAAAATTTTTAAAATGTTAGTTTTCTCAGTATTTTTTGGTATGTCTTTTTACAAAATATTAATTCTCTTTTCATAAATTTCTGACTTTACTTTAATTTCTTTTCTTAATTTTTCCTTTATCACTCTTTTCTCTTCCTTTAACAATTCCAGGAATTCTTGTTGGGTTGATATTTAATTGGAAATTTTTCTTCAAGGTTTTGCTTGTAGTTATTTCATGTTGTTGTATTTTAATCTTCCCTGACACCATAGTAGCTTTTATAATTAGGTTCTTTTTTTGTTAGTGATTCATTTTTTTTCCAGCCTATTTCTTGATTTTGAACTTTAAAGTTCTCTCTGTTTTCTTGGGAGTGGACTCTGGTCACCTGGGAGTGTGGAGGCACTATCTCAAACTTTAGGCTCTTTTCAGGGCTAATTGATAGATTCTGCAAGTTTTTGGAACTTCTAAAGTGGTGTGATCAGAGAAGAGGTGTGATTGCTACTTTCCTGGGCATTCTGGTATTCACACAAGAAGGGGTCACTTGCAATTACACGTGCTAGAACTCATTGTCCTTAAATTTTTTTTCTGGGGCCCTGCTTCTCTGCAGCTGCAATCACTAAATTCTCCCTTCCACTCTTGAACTTGTATGGGCAATGAAATTGCCAGGAATTCCTGGTCTAGCTCCTGGTATTAATCAGAATTTCCTATAATATATTTCTGACCATTTATCTGACCCACTTACCTTTTTCTGAAACTGTGACTACTACCATAGCAATTCCTTCAATTTTCCTGCTTGTCTCAGTGCTTCTTGTGTCCCAGGCTTGTGCTTGAAAAATGCTTTATCTTACTCTTTTGTTGGCTCTGTTGTTTCAAAATTTGATTTGAGACATTATTTTAAAGTTGAACAGAGGCAGTGTTGGGAAAGCTCCTTAAATTGTTTTCTACTCCATCATCTTAGCTTTACCATCTTATGTGTGTTGATATGTATATAAAATTATAAGTCAAGAAAAAACTAGGAAAAATGCTATTATATGTGATTATTGTGTTACCCAAATGATGCAACATTATGTTATAATTTTTATATAAAAAGCTATATACTTGTGAGCTATTAATAGAAACTATTTGGTAGCTTAGTTCGGAATTATTTTTCCATTTTACTTTTCCAAGCATGTTTAAACTATTAGTTGAAGAAGATGAACCAATTTTTTTATTATTTATTTTTATTTATTTATTATTATTATAGGAAACTACAATAAGGTAGGCTGACCTTTAAGATAATGAATTCTCTAATATTAATGTTGTTCATATCAAAACTGGATTACCATTTGTCAAGAATGTTGAATTAGGTATTCATCGTTTAGTAAGAGTTGGGTGAGGTGACTTATGATGTGCTTTCCAAATTTCAGAAATTTATAATGATGAATTTTGTCTTATTTATGGATTGTAGCAGGTCGTGGAAAGAAAAAAGGAAAAGCTACTTTTGTAGTAATATGCTTATTTCTTTTCCTTTTATATGAATTACTCACCATATACCTTACAAATTTCACTAAGGAATAATAAGTCAGTTTAAAATGAACAACACAAACTTGACAATTATGCTGTTTGTTTAAACAATATTTACTACTTTCAGCTTTAGAATTGTTAACACATTTTACACAGTGCTATGTTGCCATTATTTTAAAACTTTTAGAAATATTAATTCTCTGAATAATTCCCATATTTTTGATGCATTACTTTTTTTTTTTTTAAGTCTAGAGAAGTAGGTGGGCCACTCATATAGTGATAATGTTTACTATTTTCTCTTTAGATTTTCATTACTGCTGGTTCTCCTACTTATTTGACTGCTTCGTCTCAGTCTCCTTTGATATTCCACAAAATTACATCCATTAACCATATGTTTAAGGCTCTGTCTTGGACTCTTTTCTCTCTTTTTGCTCTATTACCTTACTAGGTAATGTCATCAGGTCTGGTCGGTTCCATTATTTTCTCTATGCAGATGATTTTCATCCTAATTTTTCCCTGACCTCTTACATTGCCAAGACTTGTTGAACATCCCAGACTGGAAGTCCTGTAGACACTTTAAAGACAATATGTACAAAACAGATCTCTTTATCTTTTCTTCGAAACTCTTTCTTCTTTCTGATTCTGTATTGGTGGTAATCAAAGGTACCACCATCTGCCCATCCTCCAAGACATCCTGAGTGTCAGTTTCAGCTCCCCCCCATATCTGATCCAGTGACCAATTCTGCTGACTTTACCTTCATAATATTTTTTGTCTATCCCCACTTCTCTCTTTTTGACACTGTTACCATTCTAGTGCTGGGCTGTATCAACTCATACCTATGTTATTGTAACAGGCTGTTGGTCAGTGCAGGTCAAACCACCTAACCTTCCCTACCTCCAATCAATAAACTGCAATGGTTTCCTGTTACCCCAAAGATCAGACATAATATCCTCTCTTTGTCATAACTTTCATAACCAGGGCCTATTTTTCTTTTCTAGTTATCTCACTCTTTTTTTCCTTCCGGCTATTCTGGGAACCAGTGTGACATTGGCCTCTTCACTGTTCCTTCCACAAAGGTTCTGTCCTTAACACTGCATTTTCACTGCTTGTCCTCCTCTTCCTTTTTATCTCTAGCTTCTGGATTATCAAGTTGTTTTTGTTTGTTTATTTGTTTGTTTGTTTTTTACAATCTCAGCTAATATCTTGAGCAAGAAATCTCTCCACATCACCCTTAATTCTAGTGTCTTTCCTCTGGGATTACCTCCATTTTATTTTGTATAAATTTCATATGAATATAGTTGTTTACATGCTCTGTCTCTGATTGGAATATGAAATTCATCAAGGCAAGTACTGATTTTGCTCTTCTCTGCATGTCCAGTATTTAATTCTACTTCTCGAACAAAGTAGGCATTTAATAAAATGATGGTGATATATGCTAGAGATATAAAAGTAAAGGGAGAGAATATTTATATGGATAAGTTCAGCACAAAATATATGCACATTTTATGTGTATGTGTATATATATATATTTACATATGCATATGTACATGAAATTTTGGTTTGATTGAGAGAACACTAGCAAATAAGAGATTAAGAAGATTCCCATGACGGAGATGGCAATGAAGTTAAACCTTGAAAGGAAATATAGGTTTTAAGAACCAGGGGGAAGAGGGACACCATTACCAGAATGTAGAACAGCCTTACCAAAGACATAGAGGAGGAGATATAATGTTAGCAAGATAGGTTAGTTTTGTGGCATAGATTGTATTAGTTTAGGAAGATATATTGGCTTTGTTCCTTAATTAGAGACATTGACATTTGTGTGCATTTTTTGAGAGGAACAAGTGGATAAAATAAGAAAGATCCACATCATTGTCAAATCAAAAAGTCCTAACTGTATATAGATTCATGGATTAACAGTGTCACATTTCCTGGGAATTTATTTTCCCATTTCCCACTCACAGAGGCAGGGCAAGATCCTCTGAGTCTGACTGCTTCTTCACTAAGGGTTCTATTATTGGATACTTTGATTTCTACTAGTATTTTTCCTGAACCTCAGTTCTCTTCTAATATTGTTTAATCAATTTTCTAACTAGCTTTTATGAAAAGGTATTTATTGAGATAGTATAAGAAGAACAGAATTTACAAAATTTTGTTACATATCTGTGGACCTTGGGTAGAATAAATGCAAACCTGGAGCCAAAAAAATTTGGAGCATACAAGTAGGAAATATATGGGTCAAAAAAGTACCCTGCAGCTCCTGGTATCAGTCAATAATCAATCCATAGATAAATATTAAGCACCTACTAAATGCCAAGTTGCTACCTTGATCAACCATAATAGCTTCCTATAAGATGTTAAATCTTAATCTCCGGGCTAATTTTCTGCTGGACTTAATAGGTCAGTCAGGTTGTTCCTCAGGGTTGGCTCCTCACTTTGCTCATCTACTACATACACTTCCTCTGGTATCTTTTATTCTGACGGACTCTGGTTAGCAAGAGGAGATGATGTTTCTTCTGACCTTTCAGAACTATAAAAATTGTAATCTAGTCAGTTCTGTCTCTGAGTACTTAGTCAAGAGTTATCAGAAAAGAATAGGAGACAAGGCTATATCAGTACTACTGGACACATTGTGTCTAGATGGAAAAGTATGTCCCTTCCTATTCAATGGCCCACAACAATTCTCCTTCTTGAAACTGTTGCGGGGAGGATTCTGGGGAAATGGCATAGGTAAATTTCAAGCTCTCCCAGTTACCCCACAAATAGAACAGATTTGTGCCTTAGGGTGAGCACAGACTGATGAAAAATCCAGAAGATTTGGGAGCAGGACTGGAGTCCTCTTGTTACAACCCAAGAAGATAGGAAGAAAGACCCTAGGCTGGTGTGAAATGCAAACATCTGTAGGCTAGCTCCATGGAAACTTCAAGTGGAGACCTTGGGGGTAAAGGTGTGACTGGAGTCTTAGCAGGAGCCACAGAAACTTTCACCTTCTATGCATTGTGTGGAGTCTTGGTCTGAGTCTGCGAAGACTGAAGGAACCTCTGTTGATCAGAAATGCTAGCCTAACTGCAACAGAGACAAGACCCTGGATGAGAAAGAACCTGAACACCTAGTGAATATGGAAGCTATGAGTCTGGGATGCTGTTGTCTGCCTGCATCTGCAAGAAGGGGGAACTTTTTTTGGGTTCCAGGTCAAAGAAAAGAGTTGAAGTGAAGCTAGAGGCATCATTCCCCCACCCCATGATTAAAGGTGTTGATAGTAATGAACTGGTAAAAAAGAAAGAATCCAGCTATAGAAACTTACTATGGAATGGGGGAATCGGAGTTTCATTTTCAGAGGAGGACACTGAAGTAAAAAAAGCTTCTACTCCAAGCCAAAGTGAAATGACTCTCTGCCCAGAGAGAATTTATAGAAGAACTCAAAAAAGAATTTAAAAATCAAATGAGAGACTTTGAGGAAAAACAGAAAAAAATCCAAAAAACCCAAGAAGGTTATGAAAAAAAAATTAAACTATTAAAAAAGGAGATACAGGTCTTAGACATGAAAATAACTCTTTGAAAATTAGAATTGGGCAAGGGGAAGCCAGTGAAGCTTTGAGAGACCAAGAAATATTAAAACAAATTATAAAGAATAAAAAAATAGAACAGAATATGAAAAGAGAAAAATAACAGATCTGAAGAACAGATCAAGAGAAAATATAAGAATAATTGGACTGCCTGAAAGCTGTGACTTAAAAAAAAAAAAAGAAAGAAAAGAAAAAAAAAAAAAGAACCTTGACAAAATGATGCAAGAAGTAATCCAAGAAAGTTGTCCTGGAATGATAGAACAAGAGGGGGAAGTAGAAATAGAAAAGAATCTACTGATCACCTCAGAGAGATCCTTTCTGGAAAATACATAGGAATTTTGTTGCCAAATTTAGAAACCCCCAGATCAAAGAGAAAATTTTGCAAGAAACAAGAAAAAAACACTTCAAATATGATGGAGCTATAATTAGAATTGTATAGGACTTATCAGCATCTACAATAAAAAAACTGTGGGTCTTGAAATCATATTTACCAACAAAAGAACTAGGGCTGTGATTAAAAATATCATGTCCAGCAAAATTATCCATAATATTGAATGAGAAAAAAATAGACATTCAATGGACTTGCAAATATTCAGAACTTTCTATCAACCAAACATAATCTTAATAGAAAATTTCATATATAGAAGCCAACCAATATCAAAATCAATTTCAAGAAACTCAACATGGACAATTGTTTTATTTATTCATTTTTGTATGGGAAATGTATACCATATGTTTAAGACTGACATCAACAATAGTAGCTCAAAAGAAAGATTGGGACATAATTAAGGTAAAAATAATAACTATATTATACAAATGAGGTACATTGGAAGAATACATACAAAGGCATTAGAGAAAGGAGGAGACCTTATAGTTCTGAAAATCTACTCACATTAGGAATGGGTTAAATAAGCAACATTACATAAATACTGTGAAAGTTATGGCACTCCTCAAAATACATAAAGAAATAAGAGGGAAGGGATGGGCAGATGGGGAAGCAAAGGGTGATGGAGGTTAAGTAATAGCAAGGCAAGTTAAGGAGCAGAATTAAAAAGTCAGTAAGGATAGGAAAAGTGTGTGTGTGTGTGTGTGTGTGTGTGTGTGTGTGTGTGTGTGTGTGTGTTGAGGGAGGGGCTGTGTTATATATTTTGAATCCTCCCTGATGTTCTACTGGGCACATGGCAATGTTCTCTTTTGTTTTATTTTTTGTATTCCTTTTCTGTTTTTCTTTTTTCTTATTTTTTTAAAATAAAATAAAATTTAAAAAAGAAAGATATGAAAAAAAGAAGAAAAAGAAAAAAGAACACTATCAGCAAAAAAGAGTGAGATGTTATCCACTTGGCTTTCTTGCCTACACAGTTCTGGATCAGTAGCGAGTTAGTTAAAAATCTTTTGGGTCTCATCCATTATGCTAGAACTAGAAAGTGCCTAAAGAACTTTCTTAAAGTTTGGGGAACTAAATCCTAGGAATTTGCCTAAATGGCTTTGTAAGTCCCAAGGTGCAGATGTGAACCCAAATTTCTTGACACTTTCTACTATAGTACAGTATTTTCCAAGATCTATCCAAGACTATCATGGGAAAGGGTAAAGAATAACTTTCCATCATAATGACACTTCTTATTGGATTACTCTTCTATTTTTTTCTCTATCATTTATTACAGACTCTTTCCCCTGTCTATTGAACATTTTGTGCATATACTTTGGTATTTTTTTTTAAAAAAGTTTTTCTGTATCTGCAATGTATTCTTTATTTGCTCACTCTTGTTTTTAGTTCTGTCATTCTATCAAGTTTCAGTCCAAATATCATTGCTCTGAAACCTTTTCTTATCTTTAAACTCCCATCTCCCTCCTACTTACTGATGGTGTATACATAGTATGGTAGAATTTTCAATTAAAATTGTAAGAATTTCTTTATGCATTATATCTCACATGAGGGCAAATATGGTATTTTATAACCTCCTTTCCCTATGTACTATGTAGTATACAAAGTAGCTACTGACATATGTTCATCAAATTGAATTTAATTTTATGTCCTTTAAACTAATGCTGAAATATGTTTTTCTAAATCCATCCATCTATGTTGAATTTGTCATTATAATTCCGCTAGAGAGAAAAAGGTAAGTTAAAGATGCTTTTGGTGGCAGTAGTGGCCTAAAACCAGCTTTTTATTATTCCAATATTGCTCTGTTTTATATTTTTATCTCTCATCAAGCATCTTCTAAAGATCTAAAAACAGTTGCTTTGGGTGAAACATAGTATTGCTTCATTTGTAGAATTTAAGGCTGTGTACTTAAGGTTGTATCTTTAGTGTTTTACATTTTTTTTCTCAAAGAAATTAAGAAATTCCAACTTGCATTAGCCTTTTAAATATATACAAGGTCTATTGACTTGGGGGGGTCTTCAACTGGTTGTTGTGTTATTTAAAGAAGGATTTCTGTAATTTTCCTAGGGTTTACATACTTTAATCTATTATTAATTTTATCTCTCAGTAAATATTTGGAAAGGGAATATTTAGTTGTATGTTTCTCTTCCCTTGTGATGGTATAAGTGTTTGAATTGCTTCAGATTCATTATGGTTCTCAAATAGTAGGAACAGGAGACAGAATCTCCCTTCCACTACGACTGTGATCCATGAAATAAATTGATAAAACTCTTAAATCTTGTCCAACTGACTTGTTTTATAAATGAGGAAACTGAGGATAAATAATTTGTTTGAGATGGGTCAACAAGTTCGTGGCAGAGCCAGATCTTAAACTTCTCCCTAGCACAGTGGATAGAGTGCAAGGTATAGAGTCTGAGAGACACAGTTTCAGATCCTCCTGTAAGACTCACCACTTGAGTAACTCATTTTTGCTCTGTGAGCTTCAGCTTTCTTGTCTAAAACATGGTAGATGATAATCCATATCTCACGTGACTATTGTGAGGATCAGTTTAGATACTGTATGGAAAACACTTTGCATATTTCAGAGCACTATATCATCTTATGTAATGGGCTGAACCTCGAGTTGATGTACCGAGGTCCCAAGCATGTGAGGCTAAATAGTAATTGTACCATACTCTACTAATATATATGCTTGGAGAAAGAATGGCCCCTGCCCACTCTTTGTGCAAGTCTTGATGTGTTGTATAGGAAATAATGATTTTGGTGGGTGGAGACAGAGGGGCAGAGAGAGAAGCAGAAAGAGACTGCTGGCTGGCCTCTTGTTGCTGCTGTTCACATTGCTAATCCCCCTTCACCTCAAAAAGAATAAAGATTGAAGATCTTCCCTTTACCTGAATTCCTGGCTCCGGCTGATTTTAAAATATGTAGTCACCACAATCTTACATCTTATTATCATTGTACTAATGTTGATTGGTTGAAAATAAAATCCTCAGCTGAGATTCTGTGTGCCATCAAGAGAATTTTTGAGAGAAACTAGTTTTTTAGAAAGTATAATACTAAAGAAATGAGAATTATCATTCCATAAACTTTAGATCTGTCATACCGCAGTGATTATGTATACTCATATACATCTGTACATCTCCATAGAATCATAGAGTACTTGTTTGTGGGAATGTGTTTTATTATTATTTGTCATCCTGAGCTGACAGCTTTGCTGTGACTTTTGAGGTAGCTATATGCACAAGAAATAAATGCTTGCAAATTATGTAATAGGGACTTTCAAGTTTTTTTGGGCAGAGGAAATTTTGTCATTAGTTTATTAGGTTAATACGAATATATATAAGTATATGTATATAGATAGATGTATATACATGCATACACAAACATCTGTACCCTTGCAAGTGCATGTCACACCCCATCCACCCATCCAACCACCTACACTTTAATGTTAGGACTTAAGAAATGCAAATGCTCTAAGATCTTGTTCTTGCCTTCTAAGATTGTATAATCTATTTGAGAAGATAAGACTTAGAAACTTGTAGTGAGGACAAAATTAGCAAATTAAGTTTCCAGTTCTAACTCTGCCAACAATTTGTAGTATTGCATATCCTCTCTATGCCTACGTTTTCCTCTTCTGGATAATGAAGAGGCAGGATTTGATTATTTCTTTCTTCCCTTCATTTCTCTTTTACCTTCCCATCCCTTCCCTGTTTCCTTTCCCTTCCCTTTCCTTCCCTTTTTCCTTTCCTTGCCCTTTCCTTTCTTTCCCTTCCCTTATCTTTTTCCTTCCCTCTTCCCTCTTCCTTCTTCCCTTCCCTTCCCTTCTTTTCTTTCCTTCCTTCTTTTGCTTTCTCTCTGTCTCTGTCTCTCTTTCTCTCTGGATTCTGTCATCTTTAAACTTCTTGGTTCTGGATTCAAATTTATTTTTTATTCAGAAGTTCTTTATTCTTTTTATATTTTGTGCTTCTCTAGTTTATAGGAAAGAATTCCAAGCAATATAATCCAATTTATACTAAATATAAAATGAGTGTATTTGCTTATAATGGGAGTTGAGGGGGTGATCATTAAGATAATGTGAAACTATGCTATTCTTATGCTTACCATATTTCCAAGTGATCCTGATGAGGTTTGGTGCAGGGTAGAGAGTTGTGGGAACCCCTTCTGATCGGTGCAGGTCCTTCGAAAAAAAATTTACTAACCCAAAAAGTTAGACTGGCAAAAAGGAAGTTTATCCGCACTGAGAAATCAGCTTTTTGCTAGGAGGCTGACTTCTGAGTGACAAAGTCCTGGCAGAGAGATAAACAGGGGTGTGTTAACACTGTGAAGAGGGGGTCTCTTCTCAGCAGGCAAGGTCCTGGCAGGCAGCTGTGCCAAAGAGAGAGAGGGGTTCCTTGACAAAGCATGGTCCTACTTTGGGTCTCTGCCAGGTCCAGACAGAGAAGTAGGTAAGAGAGATAAAGAGGGATTAATGCTGAAAAGAGAATGTCTTCTCAGCAGGCAGGGGGTTCCCACAGGCAGCTATGTCAGGAAAAGATCCCTTGGCCTGGCATGGTCCTTCTTTTTAGGTCCTCTGCAAAGAAATGAGTTTAAAATTGCTGTTTTTATAAGGAAATCTGAGAGAGAAGTTCCAATCTCTTTGATTTCCTCAATGCTGTCACTGCTCCCAGGCCTAGATTTCCAATAAAATGGGACCATTTACTGGGAGTGGTCCTGAGGCAATTTTCAGCTCAATAGAAGTCAGCAGCCCACCAAGATAACAGAATCAAACCATTTTATTTTGATTCCCTGAGGCAGGCTTCTCCCAGAGGAGTTTCTCCAGAGTTAAAGGAGAATTTCTCCCCTTCTTGGAGTTTCTCAAGCTTTTACCTCATGACTTCCCTCTCCCTGCCCAGAACAATTTCGGGGTTCCCCCAACAATACTACAGTTGGATGACAGAGAATTCAAAAGTGTAGAGGGCTCTTAATTGATCAAAGATGGACAGAAGCAGCTACACTCAGAGAAAGAACACTGGAAATGAATATAAACTGCTTGCACTTATGTTTTTCCTCCCGGGTTATTTATACCTTCTGAATTCAATTCTCCCTGTGCAACAAGAAAACTGGTTCTGCACACATATATTGTATCTAGGATATACTGCAACCCATTCAACATGTGAAGGACTCTTGCCATCTGGGGGAAGGGGTGGAGGGAGGGAGGGGAAAAATCGGAACAGAAATGAATGCAAGGGATAATGCTGTAAAAAATTACCCTGGCATGCGTTCTATCAATAAAAAATTATTAAAAAAAAAAAAAGTGTAGAGGGCTCTAGAAAGTACACTACACAAAAGTTATGTGGACAGAGAAGAAAATGAACTCACATTAATAAGCTAAAATTATTATGCAAAATGTTTTTTCCTTACATTAAAAAAATAAACAACTGGACAAAAGTATTAGACAACTGGGCAAATAGTACTTAGTATTAGAGAGGCATAGCCAGACATAAACTGTGATGAAAAAGATCTGAGATTTTAATGGCTTAGCAGCCTCCAAATCTAGAAACCAAAGCTATCCTAAAAAAGAATTTAAAAAGAGGAATAATGTCTAGAGAGAAGGTAATAATTGTCCCATATCTTGACATTAAATAATTAAGGATGGGACATGATAGCTGACTTTTAATATTTGAAGGGCTGTTGTGGGAAGAGGGAATAGTTTGATCAAGGCTTGGTTTCAGAAGGCAAAATTAGGGAGAATGAATGGACATTATAGAAGAACAACTTTATATCTCACCAAAGGATTTTCCCCTTTTCCTTTCCCTTCCCTTTCCTTCCCCCAACTAATTAGAACCATCTAATTGAAGTGGAGAGTAGATCAAGAGGTTTCTCTTTACTGTAAGTCTTTAAGTGGAGTATAGATGATAACATTTTCTTAGAGTTTCCAGAATACCTCTAGCATAAAGGAAAGTCCAAATGGTTAAAGGTAACAGTGTGAATAACTCCTCACATTTATATAGCATTTTAATGTTTATAAAGTCTTTTCCTTGAAACTGCATTGTGAGGGAGTTAGGGAAAGAATTGTATTTCCCCTTTAAAGATGAGAAAGATTAGTTAAATAATTTGGCCAGAGTCAGACAGTCTATAAGAACCTGACTTCAGATTCAGTTTTTCCCAATAAAACATGCTGCTTCCCCAAAGATCTCCTGTCAGAACTGTCTTTAGGGTCAGTGAGGCCTCTATAGAGCATGCTTTTTGGCTTATGGAATCACTACCAATTTTTTTTTAAATTAACAGGTATATTTAGTTTAGTTTAAAATAGATGTCATTGATAGCAATGAAACAGAAAAGAGAAGAAATTGTTATTATCCCCATTGTACCCATGAGGAAACTGAAGCACACAGCCCACTATCACACAGCTTGTAAAACATCTGGTTTTCCTGACTCTAGGACCAGGTCTTGTGCTATAATCATAGATCTTCAGAGATAGAAAATGCTGTATAAGAAAAAAAAAAGTAGGTTTGATTCTTTAGACTTTGTATGATTTCATCAAGAATCAATTATGGTAGGTACCTTGGTAGTATAGGGATTGCTTTCATATTCATATCCCCAGTGCTTTTCTTTAACTAGTCATGAAATTTACATATGATACAATACTAGGAGCATTAACAAATATTTTCAATGAAAACATCTGGATCCCAAACTCTCAATAGGTTAGACAAATCTTATGGATTCAAGAAATGAAATGAAATGAAATTCACAAGTACCACATAGAAAAACTATTGTTAGACAAAAAGATTTTTTGGGGAAAAATAAGGTTTTAATGAGTGATTAATTTAATATGACTTAGCTATGTGACCTGGCAGTCCAAAAGGATAATGCAGTGTTAGACTGTAGGTAGAGGGTAGTACACACAATTCAGGAAGTGAAAGTACCTGTACCTGGTCATACCACCCCTGAAATAATGTGTTCTGTTATTATATTTTACCCTTTAGGTAAAACTTTGACAGGTAGACAATATGCAAAGGAGGACAAACAGAATGATGAGGTGCTAGAGACTACCTTACATGGATAGTTGGAGAAATTGGAGATATTTCACCTGTAGAGACTCAGATGTCTTCAAGTAACCTGGCTGCCTTAAATGGCTATCACCTAGAAGAGAACTTAGATTTGTTTTTGTTTGGTCCTAGAGGCTAACACTTAGAGCCATGGGTAGAAATTTTAGGAAGCCATTGCATTTCTTGGTAAGGAATAACTTCTTGTAAACCATGTAAGCTCTGAGGCATCTTTATCTCAAGTACCACATCTAAGGATGAATCCATATCTCTGAGCTTAACTGACTATAGCTTTCCACTCAGGCTTCTATGCTTGAATGACAGGGAAGTTGCTTTTGTATGCTTTTCCCTCAAGACTGCAGGTTGAAAATCATTTAGTCAGCCAGTTTTAAATAGTTTTTAGAAAGGTAATATTTTCTAACATGTTAGAAAAGAGCGGGTGATATGAAATGTCTTGCCCAAAGGGGAAAGTGGGCTTAAGTTTAGATAGTGTATGTGACCAAAGGGTAAGTCATGGTTTCTGATTGTTATAATTTCTTTCATCCTAATCAAAGAATTCCCAAGAAATTTACCAAAAGCATGGAATATTTGCTTTACTAGGCTCCTTATAGAGCTATGAGTTCAGTTTGTCTGGTCATCAACAATTTGAAGCTGCTAAGATTTCCTTTTCTCAGAATGGAGGTAGGGGAAGAGGTCCTAGTTAAGGCTAAAGGCAAACCCTTTTCTTTCCACTATCTCTTCCCCAATAGGCAGTTCTCGACTTATTTATATTAAGGATGATCCTTGGGAAATAGTCAAGTTTCCTTGCCTGTCCAAATAAGTAATAATGTCCTTTTCTCACTTAGTCTAAGGCCTTTAGATTGAACGCTATGTGTCCTTAGTATTTAAGATATCAGAACTAAAATGATGTAGTATGTTATGTTATTTAACGCCATGCCTTCCCAATTCTCTCAGTCTCATTTTGCCTCTGATTGGAGGGCTGTTAGGTGAAACAATAAACTCTTCCCAAAGCTTTCCTTTTATGGGGGCCTGGACCTGGGCTTACTAGCTCCCCATTTTCCATCTGCAGCTCTGTTTGTTTGGAACTCCATGGAACAAGATGACCCCTGGCACTAGGTATCCACTGTTATCCTTCCTCCACCATTTCCAGCTTCCTTTTGTGTATCTTTCCTCATTAGATTGTAAGTTCTTTGAGAATAGGAACTTGCATATGTAACACAGTAGCTGGAACATCATAGGTGCTTAACAAATATATATCTATTTGAATTTGATGGGTTTTCACTTTAAGGCTAACATTTTAAAATATCCAAAATTTGAATGAGTTTCATAAAATGATTTCTTCTTAAGCAGATCTTTATTGGTGAAGGCTGGATCCAATCCAGTCCAAGAAAAAATAATTCTGGTAAATTGTGCTAAGTGCCATGGACACAATTAATTAAAAAAATGTTTCTGCCCTCAAAAATTTTACTATCTCTAAGAGGAGACAATATACAAAAGGAAGCAAGAAAGTGGGAAAGGGGAAGAAGGATGGGACATCAGGGAGTGCTTTGTGAGGAAAATATCTCGTTTCATGGAGTTGACAATAAGTAGAGCAACAGATATAAAGTGCAGCCGAGAGTCCAGTTTTGCTCTCTACAAAAGAAAGCATTAGGAGAGGAGTTTGATACTCTACCCTTTATCCCTTCAATCAGTGAGGAGAGAAGGCTGAGAAAGATGATGTCAAACTTTCATTTATCTTACCTTATTAAGTTTAGAAGTGATGAGCTTATTCTGAGAGGGGCATTATGGAGGTTGAGGACCAAGTGCAAAATAGAGTGAAATGAATGGCAAATGACAAAATGACAAAAATGTCAAGAATGAAAAATTCTTCCCAAGGCCATAGAGACAGTAAGTTCTACAGGTAGGATAGTAACTGATCTTCTGAGAGAATGTGATATAGTTGATAGAAGATTGGATTGTAATATAATCCCCAGTTTTTCTCCAGGAATGCCTTGATTTCTTTATCTTTAATGAGGAGGTTTAGATTCTAGGGAATTATTATGAAGGGAATTCTTGGTCATATAAAAGTTGGAGTGTAGCCTTGGACATATTGTCTAACTCTGAGAATTTGAGATTCTGTGAGATAATATAATACAACCCCTTTAAAGAGAAGCATACTGAAGGCCCCAAGGAAGAGTGAATTGCTCAAGATCACATTAAATTAATAGGATAAATTAAGGTTGGATTTCAAACCCAAATCTCTGGATTCCCAGTAATTGCTCATTTGTACTATGTAGTATATTGCTTCTCTGTAGTTCATTGAATTAGATTCAGGGAAGGACACAAGAGTCTAAGTTATTTAGCATCCTTAATTAATCCTTTTCTGTTTTCTTGTATACAGAAGTTAAGATGGACACCAGAATTTAAAAAACCCCTTGGTTCTTGGCCAAGACATACATTGTTATTCCTTTACTTTAAGTGCTATTTGTATTATTTTGACCTTAAAATTTACAGGTAAAAGAAACATTTATGGAACAGTTAAAAGCAATTAGAACACAATGACTTGCCTCATTATCACATTCCACAAATCTACACCTTGTTATGAGTTCAAATGTTGGAGTTCTTGTTCTTCTCAAAGCACAGCCGGTTTAGAGGCTTGGAGCCCTTTGGATGTCTCCAAATCCAAAGGTTTTGTCCTTCAGCCTCTGCCTCTGCTTTCTTCTGCCTCCAACCAACACAGAGATGGAATGTCTCTCTTGTCTCCTTCTGGGGAGCCCAGCCACCAACTACAGTGGTATGAGATGAAGATGAATCTGGTTGTCCACTGAACTCTCCACTCGTAGCTGTATCCTCTGAAAACCCTTCGTCTGCCACCAGAGTCGCTCCTCTCGAGTCCAGCTGAACTCTCTTCTGCGACCAGCCAGCTAAGAGGAAAAAAATGTATTCTGGAATGGCTGTCTCGCCTTATATGTGAACCTTCTGAGAGAATGGGATTATGGGTTTTCTCCCATAGTGCTCTCTGGCCCAAAGAGCTTTAAGGGAGGTGTGGACTCCCTTGAAGTTAGAAAGTGTACTTTGTGAAGCTAGCATACTTGTGGACTCCAATGAGTAAAGGTGTGAACACAAGCCTTGTATTAATTAGTTCTACTTAGTACTTTGTTTCAGGTTCTGGCCAAAATCTTCTTGTAAGATTAGATAAACTCTAATTAGTTAGCAGTTAGTAAGGATTCCAACATCACCTTACAAATTTTGCTTGCTGGCCTGCTTTTCAAAAGTGTTTGGTCTATAAATTTGGTTAAGGTGATTCACATATGGAAACATCAAACTTTATTTTCCCTGCTGCAAATCTTTGAAACAGGAGATTGTTTAAAATTATTAAAATATTTTAGTACCACATTTTCAAAAAGTTTTCCAGATTTCTATTTTTCTCTAGATATATTGGTATTGTGTCTATATAGATTAATAGTATCAGCTAAGAAGTCCCTTTCCCAAGTTTACAGTCTTATTGAGGATTTTAAAACATAGAAATATATAACAAATTATTCAAATGAGTAGTTTAGTACCATTATAATTGAGAAGAAGTAGCTGTCAGGGAATGGTTAACAGAGAAGAATTTTTCACTTGAACCTTGAAGGATGGCTAAGAATTTGTTAGATTGAGAAGAGAGTATGCTGGGTAGATTGAATAGCTTAAAGAATCCATAGGGAAGTCTTTTTCAGAGAACAATGAGTAAATCAATCTCCTGGAGTGAAGCTTAGACATTAAAAACAAGGGAAAAGTTGGATATATCAGGACCAGATTTTGGAGGGCATTGAATGTCAGGCGTGAGTAATGTGGACTTGATTCTATCACCAGTGGAGAATTAGAGAAGATTTTTGAGCATATCTAAGATGATGTTATGTACATGAATTTTTCAGGAACAATTGTGCGTCATACATTCGAGTTAGCTATCAGTAGAAAAATGTCAAAAAATAATTTGTTTAGATCTTAGAATTCTAAGTATAGATTTAAAACTACAAGGTACTTTATTGTTTCAGCCTCAAACCTCAACCTCCCTCAAAAACAACTTCTTTAAATCTGTTTTTCCAAATGTCATTAACATTGGCAATGTAGTCGAGAGCAGGTGGCTGCTACTATCATCAAAATTCTAGGAGGAACAGGGTTGGCTTTATTGTGGATCCCCCATTATGCTTTCTAATAACAGTCAGACCTCAATTATATTTTATATTATATATATATTATATTATGCTTTATGTAATATTGTATGTAATAATACAAAGTAGATGTAGTGCAAATAGTTGGAATAATATATTCCTCCCAAATTCTGGTGCACACTTTCCCAGAAATACATTTAAAATCTGTAGGGAGAATGGTCACCAACTTGGCATATGGTATAGGCATCCAAGAAGAGAATACATGTGGCCAAAGATTAAAATCATTATTCTTGATTACTGGAAGCCCTTTCTTGAGTTAATAACTAGAATTGATCAAGGTGTTATGAATGCTCCTTTAAGCTGCTTCTGCCCTAAGGTGGCTAATTGTGTCTTTACTTGTCATTGATGTGTCCTCAGGATTTCTCTTACTATTTATAGCTTCCAAAAGTGTGGTTTATGATATGGCTAGTCAGTCACTTTTAATTCAATTAAAAGGAGTTCTTATCAGATAAAAGGATCACAAGGTTTAGGTAATCTTGTTTATTCATTCTTAAAATCTATTCCTGGATTGAGTTGGGAAGAGCAAACCTGTTCCCTTATACTTAAGACAACTCAGTAAAGTAGATACTAAAACTATTATGATCTTTATTTTACAGATACTTAAACAGAAGTTCTCTAAATGAAGGACACTAGGTAGTCAAGTGTGGGAGGTAGAATTGAAAGCTATCTACTGGGTTCAAGTTCCATGCTTTCCCCACTGTACTGTTAAGTAAATATTGTTCTTTTTCTCATAAAATTTATTATGCAAATTAGAACATTATAAACTGTAGTCATGAAGTCTGTATAATCACCAAACTCATTCTACATTTATTTGGATGTTGTATTCCTAATGACAGAAAATGCTTATAAACTGTCAACAAGGTTTGTGTAATTAGGATTAACTTGATGCACTTTTTACAAGAATGTTTGCAGATTTTTTTCTGCCTGATAGTTGTAAATGGTCCGATAGTTGTAAATGGTTCTTACTAATGTTATAGAATTATTCAAAGGTTATTAAGGTGATTTGAAAGTGCATTAGTGTTTATTTACCTCATAAATGTGTAATTTCTTAGCTCTTACTAAGACAGTTTATCTTTGTGAGTGCAAGTAAGTTCTTGGTTATGGTAAATAATCCTCAGATGTTCTTTTTTTTTTTTTCTTTTTTTTTTTTTTTTAATTGTAACTTCTTATTGACAGAACATATACTTGGGTAATTTTTTTTTTTTTTGCAACATTATCTCTTATACTCACTTCTGTTCTGACTTTTCCTTCCCTTCCCCCCCTCCACCCCATCCCCTAGAAGGCAAGCAGTCTTATACATGTTAAATATGTTATAGTATATCCTAGATACAATATATATGTGCAGAACCTAAGAGTTCTCTTGTTGGACAGGAAGAATTGGATTCAGAAGGTAAAAATAACCTGGGAGTAAAAAATAAAAATGCAAACAGTTTACACTCATTTCCCAGTGTTTTTTCTTTGGATATAGCTGCTTCTGTCCTTCATTGATCAACTAGAACTGAATTGGATCTTCTCTTTGTAGAAGAAATCCACTTCTATCAGAATACATCCTCATACAGTATTGTTGTTGAAGTGTATAATGATCTCCTGGTTCTGCTCACTTCTCTTAGCATCAGTTCATGTGAGTCTCTCCAATCCTCTCTGTATTCATCCTGCTGGTCATTTCTTACAGAACAATAATATTCCATAACATTCATATACCACAATTTACCCAACCATTCTCCAATTGATGGGCATTCATTCATTTTCCAGTTTCTAGCCACTACAAACAGGGCTGTCACAAACATTTTGCCACATATAGGTCCCTTTCTCTTCTTGAGTATTTCTTTGGGATATAAGCCCAGTAGTAACACTCTGGATCAAAGGGTATGCACAGTTTGATAACTTTTTGGGCATAGTTCCAAATCGCTCTCCAGAATGGCTGGATGTATTTATAATTCCCCAACAATGTGTCAGTGTCCCAGTTTTCCTGCATCCCCTCCAATGGTCATCATTATTTTTTTCTGTCATCTTAGCTAATCTGACAGGTGTATAGTGGTATCTCGGAGGTTTTTTTTTTTTTTTTTTGCATTTCTTATTTGCATTGCTCTGATCAATAATGATTTGGAACACTCTTTCATATGAGTGGAAATAGTTTAAATTTCATCATCTGAAAATTGTCTGTTCATATCCTTTGACCATTTATCAATTGGAGAATGGCTTGCTTTCTTATAAATTAGAGTCAATTCTCTATATATTTTGGAAATGGGGCCTTTATCAGAACTTTTAACTATAAAAATATTTTCCTAGTTTGTTGCTTCCCTTCTAATTTTGTTTGCATTAGTTTTGTTTATACAAAGGCTTTTTAATTTGATATAATCAGAATTTTCTATTTTGTGATCAGTGATGATCTCTACTTCTTCTTATCCCAAAAGTTGGGATCTTTGGGCTTGTCAAACACTAGATTGCTATAGTTATTGACTATTTTGTCTTGTAAACCTAACCTATTCTACTGATCAACTAATTTATTTCTAAGCCAATACCAAATGATTTTGGTGACTGCTGCTTTATAATATAGTTTTAGATCAGGTACAGCTAGGCCACCTTCATTTGATTTTTTTTTTTTTTTCATTAATTCCCTTGAAATTCTCAACCTTTTGTTCTTCCGTATGAATTTTGTTGTTATTTTTTCTAGGTCATTAAAATAGTTTCTTGGGAGTCTGATTGGTATAGCATTAAATAAATAGATTCGTTTAGGGAATATTGTCATCTTTATTGTATTTGCTCGGTCTATCCAAGAGCACTTAATATTTTTCCAGTTATTTAAATCTGACTTTATTTGTGTGGAAATTGCTTTGTAATTTTGCTCATATAATTCCTGACTTTCCTTTGGTAGATAGATTTCCAAATAGTTTATGCTATCACTAGTTATTTTGAATGGATTTTCTCTTTGTATATCTTGCTGTTGGATTTTGTTGGTGGTGGATGATGAGGATTTGATGTGGATTTATTTTGTATCATGCAACTTTGCTAAAGTTATGCATTATTTCTAATAGTTTTTTAGTAGAATCTCTGGGGTTCTCTAAGTATAACATCATATCGAAGTCAAAATCCAGATGTTCTTATGAACCTAGAGTTGGTAACTCAGTGGATAACACAAAATTCTGCTGATGTAGCACCTTCAATGAGTCAATGAATAATAGCAACTTTGGGAAATTAAATTCTCCAAATATCCTAATTATATAGGTACCCTAATTAAGATGTGAAATACTTAGGATCATTTTTATTCTTACTTTATGTACTCTACTATTCTCTGTTTTTATAATTTCATTTCTTTTCAGTAAAACTGGTTAAACAGGAAAAGTTATGAAATGTCTCCATCCTCTTTCTCATTACTATTGTCATCGCTACTAGAACTGAGCTGCGTGAGTTGTCTTCAGTTCACATTACAATGTGATTTACTTGATTTTCTTTGTATATCCTCACAACTTAGCACAATGCTTGGCACATTGAGTTTTTTTTTTTTTTAATTTTTCTTTTTTATTTAATGATTACTTTATATTGACAACATTATTCCTTGCACTCGTTTCTTTTCCGATTTTTTTTCCCCCTCCCTCCCTCTACCCCCTCCCCTAGATGGCAAGCAGTCCTTTATATGTTGGATATGTTGCAGTATATCCTAGATACAATATATGTTTGCAGAACCGAACAGTTCTCTTGTTGCATAGGGAGAATTGGATTCAGAAGGTATAAATAACCCGGGAAGAAAAACTAAAATGCAGATAGTTCACATTCGTTTCCCAGTGTTCGTTCTTTGGGTGTAGCTGCTTATGTCCGTCATTTATCAATTGAAACTTAGTTAGGTCTCTTTGTCAAAGAAATCCACTTCCATCAAAATATGTCCTCATACAATATCGTTGTCGAAGTGTATAATGATCTCCTGGTTCTGCTCATTTCACTTAGCATCAGTTCATGTAAGTCTCGCCAGTCCTCTCTGTATTCATCCTGCTGGTCATTTCTTACAGAACAATAATATTCCATAATATTCATATACCACAATTTACCCAGCCATTCTCCAATTGATGGGCATCCATTCATTTTCCAGTTTCTAGCCACTACAAATAGGGCAGCTACAAACATTTTGGCACATACAGGTCCCTTTCCCTTCTTTAGTATTTCTTTGGGATATAAGCCCAATAGGAACACTGCTGGATCAAAGGGTATGCACAATTTGATATTTTTTTGGGCATAATTCCAGATTGCTCTCCAGAATGGTTGGATTCGTTCACAACTCCACCAACAATGCATTAGTGTCCCAGTTTTCCCGCATCCCCTCCAACATTCATCATTATTTTTTCCTGTCATCTTAGCCAATCTGACAGGTGTGGCACATTGAGTTTAATATTTATTGACATATTTATTATCTTATTAGATCCTCAAAATAGTTTATAGTACAAGGTCATTATCCTTATTTTCCAAAGGTAGAAATGGGTTCATAAAGATTAAGAATGAGAAGTTCCTAAATTTAGGGAATAGAATTGTAGCTTTTCATCACTGCAAGAAACTTTAGAGATCATTCTCCCTAAAAGTCTAATTTTTTGATGAGGAAGCTAAGTGCCAGAATGGTTAAGTAAGCTATTTGAAGTCATATAAATAATTAGTGCTGGTTGGGTTTTGAACCCAACTAGTTAATTATACCTTGGAGATGATTTTATATATTTATATCTATATCTATATCTATATCTATATCTATATCTATATCTATATCTATATCTATATCTATATCTATATCTATATCTATCTATAGATGATAGATATATGTATGCATGTGCAGGTACACAAATATATATGTATACATACCTTTATCACAGTTATATGTAGTATACATTATACATGCACATATCTAATAACTTCACATACATATTTATGTTCTTAAATGTAAGTGAAGAAATTAAGAGCCAGAGAAGGAAGGGACAAAGTAAGTTCCAGAGGTAGGATTTGAACTCAGATTTCCTTATTCTTAACCTAGTATTCTTTCTACTTCATCACTTTGACTCCTCATCTAGTGGCTTAAAGAAATCTAGATATTGATAATATTATATTTACCCTTGGTGAGTCCTCAGGATATGTTAGCTACTAGTAGTCTGGTCTATTTCTTTTATTACTTAAAGCTTTCAAAAGTATGGTTCAGTAGCTAGTCAGTCACTTTTGATTCAGTTAAAAAGGGGGTCACGAGGTTTAGTAGTATTGTTTAGTAATTCTTAAAATCTATTCCTGCTAATTGAGTTAGAGAGTCAAACTGTTCTCCCTTAAACTCAAGACAACTCAGTAAAATAGATAGTAAGTATAATATTGTATTATAGATAATATATATGCATATATACAAAACATTGTTTTTGATATGTTATATAACAATCTAAATTATTGACCTATTTTGGTTTACAAATTATTTGAATATTAATTTTAACATATCTTTCCATTTTTCTTCTACCTAAGGAGCCACCATTGTTTTTTTCTACCACGTAATTTGTCCATCAGTTTTAAAATTTTAATTTCACACATTGTGATGCATACATTGTAAACAGTTAACTTGAAAGGTAGCAAAAACTATCTGGATTTAGTTTTCAAATCCATGTGATAATATACTAATAGTGAATGACAATAATAGGTAATAATAATGAGTGAATAAATATTATATGCCATTTTCCTTTTGAAAGTAACATTCTCCATGTTATTTCTTTGACATGATGGAGAAATATCACTTCTTTTTACTTACAATATTTAATATCCATGGTAATTGAAATGTTCACACTTTGCTTGCCAAATATGATCAATGGTCATTAGGAAGTGAGAGCTAGGCTGTCAATCATAAGAGTGTATGTAGTAAGTATATTCCTTATAATATTGATAGGTGTTGTGGTCTACCACATCTCTTGTCAGTATTGCAGTCGTGGTTGATTACCTTGGATTCAAGTTATGGAATGGAATTCATTGTTATTCTCAATGAAGCCCTGATCTTCATTTGTTATCCCTTCCCTATTTTAGAATTCTTAAAAAGTTAAAGAAAATCTGAAGAAAACAAACACCAAGAGTAAGGAACACTTGAGTTCAAATCCAGTCTCAAACATTGGGTTTGTAACCCTGGACAAATCAATTAACCTCTCTTTGCTTCAGTTTTTCTAATCTATAAAATGGGAATAGTAATAACAACTACATCTCGGGATCAGATGAGAAAATAATTGAAAAGTAATTAAAACACTACCAGAAAATAAATGTCATGTTATTTGTGGTAGTTATCATTGCTGTCGAGTAATTCAGTTATATCCAACTTTTTCCAAGCCTGTGAAGCAGTACTATCCATGGAGTTTTCTTAGAAAAAGATCCAGAGTGTTTGCCATTTCCTTCTCCAGTGGATTTAAACAACCAATATCAAGTGAATTTCCTAGGGTCACATGCTAGTGAGTGTCTGAGGCTGGATTTGAACTCAGGTCTTTCTAACTTCAGGCCCAATGTTCTATCCACTGAGTCAGTCAGCTACCATTGTTGTTATTATTATACAAATGTTAACTATTTTTAACAGTAATTTCTTATTTAGTGTTATTCAGTCATCTCCTACTTTATATAACCCCATTTGAGGTATATTGGCAAAGACACTGGAATAGTTGGCTAATTCTTTCTGTAGTGGATTCAAGCAGGGTTAAATGATTTTTCCAGGGTTACATAGTTAATAAATATCTGAGGTCACATTTAAATTTAGTTCTCCTTCCACTGCATCAACTAGCTGCTACTTTATAAAACACATAACATACATTGTTATTTGATTCTCATAACAACCTTTGAGGTAAATTATAATGTTTGGACTAACTTTCTGGAAGTCCTCCAGAAGAGTCTTGGTCTCAGAAGGATAGACACCATGAGGATAGTCAGGAATAGAGTCTAAAGTCTTTATTGTCTGCTTCACAGACTGTGTCTGTCATAGTCTGACCCAGTCTCAGTCTGATCCAGTCTCCTCCAGCAGTCTGCCAGTCTGCCAGTCTCAACCAGTCTCAGTTCTGAGTCTGATTTTGTCCCCAGTACTCTAAGCTCTTAAATACCCTATTACAATTGTATCATTAGACTATACTGAGTATAAGCGAATCTAAAGTGATTATATCATTATATCAAACTAGAGTGATTATATCATTATATCATACTAGATATATGTGAACCATTATTTCATCAATTTCATTGAGTTAACACCTTGTTTCAAGTATACATCTCCAGAATTCTGGGCCTTTAGAGTAAATGGTATTGTAATCTTCATTTTAAAAATTAATTTAATGCTTTTTTTAAATTTTCAAAACATGCACGGACAGTTTTTCAACACTGACCCTTGCAAAACCTTGCATTCCAATTTTTTCCCTCTTCTCCCCTTCCTCCCCTAGACAGCAACTAATCCAATATATATTAAACATGGTAAAAAACGTGTTAATCTAATATATTCATACATATTTATACAATTATCTTGCTGCACGAGAAAAAACACATCAAAATGGGAAAAAATGAGAAAGAAAATAAAATACAAGCAAACTTCAAAAAGAGTGAAAATACTATGTTGAGATCCACAATTAGTTCCCACACTCCTCTCCCTGGAATGTAGATGGCTCTCATCATCACAAGATCATTGGTCTGAATCATCTCATAGTTGAAGAGAGCCATGTCTATCCGAATTGATCATTGTATAATCTTGTTGTTGCTGTGTACAATGATCTCCTGATTCTGCTCATTTCACTTAGCCTCAGTTCCTGCAAGTCTCTCCATGCCTTTCTGAAATCATCCTATTGATTGTGTCTTACAGAACAATAATATTCCAAAACATTCATATACCATAACTTACTCAGCCATTCTCCAATTGATGGGCATCCACTCAGTTTCCAGTTTCTTGCCACTACAAAAAGGGTTGCCACAAACCTTTTTGCACATATGGATCCCTTTCCCTCCTTTAAGATCTCTTTGGGACATAAACCCAGTAGAAACACTGCTGGGTCAAAGGGTATGCACAATTTGATAATCCTTTGGTTATAGTTCAAAACCTCTCTCTAGAATGGTTGGATCAGTTAACTCTACCAACAATGTATCAGTGTCCTAGTTTTCCCACATTCTCTCCAACATTCATCGTTATTTTTCCTGTCTCTTAGCCAATCTGATAGGAGTGTAGTGGTATCTCAGAATTGTCCTAATTTGCATTTCTCTGATTAGTAGTGATTTAGACCACTCATATGAGTTCAATTTCTTCATCTCAACATTGTCTGTTTATATCCTTTGACCATTTATTAATTGGAGAATGGTTTGAATTCTTATAAATTTGACTCTATTCTCAATATATTTTAGAAACGAGGTCTTTATCAGAACCTTTGAAGGCAAAAATATTTTCACACTTTATTGCTTCCCTTCTAATCTTGCCTATTACTGTTGTTTGTACAAATTTTTTTAACTTAATATAATCAAAATTATCTATTTTGTGTTCAATAATGAACTCCAGTTCTTCTTTGGCCACAAATTCCTTCCCTTTTCACAGATCTTAGAGATAAGCTATCCTGTGTTCTTCTAATTTGCTTATAATATCACTATGTCTAGATCATGAACCCAATTTTGATCTTATGTTGATATAGGGCAGGGATCCTCAAACTATGGTCCACGGGCCAGCGATGATTATCCCCCTCAACCAAGGTTATGAAGTTTCTTTATTTAAAGGCCCACAAAACAAAGTTTTATTTTTTACTATAGTCTGGCCCTCCAACAGTCTGAGAGATAGTGAACTGACCCCCTATTTAAAAAGTTTGAGGATCCCTGCTATAGGGTGTTAGGTGTGGGTCAATGTCTAGTTTCTGCCATACTAGTTTCCAATTTTCCTAGTAGTTTTTATCAAATAGTGAGTTTTATCCCCCAAGCTGTTGACTTTGGGTTTGTCAAACACTACATTATTATAAGCATTGCTTATTTTGTTCTGTGATCCTAACCTATTTCACTGATCAACTACTCTATTTCTTAGCCAATACCAAATGGTTTTGATGAACGCTGCTTTATAATATGGTTTTAGGGCTGGCACAGCTAGGCCACCTTCATTAGCAGTTTTTTCATTAATTCTCTTGATATTCTTGACCTTTTGTTCTTTTAGATGAATTTTGTTGTTATTCTTTTTTTAGAGCTATAAAATAATTTCTTGGGAGTTTGATTAGTATGGCACTGAATAAGTAGATTAACTTAGGTAGTACTGTCATTTTTATTATATTCGCTTGGCCTACCCATGAGCACTTGATATTTTCCTAACTGATAAGATCTGACTTTATTTGTGTGGAAAGTATTTTGTAGTTGTGTTCATATAGTTCCTGACTTTGCTTTGGCAGATAGACTCCCAAATATTTTATTATTATTTGCAGTTATTTTAAATAGAATTTTTCTTTGTATCTCTTACTGTTGGACTTTGTTGGTAATATATAAAAATGTTGTGAGGTAAAAACAAATGGACCTAGCAAGTGATTGGATTTATGGAGTGAGAGAGTGAGGAGTTGAGGATGACACCCAGTTTATGAGCTTGGGAGCTGGCAAGGATGGTTTTACCCTCATCAGTAGAAAGCTGTTGGGAAAATTAGAAGTATTTTAGGGAAGAAAGAATGAGCTGTTTTGCATATGTCAAGTTTAAGATACTAGATATCTAGTTAAAGATGTCCAATAGGCATTTGGAGATGAAAAACTGTCAGGAGAGAGGTTAGCACTGGACAAATTGAGCTGCAAATCATACACAGAGATGATAATGGAACCCATCGGAAGTGATGATGTCACCAAGTGATACCAAGTATTGGTTTTATACCAATGAAGGACAACAGAATGCTCAAGACAGACTTGGGCGGAGCATGCACAATTAAATGGATGTGGCTTCACTTACCTTGTTTTGTCATTTGGGAGATTAAAAAACTCTTGCCTAAATCCCAGATGATGTAAAAAAGCCCCCATAAGCTATGAATATATAGTTATTTATTTATATACATAGTAATATATAGTAATAACCTCCTTTTATATAATGTATTAAAGGATTGTAATATGCTTTTCTCTGAAAAATTCTGTGATACCCAGATTTTATCAAAGCTTTTATTGTTACTTATATTACTATATATGAACAGACTTAGGTGATCTCTTGACTTTCCCCTCCTTTCCATTGATCTTGATTTTTCCTCATTGAAAATTTACATGTATAAGTAACATTTAAAATCAATAATGCAAATTAAAGAAGACTTTGAGCCTCTAGTCTCATGAGATAAAGGCAAGTTGATAAGGAATCAGGAAGTGAGTGGATATAAATTTTTAATGAAAATGAAAAGAATGACCTCTTCCTTACATTTGAGCATGCTGCTGGCTTTTTTATCTGGGGAAGTATGACAGCATCCTTGGTAAAGTCTCCATTGACACTAACATATTCATAAGTTTAGGCCAGAAAAACAAATGAGAATGTATATATAGCCCAGTTGAAATTTTGAGCTTATCTTAAAGGTATTTCTATAAGAACCTTGGACTAATTAATAGCTACTTTGAAGAAGTATAATAATGTTCTCCAATAATGAAAGGGCTGAACTTGGTGCCACTAGGGAATTTTGGATGTAGATCTGTCTTTTTTATTTTTATTTTTAATTTTAGAACTATTGTTAATGTTGCCATCAATAATAATTATTTTATTTTTGAAACTATAATATACTATTTATTTATTTTATTTCTGAGAACTGAAGTTTTGAAGTAAGGCATATTATTATTATTATAGTAAATTTAGAGGAAGGCAGTCAGGATAGAGGAAACTCTGTCATATGAGAATTGTTTGAAAGAAGTCAGCATTTTTTATCCTGCAGAAGTTAAGACTTGTGTCTATGATTAGTATCTTGAAGGAAATTGAGGGAGTCAGAGAAAATAATCTCTAAGTATACTTCCCACCCTAAATGTTATGAAACTGCTTTTTTGATTGGCCTGAAGGGGCCAAACCTAGATCTGTGTGTGTAACTTCTAGGGAGGTCAACTCACATGAGATACAAGTAGCAACCTTTACTATTTAGAACAGTTAAAAATTGAATGCGCTTTAAAGATGCTTTCTTGGCAAATAATATATTCCTCATTATTGCAAATCTTTAAGTGACAAATGAATGAATAAATACGAAAACATTTGTTGTGTTCACTTTGTGCCAAACTCTGGGAATACAAATACAAATACAAATACTTTCTAATAGATGAAATAATTTACAAGGAAGAGTTTTGGTGGGGTGAAACCCCACTAGTATGGTGAATAGGACAATGGGGGAGTAGATTGACAAATCCAATTCATAAGCACTTCACTTAAGTGTTGAATGAAATGAATCTGAGGTCCTTTCCCCCCCACTTTTAAGATTATATTGTATTGTTATTATACCATAACTAATCAATAAATAGTTTTTCCACTCATTGAGGTGTAAAGAAAGGTATTCTTCCTTCTTTGGTCTATTGACTGGATATCTGGCAGCTGTAGCCTTTCTGTTTCTGTTGATTAGGGATTTCCTAAAACTTTCTAATGTCTAAGCAATCTTCTTATACTTATTGCAGTAGTTTCTAAGATTTTTTGATTATGTTCCCAATCAACAAATTATTTTATTCATATATAAATTATACACATATATCATGGTTAATAATTATGTATATTGTTTATATAAAGCAAAACTTAAATATAAGATCAAAATGAAATAATATTTGATCTTAGCATAGATAGAAAGTTAATAAGGTTTATGGATTAGGAGAGAAAAATAATCAGTATCAAACTTTAGGAAAATTATTTTAATTTTGTGCAGATGATGAATAGGAGTAGGGAGATTAATTAGAAAATTATTAAAGTAGACAAGATAAACAGTGTTGAAAGCCTGTTCATAGTGGTAGTGATAGAGAAAGTAGAGAAAATAGGGATAGTTGTTTTAGAGGGAAAAATGAAAAGATTTGACCATAGATTGGATATCTGAGATGAGGGTGAGAAAGTAGATAAAGATGTTTCTGAGTTTGTGAACCGGGGTAAACAGAATAATATTTATATTCTAAGTATTAATAGGAAATTTTGAAAGAGAGATGCATTAGGTCAAGACTTTCAAGGGAACTAATGAAAAAAAAAATCCAATGAAGGTGGGTAGCTGTACCAGATCTAAAATTATATTATAAAGCATCAGTTACCAAAACCATCTGGTATTGGCTAAGAAATAAGACTAGTTGATCAGTGGAATAGGTTAGGTTCAAAGGACAAAATAATCAATAACTTTAATACTCTAGTGTTTGACAAATCCAAATATCCCAGTTTTTGAGATAAGAATTCACTATTTGACAAAAACTGCTGGGAAAATTGAAAATTAGTATGGCAGAAACTAGGCATTGACCCATACTTAACACCATACACCAAGATAAGGTCAAAATGAGTTCATGATCTGGGCATAAAGAATGAGATTACAAATAAATTAGAAGAATATAGGATAGTTTACCTCTCAGACATGTGGAGGAGGAAGGAATTTGTGACCAAAGAAGAACTAGAGATCATTATTGATTACAAAATAGAAAATTTTGATTATATCAAATTGAAAAGTTTTTGTACAAACAAAACTAATGCAGACAAGATTAGAAGGGAAGCAATAAACTGGGAAAACATTTTTACAGCCAAAGGTTCTGATAAAGGCCTCATTTTCAAAATACATTGAGAATTGACTCTAATTTATAAGAAATTAAGCCATTCTCCAATTGATAAATGGTCAAAGGATATGAACAGACAATTTTCAGACAAAGAAATTGAAACTATTTCTAGTCATATGAAAAAATGCTCCAATTCATTATTAATCAGAGAAATGCAAGTTAAGACAACTCTGAGACACCACTACATACCTGTCAGATTGGCTTGAATGACAGGGAAATATAATGTGGAATGTTGGAGGGGATATGGGAAAACTGGGACACTGATACATTGTTGGTGGAATTATGAGTACATCCAGCCATTCTGGAGAGCGATTTGGAACTATGCTCAAAAAGTTATCAAACTGTGCAGACCCTTTGATCCAGTAGTGTTACTAATGGGGCTTATATCCCAAAGAGATCTTAAAGAAGGGAAAGGGACCTGTATGTGCAAGAATGTCTGTGGCAGCCCTCTTTGTAGTGGCCAGAAACTGGAAACTGAGAGGATGCCCCTCAATTGGAGAATGACTAAATAAATTGTGGTATATGAATATTATGGAATATTATTGTTCTGTAAGAAATGACCAGCAGAATGATTTCAGAAAGGCCTGAAAAGACTTCTATGAACTGATGCTGAGTGAAATGAGCAGGACCAGGAGATCATTATATACTTCCACAACAATACTATATGATGATCAATTCTGATGGACGTGGCCATCTTCAGCAATGAGATGAACCAAATCAGTTCCAATAGAGCAGTAATGAATAGAACCACTTACCCAGCGAAAGAACTCTGGGAAATGAGTGTGAACCACTACATAGAATTTTCAATCCCTCTATTTTTGTCCACCTGCATTTTTGATTTCCTTCACAGATTAATTGTACATTATTTCAAAGTCTGATTCTTCTTATGCAGCAAAATAACTATGGTTATGTATACATATATTGTATTTAACATAAATATTTAACATGTATTAGTCTACCTGCTATCTGGGGGAGGAAGGGGTGGGTAGAAGGAGGGGCAAAATTAGAACAAAAGGTTTTGCATTTATCAATGCTGAAAAATTACTCATGCATATATCTTGTAAATAAAAGCTATAATAATAATTAAAAAAAAGAAATAGAGGTACATTTGGGAAAAAAGATAATGTAATGGGTTGGTGTTGCAAGGAGAAAGATAATGTAATAGGTTGATGATGCAGGTGACAGTCTTAAGTATACCTACTCAATCTGACCACCTTAGTGTGTTCCATTAAAAAGAAATGTACAGACTACTTTGGGCTCTAACTCACTGGTCACTCCCTCAGAACATAGAGCCTTTCAGCCAAGGGATATCTGATGTTATGAGGAAAAAGGAGGTAAGAATTCCCAGTTACTCCTGTGAAGCTGTTGCTATAGATACTTGGGTAGCTCACAAAGTAGAGAAGAATATTGGGAGTTTTTAGGGTGACAAAATATATGAGAATATGGGTTACTGTGTTTCTGTTGTAGACAAGCCCCATGTTTGGCTATTGTGAAGGAGGAAGAAAAGTTGATGTATTTTTCCATATATTAATTGATTGATTAAACCAGGGCACTCATTTTGAAAACCACCCTACAAAAGGACTGTTATCTCCTATTTTCTTCTTTAATGTTGTTAAATATGCACATGTTACTTTTACATGTTTCCTGCAAAATGTAGCCTTTTCATTTTCATCCCATTTACCATGAAGCTGAATCTCTGTGCAATAGAATTTATGATACCATAATAAAACCCTTTTTCTCCCAGAATAATAGCAGTGATAATATATTTGGAAATCTCTAGAGATTATAAGATATTATGAAGACATTTAGTATTATAATTTAATTTTAATTATTTCCACCTGTCCTCCTAACTACTTGACAACTCCTTACTTGAAGGAACCATGACTTCTTTTGCTTTTTTGTTCCTGTAAGACCTCTCTTATAACATGTTAATATTTCAGGAAGGTTTCTTAATACTCCCACAGGCACTGATTACAGTCGCTACACAATTTAATAGGTAGTTTTTCTAAGTTTCTGTGATTGACAAGCCTCTTCACACTTAATTGATTGTTAACTTGGCTGAGGATGACATCTGTATTTGTGCACAGGAAGGTTTCATTGTCTATAGCCAGCTTCTCCTCAAATTTATGCAGTGTGTATCCCTTGCTTCAGTTGTGTGTACAAACCTCTTTCCAATTTTCCTACTTTCAGGTCTCTGTTCATCTCTATCAACCTTGTTTGTAACTGCCCTTGATGCTTTTTTTTTTTTTTAAACAAATAATAGGATAGTCTCAGATGTTTTAAAGATATAGCTGATGACCACTTGAATAACTATTTGCATTCCACTTAGTTTATCAAATGTTTGGGACAGTATCAACCACAAAAACAATCAGAGACTTTTAAGAGTAAGAAAAAGCCAAAAGGGATTTATTACTATCTCCTAAGAAAGGTCATCTTCCATCTGACAAATTGTTTGTCAGTAAAATGAGTGCAAAGTAAAAACTGCAAAACACAAGATTAAGTAACCTGGGAAAAAAAGCCCTCAACCTCTCAGCCTGGCCTTTTCTCCTATTATTTGGGGGGTCCGGGCTTACATTCTAATCTCAGAAATCTATCCTAAAAAAAAAAATAAATTGCCTTTAAAAGAAGTGATAGGAAACAGGAGGGGAAGAACACATGTAATTTTTTTAGTTATAGCTCTACTTGTTATTATAAAGTTTCAAGTCACAGTTAAGGTATAGTTTAAGGCTATATTTCCCTGAGAATGTCTTCACTCAGTTTATCCCATACATCAAGTGAAGTCATGTTTCCATGCATAATTTTCTTCAGCAAATCATTAAACGCATGCAGCTGTTCTAAAGTGGTTTCTCCTCCCTGCTTTCTTCATATTCTTCTGTTTCAAGTTTTATGCATATTTCCAGATCTTATAACTATTGCCTTACTTAATCCAACTCTTCTAAATTACACTTTACTTTTTTTTTTTAATCTCCATTTTTCCTCTGGAAGCCATCTTAATCTTTACCTGCAAAGATGGATGAATGAACCTGAAACTTCCAGGAGGATAGCCATGAGACTAACTTGATGAATTTTAGTAAACATTTGTAGGTTTGATTTGATATGGGGCGTAATAGTTATTAAAGAGCCACCAGAATAGGAGAGTCACAGATTAATTGGTTTTTTATAAATTAAAAGCAAATGAATTAAAGGAGGGGACAGATTAGAGATAGAGGAACCAGGTAAGAAGCTATTGCAGTCTAGACTGGAGATAATTGGGATTTGGTAAACCTAAGATGGTAAAATTGGAATGGAAAAACAAAGATATGAATATCAGTGGAATTTCCAATAAATAAATGTGTCTTTGGGATAGATTGGTTATATGATAATAAAGGGGAAAGATAGAGAAAGAGAGATAAATCGGCAGACACAGAGACAAAGAAAACAAGAATTAGATTCATAGTTGAGACACCTGAAATCAAATCTTACCTCTTTTACTTAAAATCCGTTAGGCCTTGGGCAAGTCCCATTATTTCTGTTCTTCAATTTTTTTCATTTATAGAATAAGAGGTTCAGACTAGATGTTATCCCAAGCCATTTCCTGCTCTAAATCTTTTGATCCAAAAAGTAGAAGATAACTCCAGTATTGTCTGTGCTTCTCCAAGATTGGTGATACCTTTAACAGAATTAGAATACTTAGCCTAGGAAACTAATGGAATGGACAGAGAATAGGAAGAGGCATACTGGTTATGGAGATAGCATAGATTGTTAGAATAAACAGATTCTAGCTCTGACAAATTTTGTCACTAACTGCCTGTGTAATCTTAGACAAATCCTTTTCCTTTTCTGTGCATCAGTTTTCTTTCCAATAAAATCAGTGGTTTGCTGTAAGATAATCGCCTCTGTCTTATCTAATTATAAAATTCCATGATTCTACAAGTTTTTGCTATTAGTTTTCTCCTTTCCAAAGTACTATGATTAAAGCAACTTTCCTTCTTGCTGTCTTGGTTGGTTTGTTTGTTTCTTTTTGAGAAAAATTTAATGGGAAAAACAGGCTAACAAATTCACTACAAATATACAAATCCAGTAGGACAACTCTTAACTCAGTAATGACATGCAAATCTATAAAAAAAAATGACGTCTATATAATGAAAATAGAATCTTTAACAACAGTCCTAAAATATAAGGCACACAATTATTCCTGAAAAGAGGATTGCAATTGATTAACTGTCTTAGACCCTGTGGGGCCTGCTTTGGCAAGAAGCTTTGTAGAATTCTCATTTACTGGGGGGAGGGAGAGGGAAAAAGAAAGAAACACAGGCAGGGAAGGGGGAGGGGCCAGAGGAAGGGGAAAGACAAACAGAGAGAGACAGAGAGAGACAGAGACAGAGACAAAGAGACAGAATTTTCTGTTGATCTTTATGTAGAGCAGTTGAGGAACCCCTTGTATTTTCTCTGCTTTGTCCTTCAGAAAAGTCTGCTACTTTCATACAGCCAACTAGAAAGCTGGATAGAGAAATGATCTTCATAGCACCAATAGGCTACAACTTTTACTTAGAATGGAAGAGAGAGGAAGTAAGGTTTAAGATAACTTCAAGAGACCCTTTTGCTACCATGCCTAATGCTTCCTGACATGTACTCTTTTATCAGAGCCCAGAGATATTTATTAGATCTTATCTCTTTGTTTTTTGTAAGGACTTCAAATGAAAATAAGTTATTCCCTCAATCAGTTTTGATCCAAGCTTGCTCCTATTAGTAAACAGAAAGCCACCTAATGATTCCAATCTGGACTTAGATTTGTGTTGAGGATAAAAAATTTTGAACTCAACTGGTATACTTGCTTTTTATGATTTTTATGATGGGATATAAACACCCTCCAGCCCCAATCCCATAAGCATTTGTGGACCTTTTTTTTTGGGGGGGGGAGCTAGAGATAAATGTGAAGAAATGTTTGCTCCCTCTTCTTTAAAAGTTTTTTGCTATCCTTGTAAATATCATAATTGATAACAGAGATGAGCAATCCTGATTGCGATCTTCCTTTGCTGAGTTGATCACTAATTAATCAAAAATATTTATTAAGTGCTTATTATTTGCTAGTCACTATGCATTCAAATCATAATGCCCACCATATCAAAAAATCAAGCTCACTCTAATTGTCTCTAAATTAATATGTCTTCTGGAAATGTACAGAAACATTTATACCAATGAACAGACTAATATCAAGAGAGAGGAAAAGATATAGTTATATTCGTTAACACAGTCTTAATTGAATATATATTACTTGCCTTAATTGAAGTTTTATTTCACTGTGTCAGCGTTCTATTTTATGGGGAAGTGATCTTTTTATTTGATTGCATGTGTATTCCCAGTGATTAACAAAGTGACTGACAGATAGTAAACACTTAATAGATGCTTTATTTAATCTATTATATCTACATAGTAAAGTCAAAATTGATGAAACATATTCTGTTGCCCAGGGTAAGATATGAATTTGGATGGACAGCCCAGATAGCTTTTCATCCATATGTCTATCTGGGACAGATAGTCTAAATGGACAACGAGTTGGGTGCAGAGTTAAAAAAGATTTTCTTCAGGAAATTGCAAAACTCCTTTTTTCTTTTTTATATTTTCCCATTTTTGTTTTACATTTTTTTCTTACATCATCTTAGTTATCCCAAATCTCTCTCTCTCTCTTCCCCATTCCAGTTAAATGTACTGTATATCAAATAGTATTTTTTTTAGAAAGAGAATGAAATTGGCATAACTGATCAAAACACTAAAGTCTGAAAGTTTATGCAATATGTAATAACTGTGTCCTCCCAACTTCCTAGGGAAAAATTAAGGTGTCTTCTTATTTCTCTTTATTTGAGTCCTGTTTGTCCTTTGTAATTGTGTAAAATTTAGTTTTGATTTTTTTTTTTTTTTTGGTGTGTTTGTGTTCTTTCCATTTACATTGTTGTAGTTACTATGTATGTTCTGTTCTTGGCTCTGTTTACTTTACTCTGAATCAGTATATGTAGATCTTTCCATGTGTTTCTATATTCATCACACACGTCATTTCTTACAGCACCATCACCCTCATGTACAACAGTTTATTTAGTCATTCCCAGTTGATGGGTGTCCACTTTGTTTTGAATTCTTAACTACCACAAAAAATGCTAAATACTTTGGAATATATGAGGACTTATTATCAGTAACTTCCTTTAGATATAAGCCCAATAATGAAGTCTCTGGTTCTTCAAAGCTCCTTTACAATCACATGCTTCTTTTGGAAATAATGATCTATATGTTAATATCACTGACTCAAATGAGGATTTTTTGAGGATGGGATAAACATGGACATATTTGTAGGAAGTAGGGAAACAGACTGAAAATGTGTGAGTGTAATGATAGTGGTAGTAGTGTTGGAGATGGATGGAATGGGATCACATGAAGGAGTGGTTTTCTTTGGTAAGGAGAAGGGCCTATTATTTGTGTAAAAAAGAAGTAAAAGAGGAGATAGAAGCAGAAGGCATTTGGGTGAAATGAGATGAGGAAGAGGAGAGGAGAAAAATTTTTTAGGAAATGACTTCAAGTTTCTCAGTGAAATGAGGCAATATTCTGAGCTGGAGGAGGGGGAAGAAGGGAAGTTATGGGAGATTTGAGGAATCATGAAAAGGTCTGGAAAATGCTCTGGTGAGTGGAATAGTGAGTTGATTAGGGAGGTACAAAAGAATTGTCTTACTGCAGTGAAGGCCCAATTTAGTTTATTTAACATAACTTTGTTGTGGATATACTCAGCATGATTTCATGCTTTTTTTTTTTTTTTCTTCCAGATTTATTAAATGGGATGTGAGTAGGAATAAAGACAATGGATGGTAGAAGTAATCCAATGCTGAGGTTTGGAAGGAATGATTAACAATAAGGGAATAAGAGTTTAATGGGTTTACTAAGGGGTGCTGATGGGGATGGGAAAGGAATATAGGATAGTGCAATGGTGATGGCATCTACCATAAGTATTGGAGATGTTGGAATTCTCTAAGGGAAAAAAGGAAAGAGTTGTAGTTGCAAGGTAAAGGGAGAAGTAGAATGACAATAAGCATATGATCAAATAAAAGAACTTCACAGTTCATGAACATTGATGCCTTGCAGTTGTTCATGATGAAGAGATCCAGAATATGATCATATCTATGTGTAGCTGTACTGGAGTGGAAGAGTAGATCATGGTAATGAGGAATTTGAAGTATTGTGGATCAGAGTATTTGAAGCAATGTTAATAAGCACATAGATATAGCCTAATAAGAAAGCTGGAATTGTAGGGGATCTTGGAGATGGATAGATAATAGCACCATAATCTTGATTGAGTGATAAATATGTCTCTCAAAAGATATTGGATGCTTGGAGCTTAGAGCTTAAAAATGGCCCTCAGGAACAGAGTATTCCAATTTCCCAATCCCAGCTAGTAATTAGGGATGGAAGTAGGGAGATGAGTAAAATTGCAGCCATTTGCTTGATGCAGTATTGACAGGGAAACTATATCATTAGGAGGAAACCAAATCTCAATGAAATCTCAATAATAGGAATGAGAAAGGAAAACATTTAAGATGAAATCTAATTTATTATTCATGGTACAGGCCTTCCAGAAAGCATGAAAAAGTAGGGGACAGGGAGTTGGGTATATTGAGGAAGCTATGAATAATGGATCATTCCTGTTGTAATTCTTCATTTATTTCAGTCCTCTACAATTCTTTGTGACCCCATTTGAAGTTTGTCATTTTCTCTAGCTCTTTTTACAGATAAGGAACTGACATAAAAAGAATTAAGTGACTGGCCCAGGTTCATCCAACTAGTAAGTATTTGAGGATAGATTTGAACTTTGGAGATGGTCTTCTTGAATTCAGGCATGGTATGTCATCCATTGCACTACCTGTTAATCTCATATTCTAGATCCTTGATGAGAGAGAAGTAAAAGGATTTTATGGAGCAATCGAGAATGCAGTTGTTTTTGTTATGTGGAAGGCACTAAGTTAGGTGCTAAAGATCCAAGGCTGAGAAATAATATCCTTCCTGATCATTAGAATCTTTTTATCTAGTGAAGATCACAGGGGGCAAAATATGCATATGAATAAGAACACTATTTGGGCAAAGGATGATCTAGCCAAAGTGCAGCAAGATAATTGAGAGAGAGAGGTCATTATCAATTTGGGGGAACACAGCAGAATACTTGTGGAGAACATGACATCTGAGATAGACTCAGAGGAAGAGAATAATTTTAACAAGATGTAATATAGAAGGATCATATTCTTGGTATTAGAGATACTCTTTACAATTATCCAGAGATGGTTGATATAAGGAAGACATTGAGGAACAGATTAAATTTTCATTTGAGTGGGGGGCATAGTGAACATAGGAAATAATGTGAAAATATTGGAAAAATATTAAACCAAATTGTAGAGTGAGTACCTTAATCATTAGGCTAAGTTTTTATTTATCCTATAATTAATAGGAACTCATGCAGTGTTGGTAAGGGGGAGATTCACATGAAGAAACAGTTGAATTAGGAAGATTATTTTGATAATTGAAGTGGGTAAAACTTAAGGGAAGGTCAGTTATGAAACTACTATAACAGTCTAGCCAGGGAGCCCTGTACTAAAATAGTTTCTATGAAGATGAAGAGAAAAGGACTGATGTATGAAATACTATAGAGATGGAGTACACATTACTTTATGGTTGATTGAATTTGGACTATGAAGGAATTAAAAACCACCTCCAAGTTTTTGTCCATTGTTGACTAGAATGATTTGCCTGCTTTCCCTCCGCCTTCCACCCCCCCCTTTAAAAAAAAAAAAAAGTAGATTCCATATACTTGGTAATATATCCACAATCTGGAAAATCATCAGGTAGCTGATTCCCTCCTGAAATTCTTTTTTATTTGCCTGAGTATGTGCTTTTTTCATTCAATAGAATATAAGCTCCTTTGGGTACTGTTTTATTTCTGTTTTTGTATCTACAGTGCCTATTATAATGTTTGGCACAAAGATGGCATTACATAAATGCTGGTTAAATGGAAAATGAGATTTATAAAATCTTACGACCTCCACATTCCTGGGTGATACCAACCTTCTTTTATGGGTTTAAACCCTCAAATTCCATTGCCAGCTGAAATCATAAGGGATATGAAATTTCCTAGGAACAAAATCTCACTAACTAAAATGCCACCTTTTGATCTTAAGAATGCTAAAGATAATACAAAAGATATCTAACCTTATTTTCTTGTTCTTCAATAAAAGTTTAGCCTTGTCTTTACACAGAGGAAAATCGTGAAATCCTCTAGTTTAAAGAGAACCTCAGAGGTCATCTAATTCAATCCATACCTTAGCAAGGTTGCTTGCCACAGTATTCTTAACAAGCTATCATCCAGCTTCTGTTTGAAGACTCTTAGTGACAGGGACTTCATTACCTTTGGAGGTATCCTAACATTGGTTATCTCCCCTTTTTAGGATCTCCTTTCCTTCCTTTAAGCTTAAATATTCTTTTGTATTACCCATGTACCCCTCAAACACATAGACTAATACGGAGAAACCACACACACACACACACACACACACACACACACACACACACACACATGCATACACATACACACAAATACCTACATATCTCTATTGTATCTAATTCTTTCTTCTAGGACTTGGAAAAGGATTTTTAAAAGAAATAATACTCTTCCTTTCATTAGATCTTGAAGGATAGGTAGGATGTCAAACAAGTTGAGATGTGGATGATAGTCTTCAAAATGCAGGCAACCATGGAAATGTCATTGTATAGTCAAAAAAAGTGCCCAAGATTTCTGGCAAATATTATTCTCATTCTCACAGGTTATATTAAGTTGGACCAAATTTATTTCCTTTTTAAGGATTTGTTGGATATTGTTAGAACCATTTAAGTTCTTATACAGGACTATCTCACTTGCATGTTTTCTAATCTGCTTCACAAAATGCTGGCGCTTTTACTTATAGTAGGAGTAAAAAGTCCTCAAAAAAGATGAAGCACACTTTCTGAGCTGGGTTAAGGATTTTTACCATGTTTTCATTATTTCAATTAAGATGTCATAATAGATATCTTTTACATGTCATTACACTGCCAGGAATATCATGTTGAAATTTTTTTTTTTTATGTTACAGGTGGGTCTAATTACCCTTGATTAATGCACTATAAAACTTGATAGAATATATATACTACATGGAACAATTAAATAAACCAGAATCATATGTTATTCCCAGCACCATATCCCAAAGCTGCAAGATCATTGGAATGGTTCATGTTGCATGTAGCATGATTTGACTTCAGGTTAGCTGTTCCACAACCCATTGTTTAATATAGTGAGTTATGAGGCATGGAGAAAGCTAGGCTTGCTCCACTGACTTAATAATCTGGTGACTTGGCAGCCACTAATTTGGAAGGGCCTTCATTATCAAAGGCCCTGTCTTTATCTAAAATTTATTAGTAGATTTCAAACCTGCTTGCCAGTTCACTAATGGAAGCCATTTGAATCAATTGTCTCAGATAATTTAAACAGTATTTCAAAGTATATTGTTGAACCAGAAAGGACTTGCAGCTGGTAGTTAGTTAATTATTTATTATTCTTTTCATAAATACTTTCCCATTTCAAAATACCTGAAAAATGCTTAAACAATTTTGAAAGTATGTTCAAGAAGCTAATTGAAAAAAAATCACATTTTAGTTTTCACTTGAGGATAATTGTTGTTTTGGGATATATTTTCCCCATCTTTAACCTGCTTTTTTTTTTTTTTAATGTATGTTTGTATGCACTTGTACCTATGTGTACATGTGTGCTATTTTAAATAACAAATTAAATGCTCCTTTTAACTAAGAAATTACATTCAACATAAATTATATGTACCATGCCAGGGATTTGACATTTCTTACTAGCTAGGGTAAACAAACAAAAATATACCTAACTTAACAAATACTTTTATCTACTTTTGTTTTCTCTAAGGGACTTAAGGAAAAGTTTTTGCTAACTGCTATCTTTCTCTGAGTATTTTTTATTTTAAAACTTTTCTTTAAGGTATGTTAGGCTTTTTGCTTTTTTGATGCCTTTTCAGAATGAGTTGCAGTTTTAAACAGAATTCCTAAATCATCATTGTTATTGCACATTGGTTATAAATGGTTTTATTTAGTTCAGTAAGTATATTTATTTTCTGACATTTGTCTCCTTCTAAGGAAATCTGGCTAACACCAAAATGGCACATTAGAAAAGACATCAAATAAGATAGAATTTGAAAACATTCTTTTTTCTTCCATATCATTTTCAAATTCATAAAATAAAATCAGTGCAAAAACCAACCAAACAAGAAAGTTTGCTTTTAACAAACTTAAGTAACTTTCCTTTCTGCTTATTTCATTTCATTCTAATAAACATTTTTAAGACATCATGGGGTACAAAGACAATGAAAATCATTACCTTCCCACTTAGAGCTTATATTCTGTTGTGCAACACAACACTGAAAAATAAATGTTTTAGATTAGTTTTTTTGAAAAACATATTATTAGCCTAGTATTATTCTTCAGACACATTTATTCATTAAACATTTATTAAATATCTACTATATATAAGGCATAGGGTATATAAAATAATTAAGACAAAGTACTGGCTTTCAGAGAATTTGCATATCATAGGCAGAAATGATACATACACATAAATAATTATAATGCAAATTGGAATTTGATAATAATGCATACAAGAAAAACTAAATAGATGTAGACTCCCATAGTCTTGACTATGATGTGAAATTTTAGAGACAAAACATGAGAATTTCTCTCTCTCTCTCTCTCTCTCTCTCTCTCTCTCTCACACACACACACACACAAAATCCCTATACATATACTTATTTTGTATGTTTACACATGCATATATATTTCCTGGGGTGTTTATTTTTTCTTTATTTAAAAATAGTATTTTATTTTTCCTCTATAACATGTCAAAAGCATTTCTAACATTTATTAAAAAAAATTGGGGGGGGGGTTCAAATTTTCTTCTTCTTTTCTTCCCTTGCCCCATTTCTGAAATGGTAAGCAATTTGATATGCGCAATCATGCAAAACTTATTTCCATATTAGTGATGTTGTGAATAAAGACCCAGACCAAAAGGGGAAAAAAAATGAAAAAAATAAAGTGAAAAATAAGTATGTTTCACTCTGCATTCAGATTCTGTTATTTCTTTCTCTGAATGTAAATAGCATTTTTCATCATGAGTCCTCGGAATTGTCTTTGATGATTGCATTGCTGAGAATAACTAAGTCATTCGCAATTGATCATTGTACAATATTGCTGTTACTGTCTTCTCCTGGTTCAGTTCACTTTAGTTTGCATAAGTTTGTATATCTTTTTCTGAAATCAACCTGTTTCTTATAGAACAATTTCCATTATAATTGGGGTCTATGACAGACATAAGTTCACTGTTACTTAGATTTAGAATTAAACAAGAAGGAAGGGTTCTGTTGCTCTTTTCAAACTGCAGTTGTTTTAATGATCTTCTGCCCAATACAAAGGCTAAAAATTTTAGAATCAATATTATGGTAGTGTTAGATGGCTGAGAGTTTTCAACTACCAGTCTCTGACTAAGTAAAGTTGATGCTTATCTAAAGGGCAATAGAGATGGCATGAGTGAGGCATGAGCTAGACATGAACAGTCTAAAGCACATTATACACAAGGGATTATTGAGGATAGGTGGTATAAAAGATGTTATCAAGGAAATGTATAATTGGAAAAGAAGATAGGCAAGAGTGAGAGTTAATAGATTGTGTTGTGTGCTTCATTGATACCCTAACTATACTTGATGAAGACTTCTAGAATATTGTGTGAATACTCCACAGTGATCTCCTTAGAGTTAATTGGCATTAATTCAGCATGGACAGGCATGGCAGGCAGACATTCTCTATTGCTGGAGAGAATACCCACATCTGTGATATTCATTGGAGTATTGTAATACAGTATAGATTCACTAGATCAGAGAAGTCTATAATTGTCAGATAATATGCTACAAATAACTTATATCTGTAGAGTTAATAAGGTTCAAGAAAGAGTAGGAGGCAGTGTTATGAGCTAAAAAAGGCTTCATTTTGAAGTCAAAAGATCTGAAATAGAATATAAACTCTGCAATTTCCTGCCGATACCTCTGTGGACAATTTATTTAACTTCTCTAAATCATAGTTTCTCTCATCTAAAATGGAAATCCTTACTGAAAGAAAACCTTGATTTCCTCAGTTCCAGTCTTTTCCTGAGCAAGAATCACTTTTTTACCATTCTTGAAAAATGGTGATTCAGCCTCTTCTTAATGACCTTTTTAAACAGGAAATTTCTGCTTGTCAGGATAGTCTATTTTTTTTTTTGATAGCTTTAATTATTAGGAAATTTTTCTTTACCTAGGACTAATGTACTACCTTCTTTGAAGGACTGTTATGAGGAATGTACTACATAACCTTAAAATGTGTGTGTGTATGTCTCTCTGTGTGTATATATACATACATAGATACATATAAATATGCACACAATATGCATATCTATGATGACATTACTTTAAATCATGAATGAAATATTAGCTGTCAAAAACAGAGAACCAAATATAGGAAGATAGAGGAATAGGCAGTTCAGGCTTTAGCAAACTATATAATAGATATACTTGTTTTATATATATATATATATATATATATATATATATATATATATATATATATATATTTAATTTTTTATTATTTTATAACTTTTTATTGACAGAACCCATTCCAGGGTAATTTTTTACAGCATTATCCCTTGCACTCACTTCTGTTCCGATTTTTCCCCTCCCTCCCTCCACCCCCTCCCCCAGATGGCAAGCAGTCCTATACATGTTAAATAGGTCACGGTATATCCTAGATACAATATATGTGTGTATAACCAAACAGTTCTCTTGTTGCACAGGAAGAATTGAATTCAGAAGGTATAAATAACCTGGGAAGAAAAACAAAAATGCAAGCAGTTTATATTCATTTCCCAGTGTTCTTTCTTTGGGTGTAGCTGCTTCTGTCCATTCTTGATCAATTGAAATTGAATTAGCTCTCTTTATCGAAGAGATCCACTTCTATCAGAATACATCCTCAAACAGTATCGTTGTTGAGGTATATAATGATCTCCTGGTTCTGCTCATTTTACTTAGCATCAGTTCATGTAAGTCTCTCCAGTCCTCTCTGTATTCATCCTGCTGGTCATTCCTTACAGAACAATAATATTCCATAACATTCATATACCACAATTTACTCAACCATTCTCTAATTGATGGGCATCCATATAATAGATGTACTTGTGAGAGTGACAAATTAGTCAACAACAGTGTTCTATAACAACAGTTTTATGTATATATATATATATATATATATATATATATATATATATATATATATATATATATATAAAATATATATATATATAAAAAACAAGGTTTAGGTAAACCTTGAGCCACTTATTTGTTTCAGTATGGCCAGTTAGCTTGTATGTATTAATTGTTTGCTGTATACTATGTATGCTTAAAATCTGAAAATAAAACAAAACAGTCTGTTTTCAAGGAGCTTACTTTCTGATGGAGAAAAACAATGCGTAAACCAATATGAAAATGAAGCTATATTTTGTCTATTTGCATTTATGGAGAGGGAAGAAAAAAGAGAAAGAAGAAGAAAGGGAAAAGCAGGAGAGAGTGATTGTATAGTTGGAACGTGATTGGAAAGAATTTAGCAGCATGGGGGATCAGAAAGACTTCCTAAAAATTGTGGAATCTGAGGTGTCTTGAATGAAGCCATGAAAAGTATGGAACAGACTTTCCCCACCCTAAAAAAGCTTTGATTTATGTGGGGTATATTTATCTATATTTGCCATCTTAGATATTGAAATGTTTTTGTATTATTATGAAAACAATTTTGATCTTCTGCTTACCTTGAAAGAGTTTTGGGAACCCAAGGAGTCCTTGGCTGGGGGAGGGTGAGGGTGAGGGATGGGGAGGGGGAACTTTAAGAACTATTTACATAGCAGTAAGGATGGAGAGCTTTCCCAGGCATAGATGACAATCAAAGCTATGGAGATGAAATGTAGTGCTGTGTAAGAAGGATAGCAAGTGTATAATGATAGCAGTAAAGTGAAAAATACCAGGAAGGTAGTAAAGAATTAGCTGAGGAACAGCTTTAAATGCCAAACAGAAGTTTTTATATTTGATCTTGGAAGTAATAGGAAATCTCTGCTGTATTTTGACTAATGAAGTGACATGGTAAGATATGTACTTTAGGAAAATCACTTTGTCGGCCAAGAAAGTGGATTGGAATGAAGAGAAAGTTGAAGCAGGAAGACAATTGAAAGGCCATGACAATAATCCAGGCAAGAGGTAAGGTAGACACCAAAAATAGCATGGTGGTTATTTGAATGGCAAGAAGATACATATTAAAGAGATAGCATAAAGGAAGACTTCACAAGATTTGAGAATGGATTGGATATGTGAAATGAGAGTGAAGAATGACATCAAGATGTAGATCTCAGCAACTGAAAGTATAATGACACCTTGGGAAGTGATGAAAGTGTGAAAATTGGGGTGGATTTTTGGTGAAAGGTAAGTTTTGTTTTGGACAAGTTGAACTTGAGATGTCTGATAGGCAGTTGATGGTATGGGCCTGGAGTTGAAGAGAGAAGCTAAGAGTGAATTTGTCAAATTAGAACTTCTGCACAGTGATGATAATTGAATCTATGGGAATTAATGACCTCAGTTAGATTGTATAAAGCAAAAAGGAAAAAAAAAAAGATTCAGAAACGAGCGTAGGAGACACCCTTGCAAGCATAGTGGGTATAACTTGGATACAGATCCAGCAAAGTAGATTAAGGATTAGTCAGACAGATAGAAAAAGATCTAATCCTGAGTCATTTTTAAAAACAAAAACAATAGCAGCTCAGAGGAAACAGCATCTATAAGGACAAGGTGATCTGCAGTGTCAAATACTGCAGAAGTTAAGAAGAATGAGAATTGGGAAATGGATATTTTATTTGTAGTTAGCAGATCACTGGCATCTTTGAAGAGAGATTTTAAATTGTATTGTGTTACTAGTTATAGAGGGGTTTGGTAAAGAATAAAAGGAGAAGTGGATGTACTTAATCCACTTAATGACTTTTCTAAGGAGTTTATCTATTAAAGGGATGAGAGATATTAGACAGAAATCATCAGAGATGAATGGATCAAATGATATTTTTTTACTTCAGGATGGGGAGTAGAGGGTTTATTTAGATGTAATTAGAAAGGTGCTAATGAACTGGAAGATACTAAAGATTATCAGGTAGAGAAGATGAGAAGGGATAAACTCAAGGGTGCTTATAGAGTGGCCTTGACAAACACAAGCGCTTTTCATCTGAAATTATAGATAAGAAAATTCAAGGGAACGATGACTGAGTGATTTGTGGTGAGGAGACAGATTGAAGGGGAAAATGGTTGACAGTGGTTTTAGCTTTTTCATTGCAGTATGAGATACGGTACTAGTTGAGAGAGGGTGTGTGTGTGTGTGTGTGTGTGTGTGTGTGTGTGTGTGTGTGTGTGTGCCCATCTTAGTTCCATGATAGAATTGAGGAAAGTGTTACTTGTGGGTTCATCAGTGTGGTATGTTGAAGTACTGTCTAAGGGCAGCAATTGGGAAGTAGAGAAAAACTGTCAGGTACTGAATTTGAGGAAGAAAGGTAATGTCTCAGGGGTCATGAGATAAAATCCACTGGTATATGAATGAATGGCATGAATCTCAAATGAGGAAAAGTTGTGCAGTGATCATGGTAAAGACAGAGATTGAAAAATTGCAAAGGGAAGCAAAGATTATTGTGATTGCCCCTTCCTTTTTCCCCTTCTCTCCCTGCAACGACTGAGTCTGGAGATAGGAGAAAAAACTGTAATTGATTCTGGAAAAACAGTCATCAGAGGAGTTATGTCATCAGAAAGGGATAGAAAGTAGAAGAGATTTTGTTCTTAGTTCTGACACTGGATAATGAGCATGTAAAGAGTAATAGTATGAAATAAGATTGAAAAGCTAAGGCTGAAACAAAATTTTGGAGAACGGTGAATGCCAGACTGAGGAGTTTGGCTTGTATTCAATAGGTAATGTGTAGCTGATAAAAGTTTATGATGAGGGGTGATGTGTAATGCTAATGGACTGAATAGTTTGAAGCCTATAAATGGAAAATCTGTTCTCAGTTATTTTGGTATGATTCTTTAACTTTATAGGACCATAAGATTTTATACTTAAAGGAAAAAAGGGAAAGGAATAAGCATTTATACACTACCTACTATATGCCAGGCAGGGTGCTAAGTGCTTTACAAATATTATCTTATTTGATCTTCCCATGAGATAGGTGCTATTATTAATCTAATTTATGGCTGAGGAAACTGAAGCAAACTGAGAGACAGGATTTGAATTTAGGTCTTCCTGACTTTGGGCTCAACTCTGTCTACTGTGTCTTAGAGAATAGTGATCAATATGCAGAAAGATGAGTAGGGATAATATATTACACTGTTGTCCTTTTGTAGGTAGAAAAACTGTGACCTCAGAGAAGTGATTCACAAAAGGCAAAATGGGTTGAAACCAAAGTCATGAATGAAAATCACATTTTAAATTACTGTTGAAATAACAGAGGCCCGAGGCTTGACACTCAGCCTCTTTTTAATACCAGATTTCCTCAGATAAGCCACTTCCTTTATCTAGGTTTCATTTCCCTCATGTGTAAAATGAGGGACTTTGACAAAATAATCTTTGTTTCCTTCAACCTTTACATCTCAGGACCTGGATGATAGCCATAATAAGCAACCAGCTCTGCTGCTTGTGCTAAAGATGCTATTGCTACTCAAGGAGGCTATTTGAGGCCCTGGTACAAGCCTTCATTACTTCAGGCCTGTACTATTGCAATGACCTCTTAGTGGGTCTGCCTGCCACAAGTCTCTCACAATTACAACTCATCCTCTACCAACGGGATTAGTATAAAGTATGAGTTTGATCATGTTACTTCCTATTCAGTAAACTCCAGTGACTTCCTATTGTTTCCAGAACCAAATTTAAATTTTTTTCTGTTCATTGTTCAAAGTCTTTCATAATGTAGACACCCTTTCACTCCTTTCCAATCTTCTTACATTTTGTTCCCTCCTATTCCCCCAACACATTCTTCAAACCAGTAAAACACCATGTCCATGTCTTCGGTATATTATCTGTCCATATCTCATATCTGGAATATGCTCTCTCCTCATCTTCATCTCTTGTCTTCTTTGGCTTTTATTAAGTCGCAAATAAAATCTCGCTTTCTCCAGAAACCTTTCTCCCAGTCCTTGTAATTCAGTAAATTATTTCTTTTTTGTTAATTATTTCTTATTTATCATATGTATTTATACATAGTTATTTGCATGTTGTCTCATCAATTAGATTGTGAGCTCCCTAAATTCAAGGACTGTCTCTTATCTTTCTTCATATCCCTAGACTTTAGCATTGTATCAGGACAGAATGGGACCTTAAGAAAGACTCATTAACTGTTTTGAATTAATTGCAAAGTGACCTTTGACTCTTTGGTCATTTTGAACATGGCTCCAGTCTTGATTCTCTAACCTTATACAAGCATTTTCCCCTATATATCTTTTTTTCATGTATAAGCTTCTTGCAGGTAGAAATAGAATTTAAGTTTTTTAGTGTATATATTTCTAGTGATTAGGGCAATGCATATAAAAGGGCTTAATAAAGGCTTTTTCTGTCTAATGGCTATCTTTGGTCTATTTCCTCATCAACATAGGATTCTTCATTATATCTGAGTTTCCAGTTGAGTATTAATGCTCGATGTTTTGCTTACAGAGAAGAAATGAGTACATGTATCTTGTCAGGAAAAATCATAGGCTGATGTAAATTCACTCCTGTCTCCTTCACTGAAATGTAAACTCTATTCTGCTGAAGTTTCACATTCTTCTCTCTTTAGCAGGTAAATATTTATCACCTGGAAATGATATTTCATCATCTAGTTATTATTTGAAGTACCATGATAGCTAACCAAGTGTGGGAGTGTCATAGCATAGACTCTTTCCAAATCTGCCTTTAGCCAGATTTACAGGAATCACTTTACACAAATTAGAATAATCATAGGTGTACATTTCTTCCTTAGATTATGGGAGAGTGAGCAGGATAGTGAGAGGAACTGAAAAGTGTGCTTTTCAATGGTTGATTGAAGAAACTTAGGATCTTTAGGTTATCCTGGAGAAGATGGGTATATATGATGGCTATGTTCAACTTTATTAACCTGGTATCATATTAAAGAGAGATTGTGCTTACTTGGACACAGAGGATAGAGGTGTGCCCAATGAAAGAAGCAAAATTTGGTCTTTTATACAAGATGCTTCATTCTCATCAAAGCTATTCAACCATGAAATGCCTAGGGTTAGGAAATATTGAATTGACTATAGGGTCAGGTCTTCAAGAAGAATTATGATGCATACTTATCAGGAATATTATAAGAGATTTTTTTCTTCTTCAACTAGAGAGTGAATTAGGTGACACCACTAGGTCCTTTCTTTATTAACAAGGAGATTGATATAATTAACAACAGTGGTAAGAACTTTGGAATCAGGTGAGTCTGTTATTTCCAATTCTGGTGTTCTTTGATTTTGTTCTAAATATCTTTCAATAAATGTCTTTCAGTCAGTAAGCCTATCTAGAGACAGAGCATTAATTAAGTACTGTGTTGCATGTTAGGAATACAAAAACAAAAATGAAAAAGTCCCTCTCCTGAAGGCACTTTGAATCCTATCTGTCATACTGACAGGTGACATAGTGGATCAAGCACTTGTCCTGGAATCAGGTAAACATGAGTTCAAATCCACTCTCAGATATTTACTAGCTCTGTGACCTTGGCTAAGTCACTTACCCTATTTATCCAACTCTGTTTCCTTATCTATAAAATAAGGATAATAATGGCACCTAAATCACAGGGTTGTCATGAGGATGTGAAGGCTTTGACATATAATGCCTGGCACATAGTATTTGTTGTAGTTGCTCAGTCATATATGATTCTTCATGATTCCATTGGGGATTTTCTTGGCAAAAATACTGGAGCAGCTTGCCAAATACTTCTCCAGCTCATTTCATAGATGAAGAAACTGAGGTAAACAAGACTAAGTGACTTGCCCAGGGTTACATACAATTAACAACTTGAACTTAGATCTTTCTGATTCTAGGACTGGCACTCTACCCACTGTATCACTTGGCTGGTACATAGTAAGTGATATATAAATGTCATTATTGTTGTTGTTATTATTGCCTAAGGAGACAACATATAGATATATTGGACCTGTGATTTTAATAGCATTCAAAGTTTCTGGGTGAAGAAGTTGTCAATGCAAAATGACATCTTCTCTCCAATTTAAAATCTCAAGCAGTTTGCCTAGAGCAGAAAGAAGTTAAATTACTTACATGTCCAGGATGAGAAAAGCCAGTCTGTGTTAAGAAGTAGAACTTGAATCCAAATCATATTGGTTTTCAGGGAAATTCTCAATCCAGCCAACATTCTCTGATAAGTATATGGATGGATAGATAATAATGTACACAGTGCCTGCAAAAGCAGTATGAGGGCTTTTGGGGGAGTGTGGGAGAGATGCACAAACATTTGGAAGAATCAAGAAATGCTTGATATAAAAGATTGGATTGAGTTTTGAAAGAAGGAATTTTAAGCATTCAGATTCTGAAGGATATGCATTCCAGGCTTGAGGTAGCCTGTGTAAAAGCAGAGAAAAGCTTTATTTTCTATCTGCCCCACCCCAGGATAAATTTATCACCTGAAATCTCATTACCATACAAATTGACTCTTGCTTTCATATTTCATATCTTCTCTCTTTGCTTCTCCCCTTAGATTGGAGTACTGGAAGGCAACCTTTTCCTAAGGTTCTCATTTCTGTCCCGTCTCCCCTTTTTCCTCTTTCTTGTGTATGCTGTCTTCCTTCCTGCCCCCCTTTGGATTGTAAACTACTTGAGGGCAGGAACTACCTCTCTTTTTCTTATTTCTATCCCATGAGTTTAACTGAATTTAGAATAGGTGCTTAATAATTATTCATTGAATTTTGAGTTGTAGGTTTTGGGAAAAATAGTAAGAAAACAAATTTGATGAGAATCACTGAGTCTCTTAATCAGTCAATCAGTTATCTAATTTTTAGTAGGCTTCTACTCTTTATCTGGTCACTATGCTCAGTGTTGGTGATGCCAAAAAAAAAAAAAAAATTCAAAAACAACCAGTCCCTGTAATGGGAGAGACAAGTTGGAAACAACTATACACAAACAAGATATATACAGGATAATATACATGAGTGGTATAACAATTATATACAAGCAAAATATATATCTGTTATCTATAGCTATATATTGGTATGGGGAGCCATCTCAGAGGGAAAGCATTAAGATTAAGGAGGACTGGAGAAGGCTTAGATGAGACTTGAAAAGGAAGCCAGGGAAGCTAGAAAGAGAAAGAAGAAATACATTACAGGCAAGGAGGTCAGCCAATGAAAACACTCGATTTGGGAGAATGTTTTGTTCAAGAAACAGTAAGGATAACAATGTCACTGGATGATAGAGGAAGTAGAAGGGAATAAGATGTAAGAAAACTGAAAAGATAGGTAAGAGCCAGGTTATGAAAGACGTTGGAGATGAAAAGGGTTAGAAGAGGAGCTTGGGGACAGGTTTGAAGGACCTTAACTATAAAACAGAGGGGTTTATATTTGGTCTCAGAGACAATATGGAGCCATTGAAACAGCAAGGTAGTAGATAGATGCTGGACTTGGAATCAGAAAGACTGTGAGTTCAAATCTGGTCTCACACACATATTAGATATGTGATTTCATCTGTGAAATGAACTGGAGAAGGAAATGATAAATGCCTCTACTACCTTTGCCAAGAAAACTCCAAAAGGCGAAACAAATAGTCAGATAAAGCTGAAAAATGATGAAACATCAGCAAAGAAGCTATTGAAGTTTATTGAATAGGATGAACATAAAATGGTTAGACACTATGGTTATGGCATGAATAATGGATTGAAAAGGGAGAGATTTGATGTAGAAAAATTAATTATAAGCTTGATAAGGACCATAATTAAATTGTTGGTCATGTGAATAGAGAACATGAGTTGTATGTGAGAGATATTATATAAGCTGAAGTGATAAGATTTGGAAGTTAACAGGAGGCAACTAATACATCCTTCATGGAATTTAGAAACTTGTGTAGTAAAATACATTTTTCTGGTATAAGTAATATTTAGTAGTGTACCTTGTTGACAGAGTATATAGTCGGAGTGTTCTAAAACTGTGATTTTAAGCAAAGTGAACTTAAAACTGCTCTAAGACTTTTAGAATACTCTGCATAGCTCTTCTCCCTCCCTGTAAATTATATTCCCTTTTCTTGATATTAGTGTTAGGCCCCTTTGTGATAGAGTGGACACAGTATACAACTTGGATTTAGAAAGATCTGAATTTATATCCTGCATAAGACATTTATAAGGTATGTGAATATATGCAAATCATTTAACCAATACCTGTCTCAGTTCTTATCTGTGAAATATAAATCATAAGTATTTACTTCTTAGAATTGTTTTGAAAATCAAAATGAGATTTTACATGCATGCATAAATATACATATTGTACTTTCAAACTTAAAGATTATTAATATTAATAAATTAACATTAATAAACTGAGATTCAAATCTATAATCATTTTTGTCTATGTATTAGGGTCTATTTTAGGTATGGAGATAAAATAGTTCCTCTTCCTAAAAGTGAAATTAAACTCATCTTATTCAGTAGTCATTTATGAAGCATCTGTCATGTTCATGATGTCAATGAAACACTAGCCTTACTTTCAAGTAGATTATAATATATAATAAGGGAAATAACATGTTTACAAATAAATATTCTTTCTATAAAAGAACAAAAGTAAGGTCAGAAAAAGTGGTCAGAGACATTATAGGAAAGGCCCATTCTTGCTAGGGATCATCAGAAAAAAAAAATTCATGAATGTTGTAGCTTGAACTTGACCATGAATGAAGAGAAAACATTCATATGTGTGTGTATGGATAGTGAGAGGTCATTTTAGGACCTAATCATACTATAGATAAAGGCCATGAGACAGTGGAGAACAGTAAAGAGTGGAGGACAATGGCTACAGTAGAGTGGAGGACAATGGCTATCATGTATAAATAATATAGGAATTGGAGTTTAGTGAGAGATAATACTGAAAAGTATTTTGGATCTAGATTGCAGTTGACCTTTGACATCAGAACATTATTCAGTAGGTAAATAAGAGGTACTGAAATATATTTGAGTTGAGGAGTGATATGATCAGTGTAGTGTTTTTCTATTTTCTATTTTGGAAGTATTTTTTAAAATACCAATTATAGATTTATTGTTCAGGTTTATGTTGTGTTTAAAACAAAATATAAACTGAATCTCTATAATTTTTCAACTATTCATTTGAATTTTGCCCTTCTGCCTCTTTCCCTCCATCACTCTTTCCCTCCTTCCCTCCCTGCTTTTTTCCTTTCTTCCTCCCTTTCTCCTTTCTTCCCTCCCTTCCTCTCTTCTTGCCTTCTTGCCTCCTTCAAGAAGGAATTGCAATGGTTCCTCATGGATTTAGTTCAGTACTGATTAACCCAGAAACTTTAACCATCTCCTGTTTTCCAACCTGTTTCCTCCTTAGGCAGCCCCATATTATCCTTTTGCTAGTGACTTATCATATTTACATCAGTCACCCACTCAACTTTAGTCTTAAGTTAGCTCCTCAATTCAAGTGATCAATAGCTTTAGTCTCTCCAAGTAGTAGAAATGACATTTTTGTACCTGGCTAAAGTAAAGAAATCTATCCATAGATTCTTTTAAAGTTTTAGCTCTTAAGGATGAATGTTGAAAATTATCCAAGCATATGTTTTGAAAATAAAAAACTTTTTTAAAAAACCAAAAAATAGAATAAAGTTTTTAGCTCTTGCAATAGGGTTAAAGATAATCATTTGTGTACACCAGCAGGAAGGTGAGGAGGCACCTAAGGAAGGCTAACTGGAGTAGGTTAGAAACAGAGTGGGCCAAAACTTACATTCAGCAATTGCTTTGGCCTTGTGAATGGTCACTGTTCCTGGGAAAATCTAATTCTCACCCCCATTCTCTCAAAGAAAAAAGTTTTAGCTCAGATATTAAAAACTCTTTAGGGGAAGTTGCTTGTTTAGAGTTTTTTTGCATATAAAATTTACTTATAAGAAAGTTATAGAGAATTTTATATACTTGGACCATCTCTTTTCAGGAATGAGTTTTCCTTGTGTCTCTAAACTCTCATTAATTTTTCACAGGCTTGTGATAGTTTTTATTTATTTACATCTGAGGTTCTTTTGTGTGAAAAGGACTCATTTTGAACATTATATATTCATGGTTTGGGATAGATGGGATAAGGAACTTATTAATGTGTCACTGTGGGGAACTTACTTTGGCTTCATTTGTGAATGTCTTTAAATTTGTTATGGTCAGCAGACATACTGAAGTTTTTGATATGTTCTGCTAATGGAGGGTAAGGAAGTTCACTTTTAATTTCTTTATTGTATAAGGCAAATAATAGCATTGTTTAAGTGTTTTAAAGTAATATTGTAAAGGATAAAAAGACAAAGTGAATGGTAGAGAAGAAACAAGCTATAAAAATAGTTTCCTATTTTCTTTAGACACATTGCTTCTCAAATTCTATTAAGGTTTTCACAATTATTGCAAATAATGGAACATTTAAGAAAATGTAAGGTACCTTCATTTTGCTAATTGTCCCCACTTGCAACCCAGCATTTCTAGTCACTTTGTCATTAACAGTATATTTTCTGAAAACTGAAAGCCATATATAATCACATTGCTGACTTTTTGTTATTATTATGTATTGGTTTTCTTGGGGTATGATTCCTATGGACATCATGGAATTACTTATTGTGAATGAGTTGAGAAAATACTTTAACATGTTAGCCTTGTAAATTGAAATGAAAGAAATAAAAACTTGGCCCATGCTGCTTACATGAGAGAAAAAGAAAGTAACATATGTTATATATTGTTCTCATAGTGAGAGATACTACTGCTTGGCAGGAACAATGTGTTTGGGGCAGATTTGTAGAACTATATTCTGTTTGATTTTGTTTAAGTTGTCGCTGATATGATGAGTGGCAAAGCATTTGTAACTAGGCTGTTCCTATTTCAAAAGGACCTCTAGTGTGAAAGAGATGTGTAGTGTGCCAAAAAGAGTAAATTCTCAGGCCAGGAAATTATGTGGATAGACCATTTGATTTTGAAGTCTGTCAGAAATGTAAAAGACCACTTGGTGCATCTCTTTTCCAAATTCTGGAAACAGAAATCACCAGGGAACAATTTTCCCCTCCCTGAAAATAACAAAATCATTTTGATTAGCAAAGCAATTAGCTTCATGGAATTCAGAAATAACAGCATAAGGGGACAAAGGAATTGAATAACCCTTGAAAGTAATGTTCTAACAATGTTTCTGTAATGTAAAACATTTGTTTCTTGCAGTTATCCCATTGGTAGCTCAATGGTATTATATTGCCAGTTATATTAGAAAGCCAGGCAGTGAGAATACTGTAGTCTATTAAGAGTTTGTGAGTGTATGCATGTGTATATGGTGAAATAATATCTAGTGTAATGTGAAGTGACAGTCAAAATTACAGCTTTTCTCTTGCCGCAAGGGTACTTCTCTGCCAAGTATAGTAATATTGTTGTAGCAGTGTTCAAGGTTGTCAGCAATTCTGGGTTACTCTGCAGAGAGCCATAACTGTGTGTGGAAGCAAGGCGCTTCCTGTCAGGGGAAATACTATAATTTTGATATATATTTGTTGGTGCCAAAATTGCAATTAAATAGAAGGTGTTGGAAGAAGATTTTATTTTAACCACCTTGAATTTGTTAATTAATTAGTAAAAATTTGTATATTTCAAGAAAGATTCTCATGTTTCTTCTAGTCAGAATTTGCAGCATTCTGCCTTGTTTAGAATACACTCACACACATGCGTGTGTGCGCACACACACGATCATTTTGATAATAACTTTTGTCTCCTTTTTTGATAGAGTTGTCTGATAATGGTAAAAGTAATATTTAAAAGACAATATATTAATTATTAGGGCACTTCAAATTTGTACCTTTCTATCCACCAAGAAAAAAGTTATTTCTCAGACTTTATGACTTTAATAATTTGCAAAATATCAGTCTATCTCGATGGTAATAGTGTAGAAATGCTTGTTCCCTGGCTTTTTCATTACTGGGGATAATAAAGAATTTCTTTGAAATGGCTACTTTCTTCGTTTTCAAGGAGGAACAATAATGTTACCCAAGTTTACTGTAATCTTGCTTTTCAGATGAAAAATACCTTGTTTCTTAAATAAGTAGGAAAACTATAGAGCATCCAAATGCTGATGTTATATTAAACACTTCCAGGCAGTTAAATGTAAAGAAATAAAACAATGAAAAGATTGTGTGTTTTTAAAGGCTTATTTATTAGTCTTTATAAATTGTGTGTGTATATATATATGTGTGTGTGTGTGAAATCTACCCTCATGTTAAAAATTTGTAAAATTAAGTGAATTTCATTTTCCTGTAAAAAATGAATCTAATAAAGTTTTATAACATCATAAAATGGGGCTACTTTTGTCTGTCTTTAATAAAAAAGAAATATCCCCAAAGTATATCACCAAAAATAATTAATAAGCAACCCTTCATAGTTATTTTCTAAAGTTAATTATTATCCAAAGAAATCAATTTCAATTTCTTCAGATTGAGAGATCCATTTGCAGCTGTGGATTTCATAAAAGAAAGTTAGTTAAAATGCTAAATGGAATACTTCCATCCCTTTATAAAATGCCTCTGTTGGATCGAATAGTGCCAGTGATTTATCTAGAACCTTCTTGCCAGCTTAAACTACATGCCAGAAAAAAAAGTGTATTCGAAATATAATAGAACTTTTATAATCTTCTGTGCTAGAATGGTTATAGTTAAAAATAAAGTTCTTTTATTGAAAGCAAAAGCAGAACTGTGTTACCTTCACAAAAAGAATGTTTCGTCCATTAATAGAACTTTTCTCCATTTAATGGGAAGATTGTGGAACTTCCTGAACCCATTCTTATAATGATTGTTTCTTTAGCTCTGGGAACTCAGTATGAATAGAGAAAATAAAATAAAGGACAAAAGGGTAACTAATTTTCCCCCTTCTTTGTCAGTTTATTATGGTGTTGATGATAACAAATCACATTTCTATAAATATTAATAGTTACAAAACATTTTCCTTATCATTCCACATGTTGATTGATAATTGTTATTATGTTATTTATGTATTATATATTAATATTATGTATATTATGATAATATGTTAATGGATAGAATGTAGATGTTATGATTCTACCTGTATTTTACAGATGAGGTAGCTGAAACTTAAATAGTTCAACAAATTGATCATAGTCACATATCTAGCAAGTACTTGGCAAAATAATATTTGAAATCATTGAGTTGTAAATTAAATCCCAAAGTCTCTTCTAGCTCTGGGATTCTATAAATTACATTTATCATTAATTAAAATCTTGAGGCCTATGCTGGGTACTGAAAATACAGATATGAAAAAGGAACTCCCTGCCCTCAAAGAGTTCACAATTTAGTTAGGGAGGAAACACATTGGTATGAAATAAGCATAATTAATACAAGTTAGAAAGTAAATACAAAAAAAAAAAAAAGATCTAATAAGTGATATGGATGTGTTGAGATCACTTCCAGGTTTTGATGTTTGTGAACTCTTGAGGGTAATGGAACTTGAGTGAGTCTTTTTAGGAAAATAACACATTTCAGCAGGTTTCATGGGTTTCATGATCACACCCATCTACTTTTTTCTGTGCTGTTCTTCACCAAGTCAGTAAGATTTTACCAATGAGTTTGTAACAAGGATCTCTGTGTCACAAGGAAGGGCATTATAAATGGTTACTGTTTCTTTTTGTTCTTATCTCCAAAGGATAAAAATATTTTGTCAACTGATTTTTTTTTTCCCATTTGGAAAACTGAGTATTTATTTTAGATAATGACTAACCTGAACTTCTCATTTTGTAGGTGGGAAGCTGAAGCCTAAGAAAAGTGAGTTATTCAAGCTAAGGGGCCAGATTGTCTTAAAACTAAATCTCATCTCTTATACTATTAAATAGCTATAGCTGTCCACACTAAATAAATAAAATGGATAAAGAATGCATATTATCTATATAATGACATACCTTTGGATGGACTGCTTATAAACCCATTTATTTTTTATAAATTTGTGTATTTATCAATCTTCCATCTACCTGTCCATCTATCTAATCTCTGCCTAAATGTGAATGCATTTATTTATGTATGTGTCTATCATCTATCTTCTAATCTTGAGAATAAAGAGGTGTTGATAATTGTTCATAATTGAATAGTTAGTAAGAAGAAATTTGACTGAATTGTGTCTAATTCTCTGGGTTCAGCAATCCATACTGATTATTGCTGCCAACTTTTGGGATATTCCCCCAATATACATATATTCTCTTGTGATCCTTTTAAGGTACAGCAAGAACTTAGAAGGATCAAAATACAGGTTACCCTCTAGGACACTGGAAAGATACCTAATGACTGCAACATGTTGCTATCAGCACCTCTGAGAAGTAATACAAAAGATGTCATTAATTATATACATGGCAAATTATATAAGATCAAGAGATGAGAGGGTGAGAGAGTGAATGTTAAAAGAGAACCAAAGCATAGTTTACAGTCTACTAGGTGAATTTCTGGGAGAGTTTCTGGAAAGTGATAGACAAAAATTGCAGAAGATGAAAAGTAAAGGATATACCAATAGCAAGATCCACTAAGTATTGAAGTAAGGTCTGTAGCGTGGTATGTGATTACCTTGTAGTCACTAAAACTTAAGGTCTTTCAGGATGCTGTGCTAACATCTTCTTTTTTTAATTGAATAAATATATTAAACACAGCAGGACAGGTTATTCCCTGGCCAGCCTTGCTGTTATACTTTGAAAAAGCAATACAATTTCCTTTTGCTTATGGAGACTGAATGTGGCAGTACTTCCTGATTTCCTGTGGCTCTTGTTTTCCTGAAAATGTATTTCTGTGCATATTTTTGAAGCAGTTCAAAAGGCATGTAAAACAAAGATGTTCTTTCCTTCCCAACCCCCTACCTCCTAGCAATGGGTTCCATTGTGACAACAGTGGGTTGAGCTAAATCCAGCTACGTCAAGTAAGTGCAATAAAAGTAGATAGATTGCCCTCTAAGCTTCACTTTATTGGATATTGTAATTGACATATACTTGTCATTTATAATCATCTGTCCATTCCTGGGAGTTGGGAGCAGTAAAGTTAATTGTGGCTGCTCATTTGCATTAATCTCACCTCTGAAGGGTACAGTAACCCATTAATATCATGTCATGATGAATTATCACAAATAACATTGAACATATTGATTAATGATCTCTGAGATTTGTATCTCGTTAAAACATTTTGTTAGCTCTTTAAACTTTTAAGTCAGTAACCAGCATATATAGAAGGGGTTTAAAGATCATCTAAGAGGTGATGGCAAATTATAGGGTACATTTTGGCATTACTAATGGAAAAGTTATATCTCTCATTTCTTGCTATATTCTTTTGCAAGAATTTTGATGTGACCATCTCTTAATGGGAATACAACACTGAAATCAGAGGTCTTGGGTTCAGTTCCTGCTCAGATGATCCTTATTGCTTGTATCATTTAGGCAAATTACTTCACTTCCTTGAGCCCCAGTGTCCTTATCTCTATCATAAGGAAAGTTGAGTTAAAGTCCTTTCTAGTTCCAAATTTATTGTCTTATCCTTTGAAGAACTCAACATAATAAGAGATCATGATGATCTGAATTTTCAAAGTGCATTCCTTTAGAAAACCTCATTAAAGGAGATATTTCCCTCATTTTAGAGATGAGGAAATGAATCTTGAAGAGGCACTGTAACTTACTTCTTCATTAGCTATGATGAAATTGACATGAATATATATCTTCTACTTCAAATCTATTTTGCTGTGCTACCTTGATAATTTTTCTTCAAGAATATGCTCTATAAGGAGCAGCTAGATGGTGCAGTGGATAGAATACCAGCCCTGAAGTCAGGAGGACCTGAGTTCAAATGTGACTTCAGATGCTTAACACTTCTTACTGTGTGACCCTGGGCAAGTCACTTAAACCCCAATTACTCAATTACCTCAGCAAAAGAAAAAAAAAAAAGAATTGGTCATCATATAATGTTGTTTAAAAAAGTATGCTCTATGCTTGAGAAATGGCAAGAATTCTCAGGATAATATTTTCTTTCTTTCTTTCTTTTTTTTTTTTTAATAGTTACCTCACCCCTTCCCCAGTACATGTAAAGACATTCTTTTTTGAAAAACCTTGTCTTCCAAATTTTTCTCCTCCTTTCTATCCCTTCTCCCTCAACAAGAGAGCAAGCATTTAGATATAACTTAAACATATGTAGTTCTTCTCAACATGTTTCTATATTTGTCATGCTGCACAAGAATAATCAACTCAAAATGGAAAAAAAAAAAAAAACCACAAGAAAGAAAAAAAAAACAACCAAGCAAACAAACAGACAAACAAACAACAAAAAAGGTGAAAATACTATGCTTTGGTCTACATTCAGTCCCCATAGTCCTCTCTCTGGATATAGATGACTCTCTCTATTACAAGTCTATTGGAATTGCTCCGAATCAACTCCATTGTGAAAAAAGTCATGTATTTCACACTTGATCAGGATAATATTTTCAAATACACAAAATAAATGGATAGAATTGAAGAATAAACTATATTGAAAGTTAGTTAACAAATTATTTTAAAGAAGTTTATAGATACCAGATTAAGAATTCTGAGACAAGATAATTCCTAAGTTGTCTTCCAGCTTTGTCTGTCATCTTGTGATTCTGTTTTCCTTTGAGACTCAGCTCAGATTTCATCTTTTCCACGGTTTGCTTTCACAATTTCCATCTACTCAGTGTCTTATATATAATGGGTTTGAATTGAAAAAAATAACTTAAAAATATCATTTATGAAATTGGGCCTGTACATAGAGGAATAGAGAATGTCTTTATTCCTCTAGATTGTTGGGAACAAATAATTTTGTTAAATTGTAAATTGCTATAGAAATATGGTGTATTATTCTGTAGTCATCCTCTCCATAACTCAAGAATAGATTTATAAAAGAAGAATTCTTGGTCAGTAATAACAAGTGACTATCAATAAATATCTACTAAATTATGTTTGTACTGGTTTTAAAAAATAGATGAGCTTTTCCTTTTTCCTAGCACAGTGCCATGTATGTCGTGGCTATGCATTATGTATGTAGTATATAGTATGCTCTAAATGTTTTGTTAAATTAAATACTATTAAATACCTTATCTTCATCTTGCTTATAGAGCAATAAAATGATATGCCAATTAAAATGTGTTATATATATATAAGATATCATACACATATACCAACTAAATATAAAATAAAGCATAAAAGTACACAAGTGTGGTTTAAAATGTAATATGAAGTTTGAAGGGAGGAGTCGTGTCCAACTGACATGATCAGGAACATCTTAATGAAAGATTTCACATTTGAGTTGAGTCTTGCAGGATGAGCAGAATAGTTAACAGTGGGATCCCAGTTCTTCTGAGCATGGAAAACGACATGAACAAATAGGCATATAGGAAATCAAATTTCATATATATACATATATATATATATACATATATACACACACACACACATATAGAAATATTTGAGCAGATAAATGAACTAGTCCAATTTGTATATTGAAAAGATCAATTGCATAGAATATGCAGAATGTATTGGTAGAGTGATAAAGTGAATAAAGTCAGGGTAATTACTAAAAAAAGGAACTATTGCAAACTTTCAGGGTGGGTAGTATGAATTAGAAAGCTTTTTCCGAAGTGTACTGTTGTTTCAGTGTTTGTTGAAAAAAGTTTTTTTTATCTTTTTTTTTTTTAATGGAATGTTTGTTAAGCTTATTAACATCTTGATCATTTGTTCTATTTTTTAAATTTCTCATATTCTATCAGCTACATAACAGCAAATAGTGAGAGCTTTGGACTTAGAATCAGGAAGATCTGATTTAAAATCTTGTATCAGACACATTTTAATTTTATAACTAGTTGTCTCCTTTAGCCTCAGTTTCATTTCTGAAAAGGGGCTGTATTTCCTTATTGCTTAGTGATATTGAGAGGACATTATATATAAAGTGTTTTACAAACCTTAAAGTGCTGATGTGGAAGACAGAAAAACCTGCTTGTATCTCACCTTAGACAACATACTGTGTGATTAGGTAAATCATTTAATCTCTGAGAGCTCTAGGTAGTTCTTTAAGGCCATCATGGCAGAGAAAGTATTCACCTGAATAGGTATGGGGATTGTTCCCATGTAAGAGTTTCCTATATAAATAACATCACAAGTCCAGTCCCTATCCCCATTTATTCATTAACTTGTAACAGAATCAAACCTCTTCTGTTTGCCTTATTCTTGTATTACATAGATGATGTGTGTTTGAAGAAAATATTATAAGGGTTCTTGTGAAGAAAGCTTCCATATATATATATAACCCACTGTCTTTTGACTCTAAAGATTTCACAGTTCAGCAATTTGTTTGGCATGGATACACATTGTACTAGTGCAGATCAAAACCACTATTTAATTTGGAAAATTGCTATGGACCAATAAATTCATCATTTTTTGGCCCTCTTATTTCTGAGTTGCTCCAGTCTTGGGTAGGCTGGCCTCAAGTACCAGCCCTTAGATTGTTATTGATTCTACATCCAGTCATTTCTACCTGATTTTTTAGAACTTATATTGGGCTGGGATACCATTGAACAATGAATGATCAGTTTCATGCCTTAATGATACTTGGAGAAGGACTTCAGGAGCTTAATACTGTTGAAAGATCTGCGTGACTATCAAAGACAAAAGGATTTCAGACACATATGGAAGGATTTTAAAATGGGGAATGATACTATCCAAGATGCATACAGGTCTCCTGATCACAAATGCATATTATAGAATATACTTATCCCTAATTAGATTAAGAAGCTTCTATGAAGTAAAAGAGATTTAGATGATAATAGTGTAAATCAATAGAACACAAACTTCAATAATTCAAAAGATCTGACTTTGACTAAAGTAGATTGTCGCCCCTTTATATCTTGGCAGATGCTACAGCTTCTGAGAATAACTAATAGTAATAATAGCAATAATAATAACAGCTAACATTTTAAATTTAAGAATTGTCAAGCATTTTCTATACTTTATCTTATTTAATCTGCATAACAACCAAAGGAAAAAGTACAATTAATACCCTCATTTTACTGATGAAGAAACTGAACAAGATCTGGGTTAAAATGTGTACTTTGACACTTATTAGTTTTATCATGGTTGCAGTATTTCTGTGCCTGAGAAAAAATTAATCACCTAGTGGTTGAATATTCTGGTGATGAATCTGTCTGAACTTACCAAATCTAGAACTTGGGGAACAAAATACACATTTTATCTTTAGATCAGTATTTAAAAAGTCTTCCCATTATGATAGGACCTGTCAGAATTTGTGTTCCATTGGCTTAATTTTTCAGAGATCAGGGTAACTTCCATACCATGAAGAGCTTTCAGGATAGAACCTGAATGGAAGGAACTTAAGATTTTAATTTAAGGTGGGGAAAGTAATTTTTGCATTATATGGTCAAGTGTCAAAGAGAGGGAATCAATTTAAAAAATGGAAATGAGCTTTTAGATTATAGGAGGAATCATTTTATACAAAAGTAATTCACATGAGTCATCACTGAGATCTGGCTGACCCAACCACAAAATCCAACGTTGTTTTTACGTTTTATTTGTGCATGGGGTCTTGACTTAAACCTGAGAGCTTACTTTACTGGGGTAGTTTTGAAATAGTCATATGTGCTCTAGATTTTTAGTCTAAATTGCTAAGGACATGGCTGAAAGCTAAATTCTAAACTCTCTTGGTTTCTCAGCATCATTTTATATCATTATCTTTAGATCAGATAACAAGCATTTGGTTATTCTGCCAACCTCTAAAACATTCCACCTGTTTTCTACTCCCCTGGTCCAAGCCTTTGTTATTTGCCACCCAAAGCCTGGTAGTGAATAATGCATGATTGGGCTTTGTCCCCCTCCTCCCTACCCCAAGATCTTTTTTGTCCAAAAAAGCGGGTAGGGAACTCACTGTGGGTTCAGTTCCACCCATGGTATTAATCCTTATTCATTTTAAAAATCTGCTAACGGAAATATTTCCATTCAGCTCATTAATCAATTGTGATCTTCATTCCCTTGTTTTGTAAAAGCTGTTGCAATAAATACGTTTTTCACAAGGCGAAAATCCAGGAGATGGATGCAGCAAGCGTAATTAATTGCACCCAGTTCCAGAAGATCAGCAAGTTTGTGCGATCCACATGCTGCTTTACCATATGGCTGCCCAGTAGGCGAAAAATTTGATTAATGTTTTGAAGGAGATTTTTTTCAGCAAATATTACAGCCCCAGATGAGGATTTTTTTTTTTTTTTTACTTTCTAGTATTGTTAGACTTAGCTGAAATAACTGATCCTTTGATTTAAAACTTAATAATATTTTGATCCAGTGAAACTTAACATGTAGTAAGAATTATAGTTCTCTCATTCTCTCCCCTACAGAAAAAATAAGCTTGTCCTTCTGTAGCACTCAATATTTCCAAAAGGCCTTGCTCATAACAGCCTTGTGAGGTAGATAATGATACGTTCTCTTTGAAACTTATTTTGACCGTTCTCTGTCAATCAGGACCTTAACTTTTGGACTTTATGTAATATCCAATTTTTGAATCTCTTTAATGCAATTTGCAATATCCTATATTAATAATTGTATTGGTGACTTATCCCTTAATTCTCTGCACTCCATGAAGGGAAGATTTAAACTTTGAATCACCCTTAAGGCCTTGCACACTGTAGGCCCATAAATAAAAGTTTGTTGAAATTTTTAATTAAACATTTACATTTACATTTCAACAAAATGTTGAATGTAACATTTACTATTTATAATTCCCCATTTCACAGATAAAGAAATTGAGACTTAGGTAGTCAAACTTAAAAGGCAGGAATAAAAGTAGATTCATGGCAGGTTATAGCAGGAGGCCCTTTAAAGGTCTTATAATACAACTTGCCTCTATAATTTCCTCTGGGACTTTTACAAACAGTAATTTTTATAGTGCTGATGTAGAAATAGGCATGACCTTATCTCTTCAAGTCTATTTAAAGAGAACTTTTGCCTCATTTGTTTAGCTTATGTTCCATGAGGAGGCTACCATCATAGCTTTGAAGCCTATGAAGACGGTTAATCCTGTTGAGAGAAAATTTCTGTTGCTATGATTCCCTGTAGGAACTGATGATTACATGAACTCTCCATAACCTTCCATTATAAAAATGTGCACTCTTAATACCAAAAGATAAGGTGTTTAAAAGGTATTATTTCTTAATATTGCTTGGGGAAACAACTCCAGGCACATCACTTCTTTTTTTAGTGAGGCAATTGAGATTAAGTGGCTTGCCCAAGGTCACACAGCTAGTAAGTGTCAAATATCTGAATCTGAATTTGAAGTTAAGTCCTCCTGAAGTCAGGGCAATATATTATCCACTATACCAATTAGATGCTCCAATATAACATCTTTTGAGGGACAGAAGCATCCAAAGATGTGGATTTGAGTCCTGATTCTGAAACTTTCTGTGTGACCTCAAATTACCAACTTCCATTTAGGCATTAATTTGTGCTAGTTCTGAAACAGAAGTGTTGTGGCATTAGTGACAGCATAATATGCTGGTAATGAAAAGAATATAGGATTTGGAATTAGAAGAAATGCATTAAAATGCCCATTGACTTTCTACCTATCTACATTTGGGCTATCAATCAGTAAATAAACATTTATTAAACTCTTTGTTGTGTCCCAGTCACAATGTTATGTATATAAGTCACTTAACTTCTCAGGACTTGAAAATAAAGGAGATGGGCTAGATGACTTCCAAAATTCCTTTTAGTTCTAAATCTTATGAACTGATAAGAAGTTTTTTTTTTTTTTAAACAAAAAAGTTCCACATTATTTTGAGTTATTATTGTTGTTTGGGAAATAATTGAAGAATTTTTATTATATGGGACAAGTCAAACTGTTACCATTGAGTATTTGTGGAGTTTGAAGAAATAGAAGTATGCTCTAATTTCATATGGAACTGAGACATGGAAATGGAACAAAGACAATGTTAGGCAAAATAAGTACATTCAATGAATTTGATGTATAAACCTAGGCTTGAATTTTAAATAACCATGGAAAAACATGTTAGAATAAATTCTAGCCATTCATTTTACTTTGTTCTGACAAATAAAAACTAGGATTCATTTCTCTTGAAAAAAATCAAGTAATAATCCATAGACACATGAAAGGAAACTTCTCAGTCATGGTATATTTTAAAATAGTTCAGTTCTGATCAAAGTGAGACTAGTTTCATAATTTACCCACTTTGCTTGCTGAGGTAGACATGGCATAACCAAAAAACCCCTGGACTTTGAGCTACAATTGTGTGTGAGTCCTGATGGCAAGATTTACTTGTTGTATAATAAATTACTTCCTTTCTTTGAGCTTCACTTTCTTCCCCTGTCATATGGGGACAATACCACCTGCACCATTTAGCTTGTGGGGCTTTTGCAAGGATAAATGAGCTGATATATATAAAGCTCTTTATAAAGTGAAATACACTATAGAAGGGCATGCTATTACTGAGCTGGAAAAAAGTACACTTTTGTGGTACCACTCAACTGATGTTATAAATTTTTTTTTGAAATGTAGAAAAGATGAAATGATTTTCCAGATATATTTTCCCTAGATTCTGACAAACTTTTAGATGTTTTTCATAAGTATGTTATACAATAATTATTACATTAAATTCTTACTTTGATTTTAAACTGAAAGTAGAGATGATTTCTAGATTCAGTTATGTTTTCATATGTCAGGTAGAACTTGGGAAGTATATGGTCAATTGACAGGCTATGGAATGTATTCAATTATTCATGAGTTGACTTGTCTGAGGCTTTTTACTGCATATACCCACAGCTATGAAATTCCTAGTTGTTAAATTGGAAAGCTGAAGGCTGGCTTCCCTTGTACAAATGGTATCTTAATGACATATGTCCCAAGCTTTGTAGAGTACTGTGATTCTATAGTTAGAAAAGTTAACATTAGGATTTGCCATAATTTTACCAGACTTGATCTGATTTTTAAAAAAATATATAAATATCTTAAAAATATAAAAATGTACTCATATTTACTATTCTTTAATTCCATTTTGTGTATACTGCTGGAATAGAAAAATAGAGAGTATTAAACTGGCTCAAGTAATCATTAGCTAAGATGTAGTAAAAAAGCCCAGGGTTCCAATCTTGGTTTCAGTACTTATTAGCTCTGTGATTGGAGTGTTGATCACTCCTTCCTTGCTTTCCTCCCCTGTAAGATGTAATTCGTTTGATGGAGTTGTGAAGAAAATGCTGTTTAAGCAAAATAACTGTTTGGACATGTATACTTATTTTGTATTTAATTTATACTTTAACGTATTTAACATGTATTGGTCAATCTGCCATCTGGGGGAGAGGATGGGGGGAAGAAGGGAAAAAATTGGATCAAAAGGCTTGGCAATTGTCAATGCTGTAAAATTCCCCATGCATATAACTTGTAAATAAAAAGCTATAATAATAATAATAATAAAAAGAAAATGCTGTTTAAACTGTAAGGAACTATAGGAATATTGTGTGTTATTTCTTCTTTTTTGACTAGAACATACACCTAAAAGAACACTTGATTTGGAGTCACTCATAAGACCTCAGTTCAAATCCCAGCTTTCCTGATTACTGCATCATAAGCAGGAAGCTTATATGACCAGTTTCCTCATCTAGTCATAGGTTTAGAGCTGAACAAAGGTAGAGGCTATTGATTCCAACCCCCTCATTTTATTGATAAGTAAACTGAGGCACGAAAGTTTTTAAACACAACTTTTCTCAGATCCAAGTCTGGTACTCCAATTTTGACTCTTTCTAGGGAACAATCACCGTTCCATTGTGTCAGACTTTCAGTGATACCATTTGGGTTTTTCTTGACAAAAATACGGGAGTAGTTTGTAATTTTTTTCTCCATCTCACTTTATAGATGAGAAAATTAAGGCAAACCATGTTATATGATTTGCTCTGGGCTACACAAACAGTCTCTGAGGCCAGATTTGAATTCTTCCTGATTCTGGACCTGGCACTCTTATCCACAGGTTCACTCTAAGACAGAGACAAAGTAAAAAAAATGAAATTATTTCTACCCTCAAATATCTTACATTCTATTAAAGGAACCAATATATACATTTATAAAAATATAATACTGTGTGTGTGTGTGGGTGGGTGGGTGTGTGTGTGTGTGAATTCATTGGGCATCTGTTACATATTCAGACACTATCCTTTTTTTTTTTTTTTTTTTTTGGCCAGCTTAACATTATTACCATGGAAGACAGCACACATAGATGATAGCAAACTGATGGTATTATTTGCACAAGATAAATGAAGGGTAATTTGGGGTTAGAATAGTATCTATTCTTGATATTCTTGATACTGGAATATCAAGAAAGGCTTCATATAAAAGTTGATACTAAACTGAGCTAAATGTTAAAGGAAACAGAAGATTCTAATTAAGGGCAGTTAAGGAGATAGTATATTCCAGGCTTGGGAAAGCCATTGGTGAAAAGGCTTAGTGTTGGTTGATGAGTTTTGAAAGAAACAGTAACAAAGCCAGGTTGGCTGGATTACTAAGTGATAGTAGGTAGAGGCTGATTTTGAAGGGTCTTAAATACCATATAAAGGAGTTCCTAGAAGCAATGGAATCCATTCAAGTTTATTGGGGGAGGTCAGTGAATGTTAGACTTTCCTTTAGGACAAACAAGGCTCTGGGATGATGAATTGAGAAGGGAGAGACCAATGAGGCAATTGATAATAATTGAGTCCAGGTGAGAGGTAGTGAGGGCTGGAACTAGAAATAGAGATAAGAGGTAGGGCATGTTATAGAGGCAGGATCAACATCAAATTATCACAAAGTATTTCATTCAATTTAGATCTTTACCCTTTTAAAATTCTGAGTACTGCTTTCTTGAAAACAAATCATTTTTGGAAGAAATTCAGGATATTGATGATAAGGAAGATTAGTCATAACCCAAATGAAATGATAACAATAATAATCCTAAGAACAATTGCCCTTCTGTCTGTCTTTATCTTTCTGTGTATATATGTGTGTGTCTATCTCTGTCCTGTCTCTGTCCCTCTGTCTATGTCTCTTTTTGTGTCTCTGTCTCTGTTTTTCTCTCTCCCTCCCTCTCTCCCTTCCCTTCCCTTTCCCTTCCCTTTCCTCCTCTCTCTTTCCTCTCTCACCCTTCCCTTCCTTCTTCCCTTGCCCTCCCTCCCTCCCTCTTTCCCCCCTCTCCCTCCTCCCCTCCTTTTTTCTTTTCCTCCCTCCCTTCTTTTTCTTTCCCTCCCTCCCTCTTTCCTTCTCCCTTTCTTCCTCCCTTCCTCTCTCTCTCTCTTCTCCTTCTGTCCTTCCTCTCCCTTCCAATTCCTTTCCCTTTCCCTCTCTCTCCCCTTTTCTCTCCCTCTCTCTTATCTCTTCCTCCCTCTCTCCCTCTCCCCTCATGTTTAAGGTTTATAAAATTCTTTATAACCAGTGTTTCATTTGATCCTTGTAATAACCCTGGGAAATAATATTATTGTTCCCATTTGACAGACTCAAAAATTAAGGATTACAGAGATTAAGGGAATGCATAGTCAGTTAATATTCTCTCCTAGGATTTAAAGCTGTAGGAGAGACCAACTAATCCTACCAACTCCATTTTATATATTTTATAGCCAATGTTTCGACTCCAGTCTTTTGACTCCAAGTCCAATGATTATTTCCCACCTTTCATAGTATCATCATGAATCACTTATTTTAAAATAGCAAACTAGGTTTTCCATGCTCAGTCATTTACCAGGAAATAGTTTTGAATTTGATTGGGTTTGCTTAATTTGGAGGAAAGAAAATGAAAATCAAGTATATAAAGGGAAAAAAAAATCACTATAGAGTTCATCCCATTTGAGGTAGTTGTGTTGTCATGCAAAACTAACACACAGCAGGATGTTCTGCTCTTTTCACAAATGCTCTGTTAACATTAGGAGCATCAGCAGCTGGTGGAGAACAGATTCAGGGTGCTGAGCTGAAATAGAGAGAAAAGCACTTTGAAATGGAAGTCCTGCTGAGCTTCTAGAATGCTAGAAGGTAAAGCAGTACCTGGCTCAGACTGCTCCACTTCTGCCCCTCTGGTTCTTGCAAGGCTTCAGGCAGTACTGAAGTGAAGAGTGTCTTCTGGGATGCAAAAAGTTGAATTAGTAACAATAGGGAAAGTTTAAAAAATGATTGGTTAAGCTGCTATAATTTTTGAATGTGGAGGATTATAATTTAATAAATTTTTTTTTATTTAAATAGAAAAAGGTTAACTGATTTAAAGAGCCCAAATAAGAAGTACTATTAGATGGTATAATATCAGGTACAAGGCACATCCAGGGATGTGTGTCAGAATTACATGTTATAGGAACAAAATCAAAAAGAACTTGCAAGTAAAACAGATGTGACATCAGATAATAGCTTGCAAGGGATTGGTCTCAAGAAATCTTTGTATCTTGAGAATTTTTGATAGTTTTTTTCAAGAACAAGAACAGTAAATTTATTTGTGGTAGGATGGAGGATAGTAGAATGAAGCCAAGGAAGAAAGCTGTCACAAAGAAATGTAAATTTTCACATATTATATACAAAAGGAAAAGTAATTTATAGATATATGTTTATAGAGAAAATAAGTCTATGATCAACTTCATTATCATAATAGATACTATTTGAAATAAAACACTGTCAGCTCCATATTTCCTTTTTTAAAGAAATCATTGTAATTTTAATTTTTTAATTATTTAAATTGTGTGTGTGTGTGTGTACTATACATTAATGTGGAATTTATAGACAGAAAATTTCTTAGGTACTTATTTTAAAAGTTTGAATTGTCTACTATAGAAGTGATTTTGAAAAGTCATATGTTTTTAATGTGTTTGAATTTTATTTTCTTATATTGAGTTGTAAATGACTTTGATTTGTAATTAGGAATGTTCATTCCATTTTTAGTTGAAGTTTATATAAAAATATGTATGTTCATGATTCACTAACTGTATGCAGACGTCAAAATAGGATTTGCCTTACAACATGCCTTTTAAGAAATACTATCTCACTATATATGTATATATATATTTTTTTTTTTGGCTGAAATTTTGTTGAGACTCATGAATCTGTTCAGCAAGAAAAAAAAATACTTTCATGTAATGGCTAAACCTGTAGCCGTCATGTCAATACCTGCCCATGTGTTTATTTGTAATTAAAATTAACACGATTATGAACAAGTTGAACATTAATCTAAAGAGGTGGCACATTTTCTTCACAAATGATGTATGACAGCTTATACTTTTCACTTACTTTAAAAAGGGAATTGTTCTTGTGGTTTGGTTACAGAAAAAAGCCTTCCTGTAGGGATCACAGTTTTAACTTTCAAACTACTGTTGTTCTGTAAATCTGTCAGAAAGGTCTATAAGGGACAGTATTTATGAAGAGAGTGTAGAGTGGTCAGTCTAAAAAGCTCCTTAGTGTAGTACTTTGAATTTTAAATTACACACATAATTCAAAGGTAATGTAACTTGCAGTGTCGGACTTTCGTTCATTCAGTTAAATGGAGAAAAATGACTGACGTAAGGAATGAGTTATTGATTCTTTGTAGGAAAATGACTTCTGTAATATAGGAAGTATGGTAAAAGGAGTAGCTTAATTATTTAGGGGGCACTTTTCAAAATCTGCTTTTACAGCACTACAAATAGAATGGACAGTATTTGTATTACTAGATTTTTGTTTTTAATGATTATTAAATCCAAATTATTAAAACAATCACACTACTCAATTTTCAAAGCAAAAAAAAAAAATAGTTTAGCATTAGCAGTTAGATTATAGCTAAGGTTTTAAAAATACAAAAATAATTAAATTTATACTTTAAAATGGTGTTATAAACTAACTGATATTTCTTATTTATAATTTACTTAAGTATTTTATTTTACAACATAAATATCTTCTGATATTTTTACTTATATTTTTGTTAGTCAAAATTAATTTAATCTGATTTTATCAAGTAAATATATGGAATATTGATTTGGTTACTAATGATACATTTCAATATGGCAGTTACAGAAAAAAGTAATTTTTTAGCTCTTTTAGTAATCAGGTGAAAATATTTACTTTAATCTTTTCTTTTTGACCTTTGCTTTGATTAAGTTTATTCTTTGCTAAAGGACCACAGTATAATGTTATTTTGAGTGCATTTCACAATTTTGGCAGCATTTCAGATAAATAACAAATTTGTGGTTAATTGGTTGAATGTGTTATACAATTATAATGATACTAAAACCATAATGTGCTTGAACATTTGCCCACTGAAGACCACTAATATGTATGAAGTTATATTTCTGTCATTATATCAGTTCGCTTGTGACTGACATGTCAGCAATAGAGTCTATACAAGGAAACTGAAAATGGTAAGCAAATTTTAATGGCGTCTATTAACACCATAGTGGTTTGTCATGATGCACATTTGCAGCTTCTATTTGAATAGTTTTGGAAGTTGACCACAAAAATTACTTGGAATTGTAATCTGGGACCTCATTAATATAATTTCTGATTTTTGTAAAGTATTGGGTGGCATCCTATCAAATTTGTACACATAATTTTAAAAAGTAAAATTATGTCTTTGAGATATGTTTCCAGTTTGAGATTATGTTGCCAAGACCATCAAAGAGTAGGTAGAGTCACCAAATTGTGTAGTTTAGAATGAGTCACAAAGCTGTAGTATACAACTGCAGGAATGACATATTCATTCTAGCCTGGCATTTAAAGTACCATAGGGAATAGAGCCACCATATCAGATCCTAGGAGATCTAAAATGTTTTGCATGTGTAGAATTTCTGGCAATGGCAATCCACTTAGCTTCCTTACCTTCTTGTGGTATTTAAGAAATCCTAACTCCTTGCCTTGTTTGGGTTTCCTCTCTCCTTGTCTTTGTTCATTTCAATTTCTCTCACAAATGGAATCACAGCTAATACTTGATAATAGTTTTGCACTAAGAAAGTGATTGCTCTTAGTGCCAAACAAGGACCAGGTAAGCTTGTTTTTTTTTTGTTTTTTTTTTTTTTTCCTAGTTTGATCATTTTCTGCTAGGGAATTTTTTATTGATGTACTTCATAACTATTGTGAAGAAAAATAGGGAACATTTTCATTTTTTCTCTCTTCCCATCCCCTATAATGATATTATAAATTTATATATATATATATATCTACAGATACATATCTTCTATAACATGGTATATGCATTATCAAGAAAGGACAAAACCATAAAGCTTAAGGGGAAAATTGAGTTGGGATAGTGTATGATCACAAACTTCATCAGGGATGCATAAAAAATGATAGGAACCTAATAAAAATCATGGCATGGTTTTTATAAATCTATTTATTATTTATATATACACATATTTATTTACAAATTATATGTATATATAATGTATATAAAATATATAAACATATATTTAATATCAATTAAAGATAAATTTAGATGGTTAAGAAACACACAAATACTATAAATATACATGGTCATATCTGCACTCTCTGCCTTTACCCCAGACTGTATAAGCAAATCAATTGGATTGTTAACTCCAGGCGTTGGTAAAAGGGAGTGGTGGTGGTGGTGGTGGTGGTGGTGGTGGTGGTGGTGGTGGTGTATAGTTCAGACTAGCCTTTCTCTTCTTAGATCTCTTATTGCACCAGAAGATGTGAAATAAATGTAGCACTTGAACTTGAGAAAAAGCTGAAGGGTGCGTGTGCGCACATGCTCTTGCAAAAGAAAGACAGTAAAGAGAGACAGAGTGGAGAGACACAAAGAAAGAAAGGGGAAGAGAAAGGAAAGGAGAGAGGGAGGGAGAGAGAGATGGGGGGTAATGTAAGTGGGCTTTGGAAGGATTGCAGTTTGTGAAATAGTTCCCACAATGTATCTCATAAAGAAATTTTATATAAGTAAATCTTATAAATAGCGTTCACATTTTGCTTGCAATGTATCTTGACAATCTTGTTGGCACAGATTTGGGGTTTTTAAAACATGTATTATATTAGAACTGATTATTTTTATGTAACAAAATTGTTCTGTTTGTCTTCATCTCTATCATGCATTGATATGATGAAAATCTTCCTAATCAGACCAATAGAAGCTGGGAGGAGTTAAGCCATTGGACTTTTCATTCCTTAGAATCAGATCCTTATCTTTAGCCTGGGTATTTTTGAACCTACCAATCCATCTACGTCTGAACTCTTCTATCTCCTTTCTCTAGTTGTTATAATCTCTAGAGTTGTAATCAAGTCCTAATTGTCATCTTTGTGACTTCCTAGTGATAGAGTGAACTTAGAGGGGAGGAGATTATAGTAGCATGGTAGAGAAAGTCCAGAGGAGCAGAAGTGGAGTCTAAAGAACACTATCCAGAGGTCTGAAATCTTTCAGAGTGTTTTTTAAAAATATATATTATTATTGTGATTATTGTGTAAATTGTTTTCCTGGTTTCACTCTTTACCATTTCATACTAATCTTTCCATGTTCCATTGAACCTGTCATTTCTTATGGCATAATATTGCATAAGTACCGTCATATATCCTAATTTGTTCAGCCATTCCCCAATTGATAGTCATTTGTTTACAATTCTTTGGTACAACAAAAAATGTCAGTGACACAAGTTTGGCCTATTTGCCCTTTCAATCTTTCTACTTGGCCACTTTAGGATATAATTTTAATAATGGTGTATGTTAGTGAGTTAAAGCATATGTAAACTTAGTGACTATTGGAGCCTAGTTATAATTTGTTTTCTCTCCACCATCGCCTCTAGTTTTATCTGTTGACTAAATTAGATTCTTATCAGAAATACTTGGATTAGTTCATTATGAAGTATTATTAAGTAAATTGTAAACTTAATAGACCATATTTAAACAAAAACAATTTAAAAATCACATTTTACGAAAAGGATAAAATTCAACATTGACTAAATATAGCATTCATATTAAACACTAGAAAGCAGAGAAATAAATGGTAGTTTCTTATAGTTTCAATTTAGATAATTTCTGTTCAAAACTAAGAACTAACTTTATTTTAAATGTGAAAACAATACATGCCACATTACTTTATAGCAGATAATTAAATCAAGGGCTAAGCAAGTATATCCATTGCTACTACCATCATTTAATGAATCCTTTAACCCTTTCCAGGTTCTTAGGACTTGCTGAAACTTGTATTCCATTACTTAAGAATATACTATTATCTGAAGAACAGCCTGATGTGATCAAAAGAAATTTGAAATTTCTCAAAAGCCTACCCCAGTTTTTTCTTCAGTACTCCTTTTTTCCCCCAATCTATACATACACATATTTATGCATATACGTGTGTGTGTTTCAGCCTCCCTGATGAATAAATTGGAGCTGAATCATTTTCAGACCTTGCCTATCAAATCCTTACATGACATTGTCCATAAAGTTTTCTTGGCAAAGATATAAGAGTATTTTGCCCTTTTTTCTCCAGTGGATCAAGGCAGATAGAGGTTAAGTGACTTGGAGACCCTTATAAAAACACAATTCACCTTTTTAGGATAAAGGCAATATGATAGCCCTCATATCCACAGGGTCCCCTTCTCTGTTGATCTATTGAATTTATTTAAGATGAAATATATGTAGTATAATAATAATTCAGAGCTCCCAATTAGGAAAATTTCTAGCATTCAGTTTGTACTTTTTCTCTAATTTAAATTATTATATAATTGCATCTAACTTCTTGGCCTTCTTTATTTGCTATAGTTTTGCCTTCCTTTCAGGTTCTTTTCTGTTGACCTTGGGTCACTGACTCTTCTCAGTTTGTCTGATTTAGTTCCAGGTAAGGGTGTTGGTGCCTTATCCCTGCTTCTTCCTCTCAATGTGCTCCTCTTTCAAACTATATGTGTCTTTTGTAAATCTTTTCCAAGACACACACACACACACACACACACACACCTACCTATCTTTTAAGGCCTGCTTTTGGCACAAAGATTGTAGCCCTTAAAATTACTCTGAGTGCTGTGAGACAGTATGCTTGTACCTTTGAACTACAAATCCCAGAAAGCCAGTTTTTAGCCCTGTACAAAATATATAAAGTTTTATAGGTTTTCCATCCTACTACAAATCATAGTAAAGACAATCAGCATTTTTCATTCACCAGATTTTTCCTCTGTGCATAGTTAGGCAAATATGTGTCACTTAGGAGCTAGTGATACTTCTCTGGTTTGATAGAAATATCACAGTATCATCCTAAAATAAGAGCATCTGGAGGAATTCACCATATACAGGAATACCTCTTTGATTTCAGCTTTATGCTAGGTCTCCTCTGTGACTATGGCAACATCATTTACAAGTATATGTCTTCCCATTTTAAGCCTATCTTGAGATCAGTGATTAATTTAATTCAGTTCAATTCATTAAACATTTATTAAGTACTTCCTATGTCCTAGGTACTGGATTATGCTCTATAAATAAGAAATAGAAAGATAATTCCTGCTCTTGAGGGGTTTACCGTTTAATGGGGGAAGACAACACACAACCGGAGGCTAAAAAGGTTGGGGGGTAGGGGGAGAGACCAGGTGGCATGATGTTCCTTAGAGTACAATCCAAACAGAACTGCTGATGGAAAGTTGAGAGCCTCTTCAACAAAGTTATTTCCACTGTTTTTTTTTTCTTTTATAAATTTTTTCATAATATTGACAATGCAATTGGCAGTTTCATGATGGACACTGAAAAGAGAGCCTTAAAGATAGAATTTTGCTCTAAAAATTAAGTAGTTTGGTGGGGGGTATTAAACAAATAATAATAGTGATCATTTGTATTTTTAACTCTTTGACTCAATTGTATAATGGTAAACATGTGGTCTGCTATAGAATATTACTTTTAATGTGCTGCTTCTTTTTATTTTTCAAATATTCTCATCAAGAATATCCTCTGATCAAGAATATACACAGGTTACTTGGTTAAAAAAAATGCAGATGAGAAAGGAGGCATATGGATAATTAACTTTTTTATATGAATAAAATCTGAGTTTTTCCCTCTGTGCTTTTAGAATCTTTCCCTTTTTTAGATGTGTGGCCACATCTCTTTCTTTAGGTATGGCCAAAAAAATGGAGGGCTAAATACTTTCTCAAGTTTAGATTACCTCAAACCTCTTTCTTTTCCAATTAAGTATATGCCAAATATAATCAAAAAGTCAAGTCAATAAGTATTTATTAAATATTTATTATAGTCCAGACACTGGACTAATCACTGGGGATACAAAGAGAAACAAAAAGAGCTATAGTCCTTTTCTTCAAGACTATATTCTAATGTTGGAAAATAATACAGAAAAGAGAAGCTGAAAAGTCTTGGCAGTATTGGGTTGCCTGCATGGTGTTATAGTGGAGAAAGAATTCTTTGAGTTGGGAGTAGGAAGCATAGAAGGCTCTGGAGATTTTGAACAAAATGGAAGTTATAATAGGAAATGCCCAATCAGAGGACAGGTTTATATCAGTGATAATATCTCTCAAACTGAGAAGACAGCAGGAATGGAGGGATCTTGCAGCATAAAAAAATAGCAACAGTATGATGGTGAAAATAGCTTCCTTTGTCATAAGAAAATATAGAACAATTATACCTAAATCCACCAGACAAATAAAAAGAAAGAAGTGTGATGAAATAAAATCCTTATAAATAAACACTGGAAAATAGGAATTTTCATAGTGCTCACTTTGTACATCTCTGCCATCAATGTACACATGCCTAGCCTGGACTCAGACACTGATAGAAAATGACCTCTGAATTTGTGCCTGGAGACCACTATAGAATCCCTATGTGCTGTATAGATTTTAAAATACACCCACCTCTTCCTGCTTCTCACCCCTTAAGTGGCAGAGACTTGGGCAAAGATATATGTTCCTCCTTCTTTTCTTGGTTAACCCCTAAACTGCATACTTCTCTTTACTACTGTATCCCCATATTCCCTAAAATTTGTGTAAGTGATAAATGCTGATTCAGCCCAGAGTAAGAAATGACAAAATTTGAAAAGAGCTGACATAAGGCTCTACTGTGCAGCCTCTTGGTTTGGAGTAAAATCTTGATGAAGAGAGTCTTTTCCCTAGATTAGAGGAGGAGCCAAGGCCAGTGAAGTATAAATCTCCCCATGGGGGTGGGAGACTAAGGCACCAACATTGAGGGAAGGAATCAGATAGGGAATGATTGGATAATTAATTTAAGGTAAAAGCTATTAGATATCAATAGTATCAAAAGGAAATTAGAATCCAGAGCATGAATCAGGAGAAAGGATCCTGAAAATAGAAGAAAAGATAAATTATAAGTACTTAAAAAGATTATAAAGTCCCCTTAATTTATGTTACCAAAAAAAAAATGCATGTGAGTTTAGGCCCAATGAAAAATAGAATCCTGTAGAATCTCAAGAGATCACAAAAAATATGATCCAAAAGAGAAATAAAATTCATTGAGAAAAATTGAGTGAATATCAAAGAATCTCTCAGTTGAATAATACAACTTACGTAGAAGTTTAGGTAAAAAATGAATCCTTAGTGGAGTTTTTTCCAAAGTAAAAAAAGATATCAACAGATTTGGAATGCACTAACACAGTAATACAATAAATCCTCCAGAGAAGTAAAAACTGTGAAAAGAATGCCTGATGTATAATAGAAGCCAAAGTCATTAACCTGAAAGACATAATGCATAATGACAAATTAAGGATCAAAGGTCTTTTAGAAGAACATGAAAATTAGAAAACTAAAGTACTAATATACTTAAAAACAAAACAAGGTAAGTCTTTCAGTCATATGCCACAACTTATTTCCAACTTTCCCAATTGATGGACCATCTTATACAGAAAACCATGCACCATTTCAAAGAATTTACACATCTCAAACACACCAACCTTTCCTTCTTTTTATTGAAGCCTTACATTTTAGACTTCATCACTTATTACTGCATGGCACATAGCACTTAATAAATGCTTGTTTACTTTTTTGTCTGACGACATACAGAGTGAATCACAGAATTTGAAAGAGACTTCGTTCTTTAGATTCTAAACCATACATGGTCCTAATCTTTATATATGTAGAAATTCTTCCTAACTAAAAAGGTAGCTAAGTATTACAGTAAACAGAGATATGAGACAGTAAGGTGTCACAAGAAAAGTGGGGAATTTATGGGAGGATTCCATGAAACTTTTTCATATCAATCCTACAAAAAAGTACTCTCAAAACAAGGGAGTAGGCAATGGATGAAAAAGGAATTTATTTTGTTTAGTTTGTCATTTTTATTTTCAATTCAAATTCTCTTACATCTTCCCCAACCATTAACTAGATAAAAAATATAATAATATTTATAATATGAGGTCATGCAAAAAGTTTCTATATATTAGTCATGTTGTGAATAGATAAGCAAGAAAGATAAAGTTTAAAGATATTCAGAGTTTAAAGATATAAAGAATTTAATCTGAATTCAGAATTCATCAGTTTTCTCTCTGGAAAGAGATAAGATTTTTCATGATGAGTACCTTGAAACTGTCCTAAATCACTATAGACAGTTGATTATCACAATGTTGCTATCATTGTATACATTGTTCTCCTTTTTTTACTTATTACACTTGATATCTGTTTATATTCTAACCAGTTTTTTTTCCCCCTGAAACCAGCCTTCTTATCATTTCTTAGCAATATACTACTCAATCACAATCATACGCCACAACTTGTTCAACTACTTCCAAATTGTTAGACAAAGCCTCAGATTTTAATTCTTTGCCACTGCAAAAAAAGAATTGTCATAAATATTTTTTGTACATAAAAGTCCTTTTCTTTTTCCTTTGAGGTCCAAATCTATGATATTAGTATTGCTAGGTCAAATGTTATGCCCACTTTTATGGCCCATTGAGCATAATTCCAATTGTCTTCCATAATGGTTGAATCAGTTTACACTTCGATCAACAGTGCCTTCGTGCTCCTATTTTTCCATTTCCCTTCCAGCATTTGTCATTTTCCTTTTCTATCATATTATGCAATCTGATGGGTGTGATGTGATACCTCAAAGTTGCTTTAGTTTTCATTTTCCTGATTATTAATGATTTAGGACATTTTTTCCATGTGACAATTGATAACTTTGATTTCTTCTTAAAACTGCATATCTTTGATCAAATATCAATGGGGAATGCCTCATTATTTTTTTTTAAATAAATTTGGGTATGTTTCCTATATATTTGAGAAATGAGACCTTTATCAAAAAAACTTGTATAAATTTCCCCCAGTTCCCTGCTTTCCTTCTAATTTAGTTGCATTGATTGTTTGTACTTTTTAATTTACTGCAATAAAAATTATTTTATCTCTGAACCTTTCTCATTTAGTCGTGACTTCTTTCCCTCTCTATAAAATTGATAAATACTTTTTCTATGCTCCCCTAATATGTTTATAATATTACCTTTTATTTCTAAATCATGTACCCATTTTGAGCTTATCTTGGTATGTGGGATCAGATATGTTGTTTAGTTTCAGACTTCCAGTTTTTCTAGCAGTTTTTGTTAAAGTGAGACAATTGATTAAAGTTACAAACTAAATACCAAATCTACAGAAATCAGCAGCATTTACATATAGTAATTACAACCAATCAGACAATTAAATGAGCCTGATGGAACAGTAGATGGCCACATTTGGGCCTAGAGTCGAGAAGATCTGAGTTCAAATTCAGCCTCAGATACTTGTAGTGTGAATTATTAGAAAAATCATTCAACTTATATTTGCTTTAGCTTTCCCATATGTGAAATGAGAATAAGTATGTATCTCCTTAGGGTTATTGTAAGGATTAAATGAGAAGAAAATTATAAAGCATTTAGCATATTGCCTAACACACTAGGCATTTCATAATTACTTATTTCTTAGGAAAATTCCATTCACATATCTACAATATGCCTAAAATATCCAAGCCATTCAACCAATTTGCACTTTATTGCTTTACAAGTATAATTTTTAAATGTCTTTTAATGAAGTAAACAACATTTTAAACAGATAAATTGATATCTTCCACTCTAGCTTATATACCTTAATCTCCAGATTTTCTCCACTATACTCTCTATTCCTATAGCCTCTTCCTCTGATTGGTAGTTTCCTCTGAGACTCTTTTTCTTTAGCAAAATGCTTAGGCCAACCATGTCTTCATTTATCTCCAGCATGTACTCCTGACTTTCTGGTCAAAGAATAAGAACGAAGCATTTTCAAATGAAGAATGATATCTTGTTAACAGTAATATGAGTGACTTACTGAAGTCATGCATCAAAAACATTTCTTCAGTGAAGATTACACAAATAAGAGCAAAGACTGGTTTGTCTTATACTTTTGTATATTATTCAAATCAGTTTTTGTTTTTATGTTGTAATGTTGGAAAGAAAACTCACTGGAGAAGAGTGGCAAAGGAGGGCCACTTTGCTCCAGAAATATATAGGGATAAAGGAGTGGAGAGTGAGACTATAGGGAAATAGATTAACACTCTCTAACCAGGAATCATGGTGGAGGCAATTTGAACATGATTCTGGAACTGGCAAGTGGAGGCATAGGGAAATAGGGATGAAAGGTGGCAAGGCAGTTGGTGAGATTCTACAGGATGTGTTCAAAGAGGAATTGTTAGAACTGAAACATGTTTAGCTAGGGGTTTTCTGAAATGATCTGAGAGGGTTAGTCATCAGTTAGGAAATAAAGCATTGTGTTTGACTCTGAGTCCATCTTGAAATAATTGTCTGGGAGAAGCAGTCACCAGTCAGGAGAGTAGGACCCTAGTGGTGCATATTAAACTAATATTTCATCTGACACCTAGAAAATTGGCAATGATATCCCAGAAAGTGAGGATAATAAATACTGTTAGAGTTGTTTGTAAAATGATAAGAGTTTCTAATGATGATGGAATTAAGAACTGGTTCAATAATTCTACAAAATAATGCGGAATGATACAAAGAAAGTGAAATCTTTTAACCAATAGATTCTTAGCAGGGATTAGTCTTACATGCAAAGATACCTCTCTGCTCTTCTTTGAAGAGGCAGAGAGCAACAAGTATAATGTCAGACTTTTCAAAATCTTAGTTAATTTTCCTCCCTCCCTCCTTTCCTTTTCCCTCCCTCCCTTCCTTTCTCTCTCTCTTCTTTCTTCCCTCCTTCCCTCTTTTCTTTCTTCCCTCTCTCCCTCTCTTCTTTCCTCCCTCCTTCCATCTCTTCCTCCTTCCTTGCCTCCCTCCTTCCCTCCCTTATTTCCTTCCTTCCTTCCTTCCTTCCTTCCTTCCTTCCTTCCTTCCTTCCTTCCTTCCTTCCTTCCTTTCTTCCTTCCTGTCTGCCTGCATTCCTGCTTTCCTTCCTGCCTGTCTTCCTGCCTCCCTGTCTTCTTTCCTTCCTGTCTTCCTTCCTGTCTTCCTTCCTGTCTTCCTGCCTCCCTTCTTTTCTTCTTTCTATTCTTGCACAAAGCTTCACTAGAGACATTTGTTAACTCATAGTGTTAACTAGTAACTTGCCCATATATCACTTACAGCCTCAAAGGGAATTTCTCCAAGGTCCTTAGGGTAGCATACTAATTTCTAAGCAGGAGAAAGATCAAAGTGAGTTTAGTAAAATGTAAGTGTGTTATCCTTTTCCCTGCTATTTTCACACTAAAAATACCCACTATTTCTTTTCAGACAGGCTTTCTGTAACCCGAACTCTTAAAGTAAGTTTTTTTTCCTCTTGATTTAATTTGTTGTAAAGATGAGTTCTTCATAACTTCAACTTTCTTATTTTTGCATGATTTTATCCAGTCCAACTCCATTGTGCATTGTGTCCTATTTCAATTGGATCTATCTGCTTTAGCTGTCAGTTCTATGGTAATAATAGTGTTCTCTTTTATACATTAAAAAAAAATACTGAAATGAAAATGTAACTTAGCCTTATTATTTTAATCTGCTCTTTCCTTTGCATGGATCATTTGTTTGTGAACTGGTTATTTCAAGAAGGGCTCAAAGGTAATTTCATGGTTTAGAGCATTTATATTGGCGCCTCTAATGAGGAAAACATATTGTTTTCTAATACATGAAATAGAAAATTCTTCATTATAAAATATGTGTATATATATTTGTTTTCATTCACTAATACTACATTTATATCAAGTCCAAGGCATTGAAAACAACCATGTAAAGAAATTACAATTTTCTACACAGGGGAAATAAGTAATTTTTTTAAATGCAAAAGAAAAAAAATCAACATTTATGGTGTTATGAGATGATTTTATTTTTAATGTATCAAAATGATAGCAGTAAGCTGTTGTGTTTGCTCATTGTATAACAGTTCTTATCTCAAATTATGGTAACATATGGCTTTGTTATTATTTAGTTTAGGGATTTATGCACCTGAAAGATTTTTAAGAGCTTTGGGTCCAATTCGGTAAGTTTTCTTACATTGTATACAAACAAATTTTTCCACTAAAGTTTTCCTCTTATGACTCATCATTGTGCAAAAGTGACGCTGATTCCTCAAAGGTGTCTGCACTAATAGCTAGAGAAGCTTTGAGTATAAGCCTAGAGATAAACTCAGTGCCTGTTGTCCAAGGACCAGTTTTGCTAAGTATGGAAAGCTCTGATTTTTTAAATTTAACATTAAAAAAATAATTTGTGTTTTATATAATTTAATTTCCTAATTTTATATAATTTTCATTTCCTAATAAATTCCTTCTTTCTAACTCGCATAGAGCCATACCTTATAGTAAAAATAAAAATGAGAAAAAAGGCTGTTCTGCAAAGCTAATCAAAATAATCACATCCAATAGTATATAGTGTTCCATAGGTATTGTCCCTGTTTTACTTTTCCTTTGCAAATAAGGAAAAGACAAAAATAATAATCAGGTCGAATAATATTATTTTGTCGTTCACAGACATATAGTAATACCTGAAGATTATTGATGTTAAATACTAGCTTTTCATTTCAGGAAGAACATTCTGATCTCTCTCTTTTCCCTCTTATCAATTCTGGGCCCAAGTACATCTATACAGGACATATTCTTTGTTGACAAACCAGTCTTCCTATTCAGTTCTGTGCCAGGGTCCAGTACAGAATAGGCATTCTTCATTCACTTATCATTTCTTATATCAATTGTTAGGCTAAACTATGTGACTATGTGACTGTGAGCTTAATTTAGAAAGGTCAGAAATGTTCTAGTGATTGATGCACTTGATATAGAACTAGATAATAAGCAAACAGAAATATCTAGAAGACCTCATCATCTATTAGTCAGCCAATCAGTCAGTAAACTTTTTAAGGTCTTACTTAGGGATTAAACTAAGTGCTAAGCATAAAAAAGCAGTTTCTATTCTTCTACACAGGGGAAATAAGTAATAGTTCACAATCTACTGGGAGGGATAAGAAGAAAATACACATGTACAAAAAATTATGTACAACATAAATTAGAAGTAATTGAAAATAAGGAAGACACTAGAATTACAAATAGGTTTGGAAAGCCTTCCTGTAGATGAGATTTTAGTTGAGACTTAGGGGAATTCAGTAGGTAAAGATGAGAAGGGAGAGTATTTTAGGCACTGGGGACAGTCAGAAAAAATGTCCAGAGCTGAGTGATGGAGATCTATAAAGAATCGCACTTACATTTGGGTTTATTAGTTATACTCCCTAACAATGACACATCTCCTGAGAACATTCATTTTCTCTTTAATGCCTTGTTTGATATTACTGAGTTAATTGAATAAAGTTATCTTTGTTGTTCCATATATCAAAATAACCCTAATGTGCTAAGAGAGATATTTGGTTTGAGAAGAGCTTTTAAAATTAGCTTTTTTCAAGTAAATTTAATACTTGTCCACATATTTCTTAACTTTTAATCCAATTGTCTTTTCTTAGTCTTCATCTTTTTTGATATTTCTGTAGTGTTTGATATTGTTGAGCAGCCTCTCTTCCTGGGATTTTCTATTCCCTTCCTTTTTGTGACACTAACTTTCTTTTCTTTTATCTTCAAGTCTGTAACCACTTTTTCTCAGTAATCTTAATGTCCCACCTCACAGTATACATACTACCAGGTTTTCTTCTTAAGGTCATATTTTCTTTCTCTTGTGGAAATTACATCATCTCCTTGTGTTTAACTCTCTTTCCTATGTTGATGACTCCTATAACTGCATATCTACCTTGACTTTTTCTTTTGGTGTTTAATGGAGCTCATTTTTCTATTTAAATCTATAGTATATACACACTTCTTCCAGGTGTGCATATGTATACACACATATGTATTATATGTTTATATGCATGGTATTTCCCCTCTAGTAAAAGTGAAGGGCTTATTTCCATTTTGTCTCAGTGTCCCCAGGGACTAATATAATAATTGACATTTATTTTGCATTAAAAATAAGTATTATTGGGGCAGTTAGTTGGTATAGTGGATAGAGTACCAGCCCTGAAGTCAGGAGGACCTGAATTCAAATCTGGCCTCAGACATTTAACACTTCCTGGCTGTGTGACCTTGGACAAGTCACTTAGTCCCATTTGTCTCAGAAGGAAAAAAAAAAGTATTATTTTTCTTTATCAGCAATATATTGTGTTGGTTGAGAAGGCTATGAAGTACAATTGAAAGTATGTATAGTCACTAATTAAGATAATAGAAATTAAGTTTATGTTTCTCTTTCAGGACAAACAAGGAAAGCTCTGTAATGGGCTGAGGCTTGAGTTGATGCACTAAGGTCCCAAGCACGTGAGGCTAAATAGTAATTGGACCATACTCTATTAACATATATATACTTGGAGAAAGAATGGCCCCGCCCACTCTTTGTGCAAGTCCTGATGTGTTGTATAGGAAATGACGATTTTGGTGGGTGGAGGCAGGGGAGTGAAAAGGGAAGCAGAAAGAGAGACTGCTGGCTGGCATCTTGTTCACAGCTGCTCACATTGCTATGGCGATTGCCCTTCACCTCCGATCCCCTTTTCACCTGCAATTCCCCTTCACCTCTGGTAGATGGCTTCCTGTCGCAGCTGCCCATATTGCTATCGCAATCCTTCTTCACCTCAAAAAGAATAATGATTGAAGATTTTTCCTTTAACCTGAATTTCTGACTTCAGTTGATTTTAAATACGCGGTCATGACATTTGGCAGTCATCACAAAGCTCAGTCACTTTAGAAGGTTCTTATCTAATAGTTTTTAATTTTGTAATATTCCTTTGGATATGCCTTCTTGTTAATGCTCATTCTAAAATGTAGAGCTCACAAATGAACATAATACTTCATCTGAAGATAACCAGAATCTGGTTTAAAATAGTCATACTCCAGGAAGAAGATAGCAAATAATAGAAGTTCAATTTTACTCAAGGGATACAAATCAAGAAATTACATTCTCAATTACAAGCACAAACTCCTTAGAATAAGAGAAACAAACTAAAATGCTAGAATGATTATGTTTCTATCCTCATATGAGTCCCTAATTGATGAAAAAAAATTCCCACTATAGCACTAGATCACAAGAAAACCAGCTCTGAGCATTTTAGATATATAAAACTCTAGGATGCCCATATGCCTGAAGCCTTTGAAAGTTTGAAAGATTAAATCTGAAAAGCTTTATTTAAAAAACTTCAGGATTAATGACCCAGATTAATTAGAAGAATAAGTCAAGTCAACAAGCATTTTTAAAGTGCTTCCTATTTGCCAGGCACCATACTAAGCACTAGAAATGCTGTTCTGAGCAGAGAAAGACAGCCCCTTGTCCTTCAGGAGCTTAGTTGTAACTAGGAAAGACAGCATAGAAAAGGGAGGTGAACAGGGGTGGGGAGAATACTTGTGTTGAGGCATGGTAGAGAAAATTAATATCAGGATTAGAACCTGGAGTGGAGCTAGCAATGGCTAACCTGCCTTGAGGTGTATGTGTAGGTGGGTGGGTGGGTGCATGGACTTTATTGGAGGTTCTGAGAGGAATCCTTTAATTAGAGGATTATGTAGTATCTGAAGTAATGTATGACTGATGTGAAAAAATGAAAGGCTCCAATGTATTTCAAGAGTGGAAAGGCTTCTGGATCATAGTGGTAAAAGTCCCAGAAAGTTAGGAGCAGAACCTGGAGATGATGAAACCAATTTAGAGTGGAGGTTAAGTTGTGCTATGGACATAAAAAGAGTATTTGAGACATCTGAGTGACCATGATGTTCCACCAAAACTTAGGTGGCAGAGAAGCTTTAAAGAAATTGATTTAGAGTAGTTTTAAATGTTGGTTTTATGTTATATTTTACATCATGACAGAACTAGAACCTTTGCCAGAGGCTACTCTCTCTGTTACTGTGTCTCTATCTCTGTCTCTGTCTCTATCTCTGTTTCTCTCTGTGTGTCTGTCTTATCTGTCTGTCTCATACACACACACACACACACACACACATACACACACACACCCCTCTCTAAAGAAATCACAGCTAGGGTAAATGCCTTGTTTGATCACACAGATAATAAAATGTCTAAGGGAGGAATAACCTGCAGATTTTACTGATTTCAAGGTCCAAGTCTTATCCTCTAGTATATATTGACTCTCATTTTGAACCAATTCTATAAATTAGTTCTGAATACAGTTGACATTTGTCCTTTCCGGTTTTGGACACTATACCTGTATAAATGAAGTCTCAGATTGCATTAGCTATTCTGACTGTCATTTTCTCCAGTCATTCTTGTTGAGTTTAAGGTCTTTTTGTTGACCATTTCCATGCCATACTGTTCTTTTCATTCACCCAGGCACCATCGTCTCGTAAGACTTCATGCTCTCACTGCCTTCAGTATCTGTCCTTCACATAGTGGCCAAAATGAAAACTCTTAAAGCAAAGTTCTCACCAGGTTGCTTTTTAGATTAAGAAGTCTCAATGATTTCCTTTTGTCTCTAGAATCACATGTAAACTCCTTTCGTGTTGGAATCCTTACTAACTGCTAACTAATTAGAGTTGATCTAATCTTACAAGAAGATGTTTTGGGCAGAACCTGAAACAAGGTACTAAGTAGAACTAATTAATACAAGGCTTGTGTTCACACCTTTACTCATTGGAGTCCACAAGTATGCTAGCTTCACAAAGTACACTTTCTAACTTCAAGGGAGTCCACACCTCCCTTAAAGCTCATTGGGCCAGAGAGCACTATGGGAGAAAACCCATAATCCCATTCTCTCAGAAGAGTCAGATAAAAGGCCAGCGATGAGGGATCTATGGCAGAATACATTTTTTCCTCTTGGCTGGCTGGTCGCGCTGGACTCGAGAGGAGCGACTTTGGTGCAGAGAACACTTTGACGGATTTCAGTGAAGCTACGCCAGAAGCCCTCTCTCCGCGGCAAGTTGGTGGCTGGGCTCCCCAGAAGGAGAAAAGAGAGACATTCCATCTCTGTGTTGGTTGGAGGCCGAAGAAAGCAAAGGCAGAGGCTAAAGGACAGAACCTTTGGATTTGGAGACATCCGAAGGGCTCTAAGCCTCTAAATCGGCGTTGCCTTGAGAAGAACAAGAACGCCAACATTTGAACTCATAACACTTTGGCATTTAAAGTTCTTCACAATTTGATGATATCACCATCATTACCACTTCCACTCCCACCACCCACCACTACCATCATCTTAACTTCCATTTATATAGTACTTTAAGGTTTGCAATGCACTTTACAAATATCTCACAACTTGGAGAGATTAGTGCTATTATTATTCCTATTTTACAGATGAAGAAACTGAGGCAGAAATGGTTAGAGGACTTATCCAGAGTCATATAGCAATTGTGTGTCTGAGGCAAGCTTTGAATTCAGGTTTTCCAGGTTCAAAATCCAATATTCCATAATCCTTTGTTTTCTATTTTCTAATCAAAATCACCTATTTGCCTTGCATAATTCTTTATATTTCCCTCTAAGCATTTGCATAGTCTCTCATGGTCCATGGAATTCTCTCCCTCTTTATTTCCTCTTTTTCAAATACCTACATTCTTTTTAGTCTTAACTCAAATTCCATCTCAAATGGGTCCTTTTGTCATTCCTTTGGTATTATTAGTGCCCTTACATTTACAGTATTGTTGACTTTTCCGTGTATAGATATATACTGTTTCCCACAGTAGACTACAAACTTTTTGAGGGCAACTTCTTTCATCTTTTGGTCACATTATTACTTGACAAGTTATTATGTCTTTATATTTCTGGTACCTTACATAGTATTTTTATTTAGAACATAATGAATGCTAGTTAAAGAAATGAGTGAATTCAACTTATTTTTCTAGTCTAATGAGTTGTTTGTATATCTTGACTATGTCATTCAACATTGTCAGTTATACCTTTCAGTTTTATGGCTTCTGAATATTGGGGAAATACACCATTTATACTTCATAAAAGTCACATGGATACAAAGACAGATCCTTGAGGTGCCACAAAATAATCACCATTAATTATTTTCTTTGGGTCTATTATTCATCCAATTCTGAATCCACCTGAATCTTTCTTTAATATACCACAGTGATGTCAAACTCAAATAAAAAGAAATCCTTGCAGGCACATAGTGAATTAGAAAGCCACAAATTAATACCATATGTGTATGGTATATCTGTGCACATACACATATACACAGTGCATTTTTTTAATTTGTTAAATATTTCCCAATCACCTCTTAATATTCACCCTCCCTCCCTCATAATGCATACATACACAATTCTCTATAAATAATTTTTCCTTCCCTTCTTGTATTCAAGTTTTTTTGTTTTTGTTTTTGTTTTGTTTTGTTTTTTGCCATCTGGGATGTAAGCTATAAATTTGATACATCTGGCCTTCTACATATCACTCTACTTTAGTATAAAGTTCCCATTAAGCAAGGAGTTGATTCAGTAGATAGATACCTAGACCTGGAATTGGGATTTAAATCTGGCCTTAGACATTTATTCACATGTGATTTAATCCCTTTTACCCTCACTTTCCTTTTGTATAAAATAGGAGTAAGAATAGTACCTATCTTCCAGTTCCAAGGTTGTTATGAGGATCTAATGAGATAATATTTGTAAAGTCTTCGCACAAAGAATAGCACATAATAGTTTTTATATAAATATTTTCTGTCATTATTATTATTATTATTTTAATGATGAGAGTCAAATACTTTGCTAAAATATTGGGAAATTATTATCTACAGGATTCCTTTGATTTACTATTGTAATTTCATGTTAAAAAGTAACATCTTTTATAACCTACTTTTCATGAAATCACCAGTCTTAATATTCACTATTGCTCCTTCTCTAAAGATTCTCTAAAGATCCTTCCCAATCCTGAAATTCTTTGTTCTGAGTTTTTCATCCTGATGAGGACTAAGTTCTTCAGTTTTGTTCTATTTTTATTAATATAATAATATTTACCTCATTTTTAAGCAAAATTGTTCCTATTACATAAGAAAAATTAAATTCAGAAGTGGGGGAGAGGGTGAAATGGATGCTATTTTGGCTGATAGTGGCTTAGGGCAACAAATGGAACAAGAAGTAAGTAAGAGTTCAATTCATTAGCTTATCTTGAGAATGACTTGGGGCTTGCAGGTCATCTGGCTTGCATCAGTTTGAATTCATTCTATGTTTTTACCTTTATGTTACATGAATTTCTTCATATATTCCTAAACTAAAATTTTCTTTGCTCTCATTACCCTCCAAATCTCTAATGATACTGAATTTTCTGCTGGCCCTCACATGGTATGCCATTTCTCAACTTTGTGCTCTTTCACTAGTTATCACCTATCTCTAGATTTCTCTCTCCTCATTTCTGCTTCTTGCCTTCATTCACGTAAAGGTCTCACCTAAACTCTACAAGAAACCTTTCCTTGTTCTCATTAGTCTTAGTGCATTCCTTCTGAGAGTTTAGTTATCTTGAATTTATCTTGCTTGCATGCAGTTGGTTACACATTGGTCCCCCCATTAGACTGGGTTGAAAAGTCCTAGAGAACAATATTATTTTTGTATACTCAAACTTTTTGATTTCAGGACTTACTTATAGAAACAAAAATTACGGAGGTCTCTTCAAAGAGTTTTTATTTGTGTGGTTTTATCTCTATTGACATTTCTTATATTAGAAATTAAAATCTTAGTATTATTGTAAAAATAGTTCTCATGTTTTAGATCCTTTGAAAGTGTCTTGGGATCTCCAGGAGTTCCCAGACCATATTTTAAGAACCATTGCTCTAGATTTTTTCATTTGATTTTTCTCATGCTCTTCTTGCATCCATAATAGCGCTTGTCTTTTATCTTTTAGCTATCAGGGGATAGTGTATAGTGTCTTTCTTGGTCATGAGACCTGCATTCAAATGCCTGCACATAAACTTTATTTATGGATAAGTTAACCTTGAAGAGATGCACTTTCCTTGTTTCTATAATGGGAGATTAATATGCATACCATATTTTTTAATAGACTTATTGTGAAAAAAGTATTTTGTAAACTTAAAAATGCCATCAGCATGAGTTTTAACATTCTTCTCTCCCCTAAGCCCGATGAAATTGGCAACATCAGACATTGAGGAAGCCCATATTTCTGACAACACAAAGGGGCAGTAATCTTATTTTAGAGATTTGTGTAAAGTTTTCTGGCAGAGGTCATAGGAATTAGAGCTTGAGGAGACTTGAAATGTCATCTAGCACAACCCTTCTTCCCACCTTTGCCCTCTGTGGCACTCATTTTCAATTCTTCAGTGACCCTTGTGTTCCATTTCTCCCAACAATTTGACAACATTGGTAGATATTGGTATTAAAAATATCCATCCTTATATTTAGGAGAAATGTAAAGTTTTAAAAGGAGATTTATATTTTCCTGAAGGCAGTCCAGTTTCTTTTTATTTCTGGACCCACTTCATTATCCATTTGTACTATTTTGGGTGGGAGTGGGATGTATCTTGTTCTGAAAAAAGATTTTAAAGATTTAAAAGATTTTAAAAATCTTTTCCCATTTTTACTTATCTAATCCCTTCTTCATTCCAGGAGGCCTATAGTAGACTATATTATTTCTCCTCACCTTTTGTTTCTACTCAACCAAATTCTTTCCATCATTTATCCCACTCTTTTAAAGAATTTTCTCACATGAGTATCTGTATTTACACACCACATACTTCTTATCTTTCATTTATATATGTGTATGTTGAAGTAAGTACAGTATATGTATATATATAGAGGGAGGAGGACAGAAATGAGGGAGGAAAAGTGACTGAGGAAGAGAGGACAAAAACAGGGATATATATGTAAGTAACATGCATACACACAGAGAGGAAAGGACTGAAAAAGAGAGACAAAGAGAAAGAGGAAAAGAGAAAGGGAGGGAGGAAGAGAGAGAGAGAGAAATATATAAAGAGAGACAGATCATTAGACAGAGATAGAGACAGAGACAAGAGAGAGACAGAGAGGTAGAGATAGAAAGAGAGACAGAGACAAAGAGATAAGAGAGAGACAGAGAGAAGGTGTTGTTTAAGTTATTTGCTGACTGTGACTTTCATCTGGTCTAGTCATTTCATATGTTTATGTTGGGGTTAAGTGACTTGCCCAGGGTCACACAGCTAGGAAATGTTAAGTGTCTGAGGCCAGATTTGAACTCAGTTCTTCCTGACTTCAGGGCTGGTGCTCTATCCACTGCACTACCTAGCTGCCTCATGTTTCTCTTCATATGTAAATGAGACTTTAGACTAGTTTCCTCTGAGTAATCGCTCATTCCTTTATATTATCAGATAGGCAAAAGCAGAGATTCATAGTTTTCATTTTATCCATCTTGTCTTGCCAGGATGCATGATCTTTGGAATAGAAAGAATAGATCAGGAGAAGTGACCAGAAAGCAGGAATATATAGTGTTATTGAGTTGTTTCAGTTGTGTTTCAGTCTTTGTGATCCCAGTTAGGGTTTTCTCAGCAGAGACTGCAGAAGTTCTCCATTTCCTTCTCTAGCTCATTTTTATAGTTAAGGAATTGAGGCAAATATGGTTAAGTGACCTGCCTAGAGTCACATAACTAGTAAGTGTATGTGACTGGATGTGACTCATGAGGATGAATCTTTCTGATTTCAAATCCAGTACTCCTAAGTATTGTGCTGCCTAGCAAGGAATATAGGAGTACATCACAGGCTGGCTGCTTTTGATGAATTCAAATAACTAGAACCAGATGACTATAACCATGCTAATGTCATTTGAGTTTTAGCAGTAACTCTCTATTAGTTTTTCAAAGTGAATGTCCTTTACATGATTTAAACTCAGTGTGCTTCCCAAAGAATTCATCTTCTCTGCCCAGATCTACCACCTCTTTTCTAAATATTGTTTTACAATGCATAGAAAACTGGCTTTGCTGTCAGTGAACCTAGGTTCCAATCTTATCTTAGAGTGCTCCACTTTTGGTTCCCCTTGCTCTAATGCTTTGCTCTAGGTTCTTTTGGCCTTTAGACCTTGTTACCAGAGCCCCTGTTGGCTTCTGCCTCCCTCAACACATTCCCTCTCCAAGCACTTTTCTGGCAGATTCAGTATTTATCAGCTTCTCTGCCATATAGATCACACTAACTTTTTTTCCTTCCTCCAACCTTATAAGTCAGTGGAGCTATGTCTGATAATTAATTGGACTAGAAGATTAAGTTTTAACAGCTAATATAGCTTGCTGGTCACCTAAGTGTACAGAAGAGACCAGCCTAAGAGTCAGTATTAGTGAAAATCCTAATATTTTGTGACTCACCACCTTCAGCCCTTTTAACCAGGCATGTTTCTGTATGGAGATGAGGGAAATCACATCTACAAGAATCAATGCAAGTATGCTTTTCATGCTAAGAGCAAGTAAACCTCCATTCCTTAACTATTAGGTGGTCTAGGGTCTCATTTTATTCTAGTTTCTGGAAGTATCACACTGAATCAGGCCTTGGCCTGTGAATTCCTTCTTCTGCATTCCTGGAATAGATGGAGCAAAGTGTCAATATTTTTCTTAAGTTATCTTGGTTATTGCTTTTGACAATCTTTGCTGAAGTGTCAATGCCATTTTCTCTAAGACCACTGCTATGTTAACTAGTTTCTACCTCACATTGCTTTATAAGGAAGGTTATTTGTACATTGAAGATACTTATAAAAATTTGAATCACTAATAGTAAGGGCAATAATAAAAACATCTATAGCTATATTATAACTATGAATCATGGACCACTATGATTTCAGAAAGATTGGTCATATAGGTAACTCACTTTGTATAATAGCTTACAGATTGTTAATCATAGATTATATTTAGAAATTAAACCATTTCCTTCTAAACACATATAGTTGTGACAATTCTCTATTATGTTATATTTAGTAACATAATAGAGAATTGTCACAACTATATGTGTTTAGAAGGAAATGGTTTAATTATATGGCAAGACACATGGGAAGTCTTAGGCACATATTGGAATAACCAACATTGGCCTCCAGCTCTTAGATAGTGTTGGAATCCTTACTAACTGCTAAGTAATTAGAGTTGATCTAATCTTACAAGAAGTTGTTTTGGCCAGAACCTGAAACATGGTACTAAGTAGAACTAATCAAGACAAGGCTTGTGTTCCCACCTTTACTCAAAGTCCACACCTTAAAGCTCTTTGGGCCAGAGAGCACTATGGGAGAAAACCCATAATCCCATTCTCTCAGAAGGTTCAGATATAAGGCGAGACAGCCATTCCAGAATACATTTTTTCCTCTTGGCTGGCTGATCGCGCTAGACTCGAGAGAAACGACTCTGCTGCAGAGAACACCTTTGGGATTTCAGTGGAGCAACGCCAGAAGCCCTCTCTCCGCGGCAAGTTGGTGCTGGGCTCCCCAGAAGGAGATAAGAGAGATCTTCCATCTCTGTTGGAGGCAGAAGAAAGCAGAGGCAGAGGCTGAAGGGCAGAACCTTTGGATTTGGAGACATCCGAAGGGCTCTAAGCCTCTAAACCGGCTGTGCCCTGAGAAGAACAAACTCCAACGTTTGAACCCTTAACATTTGGCGCCAGAACGAATTATATGCGATCATGCTAGCTCTCACTTATTACCCAGGCGACATAAATATAATATCTGATTCAGCCTATTCAGTAGGTGTGGTACAAAGAATTGCCACAGCCCAAATAAAATTTGCAGCTTCTAATATATATCAGCTCTTTAAGGAACTTCAAGAGCAAGTGAGAAAGCATCCAGGAAAGATTTATATCCTGCATGTCCATTCACATAGTGGACTTCCAGGTCCTATTTTTGATGGAAATTCAAAGGCAGATAGCCTTTTAACTATGTTGGCCAGTACGCCTTTATTTCAGGAGGCCCAGGAATCCCATTCTAAATACCATCAGGCTGCTCGAGCTTTGCGTTACAGTTTGGGATTACAAAAGAAGAAGCTAGGAGCATAGTGAAAAGCTGTACAGCTTGCCTTCCCTTCCACGCTCCTACACTGCCTCCAGGGAAGAACCCTCGTGGTTTGAGACCCAATGAAATCTGGCAAATGGATGTGACTCATTATAAATCTTTTGGTCGTCTGTCTTTTATCCACGTTGTGGTAGACACCTTTTCAGGATTCACTTTTGCCATACCAGCAGCAAAAGAGACAGCCCGAGTGGTCACTGAATTCCTCATTCAAGCATTCGCAATTATGGGTGTGCCACAAGAAATAAAAACAGATAATGGACCGGCATATACCTCCAAACATTTTGAACACTTTTGTGCACAATATAAGATTCTACACACTACTGGCATACCCTTCAATCCTCAAGGTCAAGCAATAGTAGAAAGAAGAAACAGAGACATTAAGACACTCCTCCAAAAACAAAAGAAAGGAGGAGCCATGGGTAACCCTAGAGAACTTCTAAATTTAGTTCTCTATACCATTAATTTTTTAATCTTTGATAAAGATGCACTGGCTCCAGCAGACAGGTTTTATAACCCACCAGAAGAGCAGTGTCCAGTGCGAGCAGCTCCACTATCTTTAGATAATCGCCAGGTGATGTGGAGAGACCCAGAAAGTGGTGAATGGAAGGGACCAGATAGACTAACTGCTTGGGGGAGAGGATTTGCTTGCATCTCTACAGGTGGAGAAGGAATCAGATGGGTGCCTACGAGCCGCATTCGCCTTGTCCATCGCAGAAAGATGGAGCAGACCCTTGAAACAAAGGAGAAGACCCAAGAAATATCGGCTGGTTCTGTTGCTGATTGTGCTCATAAGAATTATTAGATTCCTGGCACATGAACTAATGGACAATGGAATCCTATTGGACTGTTTCTAGGACTTATGGACATGTGTAAATTTTCAGATTGATTCTTGTTATTTGTTACATTACTACTAGCCTGTGTTATATTGCTATGTGCTCATGTAAATTATGTATAATGCCTCCCATATTGATGGATCTGTGTATACCATGTATATCTGTTACAAAGTTCTGGCCCATATTGATGGATTTATGTGTACCCCCTCAGAAACCCCCTATGTTTTAAAACAAAAGAAAGGGGGAGATGTTGGAATCCTTACTAACTGCTAAGTAATTAGAGTTGATCTAATCTTACAAGAAGTTGTTTTGGCCAGAACCTGAAACAAGGTACTAAGTAGAACTAATCAAGACAAGGCTTGTGTTCCCACCTTTACTCAAAGTCCACACCTTAAAGCTCTTTGGGCCAGAGAGCACTATGGGAGAAAACCCATAATCCCATTCTCTCAGAAGGTTCAGATATAAGGCGAGACAGCCATTCCAGAATACATTTTTTCCTCTTGGCTGGCTGATCGCGCTAGACTCGAGAGAAACGACTCTACTGCAGAGAACACCTTTGGGATTTCAGTGGAGCAACGCCAGAAGCCCTCTCTCCGCGGCAAGTTGGTGCTGGGCTCCCCAGAAGGAGATAAGAGAGATCTTCCATCTCTGTTGGAGGCAGAAGAAAGCAGAGGCAGAGGCTGAAGGGCAGAACCTTTGGATTTGGAGACATCCGAAGGGCTCTAAGCCTCTAAACCGGCTGTGCCCTGAGAAGAACAAACTCCAACGTTTGAACCCTTAACAAGATAGAACAAGAGAAGAAGCAGAGGGATTTTAATCTATCCTACTGGAGGGAGTAACCATGTTAGTTAGATAATGGGTGTATCAGAAATATAATAAATATTTTTATAATGACAATTAATAATGCTGATGATAATATTGAATTACAGAGATATGTGAAAGGATGTGAGCATGTTCTTATTCATTCCTTTATGATTTCACATGTTTATCAATCATAATGTGAGAATTTAAGATCTATTTTAACATCTTGTATCTGATGACAGATGTGGTTAAAACATCTCTTTTATATGTCTATAAATATTAGTAGATTTATTTTGAAGCAATGTTTCATTATTACTATGGTGTGATTAAATATCAAGAATATTGCTTTCCCAATTGTTCTATTGCAGTATTTAATGAGTGTAATTAAACGGAAAAATTGCCTTTTTTAAAAAACTGATGATAGTCCATTAGTGTCTCTGTCTCTTCAGAAAAGCAAAGAAGTGAATTATTAGAATGACGAATGAGTCAAAGTTACTCTAGTGATGGAGAGGTTTGATTTCCTTCCACATAATCTTCAATTAGTGATCTCTGGAAAAGGATGTTTTTTCCAAAGGGTAATAGAGAAGTAATGAGATCAGAAGGAGGTCAGAGCCAGCTTCTTCGTTTGGCAGTTTGATTAATTTATTTCCCCCTCTCAGAGATTGCTGGAAGGGGCTTTTGTCACCCTGTGTTTTTCATGGGACTCTAACCTGAGTGACTGTGGAAATTATTCCCTGCTATTGAAAGCACATGTAAGTTGACTTAAAATGAAAAGCTTATGAGTTTCCATTTGATCTTTTATAGAGGCCACTGTCATTGCTGAATATGATGGCAATTTTTTTTGTCTCACCCTCCAATATTTTTTTCAAATCTCAATTCATATCTAAATTTCTTATTAGAAAATGGTAATTAGAAACTTCATAAAGATGACAAGCTTATATAACATTGACCTTGCTACTTACTACTATGTCATTAGAAATCACTTTACTTCTCTGGCCTTCCACTTTGTCATCTATAAAACGAGATGCTTGAAGTAGATAAATATGAAGGTCCAAGAGAAATGAACCTCTGAAGTCTAAAATCTGAATAAAAAGGAAAAAAGACACCTGAAGCAAGAATTTGAAATTATACTGAAGCATCTATCTTGCTTTAGAAATTGGAGGTATGTGTCATGTAAAATATACTATTATGGCAGTTAGGCTTCTCTTACTCTTCTAATTGTACCCTTTTATTTTTTTTAAACATAGTATGATTAATGTGAAATGACTGACAATGACATGTAATTGGGTGCCTAGATTAATGTCAATGTATTTTTTGTACCATTATAATAATAATAGTAGGTAACATTCTAACTTTTTACAGTTTGTAAAACATTGTAGTAAAATTTTTGTGTAGAAGTTAAGTATTTTTCCTACTTCAATAAATATTTATTAAAACTCTCCTGCATTTTAGTCCTTGTGCTAAGTGTTGGGGATACAAAGAAAGGGAAAAGACAGTTCCTCAAATTCACAAGTAAACAGCAACAGAAGTACCAGTAATGGTAGAAGAAGTATCAGTAGCAGTGGTAGTAGCAATAATAATTAATAGAAGTACAGAAGCAATAATAACAGATACAGTAGTAATGGGAGGAGGCAGAAGGTAAGTGATAGTAGTAGTGGTAATAATAGTAATAGTAACAGTCGTAATAGTAGTGGTAGCAATAGTAATAGTAATAATGTTTATACTGGCTGTAGCAATAGCAGTAGTAGTAGTAGTAAGTGTTCTTTCAAGAAACTCACAATCAAAGGGGGAAGATCACATGCAAGCATCTATGCTCAATTAAGCTATATGCATAAATAAAAAAGATAAAAGGCACTAGAATTAAGGAAGATCTATCTATCTATCTATTTATTGCAGAAGTTGGGAACCCAAGGAAGCAGACTGAGATGAAAGGAGAGAGAATTTCAAGGCACATGAGACAGTTATTGAAAATGCCTGAAAACAGTCTCATGGAGGGGAAGTGATATATCTAAAATCTTTTATCACACATTACTTGTATTACAGTTGAAATGTGAAACTGTGTTTTCCCACTCCAATTTGATGTTTACCATTTAGTTTTTTACTATCACAACACAGTATCATCTGGCACATAGTAGATGTTTTTTAAAATGTTTATTATTTAATTGATTGATTGAATATATCATGCAGAAATATTCTTTCAAAATAAATGATTTCACCTCACAAAATTGTGAGACTTTCATTAACAAAGCATATTCTTCTCATCACCAATTATAAAAATGCCTTAAAAATATCTCTCTCTGACTTATCAAGATGGAAACTATCTCTACTAGGACAAGTTGCAAAATCTCCATATCATAGTAGATAACCTTCTGTGATCAAAGGCCCTTACTTTCTGTTGTTAGTTTCTTATGATGCACCTCTGAAATACTGACATGAAATGAAGCGTGTTGGTCCTCGGGTCATATTATTACTTGCCTTGTATTCTAAATATTTCTAGTTTTTATGTATGATCTTCCAGAGTTTTCATTTTTCTAGCTGAATCCTTTGAGAGTTTTGCTAGAATCACTGCCATACCAGTAAGTCTTTGGACTAGGAGTTCAGTGAAGTATTATACTACTATTACTATTACTGCTGCAACTGCTGCTACTGTCAGTGCTACAATTTCTGTTTCTATTTCTTTTCTTTCTATTATTTTTATTTCTGCTGCTGCTACTTCTACCTTCTCTATTGCTGCTGTTGGTACTGTCATTTCTATTATTGCTACTTCTGCTACTGTTATTGCTATTTCAACTACTGCTGCTACATTTATTACTATTACAATGGCTACTATTGCTGCTATGGCTGTTGCTACTACTACTACTATTACTATTACTGCTACTGCTGCTGCTATTACTTCTACTACTACTACTATTACTGCTGCTGCTATTACTTCTACTACTACTACTACTACTATTGCTGCTGCTGCTATTACTTCTACTACTACTACTACTGCTACTGCTACAGCCAGTATAACATTATTACTATTACTATTGCTATCACTACTACATGACTTACCTTCTGCCTCCTCCTATTACTACTGTTTCTGTTATTATTTCTTCTGTACTTCTATTATTATTGCTACTATCACTGCTACTGCTACTTCTTCTACCATTACTGGTACTTCTGTTGCTACTGCAACAACTACAACTAGTCCTACTTTTACCATCATGACTGTTACTGCAACTGCTAATTTTATCAGATAAATGACAAATCCTGAAGCATTCAGTATTTCATTAGATCTGTGATTCATTTAATGTGGTGTCCCCCAAGGGCACCAAATCTATTTATACTTTTTAATCCTCTGTACTTCTACCCCATGCATTTTTATCAAATTCTCTGTAGGGGGATCACCCAGCATGCTGGAATCTTTATTCTAGGTCTTCTTACATATTAAAAGATTTGAATACTATAGCACTTATGCTCTCCATGTATTTTGTCTCTCATATGAGAGCATGCTGAGATGATTTCCTTTTCTAATCAAACATCACCTGGATAATATGTTCTTGAGTAATATTCTTGCTTCTATATTGCCTACCATAGAAATAATAGTCTTCAAAATATAATTGAAAAGCATATGTTTAATGTGAAATTTCTTCCACTACTTTCTTATTGCTTTTACTTCTGCATCTCAAGGGACTGATATTCATCATTATGACCAATTCATAATTATCTTTTGTTTCCTGGATACTACTCTAGGGATTACCCTTTAAGAATTTCAGTGCCCCCAACTCTTGAGCTTTGGATATTTCTTTGAATGATTTAAAAAAAAATCTGTATTATAGGATATTTGATTTAGACTTGGAAATATTTTTAGATACTATTTAGGCTATCTTAAAGGGGAAGAAATTGATGTCCAGGAAAGTTTAATGGTTTTTCCACTGTCATACATTTATATAGTAAAGCAACATAGGGTATTTACAAAACCACATCCCCTTGATTCCAAATTCTTTTTCCTCTCCATTACATCAAGTCAATTTGGCATTTCTTAAGACTTACTCTGTGCCAAGCCCTATGCTATAAGTGCTAGAAATACAAGTACAAATAGGAAGAAAAATAGTCTTAACCCCAAAGGAGATAAACTTTTAAGGAAGGAACATAATACCCAAGTAACCTGAAAGGAGATGCAATTTGGAATGGAATGGTAGACCTGGATGCTCCCCTTCAATGAAAGTTCTGGGAATAGTCATCCAATTAATGGGAGAGATTGTAGAAATGGAATGCACTTTCAAGTGTGAATTCTAGGACTGGAATGAGGTTTCATGATGAAGAACTGGGGCATGGTATAGAAAGTGTAGATTGCAGCCTTGAAGAGGAAAGTACAATTGCTGTCCTGATTGCCCTTTTTTAGTGGAGGCTCTGAGATATTTCTTCTTTATTATTATCTCAATTTTTTTTCTCCCTCTTCCTTGGACTCTCTTCTTCCCTTCCTCCTCTCACTTTTTTTCTTCTCTCTTTCCTTTCTCTCTGGTGGAATGATTCTAAGGAGTCACACATAGTAAAGCAAGTGGAAGGAAAGTAATGGGATATTATTTTCCTCCTACAACTCTACTGATTCCATTAATGCCTCATTATAGTATAAAGGTGTAAAATGCAAGATCTTAGTGGGTCCTATCCAAATGTAAAGACTTTAACATTGGGACTTTGCTCTCCAAGGACTAGTTTTCACAACTGCAGAGAAGACCATCACCCTAACATTGTATTATCACACAAATTATAGCCTTTCTACACATTTTAAAGCTATCAACATCTACTTTAATATTCATTGACTTCAATGCAAAGTTAAACATAAAAGTGGAGTAAAAAGATATTTTGGAAAAAATATCTCAGAATTTAAATGAAAGTTACTAATTAGAATTTAGAGTGAAAGGTGCCAAAGGCATTCAGACTATTAACTATATTGACATTTTCATATATCATTAATACTTTAGGTATCAACTTGATAGTTAGGAGGTATAGGATATTGAGTGCTGAATAAAATCATCACATACACAAAGTAGAATACTACTTGTTTGATGTGTAGAAATCATTCTTATATCTGTTTCCACTCAGGTAATTTAGTTTTTAGAGCAAATATAAATATAAAACCAAATTAGAGGAAGAAAAATTAAAACATGATATGGCACAAAATATATTTTTTCCTGTCTAATCTATTTAAATTAGTTGTTGATGCTGAAAAATAGGATATAAATTAAATTTCTCTCTATATCTATATCTATCTATCTATCTATACATATAGTGATTATAGAATCTAATTTTAAATGGAAAGAAATGGAAAATAGTTATTTATGAAAATTTAATTAAAAATAGAAAGGAAGCAGTTTGTATATTTTTGCAAGTATGGATTACAGCTGAATTTTTAACCAAACAAGGCATAAAAGGCAATTAGAAAAGATAAAATTGACAGTTTTGATTGTATGATATGGATATATTTTTGTAAGAACAAATTTAATGCATCTAGGATAAGCAGTTGACTGGAAATCTATTTGTATCAAATATTTATGATTAGCATTTGTCAAAATATATAGACACACTTAAGAGAAATATATCAGACCAAATTTTTTCTCTAATAAAGGGATGAAAAGATATAAACTTTAAAAAATTCTAAATTATTAACCATATGGAAAAATGTTTCATATTATAAACAATAAGAGAAATGCAAATTCAAACAACTCTGATATTTTCTTTATAACAAACAAGTTGACAAAAGATGAAAATATTGAATGGTATAGTTGAAAGAAGATAAGCCTACTAGTTTATTGTTGATTGATCACAGACTGAAAAATAATTTGGAATTATGAATATAAGTTGATTAAAATATCAATATTCTTTGATCCAGAGATTCTTCTACTAGGCAATTGTCCTAAGGATTTAATTAGCAAAAAAAGAACATCCCTATATACATCAATTTATAGCATTACTCTTAATGGTAGTAAAGAATTGGAAACATAATTAGAAAGTTGCTAAACAAATCATGTTACATTAACTGGCTACAAGAAACAATGAAGCATGGAGAAATCGATGTGTGAACTGATGCAAAATACTGTAAGCAGAACCAGGAACATACTATAAATTATTACTGCAACAATTGTTACTGCAACATTGCAAATATAAAAAACTGCAACCACAAAACTCTTGAAAATGAATATTGCAAAATTATAATAACCAAACTTGGTTCTAAAGAAGATATATTAGAACATTCTTCCTCTCCCCATTCTTTTTAAGATATGGGTTCATAAATGTGGTACATTCCATATATATAATGGAATGTTTTTGAATATATATATTTTGTTTTTGAAGTTATGATTTGTTTGATGATTTTCTTTCTTTATTTTTTCTTTCTCTCTTTCTTTCCTTTCTTCTTACCTCCCTCTCCCTCTATCTTCTATCCCTCCCTCCATCTTTCTCTCCATTTCCTCCCTTTTCCCTTCTACCCTCACTCTCTTCTGGTCTCCTTTCCTCCTTCCTTTTCCTTCCCTTCCTTCCTTCCTTTCTCCCTTTCTTCCTTCCTCTCTCCCTCTCTCCCTTCCTTCCTTTTCTTTTTTTCAAATTAAAAATTGGATGTCTGTAAGGAAGAAAGGGAAAAGAAGAGCTGCAAGAGAAATATATGTGATATAAAAACAAAATCAATAGGTATCTATTTTTTAAAATTCTGCTTCCTACATTTATTAACTGTGGGAATAAGAGAAAAGTCTTTTAAACATTCTTGCCTCATCTTTCTTATCTTTAAAAATTGGTATTATTATACACACACACAGATATATATCTCTGTGTATATATATATATATATATATATATATATATATATATATATAGTATCTACATCACAGGGTTCACATATGTTCAGATAATATGCAAGGACAAGTTGGCACTGTCTCCCTTTTGCATGCCTTTGCAATGCCCCATGCCTCAAGTGCTTGGCCTCCTTATCCCAGTCTTTTGATTTCTGTCCCTTTTTTATGGTTCATGTTAACACCCTCTTCATAGTTTTCCTGTCCAAGTCTTCTCCACTTTTCTTTTTAAGGTTTCTTCTTTTTTACTCTCTATGTATTTTCTACCTATTTATATGTTGCCTCTCTTGCTAGTATGTAAGCTTGAAGCCAGGAACGATTCTTGTGCTCTGGTCTTTCTTGGCATTTGCAGTGCCTTAGTAATATGCCTTGCTAATCATTTGTACTTAATAAATGCTTGTTGGTTGATTGATAACGAATATATAATTTTATTAAAATCTTAAAAGAGTACATAAATGTGAGATATCATCATTATTAAATGCGGAATGAATTAAGCTATTTAGGCCTGTGTAAATCTATTCGGAATTATATTCTAAAGTAAGAACTCATTTTTTCTTTATCTTTCAACAAATTCTATTTCTCTTTGTTCACTCTGTGACTTTAAAGTGAAGGAAAACTCAGTGGATTTCAGATCACACTCAACATCATCAAAACATCACTATTGCCCTTATAAAAAAAGTCAAAACTTCATTTATTGTAGTATTTGGAGTTTTACAAAGAAAGTTGTCCCTTACTAAGCTTCATAGCAGAAATTTTAAATGCTGTCTTGTCCATTTTACAAAGAAGAAAATAGATTGAGAAAAGCAAGAGAAAGTAACTTGCACATGATCATTTTGCTACTAAATGTCAAAACTAGACCTGGAAACCTGGTCTTCTAAATCTCATACCAGATTTTTTGCTCTTGAACCATTCTGTCTTTCATTCACAGTTTATCTCATATTTCTATAAGATTAGACCGCTTTCAAAAGAAACAAAAAAATTATATACTACTCTATAATTAGACATTTTAGATTCAATGTACAAATTTTTCTCTGACAACAAGATATCATTCAGGCCAGTTCCCTGAGATTCTAGAGCAAGCAGAAAAGAAATGGTAGGATATAATAAGTAGAGCTTGTTGGAAAATTTCAGTTAGCATATGAAAATAAAAAAAAATGGAAGAAATCTAAACATTTATTTAAATAATAATAATAAAAACAACTAACACTTATATGATACTAACTATATATCTTATCTTATTTGATCCTCATAAACACTCTGGGAGGTAGGTGTTCTTATTTATAGATGGGAAAACTAAGGTAAACAGTGATTAAGTGACTTGTCTAAGATTATACAGGTAGTAAGTGTCTGAGATTGGATTTGAACTAAGGTTTTCTTGACTCTAGGTCCAATATTCAATTCACTGAGTCACCAGGTATATCCATAATGACTTACTGAAGTTAATCTGTGAATTTACTTATTTTTTTTTTTAATGGGGGCAGCTAGATGGTACAGTGGGTATAGAACCAACTCTGAAGACAGGAAGACCTGAGTTCAAATCCGACTTCAGACACTTAACACTTCTTAGGAACCCCAATTGCCTCAGGAAAAAAAAATAACAATAGCCTTTTATTTTTTGAAATACATACAAAAATAGTTTTCATCATTTACTCTTGAAAAATCTTGTGTTCCAAATATTTCCTCTAGCTCCTTCCCTAGATAACAAGTAATACAATATGTGGTTAAACATATAACATGAATAATATGGTAACATATTATTTTCTGCATATATTTCCACATTTATTGTGCTGAACAAGAAAAATCAGATCAAAAAGGGAAAAAATGAGAACAAAGCAAGCAACAACAACAAAAAAGATGAAAATTCTATATTGTGATCCACATTCAGTACCCATAATCCTTTCTCTGAATGCAAATGGCTCTCTCCATTACAAGTCTATTAGAATTGTCCTGAATCACCTCATTGTTGAAAAGATGCATATATAAACCTACTTAAAAAAAAAACCCAAAGAACTATTTAAGTTTCTTGGCATAAATTCATTTCACATTTTAACAACAATTTATATTTAAATAGAATATTTTAGATTTGAAATTTTTTTCATTGGTACTAGCAGCTATGATGTGATGTGCTGGACCCTGCTCTTCCACTTCTTGTCTGTGTCAACTTGATGAAAACATCTAATTTTTCTGATTCTCATTTTCCTCATCTGTAAAATGAGGAGTTTGGGCTCAAAGCTTATTTGGCCTCTTAGTATGTAATCATATTGCAGCTCATATATGCTCTTATAAACCATATACCAACTCACATTCTCATAAATGAACCTTGTGTCTTGGAACAAGATAGTGAGACTCCATATATCATTAACTCTAACTGCCACTGGTATATTTATCTCCAGTATCAGTTTAGTCAGGATGCCTTAAAAAGAAGGTGCTAATAGCTGGGGGGAAGAGGGAAAAGTATATCAGAAAAGTCTTAAAGTGTAAAGTATATTTTAGGAGAATTCTGAAGAAAACTAGAGATTCTAAAATTTGGAAATCAGGAGTGAGTGCCTTATAGGAATGTAAAATTTTAAGGCATAAAGATGTGATCTAGACTGTCATTTGCGAAGATCAACAAGGCCACTAAATTTATCATTATAAGGCTGGAGCCAGATTATGAAAGAAAGAAAAAGTATATTCTGCCATTCATTTATAAAACATTTATTATGGCCCAGAATAAAATAATCCATATCTTCCTCATTCCTCATTGTAAGAGAAACAGAATGTACATTATGTGCAATATATATACACACATATATATGTATAAATATACATATGTATATTTATGTATAATATGTATAAATATACATATATATATATGTATATATAATAAACATAAATATATTTATTTAAAGGGGAGGTGCTAACATCAGGGTGGAAGAGGGACAAAATGGTATCAGGAAAGTCCATGTGGGATATGACATTTGAGCTGAACTCTTTAAGATTACTGGACAATCTAAGAGTTGGCAGGTAGGAATGAATGTTCTCTAGCCATGGAGGAATAGCCTGTGTTAAAAAGATGGAAGAAAATTTTCATTTATGAAAATCAACAAGAAGATCAGTTTGCCGGACCAATGAGTCTATCATAATAAGATTGGAGACATAGGTTGGAACCGGTTGTGAAGGAAAGAAAAGAGCATACTGTACCTTTAATGGTTCATCCACAGCTCAGAATAAAGTCTGAACTATTTGTTTGTTCATTGTTGTTATATTCAGTTCCAAGGTTCATAATTTGAAAATTGACTTTGGGGACTTTTTGCTTGGTCTATTAAAATGATTCATGTTGCATTCAACATAAATTGTGCATACACAGAGGAGGGTGAGAAGCCGTACTCACAGCCTAATAACTAAAGTGAATTTTGTACAAGCCGCAGTCTGTGGCAGCGATGCAGTATCATTTGTCTTAATTTTTCTCCTGCATTACATTAGGCGGGTGCATTTACATTCCCAGGTATGGCTAACCACTTTAAAACTTTCTTTTTACAGCCTGAGTAAAGGGCCGATCAAATCTGCATGTTTATGTGATGCAACATCAAGTAATGCCATTTTACTGTCTCAAGCACAGGCGGATTTACTCTCCATTTACCTGACTTCACAAAGAGAACTCAGGCTGATATGCAAAGCACATGAAATATTTACCATTACTGAATCATGGAAAGCTCCTGCGAAAAAGGAGATAACATGCCATTTGGTTTCACTTTTATAAAATAGGAAACTGAAATAGTAACATTTCTTGGTTGTTTAGTCATTTAAAATTCTAACATAGTGTATTTATGAGGAAAGACTTAAGGAAATCTTAAAGTGATATATAACTGAGCTATGATCTTACACTAAACTATAATCTCAAAAAACTGAGAACTTTAGAACACATTGACAAGCATATTAGAAAATTAAATATGCATGTTAATACATAAGCATGTACAAAGCATCATCAGGAAATATATGACTGAGGATGGAGGGGATGGATTTTATATAGATGCCTACAGGACATATGAACTCATTAATATGACTTCATTCCCTGCAATGGTCATGTTTCTTCTAATTCTGGGCACTTATCTGAAAGCTTTCCCTTGATGAATTCTTAACTATAATGTGAAGGTTCATCATATCACTGTTGTAGAGCTAGAAGAAATCAAAACCCTTCTTTTTGAAGATAAGGAGTTTACTACCAAGAGATAAGAGAGGGATGGGATCAGGAGTAGGTTAAATAATTTCCCTGGGTTCCCTGGAGGAACACCAGGAGTCTCCATTTCTTATCTCTTATTTTAACCAAAGTACTAATCCATTTATTTTTCAGTCATTTACATCTTCCTTGATGATGTTTGTACCATTTCTGAAATGGAGTCATCATTAGTAATATGTTCCAGCCTAATTATTCTGCATTCCATTGCTCTTTGGGTTACAGATCATTTTTGTGAAAAACAAATTGCTTGACAATAATGCTAGTGTCACAAGATCTCACTCTGAAACAATCTATTTCAACCATTTATCATATTATGCAGAAGCAAATAGCCGAATCCTATGATATTTTGGTTTACGTGCTTTTGAGCAATCAATAAATAATGCTAGGTGGGTATGCCTAGAGATGTGATACATCTAATTCCAAACCTTCCCGTGTTGCCCGAATAATCTTCTCTTATATAAGATTCTGTCATACCTCTGCTTATAAATCTTCAGTTGTCCTTCAGTGTTTGTCAAGTAAATTTCAAACTCCATTGGCTAGCATTTAGGGATCTTTTATTTCTGGTGCCATCTTTACATGGTCTTCTTATTCCTCTCATTACAAAATGCTCTTGAGTGAAACAGAATTATCCTCTGTCTTCTTAGAAGCCCCCCTTTTTCTCTACTTCTTTGAATTCCTGTCTTTCCCTAAAGTTTAACTCAAGAGCTATTTCCTATGTGAGGCTTTTCCTATTCACTGCACTGTTAAAGGTATTTCTCCTTTGAAAATATATCTCGTACATACTTTACATATATATGCTGTGTCTACTTATAGATGCACATACAGTTTTCCTTAGTAGAATGCATAGGCTGAAAGGATGATTTCAGAAAGGCCTGGAAAGATGTACATGAACTAATGCTAAGTGAAGTGAATAGAATCAAGAGAACACTTTAAACAGCAACAAGATTATGCAATGATCAACTCTGATAGATTTGACTCTTTTCAACAATGAGGGGATTAAGGCCAATTCCAATAGACTTGTGATTGAGAGAGCCATCTGCATCCAAGAAGAGGACTATGGAAAATGAATGTGGATCACAATACAGGATTTTCACCTTTTTTTGTTGCTTTCTTTTTTTTTTTTCTTTCTCATTTTTTTTCCATTCTGATCAGATTTTCCTTGTGCAGCTTGATAAATGTGGAAATATGTGTAGAAGAATTCCATGTGTTTAACACATATTGGATTGCTTGTTGTCTAAGGGGATAGGGTAGAGGAGGGGAGGAAGAAAAAATTGAAATACAAGGTTTTGCAAGGGTTAATATTGAAAATTATCTTTGTATATATTTTGAAAAAAATATTAAAATCAAAATGAATGTATGAGCTGAGACTTTTTCATTTTCATCTTTGTATATCTTATTCCTGTAACATAGCTGTTTAATATATACTTGTTAATATTGTTAGGCTATGAATATGATATTTATTCTCTTAGTTCTGTACCTTATATTATGCTCTTTTCTGTACCTGAAATATTCCTTTCCCCTTTTTGTCTGTTACATTGTACTCATTCTTGACAGCTCAAATCAAACATCATTTTTCGTGGTTTTCCTTTATCCCCAAAGATAATCATATTTCTCTTTAGACCTCATAATGTATACTTTGAATGTCTTTTATATTTAACATGTTTATGATATATTTTAATTACCTGTTTGTTCCTTTTCCCTTTACTAGACTGGAAGTTTCATGAGGACAAAGAGTTTTTCTTTTTAGGGCTTTGCTTCTTTCCTATTCTCTAGCACACTGTTCCATATAGTAGGGATTTGGTATTCATTTGTAGAATTTAACTTAACGGAATCTTTAGGCAGATTATCACATTAGAAAAAATGAACTTTCCATTTTCCCCTCTCTCTTACATCCACTTAAAAAAAGTCAAATGAGATAGACTCATCACTTGAGCCTGATTATTAATCACAGAAATCATTTTAAATTAGCAAGCTTTCTCACAAAAATGCAAAGATATTTTTTCACACATAAATTACAATTTTTAAACTACAATACTCATCATTTGAAATATGTATAAATTCTTTTGAAACACCCAGAATGCTTAAGAAAAGCAATCTGACTTGAAACTGAAATAAATATTTTTCACAAGAAAACTTTAATATTAAGTAAAATAGTTTGTTTTTATTTCAATATTGGAGTTCAACGAAGATGGAGAACTGCTAGCATCATCTCAATAGGTAGTAGTTAATTAACACCCTCATGAAAAAAAGATACAAAAAAGGGGCTTTTATAATGTGCTGTTTTCTTCTGCTTGTTGTATATTTAATATATTTTACTCACCAACTGTTTTTTTTAATGTGTCAAATTATGTTGATGATCACACACTGCTTTGAACTCTAGTTTGAAATAAAGTTTTGCAAACTCACTTTCCCCCAATTTTATTCATTATTTAACTTGAGATTCTTGACCTTTTGTTTCTTCAGATGAATTTTTAAATTCTTTATCCAGCTCTAAAAAGTAATTGTTTACTCAATTTGCTAAATAAGTAAATTAAATTAAATAGTATTTACTGTTCATGACATTATTTAAATTGGCATGATTTACCTATAAGCAATTCATACTTATCTATTTTTGTCTTTTTTACTGTAAATAATATTCTATCATTAAGCTTATTGTTCCCAGGTATATGTTGATAGATTCTCAAAAGTTTATATATATATGTGTGTGTGTGTGTGTGTGTGTGTGTGTGTGTGTGTGTGTATGTGTGTGTATCATATATATGAACACTGCTAGGTCAAAGGGTCTGCACAGTTAGATAACTTTTTGAGCATAGTTCCAAACTGCTCTCCAGAATGGTTGGATCCATTCACAGTTCCACCAATAATTAGTGTCCCAGTTTTCCCACATCCCCTCCAACATTCTGCATTATCTTTTCCTGTCATTTTAGCCAATCTGAGAGGTGTGTAGTGATATCTTAGAGTTGTCTTAATTTGCATTTCTCTGATCAGTAGTGATTTGGAGCACCTTTTCATGTGGCTACAAATAGTTTCAATTTTTTCATCTGAAAATTGTTCATATACTTTGACCATTTATCAGTTGGAGAATGACTTGAACTATTATAAATTTAAGTCAATTCTCTATATATTAGAAATGAGGCCTTTATCAGATCCTTTGTATGTAAAAATGTTTTCCCAGTATATTGCTTCCCTTCCAATCTTGATTGCATTAGTTTTGTTTGTACAAAAACTTAATATAATCAAAGTTACCTATTTTGTGATCAATAATGATCCTCTAATTCTTCTTTGGTCAGAAATTCCTTCCTCCTCCACAAATCTGAGAAGTAAACTATCCTATTTTCTTCTGATTTGTTTATAGTATCATTCTTTATGTCTAGATCATGAACTCATTTCAGCCTTATCTTGGTATATGGTGTTAGGTGTGTATCTGTGCCTACTTTCTACCATACTAGTTTCCAATTTTCCCAGCAGTTTTTGTCAAATCGTGAATCTTAAGCCAAAAGCTGGGGCTTTTGTTTTTTCTCAAATACTATATTGCTGTAGTCATTGACTATTTTGTTCTGTGAACTTAACCTATTCCACTGATCAACTTCTCTATTTCTTAGCCAGTACCAAACAATTTTGATGACCGCTGCTTTATAATATAGTTTTAGCTCTGATGCAGCTAGGCCACCTTCATTTGCTTTTCTCTTCATTAAATCCTTTGAAAGTCTTTTTTCTTCCAGATGAATTTTGTTGTTATTTTTTCTAGTTCAGTAAAATAGTTTCTTGGGAGTTTGATTGGGATAGCACTAAATAATAGATTACTTTAGTGAGTATTGTCATCTTTATTTTATTTGCTTGACCTATTCACGAGCACTTAATATTTTTCCAGTTGTTTAGATCTGACTTTATTTGTGTGGAAAGTGTATTGTAGTTTTTCTTATATAGTTCCTGACTTTCCATAGGTAATTTTTCAACACTGACCCTTGCAAAGCCTTCTGTTCCAAATTATCCCCTTCTTCTCCCCACTCCCTCCCCTATATGGCAGGTAGTTCAATACATGTTAAATATGTTAAAATATATGAAAAATCCAATATATGTATACATATTTATACACTTATCTTGCTACACAATAAAAATTGGATCAAGAAGGGAAAAAAACTGTGAAAGAAAACAAAATGCAAGCAAACATCAGAAAGATTGAGAATGCTGTGTTGTTGTCCACACTCAGCTTCTACGATCCTCTCTTTGGGTGTAGATGGCTCTTTTCATCACTGAACAATTGGAATTGGTTTGAATCATCTCATTGTTGAAGAGCCATGTCCATCAGAATTGATCATCATATAGTCTTCTTGTTGCCATATATAATGATCTTCCAGTTCTGCTCATTTCACTTATCAGTTCATGTAAATCTCTCCAGGCCTCTCTGAAATTATCTTGCAGATCCTTTCTTATAGAACAATAATATTCCATAGCATTCATATACCACACTTCATTCAGCCATTCTCCAATTGATGGGCATCCATTCAAAAAGGGCTGCCACAAACGTTTTTACACATGTAGGTCTCTTTCCCTCCTTTAAGATCTCTTTGGGATATAATTCCAGTAGAAACATTACTGGATCAAAGGGTATACACAGTTTGATAACTTTTTGAGCATAGTTCCAAATTGCTCTCCAGAATGCTTGGATCTGCAGAACATCAAATTTGAGAAATGTAATAGATACTTGTAGCTTTTACCTTGGAAATCAGTGTAGAAGTTATGCTTGAAAAGTAGAATTGAGCATCATTAGCATAGAGATAATTGAATCCCAAGGAGCTGATGAGATCACTAATGTAAGTAGGGTAAAGGAAGAAGAGGAACAAGGGCTTAAAACTGAGCCTTATGAGGCCCCAGTGATGAAGGAGTGTGAGCTGAATGATAATCTAGCCAAGAAACTGAGAAGAAGAAGACAGAGAGGTGGGAAGAAAACTAGAAGAGCAGGGTCTAGGAAAACTGTAGAGAAGTAGATATCTAGATAGAGAGCAATAAGCAATATCTCAAAGACTGTAGAAGGATCAACAAGGCTGAGGGCTGAGAAAAGGCCATACATGAGTTGTTTAGAGCAGTGGTGTCAAACTCAACAAAAAACAAGTTTCCACTGGGTATATAATGGCTTAGAAAACCATAAATTAACATTGTCCATGTTTTATGGAATTTTGGGGGTTTATTTTGCTAAACATTTCACAATTACATTTTAATTTAGTTCAGGGCACTAGAGGGCCCCAAGTATGAGAATAGTGGTTTAGGAGTCTGAGCGCTTAAGTGACTTCTGTTCACATTCCTGGATATATGTCAGAGGCAAGACTGGAATAGTTCCTGGTATCAAAGCCAGCTTTCTATCATGCCATGCTTTGTCTGTATGCCTGAACATTAGGGTAATAGAATTATATACAGCTATTAGAAACCATAGAAAGCATCTGTTCTAGTCCCTTCTTTTAAAAGAAGAGGAAGCTAAGATTCAATGAATTTTTCAAGGTTAAAATTTACTAAATACCAGATTCAGTATTCAAACTCAGATCTTCTCATTCCAGATATAAATTCTCTTATCATTGCATCAAGGGTGCTTAATTTGGAATAGAGTTTTGTATACAGCAGGCACTTATTAAGTGTTTTTTGAATAGTACTACTAGTTCACATCTATATTTTGTTTTATAAATGCTTTGCATAAGTTATCTTATTTGGAATAAACAACTTTGCAAGATAGATGATACAGATATAAAATGGAAATATTGCTGCTATATTATGAAGGAAGAAGCTGGGACACGGAAGATTTCATTCTATAGACCTGAAATCACCTTTTATGGGCCCTCCTCCCAATTTTTAATACAGAATTGTCTTTTTGTTGCCATAAGTAAAAACCAGAAAGAATTACTGGGTGATTGTTTTCATATAAGAAACTCAGGTATTATTACATTTGAAAAGTAGAACAAAGATTTCTTAGAAAAGTTTCTGTAGTTATTATCTAATCATCTCAAATGATTTTGGGAAATAGACATAACTATTTAGTTACTGCATTTATTTACTTTCATGTTATTATTTTTGTAAATGAAGTAGCCAGTGGTTACTTTTTTACTTAATAAATATTCTCTTAGGGTATAGTCTCTCGATATGGATTAAACAAATTAAAACACTGTTTAAGTCATTCAAAATTATAATAGAAGTCTAAATTAAATAGAAATAAGTAGTGTAGATGTTAAATTCATACAGAGTATGGAAAAAATCTACATTTTAATCTTTTTGGGGAAATAAATTATCTTATTTACTACATGAATGATTTCCTCAATTTAACGCCAATCTTAGGAGCCAACTTCAACCTGTCTGAATCACACAAGCATCACAAGAAAAGACTACATTATCTATATTATGTAGAAGTGCTTAAAAATAAAACTGTAAGATTACTTTCCCATCTCCTGAAAAGAAAAATAACATGCACATCACTCCAGCTTACAAAAATCTCATTTTATTTTCTTTTCTGTTTCCAGGAGGAACTTTATGAATTACATCAAAATATGTAAATTAAAATTCTTTTTGAATGAAATGTGGAGAATTATCAACATTTAACTTTGCAAAAGATGTTACCTAAAATTAAATGATATCTACAATTCTGCCTTCTTGAAATTAAATTGACCATTTCATCTTTAGCGATTAAAAAATACATTTAATAAATCTTATATGTGACATGGTATTACTTATACTTAAATGAAGCTATAATCATATCAGCATGAATATAGTTCTACTAGCATAGATAACAGTATCTCATGCCTTCATCCTTTGCAACTGTTTTTCATGCCCTTTCATAAATTTCCCCAGGAAATTTAGCCAACACAGAGAGGTAGTCTTCTACCAGATCTTTTGAAATCACAAGGGTACAGTGGAACACATGGCCTGTACTCCTGTTATCTTTAATCTTTCAACATGACCAACCCATTTAATTTTTCTGGACATATGTGCAACTTATTATAGATATAGATGCCTATATATTATTATATATCAGTGTACATGTATGTGTGGTATATCTTTGTGTATATGTGTGTGTATACATGTATATTACGTAGAGATCTTATTGGTAGATTGTAATCAAATAGGCTTTCCCCAACAAATGCCTAGACAATTCTTCTAATTCTAGGATTTCATTAGCATTGATTGTTATCAGAGTCTTTTATCTCTAGCATATGATGGCTCTAACATTTGAGAATTCTATTACCTCTAAATATTGTCTTTATTTTGTGGTGCTCATTGTGTGGATAATTATGGAGATATGAAGTTGATAGTTATAAATAATGATAAGAAGGATGATAAGAAACCACATTTAAATGGTTTCAACATGTAAGCAACTTCTCTAGGGATGACACTGGCCTAAGCTGAATAACAGTCCCCTTTTCCTCAAGCCTAATGGAGTACAGTTCATACTGGTATCCTGCCCCAATTTCTTCTATTCGTATGTGTTATACTGCTATAGTACTGAGTATTGATATAATCTCCCTTTTGATTTTCTCTGGTATAGGTTGGAGGTGAGGGGCAAAATCATGTTTGGTTGTAAGACTACGTATAGATGTCTACAACCTCACTGATGGGGGAAGGAATTTAGAAGGAGTATATTAGGGGTACTTTCCTATTAGTTCATGGAGTTTTATCCTTATTAGGGTTTTTAGTTTCTTAGATTATGTAACAAGTTTAAATTAATCCATCTCTTCGCATAATTTCTATTTTGTAGAAAATTGAGTTGCCTTGAGGATTAGAGAAAGTGGTTAGTTCCTATCTTGTCATTTACATGAGTCATAATCTTCACATTTTTCATTTTCTCTGCAACTAATAAAAAAAAAGAATTTCTATTTAGCATATGTATGGTTTTGAACTCCCAGCCAATTCATAGTTATAATATCTACATTGATTTCACATACCTTGAGTAACTTAGATTTCTTTTCTTGTTTGAGCTGTTCTTTCCAATCTTTTCATATGTATTCAAGTAAATAGAAGTGACACAAACTTCATAGTTATCTTGATTTAAATTTTAAAGACATAACAGGACCCTAATTTTCTTTTAAAGAGATCACAGTTCTAAATACTTATCAGCCAGGCTGTAACCAGAAGGAGGATTGGAACCTATGGCTTTTATTCTCTTGACCTTAACCTGTTAGGATGTATAAAAACATGTAGAAGATGAATATAGATAATGGTATTATTGATTTCTGCTTCAAGTGGAATGCCACTTCTCTGCACTATACTCTTTACCTTTTCCCTTCTTTTCCAGTAGTCTCACAATCAGCACCCATTTCTTTGTAACTGGATTGTATTAGCAATCTTTGATATGTCCCTTTTTATGCATAGTAATTTCTGTCTATTAAGGTTTTTCTTATTTCAGGCAAGGAAGCAAAAACAACTTGGCCTAAGGTGACCCTCCATAGGTGCTTATTCTGGCCTTCCTGTTATTTTTCTTTACCATCAAGTTATTTATTTTTTTCTCTTTTTCTCATTCGAGGATATCAATCCTCTCCAAGAGTAATACGAATTAGAACATATTTCAAGTAGAAAAGTCTTGTTACTTTTCTAAATCTCAAGAATTCTGATCATAGTTATACTCTGTGAAGAATACTTACTATATATACATTTTTTTTTCCTATTGATTTACTCCTTTGGATATAATCCCTGTAATGGAATCTTTGGATAAAATCCATGAAAAAATTAATAATTTTTTTTCTTGTATGATTTCAAAAATTTAAGTTTTCTAGACTAGTTGAACCAATCCATAGTTGTACAATCCTTGAATTAACTTGCTGGATTCTTCACAATTCATGCAAAATATCTTTTTATTTTTTGCCCTTGATGTTAGCTTGACAAGTTTGAGATGCTACTTTATGATTGTTTTAATTTATTTGTTAGTTATTAGTGATTTTGTACATTTTTTCCAGATGGTCATCTATATTTTTTTAAACTTAGTTTTTCTGGAAAATGAATGGATGCCCATCAATTGGAGAATGGCTGGGTAAATTGTGGTATATGAATGTTATGGAATATTATTGCTCTGTAAGGAATGACCAGCAGGATGAATACAGAGAGGCTTGGAGAGACCTACATGGACTGATGCTAAGTGAGATGAGCAGAACCAGGAGATCATTATACACTTCGACAACGATATTGTATGAGGATGTATTCTGATGGAAGTGGATTTCTCTGACAAAGAGACTTAACTGAATTTCATTGGAGAAATGATGGACAGAAACAGCTACACCCAAAGAAGGAATACTGGGAAATGAATGTGAACTATTTGCATTTTTGATTTTCTTCCCGAGTTATTTTTACCTTCTGAATCCAATTCTCCCTGTGCAACAAGAGAACTGTTCGGTTCTGCAAATATGTATTGTATCTAGGATATACTGCAACATATTTAACATATATAGGACTGCTTGCCATCCTGGGGGGGGGGGGGGAGGGAGGGAGGGGAAAAAACGAAACATAAGTGATTGCAAGGGATAATGTCGTGTAAAAATTATCCTGGCATGGATTCTGTCAATACAAAGTTATTATTAAATAAAATAAAATTAAAAAAAAAATAAACTTAGTTTTTACATCTAGCTCAATTGTTTATGAGACAAAGCCTTAAAAAAATCCAGATTTGTTTCATTTACATTCATAAGTTTTACTTGGATTTCACTTTATTATAACCAAGTAAATAGCTGTCCCTTCAGAATTGTTCCAGAAATAAATTTAATAAGTTAAATTTATTCATTGTAACAATCACAACTGACTTCTTATGTAACTTCATGTTCTTATAGTTTGATGGGTCTTAACAGAAAGGGAAATTTCAGTGATAGTCATATAGAATCAGTATTTGCCAGAATCTTCTAAATTTTACTGTTATCTTCATTATGCTATTTTGGTAATTACACATATTGCTTTAGTATCTCATTAGTTTATTCAGTTCTTTCATATTTATATTCAGTTTTCAAATAGTTATGGTTCCTGATGATTTTCTATAGATTTTGAATATGTATTAAATGTTTCTTGTGCATAGAATTTTTCCCAATCAGTATATTTTCTTTTCTTTTTTTTTAAACATATTGATTTGGGACTTCCGGTTAAGATGGCGGAGAGGAGGCTCACAGTTGCATAAGCTCCGCGCTTTCTCTCACTATCCACTTCATTACAAGCCTCTGAATCAATGCTTGACTGAAAAAAACCCACAAATAGTTACCAAAAGAAGCCATCCTTGAGATCCGCCAAGAAAGGTCTGTCTTTACTGGAGGGCTGGGGCGGTTTTAGATCGGGCGCAGGCTGAGGGCAGCGGCAGTGAGAGCACGGGAGCAGAGCTGAGAGGGGGTGGGGAGTGATCGTAGCCGTCTCTGCGGGGAGAGCTTCGCTACAGGTTTGGAACCTGCAGCAAGTCAGCAGCCCAGCAGAGAAGCTAAAAACACCGGGCCTGAAGAACACAACCGCAAACAGCTGGAGTCTCTCAGGACCTGGCCGCCCCCCCCCCTTCCCCCCCTCAGTGACTCAGCACGCTTTGGGATCTCAGAGCGCAGGCGCAGCACAGTCCTGCTAGTGCCTCACTGCTGCCCCTGCAGTCTGTAGAGGAAGCTCGATAACACACCCAGCCCCCCCCCAAAGAAAGACTCCAGTTTTTTCTGTTTTTCTTTGGTAGTTTGTCTCTGATTAATAGACAGAATGAGCAAGAAGCTGAAGAGGACTTTAACCCTTGACAGCTTCTACACAGATAGAGAGCAGACTCTAAATCCTGAGGAGACTAAAAACAGGCAGTCCCCAGGTGATTCCCAAAGGAGGAGATCGTCTGTTCCTCAGCACAGATGAACCTCATAGAAGTGATTAAAAAGGCTCTCACAAGGGAGCTAGAAGAAAAATGGGGAAAGCAGAGTGAGGCTTGGCAAAAGGAGAAGGAAGCTTGGGAAAAGGAGAGGGAGGCTTGGCAAAAGAGCCTGGAGAAGTCAGTTAAAGAGAGAGTGGATAAAGAAGTAAAATCCTTGAAAAATAGGATTAGTGAACTGGAAACAGAAAACAACTCTCTAAAAAACAAAATTGGCGAAATGGAAAAAAATTCCACAGAACAAAAGAACTCAATTGGACAATTAGAGAAAGATTTTAAAAAAGTGAGTGAAGAGAATACTTCACTGAAAATCAGAATTGAACAAGTGGAATTGAATGACTCGAGGAGACAAGAAGAATCAGTCAAGCAAATCCAAAAAAATCAAACAATGGAGAAAAATGTGAAATACCTTCTGGGGAAGACAACAGACCTGGAAAACAGATCCAGGAGAGACAATCTGAGAATCATTGGACTCCCAGAAAAACATGATGAAAAAAGAGCCTGGACACTGTCTTCCAGGAAATTATCAAAGAGAACTGCCCAGAAGTCATAGGAACAGAGGAAAAAATAAACATTGAAAGGATTCATCGATCACCCACTGAAAGGGATCCTAAAATCAAAACACCAAGGAATATAGTGGCCAAATGCCAGAACCCTCAGATGAAAGAAAAAAATATTGCAAGCGGCTAGAAAAACCCAATTCAAGTATCAAGGAGCCACAATAAGGATCACCCAGGATCTGGCAGCATCCACATTAAAAGATCGAAGGGCCTGGAATATGATATTCCGAAAGGCTAAGGAACTTGGTATGCAACCAAAAATAACTTACCCAGCGAGAATGAGCATCTTTTTCCAGGGAAGAAGATGGACATTCAACGAAGTAAGCGAATTTCATCTATTTCTGATGAAAAAACCAGAACTTAACAAAAAGTTTGATCTACAAATATAGAACTCAAGGAAAATCTAAAAAGGTAAAGATTAATCTTGGGAACTATATTTTGACTATATAGATGTATAAAGAATACATGTATACCTTGTTCTAGAAATTGATGTGGAAAGGACATTGTACCAGAAAAAGGGTAAAGTCGGGGTAGTACATCTCATGAAGAGGCATAGGAAACCTATTATATCTGAGAGAAAGAATGGAGGGGGATGAATATAGTGGGTATCTTACTGCCCTCAGAATTGGCTTTAAGTGAAAAATCTTAAGACATATTCAATCTATGGTGAAACTTCTCCCATCTCATTGAAAAGTGAGAAGGGAAAAGTGAAAAGGGAAGGAATAAGCTAAGCGGAAGGGAATACGGGAACTGGGAGGGAAAGGGGTAAGATAGGGGGAGGAACTCTAAGGCGGGGGGAGGGACACTAAAAAGGGAGGGCTGTGAGAAGCAAGGGGTGCTCACAAGCTTAATACTTGGAAGGGGGGGAAAGGGGAAAGAAGGGAGGAAAGCATAAACCGGGGTTAACAAGATGGCAAGTAATACAGAATTGGTCATTCTAACCATAAACGTGAACGGGGTAAACTCCCCCATAAAGAGGAAGCGGTTAGCAGAATGGATTAAAAGCCAGAATCCTACAATATGTTGTTTACAGGAAACACACCTGAAGCGGGGAGATACATGCAGGTTAAAGGTAAAAGGTTGGAGCAAAATCTACTATGCTTCAGGTGAAGTCAAAAAAGCAGGGGTAGCCATCCTGATCTCAGATCAAGCTAAAGCAAAAATTGACCTAATTAAAAGAGATAAGGAAGGACACTATATCTTGCTAAAGGGTAGCATGGATAATGAAGCACTATCTATATTAAACATATATGCACCAAGTGGGGTAGCATCTAAATTCTTAAAAGAGAAACTAAGAGAGCTGCAAGAAGAAATAGACAGTAAAACTATAATAGTGGGAGATCTTAACCTTGCACTCTCAGAATTAGATAAATCAAACCAGAAAATAAATAAGAAAGAAGTCAAAGAGGTAAACAGAATACTAGAAAAGCTAGATATGATAGATCTCTGGAGAAAATGTAATGGAGACAGAAAGGAATACACTTTCTTTTCAGCAGTTCATGGAACCTATACAAAAATTGACCATATATTAGGACATAAAAACCTCAAACTCAAATGTAGTAAGGCAGAAATAGTAAATGCATCCTTTTCAGACCACGATGCAATGAAAATTACATTCAACAAAAAAGCAGGGGGAAGTAGACCAAAAAATAATTGGAAACTAAATAATCTCATACTAAAGAATGATTGGGTAAAACAGCAAATCATAGACATAATTAATAACTTCACCCAAGAAAACGATAATAATGAGACATCATACCAAAATGTATGGGATGCAGCCAAAGCGGTAATAAGGGGAAATTTCATATCTCTAGAGGCCTATTTGTATAAAATAGAGAAAGAGAAGGTCAATGAATTGGGTTTGCAATTAAAAATGCTAGAAAAGGAACAAATTAAAAACCCCCAGTCAAACACTAAACTTGAAATTCTAAAAGTAAAAGGTGAGATCAATAAAATTGAAAGTAAAAAAACTATTGAATTGATTAATAAAACTAAGAGTTGGTTCTATGAAAAAACCAACAAAATAGACAAACCCTTAGTAAATCTGATTAAAAAAAGGAAAGAGGAAAATCAAATTGTTAGTCTTAAAAATGAAAAGGGAGAACTCACCACTAACGAAGAGGAAATTAGAGCAATAATTAGGAGTTACTTTGCCCAACTTTATGCCAATAAATTCGACAACTTAAATGAAATAGAAAAATACCTCCAAAAATACAGCTTGCCCAAACTAACAGAGGAAGAAGTAAATATCCTAAACAGTCCCATCTCAGAAAAAGAAATAGAACAAACTATCAATCAACTCCCTAAGAAAAAATCCCCAGGACCAGATGGATTTACATGTGAATTCTACCAAACATTTAAAGAACAATTAACTCCAATGTTATATAAACTATTTGAAAAAATAGGGATTGAAGGAGTCCTACCAAACTCCTTTTATGACACAGATATGGTACTGATACCTAAACCAGGTAGGCTGAAAACAGAGAAAGAAAATTATAGACCAATCTCCCTAATGAATATTGATGCTAAAATCTTAAATAAAATATTAGCAAAAAGATTACAGAAAATTGTCACCAGGATAATACACTATGACCAAGTAGGATTTATACCAGGAATGCAGGGCTGGTTCAATATTAGGAAAACTATTAGCATAATTGACTATATCAATAACCAAACAAACAAAAACCACATGATCATCTCAATAGATGCAGAAAAAGCATTTGATAAAATCCAACATCCATTCCTAATAAAAACACTTGAGAGCATAGGAATAAATGGACTTTTCCTTAAAATAGTCAGGAGCATATATTTAAAACCATCAGTAAGCATCATATGCAATGGGGAAAAACTGGAACCTTTCCCAGTAAGATCTGGAGTGAAGCAAGGTTGCCCACTATCACCATTATTATTTAATATCGTATTAGAAACACTAGCCTCGGCAATAAGAGTCGAGAAAGATATAAAAGGAATTAGAGTAGGCAATGAGGAAACCAAACTATCACTCTTTGCAGATGATATGATGGTATACCTAGAGAACCCCAGAGATTCTACCAAAAAGCTATTGGAAATAATTCATAATTTTAGCAAAGTAGCTGGCTACAAAATAAATCCCCATAAATCCTCAGCATTTTTATACATCACCAACAAAACCCAACAGCAAGAGATACAAAGAGAAATTCCATTCAGAATAACTGTTGATACCATAAAATATTTGGGAATCTATCTACCAAAGGAAAGTCAGGAATTATATGAGCAAAATTATAAAAAAGTCTCCACACAAATAAAGTCAGACTTAAATAATTGGAAAAATATTAAGTGCTCTTGGATCGGCCGAGCGAACATAATAAAGATGACAATACTCCCTAAACTAATCTATTTATTTAGTGCTATACCAATCAGACTTCCAAGAAAATATTTTATTGATCTAGAAAAAATAACAACAAAATTCATATGGAACAATAAAAAGTCGAGAATCTCAAGGGAATTAATGAAAAAAAAATCAAATGAAGGTGGCCTAGCTGTACCTGATCTAAAATTATATTATAAAGCAGCAGTCACCAAAACCATTTGGTATTGGCTAAGAAATAGATTAGTGGATCAGTGGAAAAGGCTAGGCTCACAAGACAGAATAGTCAATTATAGCAATCTAGTGTTTGACAAACCCAAAGCCCCTAACTTCTGGGAAAAGAATTCATTATTTGATAAAAACTGCTGGGATAATTGGAAATTAGTATGGCAGAAATTAGGCATGGACCCACACTTAACACCATATACCAAGATAAGATCAAAATGGGTCTATGACCTAGGCATAAAGAACGAGATTATAAATAAATTAGAGGAACATAGAATAGTTTATCTCTCAGACTTGTGGAGGAGAAAGAAATTTGTGACCAAAGATGAACTAGAGACCATTACTGATCACAGAATAGAAAATTTCGATTACATCAAATTAAAAAGCCTTTGTACAAATAAAACTAATGCAAACAAGATTAGAAGGGAAGCAACAAACTGGGAAAACATTTTCACAGTTAAAGGTTCTGATAAAGGCCTCATTTCCAAAATATATAGAGAACTGACTCAAATTTATAAGAAATCAAGCCATTCTCCAATTGATAAATGGTCAAAGGATATGAACAGACAATTTTCAGAGGATGAGATTGAAACTATTACCACTCATATGAAAGAGTGTTCCAAATCATTATTGATCAGAGAAATGCAAATTAAGACAACTCTGAGATACCACTACACACCTGTCAGATTGGCTAAGATGACAGGAAAAAATAATGATGAATGTTGGAGGGATGCGGGAAAACTGGGACACTAATGCATTGTTGGTGGAGTTGTGAACGAATCCAACCATTCTGGAGAGCAATCTGGAATTATGCCCAAAAAATTATCAAAATGTGCATATCCTTTGATCCAGCAGTGTTTCTATTGGGCTTATATCCCAAAGAAATACTAAAGAAGGGAAAGGGACCTGTATGTGCCAAAATGTTTGTAGCAGCCCTGTTTGTAGTGGCTAGAAACTGGAAAATGAATGGATGCCCATCAATTGGAGAATGGCTGGGTAAATTGTGGTATATGAATGTTATGGAATATTATTGTTCTGTAAGAAATGACCAGCAGGATGAATACAGAGAGGCTTGGAGAGACCTACATGAACTGATGCTAAGTGAAATGAGCAGAACCAGGAGATCATTATACACTTCGACAACGATATTGTATGAGGACATATTTTGATGGAAGTGGATTTCTTTGACAAAGAGACCTGAGTTTCAATTGATAAATGATGGACAAAAGCAGCTACACCCAAAGAAAGAACACTGGGAAACGAATGTGAACTATCTGCATTTTTGTTTTTCTTCCCGGATTATTTATACCTTCTGAATCCAATTCTCCCTACGCAACAAGAGATGTTCGGTTCTGCAAACATATATTGTATCTAGGATATACTGCAACATATCCAACATATAAAGGACTGCTTGCCATCTAGGGGAGGGGGTGGAGGGAGGGAGGGGAAAAAAAAATCGGAACAGAAATGAGTGTCAATATAATGTAATTATTAAATAAAAAAAAATAAATAAATAAATAAACATATTGATTTTATTAATGTAAAAGCTTTAAAATTATATATAATTGAAGGTTTTTTCTTTTATTTTATGAATATTAATCCACCAAATTCTAATCTTATCCCTTATTTTATAAGACCTGGCATATTCTTAATTTATTTGGGTGGTGTGACATTTTTGGATATAGATATTTTATCCCCTTGGAATTTATTGCAATAAATAAATAATATGCTGACAGAAACCTATTTTGTGCCAGCATGCTTATCATTTATCCCTTAGATTTTTTCAAACATTGGTCTTTTCATAGTAGTTTCTGTTTCTAGGTTCATCTAATGTTAGCTATGCTGCTATGTGCATTCTTAGATTAGTCTTACATTCTTAGATTATTACTACTCTGTAACATAACTGTAGATCCTGTTATCAAATATTCTGTGAAATTTTGTTATTCTTTTGTTCCATCTTATGTATTTGATAAATTAATTAGTATAATATTCAGTTTGTTGAATACTTTTGGTTGATTGAGAGTCAAGTGAATCAAAAAGCACTTATTTATTTATTTAATAGTAGCTTTTTATTTTCGAAACATATGTTTTCAACATTCATCCTTGCAATACGTATTTCAAAATTTTCTCCTCCCTTCCCCCACTTTCTCCCCAGACAGCAAGTGATCCAATATATGTTAAACATGTACTATTCTTCTATACATATTTCCATAGTTATCATGCTGCACAAGAAAAAAAATCAGACAAAAAAGAAGACAAAAATGAACAAGAAAACAAAAAGTAAGCAAATAACAAAAAAGAGTCAGAATTCTAAGTTGTAATCCACATTCAGTCCCCATGGTCCTCTTTCTGGATTCAGATGTCTCTCTCTATTGGAATTGACCCGAATCATCTCATTATTGAAAAGAATGATGTCCATCAGAATTGATCGTCGTATAATCTTGTTGCTGTGTAGAATATTCTTTTGGTTCTTCTAACTTCACTTAGCATCAGTTCATGTCAGTGTTTCGAGACCTTTTTGAAATCATCCTGCTGATCTTTTCTTATTGAACAATAATATTTCATAACAGTCATATGCCATAACTTATTTAGCCATACCCCAACTGATGTGCATTTCCTCAGTTTCCAGTTCTTTGCCACTACAAAGAAGGCTGCTACAAACATTTTGCACATGTAGTTCCTTTTAACTTTGTCATGGTCTCTTTGGGATATAAACCCAGGAGAAACACTGCTGGATCAAAGGGTGTGCACAGTTTGATAGCCCTTTGATCATAATTCCAAATTTCTGAGATACATTATTTGACTCTTAATTCAGTCATTTTATTTTATTGGTACAATCCACACTTGAACATTGAATGTTCCTCCAAATTGTATACTGTATTTATGTAAACATTGATTATAGTTGTATTACTATAAGTCCTTTTTAATGTCTTAATAGGTTAATTCCAAATATATTTGATGAATATGGTTGAATTCCCATGTGAAATAACTATTTCTTCTCTTCATTTAAGTTTTCCTTAGTAATATAAAGAAAAACTAATCATTTTTTTAAGATTTATTTTGTATCTTACAAACACACTACAAGTCTTAATGACCCTAATAATTATTATTTTTTCATTGTTTCTCTAGGCTTTCCTTATTAAATCATCATGTAATTTGATAGCATATGTTATTTTACTGTTTATTTTCACAATGTTTTATGACATTTATCTCCGATATTTCAAACACTAAACTAATTCTTCCCTGCATTTCATCATAATTTATCCATTCTCTGGGGTATTTTTTAAAATTGAATTTTGCCCCTTAGACCAGATTGTATTTCTATGGGAAAAAGATTCCTTTGTGACTCTTTTAATGTGTAAACATTATGTCACCACTTTTCTCTTAACAGCTATTAAAACCTATTTATGTTTCTTAAGTTTCTTTGGTCTGTTATTTTTGCATTTAAAATATCCTTTTCGAATAATTGGAAGTTGTATAATCTCTTAAATTCCATTTTTTTTCTTGTAGCATTATAGTTAGCTTTCCAGTTTAACTTATGTTAAACTGTTATACATGAATACATATAAGCCATTTAATCTGTATACAATCCATTCTTTCTATCTATTTCTTATTGTTAGTGATAGTCTAGCTATCAGGTTTAATTGGAGTTTTTTTTTTGCTACATAAACTGCTTCACTCCAAGGTGGACACTGTCAGTTTGTCTCTTTATTCCCATTTATAGTATTTTTTCTTTATTTTAAAATAGCTAGAGCAGGACAACTACATTTCTTGATGAATAACACCTTGGATTCCTTTGTATTCATATTGTGTTGATGTTGTCAACCTGCACTCCTCTCTTTGGTTTTAATTCTTTGGGAAAGTTTTCTTTTATATTTTACCCAGAATATAATATGCAAGTATTTTAAGAGATGGTAAATGATCATTTTTATATTCTTTCATCAAACTCTATTTTTCTGTGCAAATTAATTTTGATTTTTTTTCTCTTTGATTTTGATATAACAAATCCAGTGAATTTAGGAGTCCTGTATTCTTCATTATTTTCCAATCTTAACACTATGGATCTTTTTAATATGCTATCAGCACTTTCTAATTTTAAGTTTTTCATTGAAAAGTCAAATTTTATGGCATTAAAAAAAAAAAAAACAACATTTCAACCAGGCAAAGTTCTTTAGCTATCCAGTTCTCTTTTCTATCATTTTAATATCAATTTTCTTTCAATTTCAATTCTTTAGTAATAATTTTTTAAAAATTCTCTTATTCAGTTATATTAGGATTATTCTCATTGAATTGGATATTTTTCTTTGTGGTGTATATTCTGTTGTTTTCTTCCCTTTTAGAAGTTTGTGAGTTTTTCTTTATTTACTTATTGTTGTAGTAATTTTTCATAGTTCTGTCAGTTTTTGAAGTTGAGGAAAAGTTGGACTTTACATATAACTTTTCTTTTAATCATCTTGATTGGGGGAAGAACACAATTCATTAATCTTCTGTTTTTTTTATGACTTATGCAGCATTTGATCAAGTAACATGAAGATTACCTTATTTTAAGGTATAATTTTTCTGTCTTTTGCTAATAGGGGTTTGGGTAGAATACAGGTATATGGCCTTGATTTTTACCAAATAATTTGTTTCAGTAATGATTTGTAGCTTAATTAAGTTTATTGTGTTGCACTGTTTTTCTTCCTAGTTCCTTTGCTTCTCAGGTCATTCATAGCTTTGGGTCATAAAACTTCCTTTTATTCCACTTCTTCTATTTTAACTATCAATAGACTCCTGAACACAAAATGTAGAGTTGCTCTTCTGGAATGGCATAGATAAATAAGCATTATTCACTAGATATTTTCTGTCATACTACTCTATAAAAGATTCCAATGCAATGTCACATTTTAAAATACATTTGGATAGTTATTAAATGACAGAGAGTATAAAACAATAAAATGATCACTGGGCATCAGATCAAAAACACAAAAAAACGTGGATTTCAGTTCTGCCTAATTCACTTACTAGACCTCAAATCATGGGGAAATCTACTTTTCTCCTTCTTTTATTTTTAAAATGGAAATAAAATTCTTGTCTTAACTATAAAAAAAGTTGTGGTTTTTTTTGTTTATTTTATTTAATTGAGAATTAAATAGTACATTAGATATAGAAGCATTTGACAAACAAGAAAATGATATATAATGTAAATTATCATATATGAGCATACCATGAGTTATTAAAATAATTATTAAATTAAAATACACATATCTGTATACATATGTGTGTATGTATGTATGTGTGTGTATATATATATAACTTTTTTTTTAATGAAAGCGTTTTATTTACAGGGCATATGCATGGATAATTTTTCCAACATTGATGCTTGTATAACCTTTTGTTCCAAATTTTTCCCTTCTTCCACCCACCCTGCCCTCTGTTAAATATATTGAAATACATGTTAGATCCAATATGTGTATACATATTTACACAATTATCTGGTTGTACAAAAAAATCAGATCAAGAAGGAAGAGAAAGAAAAACAGAGGGAAAAAAAACCCAAAATGCAAGCAAATAACAATAGAGAGAGTGAGAATGCTTTGTTGTCTTCCATCTTCTGTTCCCATGGTTCTCTCTCTGGGTGTAGATGGTTCTCTTCATCACTGCACAAGTGGAACTTGTTTGAATCATCTCAATGTTAAAGAGAGCCACATCCATTAGAATTGATCATCATATAGTCTTGTTGTTGTCCTGTGTAATGATCTCCTGGTTCTGCTCTTTCACTTAGCATCAGTTCATGTAGCTCTCCAAGCCTCTCTGAAATCATTCTGCTGGTCATTTCTTTCAATTTATTGATTTTCTCTTTATCTATTTTATGCAAGTAAACATCTAGAGATAGAAAATTTCCTTTTATTACCACTTTGGCTGCATCACACAAATTTTGGTATGTTGTCTTATTATTGTCATTTTCTTGGATGAAATTATTGATTGTGTCTATGATTTGCTGTTTCACCCTTTCGTTCTTTAGATGAAATTTTTTTGTTTCCAATTTCTTTTTTGTTTATTTTTCCCTGGTCCTTTATTGAATGTAATTTTTATTGCACCATGACTTTTAAAAATGCATTTACTATTTCTGCCTTTTTGCATTTGATTTTGAGGAATCCTAATATATGGTCAGTTTTTGTATAGGTTCCATGAACTGCTGAGAAGAAAGTCTATACTCCGATTCAATTTACTCCAAAGATCTGTCATATCTAGTTTTTCTAGTATTCGATTTATTTCTTTAACTTCTTTGTTATTTATTTTGTGGTTTGATTTTTCTAGTTCTGAGAGAGCTAGGTTGAGATCTCCCACTATTATAGTTTTGCTGTCTATTTCTTTTTGTAGCTATCTTAACTTCTCCTTTAGGAATTTAGATCCTACATTACACGGTACATATAAGTTTAATATTGGTATTGCTTCATTATCTATGGAACACTTTAGTAAGTTCTAATTTCCTTTCTTATCCCTTTTATTCAGATCAATTTTTGCTTTTACTTGATCTGAGATGAAGATGGCTACCCCTACTTTTTTACTTTGCCTGAAGCATAATAGATTCTACTCTAGCCTTTTACCTTTACTCTGTATGTATCATTCTACTTTAAATGTGTTTCTTTTAAACAACATAGATTATGACTTTTAATACAGTTTGCTGTCCACTTACATTTTATGGGAGAATTTACCCCATTCACATTTACAGTTAGAACTACTAATTCTGTATTTCCTTCCATCTTATTAATCCCAAATTATACTTTTCTCTTTTCTTTCCCCCTTTATATCCTCCCCAGTATTTTATTTATGAGCACTATTTGCCTCAAGCTGTCCTCCTCCTTTAGAAACCCTCGCCCTTTCTTATACCTTTCCTTTACTATTTCTCTTTTTGCTTATACTTAGCCTACCCCTTCTTTTTTCCCTTCCCCCTCCCACTTTTCCATAAGATGAGAGATATTTCTCAGTGCAACCAAATATATCTAATATTCTTTCTTTGGGCCAAATCTGATGAGGGTAAGATTCACCCAAAATTCATCACCCTCCCTTCTTTCTCTCTATTATAATATGTTTTCTTTGTTCTTCCTGAGATGTAACTTCTCTCATATTCTCTTTCTCTTTCCTCTTTTTTTCTCTTTCTTTCTTTCTCTCTTTTTCCTCTTTTTCCTGTTACAATCTCCTTTCCATCTCTAATTTCTTTTTTATAACAGTAAAGTCAGATTATACATATACTCTCAATGAATACCCAGAACAGAAATACAATTCTCAAGATTTTTTTTTCTTTTTACCTTTTTATGCTTCTCTTGTGTTCTATATTTGGAGGTCAAATTTTTTGTTTAGCTCTGATCTTTTCATCAAAAATATATGGAATTCACCAGGTCCATTGAATGTCCATTTTCTTCTCTGAAAGAAAATGCTTAATTTAGCAGGGTAGTTTATTTTTGTCTGCATTCCAATGTCCTTTGCCTTTCAGAATATCAGATTCCAAGCCCTTCGATCCTTTAAAGTGGAAGCTACTAGATCCTGAGTAATCCTTATTGTGGCTCTTTGGTATTTAAATTGTTTCTTTCTGGCTGCTTATAATTTTTTTTCCTTGGTCTTATATTTCTCAAATTTAGCCACAATATTCCTTGGTGTTTTAATTTTGGGGTCTCTTTCAGGAGGCATTCAGTGAATTCTTTTAATGGTCATTTTACCTTCTGTTTTTATCATATCCAGGCATTTCTCTTTGATGATTTCCTTAAAAATAATGTGTAGACTTTTTTTTTGTCATTTATTTTAGGGAGTCCAATAATCCTTAGATTGTCTCTCCTAGATCTATTTTCCAGATTGGTTGTTTTCCCAATTAGATATTTTACATGTTTTTCCTATTTTTTCATTTTTTTGGTTTTATTTGAATGATTCTTGTTTTATTGAGTCATTCATTTTCATTTGTTTAATTCTGAATTTTAATGTTTAATTTTTTTCATTTCCTTTTTTATTTCTTTTTTGTATTTGTATTTTGTATTTGTATTTGTATTCAATTGCAATTGAATTTTTAAATGAGTTGTTTTGTTTTATGGATTTTTTTTTCCATTTCACAAATTCTGTTTTTTAAGGAGTTATTTTCTTTTTCTGTTTCACAAATTCTGTTTTTCTGGAGTTGCTTTCTTATTCCATTTTATCAAATCTATCTTTTAATGAGTTATATGCTTTTTCCATTTCACTAGGTCTATTGTGTTGCCTTTTCTAATTCCTCTTGCTAAGCTTTCATTTCTTTTCCTAATTTTTCTTCTAGTTCTCTTTTAACATCCTTTTAAATTTTTTCTAGAAGAGCCTTGTGGGATGGGGTCCAGAATATATCACTTTTTGGGGATTCATCTGGAGACAATCTGCCTTTTGTCTCCTCAGGGTTTGAAATCTGTTTTTCTTTCTCGCCATAAAAGCTGTCAATTGTTAGAGTCCTCTTTACTTTTTTACTATTTTTTTTTTTTAAGAAAAGGTCTACCTTTACTGGGGGGAGTGGTTTTCCAAGCCACCACAGCTGCCTGGGTCAGTGTTGATTCACTCCCAATGCTGGATGGATGTGGTCAAGTCCCTTGAGATTCTGGCATTTTGAGGTTCACTATTGATCTTTTTCATTTGTGAAGAATGCTTTATAACTTCTCTGCAAATCTACTGACTTGTAACTGGGGCAGAGTGACCAACTCTGCTGCAGATTTCTGTAGATTCCTCTGCGTGTATATTCTCTGCCAAGTGGTGTCTGTAATGCCAGGGGAGTCAGCAACGCCCTGGGGCTCTGTACTGCTTGTGCTGGTGTTTGTGGCTAGCTGTTTTTGTTAGGCTGCCTCCCTCCTATTTCAAATTGAAACAGACCTTTTCTGGTGATCTTTGAAATTATCTTCTGCCAATACTTTGTTGTACTCCCAATATTTGTGAGTTCTGCCAGTTAATTCAGAGGCTGCATTTTGTATTGTTGTGAGGGTTGTGAAGAAGGTCAGAGAGTAACGTGTGCTCTCTCTATCATCTTGGCTCTGCCCCTGGAAGCCAATATATAGCCTATATTGCTAATGACAATAATGATGAATGTTGGAGGAGATATGGGAAAACTGGGGCACTGATACATTGTTGGTGGAACTGTGAACGGATCCAACCATTCTGGAGAGCAGTTTGGTACTGTGCAGACTCTTTAATCCAGCAGTGTTTCTACTGGGATTATATCCTAAAGAGATCTTAAAGGAGGGAAAGGGACCCACATGTGTAAAAATGTTTCTGGCAGCCCTTTTTGTAGTGGCAAGAAACTGGAAACTGAGTGGATGTCCATCAATTGGAGAATGGCTGAATACTTTATGGTATATGAATGTTATGGAATACTATTGTTCTGTAAGAAATGACCAGAAAGATGATTTCAGGGAGGCTTGGAGCAACCTACATGAACTGATGCTAAGTGAAATGAACAGAACTAGGAGATCATTATACATGGCAACAACAAGACTGTACAATAATGAATTCTGTTGGACGTGGCTCTCTTCAATACCGTGATGATTCAAATCAGTTCCACTTGTGCAATGATAAAGAGAGTCATCTGCACCCAGAAAGAGAACCATGGGATCAGAGGGTGGAACACAACATAGCATTCTCACTCTCTCTGTTGTTATTTGCTTGCATTTTGTTTTCTTTCTCAGTTTTTCTTTTTCTTCTTTCTTGATCTGATTTTTCTTGTGCAACAAGATAACTGTATAAATATGTATAGATATATTGGATCTTTCATGTATTTCAACATATTTTACACGTATTGGACTACCTACCAGTTATGGGGAAGGAGGGGAAAATTTGGAACAAAAGGTTATGCAAGGGTCATAAACCCTTGTAAGTTTCTATTATTTTTTATCCCTAGACAGTTCTTGTTTCACAGAGAACCCTCTTTACCCATGCATGTGCTTTGTAAATAAAAAGTTTTAATTTTTTTTTCTGGTGTCTATGAAGATCCTTCTTTTGTCATTCACTGTTGCAATCTTTACAAATTGTTAAGTCATTAGAGTTGATAGAGACAGTAATTACCTAATTTAGCATGGTTCAGTATCACTGATCTGATCTTACAAGGAGATGTTTTGGGCCAGAACCTGAAACAAGATACTAAGTAGAACTAATTGATACAATGCTTGTGTTCACACCAGTACCCTTTGGAGTTCACAAGTATGGGAGATTCACAAAGTAAACTTTGTAACTTTGTGAATTCACACCTCCCTTATGTGTGTCTCCAGAAGGAGGAGTCAACCTTTGGGAGATCATATATAAAGAGGCTCTTAGCTTCGGGTTAGTTAGTTACTTCGGGTTAGAGAGAGTTACTTAGGAACATTGACTGGGTGTTGGAATCCTTACTAACTGCTAAGTAATTAGAGTTGATCTAATCTTACAAGAAGATGTTTTGGGCAGAACCTGAAACAAGGTACTAAGTAGAACTACCCATAATCCCTCTCTCTGGAAGGAGCATAAATAGGCCAATGGGCCAGTCGGAGAGGGCTTCAGAGTGAAGACGCTACAAGTCGAGATTTCAGCGGAATGACATGAAGAGTTGGAGCTGGCTGGAGGCTGAAGAAAGCAGAGGCAGAGACTGAAGGAAGAGGCAGATAAAAAGCCAGCGATGAAGGATCTATGGCAGAATACACTTTTTCCTCTTGACTGGCTGATCGCGCTAGACTCGAGAGAAACGACTCTGCTGCAGAGAACACTTTTGACGGACTTCAGTGGAGCTACGCCAGAAGCCCTCTCTCCGCGGCAAGTGTGGCTGGGCTCCCCAGAAGGAGATAAGAGAGATCTTCCATCTCTGTTGGAGGCAGAAGAAAGCAGAGGCAGAGGCTGAAGGACCAGACCTTTGGATTTGGTGACATTCGGAGAGAGCTCTTGGAACCAAGCAGAGAGATAGGCCTCTAAGCTAACCGGGCTATATTGGGATAATAAAAGATCTGAACTTTTATCACCTGGCTGCGTTTTTGAGAAGAAAAAGATCACAACATTTTGGCGCCCTGAACGTGGGACAAACAGACCCCTCAGTGGATTTCAGTGGAAAAGCTCCGATCCTGATTCAAGTGGAAAAGCCTCTGATCCTGATCCAGTGGAAAAAACTTCAACCCAGAAATTAGGGTGAGTGCAACAAAGAAATTTTGTTAGAAGAGTTAAAGTAGAATTTCAGCTAAGATGGGACAGATATTTAGAAAACAATCTGTTTCTGTTCAAGGAAAATGTTTAGAGAGCATTGTCAAAATTATGGAAAGCCAAGGTTTAATTATAAGTTTACAGCAAATCACTGAATTTTTACAAACTGTAAAGGACATATGTCCTTGTTTCTCTCTTGATAAGGAATTAGATCTAAATGAATGGAAATTGGTTGGAGAGGATCTTTGTCAATTCTATGACAAAAATGGGCCTAACTCAATAATTAATACATATAATGTAATACAATTGGCTATAAGAAGTTATTTAAGTGATAGAATGATGAAAAGGAAAGTACAGGAGGAAAAAGTCCCAACTTTACTAGGTGAAAAGGAGGATGAATCAGATGAGAATGGAGTTAATTACAATTCGGAATATGATACTTTACAGCAGGAGGAATTAGGTGATTCCACATCTCATGACCCTCCCCCCGCAATTAACCCTTCATGGGTGGAACAAGGGGGAGGGAGAGAGACAGAAACACAATCAGCTTCTCCTGTAAAGCAGAATTTGACAAGATTAGAAAAAGCATTAATTAAAGCAAAAAATGAAGGAGAAGATATATCTGATTTTATAAATGCATATCCTGTGATTGAAGAGCTCAACTCCTCAGGTCAAAAAGAGAGAAAATACACTCCTTTTAATTTGGAAAAAATTAAAGATTTGAAAAAGGGTTGCACTCTTTATGGGGCTACATCATCTTATGTGAAGATGTTACTAGATAATTTGTCTTATGAAATCCTAACCCCGAATGACTGGAAATCCATAACAAAAACTTGTCTAGAACCGGGACAAAATTTATTGTGGCTTTCAGAGTTTCATGAATTATGTAGGATTCAAGCCCAATGCAATAGGCAAACAGGAGCTATTGTACAAGTTGCTTTTGACCAACTAACTGGAGAAGGTCAGTATGCAGAGAGTTCAGAACAGATTTATTATCCCATAACAGTGTATGAGCAAATTTCTAAGGCTGCAATAAAAGCTTGGAATTCTCTCCCTGGACAGAAAGATGGAAATAATGTTTTCACAAAAATAGAGCAAGGTCCCAATGAACCTTTTGCAGATTTTGTGGGACGTTTACAAACAGCTGTAATAAGAACCATTGGAGACAATGCAGCAACAGAAATAATGACTAGACATTTGGCTAAGGAAAATGCCAATGAGATTTGCAAGAGAATTATATGGGGGCTAGACAAAAATGCTCCTTTATAAGAAATCATTAGACGCTGTGCCACAGTGGGCACAAATGCTTATTATGCCCAGACTATGATGAACATGGAAAGACAAGGTCCTTCTTGGCAGAGGAATTCTAGAGAAACTCGTCGATGTTTTCAGTGCGGAAAAATTGGACATTTGAGAGCTCATTGTAGATATGGAGATAGAGTGAGAAGACAGGGTGAGAGAAAACCCAAAACCCCATGTCCAAAATGTAACCGAGGCTTTCATTGGGCCTCTAAATGTATATTGACCCAGAGGAATGAGAGGCAGGGCCCAGCTCTAAAGTATCAATCAAAGGACAGGTGGGGCATGATAGCAGCTGAGGTTACACCCAGAGAGACTTTAGAAATTCAGAACTCTGATGTCATCAACCAACAGAAAAGCAATCAGGATTACAGTTGGGAAGAATACAGGCCTTTTAAGACAACAAGACAATATCCAATGCAAACAACTCCAATGTAATTACCAGATGATGAGGAGAAATCCCAAATTTGGTAAATAGAAGGGAATTAGATTAACTGCTTGGGGAAGAGGATCTGCTTATATTTCCACTGATGAAGAAAGAATCAGATGGCTGACAATGAGACTGTCAAAAGGACTCTTAAAATCTTCAGAAATCTTTGAATTTCCTAACACAAGATGAAACTATTTCAGTTCCTGAAAAACCAGCAAGAATCATTGGATTCCTTAAGATGAAAAATTGTTGATGAGACTTTTTGCAGTACTTCAGAGCTTACAGGAACTATTGGATTCCTGGCACATGAACTAATGGACAATGGAATCCTATTGGACTGTTTCTAGGACTTATGGACATGTGTAAATTTTCTGGATGATTCATGTTATTTGTTACATTACTACTAGCCTGTGTTATATTGCTATGTGCTTATGTAAATTATGTATAATGCCTCCCATATTGATGGATTTATGTATACCATGTATATCTGTTACAAAGTTCTGGCCTATATTGATGGATTTATGTGTACCCCCTCAGAAACCCCCTATGTTTTAAAACAAAAGAAAGGGGGAGATGTTGGAATCCTTACTAACTGCTAAGTAATTAGAGTTGATCTAATCTTACAAGAAGATGTTTTGGGCAGAACCTGAAACAAGGTACTAAGTAGAACTACCCATAATCCCTCTCTCTGGAAGGAGCATAAATAGGCCAATGGGCCAGTCGGAGAGGGCTTCAGAGTGAAGACGCTACAAGTCGAGATTTCAGCGGAATGACATGAAGAGTTGGAGCTGGCTGGAGGCTGAAGAAAGCAGAGGCAGAGACTGAAGGAAGAGGCAGATAAAAAGCCAGCGATGAAGGATCTATGGCAGAATACACTTTTTCCTCTTGGCTGGCTGATCGCGCTAGACTCGAGAGAAACGACTCTGCTGCAGAGAACACTTTTGACGGACTTCAGTGGAGCTACGCCAGAAGCCCTCTCTCCGCGGCAAGTGTGGCTGGGCTCCCCAGAAGGAGATAAGAGAGATCTTCCATCTCTGTTGGAGGCAGAAGAAAGCAGAGGCAGAGGCTGAAGGACCAGACCTTTGGATTTGGTGACATTCGGAGAGCGCTCTTGGAACCAAGCAGAGAGATAGGCCTCTAAGCTAACCGGGCTATATTGGGATAATAAAAGATCTGAACTTTTATCACCTGGCTGCGTTTTTGAGAAGAAAAAGATCACAACAACTGGGGTCGAAGAGGAGCACTCTGGGAGGAAGCCCACAAGCCCTCTCTCTGAGGCAAGAGAGATTCATTCCATTTTCTACTTGGCTGGCTGGAGGCTGAAGATAGCAGAGTCAGAAGCAAAGGACAATCTGCAGGAGCTCTTGGAACCAAGCAGAGAGATAGGCCTCAATTAACCGGGCTATTTTGGAAGGAGAAAATAAACATTTGCATTTTTACCAGCTGGCTACATTTTGGGTGATTATTTACTTTTAACGGATATTAAGACTGCCTCCAGAAAACCTCCCCGAGAAAACCTACTTGTTCCCAGAGAAAACCATCATTATTTTAAAGAAGAAAAACACCAGTTTCTGGGATAAGAATGCATTATTTGACAAAAATTGCTGGGAAAATTGGAAATTAGTATGGCAGAAACTAGGCATTGACCCACACTTAACACCACACACCAAGATAAGGTCAAAATGGGTTCATGACCTAGGCATAGAGAATGAGATTATCAATAAATTGGAAGATCATAGGATAGTTTACCTCTCAGACCTGTGCAAGAGGGAGGAATTTATGACCAAAGAAGAACTAGAGATCACTGTTGACCACAAAATAGAAAATTTTGATTATATCAAATTGAAAAGTTTTTGTACAAACAAAACAAATGCAGACAAGATTAGAAGGGAAATAATAAACTGGGAAAATATTTTTACAATCAAAGGTTCTGATAAAGGCCTCATTTCCAAAATATCAGAGAATTGACTCTAATTTATAAGAAATCAAACCATTCTCCAATTGATAAATGGTCAAAGGATATGAACAGACAATTCTCAGATGAAGAAATTGAAACTATTTATAGACATATGAAAATATGCTCCAAATCATTATTAATCAGAAAAATGCAAATTAAGACAACTCTGAGATACCACTACACACCTGACAGATTGGCTAGAATGACAGGGAAAGATAATGGGGAATGTTGGATGGGATGTGGGAAACAGGGACACTGATACATTGTTGGTGGAATTGTGAACACATCCAGCCATTCTGGAGAGCAATCTGGAATTATGCCCAAAAAGTTATCAAACTGTGCATACCCTTTGATCCAGCAATGTTACTACTGGGCTTATACCCCAAAGAAATACTAAAGAAGGGAAAGGGACCTGTATGTGCCAAAATGTTTGTGGCAGCCCTGTTTGTAGTGGCTAGAAGCTGGAAAATGAATGGATGCCCATCAATTGGAGAATGGTTGAGTAAATTGTGGTATATGAATGTTATGGAATATTATTGCTCTGTAAGGAATGACCAGCGGGATGAATACAGAGAGGACTGGCGAGACTTACATGAACTGATGCTAAGTGAAATGAGCAGAACCAGGAGATCATTATATACCTCAACAATGATAATGTTTGAGGATGTATTCTGATGGAAGTGGATTTCTTCGATAAAGAGAGCTAATTCAGCTTCAGTTGATCAAAGATGGACAGAAGCAGCTACACCCAAAGAAAGAACACTGGGAAATGAATATAAACTGCTTGCCTTTTTGTTTTTCTTCCTGGGTTATTTATACCTTCTGAATCCAATTCTCCCTGTGCAACAAGAAAACTGTTTGGTTCTGCACGCATATATTGTATCTAGGATATACTGTAATCTATTCAACATGTAAAGGACTGCTTGCCATCTGGGGGAGGGGGGGAAGGGAGGGAAGGGAAAAATCGGAACAGAAGTGAGTGCAAGGGATAATGCTGTAAAAAATTACCCTGACATGGGTTCTATCAATAAAAAGTTATTAAGAAAAAAAAAAAAAAACCACAATTGACCTCTTATGTAAATGTGGTTGGCAGTAGTATCTCATGGTTGTGATCCTTTTTTAGTCACTTTCAAACTATTTTTAGATATTATTTCCCTTGTTATTTGGACTAGTTCAGAACTCTAACAAGAGCGCAATAGTTACTACTGAAAAGCATGTTAATCCACAATGGCTATAGAATTCAGTATTTCCCGTCATGTAATGATTGCCATTGCAATGATGATTGCCAGTTTGTTCGATGAAACCTTAGAGCTGTTTTTATATGAAGCTCTCTTGTTTTTATTTATTTGGAGCATTTTTCACATTCTTTACATTTACATTTCAATTTTTTGACACTTATTATTTAAGAATGAGATTATGAAAATGCAACGAGAATTTTAATGTGAAAGAAGTTGATAGTTGTTGAAAGAGACCAGTTGTTTTCAAAGGAATTAGATCATTTAGGAATAAGAATTAATCATAATGATTAATGATCATTAGATCATTACAAATAAATAAATAAAATTTGTATATGAAAGATAAAAATAAAGTCAATAAATAAAATTACAAAGAAAAAGATAGTGCTTTCTTTTTTTTTAATTTTTATTTAATAATTACTTTATATTGACACTCGTTTCTGTTCCGATTTTTTTTTCCCTCCCTCCCTCCACCCCCTCCCCTAGATGGCAAGCAGTCCTTTATATGTTGGATATGTTGCAGTATATCCTAGATACAATATATGTTTGCAGAACCGAACAGTTCTCTTGTTGCATAGGGAGAATTGGATTCAGAAGGTATAAATAACCCGGGAAGAAAAACAAAAATGCAGATAGTTCACATTCGTTTCCCAGTGTTCTTTCTTTGGGTGTAGCTGCTTTTGTCCGTCATTTATCAATTGAAACTCAGGTCTCTTTGTCAAAGAGGTGTTTTTTTAAACATTATATTGCAGACAAAAGTAATATCAAAGAAGGAAGACTTCTTGGGTAGATGCAATAATCATAACAAAGACTGAGAATAATACCACAGACATAATATAAGTAGATTTTAATAAAGCATTTGACAAAGTCCTTGATTCCATCCTTATAAGAAAAATGGAGTAGGGCAGATAATACTAAAATTAGATGGATTTAGAACTGATTGAGAGGTATGATCCAAATACTTGTTATTAATGAGTTAATGTTACCATTAATTAAGAGTGCCAGTGGAAAACTACAAGAATATCTCCTTTAAACTATGCTACTGACCATTTCCTCAATGACTACAATGAAGAAATAGGTAGCATGCATATACTTTTTTTTTTAATGATACAAAATAGTAGTGCTAAGATGACTAATCAACAGAAAAAAAAAATCTAACCTAAAACATTATAATACTGGATCAAATAAATAGATGAAATTTAGAGTAAGTTCCTTATTTCTGCCACGAAATAGAAATTGAAGGAAATTGTGGCTTTTTGTAGTTCACCTAGTGAAATGGAGCCTAAAGGGTCAACAAATATCATATGTCAGTCATAAAAGTTAGCATGATCTCAAGCTGCATTAACAAAAGTGTACAGTGTTTCAAGGATTAGGAAGATTCTAATTTTTCTGGGTTCTTCCCTGATCATATCACATGTAAAGTTCAGTTCTGATTTTAACATTTTAGGAAAGATATTGATCAATTGAAAATATCCATAAAATGAAAATCAAGATGATGAGAGACTGATTTGAATTAAATGAATATATTTATTCCAAGTGCAAGTCTTCTGGATTATGCAAGATAACTTTCTGCATATTTTAACGTATTTTACATGAAAGAAGGATCATATTTATTCCTCTTAGTTTCAGAGCAGAACTAAGAGAAGTGCACCTTACTTACATAACAACAATCTTAAACAGTAGGTAGTCCACTTTAAATAACTTTACATAGAAAATGAATGATCACTTTTCACATCTATTGTAATGTGAATTCCTTAGGCATAAGTTGAATTATTTTTCTATTTGTAACGTTCTATCATTTTTTATCCCTAGACAATTCTTGTTTCATAGAGAATCTGCCTCTCCAATACCAGATTTGACCTCTGATTGCTTAGTAATCATTTTTCTTCTTTACTTATGTAGACTATCATTTAAAGGACAGAAACAGAAATTGAGTAATTAGTTTTGGTTGGCTGCACAAAATATTCAATGAAGTAAGATAGAGATTGGATGGTCTTTACCAATGAATGACATGCTTTTGACAGGATGATGAATTAATATGTGACCATTAGATGGCTTCATTTGCTGAGGATTGTGAATGGTCTCATACTGATAGCATCCAAGACTTATATTTCCTACTAATACAATGTTTCATTGTTCAGAGAATTACAAATGCATATTAAGGGAAGTTTGCTACTTTTAAGTGAAGTTTACTTTTGTAAATTATTATATCTCTGCCCCGCCCCCCCCAATTTATCTTCCATTCTACTCCCTGTACTTTTTCAGCTAACAAAAAATATTTCCCTTTTTCCTTCTAACCTCTGCACTCTATTATTGGGGGTGGGGTAGGGAATGAAAATCCTTTAAAGAAATTTATATAGTCAAGCAAAAACAGGCTCTATGCAAAAACAAAACAAAGCCAAAGCATGTCTCACTGTGTATATTGAGTCTCTCTCTTCTGTGTCAAGAATTGCATAGTATGCTGCATCATCAGTTGTCTGGAATAATAAATGATTATTGCATTGATCATAGTTCTTAGGGCTTTCAGGAGTGTCTGGGGTTTTTTACACTATTATTGGTATTATATGGCTTGTTCTTCTGATTCTGTGTATTATACTCTGAATCAGTTTATACAAATCTTCTTAGATGTCACTGAAACTCTTTTTTACATGATTGCTACATAAAGCTACCTCTGCCTCAGCTACCTTCTTCCCCTTAAAATGTCTTTACTTCTGCATTTTTCTTCAATTGATATGTCAACTTAAAAGGAAGTTTGAGAAATTACTACTCTCAGACATTCCTTAAAACTTAAACCAGCTCATAATCTCCAGAAAACTGTCTGTTTACTTTGTCTTTGAGCACTCCCCCACCCCATTTTTTAGAGCTCTTTTATGTGTTGTTTCTTCTCTGCTTCAGTACTCAACTTTTTTAAGAATGGGAACTGCCTTTTTTTTTATATTCATTTTATCAGAACTTACCAAAGTCGTTAGATGTAGTAAATAAATACTTGCCAGCTTCTCGCTGCCCATCTTTTCGACACTGAATTATATATTACATTCATAGAACACAAGTTTATTAGTCATTATGGTAGTTTCTACTTATGTATTCATATATTTTGCAAAAAGTGATAAATTATTGCTTCTCTATTCATAATTTTGTCATCAGTTTCTTTTTCTTGTTTTATTGATGTAATTAGAATTTGTAGCAGTAGATAAAACAATATTAGTAAAAATGTACATACTTACTTTCCCCCTGATCTTATTGAAAAGCTTTCTTGTTTATCTCTATTACATAAATGCTATTTGTTATCATAGATATGTATTATTTACTATGTTAATGAAAGATCTCTTTCCCTGTGTTTTCAACTTTTCTTTTTAAGTAGAAATGGATGCTATATAGTCAAATGTTTTTTCCTTTATAAATATGATCATATTTTGTGGGTTTCCTAATATTAAGCCATAATCAGCTAGGAGGCACAGTAGATAGAATGCTGGTGTCTGGAAGACTCATGTTTTTGAGTTCAAATCTGACCTCAGATTTTTAACTAGCTATTTGATGTTAGATAAGTCACTTTACCCTATTTTCTTTAGTTTTCTTATTTGTAAAATGAGCTGGAGAAGGAAATGAAAAACCACTCCAGGATCTCTGTCAAGAAATCCAGAAATGGGGTTACTGAGAAGTCAGAAACTACTGAAAATGACGGAATAACAAAGATCGACAGTTCTGAGTTTCTAATATAAATCATGTTTTAATAATACTTCTTTAACATTATCTTATCAATGTTCATTAACGATCTTAGTCCACAATATTCTTTCTCTGTTTATATTTTATTGGTTTAGGTATCATGACCACATTTGTATCATAGAAAAAATTTCATAGAATTCTCTCTTCCTTAATTTTTTTTTTTTTGCTAACATTTTGTTTAATATTGGATTAAGTTGTTCTTCTAATGGTTGATAGAATTGATTAAATTTTTTTTTTTTGATTTCAGGATTTTTCTTTTCCCTTTTGGTGTTCACTTATCACTTCTTTTTATTTTATTATTTTTTAAGAAAGTATATGTATTAGTAAAAGAAATTATATTGAGAATGTCCATCTTTTCTTTACTTCCTTTAAGTTGTTCTTTTGTTCTCTGCTGAGCACCTTTTTAAAAATTTTATTCTTTATCTCCTTTTAGTCCCTATCCCCATCCTCAACCAATCTGTAGTTAAGAAAGGATATATTTATGTATACATACATAGATATACGTGCACACACACACACACACACACACACACACACACACACACACAACCTCCATTCCCTTTCATGTACAAATACACATCTTTCCTGTGCTTGCTGACTCTTTAATTACATTCTGCTACACAATTTGCCTTGCTTATACATACTCTCCCCGCCACCCATGGATACCTCTCTTTTCTTTTTCCCTCACCCTTTGCTTTCCCATCTGCTCATCCCTCCCCCCTTATTTCTTTATATATTTTGGAGGGTCCTATACCCTTTCATGGTATATCTATAATGTTGCTCATTTAACCCATTCCTGATATGAGTAGGTTTTCAGGACTATGAGCCCTCCTCCCCCTTCTAATGCTTCTGTGTCTGTTCTTTCTCTGCATTTCATTTGTATAACATAATTACTATTTTTACCTTAACTTTGCCACTTTCTTTTGAGATACCCTATCGTTGATCTTAAACAAATATTATGCATTTCCCACGTTAAAAAAAAAAGAACATAAACAATTTGCCCATGTTGTATTCCTTGAAACTGATCTTTGATATTGGCTATTATATGTTCAGTTTTATAAAGATTGGATTTGGTTGATAGAAAGTCCTGAAAATCTGCAAGTTCTTTGAATGTCCATTTTTTTCTCCTTCAGTATTATAATTTTTATGGATATGATATTTTTGGCCACGAGCCCTAATTCTTTAGATTGTGGTATATATGATTCCAGACCTGTGGTCTTTTATTGTGGCTGCTAAGTAAGTCCAGTACAATTCTCCAGCATATTTGATTTTTTTCTTTTTCTTGCAAACTTTTCTCTTTGATCTGGGGTTTTGAAATTTGGCAATAATATTCTTATTTGTTTCCCACAAAGGATCTCATGAGATCATGAGGTGATGAGTGGATTTTTTCTTTTTCTACTTTTCCCTCATGTTCTATCACTCCAGAGAAATATTCTTGTATTATTTCTTGCATTATTGTGTCAAGGTTCTGCTTCTTCTTTTTTTTTTTTTTTTTGGTCACAACTTTTAGGCAATATAATTACTCTCATATTTTCTTTTCTTGATCTGTTCTCCAGATCTGTCATTTTGAGATGTCTCACATTCTGTTCTATTTTTTCATTCTTTATAATCTATTTTGTTATTTCTTGGTCTTTCATAGCTTCACTGACTTCCCCTTGCCCAATTCTAATTTTCAAAGAGTTATTTCCATCTTTCAGACTGTACTTTTCTTTCTAGTTGATTAACTTTTTTTTCATAATTTTCTTTTTCTTGGATGGTTTTTATTTTTATTTTTTATTTTTTCCTCAATGTGTATGATTTGATTTTTGACTTCTTTTTGAGTGAGTTCTGCTATAAATATTCTCTGGGCAGGGAGCCATTTCATGTTACTGTTTTGGGTAGAAGAAGCTCTTTTTACTTCAGTGTCCTCCTCTGGAGATAAATCCTGGTCTTCCCTGTTCCCATAATAAGTTTCTATGGTGGGGTTCTTTCTTCTTTACTGATTCATTATTTATTGATTTGTTTGTTTTAATAAGTGTTATTAGTGCTAGTTTCACTTGAGCTCTCCTTCTGATCTATAACCCTAAACCAAGGGCTCCACTTCCAACAAGTGTCCACATCCAGCAGCATGCATACCTCATTGCCTCCATAGTCACAGCTGTACTTATTCCTTCTTACCAGGACCCCAAACTGGCAGCAAAGCTGGGCCTGGCATTCCTAATCAAGAGAGGTTCACACAAACCTCCTGACTCCACATACTGTCTAAGAGGTGAAAGTTTTTGTGGTTACTGCTGAGGCTCCAGCGAAACCAGCTAACCCCAGAGCTCCCCACTTGGTGTTTCTGGGGAGCTAGCCTGAAGGTACCTGCACTTCACATGGATTAATGCCCAGGCTGGAGTCTTCAGATCTTCTTGAGTTGTACCTGGAGGATCCCTGTTCTGCCCCAAGTCTTCTTGTTTTTTTTTTTTTTGTTTGTTTGTTTGTTTTGTTTTTTACCAGTCTATGTTCACCCTGAGGTGCAAATTTGTTTTTTTGTTTTTTTTTTTTTTTTTGGGAGGGGGAGGGAAATTCTGGAGAGCTTGAAATTTATTCATCTTCTTCATCTTCCCAGAATCCATTCTTTATCTATTACTTTTATAATTTTATTTATTTGCTTAAATTTCTTAAAAATTTTATTTCTCATCCTATTAATCTATGCATTTTATAATATAGCCAGTTCCTCTAAATTTCATGTTTGTCATGTAATTAGACAAAATCATAATAAAAGTACTTGGATACTTTTAAAGTTCCTTTAAAATTTTTGATACTATTAATTTGGCATTCCTGAATCCTTTTTTAGTCACATTAAGTAATGGTTGTCTATTTAAAATACCCAGCTCTTTAATTTATAAGCTTAGTAGAATTTAACTTCATTGTTATTATTCTCTTTATTTTCACAATTTCTCTTAATTTCTGTTTTTAGTTTTAGTTGCATGCACAATTTGTTGATTTGTTCTTTTTTTCCTCTGGTAGATGAAAATGGTTAAAGATAAATATTTCCCTTAAAGATTGTTTTAGATGATTGTAATACTATATTGTGCCATTAAAATGTATATAAATTATTTGTTACTTCTATTATTTTTTCTTTGACCCACTAATTCTTTATAGGGTTATTTAATGTCTGATTAATTTTATCCTGATTTTATTTGAAAGCATCATGGCTCTCATTGCCAAATTTCATATTAGTCCCTTATTTTAACTATTTTGAGTCTTCATGTTTCAAGAATGTTTCTTATAAACAGTTTATTTTTGGATTCTGCTTTCTAACCCATCTTTAAAATACTTTTTATGTTATTGATTGGTTAATTTCATTTCATCTCCATATCATTTACAAATGACTTGCCAATATAATTTAGACCTAGAAAAGTTAAACAATTTGATCAAGGTCACATAGGAAACAAGCAACAAAGCCAGAATTCAATCTTAGATTCTATGACTCAAAATTCAGTACCATCTTATTTTTAAAAAATATTTATGATCATTTTATTTTTAATATTTAAAGATGGTTTGTTCTTTCAATTACATGCAAAATTAAAGTTTTAAGTTCTATATTCTATTCTCTTTTCTTCCTTCATCTTTCCCTGAGACTGTAAGCAATTGATACAGGTTATACATGTGTAATCATGTACAATATTTCTATATTGGACATTTTGTTCAAGTGGTCAGAAAGAAAGGAAGGAGAAAAAGAAAGAAAGAAAGAGAGCAATAGTTTGGTTCAAATTGTATTCCACAACATCAGTTTCCCCCCCCCCCCCCGCCCCCGGAAGTGGTTAGCATTTTTCATCATGTGTCTTATGAGATTGTCTTATATATCACTGCATTGCTGAGAATAGCAAAGTCATTCACAATTCTTCGTTGTATAATATTGTTATTACTGTGTACAATTTTCCCCTAGTTATGCTCATTTCATGTCAATTCATGTTAGCTTTTCCAGGTTTTTCTGACATTATCATTCTTGTCATTTCTTACAGCAAAATAATATTCCATCACAGTCATGTACCACAACCTTTTCAGCCATTCTCTAATTGATGGGCATCTCTTCAATTTCAAATTCCTAGTTACCACCCATAAAAAAGCTACTCTCTTTTGTTAAATCTCTTTAAGATACAGATGCTGCCTGATGAAAGAATATGAATTATAAAGGAAAAATTGGGAAAAGCAATGAGAGTAATTAAAAAAAATGTGAAAACAAAATTAACAGCTTGGTAAAAGAGGCACTAAAAATACTAAAGAACATAATACCTTAAAAAAAATGCGGAAAAAGGCACAAAAATTTCCTGAAGAAAATAACTTAAAAAGTAGAATTAGCCAAATGGAAACAAGATTAAAAAGTTCACTGAAGAAAATAATTTCATAAAAATTAGAATTGGACAATTGAAATATAATAACTCTATGATTCATATTAGCACAAAATCAAAATAATGAAAAAAAATCAAAAAAATCTTACTTGGAAAATCAGATATGATAAAAAAAAAGAAAATGATAATCAGAGGGGTTGTTGGAAAATTAAGACACTAATATACCTTGACTTTTTATTGGCTTGCCTTCCTATAAGTTGCTTTGAGGCATGATTTAAGTTGTTTGGAAAAGAATGTTGGAAGAGTTTAACTTCGCTGATGTCTATAATCTCCTGTTTTGGCTCTGTCTCCCTCAGCACTCATCCTCAAGCTAATCTTTGATCCTTGAAGGACATAAAATTTTAAATCCAGCATAAGAAAAAATAAGACACCCAAGAAGTCAGGCCAAGTTTTTATAAGAATGCAGCTGAGTCTCAGAAATGAATACAGTCTTGTCATAAAAGAAAACTTAATTCAAGAATTAAGGATAAAATCATGAATTTTTTAAAAAGAGAAAGATAGTTATTATGAATCCAGGAGTACCCAAAATACAATCCTAAAAGAGATAAATTATTTTAAAACATGCTAAAAAATTTTTATACAAAACACAGCCTGACCACAAGATTGATTAGCATTCATAGAAGAAATAAAACTAAAGATTTATTATATATCAAAGTTGAATCCAAAAAATGAAAGAATAGAAAAAAATGTAAGATTTCTCATTAAAGAAGAAAAACAACTTACCTGTCAAACAGATAAAAGACAGATAATTTAAGAATCACCTGATTTTTAAATAAAAAAATAAAGCAGAAAGAACCAGTACAGGTCAATTCCTGTTATAGGTAATGTAATAAAAATCTAGGAAAGCTGCCCCAGTGAATGATAGAAAAATCTAAGGAGAAACCAGAGTGGGGCTTCTGCCCAGGGCAGTTTCACAAATATGGCCCACATTCAAGTCCAGAGCAGAAACTTAGAGGGGTCCTCAAACTTTTTAAATACGGGGCCAGTTCACTGTCCCTCAGACTGTTGGAGGGCCAGACTATAGTAAAAACAAAAACTTTGTTTTGTGGGCCTTTAAATAAAGAAACTTCATATCCCTGCTTGAGGGGGAGAATTGTTCTCAGCTGCCGCATCTGGCCCGCAGCCGTAGTGTGAGGACCCCTGCTAGTTTAGAACATGTATGAGCCATTGGTTGATGTGGCCAGGTCATCAGATGGGTTCTTACAGACAGGACTCAAGCCCAGGGGGCCAAATAGCATTACATGGTGAATGAAAACAGATTGAGAATTTGAATGAGTAACTGTGGTGTTCTTTTTCTTTAAAATATAAAAGTTCTCTCTGAGAGCAGGTTTCTTGGGGAGGTTTTCTGGAGGTAGCCTTAGTTTCAGTTAAAAGTAATAATCACCCAAATGCATCCAGGTGTTAAAAGTTCAGATCTTTTATTGCTTCCTCCAAAACAGCCCAGTTAGTTTTCCTTAGAGGTCTATCTTTCTGCTTGGTTCCAAGAGCTTTTGCAGTTGTCCTTTGCCTCTGCTTTCTTCAGCCTCCAGCCAGCACAGAGGTGGAAAATGGAATGGATTTGACTCCTCTAGCTCGACTCCGAATGTCTCCAGCTAGCACCAAGGTGGAAGATGGAATGAATCTCTCTTGCCTCCGAGAGAGGGCTTGTGGGCTTCCCTCCCAGAGTCCTCCTCTCTGATCCCTGGCAATGTTCCGAAGTAACTAACTAACCCGAAGCTAAGAGCCTCTTTATATATGATCTCTCCCAAAGGTTGACTCTTCCTTCTGGAGGCAGGGATTAAGGGAGGTGTGAATTCGGATATCTCATACTAAACCCTGAAATCTCCCAAACGTGTGAACTCCAATGAGTACTTAAATACATTAGTGAGCTGGAGGATTTGCTAAGTACCATGCTAAATTAGCACTTTGTAAGGATTCCAACAAGTAACAGTGAAGAACAGAGATAGATCAGCAATCTGAATTGCTCAGAGCAGACATAGAAGTCAGTCTTGGTATGAGAACAGTGTTAGATCAATGGCTTCCTCAACTAGGGTGGATTGTTGATTGAGCCCTACAATTCAGGGTAGCAATGCAGCATCTCTCAGTCTGCATAGAGCTGGACTAGTAGGAGTTCAGGTTCACTTAGAACCAATCATGACCCCATATCAGAAAGAAGAGCTGGACCAGCAGCATTTCTAGAGTGGATCAGGATTGAAGTCCTGGACTCGGATAAGCCAACAGTACAGGTGCTCTGAATTTGAGAAGCTTTTCAGCTAGTTAGGGGTTAGGATTGAAGAGTGTTTATTGGCATACTATTCTGTGGCAAAATCTGAAGCTATGCTGTCTAAGCACAAATTGGCATCTGAGTCCTACAAAGCCCAGAAGGGCAGTGATCAAAGTGTACCCTGTATCTGACCAACCTGGTCATACTGAAATTGTTCACTGCTCCTCTGTTCCCTATGTGACTTTTGACAAATTGATTAACCTGAGCTTCAGTTACTTCATTTTTAAAGTAGACAATCTTTGAGTTCTCTTCTGATTTTTATAACTATGATCTGATAACCTCACAATCCTTCAAAATGTGAAATTACATAGAGTATTCAATTTAGTTTAGGAAACATTATTTAATGACCTATAATGGGCAAGATTTTTCTCCCTGGAACTAGAGATGTAGATATAAAAAGTCACGTATTCTCTATTCTCAGGACATTTACAATCCCAC